>NC_081825.1:180848769-182098769 GCF_030867095.1 Alligator mississippiensis | reverse complement strand
TTTTCAGCCTGATAAAAAAAAGGCTGAGAGGGGACCTGGTATCAGCTTACCACTACACTAGGGGAGTACATCAAGGGCTTGGTGAGCAACTGTTCACCAGGGCACCCAAAGGGAAAACCAGGAGTAATGGCCACAAACTCCTGGAAGACGGATTCAGGCTCAACATTAGGAAAAACTTCTTCACAGTCAGGGTGTCCAGACTGTGGCATAAGCTCCCTCCAGAGGTGGTGCAATCACCTACCCTGGAAATCTTTGAGAGGAGACTAGACAGTAACCTTGCTGGGGTCACCTGACCCCCAGTTATCTTTCCTGCTTGGTGCAGGGGGCTGGACCTGGTGATCTTCTGAGATCTTGAATCAGTTTTATGCTCATCTTGGTATACACTAGAGCAGCATGTAGGCTGCTTTAACTTACAAAGGTTGTGATGCACCAGCTTGCACCAGGAAAGCCATACATAGAGCCTACCATCACAGTGAATGGCTAAATCCTCCACCCAGTGGAAAAGTTCTCCTATCTCAGCAGTACACTGTCATGTGCAGTTCACATTGATGATGAAACCAATGCCAGAATTGCTAAAGCAAGCATGGCCTTTGGTGGACTAGGTACAAATGTGTGAGAGTACAAAGGCATCAGTCAACAAACAAAAATGAACGTCTACAAAGCCATTATATTGCCAATCCTCATGTGTGGATGTGAAACCTGGACGGTGTACAGACACCATGCTATGAAGTTGAACCACTTTCACATGGGCTACCTGAGGAAACTGGGGAGGATAAGATGGCAAGACAAGGTCCAAGACACTGAGGTTTCTCATACAGGTAGGTATTGCAAGCATCCAACAGTTGATGAAATCACAGATGAGATGGGCAGTCCATGTCACCAGAATGTCAGATGAGTGACTGCCAAAGAAGATCTTCTGGCAGTTAAAGGAGGGAAAACGCTCTCAGGAAGGCCAGAAGAAAAGTTTCACGGACTCCCTCAAGTCACTCTTGAAACATCTCCACATTGGCCTGAAGTCTTGGGAAGATCTTGCTCATGCTCGTTCCACCTGGAGAAGCCTCATACATACTGGAGCTACAGTCTATGAGCAAAGGAGAACTGCTGAAGCAGAGTAGGAGCGCAAACAGCATAAATCTCACAACAGCAGTGCATCTGCTGTTGATCAAGCAACCCAAAGCGGCATCTCTTGCTCAATGTGCCATAGATCGTTCAAAGCATGCACAAACTGGCCTGATCACCTACTCATGTGCTCACAGAAACCAAATCAACCAGTGGTGTCATGGTCATCTTCGAATTCAAAGGATGAACAACAACAACAAAAGCTATAAAATGTTCCCTAAGAAGCTATGCCAGGCAGGGATAGCAGGAGTACAGCATATCCTGGCTACAATCCAGCCTTGTTCCAACACACCTGCTGTGCTACAGCTGAAAAGGGAGCATTGTGGGAGCTAGCTCTGCCAACCGAGGTCATCCCCTAACCCAGAACAGTGACCAGGGTGAAATCCAGATGGCTTCTCTACATAGCACTTCAGCAGGCAAGAGAGTCTGTCTCTGGGGAAAAAGTAAATATTTCACATACAAAGCTGATATGCCTCCTGCTTTTCATTTGCCAAAGGCATCTGTCTGTAGTTGCACAGTGCCAGGTTTTCCCATAGCAGGTCTTTCCCTCTCAGTCTTGTTCATTCCTGCCTATTTTTGCCAAGGTCTTTCCTCTCTGCTTTCTACATCCTTATCGCACTCTCCTTGCTGGCTCCTAGTGCCCATCCTTCTCTCATGCCAGGGTCACCTTTGCCTATTTTTGTTCCCTTGTCCTGGGCACTCCCTCATGCAGGTGCCATTTAACCCCTCTCTGTCTTGCTTTTCTAGACTTCCCTTCTCTTTCTGTTTGCAGCACTCACTGTCTTTGAGGAGATGAGCACTGAGAAGTGGTAGGGACACTGAGGACAAGCTAACTCTAAACCACTTGTGAAAAGTTAAGGCTTCTGACACACATTATAGCAGGAAGTTACTCTAGGACACCTCATTGGCCAGATGCTGCAGAAGAAGGGATGGGGAGGGCATAGTGTGCAAAGAGATATGGAGGACAGTCTAGGTCTCTTGCATGGAGATGATTTTGTGCTGATTACAGCCAGGATGCTGCCCTGAGTGAAAAGGTTGCAGCAGGAAAGTTTTGTGGGAGATAGCAGTGTAGCAATCATGAATAAAAATCAAACAACCTGGATTGTTTCAGAGCTTTTACCCTGCAAATGAAATCAGAGATGCCAAGAAATTTGAGAGAGTCCAGAGGAGAGCCATGCGTATGATCAGAGGGCAAGAGAATAGGCCTTATGAAGAGAGGCTCAGAGCCATGGGACTCCTCAGTCTGGAAAAGTGCAGGCTTAGGGGGGACCTGGTGGCTGCTTATAAATACATAAGGGGTGTACATCAGGAACTGGGAGAACGTCTGTTCACCAGAGCACCCCAAGGAAAAACAAGGACCAACCGTCATAAACTCCTACAAGACCGTTTTAGGCTGGACATAAGAAAAAAATTCTTTACGGTCTGAGCCCCCAAGACCTGGAATAGACTCCCTCCAGAAGCGGTGCAGGCACCTACTTTGGACTCATTCAAGAAACACTTGGATGCTTAGCTTGCTGGGATCCTTTGACCCTATCTGACTTCCTGCCCCTGGGGCAGGGGGCTGGACTTGATGATCTTCGAGGTTCCTTCCAGCCCTAACATCTATGAAATCTATGAATTCCACTCATCTCTCCATATCCCACAACCAAGTTAGAAAGAGTTTTGCAATGCCATTTTTTGGCATCTCTGGTAATAGTTTGGTATTTGTTGTGCTTTCACTTTCAGTGAGCTTTCAGCTACACTCTTGTGCATCAGCGTTTTGCAGGTTGAGTCAACTATCCTTCTCCCCAAGCCACTGCAGACATTAAGTTGGTTTCTACAACTGCACTGAGGGTTCCTCTTGAGAAAGAGAAAATAGCACAAGTTTATGGAGCCCAAAGTTAGGACTTACCAAAGAAGCTAGCCTAACTGCTCCCCCAGATAGGAGAAAAAAGTTTGGGGTTGAATTCCTTGGGAGTGGAGCTCAGTCTATTAAAAGACACGTACGCAGCTCTACAGACTCACTTTGCATCCTCTTCCACATATCAGAACCACTGCTTTGTATGGATGTGTTCTAGAAGCAGGGCAGTGACAGAAGAAGCTTTTCTCATCTGGACTAAATACAGATGATCAAAAAGCTCCAGGCTGAATTGACTCAATCATCACAGATTAGTTTAAGCTGCATAGATTGAACTGATAAGTAAGTGAACAGATATTTTTGATTCCGAAATGCAGCCACAAGCCTGCAGTGGCCCAGGCCAGAAGCTACAGCATGTCACCCTGCTGGGCTGGAATTGACAGCTAGGGCCAAGGCTAGCCCCGCCACCTTGTGAAGGGGTGGGTGTGTAGATTGTGCAGGTGGTGCAAGAGGCCAGAAGTTCAATAAACTGATTTAACCTGTTTTGGCTATTTTGAAAGCAGTTTATATGCACTGAACTGTGTTACAGATTTGAACCAGTTTCCAATCATTTATACTGGTTTATGTGTAATTTCTGTTTCTAGCCCAAGGGTCTGCAGTGGGGCTGAGCAGTGGAGGAGAAGCATCTACTGCCAGTATTAGGATCTTTCTTTGTTTCTCTGCCTTTATGAACATCTTCCACTGGGGAGCAAAGTATGTACTTCTGATGGAATAATAAGTGTAAGAAACTCTGTGAGTCCTCTCTGCTCCAGGTTACCCCCAATTAGGGGGAGTAGAGCCCCCATTTGTTATAACTAATTTAGAATCTGATCCAGAATCTAGAATGGAGTCTGATCTCTTGTGAGAGAGACTACTTGGCAGCGTTTGGTCAACTGTGGGCTCTGCACTTCCAATTTAATCACAACAGAAGTGCTAAAATACTGGGAGAAAGGCCAGGCTTGAGGTGCTTGATGCCACATTTTAAACAAAATACCAGAATACTCAGCTTTAAGCTCAAGTCAAATCCAGACAGCAGTCTACAAAGAGCTGGGAAAATGATCTGAAAGAAATTCAAAAAGCTTCCAGAAATGGTCATTGATTTGGACACCAGCCAAACATACCTCCAGTTGCCAAATGAGAGGCTGCTTTTTGAAAACTGGGGCCTTAGCAACTTGCCTATGTTACCACAGGAAGCTTGTAATAGTGCTGGGGTTTTCCAGATGCTAAGTTCACTAGGACATGGGTGCCTACTTCTTTTGTGCTTTTGAAAATCCCTGTCCTTACGCACTGATCCTTAACCACTGGACTCTGCTCCTTCCCATCCGTTCTGGTAAAGGCTATGGATCACTAAGTGGATAATCCTGACAAGCATTCAGAGTGACCTGGCCCCCACCTAATGCTTACCACAGACCATGGACACTCTCCTACTAGCTAAAGTGTCCGGCTAAGCAGAAACACTGATGGCAGGTGGCTAAGCTTACACGTGGACTCCACGGTGGCAGCTGCCAGCTGCCAGCAGGTTCCCTGCAAGGGAACAGATCACATTCTTCTGAGCTGAAGTAGCAAGCCCTGTTATCTCAAAGCATATTGCAAAGCTACAGGGGAGGCTGCTTGAGCAGGTGTTTCTGCACCAGAACCAGCAGTCTTCACAGAGTTCAAGTCACACTAGTTTCAATTAACACATAAGGCAGCAGCGCCAGAGCGATTTCCACGACATTCCTCACAGCTGGGCAGGGTCAGAGTCTAAGGTCAACCCCTCATACAAGGGAGTTTACTCATGCTCAGCTGACTCTGATATTGCCCTTTGAATGTACACATCAACGGCACGGGCTAAACTCCCTCTGCCACTTCCCCTTTATTCTTTTTGTCAATGCAAACTGGAAACAGACACGACAACTCAGAACTGCTAGTCTGAACTTTGGCTGCAGTGTGAAATGTTTACTTTTGCCAGTTGGGAAGTATTACCCATTGATCTCCAAAATCAACAAACTTGCCTGCTTAAACTGAATGACCTGATGGCTGAGATAACGTTCTCTAGCAAAGGGCAGGACAACACAAAAGAAGAAAGAATCCTACTTCACTTACCTCCTTCATGGCAAGACAAGGCTGTCTATGGGTATGGCATTCCTCACTCAAGAATACCTGAGCAGTTTTGTTACTGCAGTCCCCCTTTGCTCAAAAACAGGAAGAGAGAAAAGGCCCTAATTTCAGCCTGGAGCCCATTGGACTTGCTGAATGGATGCCACATCATCAGCTATTTGGAAAATAGGAGTTGCATACCCCAGCTCAAAACTAGCTATGTGTTATTGAACCTAAAATAAATTGTGCTGTGGGGGCCAACCTTGGTAGGCAACAAATTAGTCCTGCAGCCTCTCTGAGTGCCACTCTGATTTCCTTCCTGAGCCCAATCTGCTGTTCTGCTTTCTGCTTCCTGCCTGCCCTATGCTCCCTGCCCGATCTGCTGCTTTAGTTTCTGCTTCCTACCCTATTTGCCACTGGGTTGCTTGTCCCTTCCCTGATCTGTCATCCCTGTCTTACAGTACAGCTTACCTGAAGCGTTATCAAATCACCTATCTTGAGCTAGCCTGCTGCAAGCTAGCAGTTTTCAAACTTCTGGGTCCATTTATGCTAAACTTTCTTGAAGCATATTGTGTGCTTCATAGTAAAACTGGAAATGGAACTGCTCTATGAAATTTCCGAGGGAATGATGGGACAACTGGTTAGTGGCTGCCAAACTGTGCTAACTTGAGCTTTACCTTGTACCCTTTGAGCTAGGGACAGATATTACACATAAACCAGTTTAAATGATCAGAAACTGGTTTAAATCTGTAAGAGACCAGACATTCAGTGCACATAAACCAGTTTGAAAATGGCTGAAATCGGTTTGAGATAAACCTGGTTGAACATAGTATCAGACTTAACTGATTTGGCTCAAACCAGTTTATGCAGTGTCTGTCCCAGACCCCTTGCTGGTTTAAGATAAACCAGAGACCCACAGTATCCCAGCATGCTCTCTGGGCTGGGAGGGGCTCTCTGCTCCAGTTCAGCCAGGCTGGCTCTACCCCTCTGCTCCCCAGCCTAAGCAGGGACAGGCAGGGGTGGGGGTCTGGCCAGGGAGGGGTCTAATTCTGCCCTCCTTGTGCCACTGGCAGAGACCTGAGTGGGTCTGCTGGTTGCTCCCCACTCCTTCTGCAGCACCAGACACCATGGCCCCTGAGGCAGACGGGGGCAGGGAGGAGAGTTAGTTTTCCCTGTATCCGCACTGGCATCTGGGTCTGCCTGTTGTCACTGCAGCACTCACTCCCTGCCCATCCCCTTGCTGGAGGCTGGTGGGTGGAGGAATAACCCTGTTCCAACTCCTCTCCTCCTCCCCCCGCTTGGCCATGCCCAGCAGCACTGCTGCGCTCCACAGAAGCTCTGCTGGCCCCACAGCACAGCACCTGGCCAGGAAGTGGCTCGCGCTCTGGTAAGCCAGTGGCTGGTCCCCCACATTATTCCTTGACCAGCTTCGCCTTTGGCCGGGCAGACCCCACTGTGGTGCGAGTGGTGTCTCTCTGCTTGGTGTAAGTCCCCTCCCAGCAGGAGGCAGCTCATTCAGCCGCTGGCTCCTGGCACTGCAGCGGGGTCTGCCTGGCTTGGCCGCTGCCACCTTCTGCTGCAGCCAGCTCTCTCCCAACAGGAGGGGCCTTATTCAGTGGGGTCTGCCTGTCCCAGCCGCAGGCAAAACTGAGGAGCAGGGGAATAATGTGGGGGGAGCAGCCGCTGGCTGGGAGCCCAGGGGCTGCAAATTAACCCCTCCAGGACAGCAAGTGCTTGGGGCCAGTGGCAGAATAAGCCCCTGCTGCTGGGAGGGGACTTGCCCCAGCATGGAACGAGTAGCAGGGGCCACATCCCGCCCCTGCCCCTGCCCAGGAGCTGGAGCTGGAGCAGCAAGCAGTGAGAGAGGTGACAGCCAGCAACCCGTCACAGCTTTTCAGAGCCCGGCAGAGGGCCATGCTGTGGGGCCAGCAGAGCTGCTGTGGAGCACGGTGGCACTGCGGGGGCACGGCCAGGCAGAGCTCCTGGATGGGGAGAAGCAGGGATGGGGTTTATTCCTCCTCCCTCTGGCCTCCAGCAAGGGGACAGCTGGGGTCCTATTCTGGGCAGGGAGAGAGTGCTGTGGGGACAGCAGGCAGATCCAGCTGCCAGTGGGGATACAGGGGAAACTAACTTTCCTCCCTGCCCTGCTCTGCCTCAGGGGCCATGGTGCCCAGTGCTACAGCAAGGGGAGCGCCTGGCAGACCTAGCTCTGGTCTCTGCCTGTGGCACAGGGAAGGGTGAATTAAACCCCTCCCTGGCCAGTTCAGCCAGGACTGGCCACACCGCCCCAGCACAGCTTCCCTGCACGCTCTAGCACCCCCCAGCGCCTTGCCTGAGCAACTGCAGGCAACTGTGCCTGCATTGCCTCAGTCCAGAGTGAATGTTTGTCCTGTTACTGTACAAACCAGTTCAGCCTGGGCAGGGTAGACTAACCTGCAAAGGTTGAATCAATTCAGGCTGCAGCTTTTTGAATGTCTGTCCCTAGCCTTGATGGGACAGCCAATTTGAATCAACAGCACCACAGCACTTAAGGGTTTTGGTGTCTTGGTAGAACTTAAGTTATATGCAGGGTTTGAGCTGCAATTTAAGCTAACAGCCTGCAGTGAAGATGAGCTACTTACAGTTTCTTTCCCCAAGCATACCTACTGCTTGTTTTGTGTTCAAAACAGAAAGGCCACTTCTGCCACAAACAGCAGTTGTTACTAAAGCCATTTTACAGCAAAATTGACCAAAAAAACCCCACCACCCCCAAACTTGCCTCCTTCACAGCTTCTTTCTGCTGGGTAGACTTACTGCAAGTTTTAACTTCCGAAAGGGGCTGAGGAGTCCTACTTTTATTTTATGTATTAAGAAAATTAAAAATTGGGGGAACTATGCACCCTTATTTTCTTTTTTTTCTCTGACATTACAAAGACAGCCTTATTTGTTTTTTTTTCCTGTTAATTTTTATATTAGAAATACCAGGGCATGTCTGAAGTATGCTGCGAATGACTGCTGTGACTACTGTCAGCTAAAAGCTGAAAACCTGAATCTGTGGAACATGTATGGCCTTTGTTATCATGGTCCCCAAGTGCTTCAATCGTCAGTGTACTATGACAAACCCCTTTGAGATACAGTTGTTCTATCATTTGCTGTATTCTGGGTATGTGTCCAAAGTACAAAGAAACAAAACAAACTGCCCAAACCTCTGGCAAAAGAGTTGTGAACCCCTTCTCAAAACTTCCAGGATAGCAACCTAACTTTTGGACCTTCCTTTCTCACACAGAAAAGGATTTTTTTTTCCTGTTTCAAACTCTTTGGGTTTTGTTAATCCCTATACAACTCAAATCTTTGATGACAAGCATGCTTTCTATCTCTTTACCAACACACTTGGCCTCTCAGCTGCAGGCTGAGAAAACTCCCTCTGCAATTCTCACATCTTCCATCAAAGTCAGAAGGCAGGGTTTGATATTCCCAGCATGCAGAAAAAATACATCCCACCCATGAAAAATGTTTTGAGACCACTGGAAATAGGGAATAAAATTCACTCATTAATATTTTACAGTTATTTTGTGAAAAAATAATAGGGTAATAGAAAAATAGGGCTGGAAGGGAGGTTGTAACCCTTGACTGTAGGCAGGATCACCCGTGTCAGAGTGCCGTCATGTAGCCTACTGCTTCCCACAGCATACTTTTATAGTGTGGGACACAGCCACGCCTAGAATTCAGAGAAGAGCCTACAATGTGCCACAGACAGAAAGCAGGGGAGACTAAAGCATTTCCAGTGCCCTGTCACAGCAATGGCAGAGCAGTTAGAGTTAAGCAGAAGAGGAGGATCATACCTCATGCTCTACAGGAGGGCCTGGATCTCCGCAGTCCTTGCTAAGTTGACCTGAGGGAAGAATTTTTTCCTGACCTCAAATCTGGCAGTCAGTTTCACCCTGAATGAAATCAAAACCTTCCAGCCAGATCATGGAGAAGTACCATGATGTAGCTAACCAAGATTTTATTCACATCACTGCTGCTGACATCATAAGGCATAAGTGTCCTTTCTTGTCCCTGTCATACCCCTATCCTGGTTGCTAACAAGAGCTTTGTGAAACCACAGCCCTAAGGTCTCACTGCACAAGAGGCCAAGCTGCTGTTTATTCCACAATTTTTCAAGACAATGGTAGATATTGTGAAAGTTGGAGCTTTGGTAGCAGTGTTTTGGGTTTGAGGAGCTCCAAATTATGCCATTTTCTGTGGTTTCTAAGCACCTGCTCTTGCATCACCAGTGATATATAAGCTGCAAGAAAAGTGTCTAGTTCCCAGGGGGATAACACCAGTTAAAAACTGTCCTTGTGGGCTGCTAACACAGGTGGCTAGGAAAGGTTTCCACAATGGAAACCTACAGCATCAGATTACTGACAGCACCTGCTTCTGAGCCACTGCTGTCCTAACCATGATCCAGCAATGAATTCAAGCCCCAAGAGGCTTGGAAGGAAGTGCCTCAGATACAGATAAGGCAGGAGTGGGCATTTATTGGGGCAGCAGGGCCACCTAACCAGTTTTGATGAGCTGCTGGGGGCTGCGCGCACACGTGCACACACACACGCACATGTGGTCCCTGCAACCAAGTCAGGGTTGGCACTGGAGCAGTAGTGGGAGCATGACCCCACCAGGGGCTCTAGCATACTCCAGCCCCCACTGAAGCCCAGAGCCAGCACCTGCAGCTGGAGCACACGGCCAGGGCAGCCTGGGCCAAGCCAGTAAGTACATGGCCCCTTCCCCTGGCACTGGCTGTGACTCATAGGTCTCTGCTCCTTGGCACTGATTGGGGCACCCAGAAGTTACCTACTACTTCAGATAGATGGCCCAGGTGGAGGAGAGGTGCCTTGTGGCTGTGCAGCATGTGCTGGTAGAGCTGGGGGGGACGGAGCCACACAGGGACTCCTCCCAGCCAGGTCCAGCCTCTGCCCATGGGCCTCCATGCTGTCCCACCTAGCTATCATGGCTTCTGGTGTGCACACACACACACAGACACACACATCCACACCCCGACCTTGCGGTTCCTGTGGGACAGTGCAGGGGCTTGTGGCCAGGCTCCATCCCCTGAGGGCAAAGGCTGGATGAGCCATACTTTGGCTCCAGCTCCAACCTCTGCTGGTGCTGTGGGAGATGCTGGGTGGAAACAGCCCCACTTGCCTGGCTCCATGCAGCATGCCCTGGGTGAGCCATGCTTGGGCCCCGGCCTCCGCTGATACCATGTGGTGCTGGGCAGGTGGGGCCGTTTCTGCCCAGCATCCCCATGGTGCCTGGGAGATGGAGTCTGGCCCCACAGGCTCTGGATGCCACCCGCCAGAGAGGCTGGGGCCCATGCACAGCTCCCCCAGCCAGAACTCCACCTTCCAGGCTGCTGTAAGGAGCTGGGTGGGCAGGTGGCCAGGGTTTCTTCCGCCCAGCATCCCTGACAGTGCCAGTAGAGGCTGGAGCTCGAGCCGCTGCCTGCACTGCCCACCAGTAGAGGCTGCGGCCTCAATGTTGCTCGCCCAGGGCCTGCTGCATGGTGCCGCTGCCTGCGCCACCCACCTGTGGGTGGGATAAAATTAACTGGCAAGCTGGTTAGGGCTTATGGGCCATATTTTGCCCACCCTGAGATACGATTGGGGTAGCAACAGATCTGGAGCAGGCTGTAGCTCTGGGAACAGGAGTGTATTGTTCTTAGTTTTCTGTAGGGTTGGGTATTTGACCAGTCAAATAAAGTTCAGTGAATTGACTGGTCTAATATTGGTCAAAAATTGTAATAAATTGCCAATAGGTCCAAATAATACACTGAAAAAGCACAAATCTTCCACTATGAAATGAGGAAAAAACAATAAAAAATGATATTTCTGTCAAGAGAATTACAAAAATTTTAGGATTTTTTTTGTAAAATTGGTATAATCTTTGACCAGTCAAAATATGCAGTCAATTTACCTGTCAATTGACAATATTTGACTGGTCAATGACTGGCTTGCTAACCCTAGTTTGCTGTGTAGTATCGGAAGGGAGAGATGCTTGGATTGGAGGAGGTGACAGAAGGAAAGGAAAAGCTGAAATACAGATCTAATGCATAATTCAGAGAGCCCACAGCTCCCCAGGGTTTAACACAGGTAATAATAACTAGACAGCATTCATAATACAAGCTTTGGAGGGATGGGGAGTGCAGTGCAGGCAGCAGAGGTAGTTTGCAGGATTAAACTTTTAACTGCTCCCTCTCATGCCGGAAACAAAGCGGGGAAGTGAAACCAAAACGGATGCTTGTTTTTTTTAAACTAACGTAGAAGTAGTGAAAGTTGCGGCATTTACACAGCCCCACAGAGTGCCTGTCCCCTCTGCTGATTCTGAATATGAGTCTTAGACCTCATATGCCAGTTTGTAGTTCTGAAGGTAAGTTCAGGTGTCACTGCTCAAGGTGCTTTAAGTTCCTTGCAAAGACTTTCACCAGAGGCTGTGAGGACATAGGCAAGAATTTATCCTTTGTATTATGGTAGTACTGAGAAGCTCCAGCTGGGGCCCAGGACAGGACCTTTGGCACAAGAAGCAAGATTCAGGAATTGTTATCACACACACCAACCAATATTTTGGGACTTCTGTGCTGTAGACAACTTATTTCCAGGAACTGGACAGAGGCTACAAGCTAATCTGATACACACCACTGAACCCTCAAGATTTTTGGTCATAACTAGTGAATGCAATTCAAATGAGCAGGCCAGAGGCATGAAGCAAGATCTTAAACACACCCTCAAAGCACAGTAGACTTACATTTTTCCTTCCTTTTTCATTCTCATCCTTCATACATCTACTGAAAACCTGAAGAATTTATTTCATAAGACATCTAATCAATGAAATCAGTGTCAGTTGCCCAGATGTCTGTGAAATTCAACATCAGGGCAGAGATAAAACCATTCACTGATGGGATTTGTACTGACTATTTACAGTACAGCAGCACTTAGAAGCCCCTGCTATGCTAAACTGCCTCACTTTCCAGGAGTTGGAACTCCTAAGCTGACTTATCCTTTTGAATCTCAATATGGCAGTGCAGAAGCCTGCCAACAGCTGGGGAGCCAGACTTCAATAGCTAAGCACTGTACAAAGCATTCCCATTCCTTGTGTGGTTGCTTTTTACTTACTTGGGCATCTAATTGGAAGCAGAACTCTTTAGAAAGTCTTGCCCCAAGTGGCTTGTCACATAGGGAGTCTCTGTGGAAAAACCAGAAACTGAATCTGGATTGTCTGCATTCCAATCTGATATCTAAGCCAATAGGCCACCTTTTCCTGCTCCCTTAGAGCATGAACCTGCACAGAATAAGAGTTCAAGGTCAGAGATGATAAGCACGACAGGAAGATCATATCTTGCATTATAACAGAAGCTTCTACATACTCACCAAGTCACTCTTGATTACTAGTAGAGCCAGCTTTGTAGGACTGTTGGACTTGATGAATGTCTAGGAATATTTAAAAATCTTTTGGGAAAAAGAGTGTTGGTTTTGAACTTGTGTGGTAAAGAGTAAAAAAAACTGAACAGATGAACACAGCGCAGGAACTGATTTAGTAAGCTGTCCTATAATTTGTCACTAAGGAGCAGGAAAAGAAAAGCATTTTCTCAGTTTGTATCATCACAGAACCTTGCAGGAGGTGAGAAGCTCCATACCAGCTATGAACTGACTGCCCAGAGGAATTTTCCATCTATTGACTCATCTGTGAAATCCTATGAAATATGAACTTTCATTTCTGCCCAGGAGAACTTTTACAATCTTTTCTCCAATGCCTGATGAAAGGTGTTTGTGCCTGAAAGCTTGCAATTAAAGAATTTTTTTTGCAAAAATCTTGTTGGCCTAATAAAAGATAATCTCTACTACGAGTCCTGATTGCATTTTCTCAGTCACTTTCACCCTAATGGCAGTGCAAACCCCAAAAGTTCTTTCTGATGGTGCAGGATATTCAGGAAACATGACAGCCTGCATGTGCTGTGAGCTCAATGGAGCATGGTTTATCTTTTTGTTCTGTTTGTACAGCATTACTGTGTCTTACTCCATGGCTAGAGCTCCTGGGCACTGCTGTATCATAAATGAGGACAACAATAAAGCTTCGCTTATACTGTGGCCAGTAGATATGGAACTAGATCAGAGTTTAGGAAACCTAGCTCTACCACTTGCCTGCTGGGTGGCTGCAGGCCTGTTACTTCACATGTCTGTGCCTCCATTTCTACACTGGTATAAGACCAATGATAACAAACCCCTGTGTAAGGCTCTTTGAGACTCATGGATGGAGAGCAATATATAAGTGCCAGGGATTCATATTCATTATTATAGAGTAACTTTTCCTTGGTAACCTTACTTCAAATGACTGAATGGCAGAAACGCTACTGTGTTCACTTCCCTCAAAGGATCATCCCTGACAAACACTTATTTTAAAGAAACACAGAAGCATGTGCTCTATAATCAAAACACTCCATGTACCTTCATAACACTTTTTGGGGGATTATTTTTCTGTTGATAATCTGCCAGAACAAATATTCTATAAAGTAGTCTCAGGTCTGACATTGTGATTTGATGAAGGTCTGCATAAAGTCTGTGCTGCAGAGATCACATGTGAAAAGGTACAAACTTGCTAGGATCTTGAGAGCCTTGAGACAGGGCACAAGGACCAAGAATGCAAGAGGAAAGCTCAATGCAAACTAGGTTTAGGAGATGTAGAGTGGGGTGGTGACTTGCCACACTTTTATTGTTTAGATTCCTCTTCAATCAGGGCATTAATACTTTGTGGGACTAAGTGTACACTACGGTCCAGTCCAGCTGATAACTCCCTGGCACTGAAAGATGCAACATCCAACTAGACCAAATGCAATAGTAGATCAGTTTTCTAAAACTGGACTGACAAAGGAGATAAGTACAAGGCCAGCACCTTCCTACTTGCTAATGGCAACTGCAAAGGGGCTTCAGTGCCCAAGCAAATATCAATGTAAGAGTAAGAGAGAGAGAAGCCAATTTGCTCTCTTGCTTTTGAAGATTGTAAAGAAGTCTAACCAGTGAGTGCTTTGGTCATAGGAAGTGTTGACTCTGGATCTAGACCAAGAGAAGGTTCCCATAGAACTACTCCTTCCCATTCCTTGGGTCTATTTGTTAAAGTTTTCTGTCGGGACCTTTCTCTGCTCTACATCCTCCATGCCAACACTCCTGTTCTGTCTGTCTGGGGAGAATTTGGTACTGAAGGAGCTCCTGCTATTGGGGTCTGAATAATAAAAGCCCAGGACCCCTGTCTGCTGTTGACTGGAATTATTTTGTCTGATGGAATTTCAGGACAGGCACAGACAAAACTGGAGAGTGCAGAGGGGGGAGTCTGTCTCAGGTGGCCTGTGATGAGAGGAGTACAATCAGCAGAAAGGCAGCTGTGTTCAGGGTCACTATATTTCCTGCTTTCCTCTGCACACCATTGCTCTTTGGAACCATTACCTCTGGCTTACTGGTGCTCTGAATGTTTCCCCCCGGTTTCACTTGCACTCGTACAGGGAACAGTTAACATCAAGGATCATAGAGAGCAAAAAGGAGCATGCGGACAAGCAACACCTAAAAAAAAAAAAAAGAAGCTTATAAAAGTACTCTGAGTATCAGCAGGGTTGGGAAACAAATGCAGCCTGAATTTTGAAATGGGAGTGCCACCTAGTGTTAATGGAAAGTAAAGACAGGCAAACTGAGATGGATAAACTACTTAAGGGTTTCTCCTTTTGCTTCTATGGACAAGTCAGAGCTGTGTGGATCATATTTGGATCCAAGTGTCTGCAGAGTTTGAGCATGGCCTAACCTGGCATTTGGGCTCAAACCACCTCTAGTTTATTTAGTGAAGAAAGATAATTTCTGTTCTCCTGGCTGAGATCAGTATCTGTTTAATACCAGATATGGTTCCAGATCTGGGTCCTTCTCTCAGAGAGAGATGAGCTTCCATTAGTGGGGAGAGTGAGAAAATAAGGAAATGACTGACAGGTAATTTTTGTCTGTACCGGAGAACTGTCATGATTCCAGCCATCATTGTAGTAATGTACTACAGACAAGTAAAGTCACAATTGGAACCATGGCTTGCTGAAATGGTGCAAAATGTGGCTTATAGCAGTTTACCCCATCTATTTTTGGGGCATACACTGGTGCAGCCACCTCAGCAACTGGTCACTGACAGCAGAAATTGAGGGCTTGTCCTAAGCAAGTCCTAAGAATTACCTTGGTAAGGAAACATCCCGTTGAGTCATATCATAGCAAATGCTGCTTTTCTGTGCTGTGTGTTCCCATACCAGAACCCTGTTTGCAGAAAGCAAGAAGACACTCAACTGCTATGCATATTTTGGTGTTTTAGGAAACCTAAAGGAGAGGGAGACTGGAGGGCAAACAATGAACAGATAAGAATATGTCATCATTAGAGCATAAGCTGAAAATAAGAAGAATCAGGAGCCCCAAACCAAGAATCATAGAATCTAGTCCAGGGGTGGGCAAAATGTGGCCCTTGATGGCTTGCCAAAACTCAGTAAATGGCCCTTTGCCCGAAATAATTGTCCACCCCGATCTAGTCCAACCCCCTGCTCAAAGCAGGACCTTCCCCAACTATATCATCCCAGCCAAGGCTTTGTCTAGCCTGGTTTTAAAAACCTCCAAGGATGGAGATTCCATCACCTCTCTCAGTAGCTTGGTCGAGTGCTTTATTACCCTCCTCATGAAAATGTTTTTCCTAATATCTAAACTGAAATTCCCTTGTTGCAACTTAAGACTATTGCTTCTTGTTCTGTCATCTGTCACCTCTGAGAACAGTTTAGCTTCATCCTTTTTGTAACCACTCTCCAGGTAGTTGAAAATGGTTATTAAATAAGCCCAGTTCCCTCAGCCTCTCCTCAGAAGTCATGTGCCCCAGCCCCCTAACCATGTTGGTGTCCTCTGCTGGACTTTCTCCAATTTGTCCACATCCTTTCTGTAGTCGGGGGCCCAAAACTGGATATGGTACTCCAGATGGGACCTCACCAGTGCCGGATAAAGGAGAAGAATCACTTCCCTTGATCTCCTGGCAACACTCCAGCAATGCAGGCCAGTATGATGTTAGCCTTCTTCACAACAAGGGCACACTGTTGGCTCATATTCAGCTTATTGCCCACTGTAACCCCCAGGTCCTTTTCTGCAGAACTGTAGCTCAGGCAGTCAGCCCCCAGCCTGTACCGGTGCATGGGATTGTTCTGTCTTAAGTGCAAAACTTGGCACTTTTCCTTGTTGAACTTCATGAGATTCCTTTTGGTTCAATACTCCAATTTGTCTTGGTCTCTCTAAATCCTAGCCCTACCCTCCATTGTATCAATTACTCTCCCCAGGTTGGTGTCATCCACAAACTTGCTGAGGGTGCACTCCATCCCATCTTCAAGGGCTTTGATGAAGATATTGAACAAAACCAACCCCAGGCACTCCACTTGATCCTGGCTGCCAACTAGACATTGATTACTGCCCTTTGAGCCTGTCAATCCAACCAGTTTTTTATCCACCTTACAGTCCATTCATCCATCCCATACTTCCTTAGCTTGCCTGCGAGGATGTTGTGGGAGACCATATCAA
Source organism: Alligator mississippiensis (assembly GCF_030867095.1). NCBI lineage: Eukaryota > Metazoa > Chordata > Crocodylia > Alligatoridae > Alligator > Alligator mississippiensis. The sequence continues at coordinate 182,082,113 of NC_081825.1, read as the reverse complement.
AAGCCTTGCTAAAATCAAGGTATACCGCATCCACTACTCTCTCCAAATCCACAGAGCCACTCATTTAATCTTAGAAGGCAATCAGGTCAGTGTTTGCGGTGAGCATAGCTTTATACTTAGAGTAGTACTGAAGTTTGAATATTCACTAATAAAACCCCACCCCAGAATCAATCTCTGGGGTACAAGGCAACAACTTTCATAGGTTCAAAATGAACTCATAGTCAAGCAGTTATCTGCCAAAACCAGCAATAAAAGTCTCTTGAGTCTCCCCCTCAGTGGACTGTATGTGTTAAGGAAGTAACAGTCTGTCACAGCGGAAGAAATTCTATATAAAACTCAACCACCATCCTGTCTCCATTGAAGGAACACGCCGTCCAACCCTCCTACATGCCTGCTGCAGAAATCCAATATGGAAATCACGCAGACCAGTGCTCAAGAGCAATGGAACTGAGATTGTAGTTCACATCATGATGAAGACAGGGATTAGTTGCAAAGGAAACATTCAGATGCATACTCAGGTGTTTAGGTCACCTATAACCAGGAATCCTGGTTTTCTCCGATACAAAAATAATCCTCAATTTTCAGATAAAAAAAGTAACCCCAAATCCACATTTTTCCGTGATCAAAATGAAATGCCACTAATATATATATCCCAGCAGTTGGACTAGATGACTTCCTGAGGTCTCTTCCAACCCTAATTTTCTATGGTTCTGTGGGTGGGGGAGGAGAGATAGGGAGATGAGAATGTAAAGGGGACGGAAGGGAGAAAGAGTCCTGAAGATAGGATGCATGTTAGGCGGTACAAGGAAAAAGTGTACGAGAAGAAGGGAAAAGGAAAAGGAGAAAGAGACACAGGTGGCACCTGTGCCACAGGTGGCACTTTTCTTTTAAAAGAATAAGACTGAGACTTCTGCTCTGCTTAACTCTTGCTTTGTCTTTTCAGATCCCCTAACTCCTATCCTGTTTGTTTTGTCTGCTTTGTTGCATCTCACAGGGCCCCTAGACTGTGAACGCTCTGACACAGGGCAGTCTTGGTTATTTGTTTGTACAGGGCCTAGCACAACAGGGCCCAGAGCCTTGAATAAGGCTTCTGGGGGCTACCATGATACAACATTAATATCCCTTCCTCCTCACATATAAACAGTTTTATACAATCTTGAACAATTCAGAAAACATTCTGAATCATCATAATCTTGTCATAAGATGACAAAAACTCCTTCCCTTTTTGTTGCTGTTAGAGCTGGTAACTTGCAATTTAAAGCACAAGTGATTTACAGGACAACCTCAGGGAGGTTTGAGAGTACATTGCAGTGACATGTCACGGATGTAAGGACTTCCGATCCTTTCTGGTATTTAGCATTTAGTAAATATCTTGCCCTCTAGTGGCTACAGGCTGCACTAGCCTATGTGTCCTATTGTAAGTAGCTTCTGAGCATAGAGATATATTTAATGAAACCAACCCATTTATGCAGGAGTACACGGTGATAATACTTTGACTCAGTGATTTTACATGTGAAGGGAAAGAGTTGGTGACTTAGGCTTTCTCTGACTCCTTATACTTCTTCCTTGCAGAATCAAAATGGAACCAAAAAGCAGTTCTCTCTCTGGAACGTATAACGATATTCATCTCTACAGAGCAGTGTTTCTCAGATAAGGTGTTGCTGCACCCTGGGGTACTGTGAAATCCTTTTAAGGGTGCTTCAGGGTGTCACACAATATTGACATTGATAGATGTGCAACTACCTCCACGATTCACAAAATAAACCCAGAGATTTCAAATGGTGTCATATGCATTCTGACCCATTGTTGTCTCTGTCTCTTTGTTCTCCACAACAGAGGAATTGCTGTATTATTTTTCCACAGCCAAACAATCAAGAGAAAGCTAAGAGCTGCCATTTTCCAAGGGGTGCCTTGTGTCTAAAAAGGTTGCGAATCACTGCTGTAAGAGGGAGCAAAAGCTGCTGCCTTTTTCAAAGTTTTTTGTTGCATGCAAACCTTTTCCTAATTATAAATCCCCTAACTCAAAAAGATGCCAGGATTTGGGTGTGGAAGTCATGCTTTGTGGCCCTGTTGCACCAAATAATTTGTGTCAGGGGCTGTGTTTCTGAAGCAATTCCAGAAGATGTACTTTAACAAACAGTGTTGGAACCAAAAAGCAGAATTTGGGGTGCTGGAAACAAAAAAAGTCAAGTTCCCAACTCCTTATGTAATCCATAGATAAGCTGGCATTACAGACTTCTCTCTGTGGCAGCCCACACAGCTAGAGCACTGCTTTTAGCTCTGGAGTTCCACAGTTCACTCCATGATATGTCAGGTTGGTGTCCCTCACACCTACACCCAGCCTCATTACCAGGGAATGAACTCTCTCTCTGCAAAACAAATGGCAGTCTCAAACACACACCACCAGAAGTCTGTCACATTTGAGCATGTCAGTAATTCAGCACATAGCTCTGACATAAGGCCAGCGTATAACTGAAGAAAAGCAAATCTACTCTCAACAGCTCAGTATTGAAGACCTGACCATGATAAGGAGGCACAGTGGTGCTGACCCACTGCTTGAGTTCTGCATGACTTTTCCTCTGCCCTGACTCACCCTACAGCCCTTTCCTAATACCAAGTACAACATGGATGCCATTCACAGTTAGGCTTGCTTTTCAGTGGGACATCAGATCATCCCTTTGAAGTGGAGGTCCCTGGGTTACTTAAACCTTGGTCATGTCTTGACTGCTGAAGGACCCAAGCAACAGCTGAAGGACTGCTGCTGACCTAGCCAAGTGTCAGGCCTTCTCCCTAGAATGCAGAAGCGGAGTGCCCCTCTCCTTTATCCAGACTTGGGATAGGCCATGCTGATGCCAAAGTATGGCTGGCGATTGCTTGGTGGAGTTGCTGAAATTTTGCTTGCTTCCTAGTTGGTGAAATTCTTGGGGCACTGAGCTGAAAGAGCACTCCATGGGTCAGGTCAGCTGATCTCCTCTTGCTGAGGAAGTTATGTTCTACCCGTTTCTACAGAGTGGCTAGGGGGCTGCTCTTGCTGCTGTTGGAAGCTGTCAAGGTAACCAAGAAATGATTGTTTTGGGTTTTTTTTTCTGAATAAGCTGCAAGTAAAGGAGTTGAGCTAGGGCTGGAGTTTGGTCAGTCAAACCTTGCAATGGGAGACAGGTTAAAGAAGCTAAGGGAGAAATAAAGTAGGGGCCAATGACTGACAATAGAGTAACCTATAGGGAGAAGGGGACAGAGTGCAGGAGAAGACATAAGCTAGGTCTAGGGGCAGGCATTCAAAATACCTGAGCCTGAATTGATTCAGTCTCTGCAGGTTAGCCTAACCTGAAGAGCTTGAACTGATTTGGAGGTGGATAGACATTCCCTTTTCATTCCAGGCTTGCAGGCACATATCTGCAGTGGCTCAGGCTAGAAGCCGGGGGGTGCTACAGCAGCCTTCCCTTCGCTTCCCTTCTACAGTACTAAGCTGATGGGGGTGGGGCTTGGCCAGGCCCTGGTAGGAGGCTCTGATTAGCTCAGCAATTGATAACAGTGTTTATCACCCCATTAAGAAAACAACAGAAGGACATTACCAGTTACCTGTTGATTCTGTCTTTGTCACAGCACTGACTGGAGCCAGCATGTGATCTGCTAGCTCAGGGGTGGGCAAAATGTGGCCCGGGGGCCAGATGCGGCCTGCCAGGCCATTCTATCTGGCCTACAGGGCCCCTAAAAAATTTAGAAAATTAATATTAATTTGCCCTGGGCTGCCTGTCATGCAGCCCTTGATGGCTTGCTGAAACTCAGTAAGCGGTCCTCTGCCCAAAATAATTGCCCGCCCCCATCTAGCTAATACACAGACACCTCATGGCAAGGCAAAGGGAAGCGGAGAATTCCTGCTTAGCAGGGAGTGACGAGGAGTGCTGGGAGCACTGCAAGTCTCTGCTGGAGCTGCAGCCAGGGAGCAGGGCCAGCTCTGCTGTGGAACAGAGAACCCCATCCAGCCCAGAGAGCATGCTGGGATGCTGGGAGAGTCTGGTTTATCTTAAACTAGCAAGATGTCTGGGACAGACACTGCATAAACCAGTTTGAGCCAAATCAGTTAAGTATGATACTGTAGCAGAAAGCCCCCTTTTCCTCTAATGTAGCAGAAAGCCCCCTTTTCCTCTTGCCTGCATTTGCTCTCCCCTCTTTGGATATGTTTCTCTTTTTCTACCTTTTCTTCCTTCCTCTCTTTCACTTTAAGATAAGGAATTGTATTTTAAAATTTGTATGTGTGCATTTTGTATCTCCCCTTGTAGTTTGGTATTTTTATCTATTTGTGTGCCGTGGCATTTGTAGCTTATATTTTATACTCCTCACCTTTCAACTTTCAACTAAATGTGTTTTAGTAAGTTATACATTGTAACATTGTTAACAAAGGCAGGAATCAAACTGCCCTTCCCTGTATCAGGCTGGCCTCTGAAAGAGTGAGTGAATCAGTGATTGAATGTGTAACATGGAAGCAGGCAGCAATTATCACCTGGAAGCTGAACTCAATAGAAGACAGTGTAACAACTGGGAAATCTCTATACCTCACTGATCAAGGGCTAGAAGCCCTGGCCTGACTTAATCAACACCAGAGACCAACTTTTGGGCTGAATATCTCCAGATCGACCACTCCCAGAGCCCTATTCTAAATTCATCAACGGACTCCCAAACCTGCACGTACATGCGGACAACCCCTGGGGCTGACAGATGCTGTCCAGCAGCCACCGAGGGGGGGAAGTCCCATGAGGGTCAATGACCCCTGGATTGGGCAAACCAGAAAACTGGGGAGTCACCAAAGTCTGCCAAGGACAGATAAAAGGCAGTGAAAAGTGGCCCTCAGTGGCGCCCTCTTGATCTCCAACTCGACCAGACCTGTCCAGCCAGAAGGACCAGCCAGCGACCCCCTTCTGGAAGTTAACACCATGCTGAAAGAAGCCTCAACGACAGACTCCAGCGCTTGTAGGATAGGTATACCTGACTCTGTAGCCTGCTACTGTGTGTGTGTGTGTATGTGTGTGCGTGTGTGCATGTGTGTGTGTGGACCAGCCCCAAGGTTTATGATTACAGTGTTTCAATCCGCCTAATAAACTAGAATTTTAAGGATCCTGAGTTGGACATTTGTAACTGTTCAACAATACTACATTCAACCAGGTTTATCTCAAACCAGTTTCAGCCATTTTCAAACTGGTACACTGAACATCTGTTATGTTACAGGTTTAAACCAGTTTCTGATCAGTAAACCGGTTTATGTGTAATGTCTATCCCTAGCTCAGGAGACAGGACATCATGGAAGGACTGCCTCTTAGAGAGAGAGGACACTGGGCTAGACACACCTGTGGTCTCACCCAGTATGGATTCTTTAGGGCCTGGATGTAGGTAGACATGTGCTGAAAGAAATAGGCTGATGGTCAGGCAGGAATTCAGCACCAGTGAACAACTGAGAAAGCAGGCCCAGGCTTGCAGGTTGAATAAGAACAGGTAAAGAAAGGTTTGGGGGCCTCAGAAAATTTCTTTAGAAAGTATTGAATGACAAAATTCCCCACCCCCACCTTTACAAAGGCCCTCCCTAGCACCGAAAATATTCCTTTTTAGCTACTTTGAGCAGAATGTGTGTGTGCACGCACATGTGTGAGAGAGAGTGAGAGTGAGCAGGGATCTGTTACTTGAAGTCACAGTCTCTTCTAAAATATGGACTGAGAGGTAGAAAGAGTCTTCTAAATGTGCAGATAGAAGCATGATGGGATCTAATGTGTGATCCATGGGTGACTCGTGCCATCTTAGTCAGTGACTGGGAGGATAGCCCCCAATGGCCAATCTCACTGATGGGGCTGGGGGGGGGGGCAGCAGCAAAACTCACTAGCCAGGAAGTGGCCGCGGCACTACATCCAGCACTCCCACTCCCCAGTCGGCCTAAGTGGGGAGCACGGCCTGTCATGGTGCATGTGGACCCCCATGCACCCCCTACACATCACCACTGGTGTGATCCACACATTGTGCCTCATACAATGTCACATGTACATGGCAGAAGGCATGATTGTGGGATGATGCATTAGATCTCATCACACCTTATTGCTAGGTGATACCTACCAAATGATACCTACCAAAATTGTGATTTTGCAGATTTTATGAAATCTGGCATTGCCTGCGAAATTTGGACATATGTAAAATTGGCAGGGAAAATAAAAGCTTACTGAAAATAAAAGGGTTGCTGGCAAATGGCTGCCGCCACCTACCACTGATTAGTTGTGAGGGCCATTTGTCATGCAGCCCACACCTCTTCACCAATCAGCAGCTAGGGGTGGGCCTGCATTACAGGCAGCCCTGGCAGGCAATCAGCAGCAAGGGGCAGGGCCACTGGCCCCCTCATCCAATCAGAGATGTGGGGGAGCCCTCCCCACACCACCTGTGAAATGGCTACTAGGCCCTGCATTCTGCCCATGAAATCAAGGAGCAGCTGTCCCAAATTCAGCAGGTCCCTACTTATTGTCAGCTGAGGGGGAGCCTGATCCTGGGCTTCCCCTGCTTTGGCAAGCAGCAGCCTTCCATGGCTGGGAGCCCCTTCTGCTGACAGGGCTTCCAGCTGTGAGGACCTTACACAGCTAAGGCAGGATTCTTCATCCCGGCTGCGCCCCATGTGCAGTCCTATCAGGTGTGGGATGCTCAGCTCTTATATCCGCAGGGTACTGCTGCAATCTCCCAGACCTGGGTGTTCATGGGTTACCCCACAGCTGGGAGATCGCAGCTATGTTCTCCCAGCTGTGGAGGTAGAGCACTCTGAAGCTGGGAGACTGAAGCCACTGCAATCTCCCAGCCCCAGGGTGTACATTGCGTTCCCCAGAGGCTTGGAGATCATAGCAGCAGCAGTCTCCCAGCCACCAACTGCCTACACGTGCAAGTTAAAGCCAGATAGAAAACATCTATAAAGTTATTACATATTTTTGAGCAATAACTTTATATAGCTGGCTGGACCTTTTTAAGGCACCATAGTTGTTTTCACATGTAACCAGTCTAAATTTATTGCACAGTTAACAAGGTAATTGCATAATTGATATTATGTGTAGAGGGATCCTAATTGGCAGGAGAGTGATGTGCTGGAACAGCCTCCCAGTAGGAGGAGGTGGGGGAGTGGGGGTAAGAAACCTACTTCTCAAACTACAGTTTGAGCAATATGAAAAAGGATGATAGAAAGCAGTGTCTGCAATAGCAGGTCATTGAGTCAAGGCCCCTAAGAGGTCCCTTCAAGTCCTATGTTGCTATGAAAAGGGCAGGACAAGAGCAGAACACCTCATTCCCGTTCGCAGGAAAGTGACTGTAGAAAATACCTGGAACATGCAGATTAAACAGACTTCTGAAGCAGATGTTACTGTGTGCGTCCCCACACCCTGCTCTGTGACTGCAGAAAACCTGTTTCAGCACTGTCACCGTGTCAACAAACCTATCGATGGGGGAGGTGATGCCTGCCCACACTCTGTCACTAACTCTGAAAACTTTTGTTTTGAGCATAAGGCAGAGACCTGTTAAGAGCTACAGATCTCGAGTTCGGTTCCCCAGGCTGCATTTCTGGAATTAGGCAGAGAGGACCAAGTGCAGCCTCTGCCTCCAAAGTATTGCAGTCAGGGCTGTCCTGGTGGGGGTGTGTGAATTGAGGCAATTGCCCCAGGTCCCATGCTTTAGGGGGTGCCCCGTGGAACAGGGCCAGCTTCGCATCCGGTTGCTTGCCATTCCCCACCCACACTGCTGCATCCAAGTCCCGCACAGACTGATTTGCCCCAGGCCCCGCACTCTGCTATGGTTGTCTGATTGCAGTAGTGAAAAGCCTTAGGACAGGGGTGGGCAAAATCTGGCCTACAGGCTGGGTTAGGCCCAGAGTAAACTCTGTTTACCAGCAGCCACTGAGGTGGTGGCTTCTGGCTGCTGCTGGACCCGGCTCTGCTACCTTGGCATCCTGGCCTGTCTACCCTGCACTAGGGGTAGGACCCGCATGGGCAGGGTGTGTGGCTGGGATGGGGCCGTGGCCAAGAGCGAAATGGGCAGGCAAGGCCCTGGGATCTTGCGACTGTGACAGCACGGGGTGGGGCCAAGGCAGGGTTGCAATCTGCTGCCCGCACACCCCTGCAATGGGCAAGGGTTCTGCGGGGAGGGGTGTGCAGGGAGCTGGTCGCATCTCTGCCCTGGCCCTGCCCCTGCCCCATGTTGTCACTCCCATGAGATCCTGGTTCTGGCCCTGGACCCAGGGGCAATGCATAGGGGATGCATGTGCACCTCCTGCAAAAAGGCACAAGCAGTCCATAAATCGCCCCAGCTGCTGTCGACGCTGCTGGCAGTGCCTGCAGCTGCAGGTGGTCACCAACCCATGGTTGGCGCTCGCCACCCGCCCTGCTGCCGACAGTGCCCACAGTGTCTGCAGGAGCTCCCCGCTCCTGGGCTCCCGCCACTGCTGGCACAGCCATGCCCCCCCCCAGCTGCTGGGGGCACGCGCCATTCATGCCCGGACCAGCTCCCTGCACGGCTCCTGGCTGGTCTCCATGCAGACCCCAGGAGTGTAGTCTCCAGGGAGAGCCTGGTTCTGTGGCACCATACTGTCATGGCCCCATGCTGTCTGCCTCCTTGTTCCTGGGTCTCCATGGGCAGGGACTGCTAGGAAATGGAGTCCAGCCACTGGCTGGATTCAGCATTTTGTCAACCCCTGCCCTAGGAACTAGAAGCCCTGGTTGTAATCAGCTTTTCTAAATCAGCAGACTTCTGTGGCCAAAGTCCTGCAGCAAGAACCTGAGTGGGGCTTGAAGAGATCCTGAATCTCAGGTCAGGCCCCAGACAAGGAAAATTATATTCAGTAACTTCATAAATACCTCTACCTTTGGTTCAGACTGGCAAGCTAGAGGCTATGAATAATACAAGCTTAGAGACCCAGGCCTTACAATAAACTCAGCAAGCTACAATGGCTGACTGTAACTTCCTAAGGATTTTTTCTCATCAATGCATCTTGTTTTAAGTCTGGAGTCAGTCAATTCTAGAAATTCATACCTAGAAACCAGAAGATCAGCCAGTGAGCTCTGTGTTACGATACGGGTTCAGTGTTGCCAGGTCTGTGGTTTTTCCATCAAATTGGGCGAGCTTGAAAATGTGGTTGCGGTTGTTTTTTTTCAGCCAGTTTTTTTTTTTATTGACATAATTTTCATTACAGTAATACCTTGCTTCGAATCTGGAAGTGAAGTGCCTTTATAATGAAGTCCACTGCCAATTAGCTCCCTGCGGGCTGGCAGAGTTCCAGCTTGTGCAGGGAGCTGGGAGGAAGTGGAAGGAAGGTGGTGAGACATGGGGACCGCACCACGTGCATGGACAGTACGTGCATGTGGCCCCAGGCAACCTTGAGGGCAGCTCCAGCAGGTAAGCGGTGTGGAGAAGAGAGGAACTGAGGCCCTTGTAGGGAGGAAGCTGGGCAAGGCTCGAGCTACTGCCCAGCTGGGGGGTTGGGTGGTGCTTGGGGCCCCTGTGCATACCTCTGCTTGCAGTGCTGAGCTCACAGCCTCTCTGCACGGTCCCGCTGTTCCCAGCTGCCCTGGATTGCGCCCGCTGGGCTGCAGAGACCCATGGCAGAGAAGCAGGGCAGAGCAAGGAGCCACCATTTCCTGCCACCATGCTTCCCTCCCCTGGGTGCCTCTGCAGCTGGGAACAGCTGCAGGGCCACGTGGAGAGGCTGTGAGCTCCACACTGCAAGAAGCGGCATGCACAGGGGTCGCTGTAACCAGTTTCCATGGAGACCCCAGCAGTGGCAGTGCTGTGACAGTGTGGAGCTAGAGTTTCCATGGAGACCAGACCCCGCAGCACTGGCAGGACACGTGTCTAGATGGGGAGCTGCACCAGGGCTGGGGCTAGGATTTTGCAGTGATGACAACATGGTCCAGAGCCAGGGTATAGCTGCAATCCACTGCCTGTACACCCTTCTCCAGGGCATGTGGGCAGTGGATCGCAGCTTTGTACCAGCTTCAGACCACATAGTCACTGCTGCAAGATCCCAGCCCTGGAGCAATTCCCCACTCAGCTGCATGTCCTGCCACACTGCTGGGGCCACTTTCCATGGAAAGTCTGGCCCTATGCCATTGTGGGCAGGTGCTGCTGGGAAATGGAGTCCACAGCAGGCCTGATCCAGCTCACTAGCCAGACTTTGCCTGCCCCTAGAACAGGGGCGAGCAATTATTTTGTGCGGAGAGCTATTTACTGAGTTTTGGCAAGCCTTTGAGGGCTGCATGACAGGCAGCCAGGGGCAGATAAATATTAATTTTCTAAATTTTTTAGGGGTCCCACGGGCCGGATAGAATGGCCTGGTGGGCCACATTTTGCCCACCCCTGTCCTAGAACAACAGCTGATAGATTTGGAGGAACTGTTCCTGCTGGAGGTATGATGTCTTCTAGAAATGGCTCATCTGGAACTGGACTTTGCATCTGGTCAACATGTCTGCAACGAATCCTACACAGTCCATTCTCCCTCAAAATCGACATTAACTCATACTTAAATCATACTTTGAAGTTGAGACTATCAGTATTTTAAGGGTAAAACTACTAGAGGGCTATTGTAATTTATGTCTCAAAATAAACATTATTAAAAGCTCAGCAAATTCCAATTTAAGGTTAAATTGAGAAAAAATCTAAAATGTGTTATGGATATGTACAGTTAAGGCACCCAAACAACCTTTACAAATAGTTTTACTAAATGGCAAAGAGAAGGTAGATAGGCATTTATTATTTCCTCTCTCTCACAACAATTAAGGGTCACAAAAGAAAACCAGTAGATAGTGAGTTTAAAACTAACAAAAGGAAGTTTTTTCACACAGTGTATAATTAAAACGTGGGACTCATAGCTACCAGATGTTGTGAGAGCCGATTCACAAACGGACTGGACAAATTCTAGGAGGAAAGGGGTATCAGTAGCTATTGAGCATGGGAGTTAGGGATACAGCCTCTGAACTGGAACTTCTTACATCTCAAATGCTGGAGGCTGCAAGTGAGAGAGGATTAGTAGAAACAACTCTGGTCATACCCAGCTCGCTCTCCTTTTCAGCATCCACTCCCTGCCACTGTGTGACACAGGATACTTAGCAAGATGGACCTATTGTCTGACTCAGTAAATGGCAACTCTTAAAGTTCCTTCTGAACATCTTCCTACTAATGACCTTTGCTATGACCAGATAGGTTTTTGTATTTGTTATATGGAGCCAGAACCAACCAATAGTCACCATCCAGTTGCACCAACTGAAAAGTCACTAGAGCAAGAGGCTTCTGAAACAAGAGAAAACAACATGCTAGGAATGCTCACAAACCAAGGATGACTTGGTGGGGAATATAGTAGTGAATGGCAACTCGGTCAGCAGCAACCATGAGACGATTGAATTCAGGATCCTGAAGAAAGGAAGGATGGAGAGGAGCAGAGTAGGGACCCCGGACTTCAGAAAAACAGACTTCAACTCACTCAGGGAACTCATGGGCAGGATAACCTGGGAAGCCCGTCTGAGGGGGAGAGAAGTCCATGAAAGCTGGCTGTACTTTAAAGAAATCCTACTGAAAGTGCAGGAACATACCATCTCGATGTGCAAGACTAGCAAGTATGGCAGAATACCAGCATGATTTAGCAGGGAACTCTTCAGTAAACTAAGTCACAAAAAAGGAATCTTAAAAGAAGTAGAAACTTGGACAAATAACTAGTGAGGAGTATAAGGGCATTGCTTGGGCATGCAGGGATGAAGTCAGGAAGGCCAGAGTGCACTTGGAGTTGCAGCTAGCAAGGGATGTGAAGAGTAACAAGAAGGGTTTCTACAAGTATGTCGGTAGCAAGAGGAGGATCAGGGAAAGTGCGGGACCCTTACTGAATGGGGGAGGGAACCTAAATGACAGAGGATGCAAAAAAGGCTGAAGTGTTTAATGCCTTTTTCACCTGTCTTCACAGGCAAAGATCCCAGACTACTGCACCAGGCAGGAGGTGTGCAGCCAAAAATGGCAAAAGAACAGGTTAAGGACTATTTAAAAAAGCTGGACGTGTACAATTCTGTGCGGCCAGATGGGATGCACCCAAGGGTGCTGAGGGAGTTGGCTGATGAGATTGCAGAGCCACTGGCTGTCATCTTTGAAAACTCATGGTGATCAGGAGAGGTCCAGGATGATTGGAAAAAGGCAAAAATAGTGCTCATGTTTAAGGAAGGGAAAAAGGAGGATCCAGGGAACTACAGACCAGCCAGGCTCACGTCAGTCCCTGGAAAAATCATGGAGCAGATCCTCAAGGCATTCATTTCTAAGCACTTTGCGGAAAAGGTGATTAGGAACAGCCAGCATGGATTCACCAGTGGCAAGTCATGCCTGACCTGATTGTCTTCTGTGATTAGATGGCTGGCTCTGTTGTTGTGAGGAGACCAGAATATCTGGTATACCTTGATTTCAGCAAGGCTTTTGATACAGTCCCTCACAACATTCTTGCAGGCAAGCTAAGGAAGTAGAGGCTGGATGAATGGACTGAAAGGCCGATAAAAATCTGACTGGAGCATCGGGCTCAGAGTAGTAATCAATGGCTCAATGGCAGCCGGTATCAAGTGGAGTGCCCCAGGGGTCAGCCCTGGGACCAGTTTTGTTCAATGTTTTCATCAATGACCAGGAAGATGGCACAGAGTGCACCCTCAGCAAGTCTGAAGATGACATCAAGCTGGGGGGAGTAGTAGTAGATACAATGGAGGGCAGGGTTAGGATGCAGTGACTTAGACCAGCTGTTCTCAACCTTTTGCACTTTGCGTCCCACCAACTATTTTGTCAAAAAACCTTGGCCCCCCCACGATAAAAACAAAATCCCACTTTTGCACTGTTCAAGATAGCTGTTGATTCATCTATTTGAAGTGCAAACAACTTTGATTTTTTCAAATTGGGCAATGAGTTGAAGTCCCACCTGCACAACTTTCACATCCCACCAGTGGGACACGCCCCACTGGTTGAGAAACACTGATCTAGACAAATTGGAGGATTGGGCCAAAAGAAATCTCATGAGGTTTAACAAGGACAAGTGCAGAGTCCTGAGCTTAGGATGGAACAGTCCCATGCACCAGTACAGGCAGGGGCTGACTGTCTGGGCAGCAGCTCTGCAGAAAAGGACCTGGGGGTTACAGTGGACAATAAGCTGAATATGAGCCAGCAGTGTGCCCTTGTTGCCAAGAAGGCATGCTGGGCTGCCTTGGCAGAAGTGTTACCAGCAGGCCAAAGGAAGTGATTATTTCCCTCTATTCAGCACTGCTGAGGCCACATCTGGAGTACAGTGTTCAGTTTTGGGCCCCCCACTACAGAAAAGATGTGGACTAATTGGAGAGGGTCCAGTGGAGGGCAACAAAAATGGTGAGGGGGGCTGGGCACATGACTTCTGAGGAGAGGCTGAGGGAACTAGGCCTATTTACGCTGGAGAAGAGAAGAGAAGACAGAGGGGGCTTAATAGCAGCCTTCAACTACCCGAAGGGGGGTTTGAAAGAGGATGGAGCTAGACTGTTCTCAGTGGTGGCACATAACAGAATAAGGAGCAATGGTCTCAAGTTGCAGCAAGGGAAGTTTAGGTTAGATAGCAGGAAGAACTCTCTCACCAGGAGTGTAGTAAACCACTGGAAGAGGTTACCCAGAGAGGTGGTGGAATCTCCATTCTTGGAGGTTTTTAAGACCTGTCTAGACAAAGCTTTGGTTGGGATGATCTAGTTGGGGATGGTTCTACTTTGAGCAAGGGGTTGGAGATGATCTCCTGCAGTCCCTTCCAACCCTAATTTTCTACGATGCTATGAATTTTCAGTGATTTAGAGACCCAGGATGACTGCATGGCTGCAGTGACCACCTCAGCATTTTTCTAATTGTTTGGCTTTTTCCACCGTCTTCAGGGAAATTTTTTTTTTTTTGGCAGAAAGATTCCCTCCTTCATTAAGGACCTTGGTACTCCATTCACTCTTGAAATGCGAATATTTATTAACTTATCGTTTATTAGGTTGACATCCTGCTCTACCCAAAAGGCGCAGAGCAGCTTACAATGAACAAACATCCCACAGAAAAGGCTCCCCCGGCCAACACCCCAAAACCCAAGAACACCAATTCCCCCCTCCCCCCCCCCCCGCCTGCAACCACCACCTGTCTACCCAACCCCCCACACAAGCAAACCCTGCACATGTCTAAGACCCTGCTTCAATCTCAGGGGACAGCCCCTTACACCAATGAGGTAAGTGGAGGACAATGCCCTCATCCTCCTACAAAAGGCTATGGCTACCACTCCCTTCCTAAAAAGCCCCATAACCTAACTCTACCTCCCCCTGCCCTCCTTCCCAACAAACACACCTCTGAATTGCTAAGAACCTTAACAAAGAAGTAAAAGAAAAAGGACCCTTGGGTTTACTGAAGAGCAATGCCAAAGGGTACCCTTTAGCACTGCCCTTCACTGGTGCCTGTCCAGGGAGCCCTACTGACTTTGTAGAGCCTGTAAGGCTAGAAGGGTCCTTCTCCTTCCTTTTTGGCACGTAACAATATTATCTATCTTGCTGCATCGTATACTATCGACTAGTTTCCTATTTAGTCCGTAGGGAAGAATTACATTCTTTCTGGACTTTGAAGGAAGCTGGGGTTTCAAGACAGTCAATGACCATCAGCACCATAGGGTTCAGCACCAAATGCCTCCACAAGGAGAATGTGAAGTGTCAGGACCAGGATTTGTTCTGTTCTGTTATTTCATTATTGTTACTGAGCACTACCAGCATGCTCAGGTCCTGTTCTTTGCTTTTCCCATCTCCTTCCCTATTTTTGGAAAGAATCAGAGTGAAGGGGAAATCAATCTCGGATTTACTTAAAAAGATTTCAGTCAATTAAAAGGATTTAGTTACATTCTTTTAACTAGTTTGCATGTTTCCTCTCCTCCCCCCCTTAGTTTTACACATGTAATTTTCTCATTAAAAGACACAATGAAGAATGCAAAATAATCCATACCATTACCAGTCGAGAGCTTTGCAGCCCCTTTCATTCCATCTGTTAGGGGAGCATCAAGTTACACCAATATCCAAATACAGTAAGAACTGCAAATGCAATGCTGATACAGAATGAAATGCTTTTTTGTACACAAGTCACTTTGTTGAAAGAAATAAGAAATCTCACTGTAAGAGAAAACTAAAACTCAAAGTCACATGTTGGGGTATAGAGGTAAGAAAAACCACCAGCCCAAGGCTCTGAAGGTTGCCCTTGCATGCAAATCCAAGATTGCTGAATTTACTTTGGAAAGAGAAAAACATCACTCATTTCAACATACAGCTAAAATCTAGAGTTGCAATAAATCTGGTTGAGACTGCATTACTACTAATTTAAAGGAAAACTGGGCTGAACTGTGTAGTCAATAAAAAAGAAAATAGATTTAAAATAAATCAAGAGACAACTTTGAAAACAGTATGGGATTAAAGTCAGGAAGGGTAAGATAAAAGGCTTCTCCAGTGTAACCAAACTTGGATCTACCAGTCCTGACCTCTAAGCAGCACAATATAAAACTTTAATAATTCCAGTTCAAACAACATTGTATGAAATACTAGAAGTACTGAACTTAAAATTATATTTATAGTTGCTTTGTACATAGCTTGCAACCTAATAATTTGCAAATGGATGAAATAATGAGAACTCTTGAAATTCAGTTGCAACGTGTGATTTAGGCTAGTACGCTAAACGTTTTAGCAGAAAACCCCTGCCATCTGTCTGCACATTGTTGCCTGGGTCTATCTGCAGCACTGAAGCCTGCCAACTAACGCCTGAACTTTTTGCTAGTGAAGTTAAGCCAGTTCCTGATTGACAAGTCCTCTCATGGCATGTTCTATTGGCACAACACTCAAATGGACACTTAAGCACCAATATCAGTGACAAGCAATCCTTTGGTCATGCAGTACTACTGTCTGCAGCAGACAGCTCTTCTGGTTTAAGTATTTTAGTCAGACCCAGTGGTCCCCAATGACCTGACATTCAGTGCTGCTCATCCCACCATTAAAATCTAGTACCTATTCTGGAAATACCTCTTTTCCTGCTAGATCAATTTTGTAGGCACATAGGCATGGCTCTGTGCAAAGCAACAGCCAGATCTTGTGCTGTCACCTTACTCAGGAAAGAAGTCCAGGACTTCCTTGCTTTGCCGCACTCACCAGCAGCTTGATACCAAAATAAGCAGAAACCCCCACCACCAACCCATCAGTGATGGTAGCTAACTTGCAAGGTCCAAGAGAGTTCACTGAGAAGGAGGTGTGAAAAGAAGCAGCAAGGCAGTGGAGATTCAAGAAGTCTTTTAAGACTCAGATGACCACAAACAGAACTCACTGAAGAAGAAGAGTAAGGTGGGAGACAGCACACACTTGGCTCAAACAGCTACACAGAACTATCTGGCAATCAGTCCTTGGCAGCTTCCAGTGCTGCTGGTTTATCTTGGCCCAAAAGTATTCTTGTCCTCTGGAAAAAAACTTGACAGAACTTTTCAAATAAGTAATATTTGATTCTCAACTTGAACAGTTCTAGGTACAGCAGCCTTGCTTCTCTTGCACAAAGAGCACCTTCCCATGCCACTGTGAAAGGACCTCGGCAGCAGGGACCACTGCTGTGAAGAGCAACTCCACATGTCCCAGAGAGACTGCAAGACTTCTTGAACAGATGCATTTTTGGGGTCTTGGTATATGCTCAAGTAATGTGGCAGCCAGTATCACTACTCTTGGTAAGTATATAGAATAATAGAATATTGGGGTTGGAAGGGACATCAGATCATCTAGTCCAACCACCTGCTCAGAACAAGACTATCCTCAACTATATCATTCTAGGTAAAGACCTGGCTTTACAGAGCTTAAAAATCTCTAAGGATGAGGAGTTCACAAGCTCTGGGTAGCCTGTTCCAATGCTTTACTACTCTCTTGGCAAGGTTTTTCCTTATATCTAACCTAAACTACCTTTGCTGCAATTTGAGATCATTGTTCCTTGCCATCTGCCACCTCTGAAAACAGTCTAGCTCCATCCTCTTAGGTAGTCAAAGGCTGCTAGTAAATCCTCTCAATCTTCTCTTCTGCAGACTAAATAAGCCCAGTTCCCTCAGTCTCTCCTCAGAAGTCATGTTCCCCAGCCCTCTACCCATATTTGTTACCCACCACTGGACTCTCTCCAATTTGTCCACATCCTTTCCGGGAGGAGGGGGCAGGCAAAACTGAACACAGTACTCCAGAAGTGGCCTCACCAGTGTTGGCTAGAGGGGAATAATCACTCCTGTTGACCTGCTGACAATATACCTACCAATACAGCCCAGTATGCCATTAGTCTTCTTGGCAACAAGGGCACGCACGCTATGGCTCATATTCAACTTATTGTCTGCTCTAACCCCAGGTCCTTTTCTGCAGAGCTGCTGCCCAGCCAGTCAGCTCCCAGCCTGTACTGGTGCATAGGGTAGTTCCATCCTAAGTGCAGGACTTTGCACTTGTCCTTGTTGAACTTCATGAGATGTCTTTTGGTCCAATCCTCCAATATGTCAAGGTGTCTCAGAATCCTAGCTCTACCCTCCAGTGTATCTACCACTCCACCACAGCTTAGTGTCATCTACAAACTTGGTGAGGGTGCACTCCATCCCATCTTCCAGACTGTTTATGAAGATATTGAACAGAACCAACTCCAGAACCGACCCCTGGGGTACTCCACTTGATATTGGCTACCAGGTAGACATCAAGCCATTGACTACTATAGTGTGAGCCCGATGATCCATCCAGTTTTCTATCCATCATACAGCTCGTTCATCCAGCCTGTACTTCCTTAGCTTGCTTGAGAGAATGTTGTGGGAAACCATATGAAAAGCCTTGCTAAAGTCAAGGTATATCACATCTACTGCTCTCCCCATATCCACAGAACCCGTCATCTCATCATAGAAGGCAATCAGGTTGGTCAGGCATGACTTGCCCTTGGTGAGTCTATGCTGACTGTTCCTAATCACCTCCTTCTCCAGGGACTGAGGCGAGGCTGACTGGTCTGTAGTTCCCTGGATCCTCTTCCTTCCTTTTCTTAAAGATCGGCACTATATTTGCCCTTTTCCAATTGTCCAGGACCTCTCCCAATCACCACGAATTTTCAAAGATAATGGCCAGTGGCTCTGCAAATCACATCAGCCAACTCAGCACACTCGGGTGCATGTCCAGCCCCATGGACTTGTACATGTCCAGCTTTTTTAAATGGTTCCAAACCTGTTCTTTTGCCACTGTCAGGTGCTTGCCTCCTTCCCACAGTGCACTGCCGGGTGCAGTATTCTAGTTAGCTGACCTTGCCAGTGAAGAAAACATTGAGTTCTTCAGGCCCTTCTACATCATCTGTCAGTAAGTTGCCACCCTCATTCAATAAGGGACCCACACATTCCCCCGAGGTTTCTCTTGTTGCTGACACATTTGTAGAAACTGTTTTTGTCAGCCTTCACATCGCTTGCTAGATGCAACTCCCATTTCATCTTGGCCTTCCCCAATTTCATCTCTGCATGCCCAAGCAATGTTCTTATACTTCTCCCCAGTAGTTTGTCCAAGACTCTATAGTTTAGACACTACGCTATCCTTAAGCAAAGCCTACAATTTTGTCTTAAATTCAGGGATACAGCATTCCCAAAATAAATAGCTTCTCTCATCCAAAATAATTTATAAGCCAGACAGCATTATTTTATGTTGCCAGTGCAGTGGCTATCTGGCTACCACAAACCATTAAAGTGCCCTGTTAAAGATTTCCTTACCCCACACAGCACTTTGATGGGTGCTGCTATTTGGCCTCGTGTCAGGCTGCTCAAAAAGCACCCCAGAGAACCTGTCCATCTCTCATGTGGCAACAGCAAGATTCCCCCTTTTGGCCTCACAGATGTTACGCAAAAACACAGAATATGCAGCAACAAGAATATTTTGAGTAGGCTCTGCCTGTGTCATCTAAAACCCCCTATTTCTATCAGTTTTTTTAAGCTAGCAAAAGTCTAGTCCACAGCTATCCTGCACCTGCTCAAAGGATAGTTAAATTTTTCCTTGCTGAAAAACTCAGGTGCCCCAACTTCAAATCTCCAGGAAAGCGAAGGCTAGATTAGATCTGAGAATCACAGTGAACACTACAACCCAACTACATCAACATGTCAGTCTAGGAAAAGCTGTTCCTGCCTGCGGCTTGTCAATAACGCGCATTATACAAGCAACATATACCATCCCTGAACACTAATAATGCCAGCAACAGCTATGGTGAGCCAGCAATGCAAGTTTAACTGCATCCTTCCTTTTATCTACTCAGGGGAAAGTGAGGGTCAGAATCCTCTGGTCCCTCCCATTTTCCATTGTCCAGTAAAGGGAATCTATATACATTAAATATGATAATTACTAGGCAGTGTACACCATCACAATCCTGTGCAGCAAAACATAGTGCCCTTGGCATACCTAATAAGGAGCATTCACCAACTGATAAGCAACACAGAGCTTTGGTTACTTATTTTTGTGCACTGGTAAAACAGCTCTCATTCTGGGGTCTCTATGGAGCAAGTTCAGCATTCAAACTTTAGGGATGAGACTGTCCACATCTAAAGGATCTGAATGCATTGGTCACCATCCAACATTTGCACCACAATCTGATCCTACTACTTGGAACTCATTTCACAGCCTCAGAACCATTACTCCCATGTGCTGTTGGTAACGATAACTGTGACTGCTGACCAGCTTCATTTGCTGCCTATGTTCTCCACTTCTGATATTCGTTTATTTTTGTATGGGCAACTGCCATGTTGGTAGTTGTGCTTTTTCACAGTAATTATCCTGTCTCTGAAGAAAAGAGCCCTCTATATCGCTGATAGCGAAAGAGCAGAAATGAAAACTGAGGCAAAAGAGTACATTACAAGATGAACTATGGGGACTGAAGTTCTCTGAGTTCTCAGACAAAAGTGCTGATATCACACTACAGGCTCCAAAGGCTGCCATGAGGTAGTGAACCAAATGCTGGCACAGAGAATGCCTAATTTCAGTGCCAAATTTTTTTGTGGATACTATGAGGACAGGTCACACCTGCAAAAGGAAATTAGAAGTAAATGCATTCTGCTGAAGTGGCTACCTTTTTAAATATGATCACTTGTAAAATCATATATAGCATGGGTAGGCATTGTTTTTTGGCTGGAGTGCCAAAAAACCCATGTCTACCTTGGAAAGTGCTGGAGTGCCGACATGCCGGAGCAGCTGTTTGCAGCCTCCCAGCTGCAGCCAGCCCAAGGAGCCCCGTCTGCTTGCAGCCTCCTAGCCACCTGCTGGGAGCAGCCTGGGCTCTATGGCTGGCAGCAGCTGCTTGGAGTTTGGGTGTGCCATGCTCAGCACGCGTGCCGGGGGTTGCTGACCCAGTATATAGTTTACTGCACTTAACACTACAGTCAAAGACATGGAAGCACACTTGTTACGGGGTTTACTATGCAGTAGGGCTATGCAAAGCTTTGGTCACTGATTTGATTTGGCGAAGATTCGACTTGATTCAGTGGCTGAATCTCTAAATCTAAACCAAATCAGGAGACCCTTTAATCTCTCAGAATTGAATCAGAACCCTCCAAATTGATTCAGAGAGATCCGACAACTTGGACACAAAACATTTAAAGTTGTGTCTTTCTACATACCTCAAGGTACCAGGCAGCTCGAGAATGCCATGATGCTGAGGCGGATGGAGCATCCTACAGGAGTGTGGGGGGGTTCCCAGCACACTTGGCAGCAGACCCAGAAGTGGACCAGAAGCACTTCCAGTCCACTTCTGGGTCCACCGGGGAGCAGGCAGGGGGCCCCCCGCAGCCAATCGCCGGGGGAGGGGGAGAGTGAGTGCGTGTGCACCTGGCGTGCTCGGCAGTGGACCCAGAAGTGGACCAGAAGTAGTTCTGGTCCACTTCCAGGTTCACCGCTGAGCGGGGGGGGGTCTGCAGTCCTGTGGGACGCTCTATCTGCCTCAGCATCGCAGCATTCATGAGCCATACCTGGTACCTCAAGGTATGTAGAAAAAACATTTAAAGTTGTGTCTATGGCTGAATCGCTGCTGCTCCAAATCAGCATCAAATCTTCAGATTTGGATTCGGCCGAATTGAATGGGGACAGTGATCTGAATCAACGAATCGAATCACTGTCCCCGATTTGGGCCGGATCCAACTCCAGTATGGCCCATTTCGCACACCCCTACTATGCAGTTTAGAACAAAGATCCCCATTCTCTTCAACAATGAAGGCAGGACCTAACCAAACAGCAGAGCCTAACATAGGCATTCCCTCATCCATGATTTTAGTACCTATTTCACTTAGTTGAACTTTCAGTGTAGTATCTTTTTAATGGAGTGTGGACATTTTAAAACATGGCAAGGAGGGATGTGTACACTTTTGCCTTCTAGCCCTATTTGAGAGGGTTTTCTCTCTAGGCCTGTTCAACGTTCCACTGACAATAAAGAAGGGGAAACAAAACAGAAAGAGATCTTACAGCTTTTTTTGTGTTTTTAAAAAAATGTTTTGACATAGAACTCCAACCTAATTTTGAAAGGTTATCCTGAGAAAGCTTTATAGTTTTCATGAAGGCAAGAAATGGCTAAAACCAGGTACAGAATTGTCACCTACCATGCAAATCTTCCTATCCAATTTCACTAACAGTCCAACATGTTATCTGCAGCCATCCTGTAGTCCCAGTGCTTGGCTCCTCTGGGCCAATACTGCTGTGTACAAATACTAAAAAGTTACCCAGTCCAGTTCTGCTACATGGATTACACATACTTGTTAATTTATTCTGATTTTCACTTGGCATCTCTAGATGAGAAAGTCACTTTTCTGAAGGTTCATCCATGATGTAAATAAAAATTTGCATATTCTGTGTACAATAATTTCATAGAGAAATTTGCCATGTAAACTGAGAAGAGACCTGCCTGTTAAAATAAGTGGCTTATCTGCTATCTTTAATAAATAAAGTAAAATAAAAACATTATTTCCAACCTATTCCTGTCCCTAGCATGTTTATTAAAGCAAAAACAAACCAGTCCTGAAGCTCTTCACTGACGATGCTTTGTTGTTGAACATGTCCTGCAGACTCTGAGATCCTGAATATACAACTAAATAAAAGCAAAAAACTCCCACCGATGCAGAGTTTAAAACTAGGTTTATAATTTCCTATTTTATTGGCATGAATGTATTTCTAAACTTAAAAACCCTTCTGGTAAGTTATCTCAATTTCTTATGACAAAATTTCTCACAACACACAAATATTTACAACATATACATATTTTTTCAGTCCTTTACACTGGATCTCAAAAGACAAACATTTTTATAGGTTACCACAGAACAAAAGCTGTGACTTAGATTTTTTTTTTTTAATTTCATAAAACTATCATAAGTTAAAGTGAATAGATTTCTTTAAATTCCTTGTAGCATTTTACAAGTGCAACAGAAAACTATGTAGAACCAATTCAGGATAGCTGCAGTTCATTGGATAAATGTTGCCTGTTGTAATCACATTGTTTCACAGCAAATTCTTGAAAAAATAAGCACCAATCATTCTTGCAAAGAACAATTTTATCTAAAAGTATTGAAAAGTGTTAAATACAAGGTGTTTAATTTACATAACAAGCAATAAATACACCATATCCAAACTTGTATTCTGCATACTGCTACCCTGGTACATATAATGTACTAGAAAGTCAGCAAACTGTCAACACCTTTTAATTTTTTTTTTGTTTTTTTGTTTTTTTAAAGAAATCAATTTGACTTCCAACCAACGGTTTGCTACTATAACAAAGGCCACAAACAGTACGTCTGGGACAGCATACAGTGTTAAAACTGACAAACTCCAAGAGGGGAAAAAACATCTAGCAAATAAATTGAATAGCTGTAGATCATTGCTGGTGATATTAACATATACTAGAAAACCTTAATATGTTGCTACTATGATTTTTTTTTTTTTAATTATTGTTTAGTCAGATATTGTAAGAGCAAACAAATGCTCTTAACAGGTTAAAAACAATTGTGTAGCCACATTATTGTGTTCTCATTGTCCTGCATGGAAAGTTTTGATGTCACTCTTTAAATTTTGCTTGAGCCTTTATTTTACAACAGAGCATTACCTCTTACTCTAACTCAGAATTGCACATAAGGAGGCTATTAAAAAGTACAATAAAAATCTGCACAAATCAGACTTAAGAAGAGTCAGTATGCTGTACACTTTCTACAATATTATGTTGATAAGTGACTAAACAATAAAGAAGTGCTGCCACTAAAATTTTCAGAAAGTTCTTCAGTTGAGGAATAACTGAATGGAATTATTTTTTGTTGTTTAAAAATGGACATCCTGGTCAATTTAAGACCTGTGAGCTTATGCATTTAGCCTCAATGACTGATCTTCTCTCCTTCTGGAAGAAATGTCAATGTCTATTGAATCCTTGCCAACTATGAGCCTTAAACGCTTAGCTGGAGGAAGAGGAATAAAATCATCTTCAAATTCATCATCATAGTCATCCTCGTCTTCGTCATCCTCTTCTGAGGAAGATTCATCAGCTGTTTCCTCCTCATATTGACCATAATCATCCACTTCCATTCTTGACCCCAAGAGAGAGAGTGTATCACTACAACACATGCCATTTTCATGAAGGTCCTCAGAGTATGCCCCTCGGTTCTCATCCTCTCGTTTTAGCTGTATCTTTAATTTTGTTGAACTATTGCCTGATCCTGAGTTAAATCCATTATTTAGCTTTGCTACATATAAATTATTATCTTTTTCATGGTCTTTACTTAATTTGATGCTTATCTTTGAAGAATTCATCCCATCATTTTCTTGGTCATTTGCCTTGCTGCTGCTATCATGGCGCCTACGAAGAGTCAGTTTGGGAATCCCAGAGCTATTTTCAAGGATTAATTGTGCATCATACCTAGTGATTCGTCTTTTCTTTTTACTTTTTGCAGTTCTAAAGCCATCTTTTGTTTTAAAATTGTCAGATGTAACAGAGCACCCACCAGACCCAGAAATACAGTCTTTATAGCCAACAGGCATGTCCACTACATTACTCCTCTCTCCAGGTTCTGGATGAGAACTGATCAAATCTAGTACTTCATCTTTGCCAGGTGTACTGTATGTAAGATCAGTTTCTTCTATTTTTGTAGAGGATTTCATAAGTTTTCCTTGTCGCGATTTCTTTTTGGATATTCCCACATCAGTTTTCTGGCACCTCCCCTCCCCTTTATGTGATGTTCCATGAGCCAGGTCGTTTTCATGAATTATGTGAGACTGCTGCTCTAAACTATCTGATTGTGTCCCAGTCAAGTTATTTTTATAGCCATCCAACATATTTGGTTCAAGCTGTAAGTCAGAGGTCTCCTTCAAATTCATCCTTGTTCTCATTGACCTCCTGGTTATATATGTGCAAGGTGATATTTCACCATGCTCATGAGCACCTTTCACAGAATTTAGTTTATATTCTCTTGCTGCATGCCTTGTTAAACATCCACTAGAGACTGCAACTTTTACTGGTCCCTCAGTTTCTTTATCCTTTCTAATGGGTAAGTTTTTATATAGAACTACTTTAGGCTCTTTGAGAACTAAGTTTCCCATTTCGAGTTTTCTTGAGGCATTCTTTTGCTCTGGCCTTTTACACTGATTTCTCAACTTTATTTTTGAAAGTAAAGGCTTTGCAGGCTTCTTCAGTCTCTTTGGTACCCTGGAATTATTTATATGAGTTAGTTTAGATGAGGTAGAATTTGATGAAGCTGGAATTCTGGACATAGACTGTCTTGTTAATGCTCTACTCTTGCTGTTCTTTTTTATACCAATTGAAGATTTTCGGTTAGCTGTTAAAAAAAAAAAAAAGTTGTTAAGACATGTTAATTTAACCTGGCTTTTCACCAGGTACTTCAACCATCTTTATGATCTTGCTTTTCATGGAAATTTGCAGAAGTCTTATTTTTGCACTGTGTTACATTATGATTTTTAATCAAATGAAAAAAAAACTGCTAGCTCACAACTCTGGCCCATATGTTACTGCCTAACAGTGCCCAAAATTACATTTAAACTTCAAGTTTTGGAGAGCCTACACTTAAAGCTTGCTTCTTGATAATTTGCATGCAGCAACCTTTCCACCTCATCCTCCAATTCTACTGTATATTTTTCAAGCACAGTTGAGAATCAGAGCTCTGGTCTTCTGCCACATTTATGCTAGGGAAGGGGATGAGATTATTTTTTCTTCTAATGGTTTGGCTCCTGCTCTCCTTGTCAAGTTCCACACTGTGTCCCTTACACAGAAGAGTGCATAGAGAAGCTAATCTGCCCAAGGAGAGCCACATTTCTAAACCACTTTGATGGTGGGCTAAAGAGCTGTTTTTTAAGTTAGCACATTTCCTGCTTTTCTTTTGCATTTTGGCTTTTTTTTTTTTAAAACAGGGAATGGAAATAGTGCCAGCATGAAATCACAGCAGCAAATAGAAGCTAGAAAAACCTAGTGCATTAAGCAGTTTGAAGTCTGCCTTGACAAGGCAAACATAATTAGAGTCATTTATGTCTTGCCTTAAAAGAAAAAGGTAGATATCTCAAAGATGCATGACTACAAAGCCCACCAGTCAGTCACTGAATAAAAATCCCTTTGAATTTCTTTTAAGATGACCAGCTGTCAACATTCATTTCAGACTATAACTGAACTGATCAACTTTCACCTTACTGACAAAAGCAAGGAATATAAATGCCCACTTGTTGAACAACTGTCTAAAGAAAACAACAACTTCCTTATTTAACATATACCAAGTTTATCTGAATCCCATTTTTCCTATACAACATCAATTCCTTTACCTCCCTGAAGTTTCTTGTTTAGGAATAACTCTTATTTCCTAAATTGTATTTTTATACGTTTACTCAAATTTCAAAACATGTACACCCACCCCAATTGAGACATTTTGTTGGTATTGCTTGGAAACAGGATTCATATGGAAAACATGCAATACAAGGTATGTTTTTCTTTATTTCTTTCCTTTCATTGTTTCTGTATTTTTTGTTGTTAGGAAAAAACTGAACTTACAGTTTCTTGGATGAAATAAGTTGTGGGCTGTTCATTGCGAGTCTCATCAACATTACACATGTTTAAAGATAATTTTCTCATGAAAACAAACCCCATAAAAACAGCTTCCCCTTGCTTACTTGCATTAGCTTTTTCCTGAGTGGTATCTGCATCAGTGTTAGAGCCGACAGATTGGCTGTCTGAGTTTTTGCTGCTGTCACCCAACTTTTTAAGCCTGTTTAAACGTTTATCTGTTTCTCTCAGTCCATATTTGCTATTGATCACAGGAGTAGGTGCTGGCAGGCCCACTCTTGATTTAAAAGCACCAGTTCCACGTCTATAAAAGAGAACAGCACATATCAACAATTCTCAGTATAATCAGATAGTTGTTTGACAGTATATACATCGTTACAATCATAGCTATATTCAGACAACCTTCTTAAAACAACTGTATTACCTTAGTTTAAGATTTTGCAGGCAGTTCAGGTATTGATAAGGTAGGGGATTTAAATGCATATTTCATTTCTAATTAGGGATAGAGAAAACTGTTCCCGAATTACTTGAAATTGATTCTTGTCTTTTGCAATTACTTTCCCCTTTTCTGTAAACAGGGGATGAGCTCAAATAAATGTGTCTTGGTGTGGGAGTGTTGGAATAAAGTTGCAACTTTTATGGTCCAATAAATGAGGAATTTTTGCAGGTAGCATCTTCTATTGAACCAATTGCATGTTTTTTTTCCTCCTCTCAGACTTGAAGGAGGCAGCACTATATTCAAAAGCTTGTCTAAGGCTATCCCAATCATGCAGAAGGTCCAATAAAAAGATATCACCTACAAAAATTCTTGTGTCTCATTTTAGTATTATTTTCATAATTCAATTTGCATGGAATGAAAATTCAGTACAGTACTTCAAAGGACATCTGATACGAATTCTGTTGCTTAAGATTTCAACAGGAAATTAACCATTATTTCTTCCCACATTTGCCTCATTGTAAGAGCTGCTAACACCAATTTCTGGGTTTTTGGTTTAGCAGTGTTGGTCTAAGGGCACAGGCAGGCAAGGTTCTTTGAGTAGATGTGGTATCTTTTATTAAACCAACTGAGTAGTTGGAAAAAAGTTCTTAGCAAACAGAAACTCCCTATGCCTGAAGGGTGACTGCGTCCAAAAGTTTGCTAAGAAGTTTTTTCCAACTACTCAGTTGGCCTAATAAAAGATATCACATCTACTCAAAGAACCCTGCCTGTCTAACAACAATAAGTGCATTTGCTCCACCCTGTCTACCTCTACATTTAATAGCAACAGCCAAAGTAGACATAATGGTATAACTACCCCTTTACATGCATACTTTTCTTTGGCTGATAAAGGTTTAACTAATTTATTATCAACCCCATACTCATGGGCCAGCATTTCTTTCCTTCCCCAGGGAAAGTGGAAACAGATGAAGATTCATCAGGTCTTAAGACTTCCTTTTCTCTTTTCAGTTCTAAGTCACCATGACTATTTGTGCAGTGGAAGACAGATTCCTGCTACCTTTAATTGCTCAGAGGGGTTGGTTTTCAAAGTAAAAAGGACAACCTGCTTGAGGTTCTAGTGTACTAAAGGAAAAAAAATCCTTGAAATATAGAGTGGAAGAGAGATAAGACCAATATAAAACCTCTCATACACTGCACTGCTGACCACCAGCATGCCAACCTAACCTTCCCTGAAAATTAACAAGTAGTAGTTTGATATGAATTATGTAGTGGCTTTTTTTTTAGTTTTAAGTTCTGCAAATCATTGGGAGCCAGATGGAGGTATCAGGCTGTACCTAGAAGAAAGGGTAACTGGCTCTACCTCAGGGAGGAATTGTGCCTCAAAAATTACAAGTATCTGTATTCCCTGCTTTTGAAAACACCTGGGGGCCTCTTCTTCCTGGAGCTTGATTTCCTCTAACCAGCAAAGAGGGGACAGAGCAGAGACTAGTTCCATTTTCTGCTAACATACAGAATTAAAAGAAGACTGACTACAGCTCCATTCTTAACCAGACAGGAGAGTAAAGGGATGAAGCACAGCAAATTAAGAGCTATTGATAAACTACACCTCAGTTCAGATGCATTTTGTAGTGTCTTAGGTTGTTTGCCTAAACCAACTTGATTGCTACTTCGCAAAAAGCTGAGAAGGAAGCCAAATTTCCCCAGCCTTTTCAAACCTTTAATCTTTTAGAACTTCACAGTCACCATTTTGAAAATTAAGTATTAGCTTAAAATGGATTCACACAGCACAACTAACAATATAACTGGTTTCCTAAATATATCAAGAGCAGAAAGAAAAATGATACACATGCTATCTAATAAAATGTACACCCCCCCCCCCATATGGTGTTTCTTCTTGCAAATACACATGGAGAAATACACATAATAGCATGTATATGTTTGTACATGCACGTAAGTAAAGATTTTAGTTGGCTTAGAGAGATCATTATGGTCTTTCCAATAGTATGGTCAAAAAGAAGCTTTTAAAAATCTATTATTTTAGTTTTGAAAAATTAACCCTGGAAGCTGCAAATGTACATATGCCTTCCTAAGAATTAATTCTGCTGGCATACAAAGGGGCAGTTAGCCTGGCTGCATACTTTGTTTCTCAAAACAAGACCTATGTTGGTCTCATTTATCAGAACTATTTTAGAAACAGAAGCAAGTGAGCAGTTCAAGCCATCTGTATTTTAACTTTAAACTTCCTCTGAAACCTGTTGCAGCATCCCCTGGGTGACCATGGAAGATGACTTTGAAAAGCTAAAATTGTATAAAAGTATTAACACACTGAGGATGGGAACCTAAAACTTCTTAGGTTTAAAGATCTTCAGTTATCAAAAATGCTTGGTTATAAATGAAGAGTCTGTACTAAGACAAGGGATGCCAGTAGCATGACAAGAGTTAAAGGTAAGGAAACTGGTCCTCCCTTTCTTATACAGCAATCTCCACCACCTTGGATGTCAGTGTTGGAAGGAACAGATAATACGAGCTAATTCTGCTGTCTGTGCATTTACTGTACGTTTTAGCTACAAGGAAGTAAACACATTTTTGCTAATGGATCATCCACAAGTCATGTTTATGTAAATTCCCTCTTCCTTCAAAGTGGCCTACCCACATAACACCAGCTTGGGTAACAACAGCATGGCAAAATTGTCAGCGTCACAAACAAGCAGTGTTTCTCTTGAATTGCATAATGACAACATCTCATAAAAAGAAGGAAGATAAAATTCTTGAACTATTTAAGCAAGTGGCACTAAACCACTTCTTAAATGAGTAACGGACTATTTTATTTTTAGCAACTTTCTTCCCTTACAGCTAGCGCAACAAGAACAGAATCTTCGCGTTTCTGAACACGCTACAGAGGACCCAATGATAATACCTGGAAGGTGCCCCCAGGAAGGGATGAGAGCTATATGCTTATGTTGAGAATAGGTACTTCAAAACAAAAATTCCCTGGAATAAAGACATGAGAAATTGTGAAATTTTCTAGGTTGAGGCAGTGAAACAGCTCACTAGTGTCACAACCCAAAGTTGTGATTTTTTGTTTGTGCGTGCTTCGGCACTGCTAAATTATTTTTCCCGCTAAATTGCAGCTTCCTTGCACGGTGGAGTTTTCTGCTGCAGAAAACAACCCCGGTGCAACAGAGAATTTCCTGCCAATTCGAAGCTTTCTTTGCATGGTGCATTTTTTTCGCATCCAAGAAATGCATGGTGCAAGGAGTTCCCGCCATTTGTATGAAGATTCGTGCCACATTATTGGCCGATTCTAATACACGCACACGTGGCGGCTAGCAATTGGCTTGCTAGCCGTATAAAGGGCTTGGGTGGCTTCCGCCCAAGTCGGGGAGACAGCAATTGGAGTTCGAGGGGGAGAGCGTGAAGATCTCTAAGCGCTGAGGATCCTTTCGGACCCAACGCTTTTCTTAAAAGGCAACAGAGGTCTGATAACCGAACCCGCGGAGCTTCAACAACTCCGGGGAAAAGAACGAACAGCCTCTAGCCTCTTCCCGTTGCTGATAAATTCCTAGACGTATCCCTTCCTGCATCTTAAAGATATGAACCCACGGAGCTTCAGCAAACTCCGGGGGAGAGAACCGAACCGAACCCACGGAGCTTCAGCAACTCCGGGGGAGAGAACCGAACCGAACCCACGGAGCTTCAGCAACTCCAGGGCTAGAACGAATTTGTCGTAGTCCTCTAACGAGGATTTAAGCGGAGCTGAACCTGGAAACTGTCCAGCCTACACCACGACCACCTTTGGTGTAAGTAAATAATCTTTAAATCAACCACTACGCATCCGTGACTAATTCTAGCTCGCCCCCGGTCTTCTCCGGCCCCGCGTGCCCGGGCTGCTG
Organism: Alligator mississippiensis; assembly: GCF_030867095.1. Lineage (NCBI taxonomy): Eukaryota > Metazoa > Chordata > Crocodylia > Alligatoridae > Alligator > Alligator mississippiensis. The sequence continues at coordinate 182,051,714 of NC_081825.1, read as the reverse complement.
GCCACAGCCCGCGTGCGCAAAGACGGGCCCGGCTCGCCCCTGGCCCGCACAACTAGGAAAAGTATGGATGAATTTGCCCCCATTACTGCAAAATGACAGGACTAAGCCAGTACTGTCCAGAACAGCAGCCATCTGTGTCTAAAATGCACAAATTCTAACAACTATAAAGACTGTGAGAACTACTCCTCCTGTTTTCACTGAAGAGGGACACATGAACAAGAAAGATCAAAGTCGATGGAAGAGAGGGAACACTGTGGGGGATGGGTAGGAATCAGACCAATGATTTCTTTGGAAATGAAGGCAACAAAGTTCACAGCTGAGCTGTGGAGCCTTAGACAGCCAGGTGTTTTTACCATTCTTTGCCCCCCCTCGCCCCTGCAAATCTTTGTATTTCATAAAGTCCTGATGTCTACATTGTTTTAACTTAGCAAAATATAGACCATTTTTAAAATCCTTAAAAAAAAAAAAATGCAAGAAAAAATACGATTATTATTATTATGTTATTTACAATTCTTGGACAGCCAAAGGCAGTGAACCTTCAGCTTTGCAATATATCACATCATCATCCAATATACCACGTCTTTCAATAGCACAAACCTTTCACATGTGTAACATTCGCAGTATTCATTATTCTCTCCAAAAAAGCCATCCCCATAGTAACAAGAGATTTCTTCTCCAGGTTCAATGTCTCTTAGAGCTTTCACACATGCTGTATCACGGCCAGTTGATACAAACTGGAACAAAAGTAGTAATCACTAATGTTAGCTAGCATTTGTGTATAAAACAAGTTGACATTTTGGTGGGGAGGGTATTCTTTACGTGTGGGTTGTTTTTTTTTAATGCTTACCTTACAGTTAGGTCTGCAATCTGAAAAAGGTCCAAAAGACAAAGTCAATTAACTGTTGATAAGACCTGAAACATGAATAGTTATAGATATCTAAAGTAAGGTTTCACTCCGACTTCAATAGCTGCTAGAATCGCAACTAAAATACTCAAGGACATTATATTAAACAAGAAATTTTCTGCATCAAGAGCGGGCATCTTGAATCATTTTAACAAATCTCAGCTTCTCAGTTTTGTTTCTGTTACACATTCAATTATTTTTCCTTTAAAAAATGACCAGCCAAGGAAAGTCTTGCTTTTTCCCCTGTAGGTACAAAACTCAACAGAATCAGTGAAGTTTGTTTGTCTAAGCAATGAGCAAGGAAGACGGCAAGTCGGTCACCTAGGAACAATGCTCCTTACAGGCTACAGCTCAGGCCAGGGGAAATTTTTGTACAAGGGTCATGTGGTAGGGCCCAAATCTGCTGTTTTACTGATTCTCAGATCATTTTCTTGTCCGTGTTTGAAAGGAGAAGACAGCCCTCCTCACAGCTTCTAATTAGCTTCCCAGTGCACAGCCCAGCAGCTCTGAACTGGAAACTGACCAAGATTTAGGCCCTAAAACCAATACTGTACTTCAGACCATGCTAATTATATTAAAGATACAAAATTCAGAATGAATCTAAGCAACATTGCTACTTTGAGACATCCCTTACATGCAAGAGGATTTTAAACAGAATTGCTTCTATTACCTGATGCTTTTTAAGTCTTGTTACTTACCATGGTTGATAAATGCAGCAGGACCAAGCCATAGTTGAGCACAGTTTTTCCGTGTAGAATACATGACGCTGAAGTCATTTTCTCCATGTCGGAGCAACATGTTCTCTTCCATTTCTGACAGTTCGGCAATACAGCCCACTAATAATTCTATCTTGTCATTTCGCTTCCTAAATGTTAAAAGATAAAGATAAGTATTCTAAAAGTGACAAAATATTGCAAGTAAACAGCTTTCTTACCAAAATTAAAATTTCTGCACAATGAGAAATGCTAAAAGAACTTAAAGTCTTAAATCAGCTAATAGAAAGCACTAACGGCATTAAAAATTAAAACTGTAATTATTTAAGATAGAACAAACTTTTGTCGAAGAGCTTAGCCAAGGTGCCTGTGCGCCTCCTACGAAAGTTGCTCCCTTACACTGCTTTACACGTTAATAAGGTCAGCTTTTGCCTGACAAAAGCTGGGAGTTTTCAATTCAAGCCCTACCACTGAAATCACAAGAAAGCATTTAAAAATATATTAGTAAACCCGTAATGTTTAAAAGATAACCATGCATTCTGTTAATTTTGGAACTTTCTCTGCATGTACTTAAGCTGTATGCATTTTAGTTCACATTTAAAAGGTTACACTCAAACACCTAACAAGGTGCTTAGCTGTTGCTGAACAGGCAGGGATTTAAGTGCCTTGTTGAGCAAGGGCATCTTATTTTAGATCCTCAGAATATTTTACATGCACAAAGCTGTGTGTTTGTGTGTGTGTGTGTGTGTGTGTGTGTGTGTGTGTGTGTGTGTGTGTGTGTGTGTGTGTGTGTCTCTGTCTAAACTTATGTGCCTGTTATTCTGAACACACGTGTGTGCAGTTGAGAGGAGATAGCTTCAGGCTACTGCAGGAAAGGTTCTGGTGTCAAAGCATGGAGTAGAGTTATGGGAAAAGATCCCTTGTCAGGTTAAAGGAAGGAGGCACTGAACCCACTACACTATTTTGGACATAGAAACATGGGTTCTACACTCTTTCCCGAGGTCAAAGGAAGCAGCAGCAGCAAAATGGTTGACTGTTGGAGCTTCCACAGCCATCTGGTACAAGGACGCCAATGACAAAGTTCCATCTGTTTCTATCTTTCTACCCAACACTGAAGAGCTACTACACAAAGATATACTAGAAGGTGAGGCCCCATCATCTCCCCCCTTTAATGATATCTAATGATAGAAATGGGGAAACCTATCAGTTCTGTGCTTCTTCTCCTTCTCCTTCATCCACCTCTTCTTCTGGCTAGAACAATCACAATCACAGCTTCCTGCATTTTGAGTTGAGTTGGGGGTCTTGTGCCTGTTTAGGACACAGCACAAAGAAGCTTTCTTTTGACTCACATGGGAAGAATGCCAATACCATCTCTGTACCCCCTGTGATAAGTAGATCTTCAGAGATAAGGCTCTTTGAAAAAGAAGCATGCTCAAATGACCGGAATGAAACCCTGAACCTTCAAGTATCAGACCCCAAACTCTCAAAGGTTTAATGGGTGGCCCTTGGGCTTTCGCCTAACCACTGCTCCCCTTCCCCTCCCACACCCTACAGCTCCAGCTGCAATAGCAACCAGTCTCCAGGTTCCCCCCTCCCTGCTCCAGCTGCCACTCCCTGCCTTCACCCCAGAAGGCAGGACAGTGTGGCAGCATGGGGAGCTGAAGGTGAGTCTGAGGCCATGTGGGTCATCAGACACCTTTTAAATAGCAAATCCCAATGCCTTTATGCCTACCATAGCTGTTCTACAAACCCTCAATTACTAGTTTCTTTTCAATGTAGGCATGCCAGGTCTGTAACAAGACTCCATCAGGATTTCAATCCTCTTATGCTAGACATTCACATTCCCATTGACAAGCTGTTCTTTTGAGTGGAGTTTCAAATTCTCTCAAATTAGATTCTATCAATCTGAATCTGACTCCACATACACCAGACACAGCCAGTCCAGAAACCAAGTATGTGAAGCAAAGAAGTGTCCCAAAGTAGATGTTGCTGAGCTCTTTAAACAGTCTTGGGTCTGAAATCTTGTTCTATAACGAGTACAGATTTAAAGCAAGTCTCCTGCTGTTTATACATTTGGGTGATGTCTGTAATGACTACCCAAGAAAACTCCCAAAGACATGGAAAATGAGTTAAAAACCCACCACACAATATACAACAAAGGAAGACACCAAGGGCCTGCTGGACCTTAGTGGTCATGACGAACTGGAGGGTGGTCATAGATGCCTACCTTCCCCTTGCTCCCATGTAAGATGAGGATGGGTGCAAGTATATGGAATTTATTATGCAACAACTGACTGGTCACACACACATGCCCACCCTGAAACATCAATTACAAACCTCAATTTACCAATCTTCAGTTGCTTGCAATTCTAATTCTATAGCTGTTGCATTTACAAAGATTTTTATGCCCCTCCTCCCCTTTAGAAAAAAAATAAAAATAAAAATTAGGTATGATTTTCCTAATTGCTAATCACAATACTTGCCACTCTTTTGTTGCAACAATCTTGGCTCCATTTTGCTCTGAAGAATATCGATTGCAAGGTAAGATCTCAAATCCACTGTCAGTTGCAAACATTCGTAAATAAATAAATACCTGCAATGGGGGGAGGAGGGGTGGGAGAGAGCAAAGAAACCACTCTGCTGTATTAAAAGTGGAAGAAAATTCACAAAAATTTCTTCCATAAAACGTTGAAAGTTGATTAATTAAAAAACCCACCATTATTAGATTCATCTTTGAAATCAATATTGCTTTACTATATTTAGTACTTTTAAATTTGTGGACTTCCAAGATAATATTTTAACTGTACATATTACCCTAGTCTCTTATTTTTCCTTCAAAACCACTTGAAATTGTTTACTTTGATAATCCACCATGGTTCTGATTAACTCAATATCAAACGATACCTCAGGTGGCACTACAGTCCAGCTAGGAAGACAGGAAGCAGTGGTTTAATCTCTCACTGAACTTATTAGGAAGTTCTTTGGGGAGTTAAGAGGATTTTATGATTACATGTATTTTTTGAGAACAGTCTTGCATCGGTTCTTTAAGGAAAAGTCCAGTTCTCTACTCCTCCTCTTTACATTGACATTAAGCCCCAAGGGAAGAGAAAAGACCAGTTACTGGATTCAGTGACTGCTCTATTAAGTTGCAAAAATATATATGAACAATCTGAAAGTGTGCATTAATTATAAATACACCTACATGTTCTTTGAACAACCTTTCCTGCATTTTGTTCTTGTTAAGAAAATAGTGCCGGGCCCAGTCACCTGACGTCAAGGACTTGAAGGCTTTTTCTAAGTGCTCATCTTTCTTAAAACGTTCAATCACCTCCTTCAATTCCTCCTGCCTTCCTTTTATGGGTCGAAACCTGAAATAAAAATAAAGCCATTCCAGTCAACTGTTATCCATCCTTATTTAAATCTTTCACATAAAGCTTTTCCCCACTGGTGGCAAGGATTATTCACCTCTGAGCATCAAGGAACTAACATCAGGTAGACCTAGTTAGATCCCTCATTTCTAGCACTAAAGCAAATCTGAAACTTTAAAGAACATTTATTCTGATGAAAACTATAGTTTACTTATATAGTAGGTCTCAGATAAGACCAAGGCCCAATAATACCGAATGATGGTTTATTGTCTGCTGCTTGACATTCAGGGAGAAGAGATGACACAGGAAAATAAGAATTTTCCATATCCTTCCCTTGCTAGTCATTTCACAATGGACTAGTACCACTGCAACTAAACTGGATCAGGCATCATTACTCTACCCTATAACACTAAAATTGGAGAGCTACATAGCACTATTAGGCCGAAATGTTTAAAAAATAAAAACAACAACAAAAACTCGTCTTCAGATCAACGGCTAAGAAAAACGGTACAAACAGAACTTAAGAAACAAAGCTCAAATGAATCAAAAGACTCATGGAAGAGCAGAACTACATCAGTGTTTGACTCTAGGTTGTAGACTGCTTCAACAAAAGCTTTCGGTGTTTGCTTTAAAGATCTAAAAATCCCCACAACCTGCAGGATACTGACAAGTCTATCATAATCCCCTATAACTATTTTGCTACTAAATATGGGGAAAATAAAAGTATTCCTAGAGGTTTCCGGCCATTTATCAGTGCCCTCAGAGAGGGCAACACTGTATATTTCTATGGTTCACCAACTCTACATTTGCATCCATATGAAGAACGCATTCCACAGTTTAAAAATCTATCCATGAAAGCAAACTAGTCCAACAGAAAAACCTCTCTCCAAAAAAATGGACTAATAAAAATAGGATTACTGAACAATTATTGAAATGTGAAAGCAATATTATTAAGCATTACACAGAAAACTATTATAGCTAGTTCCCTTGATCTTGAAGATCAGAAAAAGGAATGAATCTACCTGTCTCACCCACAGCAGATAAATTCTTGGTGATGGGACAAGCATTTCTTCTGTATTGCCGGCAGGAGGCCGGGACTTTTTTCTAAAACTAGAGATGCCCAAGCAATGCAACCTCTAGCCTTAGTAGTAGGTAGAAGACATCTAGCATTTATTCAGGAGTGGTTTGTGACTGAATTATTATTATGTGCAGTTTGAATGCAAGTACACAACATACCTCAGTGGACTTTTACTATAGTGACCGGGGGGACGGACCCCCCAACACCCTACCAAAAAACCCCCAAAACTTTTTATGCAGCTCTTTGCCATTAATGCTGCTTAAAGCCACAACCCACCCCCAAAACATCACTTTACTTTCAGCTCTGTGCACCCCTGCTCCCAGCACAGCACATGCCCAGAAGAGGCATTGCATCAGTTTGACCCGGCTCAATCAACATCTGTATAGCTCACATGCTTTAGCAGGGGGCTTTTTGGCGTTTGCTAATAGCTGATTGAATCGGTTACTAGATAAAAGTGCCAAAAGGCCTCACTTGAAGTGTACAGTCTATACAGATGTTGCAGGAACCGAGTCAAACTGATGCAACGCCTCTTCCTGTAACGCACTTGTTTTGTTGTTGTTTTTTTTAAAAGTCTGTCAGCAGCCTAAATGCCTACCTGTTTAAACAAGACATCACTATGTTGTTTAAGAAAGGAGAACATTCCCTACATGCTTACAAATTTTACATAGTTTCTTGAAGCTTGCAGTTATTCCAGTATCTTCATTAGGGTTTTATCATACCGATTTTAATTTTGTTTCATTACTGACTCAGAACACCTGTACTTAGAGAAAAGTATGACTTTTGAAGGAAATTTAAGTTCAAACAGTCTGGTTGAGCTTTCATCCCATTAATTTTTTTCTAAAATGGGTTACTGAATCATTCATATGCTTGTTTTGTTAACATTTCAAATGTTTTCAGTGATGCGTGTTCTGATACAGCAAAGCTTGCATTCATTTTATTTGCTACTCGTCTCAGAGAACACCAGAAGTTAAGGACTCTGAATGCTCTTTAGGATGAGGACAACAAAAAGTTTAATCAAATCTAACAAAAGATAAATTGGACTGTTTCCTGCTTCAGAAAAATACTATAATCTTTATGCCCTTGACACAAGTGGGAGGCAGAAGAATGGCTGCATAATAGTAATGCTGCTAGTGATGGCAGTGCAAACGGCTGCAGTTCCATGGTTCTACTTTTATACTAGCGTTTCATTCATTGCCGGGTCCATTTGGTACGCTCTCCTGGAACACACACAGTCATTCTGTAGATCATTCACATACTGCCAAAAGATTGGTACAGCAGCCAGTAGAACTTCAAGCAAAGAACCTTGCAAATGTCCCTTTATAAGTAGTGACAAGATCACTGCTAGACTTTTTATTAGTTAGAACAAAGTTTAACAAGGTGGCAAGATTTGGTTCAAGACTACAGGTGTTCACTAGTAAGATTACAACCATTTGCTGTTGATATTTTTGGTTTAAGCCAGACAGTTGAAAGTGGAACTCTCCATTAACAAAATATACCTAAATAAGGGAGAGAAAGAGCTGGGTCTTGAACATGCTCTGGAAAGAAGATTCAACTTGGAAATAAAAGTATATGAATTAGTCAGGTTACATTTCTGTTCATTCTGTAACACATTTTAAGTAGACATGTTAAGGGCAATCCCTTCTTTTTTGGGGTGCTGGAAGGAAGGTAGTATCTGGATTTAATAAACTATACGAAATGGACTGTTCTTAAGATACAAATGTCAGAACATTCCAATGGTGGCTCCTAAGTTGAAGTGGTCACTAACATTAAAATTGGGACTTCTTTGCTCCGATTTTCAGCTTCATCTTTCTTTTTTTCATTTCTTTAGACAGCAGCAAGATAAGTTTAATTGGCCAGAAGTACAAAGTACACCAAACGACCATATAACAGGACTACTGTAGGCAAACGGCTTGCATACACTTATTTGCAACCAACATGATAGTATCTTTCCTGGTTTGTCCTCTACAACAACTCCTGAACTGACTAAATTATAAGCAATACCTACAATTTATTTTGAACAAAACATTTCCCCTCACACCTGTATGACTGACGACAGAAGTGAAAAACGAGTACTTAACCCACTCTACTAAAGATCAATTACAAAAGCATCATGCAGGAGTCTCATTCTTAAGTCTCCTGACTCCAGCATGAGTGCCAAGCGTTGTTACAATCTTTTGGCAGTACCTGGACAATCTAAAGAGTGACTGAATCCTGTTCAAAGAGAGCATACAAAATGGCAACTGCTGAATGAAATGCTATATACAGGCATTAAATGGCTGGTTTCCACTGCCATCAGTAGTGGCATTACTGGCATGCAACCCTTCCTCTTCTGTCTTCTACATGTGTCAAAGGCACAGCGATTACAGTGTTTTCATTGGTTCTTAGAATTTTAGTTCTCTGAGGCACTTTTTAGACCATTTTGAAGACTATACTCTATTGATACTGCTTCACCCAAGAGGTCTCAGAATATTCCAGCCAGTTACTCTGAAAGCAGAAAACAGTCTTTGAAACTCCAGTTAGACACAAAAAGTTAAATGTATTAATTTTTATTAAATTTATATAAAAATACCAAAGAAGTAAACCAGATAAAAATGGAGGCAGGAGTGTCTATAAAGCAAATTGCGCAGATCACTGTCAATATTAAAAACTCCCAAATTCAGAGGAGAGGTGGAGGGACAGGTGACCGAGAAGCTTGCACACTATCTTAAAAAGTAGTAACATTACAATGTAAGCAAATTTCCCATTTTTTAAAAGAGGCCAAGAGTGCCAGATTGTCACTCTTAAAAATAAGTTTGAAGGAAGTCTCAAAAATATACTATTTTAACACTGCCAACAAGAAACATTTAATAAATGAAAATTCAATTAGGACCCTCACCCCCCACCCCTCCCAACACACACACACACACAGAGTAAAAACTGGCTTGCAGCAATAGGAAGTATACCAAAGTAACAAATCACTGGCAAACAAATTTTGTCTCTTCCTCCTTCAGAAACAAACTGACAGGGTATATGACCTTTGCCCAAGGTCATATCAGAGCAAAAAGAGTTATTGAAAGAATCTGTAGGCTGACTCTAATTGCTCCTTTACCCATGTCCATGACTGAAAGCTAAATTTCATAGTAGGCTATGGGAAGTACCCTCTTTAAGACTGACTGAATCATGGAGATATTTTCAAAACACTTAAGATTATTTCAAAAAGCCTTCAACTGTTTTCTATGTTTTGGATAGAGCTTGGTACCTTTCAATACTAAATATGAAGTGTCAAGCCCAGCCTAATATCTAACACATGATAAGAAATATAGAAAGATCCTTTTGGATGAAACTTGGGTTTAGTAGGAAAATACTTTCCTGTACAAGTAAATCTATTCCATCTACAGGTGGGATGGAAGTCTTGTTGCTCCCTCAACCAGGATGATGACAAAAATTTGTTTAGAAGGAATGGATTGCTATTTACCAAATCACAAGCAGCAGAGAAATATTTCCACTGAAGCATAAACATTGAAATTTCCCTAGCTGGCTGGCAGCAGCATATACATAAAATAAGTGGAGACAGTTGTGTATCCAGAAGTCTTGAAAAGAAAAAAAAATTAAAGAACCTCCACAAAACCAGCACCACCGCCCCCCAAAAATCCTGAAAGCAATCAATTGTCAAACAGTGTGTAGACTTGCAAAAAATCAAACTGGGAACAGAGCTCTTGAGGTGCTGTACTCCTGTAAAATCACAATGTGTAGATAAACTGTGTATGTGGAGCACTCCTAGTGTTTAAGGCTCTAAAGCTATGCACAATGGTTTCCTGCAGCATTTGAAACATTTCTAATCAAAACACTATACTAGAAAAGGCATTGTTAGGAAGGAGACAAAACCCAGGTGACAGTAAACAATAGATATCTGGGAACAGGATGAGGGGCACTGAACCCAGCAATGTCCTCGTTACATTCAGATGTTTGGCACCTTGCTTCAAGGGTATTGAATCCATATCGAATCCTGACAATTAGAAATTTATCAAACAGCCAGGAGTCTCGAAATCCAAAATGCTGATGAAGGCACTGACCGAACTCAGATGTGTGCTTTCGCAACATACCATATGGCAGGGGTGTCCAACTTATTTTGCAGCCTGGATTGGATCCAAACTACAGGGCTGTCTGTGGACCAGATACAGCCCACAGCACATGGCAGCATGTGGCTCTGGCACAAGGCAGGTAGCACAGCTCCGGCTCTCACTGCATACCTCATGACCAAGCTGAAGTTGCCACCACATGCAACAAGCTGCAGTAGCAGCTCTAGCTCTGGCACAGGGTAGCAGCTTCAGCATAGGGCAGCGATGGGGCTGACAGTCAGGAGCTAGGGCCATGGCACTGACGACAGGCAAAGCAGCCAGAGTTGTATCCACTCTCATTTGCCCTCCTGTCACGGATAGTCATGTTCACTGTGGCCTAAGGGATCTGGATACTGCAGCAGCCACCACCGCCAACCTCAGGTGGCCTGCTGGTTGCCTAGCAGGCTGAATCGAGCAGCTCTATAGGCCAGATCTGGCCTGCAGACCACAGTTTTGACACCCCTGCCACATGGTGATGGCCTAACTCAAAGCACTGATACCTCAATATACCAAATTACCCCAAAAGCCTATTCTTCCTTAAAAGAGCTTGTGGGATTATTGTCCTTGGAAGGTGTTGGAGAGCTTTAACCAACAATGTTTTAGTTGGACCTGATTGTGTGCAGTTTGTATTGTGGTACTTCATTCTGGGAGGCTGGTGTCAGACACTACATAACCAGTATAGCTCTGGCATGGCAGGGATTCATCACTGGTTCCCACAAAGAACCCAACTTGTGCACTGGAAATAGCAGACAAGCATTTCCTCTATAATATCCCAAATAGAGTTTACAAAAGTCTGAAAAGAATGTCACTAGTAAACACACATGAAAATATGAGTAAAAGAAGAGACCTTCAGGGTCAACAAGGGACTTGCTCCAGGAAGGAAAAAAGAAAAGAAAAAAGGGAAAAAAAGGAGACAGCCTCTAAACTGAGGATGCAGTTAGAATATGAGTCGTGCCAAATGGAATTTCTGGACAGCTCACGGCAGGTACCATATTTGATGGCTTTGGACAGAAAGAAACTAAACATATTATTCTGAACACTCTGAAGTATTGAAGTCTGGTCATTAAGATAGTCCTTCTGAGTGCTAACAAGAGCATCAGAGCCAAAAATCTCATGAAACAGTTTTCCATACACCTCATAAAGGAGTTATGGAAACCAAGAGCAAAACTTCTGCCTTAATAGTATCTTGGCAGAAAACCACTTCATTTTGATAAGCAGGAGAGTACAGATCTTTTAAAATTTCCCCGTAAAGTACTTTATTGATGCAACAAGATAATAAAGTTCTTGAGGATGCTGGAATTTGAGAGTCAGCTAGATGATGGTCTGTCCCAGTTTGGTGCTCGTAACTGAGAAGGTCCTATTTCAGTGATTCTCAACCATGATGCTGTGGCATCCGAGGATGCCTTAAGATCCTGTCAAGAGTGCCATGGGGTGCTACATGATGTTCACTGTTAGGTGTGCAAATATGCTTCACAAGAGATTCCAAATAGGAATCCACAGCATCAAAAACATTCTGACCAGTTGTGGTCTGAGGTGTTAACAATGGAAGAATTGCTCTTATTTTTCTGTAGTCAAAAAACAAGTGAAAAATAAGAGCTGGCATTTCCTGAGGCATACCTTAAGTCTAAAAATGTTGAGAACCACTGCTCTATTTAGTAAGGCTGTCAGGGGGAAGCAAAGTTCTCTCTCTCTCTCAAGTTTCTCTTACCTCAGGGTTACTTAAAGAATCTTGAAACTCCAAGTTATAAAGCCAAGGATCAGTGAGATGCTTGCCTATAAAGGAAGTTAAAGGAAAGGTTCTGGTAAGTTCAGGAGGACAGTACCTTGATTAACTTAGTCACTGACAGCAGTGAGTTTGAACAAACAGCAACATGATCCGGCACGAGATACAGCATGGAACTCCACAAAGTACATACATCTATCATGCTGCACTAGTGAAGGATGAAGAGAACAAAATTTGAAGTGACCGAAAACTGCTTCCCAATGCCATTTATTTAAGAGTTTACTCACTTTGGTGGATGTGAAAACAAAACATATTATGCTGCATCTAACACTGTAGCATTAGTACAACAGCTAATGCTATAGGGCTATGGTGCAGTGGGAAAAATTGAAAGGTTTCATTCATAATCAATTTGGAAAGTCTAAGTGTTTATTTTAATACATATGCAACACTTTTTACTAGCAGACATGGTCTTTGCACGTGGAAACTCCTTAAGTTTTGCAGAGCGAAAGTAATCTGTATAAAAGTCAGACAATTTTTTAATCAAATCTGCTTTTGCACTTCATCTTCAAATGTTATTAACAAAGAAGAGTCAACTTTTCTCATACTGCAGGTGAAAAGGAAAACTACACCTTCTCTAAAAATCAAGGGAGACTTTGTGGGATAGCAGCTCACTAATTTAGTCTACTTCAGTTCAAGAATTTTAAATGCAAACTATAAATTATATCTGTATGGATAAATTATTTACATCTAAAACTGAAGTGGGAAGGGGATGGGGGGCACTCCTCAGCCACAATTTCATTTTTGTCAGTAAAACTTAGCAAAGAAATGCTTTTCATTTTTGGATAAAGGTAGTCAGAGATTTATTTTTATTTTTTTTTTACTAACTTCCCATCCCACTTCATATTGCCAGTCTGTCAGTTAATGTTATTACTGGATGTACTGCAGTCCATGTACTATGAAGAGGTTTTATAAAGTTTTAATACTCCAGCTGCATTTCAGCTGAATGATATGACAGAACAAACATCATCATCATCATCAAATCAGCAGCACGTTTTACTGAACTCCTCTGATACAAAATGGTTAAATCCAAAATAACTGATATTTGGCAGGGGGCTAGGGGGAGGGAGAAAGAATTGAGAGGACTGTGGCTAAATAAAAATGGCAAGATCAATCCAAATTAAAAAAAAAAAAAAAAAAGAGAGAGAGAGAGAGAGAGAGAAAGATTAGAGAACATACAGTTTTTAAACCAGTGACTTTCTAAATTAAGTGAATTTTCCATATTTGTAAGAATCTGGGTCTCAAGAAGGTAAATAAACTCCAAATGAAAACAAATGCTATTTACTTGAATTAAACACACATTCTACAGGGAGGCCCTGTGGGAACACTACTTCTAGAAGCCAAATTTAGAAATGGGCTCAGAAGTGGAGGGGAATTCTGTACAACTCTAGAGGCAATACAGCTAGAAAATAGTATTTCTTGTCCACAGCCCAACCCCTTTGTTTCCTTGTGGCACTGCCTCTACAACTCTCCATGAGGAAGCACACAGACATGCTCTGCCAGGTTAAACAATGATCAAAAGTCTGCTCTTGAAACTCATTCTTCATGCAACGCGTGATGTTTCTATCAGCCCTACAGATTTCCAGCACAGCTCACTGTGGACACATTATTTTGAAAGCCTATTCCTTAGCTAAGTAAACTCACAGATCAGACATGGAGAACATCAACTAGTTCATAATGTTATTGAATACAGCTGTATACATTTATGAAACCTGACCTCTGAACCTTTCTCCAATGGATACAGATGCATCTGATTTTCTAAGAAGGCTTAATGCTGTGTGCCCCATATTTCTCAAGATATGCCACCCCCTCTTTGCCAGGATCACTATGGAACTCTGGAGGAATGCAGGCACCAACTGACTGAGAAAAGTCTAAAACTATAACCAGAGAGCTAGCCTATTTGTGATTTTGCAGAAACTGCGAAAAAAGCAGTTTCCACAAACCCCATGAAAATGGCTATTTCCACAATTTTGGCATGGAATCATCAGGTGAAAAAAAAAAAAAAAATCCTAAAAATAAAGTGCTGGCTCCCCAGTGGTTCTCAGAACCATTACGGCCTGGCCTCTCAGCCTACAGGGTGGGATAGACGCCCCTGGCAGGAAGGGGAGCAGTAAAGATGGCGGAATTAAGTAGCTCCATAACTATAATAGTCAGGAATGTTAATAGTGTGTAATCTTTGTGGAATATGGACAACATGGGCTGGCCAGAGTTGGCAACTCCAAGATCAGAGAAACAGGATAATAAGAAGGATAGCATCAAAACTGGCTCAACGGATCCTTCTACAAATTTAGTTATTGCCATATTGCAACCTCTTGCATCTGTTAAGGTTTCAAGATGGGAGAATATTAGTTGAAAGGTCATTTTATAAGCTACTGCCATGTAAGGAAAAATAAATATTATGAACCTCAGCAAGTCTTCAGCATAACTAAGGAGGCTTTTTAGACAAAGTCCAACTGGATCAGGACAAGAAAGAACAAACCTTTTAAGCAGCTCTGTATTGCAGCACAGCACTCCCTAACTTGTTTTCTTCCAAGACTCCAAAAGTTTAGGCTAGAACTTCTCAGTCAAGCAGAAGACAACTTGACCTAGAAAAACTGATGAGCTGTGCTGGCCACTGTGTGTGAAGCCACTTCAGTGAGGTCTTAGCAGAATACTAGGGTGATTCACAGAGACAAGATTTTCACTTTGGGGAAAAGTAACTAGACAGATTTTAGACAAGGCCAGAAGCTTTGAGAACAGTCTGTAAAGCTCAGAATTGTTACATCTTCTGTAATATTCCAACTGTAAGGAGGAACAAAGTCTTCTTTCCTACTGCAAAAGCTAAGGCAATCTAACTCTGCTGTGCTCTCAAGCAGAACTAGGGAAACTTATTTTGATTGATAAGGAAGGCCATATTTTGATGGCCCCAAACTACAAATAGACAAGCCACTTAAAGTCTGAGTGACCACTTAAAGACTTGCACAAAGTCATCTTAGGTTGCCTATCAAGTGGTTTTCCCCTGCCAGATGCAGAGTGGCACTCCCCCTTTTTTTTTTTCCTCAAAAGCACAACTGCCTCCTGATTCAAAACTGACTGAGCTTCACCCTGCCTGTTCAGAACCCAGCCCAGATTAGAGCCCACAAGTATGCAAGCAAGAATGAGAAGGGTACCACCTTTAATGATTTCTAGCATTGTCCAACTCAAGAAACTTTTGACCTAGTTCAAGCTGTGAACACTTCATTTGTATATCAGGTTCCCTCACTATTGCAAGGATCACATCTGCAGCACTGCAACAGGTGTCAGAAATATGTAGGTGATCATCTGGCTGAATGCTTGTAGATAAAAAAAAAAAAAAAAAAAAAAAAAATCTTTAAAAGTTTGTGACTGCCCTAGCTGGATCTATTTCCAGAACAAAGCATCTGAACCCTATCCTGTGACAGTAAATCCAGAGCTTTGTTGGGGATACAGAAAACAAGCAGAGACTACATCTACCTGAGAGTAAGTAAATCTTAAAATATTTATGAGTCTACCTCCATGCTCTATTAATTTTCTAAGCACCAAAAAGAAAAGAAGTGCAGGAACATGAAAAAGTACAGGAGTAGTGCAGCTTAAACAACAACAACAAAAACCCTTTTCTTTTAAAAGGTGAACAGATAGGGACTCTGTGCCCAGGAACTGTGTCAGAAGGGCTAATAGGAGACAAAGTATTGAATCTCACTTTTATGAAAGGAAACTTACACATTTGGCTTACGTACATTTACAACTAAAGTATGGCAGCCCGGCCTGCATCCAGCAAAGGACTACACCATTCTCAGACAGAGGTATTTGAAACAAAATAAAAAAGTTAGTCTCCCACAGGGTGCCAACTATCCTGCTATATAACTAAGCAGTTATGAGCCAGACAAGGTACAGCTACTTTTTTAAAACACATCAGTAAGACAGATCAGTTGTCACCAAGTGCTTGACAATAGTTACAACACACAGGAAACTGCTGCCAGCACAAAAAAGCACTGCCCTGTAGCAGTACTACCTGCTAGGAATCTGAAGTACTTCCCATGTCCCTTCCTTATCAAGACATGGAAACAAGAGTCTTGAGAGGCAGGGATCCTGAACTAGTCCCAAGGGTTGACAGTAGGAATTATGCTCCTCATATGAGCCAGGTGGAATTAGAGGATCCTTAGTTAATATCCAATTTGGAAGTGTCCAGGTGTCCAACTGGAATGCAGATTACCGATTTGTTTGGAAAATGAGAAGTATTACAAGTCAGTTATGACATCACCTCTAATTACCATATTTTCAATAGAGCAAAGATTAGTTTTTCCAGCACTCTGAAAGAAGGCTCCCTGAAGCAGGCAAGAGTGAAAGCTTGGATTCTAGCATGGCTTCAAACTGAAGAGTGAATCCCTGACTTACATAGGGCTGCTCAGTCTGCAGGAATGGGTTCCCACCACTAGAAAACCTGGAGCAAAACGGTTACATGAGAGAAAAAGGAAAAATGGTAAAAATCACAGTTTTACAAATTTAATTAAAAAGTCAAGTCTAAGTTACTGCCTAGACACATTTTGCTGAGGTGGAAGTGAGCAAGACCTAGAGGAAGCAAAGTGCTATATAAGACTCTAGTGGCAGGCAGTTCCAGTACTCCTGAAATTGAAGCTTACAGATCCTAAAAGATGATGACAAGGCAAGATCCTATTCCACCTATAAGATATTCAAGTTTGTCTACAGCACAACGGTGATGGCATGTCCCAGCACTAAAGGGGCTCAATTATGTCTGTCAGGTCATAGTCTTGCACCTGGAGCCTTGGCCTGCCTAGCTTAGCACAAATGCTCACCCTAGTCTGCAACCTCCTCAGTGGAGCATTGGGGTAGACACAGGTGGCCAGAACTTTCCATCTGGGCCTAGCGACCCACCCACTCCCTGCCCCTAGAGTGGTCAGCCAGGGTCAGATGACCTTTCACCTCTTCCAATATAAGCCCCTGAAAAGGATGCATCCAGGCAACAAAGCTCAACCATGTACCTATGCTATTGTACCTTTGGCTTGTGCCTCTCCTGGCTCTCTAGGTACCTGACCCAGCTTACTCACAGACTCCAAGTTTGACCTGATCCTTTGGCTCCCTGACTTGACTCTTGTTTTATGTCCAGGATACTCAACCTGGCTAGCCTCCTGACCCTGCACTCTGCCCAACTCTGTGGATCTTTGACTTGGTTCCCCAAAAAGATCTTCTGGATTCCCTACACTTAGACTCTACATACTCCCTTTGGATCCTGGCTGCTTCTTCTGAGCCTGGGTAACCTCCAGACCTGGCATAGCAATATCCTGCCTCCGTGGACGTTTGCTGGTGAGGTTGTTCTGGATGAACCTACAGCAGACATTTCTCAAGTCTCTCAGACCAAGAGCTTGACAATGGCCATAGAGGGATGAGCCTGGAGCAGCCTCACTGACTTATTTCTGGGTTTGGAGTATGCCTGTGGATGTGAATAGGTGAGGTGTGCTCAGGCTCATCCTGGCCTGGACACACTGCTGCTGCAGTGAAAACAAGGCCTTATGTGGCATCTAAATGTGCCCCTACCTAAACAAAAATCAGTTAGGTGAAGGGCAACTGGGTGCTCACCGCTTTTTAACTCAATCTTAAGACTAACATGAAGTCATGTGACAACAGCAGACAATGATTTTTCAGACTTGAGTGGAATGGAACAGAATCAAACTCAAGATGCTAATATACTACTTAGATAACTCAAAGGTGGAATAAGACCTGGCTCTACCTTTTTTGAAGCTAATTTATACAGATTTAAAATTAAAGTTGTCCCTAGTTTCTCCAAAAAGCCACTATTTTGACTTTAACCTGCCAAGAAATAACCAGAACTGCAAAGCCAAAAGTGATATAGCTATGAGCAAGTTCATTACACATATAAAAAAGGAACTTACAGATTTCTTGGGTCTCAAGTTCCTGAATAACTATTTTTAAAAACTATTTCCCAAAGGCCATCTGGAATTATAAGGAAGAATTAAACTAGGCCACAGAAGCCTAGCTGTTCTAGGTTTTTAGAAACAGGGCTGCAAATTATCACCACAGTATCACTTTTTCAGATATTTTGTCCTTAGAGATGAAATGCCATTTCCCCAGCTTCAGATTAATCATTTGCAAACAAAATTACAAGCAAGTATGCAGCAAAATCCCGAGAGATTAGCTCCATGATCTTATTCTAGAACATGCACATAAGGAAACAAAGGTTTTTTCCAGGACTCTTCTAGCAATTCCAGTAGACTTTCATGGACAGGAAAGGCTGCTCTCTCAGAGATTCAAGATGTCAAAACAAAACTTTATTTTGGAAAATGTAACGAAAGAGATCTTATGAGCTACATTCAATCGAACCTTGGGTGATGACAGGACCTCTAAAAGAAAGGAGGACAAACTCATCAGGAGACACAGAGAAACCTTTGAGAACTGTCCCACTGTTTTTTCTTTTAGAAGCATCAGGTGGAACTACTGATTCTGGGAGCCAAGGAGAGATCGCTCAGAGAACCCAGAGCAAACGCTGCCCTCTGAAGAGTATAGTTTCTTGTTACCACTCCATGAAGAAGAGGACACCTACTCAGAAAACACAGCACTATGAGAACCAAGATGTATAGTATCCATAGAGAAGGTAACATTAAAAAAAAGTCAAAGATGCACAAGGATCACTAAAAATATTTTTCTGTGCCCAAAGTAAACTCTTAAGAGGGTACTGGCTGTAGATACCAAAAGAACAGGCTTCGTTTCAATACCAGAAGAGTTCAAAGCAACAAAGTTTGTATTTGACAGAAACATAAATAACTCTGTGCATCTGAAGTGGCACTACTTTTCTCCAGAACTCTGGCTCACAGTATCAATGGTTCACCTACAAAACTTTGTGAAAAAATAAGTTAAGAGAAAATCTGCCTTAACTCATGCTGACACTTTGATGGGCAAGAAGCTAAACTCAGCACATCTAGTGGTTTGAGCCTCCAACATTCCCTCCGTCAGAATCTTCTCAAGTGGCACACTGGCCAGATATATCCAACAGGGATCTTTAGAGAGATCATGAATCCATCTACACCTCTCTTTTCTGGGACCCTTAGGATGTGGAGCAGACACCCATATTGACTTGTGCTGGGATTTTTATTAAAACAGCCTTTTATCTTCTTATAAGCAACCAGCCAGCTACGGCTTAAAAAGACCTGGTGACCACACAGCTCCAAGGAGGGCTTTTATGGGTACAGTATTATGAAGCAATTGCACTAAATGTTTCAGTGGGTGTGTACACACACTAAAATAATGTGACTTAACTAAGGCGACTTAGGTTAAGCCACGTTGGAGCATACACACGTACAGCTCCTTGACATGGATGGCAGCCATCTTGTGAGCTAAGGTGACTTAACTAATGTGACTCAAGATGATATACCTCAGAGGTGTATCATGTTGCACCACATTTAAGTCAACTCTACTCCACATACATGTATATGCTCTGATGGTTAAGTCAACTTAAAAAAGTTAAGTCAGCTTAACTGTTAGAAAGTTAGTACATGTGTACGCACCCAATAGTGCTAGTCAAGTTAAATCATATTATTTCAGACAATGTATTCTTTCACCAAAACTTCAGATATGGTCAAGAGTATAATATGGAGGTCACTGACCTTTATTTTATGATGGTAATAGCTCATTTAGTGTCTGTGGGAATAGGAAAAAAAAAAAAAAATCACAGAAATCAATGTTTTTCAGTGAATTATGAACAGTTCTTTCCCTGTCCAATGTTTTCAGTGCAAATGCTCATTGACCACTTCCTTAGGCTGAAGCGGTCAATGAGGCTCTCACAGAAAGTGTGTGTGTGTGTGTTAGTCTAAACAAAGGGTGGTCAACTTGTGGCACAAGTGCCAAAAATGGCATGGGTGGCCTGTGTGTATGGCATGCAACAGATTGGGCAGGAAGCAGAAAGAAGAGGTAGGCGATAAGAGTGCCACTCAGGGTGCAGACTTAATTTGTGGCAAGCCTGCCAAAGAGGTTGGCCCCCACTTGTTTAGATACTTAAGTGATAAAAATAAAAACTTCAACTTGCACCTGTGGAAACTGAAGTTCAGCCTTGGTTGCTAATCTTCTGCCTTCAGTGGACTATTTTTTATGCAGAACAAGCCTGGTATTCATACACAATACACAGGTACAAACATTTTCAACAACACTACTTCACCATATACCTTCAGACAAACTAGGACGTGGCTAGAGGAAAAATGAATTCCTTTTTACCATGAGCTGGCATTTTGTTTCAAAATCACCTCCACAGACAACTGTGAAATTAACACTTGAAAGACCTTATTGCAGCTGCTTCAAAATTTTAAAAGAGTTGTGAGACTCTAGCTTCATTTCCAACTCTAACTGTATGTCCAAGTATGAGAATTCAGTCATTTCATATCTGAAAATTTTATTTTTTGTAGGTTGTTTCCTGTTTGTTTTGTTTTAACCTTCCCACATATGTGGTAATAATAAACTTCAGCACCTTTCAAGGAAACATCTTACTAGGGGGAAAGCTCTCCAACCTGCCCAGCTATGACAACAAGCCCATCGCCTCTGTACAGGAAGAGCTAAACAAGAACTATTTAAAACACCTTTATTGCAATTGACTGAAATAGCAAAAACCCTCTCAATAGAATGGCACAGAAGGATCAGGAAGACTGTTTCTGATAGAAGTTAAGCCTCACCTAAAATGTTTTCCATAATGTTCCAAGTTTAATAACTACTGTCCTTCCAGACTAATTGCAGATTCCCTGTAACTTTGTTTTCCAGGTCTGAGAAAGGAAGAAATATATGATGATAGCTTTTGCGTTATCTTTTGTCGCAAATAAGTAACAAAAATAGTAGATAAATGTAGTTTACTTATTGAAATCTCATTGCCAAAAACAGTGTATTGATGAAACCTGCTTTTTCAAATCATAAAACAAAAGAAAGAGGAATAATTTCCTTGACAAGAAGCTACAGGACTAGTTATATATGTAAACTCCTCAACTAACTGTCCAAGCAACAAAGTACAGGAGCATGAATACTGATTACAGAAGATACTTAGACACTGTGGTAATGGGCGCAGTAAGAATACTTACCTGGATAGCATGTTGAGTGAAAACACAATACAATGGAGAGACCATGAACAGCTCAAACTTCCCTAAAGAAGATAGACACTGCAATCTAAAAACAGTTTCTTAACTGGTATTACTCTGCAACAAAAGTAACTTAGCTGCCTTATTCATCACCCACTGGCCTGTTCTATGTGTTCAAGATCCAGCCAACCCAATAAAATACACCGATATCCTAGTAGAATAATCTTTATCTAAATGAGTAAGTTATATTAATAACGATTAAATATTTGATTTGAATGAACAAAATATTCAGCCAAAGAAATATTAATGTGAACTGGCTAAACAGTCTGCTTATTTATTATTTGTAATAAAAATGCTTTTTAAAGACCACAAACAAGATTCAGGGCCCACTGTGCCTGTACAATACAAGATGGTCTCTGCCCTAAACATCTTAAAATAGTGTACATTTTTGTAATAAGCTTACAGAATAGAACTACTGTAACACAGGTCTTTGCTTATAAACAGATGTTTCACAGATTTTCACATGTACTCTGTAGTAGACTGGAAAAAAAGTAACAGATATCCACAAACCAAATGTTTATCCACATGAAATTTAGGTATTAATCTAAAAACCTGGGTTTGAGAGCAAATGTACATACATACCTGACTTCTGTATGCATTCATTCATATGCACACTGGGAACATATACGTGCCAGCCGAATGACTGTCCCTCCAGTGGGGGTTTACATGAACTTGTTTGTGATTGTAGGTCCCAGTGTCACCAATATTCAGGTTCAATACCCAGGCATTTTTATAAGGTGAAATACAAAATCTACTTTTCTATTCCAGGGCATTAGTTCAAAAGATTAACTATTTAAACCCTTCTCAACAGCTAATTCTTACACTAGGAAACTGACTAAGGACAGGGCTTAACAGAAATACCAGCTACAATGGTGCAAATGTGTGCTGTTGTAATGCTCTAGGGCAGCGGTTCTCAGCTGGGGAATCATGACTTCCCCCTCAGGGGTGCTGTGGCAGCAGTGGCCAGGTAAAACTGCCCCACGTGCTCCTGCTGCATTACAGTGCTCTAATTAGCCTACAGCAGGCAGCTTTAGCTGTGCAGCTTCATGCTGTGCGGCTCTTTCTGGTCTGTCTGCCGCAATGCTCCCCTCAGAAATGGGTGCAAGGGGAAGTGTCCCATCCACTTCTGTTTTCAGGAGCAATGTTGGGGGTACCAGGTCAGAAAGAGCTGCACAGTACAAGGAAGCACCTGCCTGCTTTGAGCTAATTAGAGCCTAAATGCAGGAGGAGCATGTGCATGTGGCACAGCCCATCCTCGGCTGACTGTGCAGCACAGGTTAGTGTCATTGCAGTTGCGCAGTCCTAGCAGCAGAACCCAGCTGAGAAGCACTCAGGTACACTGAGGCAGCATCAATAGTAGTCCTCAGTCAGAGATGCTGCTACATTCAGAAAGAAGTGGTGGTGGGGTGCCTTGAACCTGAAAAGGTTGAGAACCACTGCTCCAGGTTCCAATTACAAAAGAAGCAGCAACTTAAGAACAAAAATTACCGATTTTTCAAACACACAAGAAACTCTACATTTGCCCTTTGTTTACATCACCAAGATGCTTTCTCTTCTATGCAAATAAAGCAAGCAAAGTTACCTAGTATTCATTTTGTGGGTCTGAAAACCTAAATAGGGATCAAGAACCAAACTAGTTGCTAGGTCATCGTTTTCACACAGTTCCTTGGCAGACATTCCAGAGGAAGGCACGTAACGACTTTGGCCCTCAAATCCCGAAGCACCACTACCTGCAAAAGGAAAGAAGAGCAAGAGTTAGGGCTAACAAAAACAGAAAACCATTCAAGTCCTTTAAGAAGGGCAATCCTACTAAAAACATCACCAAAACCAGGAAAAAGGGAATACTGGATCCCAGATAAAGCAAATCCTTTTAAACAACAGACCCAATTCTATCAGTATGGATTCCCAACAGCAGGGCTGTGCAAAACAGCATCGTTTAGTTTCGACTTCTGTTTCACTGTTTTGATGGGACACTGTTTCGAAGCACTGTTCCATTTAATTTTGTTGAAACTGTTTCATTGTTTCAGCCATAGGCTATAATGGGGAATCACGAAAATGCCTGTAGCTGTCATTTCTTGCCTGATTTGAATGAAAACTGCAGGGATGGTAGCCGCTTCTGAGGGCATGAAGCCTGCCAAGTTTCAAGGAGATAGGTGCAGAGGTTTCTGAGAAACTGCACCTCAAACTGTTCAAAGCAAAAGTCCCGACACTTGCTGGCAGCGGCAGCCTCCTCATGCCACATGCAGATCCAGGGGGCTTGCACCCCTAGGGGGGGCTGTCAGGCTGTGCAGCAATCTTGTCCAGTGCTGGGCACAGCCCGCGCCCAGTGCCAGGATAGGCAGCCTGAACCTCTGGGGGCCCACTCCACCCGGAAGAAATCTGGCACAGCCCCGCAGCCCTCCTGGGAAGAGCTGGGGAATCGAACTGGGAGCTGGGGAATCGAAACCAGGAGCTAGATGTCAATATCAGAGCAGTCCTTCCCCCCCTTCCTCCTCTTAGTTTCTGTTTAGCTTTATGCAAGCCCGGCTTCGAAAGGCAAAAGTGTTTCAAAACCTTCAAAATGTTCAAGTGCCCTCGTTTCATTTCGAAACTGTTCCGAAGCCTTTCAGTTCGTTTTGATTTCGCTGTTTCAAGCTCGAAACAGCTTCGAAATGAAACACCTGTTGAAATTTTGCACACCCCTACCCAACAGCATGCTTCTCTGCATCAAGGGACTAGATCAAGGAAAGAATTGAGGGCAAAGGATGTGGTCTCTATCCTGATCACAGATCCATGACTGTGAGCCTCTTTACAAAACATGGAGAAATAATTTAAGATTCACAGTCAATTCTAGCTAGCCCCATTAAGAAACAGAGGGAAGGTCCTGACAGAATTCTCTGGATCTGCATTTTTACCACTTCTCCAGATTCATGCTTATAATGCTTCCATTTTTCTAAGACAAGGAGGATAGAGAAAGGTCTATACCATGGCTTTATATGCCAACTGATTTATGCCTAATCCTCAATCAATTCTGCAGATGCAGAATCCCTTATTTTCTTTCCTGAAGGCCAAAGATTTCTAGGCAAATTATTAAATTAGAATACATCCATAATCCAAGCTGAACCCATGTTTGTTTTTAGGCAGCACAGATTAGGCATTCTGTTTGCCTCCCGCTTTCCCTCTCCCATTCAAACTAAAACTACATAAAACACATTTGAATTTAACCTTTCAATTGGACTTCATCTTTTTTCCCCCTGAGGAAGTGGTAAAGGTAAATACTTACAGACAGGAGGAAAAAAAATTCTGTTGGAAACCATGGGGCGGGAGGAAATAGTCTTCTTCATAAAAAAGATTTGATTATCAACATTTTAGAAAATTAAAAGTTGACACATTAGTAAGATACTATGCTTCATATCGTAATACCAAATCACAAATATGTACGTACATCTGCTTGATCTCCTCTCAACTACATTTTTGCCAGTCTTTGGATTCTCCTTTCCAGTGTGCTGCAATTTGGACTGATTCTGCAGATGTTCATTAGACAGCTTGCCTCCACTTCTCCTGCCATTCACCACCATGTTCTTGGATTCTCCCAGCCACTTCATACCCACAAACAGCCTGACCCAGTTGCATTTAGTCACTTTTCAAAAGGCTTGAAGAAGTAGGGGAAGAATATTTTCAGTTTCAATACCTAGTAGAAATAAAATATACAAAAAAGTAATGCTACATGGGGATATAAATTTTAAAGCACAATTTCTGAAGGGAAAAAAAAATCTAGTAGGCAAGTTATAAGGGCATACAGAAATGGTAGATTATCACACTACCAATAGAATTGAAACTATAGGCTTTTGAAAGTCAAGGAACCAATTTAGTACTTGCTAGTGTATAGTATTTAATGGATTTATACTTGCATCAACACACAAGAAATTCTGCATGTCAACAAATTAAGTTTAAGCTCAAAACAGGATGGTATCAACAACATTGCTTTTTAATGCTTACTGGCTTTAATGTAAATTATTGCTACGCTATCTCAAATTTGCATGATAACTTGCAGATAACCAGGTACCCACGCCAAAATGCTTAGAATCAAAAGGTATGGGCTTGGGGCTTATAGTAGAGGCAATAGCTTTTTATTAGACCACCAAGATTTTTGCAAAAAAAATTATTTAATTGCAAGCTTTTGGGCACAAACACCCTTCAATCAGGCATCAGAGAAAAGATTGTAAAAGTCCTGGCTAGAAAGAAAACTTTTACAATCTTTTCTCCAATGACTGATGAAGGGTGTTTATGCTCGAAAGCTTGTAATTAAATAATTTTTGCAAAAATCTTGGTGGTCTAATAAAAAGGTATCACCTCTGTGAGCCCTGATTGCTTTTTCCTCTAAACCAATACAGCTACAACCTGGACACCTGAAGATATGAGCTCTTGATTTTAAAAGTGAATATTAAAACAGCAAAATTAACCTCAATGATAAACTCTGGTGGTTATCAGCTTCTCTGGCATCATCACACTTATAAATTTTTGGACTTGAACCTACAGGACCTAGCTGAAGCCACCACTAAAATTTATTTTGGTTTATTTGCACTATGCGCTCATTTACAGCAGAAGTTTTGAAACCGAGTAAGCAAACCTGACACCTCTACTCCACAAAGTGTTGGGGGACATATTTGACATCCAAGCAGGGAGGTGGGGCAGGGGGTGGTGGGTGGGAGGGAAGATCTTCATTTTTATCATGCACATAGAGCTTCAGCAACTAATAAAAAGTTTAGGTAAAGCAAATTTTGTAACCTACCCTGACCTAAGAGGTCAGACAATCATGCTCTCCTCAAATTAAATTGTAGCCCAGTTGTAAATCAGGTGGATCAAACAGATGGCCTGCAGGCCAGATTCACTAGTGGAACCATTGTATCTGGCCCACCAGTAGTCCAGAAGGCTACTGAAAGTACATGCCTTTGGCTCTGCACTGCTGCACACCCCTGGCATCGCAGACCAGCCAGAATTCTGCACCACCAAGCAGCGGCACAGAGCCAGGGATGTGTGGCTGCATGGAACCACACATTCAGGCAGCAGCATGGAACCTGGGCCAGTCAACAGTGCCAGGGGCAAGTGGCAGCACAAAGCCAAGGGTGTGTAGTGACAGGGCCATACTGGGGCAGTGCAGAGTCAAGGGCATATGTTGGTGAGGAACCAAAGGCATGTAGCAGCATGGAGCTCTGGCTGGGCAGCAGCAGAGCCTGGGAAATATAGCTGCAGGGAGCCGTGTTCAGATGGTGGTGTGGAGCTGGGGGGCTGTTGTGCTTAGTCATGCCCATGTTTGCTCTTGCACACCCACGGATCTAGGTCTGTGCTGCTGCCCATTTGTGGCTCCATGAAGCTGCCCAGCCCTGGGCACACACTGCTGCTTGAATGCGTTCCCAAAAAGCCAGCCTGGGAGGAGCCCCTGCAGTCCAGAACTGGCCCAAGAGAAGTTTGATACCAGTGCTGTAAATGATTCAGACTTCAAATACCAGTTTTATATTCTACTCATTCAACTACGTATATATAAGGACAATCAGGAGGTGCCTGGCAATAAGGGTCCTGGATGGTTCCTTCTGTTTATGTAGGTCTTTCACAGAGCAACGCAGAAGAGGGAAAAAGAAAGGATTAATGCAACTGTTAAGCCACCAAAATTGGTAAGAAAAACTCATGGGCAGGTTTAATGCTTGGGGTTTTTTTTTAGAAGACTTGAAGGTTTCAACTTTTAACATTATACTTTAATCTCCAGCACAGGTAGCTACACTGACTTGAAAACAGTTAGCCCTCCTGGAAATGGTGATTACTTTACCCAAGAGATACCTAGAAAGATCTCTAAGCTCTACAAAGATCACACAAGTGACTAAACTACTGGAAGATTTCAGCACCACAACATCCTTTAATGCTGCTAGATACAAAACACTCCAGGTTTAATCCAAGTTCACAACACTGCATTAAAAAGTCTGATGTGCTCCTGAGACATCTACATCTGAGATACTGGATGAACATGCAAGGATTGGACATTACCATATTTTTCCTCAATCCAAGATGAATTTAAAACAATTTAAGACCAGTAATCAGATGAATTCAAGACAACCCCCAGTAATTAGATTCTATACATGAAAACTGTATATACTATCATTTTCCACCAACAGAATCTAATTAATGGAAAGTCATCTTAAATCCCCACACCCCGCTCCCCAACTGCTGTGGCAAGGAAAGCAACAGGGTGGGGGGGGAAAATGAGGAACCAGACCTCCATATCTTGTTCTTCTGTCTGCCTCTCTTGTCCCTTGCTTCCCTGTACTTGTACCTGCTCTCCCTGCTGCTTCTTCCCCACAACCTCTGGATGCATGCCTCCATGCCTGTGCCACCCTGCAAACTCTCTGCCCCCTGTGCCTGTCCCCTTACTGCATCCCTGCTCCAGCCCAGGACAGTCAGCAGCAGCAGTGGCCCCAGCCTGGTCTGGCCAGGCAGAAGTGATGGAAGCTCCCAGCCAGACCAGCTTGGGGCTGGAGGGACTGGAACAGGAATAGAAGGTAAGGGAGAAAGAGGGCAGCTGGGTAGGGTGGAGGATATGCAGGTTGCAGTCTCCCCCACACTCCCTCCAAGCTGTACAGGCAGGTCTTCTGTGCCCCCTCCCACCAATGCTTCCCCAGCTGGAAGCCCCCTCCCCTGCCAAACAAGCCATCCCAGCCCAGGGCAAGCAGCAGTTCAGCTACAGGCTTCAGCCCCAAGGCCCTGGCCAGAGCCAGAATTGAGCTAGCCGCTGCCTGCCCCAGGTTGGTACCAGAATCCAACACAAGGCTTTTTATTCCTTCAAGCTGATTGGGGAAAAAAACACTCCATTTTTTGATTTGAGTAGAGTAAATATGGTATATGAATTCAAAGCCTAGGATTTACCATGTTCAACACTAAACTAGTAACAAAAAAGCCCTGTTAGATCAAGAGAGCAACAACAGGGAGAACTCAAACCTTTAAATAGAAAAAAAAACTCCTTGTAACATTCACGCATGCTTTTAGTGAATGGCATTCCTTACAACAACATTAGTACTAGAAACTAATCATAGACTCATAAAAAATTAGAGTTGGAAGGAACCTCTGGAGGTCACAACTGCCTGCTCAAAGCAGGACGATCTCCAACTAGATCATCCCAGCCAAGGCTTTGTCTAGCTGGGTTTTGAAAACCTCCAAGGATGGAGCTCCCACCACCTCTCTGGGTAACCTGTACCAATGCTTTACTACCCTCCTAGTAAGAAAGTTCTTCCTGATATCTAACCTAAACTTGCCTTGCTGCAACTTGAGACCTTTGATCCTTGTTCTGTCACCTGCCACCACTGACAGTCTAGCTCCACCCTCTTTCAAACCTCCCCTTAGGTAGTTGAAAACTGATATTAAATCCCCTCTGTCTTCTATTCTCCAAACTAAATAAGCCCAGTTCTCTCAGCCTCTCCTCAGAAGTCATGTGCCCAGCCCCAAACCATTTTTGCTGCCCTCCACTAGACTTGTTCCAATTTGTCCACATCCTTTCTGTAGTGGGGGTTCCAAAACTGAACACAGTACTCCAGATGTGGCCTCACCATGCTGAATAGAGGGGAATACTCACTTCCCTTGACCTGCTCACAACACCCCTACCAAAGCAGCAACAAGGGTAAACTGTTGGCTCACATTCAGCGTATTGTCCACAGTAACTCGCTGATCCTTTTCTGTAGAGCTCCTGCCCAGCCAGTTAGCAGCCAGCCTGTCCCAGTGCATGGGACTGTTCTGTTCTAAGTGGTGGACTTTGCACTTGTCTTTACTGAACCTCATGAGATTTCTTTCGGCCCAATCCTCCAATTTGTCTAGGTCACTCTAAATCCTAGCTCTGCCCTCCAGCATATCTACTACTCCCTCCAACTTGGTGTCATCTGCAAACATGCTGAGGTTGCAGTTCATGTCATCTTCCAGGTCTTTGATTAGGACACTGAACAAAACCAGCCCTAGGACTGACTCCTAGGGCTGCCAACTAGACACTGAGCCACTCATTACTACCTTTGAGCTTGATGCTCCAGCCAGTTTTCTATCCTCCTTACAGTCCATTCATCCAACCCATAATTCCTTAGCTTGCCTGCAAGAATGCTGTGGGAGACTGTATCAAAAGCCTTGCTAAAATCAAGGTATACCATATCCTTTGGTTTCCCCGCATCCAGAGCCAGTCATCTCGTTATAGAAGGCAAGCAGGCTGGTCAGGCATGACTTGCCCTTGGTGAATCCATGCTGTCTGTTCCTAACCAACTTCCTCGCCAAGTGCTTAAAAATGGATTCTTTAAGGATCTGCTCCATGATTTTTCTAGGGACTGAGTTGAGGCTGACTGGCCTGTAATTCTCTGGATTCTCCTTTTTCCCTTTCTTAAATATGGGCACCATTTTTGCCCTTTTCTAATCATCCTGGACCTCTCCTGATCACCATGAGTTTTCAAAGATGATGGCCAGTGGCTCTGCAATCACATCAGCCAACTCCCTCAGCACTCTTGGGTGCATCTCATCTGGTCCCATGGATTTGTACATGTCCAGCTTTTCTAAGTAGTCCCTAACCAGTTCCTTTGCCACTGTTGGCTACTCTCCTCCTCCTCGCACTGGGCAGCACAGTGCAGTAGTCTGGGAGTTGACCTTGCTTGTAAAAACTGAGGTGAAGAAGGCATTGAGCACTTCAGTCTTCTCTGCAGCCTTTTCTACATGCTGTCACAAGGTTGCCTCCCTCGTTCAGTAAGGGTCCACACTTTCCCTGATCCTCCTTTTGCTGCCAACATACTTATAGAAACCCTTCTTGTTACCCCTCACATCCCTAGCTAGGTGCAACTCCAAGTGCACTCTCGCCTTCCTGACTTCATCGGCGCATGCCTGAGCAATGGTCTTATGCTCCTTCCGAGTTATCTGTCCAAGTTTCCACTTCTTATAAGCTGCCTTTTTGTGATTTAGTTTACTGAAGAGTTCCCTGCTAAGCCAAGCTGGTCTTCTGCCATACTTGCTAGTTTTCCTGCACATCGGGATGTTTTGTTCCTGCATTCTCACTAAGGCTTCTTTAAAGTACAGTCAGCTCTCATGGACTCCTCTCCTCCTCAGACGGGCTTCCCAGGGGATCCTGCCCATGAGTTCCCTAAGTGAGTCTAAGTCTGCTTTTCTGAAGTCCCAGGTCCTTACTCTGCTCCTCTCCATTCTTCCTTTCTTCAGGATCCCGAATTCAATCATCCCATGATCGCTACTATTGCCCAAGTTGCCATCCACTATTACATTCCCCACCAATTTATCACTGGTTTGTGAGCAGCAGGTCAAGAAGACTGTGGCCCCTAGGCTAGTTGGCCACTCCAGCACTTCCACCAGGAAGGTGTCCCCAACACTCTCCAAAAAACTTCCTGGATTGCCTGTGTACTGCTGTTGAACTAATGGAACTAATAAACGGACACTACTGAATAGACTGGAATCCCAATTTATGGATGGCATACACTCTCTCTCTAGAAATGAATGCTGCGAGAGCGAGAAATGTGGATTGCTAACATAAAAATAGCGCAAGCTCCAGTATTTGGGGGGGGGGGGGGAGGAGTAACATTACTCTACAGGTAACTACAAATTTTGAAAAGTGATGGGACAAAAATTATCAGCTGTAGATCCATAATTAAATTTTGAGTCTACCTTCCAAGACAAAGAAAACTCAAGTATTTAAGAACTAATGGATATTTACATGATAAAAAAGAAACAGATTATTCTTCAGATACATCACCTAATAAAAACAATTGACATTATACTGAATATGTTTGGATGTAAACACTATTAAGAAATGCGAACAACAGATACAATTGACAACATGTAAGAAACGATGGAGATAAAATTAACATAGATTTTTTTAAATGTAATATTCAGAGTTTAAAATCAGTGGTTGCCTAATGGCCTCAGGCTACCACTTATGCTACTGGTCCATGTAAAAAATTATGTTTGGCTCAATGGGCCAGCAATAAGTAGTATCACAATTAGAGCAGAAAATCCACAGTATGTAAATGGGAAGCATACCCCCATTTCTACTTACAGTTTGTATGCCTTTGGCATTGATAATTTATAATATAAGCCAATCATTACTACTTCTGCACACCGCTGTATCATGATCCAGGCAATCATGCGATTTGCAGGAAAGTGCCCCCATCCCAAATAACTCTAGAATTGTATTTACACACATTTGTTTACTTTTTAGATAGATGGACTGTAAGAAAAAGACATACGTTTAAGTTATGAAATACAAAGCCTCCAGTTCTTAGTTTAAATGCCCTGTATATAACAGCTTTCTAATTGTATCATTAGTTAACGCACTGCACAGTAGCAAAAAGACTGCATGATTTTTAATGCGCTAATCATATTTTGGAAAAACCTGAGAGCATTAAATCTTTGGGTAAAATGTGTCATACAATTAAGTAGATGAAATATATATTAAACAATAATTATTTTGGGCACCTTATTTAAGCAAACTGCAAGTATTTTAATGATTCTGAACAACTGTATGGCTAATAACTAAAATCTTTTTTTGCAAGTATTTCCAATTAAAAAAAAGGCCACTTGACAGGTAATGACTGGAGATTTAACATAAATATAAACTTTTAGATTGATAACTGTCATACCACAAAACAAAGATAAGTTATTCAGAATGCAATGGGAAGCATATTACAAATAATATCACTGAGTTATTTGAAGATATGGAGGCATTAAAAAAAAGTGGAGGGAAATTTAGGACAGGACACTCTGGACTGCTGTTGTCCTCAAGAAGAGCCCGAACAGATTTAAGAACCCAATGTAATGGGTTGGTTGACCTTACCATAATGAAATACAGATATACAATTACATCACTTTTTTGGACCTGACCATTAAAAGCATCTAATCACCAAGCAAAATTCTTTATTAAAATAGCTAATGATTACAACCGTAAGCAAACAAAACTATGTTTTTCTTCTTTGTATCATTTACTAGTTATCATACAAAATATCACATTTAGTTGCACCTGTGATGATCAGCTGTTTTTAATTAAAACAAAAAGCACTAATGGACAACCTCTCTCCAAGTCCAGGATTTGCACTGGAAAAACAGACAGTTGTTCAACTGCTCTGATTTTCCCAGAGTTCTGAGTTTTTCCTGAGTATACACATGCACATGTACACAAAAGCACAAACCCCCCTACAATTATTTCAAACAAAGAGAATCAGGTTAGTATCCCATCTAGGCTTTTGTGTGATACTGGATAGCAACACTCACCTAAATATAATTTAGGACACACAAGGTGGAAGCACTCAGCCTGCTTTAAAGGCAGGAACAATGATTTGGATTACCAAACATAGCTATACAGACTGTCAATACTTAGTGACAACGAGCAGATTTCATTAGGCTGGCACTAATTTCCAAGATATGCTTTCACACTAATGAGGCATGTTGGATGACAATACATCTAAATTGAACAAACAGAGAGAAAAATTACATTTTTCCCTGGCACCCAGTGATCTAAATAAATGCAGCTGCTCCTCTAGAAAGCCCATGACTATTTCAATCATTAAAAGCAATAAGAAGGATCCATTATCCATTATGAAAGTGGCAAACAGCACAAGTTACATTCTTCAGTCTAGAAATTTTAACAAAGCCCACAAAACATAACAGAGATTCTTCAAATTTCAGTCTCCAAACACACAACAGAATGTAAGCTTTACAACAGATACAGAACATTCAAAATAAAGAGTGGCCTCTATTTATCTTGTCTTGGTACTGTAGTGACAGGTGGCAGTCCAAAATCCTAATTACCACTGACATGTGATTGACCGAGATTGCTCTCAGGGACTTGATGAAAACTCAGGTAGTTGTTGTTGTTCTTCTAGTGGAAGAAAGTTTTGGTTTGAATAGATCTGCACCCTCCTTACATACTTATGGGTTCCTGTTGGAGGATTTCCCTCTAGATAATACCCACAAACTAAGTGAGGCTTTGTCTACGCAGGGAAGTTTACCAGCCTAATTATACCAATATAAATATGGATTTTCATACCAGATGTTTCAGCAAGCATCCACAGTAGGCAGTTATACAGGCATAAGTGGGGCAATAGAATGGTGGATTTCCCCAATTAAATATATCCTTGTCATTTCATGGTAGAGCCCAATGTCACATTCAGACAGGATTTCACTAAGCTAGTGTCATCTTGAAGATGACAATACAGTTACACTTATCAAATCCCAGAGATCTCTTTCAAGATCTAGGTACCGTTGCAGCGCCCATTTATGAAGCTTTCTAAATACTATGCTAAAGTTAAGTGAATAGGTCACACCCATAAAAAAGCAGCCTTCAGATCAATACATATTCCTAGAAAGCACAACATAATACTTAAGTTTTACTGTTAGTCATCCAGAAATAGATAAGCTAGCAGTTGCATTCTTGCATTACTCATTTCAGTTTTATTCACATTATTTGCCCAAATTGCTTACTGTAGCTATCAGACCACTGACATCAGATTACTTAAGTATAAACAAAAATGTATTTATCCTTATAAATTTCTAAAATCAGACAGATGTGGTAACTGTTGCAGAAACTATTTTTTCTGAAGGTGTATATATTTTACTCTCAACTGAGAGTGAAAAATTCTGGGTTTTTTGTTTTTTTGAAAACTCATTTTGGCTGGTTTTGAAATTGGCAATGAGTAGGTGCCCTCCCCTGCTACCCCAGGGAGGTTCCCCTTTCAGGTCTCTTTTATACTCAAACACACTGCAACACAGCTCTTTTAGGAAAAAGTTCAGTGCATGTTTTCATGATTTTTTTTTTTTTTTTTTTTTTTTTTTTTAAGAGGGATATATTTTTCACTTGCTTGAAGAAATATGGCCTAAAAATACTTTGGTAGCATATATTACAGAATGAAACCAGCTACACATGGCCCCTATACACTGTTAACAAACATATTGGATATTTTGCAAATACTGTCTATTCTGGCCTACCTTA
The DNA here is from genome assembly GCF_030867095.1 of Alligator mississippiensis. NCBI lineage: Eukaryota > Metazoa > Chordata > Crocodylia > Alligatoridae > Alligator > Alligator mississippiensis. The sequence goes on along the minus strand of NC_081825.1, from coordinate 182,017,652 downwards.
TAAGACCAAATCACATCTCCCTTAAACTTCCTTGTGCTGTATTTATTTGAATATAGTCATATCAGATCATGCATTCAATTCAAATTCTATGTGGACTGGGACTTTGTACTATAGACAGTGCCAAGCTGCAGACAGCATGTACATTTTGAGATTGACAGCAGACATGAAACAAAAATGTTATCAACTTTTTTTTTTTTTTTTAAACAAAAAACTCAAGTTGATAGTTAGTGCCAGGGATGGTATGACAGAGGATGCATGATTCTAGATAAGCCCCATTCACAAACCCTCTCCCTCTGACATTTGGCCCACAGTACTTCTCTCTCGGGCCAGATGAATCACCTTTGGATTGGGCCTACAGGGCTTCTCACCACAGCTCCTAGAGCAGTGGTTTTCAAACTTTTACCCCAAGACACTTTTAGACAAACTCAAAGCACCCCTTGGAAAGTGCCAGCTGTTAGTTTCCAATCTTTTTATGCATACAGAAAAATAATAAAACAGTTTCTCTTGCAAAGAACTGAGGAAGATCACAGTTTTCCATTTGAAATCTCTGCATTTATCTTATGAACTGTGTTTGTAAACCTAATGGTGTTAACACTGTGTGGCACCCTGCAGAACCCTTGAAAGGATCTCAAAGCACTCTGGTTGAGAACCACTGTCCTAGTTCCACTGTGTACCCAGTGTAGGCAACATCCAAGGGATTAACACCTTACCCCTTCCTGACAACCACACTTCTGGTTTTTGATTACAGCTAGACACACAAATTGGCAGCAGGGTGGCAAGGAACATTGACTCTTGTGTGCTGGCTGCCTCGACAGAACAGTTCTGATAGCCACAGTAAGAAGTTCTCCAGTCCAGACCCAGAAGTAGGTAGCCTGGCCCATGAAAAGCTCCATGGTCTGAATCTGGCTCACCAACTCATTTGAGTTTGACACTCCTCCTCTAAAGCATCTATTACTGACCACTGCCAGAGACAGATGGGCTAGATCAGGGGTTGCAGGGATGTGCAGGGAGCAGAGCCTGTTGCAGGGGGTACTTGAGAAGGCCCTAGGAGGTAGGCATGGGCAGGTGGGGACGGAACACTGCCACACACCATCCCACGCTGCCGCACAAGCAGTGCCCACCCGGCTGGATGCAGGGGAAGCTTGCATGTGGCGGCTGCTGCCACTCCGTGTTTGGCTGTGCCCGGCCACCAGGGATGCATTGCTCCAAAAAGGTTGAAAACACCTGGGCTAGATCGAAATGCAGCCCAGGGGTGGGATCCAGCCCATCAGGTGATTCTATATGGCCCACAGCAGGTTCCTCACCTCTGCATGCACACAGCCAGATCTGCTGCCCCTGGGCACAGAGGTGCAACCTGGTTCCGAGTGTAGCCCACCCTATATCCCCACATGCAGTTCTTGGGCACACTGGAAGCTGTAGTCTGTGGGGCTGGGCAATGTGGCAGCCAGACTCAGTTTCCCAACAGTCCCTGTGGCTGTGACAGTTTGCTTTTGCCCTCACACTCCAGTGTCTATGCCTCTGCTGCTAGATTCCACCCTGCTGCCCAGGCCTGTCTGTCCAGCACCCACCGCTGGGACACTAGACAGAGCAGGTGGGTGAATGGGGTCTCCATGATGACCAGTCTTGGATCCCTGCAGACAGGGTGCACTTGGCCAGGCAGATGGGATGGGGTCACAAGCAAGCAGCAACATCCAGGAGCGGAACAGGCTGGAGGGGTCAGGATCACAGGGTGGTGAGAGCCCGGGGCCAGACCCCAGGGCAGAGACAATCTGCTGCCCACTCATCCTTGTGATGAGCGCTGGATCCACAGGCAGCAGCCAGTGCCTACCAGCAGAAGCAGAGCCTGTTGCAGGGACGTGCGGGGAGCAGATTGTGGCTCTGCCCCAGGCCCATGCTGTCACTGCCCTGTGATCTCAGCCCTACCTGCCCATCACACTCCCAGACACTGCTCCTCACCCACCTGTGGCCTCATCCCATCCACCCGGCTTAGTGTACTCTGCCCATGGGGGTCCCATGGTGGTCTCCACAGAGATCCTGCCCACCCACTACATCTGGTGCTCCTGATGGTGGGTGCAGGGCGGATGGGGCCAGATAAGATCAACTGGCATCTTCTCCCCATGCTGGGTGGTATAAACTGCTATGCTAAAGGCCAGGTTAGCACCCTCCCTCAAGAGTTCAGCAAAACTCCTGAACCTTCCCTCCAGCCCAAACAACTGCCCACTCCTGTTCTGACCCAGTACGGCACTTCTTATCTTTACGTTTTCTGAAGTGTTCCTATTAATCATTCCTTGATTTAAGATTTCTCCTTCTCAAAAATAGAAAGCAGAGGTATTTACATGAAAAAGCCTTCAACAATTTAAACAAAGAACTATAAATGCAAGTACGCATTTATATTCTTAAAACAGAATGAACTACTCATAATGGAATTATTACTAATTATTTGTACTGAAGCAGAATGGAGAGGCCCCAATCCAGGACCAGAGCACTCCTGTGCCCTATCCATCCGTGAAAGACCCTCCCAAGTTAAGCGAAGGCAGAAGCATTTTCTGCATTAAGGCTGCAGGCAATAGTTGCATCACATGCAATGTTATATCATGTGCAAGAATTCTGAGTTATTGCTGCAGTGAGAATTCCTTTAGTTTCTCAGAAAGCAACTGTCCTGCCATAACGTGATAAAGGGTTAGCCAGGGCAGTTTAAGTGTCCCATAAATAGCATGGGATTGAAAGAATAAAATCACTTTTGAAACATCTGCTATATTAGATTAAATATTAATGGCATTTATCCTTAATGCAAGTAACCTCAGTGAGAACATAAAAAAAATCCTTAAAATACAAATTAAAAATACAGCACATTAAAAAAAGCCAGACACTATAAATAATCAAATGTCATTTACTTCCATTTAGCCTGACACCCTACATCCTCCTCAACAGAGCATGGATTATGCAAAGCCAGCAACAGACCAGGTTCTGAATCAGTGATTCTCAATCAAGAGGCTGCAGCACCTGCCTTGAGAAGGGTGCCACACATGGTAGCACTGTCAGGTGTGCATACATGATTCAAAAGATAAACTCAAGATTTCAAATAGGAATCCACAGCACTAAAAACAGTCTGACCTATGGTATTTATGAGTTATTTGCAACAGAAGAACTGCTCTACTGTTTTTCTGTAGTCAAAAAGAGTGAAAGCTCAGGGCTGGAATTTTCCAAGGGGTGCTTCAAATGTAAAAAAGAACTACTGTTTAGAAACACTATTCTAAACAGAAGCATAAAGTTTTATCTGCCTTCAGAACCACAGCAAACAGAAAGGACAGCCTCAATGTGGGGTCTAATTGATAGGTAAAGTCATCTCTCCCTTTGCTCTTCAATTTATTAAAAGGCAATGGCAGTTTTCTAAACTATTATGTCCTTCAGTCCCAAAGTCTCAGCCATCCAAACCACAAATTTCTGAGATTGACAGTAAAAAAAAAAAAATAAAAAAAAAAATCACCAATAATCTGGCTGCTAAAACATCATCACATGGAGAAGCATACATGAATGAAGTGAACAGAGCAAGAGAACACCATAAACTTGTCAACTCATTCCTTGACCTCTTGTGGCCATAATGCTACCTTCTCTGTTTTTGTGCTCAACACCTATGCATTAAAAGAAATCAAGGAATAAATGCTCCAAGGTCCCAAGAGCCTCTCAGGAAAAACGAACAAACAAACAACCTTATGGCAGAGAATACAAGGAAATGAGACTGCAAGAATCAAAGCTCTCGTCTACTTTTTATTCAAGGGAACATTCAACACATTTCAAATGCTGTGACTGCCAGCACAGATAACATACATATTTGAGACTCAATGGAAGACTTGCCACAAAATCCCTGTAAAGAGGAACAGACTCCATATAGTAGACAACCCTCCCCAAAACAAAACAAAACAAAACACCACAACACAACGCCAAGCAGTTTCATGTCATTAAGAAGAGCTGCCTGGTACATCAGTGGTTTTCAAACTTTTTTTGGCTGCATCTCTCATACTTGCAAAATACTGCTGCTCATACCCCCTGTTCCCAATGCATCCCTGCATGTTCATTCCTTTGGAAGCATCAGCACCAGTGTCAGGGGTCCAAGCACGTAGTGGCCTTGCTGCACAATTAAAACCTCTATCACCATTATTAAAATTTAGGCATCTACCCTTTGGCAAAGCATCACTACCACAATTTGAAAAGCGCTGTGCTATGTTAGCCGGTTCCTGATTGCTAGGAAGCACTGTTGTAGGCTTCAGGAAATGACTTTCAACAATACATTTTAAAACCAAGTTTGTGTGTGTATCCAAAAATCAGGACAAGAGCGGGTCATGATATCCACTACCACAACCAAGCCCCCACTGATTTTGGGGTCATGATGTTTGCAACTCTGTATCAGTTTAAACAAGCTAAAAGTGCAACAGCTCAGAAACAAAGAGACTAAAGGGCAGCAAACCCATTTACATGACTATTATTAACGATAAAAGACAGACTCCGAAACAAAGGTCCCTATGCCTGTAAATGTCCACTGAGAGGAAAGGATCAAGCCCACTAACGGGGAGTGCAAGTCCCACAACTCTGGTTCCAGACATCACAAGGCAAGACTTGGGTAGTCTCAAAGGGCACTGCTTTTCTAGGAAGTTCATGACGCTCAATGACACTGGACAACTGCTCTCCACAGTGGAAACACGCAGAAGCCATGCAAAATAGGAGACTGAAAGTTGCAGTAAATCAGGGCATTCACTGCATGCTGAACCACACACTTATATTGTGGCAGTGTTAGAGCATGCGTCTTTTTTCCTAAAGCAGCTGACTGTCGGAGGCACAGGGAACCCTGGGAGCTGTAGTCCGGCACCTGCTGTGTCGCGCTTTACAACCAATACCAAGAAAACTTATTTAACTTTCGCAACAAATACACATGGACCTGTGCTACAACCACATTTAGGAATATTTTCTTGTAAACCATATTTATGCACTAAGCAAGATTACATAACTTGCTTAATCAGGTTTAATTTCCACTCTTAAATTGGACAGGAACACAGTAAATAGACAAATTAAAAACTATAACTCATCTGCCTTGCAATCAGATGAGGAGGTGGGGGGGGGGGTCTTATTTTAGGGCTATTCAATACTTTAAATGCATTTTTCCTCCATTCTACCTTGGGAGGAAAGGTACTACACTGAAAGCATTGCAAATATAACCTCAGGACAAGTGCAAGCTACAGATTAAATTTGATTTAAAAAAAAAAAAAAGGGGGGGGGGGGATGACATGCATGTACCAACTACCTTGTGAAGAAACAATAATTCAGATGCACTTAAAACTGAAATAGGGTTTGCTTCAAAGCTGAGTAGAGCCGGGGAGACTTTCTGAAATCCTTTACACTTTACTTCCACGCTCCGGACCTGGCTAGAAACTCACTGGCCCCAGACAGCTGAGACTCAAACTGATGCTGCCTTCAGGAGCAGACTGACCTGCGCTTGCCGGATTCACACGGGGCTCCCATGGAAGAGCTGGTGCCCACAACCACAGCCTGCAGAGCAGCCGACGTTTCCCCCCGCCCCGGGGTTTCGCTCTCTCAGACAGGAATCCTTTTAAACCACCCTTTAAACCCAAGGTCTCAGCCACGTGTTTCGCTCTGGACAAGGACCCGCTTGTCCCGTCCTGTCCCGTTTCCTCCAGCACTGCCAGCCTCCCCCCCCCCGCTCCGTGGGCACCTCGGGCGCAGCCCAAGCCCGGGGAGCCGCTCTCCCAGCCCAGCAGCAGGGCCCAGCACAAAGAGCGGCGGTGCCCGGGCGCAGTCACACCCGGCTGTCAGCGCAGCCACCCCCCTCCCCCCAGCACAGAGCAACGCGCGGGGGGGCACGGCCCGGCCCGCCCCCCCATAAGGCCCCTCCCTCCATAAAGGCATCGCGGCCCCTTTAAATCCCCCGCCACCGCGGAGCCCCCCCTCCCCCTCAGCAGCGCCCGCCCGCCCTTCCCCCCTCACCCCGCCGGGGAGCCCCCCCCGCGGGGTTTCCCCCCCCGCCGCAGGGGCCCCTCACGCCGCCCCCCCTTGGGCCCCGGGAACTCACCGCCGCCGCCGCGTGCCAGCGCTCGGGCCCGGAGGGAATGAAGCATCCAAAAAGCAGCGGCAGCTGCGGCAATAAGGCCGATAGTAATAATAATAATAATAATTCCAGGGGGAAAAATGGCGGATTAAAATCCAAGATGGCGGAGCGGCGGCGGCCGGGGGGGAAGGGAGCGCTCGGAGATCCCTCCGCCGGCGCCGCGAGAAAGAGTCCCCCCGGCCTCCCTCACGCAGACCCCGCGGGAGGCGCCGCGCCCGGCAGCCCTCGCCGCCGACGCCGCCTTTTTCTCGTTGTCGTTCTTCCTTCCCCGAGGCCCGTTCGCCAGCTCCTGCCGGGGCCTCTCGGCGCCGCTGCTTCCTCGCCCAGCCGGGAGAGGCGCCTCCTGCCTGTGTGCTCGGAGAGGGCGGCGGCGGACGGACACCGCGCCTCAGGCTCGGGCGCCTCGCGCGGCGGAAGGATACGCCGCCAAAAAACCCCTCCCGGTTACGGGTTGGCTTCACGCAGCCCCGCCGGCCCGGCCCCGCCGCGCACGCAAGACGCAGCTCCGCGCCCCTGTAGCCGCTCGCGCACCGGGCGGAGGGATTCGTGGAGAAACAAGGTCCGTTCGGCCCACCGCTTCTGGAGTGAGAAGGCGATGGAAAAAAACGTTTCGGCGCGGCTCAGCGCGAGGAGGGATTCCTCCGCCTCCGCTGCCCTTTAAATGCGGGTAGCAAGCTGCCGCCGTCGGTGCAGTGCATTCTACTCCGCGCTCCTTCCGCGCCCGGTGTCTCGCAGCTCCCGAGAAAGGGCTCAGGCTCCTCACAGCCGGAGCCCCACCCACACCCTCGGGGATGGGTGCAGGACTGCTCTCCCCCAGAGAGAGGAGGAGGGAGGGAGGGAGCCTCCCCCCAGGCAGGGCAGAGGGGTGCTCCCTGCCAGCACTTGCTGCTGGAGTCCTGTCTCAGGGCCCTGGGGTTCATTTAGGTGTCTCCTTTCTGCAGGAGAAAAAGAAAGCTGTCTTCCCCTAACAGCCTAGGGGACAAAAAAAAGCCTTGCCCTGGTGTGTTTTAGTGACCCCTGAAAAAAAGAAGCAAAGGAAAATCCATCTGGTCCTAAAGGGGTTGTGGCAAAGACAAGGGCTCTCAGGGGAAGCTAGGCACAACCTTTTCCCCTGCTGAGCTTGGCACCTGGGATCATGCATCATGCCGTTTTCACATGCTCCTTTCATTTCCCCTGCCGTGGCGGTTCTCAGCTAGGCTGCCCCAAAGTCCTTTCAAGGGTGCCACAGGGCGCCAAGCAGTGTTGGTGCTGTGGGACGTACCAGCACGACTCGCAAGATTAAACCCAGAGGTTTCAAATGGGAATAAATGGTGTAAAACCTGCTCTGCCCTGTTGCGGGCTCCCCGAGTTCTCTGCAGCAGAAGAATTGCTCCGGTGTTTTCCTTTAGTCAAAAAAGTAAAAACTAAGACCTGGAGCTTTCGACAGGGTACCTCCAGGCTGAAAAGACTGGGAACAGGCCCTTGTGCTATTTTATGAGCTCCAGACGCGGGTTATAGTATGGCGTGTTTTGTAGTGCCACTTCTATTATTTTTTATAAGCGTTTCAGGTGGCCTTTGCAATACATGAGCATGCTACTTAATGGAAAACTTGTTTTTACAAAAAACAAAGCGTGTGCTACTAAACCTCCTCATGTCAATGCCTCAGCAAGTGTACTGAGCGCTTCACGTGGTCCTGGAAAAAGTAAAAGAAGCAAAAATCTAAGGATGTTTAATAAACTAATGTAATTGGAGAATTCTGTTTTAAATCTCAGCATGCGTTATGTAAGCAGGAAGGTATCTGGAACTGGTACCTGTCCTGACAACAAGAAAGTTCCAAATTTAGCAACGAGAAATTGATTCCTCAGCTTTGAGACTGTGTAGCAAATGATTAGCCCAGAATAAGGCAGACTTTTCCTGTCAATTTATAAACCTCTAAAAAGAGGGATTTTAAAAAGGACATGAAGGTGCATCCTTTGTGATTGCATTGCAGGTGGGGGATATTATAATAGAAGTGAGCAATATTTATAAATTGACTCTTTTGTAAGCATCTCAGAGCAGTCGGTATGCTTTATAAACAAAGGCTCCCCAAAATGTTATGGCATAAGGTTTTACAGAAAGCACTGAATTTAAGGTACAAATGGGCTGGAAGATGATGGCTTCACCACTGTCTGCAAAAGGGATATGCCATCATTCCAACAATGGGTGGCCAGCCACTGTTGTAGCCGAACCACTGCAAACAATGGAGGTCAAGTCCACCCCTACAGAGAGACGCTTGTGGGTGAGCTGTTGAGAGAACCAAGGTTAAGCTTGAAAAGATGTCAACCTTGGAAATACACACTTGTCTGAAGTGGATTTTGCCTGCTATTGTGACAACACCCACAATTATAACAAAGATTACGGGGGAAAGATGATTATTTTGCGTTGTTTATTTGTTTCATTGTTTCTGCCTCTACACCCAAGTCAGTTTCTGTCTGCAGGTCTTTCACACAGCACTTTTGCACATTGACAGGGAAGAGAACATTTTTCAAAATAAGGAAGTTTGATCGCAACACAATAAAAATTGGAAGGGGCTGAGGAGTAAATGATGTGTTAAATTACTTTTAGCTGTTGATGAGATTTCAATTTGACAGTGTGCCTTTAAGGCTGACTGATACCTATTTGCACACGTTTGTGAAAAAACAGTTTGAACAGACCAGTTTTCTGAAAGTGTAAACCCAGAGATCTAATTCCATTTTCTATTGTTCATGCCCCATAAGTGTTTTTCAATATTAATTTTACTTTGTAAGTTGGTAGTAGGCATTATCCTTTGTAAGATGTGAAGAGTTTCAAAGCTGAAAAATGCTATTTTAGCCATTGGGGAAGAGAAGGGGAAATGCTTCAGATTTTCTTAAAAAGGGAAAGCCTCCTTTATTCACATACTTATTACTCAAAATGGCTATGACTATTTCACAGTCTTAGCTAAAGAGTTTGCTCTGAGGCCACGGCATTGAAAGATCTATTATACTTGCTGTTTAATCAATAGTTCTAATTCAAATGGACATTGACAGGATAAAAATATTTTAATCATCTTCAATTCTTTAGTAGGTTTGCTAACAACTTAACTAAATATTTTTAGTTTAATTAAATATGCCAGTAACCATTTGTTCTATTTATTGACTTGCTATACTTCTCTCACCTTAGGCAATGAATTGGTCTTGTCATTTGTATATTCATATTCATATATATATATGAATATGAATATACAAATACATTTATATTTATTCATATTTTCTGCATATTATTAGCTAATAATAAGGTGTGCTTCCTCAGTCTCTGTTCCTGGCAATGTTTTCTCTTAAACAATTTTCTTTGCAAATATGCAATTATTAAAACATTTGTATGCAAATTCAGTTTTGCAAAAATATTTCTTTTAAAAGCCAAGGGTGTTTGTACATGTGACGGGGTTTTGTCCTCCGGGTTTTATTCTATGCCCCCTAAATTGAAACAGTGGATTTTTAATTGAAATCCATTGTTTCAAGTTTTTCTTCACATTATGGTGAGGGACCCAATCCTTTTATTTATTTATTTATTTTTTGGAGCTGGAGCCTTCCTGCAGCTGGGGGCCAAACTGCTGGTAGGCTGAGCGGCCCCTGAGCTGCAGGGGGGCCCCAGTCCTACCCTCCATGGCGGTAGTGCCCCCCAGGGCTGCCCGGGCAGGCTGCTAGCAGGCCAGGTGCTGCCTCCACTCAGAGGCAGCACCCAGCCAGATCCAGCTGTTCCCTGAGCTCACCCTGGGAGCAGTGCCTGGTGGGCTTCTAGCAGGTGGGCTTGGGGAACAGTTGGATCAGGTCGGCCACTGCCTGCCTCCAAGCTGGGGCAGCACCCAACCTGCTAGCAGCCTTCCCAGCCGGTCCTGGGAGGTGCCGCCACCAGGGAGGGAAGGACCAAAATCCCCCTGCTGCTCAGGGGCTGCTCAGCCCAGTGGCAGCTTTCCCACCGCGCCCCCACCCCCAAGCTGCAAGAGAGGCAGGTAGGCTCTACTGGAAAAAAAAAGGATCAGGTCCCCTTGCTGCTTCTGCCTTCAGCAGGCTCCTGCAGGTGGCAGGACGGCTGGGGCCACCCAGGAATGAGCTGGCTTGCCCTTGGGGCAGTGTGGGAAGGCAGCAGGAGGGCGGCTGAGTTTGCTGGCAGCCAGAGAGGATGCTGGGGATGGTGCATGGAGCACTGGAAGCCTGGGTGGGCTCGGTGAAGTGTTGGATTGGGCACCCCCGACCTGGGGCAACGTCTGGCCAGCCAGCAGTCTGCCTGGGCTTCCAGTGCTCTGAGCACCATCCCTGCCACCTTCTCCGGCTGCCAGCAAACCCAGCCACCCTCCTGCCACCTTCCTGTGCTGCCCCACAAGCCAGCCCATTCCCAGGCAGCCACAGGCATCCTCCCAGCTGCAGGAGCCTGCTGAAGGCAGAAGTGGTGAGGGGCCTGTTCCTTTTGCGTCCAAATGTAGTTTAGTTTGCAACAATGCAAACTCATTTAAAGCCCCCAAACTCTTGCACATGTACAGTGTGATGCCATTAAGCCACATAAAGTGACATTTTCATCACATGTACATGGTAATGGCATCACATGTATAAGTGCCCCAAAAGCCTGTATTTTAGGAACTCCATTTAAATTAATAGGGCTTTGTGCAGGCAAAAATTTCTGGCCATGCAACTCCAGTTTTAAGATGTATTCCAAAGTTCAGAAATTCCCTATTAAGAAAAAAGAAATAGTGTAATTGCACCTTCTTATGCCAAAACTGCAAGACTTAAATGGATGGTAAAAGTAATTTTAAGAGCTATGAACATGTAAAAAGAATTGAAAGTAACACTTCCCCCTTAATAGCTTAACTAGGCCACATAGGCATTTGTTTTCATGCTTACTTTTATTTTGCATTATTGTAAGAAATGTAAGCCGTGTGAGTGCTTACGTGCCAATAACAAAGCCTGCTTTTCATATGCCCCATGTTATTTTATTATGTGTACTACGCAGTGGTGCACATTTATGCAATGCGAGTTTTAAAACGTGCATTGGATTTCCAGCAGTGGTGCACACTGAAAGTTAGGCCTCAGCAATAATTGATACATCATCTCCTGTGTGTGTGTGTGTGTGTGTGTGTGTGTGTGTGTGTGTGTATGTGTGTACACACACATATCCACCCTTTAGGCACTCTGTCTTTTGTTGGGGTTATTTGTTAGCTTGTATTGTAATCAAAATTCACAGATTTAGCTCAAATGGTTTTAACTGCTGGTTACTTCTGGCAGCAGACAGTACTTTCTTTGACCATGTGGCGGTTCAAAAAAAGGACTGCTGAGCAGAGAGGGGGTCCACTGAAGAAGGAGTGGATGGGTTATTTGCTCCTAGATTTGTTATTCAAGTGAGTCCAAGTGAGGAGGTCTTTAAAGTAGGTTTGACGGGGTCAGAAGACAAAAGACCACAGATAAATAAAGAGCAGCCCTAAAGGCCTGAGATTAAGAGGAAATGTAAGAAATCTCAGCATGATTGTATGATGAAAATTAGCATGGCAATCAGTCTTCTAACATACCTATACAATAATGCAAGAGTTATGGGGAATAAGCAGGAAGAACAAAATTCCTAGTACTCACACAAAACTGTATCTTAATTGGGATACCTGAGATATGGTAGGATAGTTCACGCAACTGATTTATTGATGTGGATTGATATAGCTTGTTCAGTGAGGACAGGCAAGGAAAAAAGGGAGCGGATAGGGCTTTGTATATTAATTAAAGATATATAAACTTGCTTTGAGGTCCCAAACAATATGGGAGGTAAATCAGTGGAAAGCCTCTGAGTTATGGGAAAAAAGAGAAAAAGGACAACGTCATGGTATTGTAGATATAGGTACAATGTAGACCACCACACCTGAAAATAAAGAATGAGGGTTTTTTTTAAACAACGGAAGCATGCAGAAAGCAGGCCTTAGTGTTTAGACAGGGCTTTAATTATAGTGATATCTGCTGAGAAGATAACAGCGGTGTGCAAACAGTGCGGCAAGTTCTTTGTGTTGTGAACAACTTTTTGGTACAGCTGGTGAAGAGAATAGCTAAAGGTGAGGCTCTTCACATTCTCCTGGGTGAAGTTACACATTACACTTAGACCATACTAATGGCATTTAAAAGGGAAGTGTCTGCATATTAAAGCTCATTAACTCACACTAAATGCCCTCTAAACATCTCAAAGTTATGCCCCTTCAGGCACATGTGAACTCTGGGTCATGCCACCTAACTAACTTTAGTCGGCTTTACAAAAATAAAATGGGCAACTTGCAGTCCTCCAGCATCCCAGGATGCATCAGTCCTAGTCCCCCCACTCCTGGAGCAGGGATTGAGCTCAGGTGTCTTGGCTTTTAGACACACCCCTACTTACCAGCCCTCTAGTGGCAAGTCAGAGCTGTGCAGGCAAGAAATAGTATTAATCCTTAATGTGTGACTACTCACAGCATGTTTTAACTTTACCACCACTTAATGTTCCACAGATTTAGTATAGTCTAAGTATAATTTATAACTTCATCCTAAAGCTTTATTAGGGTAAAATTAGTTAGGAATTTGAAGGTGGAAGACAACTTGGGTAACAGTGACCATGAATAACAGGGTTCATAATCTCTAGGTAAGGAAAATAGCAGAATAAAAGCATTGTATTTTAGAAAAATCCTTCCTGTTTATTCCCCTGGGCATCGCACTTCAGGAAGGATGTAAAGACGCTTGAGAGAGTCTAAAGGAGGGCTACGCATATGATTAGAGGTCTGGAGAGCAGGCCACATGAGGAGAGGCTGAGAGACACGGGACTGTTTCGCCTGGAGAAGAGATGACTCAGAGGGGAATTGGTGGCAGCTTATGAGTATATAAGGAGTTCACACCAGGGCCTGAGGGAGCATCTGTTCACCAAGGCACCCAAGGGGAATATGAGGAATAACAGTCATAAATTGTAAGAGGATCAATTTAGATTGGACATAAGAACAAACTTTTTTAAAGTTCAAGCGTCCAGGGTCTGGAACAGACTTCCCCCAGAGGTGGTACATGCACCTACTCTGGAAATCTTCAAAAAATGTCTGAACGCTGACCTTGCTGGGGTCATCTGATCCCAGTAGTCTTTCTTGCCCAAGCTCAGGGGGACTGGACCTGATGATCTCGTGAGGTCCCTTCCAGCCCCTAACATCTATCAATCTATGAAAAGCAGGCTGTAACAAACTCAGAGAACTGGGAGCCAAGCCTTTAAGAAAAAGGACTGACAAAATCTTGTTCCTTAATGAGGCAATATTAAGGGCACAAGAACACGCTGTCTTAATGTGAAGGAAGGGTACTAAACACAGCAGGAGATATTCATGGCCAAGCCATGAGTTCTTCAATGTCTTGAAACTCAAGAAGAAATTACACAAAAAGTAGAAGCTTGGCCATGTCGTTCAGGAAGCATATAAGAGCATATGGGGACAAAATCATAAAGGTCACGGCACAAATTAAGATACAGCTAGCAAGGGATTTGAAAAGTAACAAAAAACATTCTATAAGTACAGTAGACATGAAAGGAAAGCCAGATGTAGGTCCATTCATGAAGAGGGAGGGGAAACTAATAATGTGTGCTGTGGAAGTGACCAAATTGTTTAATATCTTTTTTACTCCACTCAGGATATATGCCAAATGACAAGCAAAGTCACAATTACGGACAGTGGAGTAGGTTCCCAGACAAGAGTAGGGAGAGAACACTGTAGAGACTCCATAGACAAGCTAGATGTTTTCAAATCATCAGGGCCCAATGCGATTCATTTTGGGGTGTTCAATATATTATCTGAAATAATTGCAGAACCATTGGTTATCATTGTTGAGGGCTAAAGAGGGTCAGATGTGGTCCCAGAAGACTAGAAAAGGGCAAACATATTGCTCATTTTTAGAAAAAAGGAAAAAGAAGGGCCGGAGAGTTATAGTCTGGTCAGAATAATTTTGATACCTGGAAAGATACTTGAAATACATCATCAGACAATCAACTTGTAAGTATCTAGAGAATAACAAGGTGATTGTTAACAACAAACATGGATTTCTCAAGAGTGAAATTATGACTAACCAACTTAATTTCTTCCCATGACAAGGTGGCAGATCTTGTGGATGGGGGTAGGGCGCAGCACTGGATGTGATAAACCTTAACTTTAGCAGAACTGTTGACACTGTCTCCCACAGCTTTCTCATAAGTAAGCTAAGAAAATATGGTCTAGATAAACTACAAGGCGAGTGCATAGCAAGTTAAATAAAAATACTTCAAGATTGTCATCAATAGCATAATGTCAAATGGGGAGGAGGTATTGTTTGGGGTCTCCAGGGGTCCATCCTGGATTCAGTACTGTTCAAAATGCTCATTAATGACTTGGAGGATGGAATTGTGCGTACACTTAGTAAATCTATAACTAACACAGAGTGGGATAGAGAATAGGGTTAGGACTCAAAATGGCCTTGATAAATTGGGAAAAAATGGTGGAAATATAGAGGATAAAATTAAATAAGGACAAGTTAAATAGTATTCTTTCCTAAGTAGTATATTAATACTACTAATATATTAATTAAGCAAATGCCCAAATACAAAATGGAGAATGACTAGGATGCAGTACTACAGAACAAGACCAGGGGGTTTTAGTGGATCATCAGCTGCATACGAGTCAATAATATCATACCATCGCAAAAGCAGCTAACAACATCCTGAAAATGCCTTAACAGGAGTATTGTATGCAAGTTAGGGCTGTGTGAAACGGGCTCTATTCGATTTGGATTTGGCTGAATCAGAGACAGTGATTCGATCCGTTGATTCAGATCACCGTCCCTGATTTGATTTGGCCAAATCCAAATCTGAAGATTCGATGCTGATTTGGCGAATCAGCGATTTGGACACAGGCACAGCTTTAAAAGTTTTTTTTCCATACCTTGAAGTAGCAGGCGCGGTTCATGATTGCTGCAGTGCTGGGGTGAATGGAGCGTCCCACAGCAGCGCGGGGGGCTCTCCAGCGTACTTCTGGTCCACTTTCGAGTCTGCCAGGGAGTGTGCACGGGGCCCCCCTGTGCCCTCCCTGGCTTGGCAATTGGCTGCAGGGGGACCCCGGGTGCCTCCCCCAGACCCAGGAGACACCAGCTGTCAAGTTGGGGGCCGTTCCCTGGTGGACCAGGAAGTGGACCGGAAGTGCTTCTGGTCCACTTCTGGGTCTGCTGCCAGTGTGCTGGGGAGCTCCCCGTGCTTCTGTGGGACACTGCATCTGCCCCAGCACTGCAGAGCCCCTGCTACCTAGAGGTATGTAGAAAAATCATTTAAAGCCGTATCTATGTCCAAATTGCTGAATCTGTCTGAATCTCTCCGAATCAATTCGGAGGGTTCCGAATTAATTCGGAGAAATTAAAGGGTCCTTTTATTCGATTTGAAGTTGGAGATTCGGCCTCCGAATCGGGCCAAATCTCCGCCGAATCGAATTAGGGACCAAAGCTTTGCACAGCCCTAATGCAAGTCATAAAGATTCTTCCACTCTATTCAGCACTGGCGAGGTCTCCTCTAGAGTAATGTCTCTGGCTTTGGGTACCAAACATTAAGAAAAGGTAGACGAATAGGAGAGTCCAAAGGAGGGCAATCAAAATTACTATAAGTCTAGAAAATGCAACATAAAAGTAATACAGGAAGAACTGGAACTACTTAATCTAAAGCAGGGGTTGCTAACATATAGCCTGCAGACTGGATCCAGCTTGCAGAGCCACTGGATCTGGCCCATGGAGTTGGGGGCTTTGCCCATGCTGCTGCCACTGCTCCTCTGAACCCCCACCCTGCTTCCTGCCTCTGTGGGCTTTTAGTCAAAACTGAACCAGGGCTGGGGAGCTGCAAACTGTGTCCACACTGCCTTTGCTTCTCTCTACTTCCTCCTCCTCCCCATCTCTTAGGTGCAGCACAGGCACAACTGGAAGCTGCCCAACCCCATGGGCCATGCAACTTCCAGTTGTGCCTGAGCCACTGTTGCTTCTCCCCACTCTTCCCTCCCCCTGGCTGCAGCTCAGACACAGCTTCCAGTCTGTGGGGGGCTGTGCAGGGGCTGAGCAACTTCCAGCTGTGCCTCCACTGCAACTGGGAAGTGGAGGGAGAGGGAAGCATGGATGCAAATTGTAGCTCTCCAGCTGTGGTTCAGTCCCCCACTAGCTGGAAGCTGAGCCTGCACACAGCCAGGGTAGGGAGTTGGAGAAGCAGGGGGTTGGCACAGGTACAGGCAAAACCCTTTTGCTCTGCAGATGGGATTCAGTCCACAAGCTGTATGTTGCCAACCCTTGCTCTAGATAAGAGTGATGAGGAATTTGTTAGCAATGTTCAAATACAAAAAAAGTGTCAACTAATTCTTTGTGTCCAGTGGTGACAGGACAAGTAATACATTGTAAGCATGGAGAGCTGGGTGAGTTATTAGGAAGAATGTTGTAGCCATGAGGGTGGTTAAGCACTGGAACAATTACCTGGAGAGATGAAATTTCTATTATTGGAAGTTTTTAAATCCAGTTTATACCAACATTTGTCTCAGTTGATTTAGACAGAGATAGTCTTTTCTTGAGCAGGGAATTGGCTAGATGATCTCCTGAGGTCTTTTAAGCTCTGAACTTTCTACGGTTCTATAGCTGCATGATGATGTCATCAGTTTAAGTGCACTCTCACAGAGAATACAGAAAAGTAGAAGCAACTGACTGAAATAAATCTAAAGGTGAAACATATTTGATCCTTAAATTAGGGTAATATCCTACTTTTTAGTTACAGTTACTAAGGTCACTAAAGGCCATATATAGATTCTGATGTTGTTCCCAACACTTTTCTTGGACCTGATGGGCAACAAAGGTCATGACATTTGCTCCGCAGGATGGTCTGAAACCACATTGAGATTCTGGCAGGACTTCCTCAGCAAGAGGTAGAAGATAGTTCAGGAGAATGCATGCAAGGATTTTCCCTCCTATGGAAAGGGGGGAAATACCTTGATAGTTCCCACAAACAGACTTATCTCCTTTCTTGAAGATAAGTCATGATGTTGGTATTCCTCAGGTCCCTGGGGAACTCTTTGTTGTTCCAAATTTCTCAGAATAAATTTGTGGAGTTTCAGTACTGGTTCCTCACTGTCAGCCTTATAGATTTCAGCAGGTATGCCATCTGGTCCAGTAGTCTTGTTCTTCTTAGCTTCTTGGAGGGCACAACAGGCTTTTTCTAGGATAGGAGGATTGGTAATGGATCCCCTTTCAGGGTGTTGGGAAATGGACTCAATGGGCGCATCAACACATGCAGGCATGTGTGCTTGCAGCAGCTCAAATAGAAGTGGTGCAAATTCGAGCCGGGGCTTTTTGCCTCAGTGCATGTGCTCAGACATACATTTTGTTGTGGAGCAAATTGCTCCACTTGGGGCAAAATAACCTTGCCTGGCTCTTCCCAGATATGCAGCCAGGGGGAGCTAGAGTCCAGGGCCAGCACCTGTCCTGGCCCCATCAGTAAAAAAAGCTGCTCTGGAAAGCAGCTCAGAGCTACTCGCTCTCAGGAGCTTCTGGGCCTCAGCCAATTGGTATCTGGGGACACTACTTGTTGTGCCAGCTGGACTGCTGCAGCAGCATCCCAAATCCATTTTTAAAAATACCCCAAAATCCACGTTCTTCCACAATTAAAACAAAACAAAAGACCACTCTACACACCCACCCACCCACACACATATATCTATATAGCGAGAGAGAGACAGAGAGACAGCGATCA
Source organism: Alligator mississippiensis (assembly GCF_030867095.1). Lineage (NCBI taxonomy): Eukaryota > Metazoa > Chordata > Crocodylia > Alligatoridae > Alligator > Alligator mississippiensis. Next base: position 181,999,798 of record NC_081825.1, on the reverse strand, counting down.
GTTGGGCAATGCTTTATTGGTATATTTACTATGTTAAAGCAATTTGGAAGCCTACCAGTGTGTCTATCATCATGCTAAAATACAATCTAAATACCTATATGTGTTGATGTGTGCTTTTTGTTTTCTTTGCACATGATGGGTGTGTGATGGGGGGATGTGGTGTTTGCAGGAAGGGGGTGGGAAGGGGTGTGGGGGAAGGAAGGCAGGTGAGTGTGTGGAGGGATGTGGGTTGGTGTGTGGGTAGGTGTGGGGCAATTGCTGGGGGGACTGAGTGTGGGGGATCTTGTGGGGGGGCTGCTCAGGAGGAGTGGGTCCCCTGGCCCCCACAAGGTACAGGCCCCCCCCCAGCACATGGAATGCACCCCCCCACAGGGCCCCATCTCCCCCCTGGAGGGCCACAACCCCTATCCCCTACAGGGCTGCAGCTCTCTCCTGGAGGGCCATAGCCCCTCTGCACAGGGTCCCAGGCACCCTGCAGATCCACAGCCCCCCCACGCAGGGTCCCAGGCACCCTGCAGGGCCACAGCCCCCCCACGCAGGGTCCCAGGCACCCTACACAGCCACAGCCCCCCCGCGCAGGGTCCCAGGCACTCTGCAGGGCCACAGCCCCCTCGTGAGGGTCCCAGGCACCCTACACAGCCACAGCCCCCCTGCACAGGGCCCCAGGCACCCTGCAGGGCCACAGCCCCCCTGCACAAGGCCCATAACTTACCTTCTGCAGCAGCAGTGGGAGTGGGGTGCTTTGAACCTGCTGCTGCTGCCAGCTGCCAGCTCTCAGGACTGCGCGCCAAGCCCAGCCAGGTCCTGCTGGCCCTGGGGCTGCTCTGCTGCCTAGCTGGGTCAGTACCGCAGTGCGCAAGGACTGCTCACTGCAGGACCGGCCTGGCTGGGCAGCACAAGTGGCCCCAGAGCTAGCAGGACCTGGCTGGGCTCGATACGTGGTCCCTGTGCACCATGCTGAGTCCCACCTCTGCCCTGCTATGCCTGCGGGGAGGTGGCACACGGCAGGACCCAGCCCAGCCCTGTGTGGCTCACTAGTCTGGCTTTGCACTGGAGTGGGTTGTGGCAGAAAGCCACCTTTGTTTCTCCCCAAAAACTCTGCTCTGTGACAATTTGATTAAGACGGGCACCATCTCTTTAGGTACCCTGAGCTGGATACATTCCTGAGGGAGGGGGGAAACCTGCTCCCTCTGCCTACATGACTGGCATCACATACCTGGGTGAGGGGCTTGGGCTCCCTGGGGAGCTAGGGACTGCCAGTCTGCCCAGCAACTAGTGATGCATTTCAAATTGGTTGGCTGACAGCTAACGGGTCCTGGCCTCCATTGGGCCAGGTAAATGAGGTCATTGTCACAACCCAGTGGTTTTGGTGCCTCGGCACGGTGGAATTTTCCCGCCACATGAGAGCCTCTTGCAAAGGTAAAGGCTTTCTGTTGCTGCAGAAAACCCCCGGTGCAAGAGAGTTCCCGCCATTCGGATGTAAATTTGTGTCCCGCTATTGGCCAGTTCTAAATTATGCACACATGGCGGCTAGTAATTGGCTTGCTGGCCGTTTAAAAATTAGCGCGACTTCCATCCAAGTCGGAGAACTTTGAGCACGCTGCAGAGTGCTTTTGAAGAGATCTGACTCGTGGCTGAGCTAATCGACAGCCTGATCACCTATCGATTCGTCTCCCCGTCGCCAAGCGCAATCCCAGACGTATCCCTTTCCCTGCCGGCCCGATTTGTAGTCGGATGTGCTGGCTTGAGCCCTGCCAGCTGGAACAACTAACGTGGTTGTTCAGACGACCGGACCGTTTTTCGTCACAACAGCAAGCGATGTAAGTAAAGTTTTACAACCATAAAGCTTTCTCAGCCTGTCTATTCACCAGCCCGCCCCGACGAACGAGTAATTATTGAATCACCTCGAGTCGGCTTTAGCCGTCCGAGACATGGCGACGAGGATGGGATTAAAGGGCACGGTGATGGAGAAGAACCTCATCAGGTGCTGCCCCTGGTGCACCGGGAACTGCCACGTAGAGAATGCCAACAATCTATGGGTGCATATCGCTTACCACCAGGCGGTAGAAGGGGATGAAAGAAATATTGATGGTTACTTCTCCGTAAAGAGAGAAGAAGCCGTAGTGAAGGAATGGAGAACTAAGCTATCCCTTGGGGAGTTCGGATGCATAATGGGGAGCGACCGGGTCTATTATCAACCCCCGGAGGAAACCTCAACTATATCCTTAGCCAGGGTAAAAGCGCGGAAGGCAGAGAAGCTGACCCCTGCTCAAGAGTTCGCTCAATGCATTTGGTACTTGAGGGAAGGAGGGGAATCCACCCCCACGGACTGGTTTAACTGTCTGGAGTTGGTGCCAGAATCGCGGGGTCACGAACTTCTCGTTCAGCTCTGGGAGGATTTGGAAACTAAGGGCCGTCATGTGCCGAGATGGGGTCTAACCAAATGGAAGAAGGGAAAAATGATAAATGTGCTGTTCCGTACAGTAGCGAGTCTACTAAGGGAATACGCAAATTTAGAGGCACAGATGCATACGGCGGGTAAGGAGTCGCTGGAGCAGGCGGCAAAAGGCTCCAGAGCAGCGCTTATTAATAGCACCGGCCGCATGATACCGCTAGCAGAAAATGGCGCCGAAAGAAACGCGAGCCATCCGGGGAACTCGGAAAGGAGGGGCAGAGTTTTAGAAGACCCGGCGGGGATCCGCCTAGCGTCTCCGCCCCCTGAGGTGATGTTGTTCCCAGCGGCCCTGCCTCCTTGCCAAGGGGAGGGGGCAATGGGAGGAGAGATGTACCCAACGCTCTCAGACGAAGAATTTAACTCTTTCTCTACCGCAGCTCACCCGGTAGCTGTGACGAAGCATGTTGCAGATGAGGATGGTGCTACACGTACCACTATTATCTCACGCACACGCACCAGACCAGAGATTCAAGAGCTTTGTAAGGAATCTAAGATAAGATCAGGAGAAACCTTGGCAATGTGGTTAGGGCGGTTAATAGTAGAATTCGGATCTGACACCTTGGATAAAGAAGAAGCAAGTGCCTTGACCCGACAGGCAGCATGGAGTGGTGGACGTGCTACCGATTTGAATGTGGTCACAGACAGTGCCCACTGGCCCATCCCGATCCCGGCGCTCGTAGTGGGACAGGTAACCCACAAATTTCACACCTGGCACGAAGGTCATCCACAGAAGGCTACTGCGGAGCAACTCCTCCTAGCTATAGTTGGGGTGTCATATCTCTCATGGAGCCTGAGAACAAATCCAATGGGACTAACAGCCATACAACGAAAAGAGAGATGGGCTCATCGCCACCTATCGGACCCCGGGGCAATCCCAACGCCTTTGGAAGCTGTAGAGGCCTGCGTGGAGGTATACGGAGGAGCAAATGCAGTTATGCTCCGACTCTTCTTGAACTCAATGGCAGGTCAACCGGTGGGAAATCTCTTGGGCCATCTCCCATGTTTACAAGCACTTATGCAACAAAGTGAAGAAGCTTCTGACACCATAAGGGACCGATCTTCAATATGCCCAGCCGGAACACTGAGATCCAGACGGCAAGAATTTATCCCTCGATGAGAGCAAGGGTGGTCACCTCCAGGAACCCCGAAGGAGAGAACCCTGAGGGAAAGAACCATGTTTGGTTTTCTTCTTTCCCAAACCGGACTTACAAAGGCGCAGCTACGAATTTTGGGAGAAAAGGGCCAGTCCCGTCTGGCTGAAGCATTGGAATTCAAATTCGAGGACTCCTCAAAAAACAAGTGATGGCCGGCGGCTCCGCTGGCGGCCTTTTCCAGTTCAGACCTGACCCCACGGATTCTCGACCATACGCCGAACTCACTGTTTGCAATCCTACCGATCCGGATGACCAACAACAAGCATTCTTCCTTCTTGATACTGGAGCTCAGACCAATGTGGTGACTTCAATGATACCTTATCAAAAGACCGCCAAAATGATCCAGGTACAAGGGCTTAACGCTATCGCTGTCACAACGAAGGTCAAATTTTGGGTCCAAGGCTACCGATATCCCCTAGAGGCTGTCCTAGGGGGCATCAACATTTTAGGAATCCCAGGGATAAAAGCACTTGACCTTAAAGAACAAGTGCTACAGGCATTACCCGTTATTATCCCAGAAAAGGATTGGCATCGACCAACGCTTCGTAACAACTCCACCTGGCGATACCGACCAATCCCGACTAAGGGATCACTAAAGCAGTCCCTTACTGACCTCCTGAGGCGACTCGAACGACGAGGCTGTATTAAGACTGTAACAGCTAGCACCTACCTGTCATCAGGATTGGGGGTAGCGAAACCTGGAAAGCCTAATGAAGCCCGGTTGGTTGTCGACTATTGAGAAGTCAACAAAAGGTGCCAAGTACTTCAACAACCTAATCCGTCTACTCTGCCACAGTGTATGTTTGAGATGGCACAGTTCCAACAAAGTAAGTGGGTTGGAGTTACATTGGATCTTAAGAATATGTTCTTTTCCATCCCGATAACTGACCCGGAAGGAATACTAAACATGTGTATTGATGGCATCATGTATAGGCGGACAGTTTGTCCACAAGGATATCGTAACGCTCCATCACTAGCCACAGGTGCCATGAATAACACCCTGAAGAATTTTCGAGCTTCATATTCTCTTCCTCAAGAGAAGGAACTAAAGATTTGGAGTTACGTGGATGATATCGCCATCATGGGTCGTGATAGTTCTGTAATTACTAGTATAGTCAGTCAACTAGTCACTCACCTTCAAAGTGAAGGATGGACAATCAACGAGGACAAGTCATGTTTGCATCCTGTAGATGACATTACGTTCCTTGGTACTCGATACATCGGTTCCATCCGCCACAGAATTTCTCATGAGGGTCCTGACGTTGATCCATTGAAAACATTCTTCCCTACAACCAAGAGGCACTTTCAACAGCTGTTAGGTCATTTGAATTGGTATCGACATTATGTTGAACCTGGTGATTTGGCACTTCTCACCAAATTGCAGTGACAGATCCATAACAAATCCCGAAAGTCCACGCCTTGGACAAAAAGAGATCAGCAGAACCTGCTTCACCTGCTAGCTACGGTTAAAGATACACAACTCCATGCCATCGATCTGGGTGAGCCACTAACCGTAACCCTCGGGTTCACCACCAACCATGTGTGGGCTGTCGCACATAATTCTCGTGATGAGTTAGTATATACAGCCCATAAAACGCTTCAAGCGGCACAACATAGATATGGAGCTGTGGGAAAAATCCTCCTAGCCGAACAATTGGTGGAGCCTTTAGCAAGGGGGCATGGGACGTTACGCGCTCCTGGTGCCACATTGTTACCCTTGCTGGATGCGGACAGAGTTGACCCACATTTTCAGGGAGAATCTAAGACCTGGAATACGCTAGTACTTGCCCACCATTATAATTGGCATTGTTGGAGGTTGGAAGACACGGTACCTGATCCAAGCCCAGAGGATGAGGAGAAGGTCCCTACATTGTATGGAACTTCTGCCCCGGCATGGATGGCCTCAGATGGAACCTCCCGACATGGCGGAAGATATGGATATTATTGCAAAGCTTGTAACGATAAGGAAATCTTTCAAGCTGACCCAGATGATAATTCGGCTCAAAGATGTGAATTATTAGGATTCCTTAAGGTACTGGAACATTGTCTGACACATCATAACGATACACTCCCAGTTCCGATCATCGCAATTGATTCGCAATACATTTATAAAATTCTTACGGGTACAGCTTTTCCGTCTGAACATTTGAATGATTGGCAAAATATTTGGGAAACGTTAACTAAATTCGTGTGCCTCCCGTTAATTAGGCACACTAAGTCCCATTGTCCAGACACCGATCCAGTGCATGAGGTAATTGATAAGCTCTTGGAAGATCCACTCCGAACCAACATAGTCCTGCCTGTCATATCTACCACTGATCCTGAAGTAAATCCGTTCCTTGCGTGGCTTCATGAGAATTGGGGTCACCCGGGACCACGAGCTTGCCATCAACGTTGGTGCCGAACCCTTACAGAACCGGCTTCATATGGAGCTCGGCGTGATTGGGAAAAAGTAGCTCAGGCCTGTGAGATATGTGCTAAAGAAAAGTGTCATAGAACCAAGCACCAACTAGGAGCTTTCGATCCTTCGCAGTTTCAAGCAGGAAAAGTTGGCAAGTAGATTTACTGGGACCTCTCCCAGGGTCTAAGCCGCCAAATAAAGGACTGGTTGTTGTCAATTTGGGAACGAGACAGTTACAGGTTATCCCCTTACGAAAAAGCAATGCTACTGCTGTCATTTCTGCTTTGACCGCTGTATTTGCTACTTGGCAACCTCCTCATGAGATTCAATCTGATGGAGGACCCCCGTTTAACTCAAATGCCCTGGACAAATTCGCCCGTCTTTATAATGTAGCCTGGCATCTTCATTTGCCATACCATCCGCAGTCCAACAGTGTTGTGGAGAGACACATAGGTTTGTATAAGGAGCAGCTTCGCCTTAGAGGAGGAGGGAAGTTTAAGAACTGGACTAAAATTAATCACGATGTCCTTATTTCACTAAACACCGCTAAACCATTATGGGACGAAGCTAATGTCCAAAAACCTCCACCTTGGGAGCCCAAGTTCCAACCTGACGAGTTAGTGTGGATTTCTATACCGCACCCCCATCAGTCTCATCCACAAGTTCACAAAGGGACAGTTCAACAACCGGGACAATATTCCAATACCTATTCTGTTCAATTGGAGGAGAAGCCCGATCGTCCTCCTATTATTGTTCATCACAACTGGATGACATGCCATTCTAACGTTCTCCCGGTATCCTTACAGTAAATCCAATTATGAGTCTTTTGTCTTGTGTTTTTGTTTTCTCTCTTCGAAGGAATAACCCCAGAAAAGTGATAATCCATAACCGCCCGAGCATGAGATTCATCGAGCACCAGACTACAGTTCATTCGAGTTAATAGAGTGACGGTTATGAAAAAGACATTGAGATGGGGAACGTTTATTAGCTCAGGACTTGCTATAATACTGTTTTCTCATTTTATTAAACATTTTATTGACATTGTCTGTTAGTAGGAGAGGACGGACTGATTACCAGACGAAGGAAGTCCCAAGCCGTTGTTCTCCAATCAGACGATGACCAACAGTTGTTGTTATATGTTCGAAGTTATTGTATTTTGTAACTTGTTGAAAAGACCGGTCTATCAAGTCGTTTGTATAATATATTACTGGTTGTTAAAGCTTTGCCAGGTCAGTAAGTCCCGAAACAAAGATGCCGGATGATAAGCTCATGCGTCTAAAATTCCAGTTGTGCTGTCGGCAAGGGGGCATGTCACAACCCAGTGGTTTTGGTGCCTCAGCACGGTGGAATTTTCCCGCCACATGAGAGCCTCTTGCAAAGGTAAAGGCTTTCTGTTGCTGCAGAAAACCCCTGGTGCAAGAGAGTTCCCGCCATTTGGATGTAAATTTATGTCCCGCTATTGGCCAGTTCTAAATTATACACACGTGGCGGCTAGTAATTGGCTTGCTGGCCGTTTAAAAATTAGCGCGACTTCCACCCAAGTCGGAGAACTTTGAGCACGCTGCAGAGTGCTTTTGAAGAGATCTGACTCGTGGCTGAGCTCATCGATAGCCTGATCACCTATCGATTCGTCTCCCTGTCGCCGAGCGCAATCCCAGACGTATCCCTTTCCCTGCCGGCCCAATTTGTAGACGGATGTGCTGGCTTGAGCCCTGCCAGCTGGAACAACTAACGTGGTTGTTCAGATGACCGGACCGTTTTTCGTCGCAACAGCAAGCGACGTAAGTAAAGTTTTACAACCATAAAGCTTTCTCAGCCTCTCTATTCACCAGCCCGCCCCGACGAACGAGTAATTATTGAATCACCTCGAATCGGCTTTAGCCGTCCGAGACAGTCATAAGGGCTATTAAGTTAAGGACTGCCCAGGAGGAGGAGGGGGCAGCAGCCATGAGGAAGACTCAGAGAGAGAGAAGAGCTGGACCATCTGAAACATGCTCTCTCTCTCAAAACTCATGATCAAGGAACTGCCTGCCTCCAGAGGGAATCTCCACCTGCCTCTGGATGATACTTGTGAGTAAGTTACTTGAGATCTAACTAGATATATAGCTTGCAGTAACTCAGATGCATGATCAAAGGCTACCCCAGCCACTTAGTTTGCTCTGTGGGATTCCTCTGATATTGCTCTACCCTGTACCCTATTCCAACCCTACCCCTTGTAACCAATAAAGTTCTCCTTTGTAGCTAGTGTGGGAGACTTATTGGGAGTGGGTCTAGATTATGCCTTGGGGTTCCCTTGGTTCGGCTGAGTAAGGGAGACCACTACTTGTGCTTCTGACTGAGGGAAGCACCCCAAGTTCTTGAAGTGAATCAAGTACCCTTGAGGGCTACTAAGCCTGTGTTTCTCAGGGTGTGCAGAGCCAGAATCAAGCCCATCCCTGGGTGGTGGCAGTGTTACCCTCAGGCTAGCAGGTGTGCTCCAGGAAGGGGGTCAGCCAGACGTGAGGCGCCCCCAGGGAGGCACTCGGAGCCTGGAAGGTGGTCAGGCGCAGTGAGGTGGGTGGCTCAATGCAGGAGCGCCCCCTACTGGCCTGCCACATGGGTCACATGGCTCTGGAAGTGGTTCCTGTGTGCGCCTCCCAGAGTCATGTGACCTACTCCAGTGCAAAGCCAAACTAGTGAGCCGTGCTGGTCTGGGCCAGGTCCTTCCACATGCCACCAGCTTCACCATGGCTGCTCTGGCCACTTGCCTCCCGCAGCCCCAGGGACATCTCCACTGCCACTCCCAGCACCCCTTCAACATCCCCCTGCCACTCCTCACCCCCACCTGCACCCATAAATCCCCCCACCCCCATTCCCTAACTCACCTTGGACAGCACCAGGGGCAGCAGGAGCACTGAAGAGATGCTCTAGCCAAAACCAGTGTCTCTTCTGGAGGACTGACTCCCATGCTGGCTCCAGACACGGTCTGGGACTGTGCCTTGCTCCGCTGTTCTCCAGAGCATTTTTTTTTTGACCCCTGGATATCCAGGGGTCTCATTTTGTCCCCGTGCTGCAAGTTTGCAGCGCAGGGAACATTTTTTCGTTCCTGCATGTGCATCTTGACCCATCTCAAAGGGGTTTGAGATGGGGCAAGAGGCACGTGCATGCTTGTCTGGATGCGCCCAATGGTGGTATCCACCACAGTTGACTAACAGTACAAAAGCACCTTGAAGTGCTCTTTTCATCTAATTTGGATAGATTCATTGTCTTTGTGGAGTTTTAAGCCATCCTGCAATTACAGGAAAGTACAACCATGGCAAGTTGGGCTGTAGATGACTTTTGTTGCCTGGAAAAAGCATGTAAGTTATATTTGTCAGCATAGAGCTTGATCTCTTTGGTTTTATCTTGACACCACTGATTTTCGATTTCCTGGATTCTCCTTTGAGCTTCAGTTCTGAGGAGCTCATACATTTGTCTCCTTCTGCTAAGATGAGGTGTCATCTTGCCAAGTAGAATAAGCCTTTCTTTTCTGGTTGAGGACGGCTTGGATGTTGGCCTTGCTCTCATTGAACCAATCTTGGTGTCGACAGGTGGTATAGCCAATTGATTCAGCACAGGCCATATGAATGGCAGTTTTAACCCCCTTCCAGAGTTTCTTAATTTTGCCTTTATTTGTGCACAGAACAGAGAGCTTTCTATGGAGACACTGTTGGAGATCCTTGCAGACCTTCAGGTCTTGAAGAGATTTGGTGTTAAGAGTCTTTCACATTGCTTTTGTCTGTTTGCAGTGTTTTGATGCAAACCGGATGTTTGAAATGGATCTGACAAGATGGTGATCTGTCCGGCAGTCATCAGTTCCTTCAATGGCTTGCATGATACAGACATCTGTTCAATTATGGGCTCTAACAATAGCATAGTAAAGGATGTGCCACTGCTTAGAGCAAAGGTGTCTCCATGTATTCCTGTTTTTGTCACTCTGTCCAAAGATGTTATTCATGATGACAGGCTCCATGTACATGCTCCATGTATTTGCTCAGGAGAAGGATGCCATTGGATCTGGCTTTCCCTACTCCTTCCTTCCCAATAATGCCACTTCAGAGTTCCAGGTCATGTCTGATTCTGGCACTGAAGTCACTGAGGAGAATGATTTTGTCCTCCTAGTTAGAATATGGTCAAGGTTGGAGTAGGACTGTTCTTTAGCATCATCGTCAGCATCAAATGTTGGGACATACATGCTGATGATGGTGGCATATTGGTTGTTCCTGAGTTTAAGATGGAGCGTCATAAGATGTTCGTTAATGCTCACAGGGAGTTCCATAAATTGCCTGATGAGTTGATTCTTAATGGTGAAGCCAATGCTGTGAATGCATCTGTCCTGGGTCAGTTTCCCCTTCCAGAAAAAGGTGTAGCCTCCACTCTCTTCCCTCAGCTGACCCTCATCTGGTCATCTTGTCTTACTCAGAGCTGTAATATCAATGTTGTATCTCACATGCTGCAAAAATCATTGTCTTCTATGATGGTTTCAACCAGACAAAGAGAGTGTTCCCTCACTAAAGCTTTTGATTCCATCAATTGCAAAGCCTCTTGGAAAGTCCTGGCCAGATTTGGATGTCCTGAAAAATATGTCAGGGTCCTGAGGCTTCTTCACAATCAGATGATTGTTACTGTCCTCTATAGTGGATCAGAGATAAATCCATTTGTCATCTGAACAGGGGTCAATCAAGGATGTGTTATTGCCCCAACTCTGTTCTCTATTTTCATCTTAGTTCTCATTAAGAACTGATTTCCTTCTGGAACTGGCATAGAATACCAAATGGATTGAGGGCTCTTCAGTCTGGGACATTTTAGTAAAAAACTAAAGTACTCAAAACAACTGTCCTTGACCTTTAATATGCCTATAACTGCACCATCACACACACTGAGGGAAACCTGTAGACTACCCTGGATCTTTTCAGAGAAACCTACCAAACTTTGGACCTCTCTTTCAACATCAAGAAGACGAAAGTGCTGTACCAGCAGGCCCCAGGCCATGAATGTGACCCCCTGTAACAGTGTGGCACCCAAGGGCAGCTGTGATGCTCTCTAGTGGTCACCTTAATCCTGCCCAGATCCTGCTTCAGCCTTGCAGGGTCTCACCCTGCTTCCTTACCTGCCATGCCTTGGTGTTAAAGATAATGAGGGGAAGCTGCCCGCAGAGGCTGGTAAGCTCTGGGTGCTCTCTATCTGTACTCAGGTCTTCTCTTGGACCCAACCTGGCCCATTTAATTTGGGTTCTGACCCCCCTGCCCACAGTCTCTTGGCCTTGGGGCTTCCAACCCTACTGGCCCAAAGGGCTAAATCCATGGCTTCTGTCCTCCCCTATAGCCACGCCCATGCCTCATGGATGTTATTTGGCCAATGTTCTCTGCCTCTGTAGGGGCCTCATCTCTGTTGGCTTTGGCCTACCTTTATTTTGGCTGCAGGCCTCCAGCCCTGGCTCACTTGGTCTGGTCCAGCTTTCTGAGCCTTAGCCCTCTATGTGTCTCAGGTCTCCAGGCCCCTTGGCCCTGTTTTGTATTGTCCTAGCCCCTCACACCCTGGCTCAAACAAAGCCACTCATGGTCCCTCCCAGCCCTCAAGCACAATTGCGGCCTCCTATCTATCCCTAATTGCCACACCTGGTCCCCCAGTGTTACTCTGTGCTGGCTACAACATCCTCCCAAATCTCCTCCAGGGTTCCTCAGGGACTCCACTCTCACCCTGGAGCTGCTACCTCTTGCAATTTACCCTGGTACTGGTGCTGCTTGGGCTCCCCTCTGTTGCCACCCAGGCCAACAGGAGGTCTGTCCACAGTAGGAGTCTGAGCCAGATAACCAATCTGGCTCAGGAGCTAGGCTTGGTGGGGCTTTGCCCTTCAAGTCACATAGCTTAAACCTTAACTTGTCCTCAGGTGTTGCAGCTTAGGCCCTGAGCCACATCCACTGCCTTCTCCCCATGGTGTTCTTTAACTCCTTATGGGCTTCCTTGGCTGCGTGTAGCTGTGCAGCTAGCCCCAGACTGGTCAGCTGCCTACTTAATTGCAGCCCTTTGGTGCTGGATCCCTACCTCTCAAGTAGGAAGGATTAGGGGGCCCTGCTACAGCCCCTCCCCACATTACCACTGAGGGAAAGACCGTGGTGGTAGTCAAGCACCTTCTCTACCTCAGTAACCACCTCTCTCAGAAATGGAACATTGATGAGGAGATTCAGAACACAATCCAGTGCACATGTGCTTCCTTTGGGAAATTGCTTTAGTGTGTCTTTATTCATTATGATCTCCAGAAAGATACCAAGATCTAGGAATTCAATACAGTCATCATCTCCACTCTCCTCTGTGGATGTGAAATGAGGGTACCCCAGGAAAGGGGTAGCTGAGTGCACCAAGGCATCACTGCTTTGCCCAGCTAAGAAGCACAAGCTATTTAGATTACATTACCTGTTTTGTTGTAATTCCTAAGATAGAAATACAAGCACGGCACATGTAGATCTGATTCTCGTTGCGTATCTAAAGAAAAACAAAGAAACACATCACCATCTGAGTCATCACCAGGGTCTGGCAATAACACCCAAGTGGAAAGTGGTGGAGTGTAGGGGAGGAGGAGCCCCACAGAAGTTATGCCAATGTGATCACACCAGGGCTACCAGAGAACCACTGATTCCACCTCCTCACAAGTGAAGGTTCATTTGGAAGAACGACAAAGTCCTTGTGGGTGAGAAAGGCCAGATGTGTTGTGACCAGCTAAGTGGGGCACATCCATAGCCTGTCAGCGGCTACATCAGGTGTGAACCTCACATGTGGATTTTGCAGAAACTGCAATTTTGCAGATTGTGCAGAAACCACGAAATTGGGCACCGTCCACAAAGTTGGGTATTGTTCACAAAATTTGCAATATCAAAAAATGAAAGTTACTAAAAATAAAATGCTGCCTCCCCAGTGGGAACCAGTGGTCCTTATGGCAGTTATGGCCTGACCTCACAGCCTGCCAGGGTGAGGAGGGGGAAGCCACTGGCACAAAGGGAGAAGCCAAGATGGCGGGTCCCCCTCCCCTCCTTGCCACTGATTGGCTAAGAGGGCTGCCTGTTGTGCGGCTCTGCCCCTCACCACCAGTCAGTGGCAAGGGGCAGGGCCAAATGGACAGTTCTTTTGGCCAATCAGCAGCGCGGGGCAGGGTTGTACAATGGACAGCCCTCTTAGTCAATCACTGGTGGGGGTGGGGCCCCATGGCCAATCAGCAGTGAGGCATGGGCTTGCTGCAAAAAGCCCCAAATCAGCACCCCACGCTGCAACAGGCCTGTGAAAATCCCTTTTGCTTCCAATTTTACCTCCATGTGAAATTGGGACCTTAAATACTTACACCTGTACTTTGCATCCTGCAAATAGACCCAATAAAGTCAATATATAACCTCCTTAAATTGATGTCACACAACTCACTTTTCACTGACATTTGCATACAGAAAATTAAAAATCATCCACAACTGTAAAAATGAATAAAATGAAAGTCACGTGCTATTGAAATACTATTAATTTATCAAAACCGTACATAGTCTAAGTAACAGATGGTCAATAATAGATGATAGATGGCCTCCTCTGTGTAAATAAATGGCTGTAATTCACTTGAGGGGTTCTGCTGATGTCATAAGCTGCCAGAGTGTAGTTGGACTGATTTATTAACAGCTGCAGAAATCCTAGAGTGAATTACATCCTTGTGTTCACTTAAGGTCTACAGATTGTTATTTATAAAATATGGAGGTTTATTTTTTTCATTATTATAGGGATCTTTTATGTGAATTTAAGGTGCTGAAGGTGCAGGGGGGAAGGTGCTGAAACAATAAATGTGGAGACTCTCTGTCCTTAAGAAAGGCAGTGACACTGTGAGTTTTCCCTGCCAGTGCATATCAACATTGACCTTTTCTTTATTTTTAAAACACTGTATTGCCTTGAATATAAGACAACCCTGATTATAAGATGACCCTCCCTATAATTAGATTTATATATAGAAAATGTATCATTTTAAAATAATTTTCCAGGTATGGAAATGAATTATTGGAGATTTGCCTTGAATTCGTCCCCTTTCCACTACTACAACAAGGAAAATATATCTGGGGGTCAGGTGGCCCCCTTCTTCCGCCTTTAGCCCCTCCCCTTCCTTACTGTTAGACCCTGCTCTCCTTGAGTACATGGAAGTAAGGGGTAAATTTGAAAACACTGACCTTGAAATTAAACATAGCTGTAGTAACTTGCATACAGTGCCTATACACTTAGTTCATCCAGAATTGAGGTACGTTACCTTTTATTTTGAAGGTGTTGCAAGTTTTAGCAAAGGTATTCCATAGCACACACTTTTAAGCAGCACTTTGGGATCTACTTATATATAGTACAAACTATGCATGACATGAACGCCGCATGCCCCTGGAGGCTGGGGGGGGGGCATGGTGATTGCCTGTAGGCGGTGGTGGCAGTAGGGGTGTGGCAGCAGTGAGTGGGGACCTCCGGCAGGCAACTGTGGCAGTGTCGGCAGTGGGCAAAGTGGGGAGCTCCTGCAGGTGGCTGTGGTGGTGTCAGCAGCAGGGGGAGGCAGTGGCGAGCGCCGACTGACAGTTGGTGACCACCTGCAGATGCCACTGGCAGCATTGATGGTGGCCAACGGTGATTGGGGACTGCCTGCAGACATCGCTGGCGGTGTTGGTGGCGAGGGGAGGGGATGGTGAGCAGCAACTGCTTGCAAGTGCCGCCAGCAGCGCTTTTCGCAGAGGGTGCACTGCCAATGTTGGGGGTGCACATGCACCCGCGTGCACCTGCTACGCATCACCAATGATGCATGATAGGAATCTAAAGCCCAAAGGCTCATGATTTACCATGTAGTTCATTGGGCTGGGCCCTACCAGAGTCAACAGGTGGGGCAATGGTGACCCCACTGCTCAGCATTGCTCAGTGTGTGTGTGTATTCTGGATAGCCCCCACAAATAAATCCATGTGCTAATTAGCCACTGCTCATGACTGGAACTGGGTGTTGTCATAAATCCTGGGATCCTCCAAAAATTGATCTGCAGCTGAGAAATAGGGCAACCTGGTCTGGCTTCACCTCATTGGCCAGGATGAGAGAAGGGCTGACAGAGGGATTCTGGGTAAACAGTTTGTGGCCCAATTTGGTTATGTTTGTTAGACATTAAAGAAACAGGAGCCATTGGAAATAGGAAAGAAAGGTGCAGCTCAGCTGTGGAAGTGAAGAGGATGATGTATACAATACAGTAGCTCACCATGACTTGAAAAAGAATCAGCACTGAGGGAGACTATGCTTAAGGGGCACTACCATATATCTTATAGATTCATAGATGTTAGGGTCAGAGGGGACCTCAATAGATCATTGAGTCCGACCCCCTGCATAGGCAGGAAAGAGTGCTGGGTTTAGATGACCCCAGCTAGATGCCTATCTAAGCTCCTCTTGAAGACCCCAGGGTAGGGGACAGCACCACCTCCCTTGGGAGCCCATTCCAGATTTTGGCCACTCTAACTGTGAAGAAGTTCCTCCTAATGTCCAGTCTAAATCTGCTCTTTGCTAGCTTATGGCCATTATTTCTTGTGACCCCCAGGGGTGCCTTGGTGAGTAGATCCTCACCAATCCCCTTCTGTGCCCCCATGATGAATTTTTAGGCAGCCACAAGTTTGCCTCTCAACCTTCTCTTGAGGAGGCTGAAGAGGTCCAGGTACCCTTGTCTCTCTTCATAGGACTTGGCCTGCAAGCCCTTAACCATACGAGTGGCCCTTTTCTGGACCCTCTCCAGGTTATCCACATCCCTCTTGAAGACTGGTGCCCAAAACTGCACACAGTATTCCAGCCGCGGTCTGACCAGCACCCGATAGAGGGGCAGTATCACCTCCTTGGTTCTATTTGCCATGCACCTGCTGATGCATGATAAAGTGCAGTTAGCTTTTCTGATGACTTCATCACACTGATGACTCATATTCATCTTGGAGTCCACTAGGACTCCAAGATCCCTTTCTGCTTCTGTGCTACCAAGCAGGTTATTTCCTAGGCAGTAGGTGTGCTGGACATTTTTCCTCCCTAGGTGCAGCACTTTGCATTTCTCCTTGTTAAATTGCATTCTATTGTTTTCTGCCCATTTGTCCAACCTGTCCAGGTCTGCCTGTAGCTGTTCCCTGCCCTCCGGTGTGTCCACTTCTCCCCACAGTTTTGTATCATCCGCAAACTTGGACAGTGTACACTTCACTCTCTTATCCAAGTCACTGATAAAGACATTGAAGAGTATCGGTCCAAGGACCGAGCCCTGCGGAACCCCACTGCCCACACCCTTCCAGGTCAATACCGACCCATCCACCACGACTCTCTGGATGCGACCCTCTAGCCAATTTGCCACCCACCAGACTGTGTAATCATCTAAGTCACAGCCTCTTATCTTGGTTGGAGTGAATTAATCTATTCTTGTGGTAGGTTTCTATCAGTCTACCAAAGGATTTGGAAGCATATGAAGCCCCAGGTGTGGGCGGAGGATGTTTGCTGGTAGTAACGACTCATGGGTTTGGAATTGATTTGGTTGATTTGACTTAGAACATGAAACATTAAAAAAAAAAAGTGGTAGGTTCTTATCACCATGTTTGCCCAGTATAGGTCATATATTTTATAGTCATGATCAGTGTTTAACCAACTTTGTAGTTGGTTTTCATTACTAAGCACATGCTGTTTTGGGCAAGTTTAATGGTAGACAATGTTTAATAAGGTTTCCTTGTATGCAAATGTAAGAAGACGGGCTTTTTTCCCCCATGCTGATCAGAAAAAACCTCGTGTGAATACAGTAAGTTAGTGAATTTTTCCAGAGTTTTCCACAATTACTAGATTAGCATTTTACTTCCTCACCCCTGTCATCAAATATAGTATATTTTCAGTGGACTTCTGTTCTATAACCTTTTAAAATGTGGCATTCCACAAAAGGAGAATAGTAGCTACTCATCTCCTGTTTTGTTTCAGTTTAAACTCACATGAAGTGCAAAGGTGAGCACATTGACTGTTACCATACAAGTGCACGTTAGGGCTGTGTGCAGTTTCGCTGGGTGTTTCATTTCGAAGCTATTTCACTGCATTTTGAGCTCAAAACAGGGAAATCAAAATTAAACAAAAGGCTTCGAAACAGCTTTGAAATGAAACAAGGGCACTCAAAACATTTTGAAAGTTTTGAAATGTTTCATAGCTGGGCTTACTTGGCTTCAGCACCAGTCCCAGGTGGCAGCCTCCTCTCATCTGGCGCACAGATCCAGGGTCCCGCACCTGCAGCAGGGCTGCTGGGCTGTGCCAGACTCCTGAGGGTGTGAACCCTTGGATCTGTGCACCGGATGAGAGGAGGCTGCTGTTGCCACCTGGGACCAGCGGCAGCAGCAAGTTTCTCCAGTACTGGGCATGGGCTTTGCTGAGCACTAGTCCCAGGCAACACCCTGAACCTCCTCTCAGCCAGCATACACATCTGGGGGCTTGCACCCCCGGATGAGTACGGCACAGCCCAGCAGCCCTCCTGGGGGTGCAAGCCCCCAGATCTGTGCCCTGGATGAGAGGAGGCTCAGGCTGCCTCTCCTACCTGGAACTGGTGCTGGGCACGGGCTGTACCCAGCACTGGACAAGATTGCTGCACAGCCCAGAAGCCCTCCTGGGGCACCCTGGATCTGCGTGCCAGATGAGAGGAGGATGCCACTGCCGACAAGTGTCAGGACTTTAGCTTTGAACAGTTTGAGGTGAAGTTTCCAAAGAAGCCTCTGCACCTACCTCCTTGAAACTTGGCAGGCTTCACACTCTCAGAAGGGGCTACCATCCCTGCAATTTTCTTCCAAATCAAGCAAGAAATGACAACGTTTTATGCATTTTCATGATTCCCCATTATAGCCTATGGGCGAAATGTCAGAACTCTTCAAAACAGCGAAACAGTTTCAACAAAACGAAATGGGACAGTGCTTCAAAACTAAACGAAAAGACAAAATCAAACACCGTCCCTTCAAAATGGTGAAACAGACGTAGAAACGAAATGACAGTGTTTCTCACAGCCCACATAATAGTAACTTGGTATTTGGGATGAAAGTTAGAATAACAGATTCAGAAGACTTGTGTAAAGGCCTGGATAGTATTGAAGTCCTTCATCTATGGAACAGAGGGTATCTTATCTCCTACCATTGTTGCTAACCAGAAAACACCCTCCCTTCCACTGTAAACTTTACTGCAATGAAAAGAAAGGCCTCTGTTGTGCTAGGCCTCATTTGATGTATGGATCTTATGAATTAACCTGATTTCACTTTTGACAGAAGACAAGGTAGATTTGCACCTTATAGATTAAATTAGAGCATAAGCTTTTGTAAGCAGAGGGCTTATTTCATCAGATACTTTTGGTTAACCTTTTGATGGCTAGTCAGCAGAAATTCCTCAAAGTCTCACTGTACTGACTGACATGGCCCATTCAAACTATATAGTCTATTCTAAAATATGAACACCGACAAGAAAAAAAATCAT
Organism: Alligator mississippiensis; assembly: GCF_030867095.1. NCBI lineage: Eukaryota > Metazoa > Chordata > Crocodylia > Alligatoridae > Alligator > Alligator mississippiensis. The sequence goes on along the minus strand of NC_081825.1, from coordinate 181,981,286 downwards.
ATTTACAACCCTCCCTCCCCTTGAAAATAAGTTATTGGCAGGTTATAAAATCCAATCTTCAACTCAAGGGATCCATTTCCCATAAGTAATGCAAGCCAGCAAGGTGGGGGATGGAATTTGTTGATTAAGGACTATACAGCTGTAAGTAACAGGTTGTCTGTCTTGTTTATTTGTAACCATCCCCATGCTTTGTTTTTGGGTAAAAATGTAGAGCAATTTTTTTAAAAACTTAATACTGAATGTTGGGTTGTCAGGCTTCAGTGAAACACACTTATGGTAAAACACTCTTTTAGTCTTCTTCCTCTTTTAAATTAATTCTGTTTTGGAATAGAAAGGTTCTAATCATCCCTAAGAAATGGATGCACTTCTCATCCTCAGCTTGGTTACCCCAAAAAGTTAAGTGCAAATAAATACAATTTAGATCCCATTTTTCTTTACTAGAAGGCCAAGCAACAAGTCCATCATCATAAACAGCTTAACTGTATCAAAGGAATGAAAACAAAATGGGAGAGAAAGGGGTATTTGTGAAGAAGATGATTAGGAGAACAGCTGCACAAAAACAGACTCTTGACATGGATTGATCTAGGATTTTTGCAAGGGAGGTAACACGTATAACACAACATACACCATGTATAACACAACATACATTTTCCTCCAGTTAAAAAGAAACTAGATGCTTTACTAATAAGCTAGAAGCCCAGGACTATATTATTTAGTTTAAGATTGAAACAAAAATAAATATAACTTCATTGGCATGTGCATTAAGTTGCTATCTTATATGTTATATGTTCAAACACAACAAACTAAGCAAAAATGATCAAAATATGTTTTTTCTTTAGTCTTGTAGCCATTAAAATGAAATGTACATCTATCTTTTCAGATTCATAAAACAAAATCTAACCTTCTTGAGCATCTCAATTGTGTATCTGTTCCAATGCTTTACTAAAAATTACTTCCACACCTGAGTTAATGTTCACTGAGTTGATGTTTCCACACCTGAGTTAATGTTTTTAGCCAAAATTAAAATCAGTCTGCAGGACTGTGAAATAGGACTATATTACCAGAAGCAGATGCAGACTGCAGTATTGCAGAAGAAGGATAGTTTGATCAGTGGAACATCAACACCATTAAAAAGGAGAGAGGGTCCTTAACACCTGTGGAATGAAGTTTTTAGAAGGAATCTGGTATATTATGATGAGCCATGAAGTCTATTGACTTCCTCAATGCTGCTTGAATAAGACTGTTGCTACCCCTGCCAGGCAGTTGGCTTTAAACTTTGGGTGGACCAGGAATAAAAACGGAGATTCAAGTGCACCACTGCACCCCCCTTGGATCCACCCCTGTATCCAGATATTATTTTATCATCCTGATCCAAGTCTTTTTTAAGTTAATACAAGTCTATTGATTTCAGCAGGTCCATTATTTCCATAACAGTAACAAGAAGAGGTCCCAATCAGACCAGGGTCCCATTGGGTTAGCTGTTGTCCAAACATGCTCCAAAGAAGGGGGAAAGTTTGGTCTTTCATTTTTATTGCTTCCTGGAATAAAATGTTGTTATTCTGCCCACCCTTTTCTGAAAACTCTCCAGCAACTTGACCAAGCCTATGCCCCACGGGCGTTGACTTTACTTCCTGTTCTCTTTATTGGGCAGAAGGCACAAGATCAGTTCAAACTGGTATTGGTATATGACTCTTTGCAGCTCTTGCATTTGCTCTGAAACAGGCATCTTAGTCTCAATTTAAAACTCAGCTGAAAAGATGTCTTTCTTTAACTTAATTTAGTTTCTCTCTTTAACATGTATTTATGAACTTTCGAAAGCATCTTTGGACACAAGGGGCTGCATCTACACAAGATGCTTACTGTGCAGTAGCTTGCTATGACTGTGCAGTAGCATCGCCAGGCATGACCCATGATATGATGTTACTGCGCAGTAAGCATCACTAGGCAACTGTCCTGGGACGCTACTGTGTAGTAATGCTGGTTACTGTGCAGTCATTTAGTACTTGGTTATGCAAGTATTAAATGACTATGCAGTAATAATTGTGCAGTGGACGGCTTGTGTAGATGCACCCAGCTTGTATGAATGAGATTATATAAAATAAGAGTTTGACCAGTCAAAGGAAATCAACAAGAGTTCCCCAGAATCTGGCCCTTAATGATACTAAGCTTCTCTTCTTCTTACAGGTCCCCCCCCCCATCCCCCACCCCCCATGGTAGCAGTGTGTGAAGCAGGCCCAATTTGATTCAGATTAGGATTCGGCCCAAATCAGGGACAGTGATTTGATTAGTTGATTCAGATTACTGTCCCTGATTTGATTCGGCCGAATTCTAATCTGACGATTCGATGCTGATTCAGAGAATCAGCGATTTGGACATAGACACAGCTTTAAAAGTTTTTTCTACATATCTTGAGGTATCAGGTGCAGCTCGTGATTGCTACAATGCTGGGGTGCATGAAGCATCCCATAGGAGTGCAGGGGGGCCCTCCATGTGCTCAGCGACAAACCCACAAGTGGACCAGGAAAACTTCTGGTCCACTTCTGGGTCTGCTAAGGAGTGCGCTGGGGGCTCCCCCCCCACCCCACACCTCCCCAGCTCAGTGATCGGCTGCAGGGGGACCCTGGGTGCCCCCCAGACCCAGGAGGCACCAGTCACTGAGCCAGGGGGGTGCAGGAGGCCCCCCCACCGTGCTCCCTGGCAGACCCAGAAGTGCTTCTGGTCCACTTCCAGGTCTGCTGCCAAGCACGCTGGAGAGCCCCCTGTGCTTCTTTGGGACACTCCATGTGCCCCAGCATCATAGCACTCATGAGCCCCTGCTACCTAGAGGGATGTAGAAAAAACATTTAAAGATGTCTCTATATCTGAATCTCTCGGAATCTATTTGGAGGGTTCTGATTTGATCTGGAGAGATTAAAGGATCTCCCGAATCAGGGCTGAATCTCCACCAGATCAGGGACTGAAGCTTTGCACAGCCCTACCCCATAGTTGCTCTTCATTAATTGTTGCAGTATTTGCCGTATCAGCAGAGCACTTTGGCTTTCAGCATAGCATTAGGAGAAGAGGGAGGCAGAACAAATAATTCAGTTGCACTTGCTACATAGTGAAAGGCACCCTGCCTTCCACAGCATAGCCTTGGCCTCATGATTAGAATTCATTTTTCTTTTTCTCCAGCCTGTAGTAGAGTGCTCCATCAAAACAAGGCTAAATGGCTTCAAAGAACTGCAGGCACTGTTGGTGCAGACCTTACCCTTGGTGGCACTTCAAGCAAGATTGGAGCCCCATGCTAATAAAGGGAGGCACCAGATTGTAATCCTACTTTTTGTCTCATTGACAAAAGAAACATAACAAATGATCCATACAAGGTGCGATACCCTACCTTTCCCTACCTCCCCCCAAACTGGCACATCAATGCAGGAATACAAGGTCCCAAACAATTATTATGTACATTATTTCTACATTACAGCGACTCCTGCTGTGGGCACAACTCAGACAGGAGGGGTCAGTATTTAGGGGTAGGAGTACAAGCCTGGGAAATCCAGAGCCAGAGGTCACAAGCTGGGAGTCCAAGAGCAGGAATGCAGGCAGAAGCTAAGCAAAAGGTCCAAGCAGGGGCAGGGAACCAGGGTCAAGAACCCATCTCAGAAGCCAAACTAGAGAGAGAATCCAGAGCAAGGTACACTGGGACTAACTGAGATTACAACCTATTTTATTAATTGCCCACAAAGTATTGCAGGGCTGCTGCTTATATGCAGCGATCACACCCAAACTCTTAGTTGGAGCCAGCTGCGGCACTCAGGTAGCTAGCAGCCAGTCCCACCTAGGTGATGATCAGAGCCAGCTGTGAGCTTATTCGTCTGCCTGTTACCTTGACTTCTGACTTCTTGATCTCTAAGCCTCACAGCAGCCTGATGCTACCCATCCTCAGTTCTGTCATTTAAGGTATAGGTCTGTTTTAAGTCCAATCTAAGACTGAATGTACAGCCAACAGAAACAAAATGCCATTTCTTACTTATGGATCTACTTTGTTTGTTTTTTAATAAATAGTTTTGTGCCAGACAGTGAGTGAAGTTCTGCTACAGAAACTCTAGATTTTAACTGATTTCCACTGCTGCAATTAGGAGTGGAATTGTACCCACATCTTCCAGGTTTATTATATCGAAAAGGACAGCTGTGCTTTTTTATTGAGACTGACCATACAAATAAAAATACACTGCAGTGCTTTGGCTCACATGGCAGAACAAAACCACACTAATTTTGCAAGCTAAGTTACTGAAAAGTAAATAAGGGGCTCAGGAGCCTGGAAAACTAATAAAAGCAATTGGATTGGCTTCCAAAATTCTGCTTTAATTGCAGTAGAGTTGTAGTAAGCAGACAGACAAAGACATAGCCCATCTAGACAGAGCATCTCTAACATAGGAATCATAGTTTTATTTTTCTCAAAATGTCTGATAAGCAAGGGTCAAGTTCTCTACTTACACATTCTTGTCTGTTGCCTTCACTACACTGATCAGCTTTCTGTCCAATGCCTGGTTACAGCACCAGAGCATTGATTTCTTTTGGGTCAGCACCTTTTCTTTTACTGTACAGAGAGGCAATTATTTAGCCTTCTCACTCTCCTGCTAGTATTAAATGTGCCTTTGTTCTTCTTCAGAGTGCTGACATTTTTCCTGGTGAACTGTTTTTAATACATAGAATGCTCATTACCATTACTCTATATTAGGGCAGTAGAGTTAGCTGACAACCAGTCTTGGATACATGGGTTCATCCTGCCTCCCTTCTGACATATAACAGTGGCACTTCATGAGAAGGGCAGTAAGCTGAGCCTGATATGCATTTTTTCCCTAAGCTCTACTTTAGGGCCATTGTGGCCAGACTCTGCATTTTGCTGGGATGGTGTTGTGAGAACAGACATTAGAACATCTGTATAATTTTAACTGCTTGGTGCAGAGATGGCATAACAAGTTTTTCCTTTCCTTTGCAAAGGAAGATTATTGTTTAAAGTAATGGAGCGGTTTCTGCCACAGAATTAAAACTGGTGCTTCCCTGGAGTGTTAGCATAAGGCATACCGGAGTCTGCTGTGTCACTGAATTTCTGGGGGAAGTTTACTTACCACCAGATGGTAGTGCCTTTGGAGGAATGCAAGATGTTAGCACTTTAAGGAAAGGACTAAGACATAAACTCATTCCCTCCTTACCAGCTTCATTCATCTGTTTGGCTGAAATTTGCAATTAAAGACATGAACTGAAACAAGTTTAGGCTGGATAATTGTGGAATCAGAAAAAATATATGCCTTAAACTTTGATTATTTTAGTTATAAGATGACATAACCGCTTTGTGTAGAATTGCTGGCTCGGTACAGTAGAACAGATAAGGGCAAGTGTTTGTTCTTTGTAACTCTTCTGCAAATGCTTCGCTCACTGCGGCCTTGAAGGTAGAAAAAAAAAAAAAAGTATGTACAAAGTAGATTTCCAGGTGCAAGAAGGAGGTTTGTGAACTAACCCTATCTCCCCCATAATTCCCATCCTGATAACAGCAAAGAAATAATGAAGTAATATTATAGCTGCTTTTCATGCTAATTTCACTATATGATCACGTGAGTTGTAAGCGACTGTTAAAAAGTATATAAGCCTCCTGATTTTGCTCTTGGGGGGGGACCCCTTCCAAGTGCTTGGGAAATCCATGTCACTTTGGAACTCCCCCTACAGCTGTAGTTTCTTTTGAATAAAAGCTTCTGCTGACCTGACCCAAAAGTACTCTGTGTGTGTTTCCACGACAATTCCTGGTGCCGTGACTCGGATCCAGAACACAGGCTGAGGAAGGAGGACCGCAGGCTACCCCCCCCCGAACCCTGAGGCACCAAACTTGAGAGGTAAGAGACCTAATTCAAAATCTCTATTGGGGTTTCGGAGGAGGACTGCCTGTAGGCTCCCAACTTGGCCGTGGTAACTGGATCTGAACCTTGTTAAAACAGGTCAGTCTGAACCTTACTGCCGGCTAAAATTTTCTGTCTGGTAAAGGATCCCATTTTGTGTCTGGTAACGTACGTTTTAGGGAGAAACTGTTTGAGGCACCTTCATCCAACAGCACATCGGGCTTGTAGTTAATTAACTAAGGCGGTGTGGGGTAGGAGGTCTGGCTGACTGAATAAATGTGCATGTGTGTGTGTATTTAGAAATATGAGCCACTGACCAGGACTGAGACTACGGTTGGGCTCAGCCGCCCCAATTCTGCCTGACAGGGCAGTTTTGAAAGCAAGGGGGCCCAACTGGAACCTCGTGACCCAGTGGACAGGGCTTATTGAATGAATGTGTGTGTGTATTTAGAAATATGAGCCACTGACCAGGACTGAGACTACGGTTGGGTTCAGCCGCCCCAATTCTGCCTGACAGGGCAGTTTTGAAAGCAAGGGGACCCAACTGGAACCTCGTGACCCAGTGGACAGGGCGTCTGAGTGATTTTGTCTTTTCCAAACCCCTCGTCCCAGTAGCTTCTGCCGAAAGCAGGAGTGAAAGGATCCCTCTAGTGTTTCCCTCCCCATTTCCATTTTATGAGCCGGTGTCGGGTCAGAAGCCTTTTGTCTGGGCAGTGAAAAACTGCGAGGCAAGGCACTGAGCGGCCCGGACATCCTAAATAAGCCTCTCCTACGTCTCCCTGTGTGACTGAAAATGGGAACAAGTCAGTCTAAACAGGTTCCTGTCCCCCCTAAGGGGACTCCGGCGTACTTTATGTACACACACTATTCTCCCGAGACTTGCAAGTACCTGGATAAGTGGAACTGGTATACTAGGGATGATCCTGTGAAACATTTTCCACAGGAAGGAACATTTGATCAGGATAAAATAGTGCACTTGAGAGGGGCGTTAGAGTCCCGTGGATCCAAAACACCACAAAACCAGTGGGACGCGTTCTTTTATTGGTATGATGAAATGTCCAAAAGGCGGACAGAATCTCAAACTAGGAGCCTAAAAGACTCTCAAGAAAAATTAAAACAGCAGTTAAAAGCTGTTCGGGAGAAATTGGCTGCTCCCCCAAATTACACGCTGGCCACCACTCCAATGTATCCAGCATTGCCCGGGGCGCCCCCACCACCGGAGCCAGCAGAGGATATCCTTGACCTTTGTTCGAACCCCGCTCTCCTGGGACTCCCACATCAGCAACAACCGGTTCAACATCAGGCTGCAGCCCAGGCTAGTGACCCATTAGCTGAAGCTCCTTCAGTAAATCCATCCACGGAGCTTAATAGTCCGGACTCATCCACCATATCTGCCACTCAATCATCACCAGTGTGGCAATTTACTCCTGGGTCACAACCCACCACAGGTGTATTTAGAAGAATGGGAATAGGCATGGAAAGATCTCCCATCAATCTGAGATCCCGAACTGCACAAGTTTACCCCCTAAGACAAATGCCAGGCATTGGCAACGATGGACAAAATATAGTAACTGTGCATGCACCCTGGACTCCAGGTGATCTCTACAATTTAACTCAAAAGTTCCCAAAAATCAGGGAAGACCCAGAAAAATTTCAGGAAGAATTGCAGACTGTTATAAATTGTTATAATCCAACATGGGCTGACATTAATCAGCTCATGCGATCCATTTTGCCCAAGGAGACTATGCTACGTCTGTACGCTGCCTGTACTTGGCCAGATCAAAACCCAGGGATTGACCAAGACTTTATTGACAAGAGAAATGCTTTGGTTCAGGCAGTTCTCACAATTTGCCCAAAAAAGGCAGACTGGACCAAAATAAATACCTGTAAACAAAACAAAAATGAACACCCCAGTGACTATTTAGAACGCCTCAAACAGGCATTTGAACGATACTCAGGAATGGATAACCCAGTCGGAAATGCTAAACAAGCAATAGTGGCAGCATTCGTCCAGGGACTTAACCCTAAAATTGCTGAGAAAATTCAAACAGTAATTATTGGCTGGGAAACTAAAGATTTGACCGAAGTCCTTGCTGCGGCTAACCATTTTCATAACAAATTGGAACGGTCTAAAGACAGTGCCGAGTTTAAGTTAATGGCCTTACAGATTTCTCAGTTGCAGGGTCCAGGTAGAGGAAGGGGACGAGGACGGGGAAGGGGAGGCCCGGGTAGATTCAGGGGAAGAGATAGATCCTTGAGCCCACAAAACCCAGGCTATGGGAACCAATGTCATTATTGCAAGCAAGAAGGACATTGGAAATCAGAATGCCCCAACCGCCCCGGCCAAGGACCCAGACCCCAGCCCCCACCTCCACTTCCTGTCAATTTTCCCAGTGTTGAATAGGACAGCCTGAGGGACAGTGACATCATTGCTCCTTTGCTTGCTACTGACCAATCTGGTCCGTTTGTTGAATGCCTTATTTCTGGTAAACCTGTCTCCTGTCTGGTCGACACCGGAGCGTCCCGCTCCACACTAAAGGCTGCTGAGTTTCCTTTTCTACCTTATTCTCCTGAAACTGTAAATGCTGTCGGTATAGGCGGACAACCTATCCCACATCCCGTCTCTGAACCTGTCTCCATCTCTATTGGCCCTTTGTCTGAAAATCATGCCTTTCTTCTTAGCCCCTGTGCACCTGTCAACCTTCTTGGTAAGGACTTGCTGTGTAAACTGGGATGCGTGATTTATTGTAGCCCAGATGGTGTTTACCTTGAGGTACCGGAACATAGGGAAACCGAGCTTGTGGCTTTGCTAACCCAGGAGTACTCTGATTCTGACACTTCCTTCTTGCAAGAGGAACTGTTGGCACGAGTACCTCCACAGCTGTGGTCCACCCATGCGAATGAAGTGGGGCACATGCTGAGTGCTGAACCAGTGCGTATCATCCTGAACCCTGCCAAGCCACTTCCTCGTGTCCCGCAGTACCCCATCTCAAAGGAAGCTGAGGAAGGGATCAAGCCTGTCGTTTCCTCACTCCTTGAGCAAGGGATTATTGTCCCAATACGCTCCCCTTGCAACACACCTATCCTACCTGTCAAAAAACCTGGTAAAGATACGTATCGCTTTGTGCAAGATCTTCGAGCTGTAAACGCCGCTGTGTTACCCGCTTTCCCCGTGGTCCCTAACCCTGCCACTATTCTTTCCTGTATCCCTTCAGATGCTACATATTTCACAGTAGTGGATCTTTGTTCTGCTTTTTTCTCTATCCCCGTTCATAAGGATAGCCAGTATCTGTTTGCATTTACTTATCAGGGATTTCAATATACCTGGACAAGACTCCCTCAGGGATATACAGAGTCCCCAACCCTGTTTTCCCAGATCCTAAAAAAAGATTTGGATCCTATCACGTTCAAAGGGGGGTCCACCCTTGTTCAGTACGTTGATGATCTATTGTTAGCCTCGCCCACTTTAGAGGCCTGTGAGCAAGATACTTTGACACTCCTCACAGCTTTAGCTCAGAAAGGCCACAAGGCCTCAAAATCTAAATTGCAGCTCTGCAAGTCTAAGGTACATTATTTAGGGCATGATATCTCAGCAGGAGAACGACACCTTTCCCCTAGTAGAGTTGAAGCTATCCTCAACATTCCCAAACCTATGACTAGAAAACAGATGAGGGGATTCTTAGGTGCAACGGGTTATTGTAGACAGTGGATCCTGGGTTATGCTGCTTTCGCAAAACCCTTGCAAGCATTCACTCATGATACCACCCCGGAACCCCTCCCTTGGACTCCTGAAGCCGAACAAGCATTTGTGGTCCTTAAGCAAGCCCTCACTCTTGCTCCTGCTCTTGGACTTCCTAATTATAAGAAACCCTTTACCTTGTTTTGTCATGAACGGGAAGGAATCGCTTTAGGAGTACTCACTCAGCTGCATGGTGAAAAGCATCGCCCAATTGCATATTACAGCTCTGCCCTTGATCCCGTAGCTGCGGGACTTCCTCCTTGCCTCCGTTCAGTTGCAGCTGCTGCCTTGTTGGTTGAAAAGGCAGATTCTCTAGTTTTGGGACACTCTTTAACCGTTGCAGTTCCACATGCTGTGATGGCCCTTCTGCTCAAGGGCAAAACTCAGCACATTTCCAATTCCCGTCTTACTAAATATGAGAAACTTCTACTGTCAGCTGCAAATGTAACCTTAAATCGCTGTTCAATTCTGAATCCTGCGTCACTTCTGCCTATTGCCTCTGATGGTGAGCCTCATGATTGCCTGTCTATCACAACTCAATTGTTAACCCCTCGAACTGACCTCAAGGACATTCCTATCCCGAACTCTGACCTTGTTTTGTTTGTTGATGGTTCCTGTCTTAGAAATGATGCAGGCAAATTAGTTGCGGGATATGCAGTATGCACTCAGTATGCTGTTTTGGAAGCCTATTCTTTACCCCAAGCTCGTTCTGCTCAAGTTGCTGAACTCATTGCTTTAACACGTGCTTGCATTCTTGCAAAAAATCAAACCACAACCATTTATACTGACTCTAAGTATGCTTTTGGTGTTGTTCATGATTTTGGACAAATCTGGAAACAAAGAGGGTTCCTCACTTCATCAGGGACCCAAATCAGTCATGGTTGTTATGTAAAAGCGCTCTTAGAAGCTGTTCAATTGCCTCTTGCTATTGCTATTGTTAAATGTAAAGCTCATGAGAAACCGTTTGATGATGTCACACGAGGAAATGATCTGGCAGACCGTTCTGCCAGAAATGCGGCCCTTTCTGGCCCACAGGCTCCTAACTCTGTTTTTGTTTGTTTTTCAGCAGACCAGTCTCCTTTGGCTAGCCTTTCAAGTCTGGCCCTTCTTCAAAATCAGGCCCCAAAAAAGGAAATAAATGACTGGCTGTGTGCAGGATGTTCACTGCACCCCGACTCTCTCTGGCGCTCCCCGGACGGCCGCCTGGTGGCGCCTAGAGAGCTTTTGCCACATCTTGCTCGTTTAACCCACTCTGTGGCCCATACGAGCAAAGGAGGAATGATTGCTACAGTACAAAGAAATTGGTTTGCCCCAAATTTTCCTTCCATGGCACGACAGTACTGTAGCTCCTGTCCCATCTGCTTAGCTCACAACATTGGGCAACGGGTAAAAACGACACCCGCAGCCCATCCCCCTCCATGGGGACCGTTTGTAAATCTGCAAATTGATTTTGTGCAGCTACCTAAGTGCTGTTCTTATGAATACATTCTTGTTATTATTGATGTGTTCTCTGGATGGGTGGAAGCCTACCCATGCGTACGTGCTGATTCCATCACTGTAGCAAAGAAATTGCTCAAAGAATTCATCCCTAGATTTGGATTGCCTCTCACAATAGATAGTGACCGTGGCACCCATTTCACAGGACAGATAGTAAAAAACATCTGCCAAGCACTCAACATACAGCAACACCTACACTGTAGTTATCATCCACAGTCAAGTGGTGCTGTAGAACGTAAAAACTCTGATTTAAAAACGCGCATTTCGAAGATTTGTGCTGAAACAGGCCTCAAATGGCCTGATGCACTGCCCATTGCTCTTATGCACATTAGAAACACTGTTAACAGAAAACATGGCCTAACCCCTTATGAAATACTCATGGCACGACCCATGAGGATGCCAGCTACACCACCTGTTGCCCCTCACCAAACAGACCTACAATTAACTGATGAAACTGTACTAAATTATTGCAAGGCGTTAATGAAGTATGCCAGGTCTGTTCATTCACAGGTCCAAGAAGCCTTACCTCAACCACCGGATGTTCCCTGTCACAACCTCGAACCAGGGGATTGGATCTACGTAAAGGTCTATCAACGGAAAAACGCACTTCAACCCAGATGGAAAGGACCTTTCCAGGTACTTCTGACCACTAATTCTGCTGTTCGTTGCCAAGGTCACCAAACGTGGACTCACGCCTCGCACTGCAAGAAGGTATCACCTCCATTGGACCCCGAAGCAGCTGTATTCCAACCAAGGTTGGGATCTTTCCCTGAGGCCAAGGACAAAGACCCTCAGGACCTCACTCAGGCAAGTGAGGAGCATCAGGGTGCAAGTGCTAGTAACCTCTCCCCTGCACCCAACACCTCAGCCCAGCCGGATTCATCAGTTGAAGAACGAAGATATCATCTTCGGCCTCGAAGAAAGTGAATGCTCCCATTCGGAAGATCACCACCTCGATCAAGACCAAGAGCCGACATTATCAGTCCTTTAGGTAACTTGAGCCCAGAGGACGAAGAAAGACTTTGGCTGCCATCCTGGGTTTGGCTGGTAGTGTTCTTTTTCTTACTGGCGCTGGTTATGTTTGTTGTTAAGATTCTTTGTCCCTCCTGTATCTAAAAATGGCACTGATATCCTTATATATCACACTTGGGTATCTCAGTATCACCCAAGGGGGGTGGGAGAAAAATTTGTATTTGCAGATCTCCCATGCGGTGGCTCAAGCTGGAAATAAAAGTGACTGCTGGATATGCTCTCACAGCCCAGCACACCTACACCAAGGAATCCCAATGATCGGAGTACCAATATCCCTCCAGCAATGGGGAACAATAAACGGCGGCTTCGTTAGACACTACTCGTTAGCTGCCCATCGATCCGCTCCTAAAGAATGGAGGGCCGCCCCTGCTAACTGGATAATCTCCCCAAGAGTAGAGGCGCCTTTCTGTTACAGATCCAACAACACCGGAGCTTATAATAAAGCCACACCTGTAGGACACTACCCTCATTGCCTAACTACTCTAGATTATAGCCCTAGTAGCACCAGTGGAATCCTGTTGGGTAACGTACCCTCTCTCAATTGTACAGGATTCATGGTCTACAACTTTTCTAAGGAACCTCATGTTGCTCTCATTGCAAACAGATCAGAATTTTACATTCACTCCAATTTTACTTCTTGTAATATATCTCGGTCCAGCAGAATAACAGCTGAACGTGGACCGTCCTATACGATGCATATCAATCGAAAGTGCCGGATAGGGCACAACAACTGCCGAGATTTGAGTACCCTTTCTGCCCCAGGCCTTTACTGGCTCTGCGGAAACAGGGCTCATAAAATCTTGCCCTGGAATTGGGTGGGGGCATGCACTCTTGGACGTGTTATCCCTGGTTTCGAAATGCATAGTGCAATATATCTGGAACAAGTAAAAAATTTCAACCATCACATGAAAAGGGCGGTTAACCCCTTAGCTACCAGAAACACAGGGTTCCATCGATTTGTGAGAACCTTCATACCGTGGCTTGGAGTAAGAGAATTGGAACTGGCCATAATTAACATTTCAGCCACAATGGAAGCTATGGGAAATGCCACTGCGGATGCAATTCAGGCTCTGCAAAAAGAGATCTCCCAGATCTCACAAGTAACTATACAACACCGCATAGCCCTAGATTACCTATTGGTATCCCAGGGAGGAGTATGTGCCTTAGTAAACTCCACCTGTTGTGTCTATGTCAATCAGGACATGCGAATCGAAACTGACATTCGCAAAATCCGAAATCAGTTAAGGGTCCTACATCAAGTGGCCTCAGAAAATACTGACTGGGGTCTAGAAGAAATGTGGTCTTGGCTAACCTCCTGGCTCCCAGATTTCGGGGCCCTTGGCAAGAAAATCCTGTATGGAATATTGTTTGTCTTGATAGTTCTGATAATGTTCTATGTCTTAATGCAACTGATCCTCTGCTGCGTGAAAGCCAGCAGGGGAAGCTTTAGCAAGGCAAGAAAACCCACAGCAGAGTCTAGAATAATGGTGTTACAAAAGTGTGAGCAGATTGAAAGAAAACATGAAAGGCTGCATGATGAAATAGAGGGGCTCATGAGAATGGAAATTTAAGGCTAAAGTGAGACTAAATAGTCTCAAAGGGGGGGGCTGTGGAATCAGAAAAAATATATGCCTTAAACTTTGATTATTTTAGTTATAAGATGACATAACCGCTTTGTGTAGAATTGCTGGCTCGGTACAGTAGAACAGATAAGGGCAAGTGTTTGTTCTTTGTAACTCTTCTGCAAATGCTTCGCTCACCGCGGCCTTGAAGGTAGAAAAAAAAAAAAAAGTATGTACAAAGTAGATTTCCAGGTGCAAGAAGGAGGTTTGTGAACTAACCCTATCTCCCCCATAATTCCCATCCTGATAACAGCAAAGAAATAATGAAGTAATATTATAGCTGCTTTTCATGCTAATTTCACTATATGATCACGTGAGTTGTAAGCGACTGTTAAAAAGTATATAAGCCTCCTGATTTTGCTCTTGGGGGGGGACCCCTTCCAAGTGCTTGGGAAATCCATGTCACTTTGGAACTCCCCCTACAGCTGTAGTTTCTTTTGAATAAAAGCTTCTGCTGACCTGACCCAAAAGTACTCTGTGTGTGTTTCCACGACATAATGTATCAACACCTGCAAAGAAAGAGAATGGGCCAGCACTGAATCTACACAGTTATTGAGCCTCTTTTTTTTCCTTCCTCACGGACAGGTTGGAAACTAGTCTCTAGTCTGTGTAAATCTGAGAGTAAGCTGGAAAGAAGCCAGAAGTATTTTCTCTTTAAAAGTTAGCCAATTTTTAAAATGTATTTGGACACAGTACCACCTCAATTTTGTAGCTGGAACACTTCTGTTTTAATTTAAGTTGTAATAAATACACCAAATTTGGTGTTTCTCCAGTGACGTATCTCCACAGGTCTCACATTTGCGAGAGCCCGGCAGGACAAATTATGCTGAGGGGAAACCAGCACGGGTTCGTAGCAGGTAGATCAAGCCTGACTAATCTAGTCTCTTTTTATGACCAGGTTACAAAACGCCTGGACGCAGGAGTAGGGGTTGACGTCATATAATTAGACCTGAGGAAGGCCTTTGATACGGTATCCCACACCATACTGGTAAACAAGTTAAGAGGCTGTGACTTGGATGACTACACAGTCCGGTGGGTGGCGAATTGGCTAGAAGGTCGCACCCAGAGAGTCGTAGTGGATGGGTCGGTATCGACCTGGAAGGGTGTGGGCAGTGGGGTCCCGCAGGGCTCGGTCCTTGGACCGATACTCTTCAATATCTTCATCAGCAACTTGGACGAGGGAGTGAAGTGTACTCTGTCCAAGTTTGTGGATGACACAAAACTGTGGGGAGAAGTGGGCAGGGAACAACTACAAGCAGACCTGGACAGGTTGGATATACGGGCAGAAAACAACAGAATGCAATTCAACAAGGAGAAATGCAAAGTGCTGCACCTAGGGAGGAAAAATGTCCAGCATACCTACTGCCTAGGGAATGACCTGCTTGGTGGAACAGAAGCGGAAAGGGATCTTGGAGTCCTAGTGGACTCCAAGATGAACATGAGTCGGCAGTGTGACGAAGCCATCAGAAAAGCTAATGGCACTTTATCGTGCATCAGCAGATGCATGACGAACAGATCCAAGGAGGTGACCCTTCCCCTCTATTGGGCGCTGGTCAGACCGCAGTTGGAGTACTGCGTGCAATTCTGGGCGCCACACTTCAAGAGGGATGTGGATAACCTGGAAAGGGTCCAGAGAAGGGCCACTGGTATGGTTAAGGGCTTGCAGGCCAAGCCCTATGAGGAGAGACTGGGGCACCTGGACCTCTTCAGCCTCCACAAGAGAAGGTTGAGAGGCAACCTTGTGGCTGCCTATAAATTCATCACAGGGGCACAGAAGGGAATTGGTGAGGTTTTATTCACCAAGGCAGCCCTGGGGGTTACAAGAAATAATGGCCACAAGCTAGCAGAGAGCAGATTTAGACTAGACATTAGGAAGAACTTCTTCACAGTTAGTGGCGCCAAAATCTGGAATGGGCTCCCAAGGGAGGTGGTGCTCTCCCCTACCCTGGGGTCTTCAAGAAGAGGTTGGATAAGCATCTAGCTGGGGTCATCTGAACCCAGCACTCTTTCCTGCTTATGCAGGGGGTCGGACTCGATGATCTATTGAGGTCCCTTCCGACCCTAACATCTATGAATCTATGAATCTAGGTGCAACATCTTCTTACCTGTATCACTGTTCAAGGTCTGTAGATGGAAGTGTCACACCTTCTTACAGGAAAAATAGTTCTTACTTTGGAGTATATGTGCTCAACTACAGAAGAGACTAAAAAATTTTCAAGATAAATATTTTGTACATGGGTGGGGAGGGGGGAGGATTTACTGTAGCTTTCCATTCATTTTCCCAAACTGGCTAGCAATTTAGGGTGCTCAACTGGAGATGTTTTAAGGGGACTTCATTTTTGGAGGGTGGTTACTCTGCACTTTCTGAAATGTCAGGTCCTTGTAAGGTGTCACTGGTGCCTTCAGTATTACTTGCTGTGTTTGAAAATCTTGGCCTTAATGTTTAATTCAGTATCCATTCCTTTGTCTTTTATCCCACTGTGTTAGGTTCTGCTAGAACATCTGGAGCAGATAGTTCCAGATGTTTATTACTTTCCAAGTAGAAAAAAAATAGATCCTTTGTGTACATTTGATCTTAAGGCTTTTCTGAGGTCTACAACACCCATGTTAGGAGTGTATGTCTTGATCGCATGGAATTAAGGCTTTGAGAGCAGTCCATGCATAAATATGATAGAAACTCTCATTGGACTCCAAAGAGTAATGCAATAAATCTGCCTTGGTTATTATTACTTCAGGAGTTTTTGTAATTGACCTGCTTCTTCATAACTGTAAATTACATTGAAATACATTCTCACTGCTTGCAGTAGGAGGGTTTTGCTGATCCAGTGTAAAACAAAGCCAGTTCTGCTTAGTGAGAACTACAGAACACACAATCAGAAATCCCATTTTATCTTTCATTAATGCTTTGTCCAGAACCTGCATTTGGTAAACGTTTGTCCGGCCATATCAAGGCAATGCATCTGGGGCTTACTTGGTTTCTCTCTGCCCCAAGTTTTGATGAATAACACTATATAACATTTAGTATTATTCATCAAGGCAGGATGACATTCAACAGATTGAGTTTGTTTCACTGGGTTTTGGCTGTATATATGTTTTTCATACCTGGGAGTAAGAAATTGCCAGTGCATGTGGATTGACTTTGACCTGGCAACAAATTGTTTTTGGCTTCTGCTGGGGGGGGTGCTTTATAAGCTCCATACTTATGAGTATTCCCCTTGTACAAAATGGCAGGTGTAAGAAAAGTGACTAAGTAGTTTTTGCTGGGTTCTTAATGTGCATAGATGATATTATTAATGGCAGAGGACATTAATAATGACATAATGACATTATTTATGAGACTAGATGGACTTTCTGAATTTAAGGAAATAATGTGTTGCAGTCAAACATGCCTTTCTCTTACTTGATAGGAGGGAGGTCTCTTCCATAGGAAAAAAAATGGAGGAACTCTGTCTTGCCTACTAGAAAATTATAACAGCTTCCTAACAGGTCTAGACTGGAAGCACCGTGAAAAAGCAAATCCATCCTCTGAGAAGCAGCATTTGTAGAGGTTAGAACATGGGGCTGATTATTGGATTTATTTCAGGTTTTTCAGGTGACTTACTGCATTGATCTGCTGCTATCTTTGACTGGGTCCCTGATCTTTCAGACCCTCAGTTTTCCTACCTATAAAAGCAAGGTAAAAAAAAAATCTGTCCCATGGCAGGAAAGGTAAAGCTTCACTCAGGAGTGTTTAGGCAGTGCCCTGTAATCAGATAAGAGGTGCTCTTGAAATGCAGCCTATTTAAATTATAATTTCCTTTCTATACACAGAAAAAGATGAACTGCCCTCCATCCTCAGCTGAGTTCAGTATTGACAGTCAGAGCTTCCAGAGGGCTCCAAGCATGTGTTCCTCAGATGACCACCAGCAGTAAGCTGACCACTAGTCCCACCTAGATGACTTGACCTGAGCACTGATTCTGAGTGCATTTATGTTGGTTCTCCTGATGCAGAGGCTGACATTGATGGTGACTGGTTCTCATTTCAACAGGTCTGACATTTTTATGGGTAGGAATGATGAGAAGGCCACCACTGGAGGTGAGGCTGATTTGGAAATATCACCGTGGTTAAAAACTGGACCTATAACCTGAAGTCCTTTCTTGACAACTGTGGCCAGTCTTGATATATCATGCCTTTACCTCCATCAGTGCAGGAAAGGGTCCTTGTAGCTTCCACCCAGTATTGACAAGGGCGACAGCTTACACTGTTCTCTCTCAAAATCAGAAAGAGCAAATCTGGCACATGTGATGCAAGGCCCTGAACATGCATTTGAAAGTCATTCCCCTAAATTCCAAGCCCTCACTGCTGTTACTGGTAGCCTACCGAACTTAATTTGAAAGAGCAATGCTGTCTGAGACAGCAATTTGGGATGCACCAGAGATGAAAAAAAATACTGTCCTAGTGATAGACAAGAACAGGCAAGGAACATCTTGCCCAAGTCATTGCTTTCATAAGCTGTGCCCTGAGGACAAGAATGGAATGGCCATCCACAAGTGGATCTGATGAGATGGACAAGGTAGCTCATTAACTATACTTTTCCCCTTCCTGACCAAAGCCAGATTGCTTTGCCAGCTGGGGTGGTTTGCATTCCTTGTGGGAAATGCATCACTCTTTTGCCATCCCCTCTTCTTTCACCATAAAAAGGTGAGAGAATACTTGACCCCAGGGTAACTTTCCTTGGAATGTCTGAACACTGATGGGAAGTATTATTTTCCTTTAAGAGTATTTTGGTTTTTCAGGGCAAATATCTCAAAAGTGACAGTTCAGAGAGGAAGAGAAAAGGAAATTAATTCTCCTTGTGGGAGGTCCACTACGCCTTCCTATTACAGGGATAGCTAGTACCAAGAGTTGTCAGCTCAGCCTATCTAAGCATGCTGCTTGGTCATGGTTACAAGACAGCTGATCTCATCAAGGGGAGTCAGGGCTCAGTCTACCCATGAGAAGACTATCCCAGCCCACCTGTAAGCCAGCAAGCACCTACCAGTATGGGCAGCTAGTAAGCACCCAGTCCTAATTAAAGCCTACCAATTCAGTTGATAAGAGAGAAAAGGCTTTTAAAAGAAAGGAGCTGCCAGCAAACAAAGCAGGTGAACTGTAATGGCACGAAGCTTGGTGAGGGCCCTCTCAGATGGCTGCGGGAGAGCCAGCCTGCAAGAGCTTTGTGCTGCTTGGCAAAGAGATACAATTGGCAGGAGAACCTGGTTCTCAGGAAAGCTTCAAGGGTGATACTGCCTGCAGGCAGAGGGCCTGGCTGATAGTTTTGAACTTAATTGAGTCTTACAGAAGTATGTCTTCTGGCTACAGTCCTGGAGTTAGGGCCTTCACTGTATTTTTATTGAGCTTTCTGTCAACCCTCAGAAATGAGTGCTGCTTGATATATAACCTAAATTATTTATGGCCTAATTGGGGGAAATCAAGACAGAAGATGCCTGTAGCATCATATCAAACTACAGAGGATATTAGAAGGTGGAATGCGCTTTGACAGCCTTCTGTGATCACTTTCCTCAGCTACCTCAGGAATTATGGGGAACTTGGTGTTTTTCATAACAAAAAAGCAATATCTATTCTTAAATTGGGCAATATGAAAGAAAATCCATCCTCTTTCCTTTATCCTCTGTTCCTGGTACCGAGGCAAAATGCTTGTTTTTAACAATTATGTCTTTAAGTACAACTCATATATATAAAAAAACTAGAACTTGCTCTTCACTCCAGTTTACCCTGTTTTTACAGGCCCAGACTTCATCTTCCAGGGGGAGAAGGTGATCATTTTGACCTCTGCACACATCCTTGCATGGTAACAGCTGTTTTACACAACATTTTTGGTACACCCTTCCTCTCCAACTTCCCTTTTTTCAGAAAAGCAAGTGTTACTGCATGGCCACAAAGCACCTCATCAGCCTATACAGGGTCTGCAGATTAACTTTGCAAATAAATACAACAAATCATTTGCTTCTTTCAAATCAAATATGTACACATGCTTTTTTTTAAAAGACCAAAAGTCACACCAAGTGGCACTAAGGGGCAGACATAGCTTAGCAGCATGTACCATGCTTTATTGCTGAAGAGGTACAGGCCACAGAGTCCCTCCTTGGCAGGCTCACCATTCTAGATCTCCCTATTTAAAGAACTGGGTATCACCTTCACCATCTGCCGAAAAGCTGGCAAGTCGGTCAGCAACACGCAAGTCCTTGACTTCAGGAAAGCCGACTTTGACAAGCTCAGGAGGCTTGTCAGTGAGGCCCTAAGGGACTGTGACCACAGGGAGAGGGGAGTTCAAGAAGAGTGGTTGCTCCTCAAGGGAGCGATCCTCAATGCACAAACTAAGTCTATTCCATCTTGGAGGAAAGGCAGCAAGAGGGCACAGCAGCCCCCCTGGCTCTCCAGGGACCTAGCAGACCTCCTGAGGCTAAAAAGAAAGGCCTACAAAGGATGGAGGATGGGAGTCACCTCCAAGGAGGATTATTCTGCACTGGTCCGGTCCTGTAGGGAGCAGACCAGGAAAGCCAAGGCTGCAACTGAACTCCAGCTAGCTTTGAGCATCAAGGACAATAAAAAGTCCTTTTTCAGATATGTGGGGAGCCGGAGGAAAAGCAGGGGCAACGTTGGACCCCTGCTGAACCAGATGGGGCAACTGACAACTGACGCCCAGGAAAAAGCCAACCTATTAAATAGGTACTTTGCGTCGGTCTTTCATCAGCCCCATGGGACGCCTGTGCCTGCTACAGGGCCGGGAAGTCCGGGTGAGGGTGATCCCCTGCCCTCCATTAATGCTGACTTTGTGAAGGAACATCTTGAGAAGCTGGATACCTTCAAGTCAGCCGGCCCTGACAATCTTCACCCCAGGGTACTCAAGGAGCTGGCGAGCATCATAGCCCAGCCTCTAGCACGGATCTTTGAAAACTCTTGGCGCTCTGGTGTAGTGCCCGAAGACTGGAAGAAGGCCAACGTGGTGCCTATCTTCAAGAAAGGGAGGAAAGTGGATCCGGCTAACTATAGGCCCATTAGCCTGACTTCTATCCCGGGGAAGATCTTAGAAAAGTTTATTAAGGAGGCCATCCTTAATGGACTGGCCGACGCCAACATCTTAAGGGATAGCCAGCACGGGTTTGTTGCGGGTAGGTCTTGCTTGACCAATCTCATTTCCTTCTATGACCAGGTGACCTATCACCTGGACAAGGGAGATGAGATTGATGTCATATATCTTGACTTCAAAAAAGCCTTTGATCTGGTGTCCCATGATCGTCTCTTGGAGAAACTGGCCAATTGTCGCCTTGGGTCCCCCACGATCCACTGGCTGGAAAATTGGCTCCGGGGTCGGACCCAGAGGGTAGTAATTGATGGAAGTCACTCATCGTGGTGTCCTGTGACCAGTGGGGTCCCCCAGGGCTCTGTCCTTGGACCCATACTGTTCAACATCTTCATTAACGATGTGGACACTGGAGTCAGAAGCGGACTGGCCAAGTTCGCCGATGACACCAAACTTTGGGGCAAAGCATCCACGCCAGAAGACAGGCGGGAGATCCAGGCTGACCTGGACAGGCTCAGCAAGTGGGCGGATGAGAATCTGATGGTGTTCAACGCCGATAAATGCAAGGTTCTCCACCTTGGGAAAAAAAACCCGCAGCATCCTTATAGGCTCGGCAGTGCTATGTTGGTTAGCACTATGGAAGAAAGAGACTTGGGGGTCATCATTGACCACAAGATGAACATGAGCCTGCAATGCGATGCTGCGGCTAGTAAAGCGACCAAAACGCTGGCTTGCATCCATAGATGCTTCTCAAGCAAATCCCGGGACGTCATTCTCCCCCTGTACTCGGCCTTAGTGAGGCCGCAGCTGGAGTACTGCGTCCAGTTTTGGGCTCCACAATTCAAAAAGGATGTGGAGAAGCTTGAGAGAGTCCAGAGAAGAGCCACGTGCATGATCAGGGGTCAGGGAAGCAGACCCTACGATGACAGGCTGAGAGCCCTGGGGCTCTTTAGCCTGGAAAAGCGCAGGCTCAGGGGTGATCTGATGGCCACCTACAAGTTTATCAGGGGTGATCACCAGCATCTAGGGGAACGTTTGTTCACCAGAGCGCCCCAAGGGATGACGAGGAGGAATGGTCACAAACTACTACAAGATCGTTTCAGGCTGGACATAAGGAAGAATTTCTTTACTGTCCGAGCCCCCAAGGTCTGGAACAGCCTGCCGCCGGAGGTTGTTCAAGCGCCTTCATTGAACACCTTCAAGATGAAACTGGATGCTTATCTTGCTGGGATCCTATGACCCCAGCTGACGTCCTGCCCTTTGGGCGGGGGGCTGGACTCGATGATCTTCCGAGGTCCCTTCCAGCCCTAATGTCTATGAATCTATGAAATATAAGTGGGGATGGAGCTTAGCTGGTCAGTGACTGTCTTCAGCTGACATGTGGAGCACCTCTACAACGTTCAATTGGGACATCCCTTTGGCTCTCCTTCTCAGGGCCCTTTGGTCTGGGTTGTAACACGGCCTTCCAGATAGGTCATGTTTGCATTCTCATCCCTTTCCTGGAAGCATTCAGTAGTTTCTGTCCATCTGTACCAAGAGGAGAATTCAGGTTCACCCACCCTAACCTGGGCTCTGATCAATACAACTGGTACCAGGTGCCCTGGCAGGAAACAGCCTGGAGCTGATCCCTAATTTACTGTGCCTCCTACTCCACATAGGAATTCCTCATTTGTCCTCTTCCCGCAACTGGGATTTTTCCTTTTTCAGACCAACACTTAACAAGTGCAGCAGGAAGGGCTAATTGAACAGAGTTGGTTGACACCCAGTCCTCCTGGCCTTCAAAGTGGCAGACACTTCTATTACACGTCATTCCAGGAACCCTGTTGTCAGACCTATAACCATGTCTACTTTCTTGGGTTAAAAATTCTCCTTCCAGCCTCTTTTGGTGTAAACACCCTACCTCTGAACCCATGCTGTGCAGGCAATTCAGATGGTACATTCAACATTTCCATAGAAACCCAGGCTGCCTTTCACAGCTGCACTCTCTCTCCATCCTTCCTTCTGTGGATGAAATTTTTGCTGACAGCTTGTCAGGCACATTTGTCACCCCAAGTCTAAAGGAAATCTCTGCACAAACCTGTCAGCTGTAACACAGCTAACTACCTCTCTCAGCTCTCAAAGTGCAAATGGACTTTTCTGATTGGGGAATAACATGCCAAGATATCCTTCTGTTTATTACCCAAATCAAACCAAAAAACAAAAAGAAAATAGCAGTTAATCACACCTTTCCATCCATGAGATAATTTTGCCTGCAAGAAATAATCATTTGGATGAAGTATACGTATCGCTTGAGGGGGCTAGAAGGTTTTATTTTAGTATGCTGGTCATCAGTGCCTCACAGTAAGCATCCAAGTCCCAGATTATTCATCATAATTTGGTTTGACACAGGACTGTCTAGCCCTTGCTCCTTCTGCATTGCTCCAATGCAGTACCTGCATGGCAGTCCTTGTGGGCATTTGACATTTCCCATTTTTCTGTGAAAAGGAGTGTGGTCCTGTTGTTTGAAGGCCTGGGGGTCCCTGGCTTGGAGCCAGGAACTCTCAAATTGTGATCCTAGGTCCAACAGACTACGTTTTATTGGTTCTGGGGAAGTTGGCCTTTCTGAGTCCCATTTTCACCCATTTGCAAGACCAGGAGAACATTACCTGATTTGAGAGACAGTGTAAAATGTTTTGGTGTTTTAAAGAACTAGCTAAACACTACAGCAAAACTGGCAGCTTTATGGTCTTTGTGCCGATGATCTTTTGAGGCCTTTTAGGCTTCTCTGGAGAAGCCTGGGCACTTGCTTAGTCAGTAATCTAGCTTTGCTCAGCCCTAAAAGGAGGGATCATTTCAAAATGCGAAAGACAGAAATGAAATAATACAAAGAAATGAAAAAAGATATTGAGCATCCCAGAAGAGTCTGTAAGACAACAAGATCTTATTAAATGATCTTATGATGGGATAAGAATACAATCAGATTTGACTCAGGGACTTTGTCCTTTCCAAATTGCAGTTGAGAAATCCTAATATATTCCTCTAGGATCCTTCAGTTACAGAATCTTGCTTGCTGCACTTACCTTGATGGAGAGAAATCAGGAAACCTTGGAAACAGTTAGTATGTAATTAATTTGTAGCCAAGGCACTGCTCAACTCACTCTCCTCAGTACTTGAAAACTTAATCATCACCTCTGTTTGAACAAAGGTTAGTCAAAGACAATAATTAACAGATTTATAAATTAGCCATGAAATATTACTATAATGCATTTGGAATATTTGGCTAATAACCACTCATGATTTACCTCCTTCCATGACCTCATAGACTGACAAACTCAGTTCCCACTTCTTGAAGAGTTGCAAAGACATTTATGTCATGTTGGCATTAACCACACATTATTTCCTTCGTGTACCCAATCTAGATTTCAAAGAATGATTGTTGATCACTTGTGCAGCAATTGTCATAAGGATCTGTGTGGATGGTCCACTCTCAAAGGTAAATTGGCCATGTGAAATCAAAGAGCAAACAGATTGCCCACTCTATGGCCTGGCAGGGACAATAACTTTTCCATGTATATTAATAAAATGGTTTCCAGATGCCTTCTTCACTAGAGACCTGATGAAGAATGCCTTGCATTTGAAAGCTTGCTTAACTTTATCCCAGCCGTGCAGATGGTCCAATAAAATATACCACCCCCAAAATCCTTGTCTTCTTCATTAGCTTAATACTCACAACTCTCTTGGGAATGCATGTCTGCTGAGGGGTGAAAAATGAAGGAAGCCAGAAAGCTTATAGAAGAAATCCTAGTCTCATTGCAGCTGTGGTGGCTTCATAGTGAATGGAGAATGAAAGAAGCTTTCAACATGGCACTTGCATGGCACTTGCTGGTCATCAGACCAGTTTATAGAATTCTTGCTGCCTTTGTCCAAGAGCAGGTTCCATATTAAGCTCCCTTCTGGAAGGAAAGGTGCCAAGCTTGCCTTTAAATTAGAGGCTATTAAACCTTTGTTTAAATTTTTGACATTGATAGTCTTACCCATTATCACTTGGTCTCTAATCCTCCCTTTTTTAGGGGAAGGATATAGAGAAAGTGATGTCAGAACAATACCTGGAGCCATCAGATTTCTGAGGGCCGATTGGTTTGTTTAGCCTGTATTGTGTGTGGGGATGGCACTGTTTTTGCAGCTCACTGCTGCCCAGGCTGATGACTTCTGTATTAACTGACTTTGGTATCTTTGACTGTGAAGTATTGCTATGGCTGTGCCTCTAGGCAGAGAGAGAGAGTACCCAGAAAGGAGCTCTAGATAGCTGTTCCCCTTTTCCCCAGAAATGATCAGGATGCAACAAGTTTCTCTATTGGGATTCCTGTTTGGTGGCAGAACTATTTCGGGGAGGTATTGTGGCACACAGGCAGTTACGTCTCCAACATGGGGATGACAGCTAGGTCTTCACTCTTGTTTGCTTGGGCTGATGTGGTTAATCAGCTTGTTTATTGTTCTGCTGGGGTCAGGACTCAGATGCATACTAGGTGGCTGAAGTGCAGCCTAATTAACATTGAGAGTGATACATACTTCCATCACCCAAAGGATGGCAAGCTACCATGTGATTTCAGTTTGGCTTAGCCTTAGAAATCAATGTGAGTATCAGCCACTGCAGGGGTGGGCAGTTATTTGGGTCCATGGGCCACATAGGGAGTTTTGTTGAGCTGTCATGGGCCAGGTTGCCCCCCACCCGCCCAGCACAACAACTCACCAAAACTTTCTATATG
The DNA here is from genome assembly GCF_030867095.1 of Alligator mississippiensis. Lineage (NCBI taxonomy): Eukaryota > Metazoa > Chordata > Crocodylia > Alligatoridae > Alligator > Alligator mississippiensis. Next base: position 181,955,714 of record NC_081825.1, on the reverse strand, counting down.
GGGCCACAAGTGGACAGGGCATGATGTTCAATTGTGGAATGGGTGGGTGAGGTCAGAAGAATGGGGCAGGGTTGTGGGGCAGTGACAGCATGGGGCCAGGGCCCAAGGCACGTCTACAATCTGCTCCCTGCACACTCCTGCAGTGGCTGCTGGTTCTGCAGGCAGGGGCATGCAGGGAGCAGACCATGGCCCTGCCCCGGCCCCAGCCCCATACTGTCACCACCCCAAGATCCCGGCCCCAGATGAAGTTCCCCACCTGCCTGCAGCCCCATCCCACCCCCCCCTGCTATATGCCCTACCCACATGGCTCCTGGCCGGTCTCCATGCACACCTCAGGATTGCAGGACAGTAACAGTGTGGGGCTGGGGCAGAGCCACAATATGCTTCCCACATATCCCTGCCCACAGAACTGAGACTCTTCCACTTCTTTCTTAAATGGAATTTAATGTAGGTCTAGCTTTAAGTGGGCTGGTTATTGATTAACTAAGAGAATCTTCTCAGACTTTCACCACTGCACCTAAGACCAGTAGAGGTGTCCAGACTAGCAGCTGCCTCAGCCACAAGAAAGATTAAGGCACAAGGTTCAAAGAAAGAGAGGTCCTCGGATTCCCTTGGAATTCATTTTGTGAAGAAATTTCCTTCTCTCTGTCTTGACAGAACTCAGTTTCATTGACCAACAAGGCTTCTATGTGCAAGTTTTTCCTTTTTTCTCACATCTCAAACCAGAGCAGGATGCATGCAAAGATTCTTAATATTTTGAACCATGAGGATTTTGGGATGGGTTATGTTTTGGGGAAAAATGACTGTGCGGCAAGCACCAGAAATCTATTCCATAATTACCTAATCTTGGCTGGGATTTAATTAGTACACCCTGTGCTGTAACACTGTGCAGCACAAACTGTAGACCGAGGAACACAATGCAGAGCAAGAGCCCTGCGGGATCTATGTATTTAATGTTCCAAAGGAAGTATCTTTTCTGTTCACTGTTTAATCTTTTCTACTGCAAGAGAAAGGGCCCTCCTGGTTTGCTATCGCCTTCTTTTTTAAAGTAAAAATTGATCTGCATTTGAGAGAATGTTAAGGAACTGTAATTGATACACAAGAAGGTCACATAACAAAACCTTCCTTCCTATCCCTCTTCGGGCCCCTCCTGGTAGTTAAACCTTCATTCAAGTCCTTTAACAAAGAATGGGTGGGGAATCTGCAGTTTAGCTCAGCAAGTACAAGGACAGAGAGGAAGAGAGTCCAGCCATCTAGCTTCCAAATGTTAAAGAGAACTTGCTCTGACCTACCTAATCTTTCTCCTTCAATCCTGTCAGCAGAACTGAAACAAGGAGGTGCTATAGTTCAGTCAAATAGGAGACTTTGCTTTAAAACCAGATACTGCTGCAGGTTCTGATCCGTAACTCATTAAAGAGAGGTAGTTATGTATGGATCTAGGATTTTGAAAAGAAGGTGTGACCCCATGCTGCCCTTTGCTAATGGGGGAGGAGCAGTCTGCCTGGGGGGCCGGGGGTGTCCAAGCTCCTTGTCCAGGCCAAGCAGAACTCCAGGCTTGGCCACCCTAGAGTGCTCCACAGGGCAAGGGGTGAGGGAGTGGGAAGAAACCATTTCCATACCCCACTGTGAGAACCTGGGGAAGTCCCATGTGTCCCCAGCCTTGTGTGCTCTCACCACCCCCTTCTCCCTCATCTGGATCTTGTGGGCTTCAGCACTGACCAGAGTGGGGTAGGGAGAATATTATGCTGACAGCTGGAAAGTGGTGGTGATGTTGACTGCCATGACTTGGGCTCCCTGTGCTCCAGCTGTTGCTGCTGAGGCATGGATGGGGGCATAATCAGAGGCCCTGGAGGCACAACCAGTAGCACATCTGAGCAGAGGGGTCAAGTGGGCATGAGCCCTGTGCACTAGCTTATTGGTTTCTGGGAAGTCTGTGCCACAGGGGCTGCTGCACCCAGGGTATAGGGAATCTGTCCTGCAGTTGCAGCAGCTGGAGCCCATGTCTGTACCCACAGCACAGCAGCAGCAGCAAGAGTGCAGCAGCAAGTTGTGGCAGGTAACACCACTGCCACAGCCGGGCAGCATAATTTTTCCCTCCTGTTCCCTTCAGGCTCTGCCCAGGGTGCCCTACACCTCTGCTCTGACCCCCTGCCATTGCCACTGCTGCCACAATAGGTCTGGCTAGCAGAGGCAGAGGGAGCCTGGGAGGGTCACACCAGCTCCCTCACAGCTACTCCTGATCCTCCCACTCCCAATGAGAAATTGAGTCTCTCCTCCCTACACCAGTGGCAAGGATAAAAGGCACGCACAACTGTGCTACGGTACCCACCTGGATCTACCCTTGGAGGTCATTAGCTGTGTTGGTCTGAAACTGTCAGAAAGTAGGGCAGAGTGACACCTTTGAGACTAGCCTGCTCAGAGGGCTAGGGTGGCCCAGGTGCATGATTAGCAGCCCAGAGATCACAAGTTTGAGGCTATAGCAGAAGTGCTCATTGAGTGGCCATGTCAGAGTTGAACAGATTTGTGAATTCTGCTAAACATAGGGTGGCTATGTTATTTTTAAGGAAATCTGGGACTCTGCACCGCCCCCCACCCCAAATTAGTGGTGCTGCTGCAAGCAGAGGCAGATGGGCAGGAGCATAGGATGCAGTTCAGGCGGGGGGGAGGTGGAGTGGAATGGTACAGCAGATAGGTAGGCAAGCAGGCACCGCTGCTGCTGTGCAAGAGCAAGGCGGGCAGATGGAGCAAGCGCCATCCCGCCCACATATGCCTGGCCTAGCTCCTCCTGAGCAGTGGCTGGAGGTGTGGGGCAAGCTGGGCTGGGCACTGCTACAGGCTACCCACCTTGTTCATGCACAGCAGCATCGGTGTCTGACTACCTGCCTGCCTGGCACACCATGCTGTTTTGCCTCCCCACTGGACTGTACCCCACACACCTGCATTTCTGGGACTTTTATTCAATTGGCCCAGGACTAACCTACACAATCCAGGATTGTCCCACCCAAACCAGGACACATGATCACCCCAGCTAAATACCTTGTCACAAGGACAAGGACATAAGAAGGAACGAAGGACCTGCTCAGAGAAGCATAAGCTTTCATAGGCAAAAAGCGTCCTTTGTCAGATGCTACAAGGTCAAAATGGAGTCTTTCCATTGCTTTCGGTAGACAAGTTTGGATCAGGGCCTCACAGTTGAGCTCTGCTTGTTAACAGTTCTACTTAGAACCTTCTATCCAAGGATCTTAATTCCTGTCCTCTGATATGCTGTTGCTACATATATATTTACATGAAATACTATGCTATTATGCAGCATGAAATACAGGATATTCTTAATATTAAGTTAGCATTGAAGCTCAACACAAAAGCCAGTCAGAACATGAAAGAGAACTAAATTTCATAAAACAAGCAATGAGACTGTAAGCACCACTGCCTCCCAAGGTGATGCCAGAAGTATGTCACGATCTATTTGTAATAGAATGGAACCCACGTTCAAAGAAAGAGATCATACACTGAGCATATTAAGCAGCACATTAAATGTGCATTTAAAATCCCACTCATGTTTTGAAGAAGGCCAATTTTAGAATTATTCTCATGAGCCCAACTTGTTTTCAAGATGGGCTGGCTCATAATTCAAACAAAGGGCAAACAGCAACCAGGTAGGTACACGGAAAGTAAAGCTCTCTGTGTAGCTACCAGCAAAGTTTTCAGTTTGTTCCCACGGTTCACTTCATCATCATTCAAGAATGTGGACACCAGAGCACGATGGGAAATGAACATAGTTTTAGAATTCCCAAATCCAGCTTAAGCTTTGCCAGAGTGAATATTTGTTCTACTCTCCTTGCATGTATTGAGTGCAAACCTCAACATCTTATAGTTTTAAGTCAGGGCCATCCAACTTCTGAGTGCTGGGTCGACAAGGGCCCACACCTTGCAAGCCTCACTAGGCCCTTGGGGCCATATACCACATGCCTCCCCCACCACTGCAGCACATGCTCGGTACCCTGCCCCTTTGCACCATGTGCTCTGGTGACTTCCCTATACTGCACCACATGTCTGGCCACCTCCTTGCCCCCCCACCACTGCACTATGCATCCCTCCCGCTGTACTGCATGTGCAGGTGCTTGCCCTGCTGCACTGTGCACCCGCCACCCCACCACCATTGTATTACTTCCCTGTATGCCCTGACTCGCCTAAGCACCCTAGCCATGGGCTCCCTCAGCGCTGTGAGTTGTGTTGTGCTGAACTACCCTGACCTCTGGGGTGAGGAAGGGGAAGCCAGAGGGAGAGGGAGCCTGGAGACCGCAACCACTTCTGCAGCTGGAGCAAAAGGGCAACCGGTGGCTAGGTGGGAACCTGAAGGCCACAATATAACCTCTTCCCGTGGGCTGCCAGTCAAACAGGCTTGTTCTAAGTTACCATGGGACTTTTTTCCTCCAGGCTTGCTGGAAGTGACATTGCATGGACAGTTTGTTTGTAATGATCTATTTGTCATGAGCCAGATGGGCCAGATCCTCTCAAACTTGAATCCCTGAACACGAAAAACCCTTGAGAATGGAGCACTCCTGTGAAGGAGCTTCTGCAGTTCAGAGAGAGAAGGCAGTGAACTTTGGCTGTATGTTGCTATGAAAGACAGGAGAAACTCTTAGATCCAACAGCTCATGGTTTTGGTACAAGACTCTTCTCCTTTTCATCCTCTCTGAATTACACAGTGGGGGTCTGTTCAGACCCAGGATTTTTCTCCTACTCCTTCTTCTACTCTTGAACATACTACAATACTCCAAAATCAACATCCTTCTCTTAAAAAATCCTACAGTGCTTCAGAGAACCAGAGACAATTTCCAAAGGGAGCATTGGGAAATTGGAGATTAGTTCACAAGTAAACACCTGGGGTCTGGCCCCAAGAGAACATGCTAGTTTAATAAGGGCAATTTAATCATTCTGCTTTTGTGTGACAAAATTACAACTAAGAGGTCAATCTTCCTTATGACTGAAAAGCAAGAAATCTGAATGTCTGCATTTTTAATAAGTGGTAACTTTAGGATGCGCCCCCCCACCTCTAATATCTCCAATTTCATCCCCTGAGATTTACAGGACTGCCCACTGCATTGTTCCTACTGATGCCTTATCTAACTTGTTCCTGGAACAGACACTGTTCTAATCTTCTTTGTTTGCCACACAATTTTGCAGGACAAACAAAGCCTTTGCCATACTTTCTTTCAAGACAGGAGTCTTAGGACAACACTTTCTCCGGCAAGAGCTTTTTTTCAACAGTTTGGGTCCAGCAGTTCTTTTAACAAATAACGGTTTTGCTTTTTGCAGCTCCTAATAGACCAAGAGTAAATTACTGACTGACCTACTTACTGGGATTGTTTAAATAATCCCCAACATGGCAGTGTAATTTGATGTCTGAAAATACAGGGCATATGAGTTGCAAATTCAGGGCAGAACCTCACTATGAAGAAGAAATAGTTGAATGTAAATGAGAACACAATTGGGTAATACAATCACCTGGGACATGTTATGCTTCCTAAAACTTTTTTTTTTGCTTCATCTACAGCATTTTTTTTGTATGGTAGATGGGCTAATTCTTGCTTCTCTGAGTCAATGGGCAAAATCCTAGAGCTCTAGATCCCAAATGCAAAGTGTGTTCAGAAGTCAGCTCAGGTATGTTTTCTCTCCTAACAAAATGCTTTCATCAATGCCTATCTGAATTATCCCTTGTTCTTTATAAGTACCTGCGTTAAGCACCTAAGATGACCCCTATTTAAATGGAGGAGAAACATCACAAGGAAAGAAGAAAAATGAGACAAGATGTATAATTTGAGGGGGAAATTCCCCAAAGGAACTGGGAAATACATAAACATACAATCTTCAAAATCATCCATTAAAATCAGTAAGGTAATTTTGTAAAATCTACTTAAAAAGAAAATTAGGTTTTGTAGATGAATCCATGTCAGCATGCTGGACCTCATCTCCTCTGGACTTTGAGAACAACTGGAGTATGGAAATGAACCTGCTAGTCTATGTACATTTCTTTCCATTAATAAACCAAATGAGAGACAGAGAGAGTTTCTTCCCAGTCAAAATTCTCTATGGGCTTGACTTCCTGTAGGCTTTTTATTACAATTGACCTATAGCACCCCTGATGGTTACAGAAAGTGACCTCCAGAGTACAGACACCCTATAAAAACAATTACAACTTAGTGTGCATGTCATCTAAAGGTATTTAAAAATGCTGTTCTCAGGACATTAGTGTCAGGTGGCAATGGCATAATACAATTGTCTTAGTCCCAGGTATGAAATCATTACAAGCACAGGCTCAAATCCTGATACAGATGATCCATTTTTCTTATTTTCAAGAGGGATACATTAAGTTGCAGGTGTTATCTTTCAGATGAGACTTTAAACAAGAGTTCTGCTCTGCATGGCAGGCCATGCTCTGTTCCATAAGTGATACTGGTTTCTTTTCCTTTGTGGCATGGCTACACTTTATTGAGGGTCAGCGTACATTTTTATAATCCATTTGAATATGTTATTTATCCACAGGTATCTGTGGTGCATAGCATTCAAGAAAGGGTGTCCTGGTAAACTAGACAAAGCTAATATTTGAGCTGGGTGGAAGCATTTGTTTTGCCTCTCTAGTTTATAAGTGTTTACTATATAGCTCCTGCTTAGAACATGGTTTCAGTTATTGGGTTGTGGTAGACTCCTATGCCAGCATGGGTGAGTATTCACCATTCCATCTAAAAAATATATATATATCCCAGATCATTGAGTTTACTGACCCCACTCATCAAACAAGAGGTAGAAGGACCTGGGTATATTAAAAAGGATGATATAGAGAAGAAAGATACCAGCAACTGATAGTGGAGAGAAAAACAAGTCAGTATTCATTAGCAACCTTTATCCAAGGAGCTTGAAATGTTTAAGGAACTAAAAGATTCTGAGAGATCTGATACAATCACACCCACAGTGATACGATCGCACCCACAGCGAAACATTGCAGGGCACAGAGCTGTAAGCTCCCAGTCTCTGATTCTACCAAACAGTCACGATTATGCTTACGTAAGGCAGAAAAGAGAAGAAAGAATACTGCGTAAATGGAAAGGAATTGGATAAGGAAAAATGGCTATATTGAAGAAAATGGGGTGGATAAGATAATTATTTGACCGTAGTTGGAAACTGTAAGGTAAAAGGGTATGGAACTGCACAGGTTCATTCACAATTAGGAAGAGTAATGGGATACAGTTCCTCTTGCTTAATTGTAGGACACTGACTGCTGTCATGTTGTCTAGGAGACCATGGAATTGTGATTTAGAGAAAGGGATAGGAAACCTGCTGTGACTCATTTAGGATCAGAGAGATAGTGTACTTGAAAATTTGCTAAAAGAACAATCGTGCACTGGTTACAAAGGGAGGTACTAGTTGACCTAATGGGACTCTTCCATTTTATTTCTGTGATGAGACTTAGGAATAACGAAAGGAGCAGGAAGATGTATCATTTGGGGTAAGTGCAATGCAGCTCTGCTGCATTTCTTGATCTTCTGTTCAAGGATCGCAAACACTTTGCAAAACATTTCTCAAGTGAGCCAGATGTAATAACAATCTCGCTGAGTTATTTATCCCCTATTTAGATGGTAAAACTAGATACAAGGAGGTTAGGGGACTTGTGCAAGGCTACGTAACATCAAAAACAAGAGTAGACCCCAAGCCTCCTATGTTAATGTTAATCCATGCCTACCTCTGTCCACTCAATCCTATGTGATTCATATAGAATTATGATAACAGTATGTTCTTGGCTGGACTTCCTTTCAGTATATGCTATCATTCATTCTGCTGGATCTTCTACTTACTCTCTTATAGAGGATGTCTGCACTGCCCACTCCAGTGTGGAGAGCAACCGTGTAATGAGCAAAGTTGCCTCCTGGCACAAGCCTTGTAGGCCGACTGGAGGAGCATGCAGTTCCAAGAGGCAGATGCCTCTGCCTGTCCCAGCTGTTGCTCATAAAGTGGCAGCAGCTGGAGCCTGTTTCCTGTTTTCCAGCATGGAAATACTGCTGCAAAGGTTGAGGGTAGTTCTGGTACCTTTCCTAATTTGGCATCCATGGAAGATACCCCTCTCACCCATGTCTGGTTATGCTACTGGTGGAGACCCTGGTATACTTTAAACCAGTGTTGCCCAACTGGCAGCCTGTGGGTTGCATGTAGACCATGGAGACTTAATTTGCAACCCTCCGGCTCTCACCTGGGTGCTGATCTCTCCATTGCTTTGGCCGCAGCAGCAGTCGGGGTCTCCAGGCTCCCCCTCCCTCCTCCAGCTTCCACTTCCTGCTTCCACCTTAGGGGGCACAGTGACAGTGTAGTCCATGGTACCAGGGGAGCCTGCAGCCCAGGGTACCCGCATGGTGCAGTGCAGTGGGGGTGCCTGTGGCTGGGGAGCTGAGGGTCAGGGCTGAGCTGGGGTGTGCATGCACATGGTACAGTTGAGGGGTGAGGATGTACACATGATATGTGGCCTGGGGACCATGGGTTGCAATAATGTGGTCTACACAACATGATGCAGCCCATGGGGCCTGCGGCCCCTGGCCACTTAGAAGTTGGGAAGCTCTGCATAAAACAAGAAGCTGAGTAAATTATTCCCAGAGATCTCAGTGCTGCCATGGCCATACTGCCTCTGGTATCCAAGGTAACTCATTTAAAAGTTAGCTTGGGGATCTCTACTCTACACTGAAGTCTGCAGTGTAGACATGCTCTTTGTCACTATTCTGTTATAAGATTTTCTTATGATCTGTTCAGGCCTTTGACACTACCTTCAACTTGGGTTTGCGCTTTGCTGTTTCCTTTGTTGGTTTTTGTTCCACTCACAACCTCATTCTTTACAGCAGAAACAGAAACTTTTTACCATGTGCAATCTTTGTACAATAGATCAAATACAAATGAATGGAAATGTCAAGGATAAAATGCTTCTCCTTCACCATGAAAAACATAAGAAGAAGGGATGGGAAGAAGAGAGGACTTTCTTAGGCATTAGAGGAGAGGGCAAAAAGACCTTGGGTTCTCCCTGAACACTTAATATTTACTATAGATGCTGAGATTTGTCTCTAGCATGCTCAAAATAATCAGCTAGGGGTGTCCCCAGACCACTCTCCACCAACTAAATTCCAGGTTTGGAGGGTGCAAAAGCAGTAGATAGGAGGACCTTATTTGTCAGCAGCAACCACAAGAAGGTTGCAGAGCCAGCACAGACAAGCCCTGCCTTCCTTGTATGAGCTGGACAGATGGAAGGGCATTTTTTCAAGTTAATTCCAGTGAAAAAGTCCACTTTAAGGTGACTCTCAGTACCTTTGCCTGTGTGCATGCAAGTCCTTACAAGTCTGAGGTGTGGTTTTCTACTGACTTAGGCATATGTTGCTCTGTAAAAGTCATCAGAAGGTGTAACATAAAGCATGAAACACTCCCTAAATAGTTGTAGGGCTGACCTGCTTAGAGCTACCACAGATAGGCAGACAGGATGGAATAATGCCACAGAACTGGAGCAGGTAAGACTCATCCAGGAACCCAGGAGAAAGCCAAGGGGACTATGGAAGCACCAAATAGAAATCAGGAGACTGGAACACCACATTTAGGCACTGATGCTATGACAAGATCTGCATGGGCAGAGTTTTGTGGCCCCGATCAAGGTTCCTTAGTGTGGCCACAGGTACCTGATCGGATCTCTATCTGTAGCGACAGTGCCGACTGCTGCTGCTGCTTCAGCACACATTTCCTGAATGTAGACTGTTGTGGTAGTGGCAGCTTGGGCTCCCTGGGGGCTGCCATTCTTATCTCTGAATTGGTGCCCAGAGCAAGTGCCCCACTTATCCACCCCAAGTTATGCTACTGCTTGTGTCTTACTAGCACTGATATGGGAAGGAGGAGATAAATGAATGACCAGTGTTCCAGCTAGTCCAGTTTCCTGTCCTCAAGAGTAACCAGCACTAGATGCTTCAAAAGAAGAACCAAGAAATCTTTACAATAGCAGGTATGGGATAACCTGCCCCTCATGAAAGTTTCTTCCTAAAACATAATAATACTAAGGGATTGTCTTAAACCAGAAACGGACAAAATATGGGCCATGGGCTGGATCTGTCCCATGGAGGGATTATATCCGGCCCATGGCAGGTCCCTTGGACCCACCTGGCCCAGATGCAGTCTGGTCCGTGGTGCGTCCTGCTATCCCTGGGCGCTCAGTGGAGCTGGGGTGGCTTGGTGGCTGGACTCCATTTCCCAGCAGCCCCAGCAACGGGTGGCTCCTTCCGGCTGCTAGGAAATAGGGTGCACAGCCCCAGCTCCGGCCCTGGCCCCAGCCCTGGCCCACGCTGTGCGAGAGGTCAGGGTCCCTGCAGCACCTGCTCCAGACCTGCCTGTCCCAGCCATGATGACTGGCAGCGGCAGCTGGACAGAAACTGCTGCTGGGTGTTGGAGAAGAAGTGGGACCTGGCAGCAGGCGTGGCAGCCTCTCCCTTGCCACTGTCAGGGCTCTGTGAGTCTCACTGCAGCCATCCAGACCCTATACTGGAGCTCTCCTCCCTGCTGCTGCTCCCACCACCATCAACACTGCCTCTGGGCTGCCCTTCTGCTGTGAGGATGGGCTGGAGCTACTGCCCAGCTTCAGCAGCAGTGACCCGGGTGCAGAAGCAGCAGTGGATAGGCAGAAGCTGCTACTGGACACTGGGAAAAGTGGGACCTGATGGTAGGCATGGCCACATCCTCCTCACCCTTGTGGCAGCTACTGCAGTCCTGTGCCCCTGTTGGCCCGCTTTTGCCTGAAGCAGTGCCTCCAAGGTACAGGAGGAGGAGTGCCAGGGGGGTGGGGGCACCAAAATACAAGTTCACCCAGGGCGCCATTTCCCCTAAGGCTGGCTATGACCCCATAGAAAGAAGTGGGGAAGATCAACCCTGAGGTATAGCTAACAGTTGGAGTGAGACTGGAGAACTGCATTGTAGCTATGAGGGAGGAGTGGTGGCCATGGCAGGGGGCGGGGTGGTGGTGCTTGAGGGGCACTAAGGTTTGGGCCATGCAGGGGTGAGGACTCAAAGCAGATGAAAACCTAGAGAGAAGCTGAGGTCAGAATAGAGCCCCGCATGGGTCCAGGACCCAGCAGACTGTGTGGGCCAAAGCTGAATGGCTATAGGCTGAAGCCAAAGCCCAGCACAAGTCAGGAACTCATGGTGTCATGGGCGACTGGTGCCTTCTGAGTCTGGGGGGCACCTGCAGAAGCTAGTGGCAGTGTTGGTGGCAGGGATGGGGGTAGTGAGCACCCGCAGAAGCTGGCGGAGATGGGGACTCAGCTGGCGAGCACCTGTAGAAGCTGCTAGTGGCGTCGTAAGCGGGGACAGAGCTGGTGAGCACCCGCAGAAGCTGCCAGCATGTCGGTGGTGGGGACAGGGCTGGCAAGCACCCACAGAAACTGCCAGTGGTATCGGTGGCAGGGATAGAGCTGGTGAGCACCCACAGAAGCCACCAGTGGCGTCAGCAGCGGGGACGGCCCTTTCAGGGGGAGCACGTGCCTCCCACTCCTTCCCTGTGCTCCCCCTACCAGTCACCTATGCATTGGGCTGAAACAGAGAGGAGCTAAGATAGGACCTTGCATGGGTCATGGATGCAGCAGGTTGTGTGGGCCAAAGCTGAGGAATTGTAGGCTGGAGACAACAGCCTGGTCAGGGACCCAGGGGCTGAAACCAGTGTAGGGCTGGAGAGTCTGGCAAATAACTTGGTGAAATCTGCAAGGCATGGGTGTAGCTATGGGGTCAGCTGCAGGCCACGATTGTCACCCTTAAGGCAATTAAGACCTGCAATTGGGACTGGTCGGGCCAGTGTCCAAGAACCAGAGTTTGGAAAGGTTGGAGCTTCATGGAAGGGCAAACAAGATCAAGAAGCCAGCTAAGGGCAGCATCAGTAGAATCACCCCAGGCCCAGGAGAGAGGGAGGAGAAATGGAGGGGTGGGGCAGCCTCCCAGTGTAAACAGCACTGACATCAAGGCATGGCAGGAAAGACACCAAGGGAGTATACTGAGGAGCTAGAGTGGAACAAAATCAAGGCCCCAACCTGGGGGACATCACTGCCTCCCTTGGGTACCGGTCCTGTCCCAGTGTGTGTGAATGGGAGTGGGGTGCGTATGCTTAGGAATGTCCCTGCCAAGACATACTGCCGACATGAGGTAGACATGCTCTTTGTATACTCTTTTTGTGTTTCCTTTAACCTGTCTTATTTTCAAATCAAACAATCTCATTCTTTGAATGTCATCCAAATGCTGTCTCTGAGGCCAGCATCAAACATTTCAGGGTGGTTTAAGGACAAGAATATTGCATGAGTTTGGGGCCCTTTAACTGATTGCCACATCACACATGATGAGCCTAAATGTTATGAAGGAAAACTTGTATTTCTCTGATACAATTTCCTGTACTCAACAGCCAAGTGCCTTCACTTAATAGTCGGAAGAAGTGTTTCATTCCTGGAGCCAAGAAGATGTTAACAAAGAAGCTAAGGAGGGTAGAGCAAGGGTACGCAAAGGAGCATGGGTATTGCTGTGTGGGTTTTATTTTTAAAGTATTACTAACTATTTGAAATCTTCACTTAAAACAAAGAACTTGAGGTAGGTTCAGGTACTATCTCTGCTATTTCCAAACCCCAGAAAGTGATGATATCTTTCTACTATTTGAAAAATATATTTTTTCTGTTGTTGTGTGAAGGGCCCTCAAATAACAGGAGAAATGGACTGTTGAGACAAAGGAAGACATCAGACTAACTGAACGTAAGCTGTGGTCAAGTGCACAAAGTAACCAGACGGAATGGGGAATCATCTTGATTTTCTTTCTCTTCTCTTGTCTGGAGAAGTTTTTATTAGCAGCACAAAGCATCAACACTGCCTCTTTACCTGGCACTGTGCAAACATACAGTAAAAGACTGAGCCCTTCAGAGCAGAAACTATTTAAACATAGGGGTGGAGAGAAGGGCAGGTGGGGAGAAACAGAGGTGAAATGACTTGTCTCCTGTCACATAGCAACTCAGAGCTGGGAATGTTTGATTTCTAGTCTAGTGCCTTCTCCATTAGCTTGTGCTGCCTTCCTGAAGTACCCTGAGAGCTGGGCACTGTGGCACATGCAGTGCAATTAAGCAATAGCTCTCTAAAATGCAACAAGTCAGCCAGCAGGCAATATGCAGTATAAAAACAGCATTGCTTAATTCAAACTGACAGCATTTGGTGCAACACATCAGAAGCTGTAAGGGCTAGAAGGCATTTCTTTCAGACCGGACTGCTGATGTCAACTTGGATATTGAACGCTCCAGCTAGAATTGCAAAGGCTATTTAAAAAAAGGCCTGCTTTCCCATGATACTTGCTTACTAATTTCTGAGCCTTCCTGTCTTTCCCTTTTGTTATGCCCACACCCTCTCAAATTGCCACATAAAAATGTGAAAACCTGCATGTTCTGTATCACTTTAACTCTGATTTTGAGACACAGGAGTGAGAGGAAGAGGTTAACAATTCTTACGGTCTTTTTTTCACTTTCTGTTTATGGTAGTTTAAGTTATTTAAGGAATTGGTGCACCCCCTCCCAAAAATGATCTCCAAAGCTGGGTTTCGTGGGACTCAAAATTCATATCCTATTCTATTTGTGCTTTGTGTAATCAGATTATACCCACTGATATGTGCCTGAAATAGGAGATGGGAGCGTTCAGTGGGGACTATAAAATAGTGACAATTATGGCAGAAAAGTGACAGGAAAGCACAGCTGGGAGAGAACTTGCTATAACCACCCGCCCAGCTAGAAGCAATCTGTGACCTGCAGAGAATAAGGAATTGGTCCATTTTAAATAAATCCATTTGACTGCTGACATCTCATGTGCTAATCCTGTTCCCCCTTGCCCCATTTAAATCAATCTGTACTAAGCCTGCAGTCTATCAGACCTTGCATGCACACACTGCTCCAAAGGAGAGAGATTTTACTTATTGAATACAGGACCACTGAGTACCTGGGCTAGATGTTTCTAACTTGCCTCCTGATGGGTTTAAAAGGGGTTGTTGCTGTTGTTATTAAACAAAATTTGCCACAGATTTATAGCTTCCCTCCACTTTCATTTTCTTTACATGCCCTAAGTAGATACATCATGTTGGCTTTGGCAAGCTCTGTACTACTAGTGGCTTTACAGTAGCTTCAAGAGTCACCTCCCACCCCCAACATCGCAAAATCATGTCTCCATTGCGTCAGGCACTGCATGCACATTGAAAGACATCCCCTGGCCCTGAAGAGCTTGAAGTTGAAATAGATCAGATAAGTCAGTAATCTGTGGCCTGCAAAGCCATTAGATTTAACCGGTGGACCTGCAGCTTTGGCAGTAGTCAGTGGTGGGAGCTTTGTTGCACTGTGCCTGGGCATCTAGGAGGTTTCTCATGCTGTACTGCAGCCAGGCAGCAGGGAGATGCGGCAGCGTGGAGGAGGCAGTGGTTGGGTCCTAGCACTGGTCCATCTTAGACCTGAGCTGGGCTGTTCTGGCCCGTTGCCAGAAAAGGTTGCTGACTACTTAGATAAGAGATGGCAGCAGAAAGGAGACAGAAGAATAACTTGCTGAAGACCCTTGTTAAAGCCAACCAAAAATTCCAGCTCTATTTCCAGGCTTCTACCCTGTCCAGTGGACCATATGATCTCTCTATTACTGCACGTAGCCATCTTGAAGCAGAGGAAAATAGCTTCTACATGGCTGCCTAAAACAGTATGATGTGACTAAGCAGTCAGACGAACCTCCACCCCTGCCAGATATGTCCTGCATTACAATGGAAGGGGAAACATCATTTCTTATCCTGTTCCAGATAAATGAATTTGGCTGACAACCAACTTTCAGCCTATGGTTTATCCGTGAGTCGTTCCCTTCAGTCATCTGCAAATGGAAGTGTCAGGTTGTCCATGGCCACCACTCCTTGGAAAACTGTCATGTTTTAAATCAGGAGACTAGGAGCAAATGATGAAAAGCCAAGAGTTTTGTTCATGTACAATTTGCCTGAAGGTCTGGCCATTCATAAGAAAAGCAGCCATTCCCCTAACATCCTGGGCAAACAAAAACCTTCCTGAAGACCAAATAGGGCAGTGGGGAAATTTGCCTGAATCTTGGCACGGGCTTTTTTGCAGCATGTGCAGGATGACAAGAGCTTCCAGGAGACAAGGAAGGAGTTAAATGCTGAAATCGCATGACTATCTCCTCCTGTCACTGGCTTGTTTTATGCTATGAGGAGAATTTCCTGACTCTTTGAAAGGAAATGGTTATAAAAGAATGATGGGCGAGGATTGTGGCAAATTCTACATAGTGGTCCAGAGAACTGGTGTTCAGCACAACACAAAGATGGGGTGAATGATTGTGAGCATTGGCCAGAGGAATGAAAATGGGAACCAATTCCAAAAAGTGAAGGGTACCAAAGAGCTGAAGAGAAAAGTAGGGCTGGTATTTCAGTGTGGAGTGCTGTCCAGTGCTGCTTGTCAGAGGGTGGGGATCTGGAGCCAGCTGATTCTGCCTTAGTAAGAACATGCAAGCATTGCTGCGCAGTCCCAGTCTGCTTGCCAGCCAGGGGAGGGGCAGCAATGTTTACAACTTTTCCTTTCTCGACTTGCCTATTGCAAAGTTGTTTGCCAAAAGCTTGTAAAAAAAACCTTAGAAACAGATGGAAGATTTTGACTTCTCCACATGACAATCACGCCCTCTCCCAATTCTGTGCCCCTCTCTGCCTCTCCTGTCATTTCTTTACAGGGGCACTCAGTCACAGCTAATTGCAGAGAAACTTCCTCATTGCACAGTGCTCAGCCACGAATACGAACTTCTTCTAAAACTCCCACGATTTCTCTTCTCAAAAGGGCTTGTTTAATACATATGTGTGCAGTGATGTGAACTTGGTGGTTGAGATTGTTGTCTGCTGGACAAAGGAAGGAGGCAGCTATTCATGGCAGCATCATTGACAAGGCTTTCCTTATCTTCTCCCAACCCCCACATTTCAGAGAAAGAGGAGGCTGAAGAGAAACCAAAACCAAACAAAAAGGATATGGTGGCCATCAGGAGACACCAAGTGGGGAAGCCAAGGTAATGCCCACTGACTGCTCTGAAAAGGAAATAACACTGCCTATGTTAGTGGTTCTCAGCCTTTTTTAGACTTAAGGCACCCCTCAGAAAATGCCAGCTCTGAGTTTTCACTTGATTTTTCACTGCAGAAAAATAAAAGAGCCATTTTTCTGTTGCAAAAAGCTCACAAAGACCACAACAGGTCAGGATGTTAATACTACTGATTCCTATTTGAAATATCTGGTTTTATCTTGTGAATCAGGTTTACCTAACAGTGCTAACACTGTGTGGCACCCCAGGATCTCAAGGCAAGGATCTCAAGGTGCCCCAGGGTGTCATGGCTCCTTGGTTGGGTATTACTGTCCTATGTGGATGTGAGTGTGGACCTGTGACAGCCCCAGAGTTCCTGAGCCTGCTCATGCCAAGAGCCTTGAAGACTGTGTCCTTTATTTATGCACTTCTGTGCCACACGGGCATCTTTAGTATTTGTTTCAGCTGCAGGGGGAGTCAGGCAACATAAATATAGAGGTTGCTTCTAACTCTTTTACTAAGCCCCTTGTTTTCAATAGCTAATGAATCTGTCTAGTATTAGCCACTTGAGATAAAGTCTGCATGGGTTCAGGCTGACTTCCTCTAACATTTTTGAACAGTGCAACTGGTTTTGAGAACAACTTTAGCTGAAAAATAGGTATTACTGCCAATGTTAACAAATGACTTGAAAATAAAAAAATATCCTGTACCTTAGGGGTCTGGCACAGGGCCTTGAGGTTTGGCAAGGGGATACTCCTCAAGCCAGAGGTGCTTTTTGCTGTCCCCATGAAACCCCACAAGAACTGGCCAAGTTATAAACTTCTGAACGTTACTGTTCCTGCCCATGGAGTAGAACTAGCAATAGGCCTGTTCCTGCATCCTCTGAACTCTCTGTCTGTGCTGCATGTACTCCTGTGCCCCAGTGAATTTTTTCCAGAGCAGCTACACATACATGCTAGAACCTCTGAATGATCAGACAGACAAAAAGGTGACTGCTGCTTCCTGCCTCAGATCCACTCTTGGACTTCATGAAAGACATGGCAGGAAAGTATCCAAAAGATGATGTGCTCAGGTCTCATTTCTACTGCCTGGCATTGGTAACAATGTGCATGCCATTGCACATGCTAATGAACAGGAGCATATCAGGATTTAGCAAAAAGTGGTGCAGGAGCAGCTACCTGCACTGCACCCCTGCTCTCAGCCTCCTACCCCCCTGCCCCCCCTCCTCCAACCAACTGGTGGGGGAAAACCATGCTGCAGGAGCCTTTGGGGACTTCCTTAAGTTTCCAAAGCAGGTAGCCATACCCCATTCTCTTCCATGCTCAGAGGCACATCCCCTCCCTTCCATCCCTTCTCCATCCAGTTACTGTTGCTTTTCCCACTGTCCCAGGGTTGGGGAAAGTTTCAGAGCTGCTCTTGCCTGTTCCAGCCAGGATGTGTAGGAGCTGGGCTTAGTTGGGAACAGCAGCAGCATCAATGGGGTGGGGGTAAGTTCCCTCACACTACCTGGTCCCCACAGGAGCAGGCGTGTGAAGCCACTGCTGCTGCCATAGGTGAGCCCAGCCTTGCCGCAGCCCAGCTGGAGTGGACAGGAGCAGCTTTAAAGATTCCCATGCTCCTGGGACAGTGGGGGCAACAACCATGGCAGGTGGGGGATGGGGAAGAGTACGTGCCTCTGAGCATGGAGGAGGAGGGAGGCTCCAGTAACACAGACCAGTTTGAAAGGAGGGTGCAGCCATGCCACTGCACCCCCTCTGGATCTGCTCCTGCTAATGAGCAAGATTTACCCCTCTATCATAGACTTCAATCAGTTATTGGACAGCCTTCCTACCCTTTTACAGGGCAGAGGGACTGAGGGGTTGGCTGCACAAGGCCACTATCAACAGGTTGGTCTCCTCCCCAGGTCTCTGATAGGGCACCCCCAGTTCTCCAGCATTTAGCCCCCATTGTTTCTTGAAGAGAGCCTTCTCAAGCTATGAAGTTGACCATACCATCTGTAAACTGAGGCAACCACTATATATGATCTACTGCATGTTGACTTCCATGAGGTCATCAGCACCTGTGTGTGACTCTGTGTGTACATGTGGACTTGCGGCTCTCACTCCTTTCACTGCATTGGGACACTGCAATAAAGGTAAAGCTTGTCTGTGCAGGGGGCAGAACTTTGCAATGGGCTGCTCTAAGTGAACTCCCTCCAAGAACAAAGGACCATCACAAACCTCAGCACCCTCTGCTTGCAGGGCAAGGCATGTGTCTTCAACCTTGCCTTGTCTGACAAACACCTAGCAGCATATACATGAACAGAAGAAACCCACACACCACAGATGAAAACACCCTACTTAAACAAGATACACCGCTCCACATGCATCTGCTGAGGAGAGAACAAGAAAACACACAACCACATGACAGATGTTAGTCTCTTGCCTTAATGCACTGCAGGACAGCACTTTGAAGCTCAAGGAAGGACTATGGCAAAAGAACTTGGAAGAATCGCACTGTATGAAGTATATGAAACCATTTGGCATTCAGTGAATGTATAAACAAGCAAGGAGTACTTCTGAGCAGTTTGGAACTCATTTTGCGGTGGCTTTTCCAACAAGGGCACAGCATTTTTTCCTCTACATTGTTGACAAAGTCTCAAATGTGACTTACAGCCCTGCTGCAAGGCATTAAAGGCCACTCACCATGAAATGCACTACTAAACTGATTTCAGATTCTAGCCCTGCTACTGAGCCAGCCCCCTACTAATTTCTGTGGCTTTAAATTATATTTCTTCTCACCTATTGCTGTGATGAAGGGCATCCAAACAGGCGGGGAAACAGCCTGACAAGGTATGAAACTGAACACGTGCATGCTGATTTCAGTGCACAAATGAAAACACACTGCACAAAAACATTTTCTAAATACCTGTAGCGTTTAAATTCTCTAATCTTTGGTGTAAAGATATCAGATATTTTACAGAGGAATGGGTGTTGTCAGAGTTGACTGGGTTCCTTTAATGGTCTGCAGACAACTTCATAACTTTGTAGATTTGCTGGAATTATATTGATCTAGCCATATAGGAGAAGTCCTGGAATGCAGCAGTCAAAAACATTGCTCTCTGCTGGACTTCAAGAAGTGAACTTGTTTGTGGTTATGTCTGATAGATAATGACAGTCTCTAGGGCCAAAAGCAGGAAGGGTGTGTGATGCTTGAAGGCAAGCATCTGGCTATGCAAAAAGAAATGACTGTTGCGATGGTTGTTTAGGTTTTTTTTCTCTTTCCTAGACCATCCTCCTTTCCTTCTTTTGTTTGTCTTCCTATTTCCCTTCTTGCCCATTGTTTTGTTCATGGCATGTTTCAAAGGCTGGAGCTGAGTAGCTCTGATTTCCTCTTGACTTCAGGGAGCTGGGCTTACCTTGCTTATTAATTATAAGGTTGTCAAGAAGACAGCTTCATCTTTGACTTCATTGTTCCCCATGAATCCCCTGCCCATCATGTAACACATATATTTTCTGAATCCTTCAGTTCTTTCAGCTTTGTTTTACCACGTGGCAATTGTATTGCTTCCTCATGCTTGGTTTGTTTTTAATTTGGGGTCCACATTCTAAATCTCTCTAGTAGGATCCATAGCCCTTGCCATCTCCAAATCTTCCCCCATCCGTGGCTGCGTGTGTCCCTTCCCTAGGTTCCATTCATCTTACTCTATGATTGGCAGCAGCAACATCTATCAGGGGGCACATCTACACATTCATTAATGTGCCACAATTATGGCGAATTAAGTTTAGTAATACACCATAATCGGCAGTACTGCACATTAGAGCAGAAGAACACTTTTTGTGTGATGCTTAATGTCCATTGGACTAATCTACTGCGCACTAGCATGGTTTTTGCCAGCTACACTAATGAGCAGTAGAATTAGTCCAATTTGCTTTAAGCATCTCATGTAGACATGCCCACCATCTCCTTGATGAAGATTAATCCCGCCTCCTCTTTTGTCAGGTGTATTCTTCTCATTCCCTGGACACAGGGTATATACATATAACCTAGGAAAGAAGGCTCCAGCTGCCAGAGAAAATAGTTGCAACCATATACTACAACTCCTGAAACATGGGGTGAAGCTGCATTAACTTGGAAAACAGCTCCAGGGTAATTTCTTGCCAGGGTAAGGCAGTTTCTTTCTAAAGCAAGTGTATGCATTTGTGTCAAGGCGGTGACCTCTACACCCTGGCCTCCAGGGTCTCCTGTTAATGTAGCCATGATCTCATAATTCAGTGTGGTTGCCCCATTGGGGCATGAAGGCAAATACATAGACCTGAAGACCAGAATGGACCAGTATGATCATCCAGTCTGACCTCACAGGTAACACAGACCATAGCACTTGATAAGTCTGCACTAAGTCTAGTCATTTATGGTTGAACTAGAACATTTTAAAAAAATGTATCAGGCAAGTGTGCCTGTCCTGCTGCAAACAGGAATACAATAGAGAAAACTGGGGATCAGATCAGAAACTCATCTACTCTAAAATCAGTGCTTCTTAAGTACTTAAATACCCAACATTTCAAAGGAAGATAAAAACAAAGACCATTGTATTATGCTTAGCATGCAAAGTCATACATGGAGTATGACCAGTAATAATAGACGCTAATATTAGTTATCTTATGCCATGAAGTCTGAGTGGCCTTGTACAACATACTACTTCAGTATATGAAACTCTTTATGTTGCCAGGATTCATGGTTTTGTATCCCCTCCTTTCATCTCCAGCCAAGTCAATATGCACGAGTGACACTGAGAACATAATATCTAGCATCATTCCACTCTAAACCCACCACAGTAACATCTGGCCACAGCATTCATCCTTTGTATTCCTCTGCGAATGAAGAAGCTAATGATTTGTCAAAGTCTGGAGCACATCCAGGGAGGAGGACCTGGGCCTCTCTGTCTGTTTCTGTATTCAAGGGATTTCTGAGTTTAGAAAATTAGTTGTCTGAACTTTTTAGCCCGCTCATGGAAGTGGGTGGGAGGCTTTACTGATCATTTACTATAACCAAGATTCCCTCTCCTTGTTTGGCTGCATGCTGTTAACTTCTGTTGGGCTTTTTTAAAGTAATGTTTCCCCTGATGTGCTGGGAGTTATTCTGAGAATACTTTATACTGGGGTGTAACAGGGAGCTTAGAGATCCTGTTACTTTAAGAAGAGAAATTGCAGCAGCTAGTACCCAGGCAGCTAAACAATTCCAGCTGTAGGAGGGAAGGCAGCAAGAAAAAAACTGCTGCCTAGGAAGTCAGCTGCTGATCAAGGAAGAGGGCACAACTGCAGCTTGGCTAGGGAAGTCACATGACCTAAAGGGGCATGACTTAGGGAGCATAAAATCCCAGGGCCTGAAACAGGGCAGCCAGTCTGGCTCTGGAAGCTGCTGAAGAAAGAGCTCCTGGGCAGAAGAGCTCAGGGCTGACACCGAAGCTACCCTGAAAGTAATGCAGTGGAATACTGTTGACTTGCAGAGGAGTATGACTTGGGGTAGGGGGAAACTTGGTGATTCAGCCCAGGAGCTTGTGTTTGTGTTTGTATTTAGATCCACTTGGGAGATCATTATAGCCAGGGGGGTTATTCCTGTGTGTTTAAACCAGCGGTTTCAGTTGGGTCTATCAGGGATGGAGGAGATTCCAAGGTGCCCCTGTTTGAGCCCTGCCAGGAG
Organism: Alligator mississippiensis; assembly: GCF_030867095.1. Lineage (NCBI taxonomy): Eukaryota > Metazoa > Chordata > Crocodylia > Alligatoridae > Alligator > Alligator mississippiensis. The sequence continues at coordinate 181,933,919 of NC_081825.1, read as the reverse complement.
CCGGTCTTGAGGTTTGAACAGGTGGCAACTATGAAAAGGTTGCAACCTGGACCAGAGGGCCCAAGTTTGTCCAGAACAGGATGGGGTCAGAGTTAAAGTAGGTTCAGTGCCTTGCAGGAGGTGGGGGGGTGCAGGATGGAGTCAGTCAAAGCAGACTCGGGGCCCAGGGGCAGGGTGGAGTCTGGAGCCTAGAAGCCAGGTCCAGCACAGTGGACCTGGGCTACAAGGCCCAGCAAGAGAAATGGAAGGAGGCTGAGGCCCAACACAAGAGACAGTGATTGAATGGTAACTTCTGTGAGGCATGGGCATGGATACAGGAGAGGTAGAAGGCCATGAATCTAGGCCTTAAGGCCATTGCTGGGTGAGAGCACAGACTGTCAGTAGATGGGGGCTCACTCTGCAGACCCTGGTCAGCCTTCCTTTTCCAAGTAAATATCTGCATCAAGGTGTGGCAGGAAGGAAGAAAAGGGATGGGAACCTAGAAAGCCAGTGACACAGGAGCTGCATAGCCACCAGGGGGTGTTTTATGGCCACCCCTGGGGCCAGGTGCCTGTTATGTGGGGTAATCGCTTCCATTCAAATATGTCAAAGCACATTGCAAATATTAACCTAGTCTCGTGTGCATAGTACATTGTTAATAGAGAGGCATCAAAGAGAGGCAGTTTGTAATGTAACTACAGAGGGGGGAAAAAAGAAAGGCACGTGAGACCAAGCTCACCCCTAGTGTGAGTGAATCCAATTTCAGTTATGGGAGTTTTGCCTGCTTACGTATTTGACTAGGTAGAAGTGGCCCAGACAGATAAAGGAACTTACCCCCTCCACCAAAAAGAGAGAAATCGCATGCCATGGTCCATAGCAGACCCAGGCAGAGAAAACACTCTTTTTTTTTCTATGGAGCCCCACCAATCCCTACCAGGGTTTCTGATGTCACTAGAGCCCTCTGAAAAGATTATTATCTTTTTTGTATTCATAATTTTATTCTTAATTAGAGAATAAATCTAATTTGGAAAGACTGCAGACAAACATCCTCTTCATTTAGAGAAAAAAAAGAGCTTCAAATACCATAATTTCCATTTTTATTGCTAACCATAAACTCCTTTGTTATTAACACACTGGTTTTGCTATTCACTTTTGAGAGAACCAGACATTTTTACTACTTTTTCATCATAAGATGATCAGTGTTACTCCAAGCCCTGGCCTCTTCCAACAGTACAAAAATAAACATATGTCTTTAAAAGGAAAAAGAACAGTATTTCTTTGTTGCTGCTTCATGTCATCCCACAAAATCTAATGGAAAGGGAACTGTGACTCACTCCCTTCTAAGATAAAAAATGTCCACTCTGTGTTATGGGGCTCTTTGAAATAAGGCGCTCTATATTAAAATGAAGTTTTAAAAAATTGTTAACAAAAATTACCGCTGGAAACTTCATAGTTAGGAGACTCTTCGGGTCATTGCCATAGCCCATTAAAGATAATGGCAAGACTACTGTTGACTCCACTGAGCTGTGAATCAGGCCCTTAATGAGCTAAGGAACATTCTGTTTCTACAATATCCCTTGAAACACAACCCAGTTCACTAGGAGCTAACGGTTATAACTTCATGGTGGCCTCTATGAATAAGCTGTGGTTTTTGTCCAGTTCGTACTGAACTGTTGTCCACTTTGCAATGCAACACTTACTGTTTCCTTTGCTATACTCAGCAGCAGAGGACTAAGGAATGAGTGGGACCATGGAGATTCAAGTCTCTTACCATAGGAACTGATCATTCCAGACTGGTGAGGGATATTAGCAGGAGAGCAGTGGAGGTTTGTACTTTTGTCATATCTGCAGTGCCAGTGGAGTAAAAGGACATCAGTCAAGATATTGGAAATATTATCTTCAGCTCAGGTTTGGGAGAATCTGGCACAGCTGTTCCTAGAGTAGGCATTTCTGGTTTGGTCATAAGATGATGATGGTGTTACAGCAGCACAAACTAGGATGACCTTGCAGATATTTGGGTTTATCTGATGGACCTAAACCATTCACGCAGCCTGTGTTAAATCATCTGGCCAATGGCAACATATTGAGGGATAGCCAGCACGGGTTTGTTGTGGGTACGTCTTGCTTGACCAATCTTATTTCCTTTTATGACCAGGTGACCTATCATGTGGACAAGGGAGAAGAGATTGATGTCATATATCTTGACTTTAAAAAAGCCTTCAATCTGGTATCCCATGATCGCCTCTTGGCATAACTGGCTAACTGTGGCCTTGGCCTCACCATGATCTGCTGGCTGGGGAGCTGGCTCTGTGCTAGGACCCAAGAGGGTGGTGGTTGATGGAAGTCAATCATCATGGTGCGCTGTGACCCCTCAAAGCTCTGTCTTTGGGCCTATATTGTTCAACATCTTCATTAATGATGTGGATATTGGTATCAGAAGCAGACTGGCCAAGTTTGCCGATGACACCAAACTCTGGGGTAAAGCGTCCACACCTGAGGACAGAAGGGTGATCCAGGCTAACCTTGACAGGCTCAGGAAATGGGTGGACGAGAACCCGATGGTGTTGAACACCGAAAAATGCAAGGTTCTCCACCTTGGGAAGAAAAACCTGCAGCATGCTTATAGGCTCGGCAGTGCTACACTAGCTAGCACTATGGGCAAAAGGGACTTCGGGGTCATGATTGACCACAAGATGAACATAAGTCTTCAGTGTGATGCTGCAGCTAATAAAGCAAGCAAAACCCTGGCTTGCATCCATAGATGCTTCTCAAGCAAATCCCAGGACGTCATTCTCCCGTTGTACTCAGCCTTGGTGAGACCGAGCTGGAGTACTGCGTCCAGTTCTGGGCTCTGCAATTCAAAAAGGATGTGGAGAAGCTTGAGAGAGTCCAGAGGAGAGCCATGCACACGATCAGAGGGCAGGAGAACAGGCCTTATGTTGAGACTCTTCAGCCTGGAAAAGCGCAGGCTCAGGGGTGATCTGGTGGCCACCTATAAGTTTATCAGGGATGCTCACCAGGATCTGGGGGAACATCTGTTCACCAGAGCACCCCAAGGGATGACAAGGTCGAATGGTCACAAACTCCTCCATGTCCATTTCAGGCTGGACATAAGGAAGAACTTTTTTACTGTACGAGCCCCAAGGGCCTATAACAGCCTGCCTCCAGAGGTGGTGCAAGCACTTACTCTAGACTCCTTTAAGAGACATTTCAACATTTATCTTGCTGGGATCCTATGATCCCTGCTGACTTCCTGCCCCTGGGGCAAGGGGCTGGACTCGATGATCTTCCGAGGTCCCTTCCAGCCCTAATGTCTATGAAATTTATGAAATCTATGAAATCATTCAACAATTTGTACACACGGCAGCTGACTGGCTCTGGCCATTCAGAGGCCTTAACAGAAATGGACATGAGCTGCATGCTCTTTTCTTAACTCAGAACGCAGCCGACTGAGAGCCCCTAAGGGGCCAGTTCAAGTTGTAACATTAACTGGACACAGACGCTTAACTTCCATGAGTCAAACTAAAAGCTAAGCTAAGAGGAAAGTATGGGATAATGGTCCTCATATTTCTCTCAAAATGTGTGTGTGGTATTAACAAGGACAGACTAGAACGTACTGTGAAATCTTTTATTTGCATTCATGAACTCTTGTCAACAATGAAAAACTCAAAATTCGATGTGTACCCCACCTCTCTTTTGGAAAGGGGACAGGGGTAGACTATTTAGTTGGTTAAGCAGCTTGTAAATATTTAGAAAGTGTATTGGCAAAATTAATTTCCTTCCAGGAAGATTACAACACATTAATTCTATAACAGCCTAATCGCTCTTTTATGATTGTCTAGCTGGGAGGGGCGGTAGTGGGGGGGAAGAAGGGAGTGGATTGTATGACTTGCACATGCAACCACAGAGCTGTTAAATTTCTTAACAACATTCCTGAACTAAGACATAATTCATCTCCTATACTGTATCTAACACAAAAGCATTTGGGTCAGATCCAGATATTAAATCTGTAAATGTTACCACTTGCATTCTGAACAGCAACTGGAGGGGGAGAAAAATGAAAGCAAAGAAATGGCTATATTGGTTTTGCAGGTGGTTTCATTGCCACCATCAGCACACTGTGACTAATACATGGTGTATGGTGATGGATGAATAGTGCCACGCATGTAGACCTAAAAGCACATTGTATAGGAAGATAAATGTCATTAACCTCAATTTATGCACCAGGAATCTAAGATGGAGAGAGGCAAAGTTACTTTTCCAGATCACACAGCACACCAGAGCCAGAGAAGGGAAAAAGAGCCTAGATGTCTCAAATGTCAGTATGGCACTCCATCCAGTATGTTATAGTGATTAAATAATTCTGGCAATAGAGTGGAGGACCCTATGAATTTTAAAGCTGTAAGGGTCGTCTGATTTAAGAATAACAATGGATTTACAAGAGATATAATGATCTTGGCACATGCCAGGTGCTAAAGAAACTCCAGATTCTAGTCCTGACACTGTTAGGACTGTTTTTAGGCTCACCCTAAAAAAAAAGTTCCAGCAGCTTAGTGAAACTGATTGAAATACCTACCTAAAATTGAACCAAACAAAACTAAAATTAAATGAAGCCTCTTTGCTTCTCTTTCCCCCTCTCTGAAAAGGGGAAAATACTCTCTTACCTCTTTCAAAAGGAGGGTCTGATGTGAGTTGCTATGGAAGCGGTAGGTGGGGTTTGCCTTTATGACATTTTATATACATGTGGCCATTACATTTCCATATCATTTTCCACAGTTGTATCGAGACATACTTTACAGACTGTACTTGCCTCACCCTATGTCACCTCTGGAAAAAGTAGCTTGTAAACTGAGAACTGAAACTGTCAAGGGAAATAAGGTAGCAGAAAGAGCAAGCATTAATCTGAAGCAGAATTTGTCCCAGATGCCAAACTAACCATCCCTATGGTGAAAAAATGATATAGGATCTATAATGGCCATCAGTTGTCAGGATCTCAGTTTAAAGCTCAACTAACAGACGGAGCTCTTTTGTCACTACATTTCATGCTGAGATTTGAGGGTTGAATATTGACACTGCTGCTTGTGGGAGTGGAAACTCAAACAGAAATTGAAAAGGCAAGTTGCCACAATGCCCCTGTGGTCCAAGTTGCTCCTTTCAGATGACGTTAATACCCAGTCCAGCCCTGCTGAGCTTATGAGCTACTGTGTGACAAGATCACAGGCAGCAGTGTAGGCCAGGAAAGAATGAGGGAAGGCTAGTTCCTCAGGTCTGAGTTTTGTTGACATTGCTTTGTTTTTCCATGACTGGTGTTTAGAGGCTAGTAAAGAGAAGGAGGCAGAGCTGGTTTGACAGATCAGTGCTTATGTTACACTGAGATTCCAGGAGCACTGAAAATTTTCATCCATGTGGAAACCTTTTTTATGTTGTAAATTCTGCCTACGATGGCAAGAAAGATGTATTCATGAGAGCCTTTCTCCCCCACCTATTTTAGAAAATGTGGGCAGAGAGAAGTGGCCAGTTTCAGTCCTGGAAGATGCCCAGTGCCCTAACATATTTCCCCACCTCATCAAGGGAGTCCATAAACTTTCCAAAATTTGCTAAATACATGCAGATTTGTTTGAATGAGATAAGTTGGTCAGCCACAATGTTTGTTTCGCAAAGTCAGGCTTGGTTGTCCAGTCTAAGAAGAGTGTTAATCAGTTAATATTAAACAGTTTACTGAACTGTGATCATGTTAGCGTAGGATTCAGAAGTATCCAGGATTTCCTCACTATATATATATATATATATATATATATAGCACTGCATATTATATATATAACTGCATATAACTGAATTATTTATATGTGTGTGTGTGTGTGCTTTTCTTTTATAATACTAATATGCAGGGGAAAGACCCCAATCCAGTTGAGACAGTTGAACCTTTGCATGTTCTTATGTAATTTGGTCTCCTTAATATCAAATGTAATATAGATTAGAGGATCTGCTGCTTATTAGAATCACATTGGGCAGAGTACTTTGATACCTATAATCAGTGAGCCCAATAAGCAGTGTCAAAGAAACAAGCATTTAGTAAAAATTCTGTGCAGACACCATTTTCACACATGCTCACAAGGCATGAGTGGGATATAGCTACCTAACTGGACAGGAAATATGCATGCACACAGACTTGATTCTAATAACTGGCAGGAAAAAAATTGTACACATAGAGTGCCATTTTTGATCTCGATGCTAATGAGCGGCTGATTTTATCAAGCACAAGTTTAGTGAGTGGAAGAAAAAATGCTTGCAATACAGTGCTTTTGGCCTTTGGGTTTTGAAGCTGATAAGTGGCTGATTCTACTAAGTGAGATTCTAATGATCAACAGACATATTACAGCATTTAAGCAGAATTATATGCAAATTCTGCTTTGATTTTGTGGCTTGAACTGTGGACAAAACCAAATATCACTTCCAAGCTTTTCATGATTTCTACCTCAACCTATCTCTAAAGAGCTGCACCCAAAAGTTTGTGAAACTTGGCAAATTTCTGTGAATCTGACCAAATTTTGGAGGTTGCGATGAGACATGAAACCAAATGAAATGCAGCTTCCAACCTTGCAAACCTTATTTCCTCCATGAAGAAGATTTCTGTGCCGTAAAATCAGTTAGTTAATACCTGTTGAAAAATGCTGGCTTTCTGAAGTCACAAAATGTAGGTCAGAATTCAAAAAAAGATATTTATACTTTTCTCATGGCAGGTCTCAGTATTGTCTTATTAGGTGTCGGTATATATATTCTTTGTGAATTTGCAGCCCAAATTGCTCTTAGACCTTCATGGGCATTGTATTTTGGAGACTTCACTCATACCTCTATATACACCTTCCCTGTGGGCCAGATATCTCCCATGATGCATCAAGATTTCTCAGTGTGGCTGAACCAATGCCCTTCAGTCCATCTTGAGAGGTAGTATCTGACCATACAGCCCAATCCATAGAGAAGACACCTCTAGATACCTAAACACCTAAAAAGTGCCATGGCAGCACCAGAAGAATCTGAGACTATTGTCAGCACAGAAACAAAATATCTGGCTGCAATTGCCCCCAAGGAAAAAACCTGAAAAATATTGGCAAAGTTGATATTTTTCCATGAATGTATTTAGTTCTAAGAAAACCTCATTTTCCACTGGTAATATCTTCATAGTTAATTCCACACCAGCTCCGGAAATATTGAGGGCTTTGAGATATTTATGTACAACTATCATCTCTGAACCCTTACCCAGGGTCTGAAGAGGAAACTTTTCCTTCTACGCCAGCAGTCTCCACTCCTCCCTTAGCACCATGGCAGCAAGAGATGGGGTCTGCACATCCCAGTGTACGTAACCTTATCTTCAATAGCACCCTTCATTTATGGCCAAAAAAGGACATCTAGAGCTCTGGTCTCTCACTGCTGTCTACCCAAATACCATTGTGACCTATGTTTGACATTTCTGACCTCAAGTGGCATTATGATGCAATGTCCTCTCTACAGATTTCTATCATATGCACCTATTTCATTTGCATTATTTCATTGGTCCCAGTACATTATGCATGGAGGCACCTGGGCTTTTCCTGTTGGTCACCCTTGCGGAATTCCAATATAATAAAAGGCTTAGTCCGTTTGTCTGTCTGTCTGTGACACTCTTGGAGCACTCTGATTGGTTACTGAAACAACCAATCAGAGTGCTCCAAGAGCATTCCAGACAGGAGATGGCAGTGGTGGTACAGCAGAGCACCAGCACTACTGGCCTCACCCCGCCAGCCTGGCCCTGCTCCCTGGAGATGGCAGCAGTGTGGGGTGCTGGTCAAGGGGGACGGAGGGGTTGGCAGGGCAAGCCTCCCACCCCTCTCCCCCACTCCTGGGAGACAACGGTGCGGGATGGTGGGTGGTGGTGCTTCGTCCCCACCTGCCTCTCCTGCCCCTCCCCTTGTCCCCCTATCATTCTTGATGAGCAAGTGGCTAGTTACTCTATGAAACTCATAGATTTCGGGCACTGTGTTTTGGGCTACAGAGAAAGTCCTCTAGCAAGTGAAGGTATGCCACCCTTCTGTAGGTGCTGTGGGTAGTCTTTGTGTATTTCTTGTGAGACCACTGTTGTTTGGTCAGAATAAAACAAAGGAACACAGGACAGTTTGTGTTTTCAGAATATAGCTGCTGAGCAGCAAAATGCTGATGATGTTCTTCTGTAAATAGTTTCCTTTCTAACTAAAGGGCTTATCCAGAAACCATTCTTGCTCATCAGGGGACACTACAGGCCTACTGGAAATCTAAGTGGATTTAGGCACCTAGGTGCAACTCCAGTCCTTCAAGTCCCTGAAGACCTAGTACTTCAAATACTTCTGTAATACATTGTCATCTTCCTCTTAAGACTTGACTCACAGTGAGTTGTAGCGAGGGGGAGAAGCCACCCACCTTTTCTGTTAACAAGTTTTCAGGAACCTAAGTAGGGTGGAATAGGATTTTAGTTTAGGCACCTAAGTCCATTCACACGCTAACTGATGGACTAGAATCTGACCCTGCATGGTACCAGAAGTGGAAGGCATGGAATGCTGGAAGACACAGCAAGAAAGAAACATTAAAATGGCTGCCAAAGAGCCTGTGCACCTGCAAATAAATCCCTCATGTTCCCTGAGATTTAGGAGGAATACTTGGGATGCTTGAAAAACAGGAATCCAAAGAGTAATCTGAACTGTACATGAAACCAAAGAGCAAATAAGCTGGAGGTTAAGCAGAAAACTGCTTGGTTCTTAAGACTGGTTTACACTGACATGCAGTCATAGACACTGTATTCCATGAAGATGGTGGTAGAGAAAAGCAGAAATAATTAAAATATTTGAAGACCATTGGCACCTTAGAAAAAAATGCTCCTTATGAACAAGATGCTCGAGACAAGAATATAGAATGAAGGGAAAACAGCACAGGAGCTTGTGACAGACTTGAAACTAAAGTCAGGCCCGTGAATATGGATTATGAAAAGACTCATTAAGAGCAGATGGTCCTGGGGTGTGACAATAAAAAAAGACATAAATGGCTATGAAGGGAGAGAAATCTGACATTAGAAATAGCAACACACACATTCTCAGCAGTACAGCAATCAGAAACACAAATAAAAGCCTTAGGGAAAAGCATAGAGCATATGACTGAGTACCCATAGCTATATACACAAGGAAACATTTGAGATAAATTAAATTGGCCAAGGGTAGAAATACAGGAAGCAGAACATAATGCTGGTGATATGGCAACCAGTATCTGTATGAGGAAGGCCCATTATTTAAGCTAATGTAAAGGAGCTGTAATAAACTCAACCATTTTGCTGAAATAGGCAGCGAATACAGAAAAGTGCCTTCCTCAAAGGAAGAGAAAAAGCTGTTCTTAAGCACAATAAGGTAAGCTCAAAAGATTGCTTAATTAAATGGTACAAATAACTCATATATGATGTACATGATAGACATGAAAGCACAAATAGAGATGATAACAGAAAATGAAAAGAAGCAATGTAAGGAGAGGATAAAGGTTTAGAGGAGTCAATGGTGTTAGTGAAAGACTTTCTAGGAGGAACAATTTCATTCTTAGACGACTGCATACACTGACTCAAATGCAAAGAGAAAATGGTAAAACAAGAGACTGACTTGGTATCAAGAGGCAAGAAACCAGTCTTGGACCTATTCATGGGACATACTTAGTCTTAACAAGATATATATCAAAGAGAATCAGAAAGACAGACCAAAGCCAGATATGAATTTCTTAATAACATTTTATGAAGAATGTGAATGGCATCTGGTAACAGGAAGAGAAGATGCAGGACCTGTGGCGCATGCTATGGAAGCCTCAAAGAGTCTAGAAGAAAAGTTGCAAAACATAATGGCAGATATTATCATTCAGAGAACAAAAGAACCAACAGACTGGGTTCCCTCTTTAGTAATCACAGAACAAACACGGAGGGAACTTTACAGCTGTGTATGGAGCTAAATGAAAACACTTCCACTTGCCTACAAGAAATAAAATCTTGTCCAAAATAGCAAGAGCTAAATTCTTCAGCAAATTGGATGCATCAGCAGGATTTTAACAGATGCCCATGAACACAGAGGTCCAAAATCTGCAGTTTCAACACACCATTTGGCAGACATGGCTTCCTAAGACTGCCTTTCAGTATATGTTTGGCTTTAAAGTATTTCATTGCACAATGAGTCAAATGCCAAGTCAAACAGGCATGAAAGTGCAGCTTGACGACAAAACAATTTGGAGTAGCACTGCCTACTGGCCATCAGGCATGGCTGAAGGGAATACTGGAAATGGTGAGAGCCAATAACCTTAAAGTGAATAAGACAGAATGTCAATTTCATACAATGGAAATAACTTCCTTGGGAGAGAGATTGACTTCAAAAGGAATCTTGCACAACGAATCAAGGATTCAGGGAATATTGAATAAAGTGAAACCTGAAGGTAAAAGAAGAATTTTAAGGCTTCTGGGCATGTTGAATTATGTCAGAAAGTTCATAGATAGCTTGGTAGCTCACATAGTTCACCTAAGATGGGGCTGTCTAACTTCTGAGTGGCCACAGTGAGGGTGGTGGGAGCCCAGGGGGTCCATGTGGGAGGCACCTCCTTGCTGTACTGTACCATGCAGCATGTAACTCTCCCCACCATCCCGTGCTGCACTGTGCTATGCAAGTAGGGGTCCTAGGCCTCTGAATCCCCTTGGCCAAAGGCTTCCTGGGCCCTGCAGGCTGCATTGTGGAAACTGAAGCTGAAGGAAGGGGAAGCCTGGAGATCCTAGCAATAGCACCACCAGTAGCAGCAGCAGCAGAACAATGGGAGGAGCAGTGCCTAGATTGGGACCCCAGAAAATTCCCTTATAAGCCACATGCAACCCACAGACTGCCAGTTGTATAACCTGACCTAAGACATGGCCTCCACATCACCAAGGCTAGGGGCAGACATTACACATAAACCAGTTTAAGTATCAAAAACTGGTTTAAACCTGTAACAGAACAGATGTTTAGTGCATATAAACCAGTTTGAGAATGGCTGAAACCCGTTTGAGATAAGCTTGGTTGAATGTAGTATCAGACTTAACTGATTTGGATCAAACCAGTTTATGTAATGTTTGTCCCAGACCCCTTGCTGGTTTAAGATAAACCAGACTCCCCCAGCATCCCGGCACATGTCTGGGCTGGGCAGGGCTCTCTGCTTCACAGCAGGGCTAGCCCCTCCCCTTTGCTCCCTGGCTGCCCCTCCAGAGACTGTGGGCTGCTCCCCACCCCTCTTCCTCACCACTCCCTGATAAGCAGGAATTCCCCCTTCCCCTCTGCCTTCCTGAGGAGGTGTCTATGTTTTAGCTAGTAGACCACAGGCTGGCTACGGTCTGTGCTGAATCAACAGGCAGAATCAACAAGTAGCTGGTAATGTTCCTGTTTTCTTAATTGGGTCATAAAACCTGTTATCAATTCCTTGCTGGGCTAATCAGAGCTTCTGCTGCCTGCCTCCCCCCAGCTCCATGCTATGGAAGAAAGGGAGGGCTGCTCTAGCACCGCCTGGCTTCTAGCATGAGCCACTGCAGACATGTGCCTGCATTTCTAGGACATCTGTCTGGCTACAAAACTGATTTAGCCTAGCCAGGTTAGACTAACTTGCAAAGATTGAATCAAGTCAGGCTCAGGCTTTTTGAAAGTCTGTCCCTAACCCAAATGGCATAAATGTTAGAGCATATATGGGAGCTAAGTGATTTAAGCACATGCTTTCATGTTTCACTGCTGCAGGGTTTGTGTTTTTTTAACTACTGAAAGACATCAAATTCTCCATAGATACCTGATAAGGTAGGTTGGGAACAGTATAGTTACAGTGTTACAGAACTAATTTGCTATCAGACCTTGTATGTATGAAGGGCTACAATCACCACAAAGAAGATGTGTGAGCTATACAAAGAAGAGAGACTAAGGACCTGGATATACAACATACTAAAACTGGTGCAATTTACATATTTTGTACAGATAGACATTACACTGAAACCCAGAGCAGAGAGATGACCAATTATCCTGGGGTAACTAGCACAGTAGGTGCAATTACAGGTCATCACCTCTATGAGGTGGGCACAGCTAATAGTCTGTCTGCCTTAAGCAAACTGCCATCTTGGGATAATGTCCATCAGTGTAAGTTATACTAGCATAGTTTTACTGTTATTTTTCTTCTGGGATACCTCTATATCAGGTCCTAGGAAGTTACACTAGTGTAAGGACTGTACATTATGGGTATATATAGAAGTTGCTTTTTTGTCATTTCAAGCATTTTATTGCTGTGACTTAACAGAAGTGCACAACTTTACACTTTAAAAATAGGTACAGCAATTTAAAAATGGGTACAGTGCTTTAAATTAACCCTTGTTAAATGAGGTAGTAAGTTTGAAGTGCTATATTTTACAGCACTTTAGCAACCTACAGGGAGTCTTCATGAGACGCTGACTGCACAGTAGCCAAAAAATACTGTGCAGTACTGTGTTATAGCATGGACAGTGCTAATATGCTACTGCACAGTATTATTAGGCTACTGTGCAGTAGTGTCACCTAAAACAGTGTTTCCTAACCAGTGTGCTGTGGCATAAAAGTGTGCCATCAGAAATGAACAGGTGTGCCGTGGAATTTAGCATGGCAATGAGCTACAACGAGCTACAAAAGGTATGAGTGTGGGGAATGCCTTAACAAGTGTACTGTGGAAAATTCTTATTAATGTATATGTGCTTTGGGCTGGAAAAGGTTAGGAAACACTGACCTAAAAGATGTTTGCCAGTGCTATTGTGTAGTAACTCTGGTTACTGTGAATTTATTTAGTACTTGCTAATACATGTACTAAGTAAATGTGCAGTAACAACAGTAAGACAGAGTCTTTTTAGAAAGACCTATAAAGGATGGAAGACTGGAACCACCTCAAAGGAGGAGTATTCTGCACTGGTCTGGACCTGTAGAGAGCAAATCAGGAAAGCCAAGGCTGTGACTGAACTTCAACTGGCTACACGTATCAAAGACAATAAAAAGTCCTTTTTTAGATATGTGGGGAGCCGGAGGAAAAGCAAGGGTAAAAATGGACCCCTGCTAAACCAAATGGGACAACTGACAACCAATGTCCAGGAAAAAGCCAACCTGCTTAATGGGTATTTTGCGTTGATTTTTCACCAGCCCTGCTCAATATGGTATGGGACGGCCAGGGTGAAGGAGAATTGTTACCCTACATCAATGTTGACCATGTGAAGGAACACCTTGAGAGGCTGGGCACCTTCAAGTCAGCTGACCCTGACAGTTTACACCCCAGGATACTTAAGGAGCTGCCAGGCATCATAGCTCAGCCCCTGGCACAGATCTTCGAGAACTTGTGGCACTCAGGTGAAGTGCCCAAAGATTGGAAGAAGGCCAATGTGGTGCCTATCTTCAAGAAAGGGAGGAAAGTAGATTCAGGGAACTACAGGCCTATCAGCCTGATCTCTATCCTGGGGAAGATCTTGGAAAAAATTATCAAAGAGATCATTCTTGACAAGCTGGCTGATGGCAACATCCTGAGGGATAGCCAGCGTGGGTTTGTTGTGGGTAGGTCTTGCCTGACCAATCTCATCTCCTTCTATGACCAGGTGACATATCACCTGGACAAGGGAGAAGAGATTGACATCATATATCTTGATTTTAAAAAAGCCTTCGATCTGGTGTCCCATGATCTCCTCATGGAAAAATTGGCCAACTGTGGCCTCAGCTACATCACATTCCGATGGCTGGGGAATTGGCTCTGAGGTCAGATCTAGAGAGTGGTAATAGATGGAAGTAAATCATCATGGTGCACTGTGACCAGTGGGGTCCCCCAAGGCTCTGTCCTTGGGCCTATACTCTTTAACATCTTTATTAATGATGTAGGCATTGGTATCAGAACTGGACTGGCCAAGTTCACCGATGACACCAAACTTTGAGGTAGTGTTCACACCTGAGGATAGGATGGTGATCCATGCCAACCTAGACAGGCTCAGAAAATGGGTGGATGAAAACCTGATGGCGTTCAACACTGAAAAATGCAAGGTACTCCACATTAGGAAAAAAATACCACAGCACACTTATAGGTTTGGCAGTGCTACGCTTGCTAGCACCATGGCTGACAGGGACTTGGGGGCCATGATTGACCACAAGATGAATATGAGCAACCAATGCGATGTTGCAGCTGGTAAAGTGAGCCAAACTCTGGCTTGCATCCATAGATGCTTCTCAAGCAAATCCCAGGATGTCATCCTCCCACTGTACTCAGCTTGGTGAAGCCGCAGCTGGAGTACTGCATCCAACTCTGAGCTCCACAATTTAAAAACGATGTGGATAAGCTTGAGAGAGTCCAGAGGAGAGCCATGCACATGATCAGAGGGCAGGAGAACAGGCTTTATGATGAGAGGCTGAGAGCCATGGGACTCTTCAGCCTGGAGAAGCTCAGGCTCAGGGGGGACCTGGTGGCTGCCTATAAATATATAAGAGGTGTGCATCAGGACCTGGGGGAACATCTGTTCACCAGAGCACCCCAAGGGATGACAAGGTCAAATGGTCACAAACTCCTCCAAGACCATTTCAGGCTGACATAAGGAAGAACTTCTTTACTGTCCGAGCCCCAAAGGCCTGTAACAGCCTGCCTCCAGAGGTGGTGCAAACACCTACTCTGGACTCCTTTAAGAGACATTTGGATGTTTATCTTGCTGGGATCCTTTGATCCCAGCTGACTTCCTGCCCCTGGGGCAGGGGGCTGGACTCAATGATCTTCCGAGGTCCCTTCCAGCCCTAATGTCTATGAAATCTATGAAATCTATTTTGGTTCGAGTTGATATCTTTTATTAGACCAACTTGGAGGTGGGTTGATGTTTCTAGCAAACTTTCAGATAACACAGTATCCTTTTTCAAGCCAAGTGGAGTGCAGAAGGGGGTGACTCCCCTGTGTATACTGGGGAACCCACCAGGAGTAGTCAGTAGGCATAGACTACTGACAAATTCCCCAGTATACACAGGGGAGTCACCCCCTTCTACATCCCACTTAGAAGGTCAAGGATGGTTATTTTGAATATTTTGGTCTATGAGTGAAGACACCTTCTCAGTGTCAATTCTGAAAGGAGAACCAGATCCTTAAGGAGAACCAGAATAACCATAAAAAAAATGGAGACCAGAGTTTGGTCAATGACAATTTGCTTAACCCCAGTTAATAGAAATAGATCCATCTCCAATCACATACAAAGAATGGTCACAGTTATCTGGTTGTGGAGAAGTCTCAGGACCTTGATGTATTTTTCAGGCCATCCAGATCTGGCCAGAGCTTTCCACAAGGCTTCCTCCATGCACACTCTTGATACAGGCTTTTTGTGGTGGAGGACTGCGTGATGATAAGTATAAACCAAAGAAATACAGGACAGACCGTGGTCACCAGTTATGGCTGGTGAATAGTGGGATGTTTTGCTACTTTATTCTGTACATAGGTTTCATTGTTAATAAAAGGTTTATCTTAAAACTAGTCTGGTGTGTGGAGAAGATGCTACTAATTTCACATCTCAGAGTGTAAAATCTGGGCCCCATGTGCTGCTTATGTCCTGCATGGAGGCCTTGATGTGAGACTTATGGGATCTATGGGACCTGGTTAAGGCCCTCTGTGCAGGAGGTAAAGCTTAGTCTGCATTGTGAATGGGCTCTTTGAGTTTCTATCTGAGGGTCTCTATGACATGAAATCCCCATGGTAGAATAAACAGGGCCTGTGTTCCACATATGCTTGTCTCTTATGACCACCAAGGAGGTGGCAAACTCACCTACAGGCCAGTGGCATGAGTTGTATTCATCACAAAAAGACAGAGCTGTTTAGCTGGGGAAAGAGAGGGCTGAGTCAGGAGACCTGGGTTCTGACTAAGAGCTCTGATTTACAGAGCAACTTTAGCTAGGACAGAAGAGAGGGGACTCATGGCAAGAAGAGTTAAATGTGCAGAATGAATATAATAATCACTTTCTTTACATCACAGAGGGCAGGTTGTGAAGCTTGATTGCTATTTGTAAGGGATTTCTGAGGTCCTCAGGTTGAAGTTGCTCCAGAAGCACAAACAATATAACTGTTAATTGCAGAACTGCAGGCAATCAGTAACGTCAATGGGAAAACATAGTAGGTTGCTTTATTTAAAAAAAATCAGCTATTCCTGATGGTTTAATAGCAAAGATTGAAGAGAGAGAGAGAGAGAGAGAGAGAATGTGGGAAGTGAATGCAGTGGAGATGGGGGACAGGGAAGGGGGCTGCAAGTATCTAGTGCTGGTTCTCTGAATCAGGGCCATCTTCTCCTGACATAAATTACAAACTGTCCAGCAGGAAAGGATCAGTCATGGCTCCTTTCCTCTTCCTTTTCTTGGACAGTCCCCCACATGCCTTTGTTAACAGGGTGGCCTGCCACTTTAAGGGCCAACCTTAAAGGCTGGAGCCAGCCAGCCAACCCTGTTCAAAGAGCAGGTCCGGTGATGCAGCAGGTTCCTAAAAGAGGGAGGCTAATGGGAAGGAGTCCCTGGGAGCAGCAGCCTTCAGTGCACAAGAAGACTATTTTATCCAATATTTTTGCTGAATTACTGTTGAAGAATAAGTCCATGCCCTGAAACATTTGGGTGGAGCAACGAGGCCTTCCTGGACTGGGGAAACAGGCTACTTACTTTATACGCAGGCAGGCAGTTCATTGTACGCTCCCCTTCCCCTTATGCCAGGAGTATATGGATATGGTGGAGTGTAAAATCTATCTCAGGAGAAAGCAGGGCACCTTCAATCAGACTTACACCAGCAGAGGGTTTCCCAGGCAAAGGGAGTTATTTGCTTGTTATTTCCACTTGATTTTAAGGTCATTATGTGCTACTTAAGGGATGCAAAGTGGTTTTTTTCAAGCCAAAGAATGTAATCGGCTTGCTTCTGGGCGTGAAACACCTGCTAACTTTTGGGGCAGGAGCTTTTCTGGAGGACAGGTTTTCCAATAACTGTTTACTGCTGGGGTTCTCTCACCTTCCTCTAACGGTAGCTGGTGATAGATAAATGGGTACTAGACTGAACTGATCCAGTAGAAAAGTAGGGGCCAATCTTTGGCAGGCATGCCACAGATTAGTCCTGCACTCTCCCTGGGTGACACACTGATATCTTTCTCCTGTCCAATCTGTTGCTCTACTTTCTGCCCTACCTTCCACTAGGCTGCCTCTTCCCTCTTACATTCAGCGCACAGAGGCTACCCACACCACTTGCCACAAAGCATGCTACAGGTTGGCCACTAGGGGTGTCTGAAATGGGCCATATTAGATTCAGATTTGGCCCGAATCGGGGACAGTAATTCAATTTGTTGATTTGGATCACTGTCCCAATTTGATTTGGCCAAATCTGAAGCTGAAGATTCGATGCTGATTCAGAGAATCAGCGATTCGGCCATAGGCACAGCTTTAAACGTTTTTTCTATAAACCTTGAGGTACCAGACGTGGCTCATGAGTGCTGTGATGGTGGGGTGGATGCAGCGTCCCACAGGAATGCAGGGGAGCCCCCCCATGTGCTCAGCAGAGGACCCAGAAGTGGACCAGAAGTATTTCCCCACATCCCTCTGGCTCAGCAGTTGGCTGTGGGGAGACTCTGGGTACCCCCCAGACCAACGAGGCACCAGTCACCAAGCTGGGGGGCAAGGGGCAGGTCCCCCGTGCACTGCATGGTGCACCTAGAAATGAACCAAAAATGCTTCTGGTCCACTTCCGGGTCCTCCACCAAGCGCATGGGGGACGCTCCTGTGGGACGCTCCATCTGCCCCACCATCGCAGCCTTCATGAGCCACCTGGTACCTTGAGGTGTGCAGAAAAAACATTTAAAGCTGTGTCTATGTCCAAATCATCAAATTGCTCTGAATCTCTCCGATTCAATTCAGAGAGGTCTCCTGATTCGATTCGGATTTGGAGATTTGACCGCTGAGTCGAGCCAAATCTCCACCGAATCAAATCAGTGCCTGAAGCTTCGCACAGCCCTACTGGCCACCCCTGCAGCTGGGCAACTGCTGTGTCCCAGCTAGGGCTGTACTCCACAAAACTTGAACATGTACACTAGAAGCCACAGTATTGTTCACTATCTCCAATGACTCCAAAAGCCTGGTTCGCTTGACAGCAAATTACACCAGGCAATAAATGAACTTGCACGATGTGATTTCACAGGTCAAAAGTAAAATGGGGAAAGGAAGGGAAAAAAAAATCCTCCAGGCTCCATTTTAACCCCCATCGCAGCCAGACAGGTTCCAGCTTAAATCAAGCAACACAGTTTTTCATTCTGAATGAATCACTGCTAAAGTGAAATGGGAATAAGCAGCCAACCAAATTTCCCTACACCTCTGCCTCTCTGGCACCTAAATGATTTGTGATACTTTGTCCATGGCTAATAATTATTTTTCCACTTCCCTGCTGGAGGGCTAAAAGAAATTGTATCTGAAGTGTTGCGACTCATTTTCTGATTTCAAATGACCACATTCCCATCCCTTACACAGGGTGAGAAGAGAGTGTAATGATTCTCAGGAAATCCCAAAGTAGTGGAAATGAAGCATAAGGATTCTTCATGGATAAATATGTGATCTAATCTACTGCATCTCTCTATATTCATCTAATGTAAAGGACCCATCTATGTATCCTTTGTGGTCTTCTGAAGTGTATCTCAACATAGGAATGAGGAAATGAAAGGGTCATTATGCTTCAATTTTGATGCAAGATTTACAGGCTCTTTAGTCTGCCTGGGCACACTAGGGCACCTATCAGTTGATTTGTATCAGCAGTTACATGCTTTGGAGTCAACAAATTCAAAGTCAGTGTACAATGGGTGTGTCTGCAAAGGCTGTCATTGTGATGGCAGTCAAACTATCACCTGATGAGAACTTTTTTAACCTTTCTAGACAAGGAAGCATGAGAACAGATGAAGGCTTTGAGTGTCTGTCAATGGACAAGAAATTTGTGTGCTTATGAAATTTGCTGAAAATACAAAGCTTTTAAAGTATTGGCAATACAAAGGAGGATCAGAATATCATGTCATATGAGGAAAAGCTGAGAGACCTGGGCCTCTTTAGCCTAAAGAAGAGAATGTTGAGAGGGGACTTGATAGCAGCTTACTGTTATGTCAGAGGAGTGCATCAGGAGCTTGGTGAACAACTGTTCACTAGGGCACCCCCAGGGAAGACCAGGACCAGTGGACACAAAATCCTGAAAGGCCGCTTCAGGCTTAATACCAGGAAAAACTCCTTCCATAGGTGATGCAGTCAGTAGCAATGTATAGGGGGTGCACCCCCTGTCAGGCTGCGCTCCCTGTTTAGGTGGCAGGCAGGGGGGCAGGTGGGCAGGCAGAAGTGCTGGTGTCCCCCCTGCAAGCACTGGCCATGGAGTAGGGCTGCCAGCAAAAGCAGTTGCATTGCTTCCGGAAGTGGCCGCAGGGCTTCTGGAAGTGGCACGGCTGCGTTTTGGTGAGTGCGATCGGCCGCCAGGGACCCCCCTTCCCCCTGGTCGCTGACTGGTGTCAGGGGAGGCATGTGCCCCCCTGACTCAAGAGACACCAGTCGCCCATGGGTGCAATCACCTACCCTGAAGGTTTTCAAGAGGAGACTAGACAGTCACCTTGCTGGGGTCACCTAACCCCAGTTATCTTCCTGCCTAGAGTGGGGGGGCTGGACCCGATGATCTGCAAGGTCCCTTCTAGCCCCTAACAATCTATGAATCTATGAATCATGCAGGGGAAAGACTGGAAGACTTTTGGGACTAGAGTAATAGAAGTGGGTTGAACTGTAATGGTATTGAGTGCAATACTAAGGGCTAATAAGAATAATTACAAGTTGGGAGCTTATCATTTAGAAGTGATAGAGTAAGTGAAAGATCTGGGTCTTTTAAATTCACAAGCTGGCAACCTTTTTCAAGCTGTGGGCTAGAACAACCTGGCTCTGTTTCAGTGCAGGTCAGGTGGCTTCAGCAGTGCATCAGTAGCAGTGGTGGGGAGGGGGGCGGTGCTTTTTTTGCACCACCTCAGAGCCCTGCTACCACTTTTTTCTCCCAGCCCCCAACTCCCCAGAACACATATGAACCCACAAAGGAAGCTGAAAGTTTCTTCCACACTGTTCCTGCTTCTCCCTGCCGCCACCCTCACCCCCAGCCCTGCCCCTTCCCCCACCCGGCTTGGAGAAGCTGCACTCACACTGCAGCTGGGGAAGGGAGGGAAAGGACCGGGGTGGACAGGGAAAAGAGGCAGCATATCCTGGTACAGCTTCCAGCTCACCACCCAGTGCAGCTCCTCGCTGCTCAGCACCAGCACAGGTATGGGCCCACGCAGAGCCCTGTGGCTGCATGGGCCAGATCCAATAGTTTCATAAGCCAGGTCTAGTCCATGGGCTGTATGTTGCTGACACCTGTTTTAGTCTATCAGAGGATGACTATAAACCACCAATTTGAGGAAGCCATGAAAAAGGCACATGCAATCCCAACATATGTCAGATGAGGTATTTTCAGTAAAGATAGAGAAGTAGTAATGTTGTTGAACAAGACCTTGGTGAATTATCACCTGGATGACTGCACTGACCTGGTCACCTGTCTTCAGGAAAGATGAATTTTGACAGGGCTCACTGAACCTTATTGTGCATCTCATGTAGGGCCAAGGAGGTGATTCTCCCACTCTACGCGACACTGGTCAGGCCACAGCTGGAGTACTGTGCCCAGTTCTGGGCACCCCACTTCAAGAGGGATGTGGACAACATTGAGAGGGTCCAGAGGAGGGCCACCCACATGATCTGGGGACAGCAGGGCAGACCCTACAATGAGAGGCTACGGGACCTGAACCTGTTCAGCCTTCACAAGAGAAGGCTGAGGGGGGACCTTGTGGCCATCTATAAACTCACTAGGGGGGACCAGAAGGGTTTGGGGGAGACCTTGTTTCCCCTAGCGCCCCCCGGGATAACAAGGAATAACGGCCACAAGCTGTTGGAGAGTAGGTTTAGATTAGACATCCGTAAGAACTACTTCACAGTCAGGGCGGCTAGGATCTGGAACCAACTTTCAAGGGAAGTGGTGCTGGCTCCTCCCCTAGGGGTCTCTAAGAAGAGGCTTGATGCCTACCTGGCTGGGGTCAATTGAGCCCAGTTTTCCTCCTGCCCAGGCAGGGGGTCGGACTTGAAGATCTACAAGGTCCCTTCCGACCCTACTTCTATGATGCTATGATTCTATGAATTCAAGCTCTCACAGGTTTGGAAAAGGGACACTAGGATGATCAGGGGAGTAGAGAGCCTAACATATTTGAGGAAAGGAAGAGGGCTTGCCTTTTTGTTTTGTTTTGTTTTGTTTTAAGTCTGTCTAAACAATGGTTGAATAGGGAACACGATTACTGCCTATGGACACAAGCAGGGAAATATACACCAGGGAGAGGAGAGCTATTTAAGCTAGAGGACAATGCTGGCAAAGGAACAAATGGGTATAAATTAAACTGGCATGAAAAAGTTTAGACTGGAGATTAAAAGAAGATTTCTAATTCTCGGAGGGATGCCTCAAGTGGTGGGCCTGGCCTTCATAAAAAAAAGTCACAGATGTTTCTCATTCAGAAGTACAACACAAAGATTATTTGTTCTCCCTTGAGCAGGGAAAGGTCCTGTACCAAAACATACCAAATAAAGAAGCCCAATCATTTAGATCAGGGGTTTTCAACCTTTTTAAATAAGTGTACCCCCAGCAGCTGGACATGGAGTGGGAGGTGGGGGGGAGGGACAGGGTGGTGTGTGGCTGGATGCAGAGTGGTGGCAGTGTGGGGTGGTGGATAGTGGCTGCTGCCACCACATGCAAGCTGCCCCCTCCCCTCATCTGACTGGCTGGGTGGCACCTGTGCAGCCCGCAGAGGGGCACAGAGGGGCACTGCTGCCCTCGCCTTTCCCTGGCTTTGCTTCTAGGAGGCAGTGGCATGGGCTGGTGGGTGGCAGCGCTCTGTCCCCGCCCACCCGTACATACCCCGTAGGGCCTTCCCAAGTAGTGGGGTATGCATACCCACAGTTGATGACAACCTCTGATTGTGTCAGCCAAAGGGCTGGAAGGGATCCCAAAGGATCATTGGGTCCAGGCCCCTGCATGAGAAGGAAAGACATCTGGGGGCAGGTGACCCCAGCCAGGTGACAGTCCAATCTTCTCTTGAAGACCTCTAGGGTAGATGATTGCTCCACCTCTGGGGGTAGCTTGTTCCATAGTCTGGACACCCTAGTTGTGAAGAAGTTTTTCCTAAAGTTCAGCCTGAAACTATCTTCCAGGAGTTTGTAGCCGTTGTTTCTAGTTTTCCCCCAGGGCACCCTGGTGAACAGTTATTCACCGAGCCCCTGATGTACACCTCTGATATAGCGGTAAGCCACAATCAGGTCCCCTCTCAGCCTTCTTTTCTTTAGGCTGAAGAGTCCAAGATCCCTCAGCCTCTGCTCGTATGGCTTGCCATGCAAGTCCCTGATCATACAGGTGGCCCTTCTCTGGATCTTCTCGAGCTTTAGCACATCCTTGTTGAAGTGCAGTGCCCAGAACTAGACACAGTACTCCAGCTGTGGCTACACCAATGTTCAGTAAAGTGGGAGAATCACTTCTTTGGATTTACTGGAGATGCATCGATTGATGCGTGCCAGAGTTTTATTGGCCCTAGCGGCTACTGTGTCGCATTGCCAGCTCATATTCATGCTGGGGTCTATTGTTACTCCCAGATCCCTTTCATTTGTAATGCTGGTCAGGTTAGTGATGCCCAGCCTGTAGGTGTGCTGGGGGTTCTTCCTTCCCAGATGCAGCACTTTGCATTTCTCTACGTTGACCCTCATCTGGTTCCGTTCTGCCCAACATGCCAGCCTGTCTAGGTCTGCTTGTCTCTGCAGCCTATCTGCGGGTGTGTCTGCACAACCCCATATCTTGGTGCCATCCACAAACTTGGCCAATGGGCTTTTCACACCCTTATCCAGGTCATTGATGAAGATATTGAACAGCACTGGGCCAAGTACTGACCCCTGGGGTACGCTGCTGCCCACATCTCGCCAGGATGACCCCAGTCCATTCATTTGGACTCTCTGCATCCTACCCCGCAACCAGTTTCACACCCACTTGATGGTCCCACAGTTGAGCCTGATATCTTCCAGTTTTCTGATCAGTACCTCATGGGATACCAGGTCAAAGGCTTTCTGGAAGTTGAGATATATGATGTCAACTGCTTCAGCAAGAGAGAAAAAGTGTTTTCCTTCTTCATTATGGCAGTCTTTCAGGTATAGTGAAGACTGCTATCATGTCCCCTCTTAGTACCTTTTCCTCAAACTGAACATGCCTAGCTCCTTCACCCTGTCCTTATATGACTTGACTTCCAAGCCCCTTATCATTTTTGTCATCTGCCTCTAGATCCTCTCTAACTTCTCCATGTCCTTTTAAAAACATGGAACCTAAAACTGCACCCAGTATTCTAGATAAGGCTTAACCAGTGCTGAGTAGAGAGTCATTATGACCTCCCGTGTCTTGCACCTAATGCTTCTACTGATGCGTCCCAAAACTGCAGTCGCCTTTTGTGCAGCTGCATCACACTGCAGACGCATCTCTTAGGAACTGAAATGTTCTGCTTCCCATATTTCCTCCTTCTTATGTATTTTTCTTTAACCACCAGAGTGATACTGACAAAGCACTGCATTCTGTTCCAAATGCCCGTAGCTGGAACTGGTGCTGCATTCTCTCTCACCCCATTAATCCTGGTGCCAGTGCCTAAAATAAATGCTACATTGACCTTTTGTGAATGCATATGGACTCAGATGGGTCTCAAGGACTTTCTAGAGGCCTCCAGCTCAGTCCTGTCTTTGGTATCATCAGCATTTCTATAGCAACCAAGTGTGATGTCAAACAAAGGACTGTATTTTTGGTGATAACAGCAGGAACCAATGAACTCTTCATGAGCAAAGAACCAATTTTCATGCAAATTTGTCATGTAATGTCTGCAGCGACTGCTGTTTATTACTCTGATCATAATTATCTCACTGTTACCTTGCTGTCCCCCATCTGTCATACCCACCTGTTGTCTCGTTTTGTAGTTAGACAAAGCTATAAAATCTTTGGAAAAGGGGTTATCTTGTTGACGTGGATATGATGCAAGTACCCCATTCTAATATTATAAAAGCCTTAGTTTGTCTGTGCGTAAGGCTTTATTTGCACTCTGATTGGCTGACTGAAACAACTAATCAGAGTGCTCCAAAAGTGTTCAGACAGGAGATGGCAGGGACACGGGGCAGAGCAGGGGCGGGCCCGCTCCCTGCAGGCAGCAGCGATGGAGCAGGGGGAGCGGGCCCGTTCCTCCCTGGCTGGATGAGAAGCAACGCAGGGCCGGATATGGGGGGATGTGGAGGGATGTGGAGCTGCCAGGGCCTGACAAAAGCTGGCAGGGAGGGGGAGGAGGAAGGGGAGCAGCGGGGGACATGGTGGCAGCATCCTGCCGTCGCCACTGCACCCCAACAACAGCACTGAAGGTGGGGAGTGGGTTCGGCCCTGAACTGGCAGGGGTGAAAGTGGGGGGAGCGGACCTGTTCATTCCCTCCCCTCCCCAGATGAGAAGTGGGGGCAGGGCTGGATGTGGGACTGTCCCTGCCTGCCATGATGGCAGGGAGCATGCTGCTGCCGCTCCGCCACTGCCAGGCCCAGACAAAAGCCAGCAGGAAGGAGGAAGCGGGGTACGGTGACTTCACCCCGCTGCGGGGCCCTGCCAACAGCTGGGATGGAGGGAGGGAAGTGGGAAGTGGAGGCAGGTGGACGCGGGCCTGGAGGACCTGGAGCGCTGGGTTGGGGGGAGCGGCACTGGAACCAAAGTGGGTATGGGGTGGGAATGGCCCCGAATCTGAAGGTGGGGAGGGGGGAAATGGGTCTGGACTTGGGAGAGGGGGCAGGGGAGCAGGGCCAGACCCGATGAGGGATAGGAAGGTGGGGACATGGGCCTCTGTCCCGACCCCCCCACTTCATTCTTGATGGGCAGTTGGCTAGTTTAGCATAAAGGGGCCTCTATGTGCTAGTGTAACACAAATAAATTAGTACTAGGAAAGGAATGAAAAGACCAGTTGCACACATTATTCAAGCAGAATTTTTCCTAAACCAAAATGGTTTTAATTAGTTTACTAGTTGCATCAGCAACTCATATGATAAGATTTAACAAATTTGTGCATAGCATACAGCACCTGGATGATTGCATCTTGTATGAATCTTTATTCAAGACTATGGACCAAATTCTGCTTTCACTTACACTCCTTGCAGCTCTATTGCTGTGAGTCTCCTGTAGCCTGGAAACAGGAAAGATGAGTAAAAAATGTCAGTCCCCTAAAACCAACCCATCTTCATTTGTAATACTGAATATCTAGTGGAGCAAAATGATACATCAGGAAAAATAGCAGTTAGATATAAAGCATATGATTTAGCTTCATAGCAGTAGGGAGAAAGCATACAATTTTTATCATACTTCTGATCTAGACAAAAGGCCTCCCCCCTTCTCTGTGTGGTAAAATTATAATGCAGCAAAGAGAACATTTATCTAGGTGGGGCTTTCTGCATTTAAAAGTAAATTGATTTGGAAAGTTAATTGCTACCTGTATACTGCTTGCTGGTTGGGAGAGTTGCTGGACAAAAAGTAGAACATGCTATAGGCCAGAGAAACTGAGACTGGCACAACTGGGATGAGCAGGAATAGGACTGGAGCTGGAGGAAAGAAGCAGGGAAACTGTAGGTGAACTGAAATGCATCCAATCCATATATGACTTTTACAATGGGGGTGACTGCAGGGCATCTTGGAGGTTTGTTGGGAGAGAGAGCAATAAGAGATGTTGAAGGACAAAGCTGAATGGGGAGAAAGTTCTACAATCTACATCAAACGTCCATTAAGTTAAACAGAAGAAAAAGTGACTCTTTTCTGTGCATGTAGAAATCCCTCCCTCCCCCCTTGCCCCCATCTCCCGCCCCAGTGGGTTCTCCAGCTTCGAGTTCTCTTTAATGCTACAATAGTAATAATGAAAAACAAAAACCCCACAAAAAACCAACAACAGCAAAAACTCTTAAACAGAGGAAACACACAGCTCCCACACAATAAAAATCATGTACATACCTTTTTGTATTTATTTAATGGGAGCTATAAGGCCACAACTTACACTGGTCTGTAATTTGACCTGCACACTCACTGGGTCTAAGATTTTATGGGTAAAAGCAATATGTGAACCAAACCTACTGCAGAACCACACAAGAAGGATGCAGCACTGGCAGAAGGAGGCTCTCAATGACTGTGCCATAGTGAACACACAAAGAAAACCACTTCATGCTGTTAGACTTCAGGGAGGAGAGGGAGGGTGCTCTGTTCACTGCAGTACATAGACTGAGACTGACTTGCATGCTGTCTTTCCAGCATGGCAGGTGCTCTTATCCAGTATGATTCATGTTACGTGGTATGATGATCACTGCCTGGACAAATGAAGAAACACAGAGATATTTTAAAAGGGCTTTTCCAAGGTATTTTTCATCCTTTTATGATTTGGAGGATAATGATGCAACAGCCCCAGAGACATTAATAAGAGGACTGGAAACTTTTCCATCTGTTGTTTCAAGATATTGACTGCATATATATATAATAAGAACACAAAACCCAGGTATGCTGGTTTCTAGGACTGGCTGGGTACTACTGGCAGTTTATAAAGGCATTTTTTCAAGCCTCCTTACAGACCTTCTGAAGGGCACCCATTCACAGAAGGTACAGTGGACCAGAGAATACACCCAACTGTTTCAAAGGTTGAAGGCTTGCCTATGCCAGGAACCAGTCCTGTATAACGTGAACTTTTCAAAAGAGTTTATATTCTAGACAGATGCTTCTGGTGTGGGGCTGGCAGCAGTGTTGTCTGAAACAGTGAATGAAGAGGAGCACCCCATCCTCTAGCTGAACTAGAAGCTACTCCCAAGGGAGAAGAATTACTCTGTTATTGAAAATCAGCACTGGCAGTAAAATGGGCGGTGGATATTATCTGTGTGGCAGGTTCTTCGCCTTAATCACAGACCAGATGCCCCTACACTGATTATACACCATGGAGACAAATCCCCAAATTATGAGGTGGTACCTGGTCCTGCAACCCTTCTCCTTCCAAATCCATCATAGGACCAGAAAGACCCACACAATGCAGATCTTTTTTCCTCCACAGGAGCAAGAGAACGTATCCAGGGAGGGAAGTAGCCTGAAAGGGGTCTTGAGGGGGAGGGTGTGTGATGGCATGGACTGGCTTGCCCTGTTGAGGAAGGGGTTAAAAAGAATTCCTGGGCTGTGCTGGCCCTATCCCGGTATGCTTGCAGCCAATGCCAGGTCTGCAGGAGTGGTATAAAAGAGGGAAATCAGGCCCAGAGAAGGGAGGATTTCCAGTGCTGATACAGCCTAGCTCTTGGCTGGATGTCCTCTAAGGTTCAACCTATGCAAATTCCCAGGTCAGTGTGTGTGCTTGTGCAGACTGTAGCCTGGGGACCAGGGAGCTGCCCTAGTGCCCTATTAAAATGTTCATGGATATATCAGATAGCTGAGGTCATTGCAAGTAGTACAGAAAACTTGAAGCACAGTACCATCATGTTCCACCCTGGGAGACATTTTTTGTTAGCAGTCTGCAAAATGTCAGTGTTGCAGTTGCTCGTAACGCACCATCAGATACAGGATACTGAAACTTGCTGCTTCTTTGTCATGTCTTATCAGACTGTTGCATGGACACTATCTTGCTCTTGTAGAGCTTTTCTTGACAGTAGCCAGACTGTTGACAATGATGGTTGCTTTAGTATTAAAAACCCCACAAAAAATTGAAAAACCCTACTGATAAATGTGTTTTTTACTAAAAAAAATCTACTTAAGAGAGAATGAAGATAAAAGAGCAGAGACCTGAACTTCTTAAGTGTCCCTCATCCTTGCTATGAAATGTATGATCTGTTTTTGTTTAATGATAATATGTACAGTCTTACAATTCAAGAGCTCATAAACAAATCCCTTCTGAACTCCCGATGAGCATTTTAAACACTTAACACACAAACAAGCCCACATGAACCTATTTCCGGTAGGATGCAGAACCAACATATATGACTAGACCAGAACATGGGGCTTAGTTATTTTCAGGTGGACCAGATGCAAAGAATTACAAGGCTTACCTGAGCACTTTAATACAAAGGGAAAGCTCTCTGTAACCTGAGACATTGCACCCAATGTACTTGATAATATTGTCTTATCTATCCTTCCTAGCTAGAATAAACTGCCTCAAACTTTCTGCTGAGTAACTACAGACTCTTACAGCAAGGACTTAAGAGATCAAAGAATCTGATTGGCACTATTTATGTGAAAAACAAATCATCTGTTTCCCTTCAGTTACTAATGAAAGTCAATTTCCATTGCCAAGCTCCTGAAAGGAGGCCAGGAGCTTAATGAGTCTGGAGACTGAAATACTTCCTACACTCTAGACTTCCAAGCAGTTAGGGAACTGGGACGTGTTTTGGGAATGTATGGGGAGGGAAACCAGCAATAAAAACTGTATTAGTCCTGCACCTGTGGTGAGAAGGGTGAGAAATAGCATAGAAGCACAAGGGGAGCACAAAATATCTTTAAACCCTAAACTCAAGAGTGGGCAATTATTTCAGGTGGAGGGCCATTTACCCAGTTTTGGCAAGCTGTTGAGGGCTGCATGGGTAGTCCCACCCCTTGACAGGTGCCCCTCCCCCTGGCCACTATCTTGGGACCAATGTTCCAGGGCCAGCGCCGGTGGGGCCCGGAGTGGGGCGCAGGCTGACAGGGGTCTGTGGAGCTGGGCTGGGCTGCAACAGCAGGGAGAGTGGGGAGCTGGCCTGGTTCCATAGAGCCTCTGCTAGCTGGGACCACAGGGCACTGGCCCTGGGACATGGGTGCGGGCCCTGCTCCCACACCCGCTCACTCCCAGTGCTCCCCCAGCCCCGTGGTACAGGCACAGGGCAGCACGCAGCCCCAAACCCCTGCTCGCCAGCAGGGGAGGAGCTGGTGCTGAGCGTAGGGGAAAAAGCAGCCCCTTGCCCACCCTGTGGCTGGTGCTCCCTGCTGCAGCCACTCACAGCCCGTTCAGGGCTGTTCTGAGCAGGCACAGGCAGCCCCAGGTGGGCTGCAAGCGGCTGCAGCGTGGGCTGCCAGCCACAGGGCGGGCGAGGGGCCGCTTTTCCCCACACCCAACACCAGCTTGTAACCCACCCCTGCTGCCAGCCTGAGCCCTGTGCCAGCTCTGGGCTTGCCCATCAGGGCTGTGCCATGATGGCAGCAGCTGCAGCCTCCGCACTTGGTGTACCGGGCAGTGTTTCCTGCTGCCACCTGCCCAGAGCTCGTGCCGTGGTAGGCTGTGGTGAGGCTGCCACCGCTGCCTCTGGGCTGCCTAGTGCATGAGCTCCAGGTGGGCAGCAGCAGCCAACACTGCCCAGCATGGCAACTGGGGTGGCCGCTGCTGCTGCCATTACAGCGCAGCCCTGATGGGCAAGCCCAGAGCCACACGGGGCCCAGGCTGGCAGCGGGGGCAGGTTACAAGCTGGTGTTGAATGTGGGGGAAAAGTGGCCCCTTGCCCGCCCCGTGGCCAGCACCCCACACTGCAGCCGCTCGCAGCCTGCATGGGGTGGCCTATGCCTGCTCAGGACAGCCCTGCACGGGCTGTGAGCAGCGGCAGCAAGGAGCCAGCCATGGGGCGGGGGAGGGGCCGCTTTTTCCCCCCACACTCAGCACCAACTTGGCCCCTGCCCCCCCACCACTTACCTGAGCTTCCCACACTGGGGCAGCCACCTGGTCCCAGGCCAAAAGCCCCAGGTGGGGGGGTGGTGCTGGGTGGACCCTGCTCTTGCAGGAGCCTGTTGGGGCTTCCTCTGGGTCCTGGTGCCCCTGGCTCCTGTCATCTTTGACAGGAACCAAGGACAGATACGTTTTAATTTTCTAAATATTTTTAGGGGCCACGTGGGCCGGATAGAATGGCCTTGCAGGCCAGATCTAGCCTGTGGGCCATATTTTGCCCACCTCTGCCTTAACTCTTACCTTCAGTTATGCTTCCAATTAGGGTGTGAGGTACACTGGTAGGACAATGATGCTGCCTAATATATATCTGTTCTATTAATCCCAGAACACACTAGTCTCTAGAACTTTCAGTTGAAATGAGCATTAAAGTCACTTAAAATGATTAACAGAAATATAGTGGCCAGTAATGTTTCTGAGCCAGGGCATCCATTGAGAGAGGGGTTGCTTTGGCTTACACATTGTGGAACAAAACTTGGAGCCAGCACCATGGTCTAATTCCTGGTAGTGTCAGAGTCAGACTAAAAACTCTGCTTCAGTTTCTGGATGGCAGAGTTTAAATATCTTGGACCTGGATTTTATAGCTGTTGGGAACGTGTAGCCCTACTGACCTGAGCATCTTCAACTAAAGTCAACAGACGCTGCAGGAAAGTCAAGTCTAAGGTCATGTCCCCCTCAAAAAGTTACAGGTCACTTTTAAAAGTTAGGGCCTTCATCACTGCCTGTATTTTCCCATTTGTAAAATGGAGATAATATTTACCTGTCCCACCAAGGACACTTATTTGCTTTGAGATCCTTAGGCAAAAGATACTAGAGATTTGCAGAACTTTCATTCTCCCTAAAGAAGCTGGGACTCAATAAATGCCCTCCTGGATAATGAAGTGGTTAATTAACCTGAACTACCTTCATAAAGGCATGCTACCAAAATGTTGGTGCATGGACATAGCTGTTGACCTGCCTCACTGGCAAGGCTGACCAAATGAAATAGTCCTTCTCTAGACCAAAGGAAGTTAATCCAGACCAGAAGTTTATGCTTGCTCCTTTGAAACATTAGAAATGTTAGAGCCTGTGAGGGGAGTCAGCCCATGTCACCATATCCAAGACACACCCTTGTCTACTTTGTTTGGTAATAGCTAGGTCACCTACTCAGACAATCAACTTAGTCAGGGATGGCATCCTGCCAGTTACCCCCGAAGACTTCAAAACTCTGTCTTGCCTTCAAGAAGCTGCCAATAATTCCCAATGGTCTTCCCAACAAACAGTCTCAAATCTTCTTCCTGGGCAAAACTATCAAGAAGATGAGAGCAAATCAACTTCAAGGGTACTTAATTTCCACTATTCTCAGTAGAAGGGACTCAGATGTAACAACATTATGGAAAAAGCAGTAGTAATTGATCTGTTCATAGCTATAAGGTTAGTAGGGTTTTTTTCTGATTATAGCTATACTCCTTTTAGATCTATCAGCCATTTACAGAACAATCAGCCATTAGCAGTTCTGTAACAACTCCATTTCCTTTTAAGTTTGAACATGGCATTGACAGTTTCAGATATCCCTTACCAACTAAACATGTGTGGAAACCCCAGAGGCCATGCAGAACTTGCTTCTCCTGTTCTTTTAGGTTGCACCCAGAAGTCCTGTGACTGCTTTGCAGCGTAATTTTCTGTAGATCGAAGTTCGCTATGCAACAGTGTTCACAATTGGCCCAGAGGTAGACTTGCCTTCAGAGCCTTTGTTCATGATTTGGCTCAAACACTGTGCAAACAAAAGAAAAAAATTACTCTACTGATTCGTAACCCTATCTGTAAGTCTCCGAGATTCTAAATGACTGGTCTCTAATTGATTCTTTAGGGTAAGAACAAAGCCTTGTATTTATGCATTGCTATTAGTATACAGTAATGGTTTGTTATGGGACCTCCTTGATTATCAGGAAGGGATACTTGTGTCATGGGTCACTGGAAATTTAATTTTCCCTTGATTTTATAGCAGCAGCTCAGATTTAATTTAGGTCTTTGTTAACCAGGTCTTATTCAAGCAAAGAAAAAATAATCCCTTCCCCATATAGACAGGGCCGTCCCTGGTGTGGGGCGGGATTGGTGCAACTGCCCTGGGCCCCGCACTCTGGGGGGCCCCACAGAGCCAGGCAGGGAGGCCGTGGCTGGAGTTTAGCCCACCAGCCAGCCCGGCGGGTTGGATGGCTATTTGCTTGTTCTGGCTGGAAGTTCCAGCTGCCAACCGTCCCACTGCGTCTGGTATGCCGGGGCTCTCACACCCTGGCGTAAGTGTGCTGTGGGTTGGGGAGGGGTCCCTGCACAGGGCAGGGGCTCTTTGCCCTGGGCCCTGCCAGGATCATCTCTGCATACAGCTGTAAATTTTTTTTTTTAATCAGTTAGCAAAGCTCACACATTGACTTATTTATACTTAATGGGCATCTACACAAGATGTTTACTGCAGAGCTGCCTAATTAGCTCTGCAGGAAAGTCTCCACATCTACATGTGTGGCCCTATTAGGCTGCAGTAAACTAAGTAACTCTGCCATAGGTTAGTACTTGTAAATACAAATACTATTTTGCAGTGGTGTTCTTTACTGTGCAGCAATGCACATGTAAATGCTGATGGGGCTGGATGGGGCTTCAGTGCAGGGCCTGCCTGCCAGCTAGCCCTACACTGGAACACACTCATGTTCCAGCCAGCCCCTCTGCAGCGTATTGAGCTGGGTCGGAGTGGCCCTAGGTTAGCAGGCTGACCACCCCAGACCCTTGCTAGCCAGGGCTGCTCCAACCCAGCTCAGTGTGCTGCAGTCCTGGGTGCATATGTAAACATGGTGCCCAGGAACAATAAACTATGGTGTGATATGTGCCAGAGTTTATTGCTTCATTATAATATCCTGTGTAGATGCACCCAATATGTACTAAATGAGGATTCAAAGCAAATGCTTAAAACTGAATCCTACCCTCCCTCTGAAATCTGGAGAGAGATAGGAAATAACAAAAATCAGCATAAAGAACCAAGCCCACCTGAGAGACTGTACTATGCCCCTTGAACAAGACAAAGAGAAAAACAGGTATTTACCAGCTGGAAAGGAGCAAGGGAGTTATCTCCTGGAGTAGTGGTCCCCAACTTTCACCAACCTAGGGGAAACAATACCAAGAAAGTATGGATTGCAATCCAGGCAAGGTCACGCTTTGCTTTCAACACCAATGTGAGTAAATGTGCATCTATGGAAAGCAACATTTCCTTTGGCTATAAACAGCAGGTCTCATGGGGAGCTTGTTGGCTGCAAGCCTAGGTTGGGGAGCACACTCCTAGAAAATGGCCATTTAAGAGATGCAGGTGTTTACCTCTGCCAAATTTAAAGGGCCCTTGCCATAAAGGCATACTGGGAAAAAGACTTCTACCAAGCTTTCCTTCTGATAGTCTACAGGAAACTACCAAAAAAAAGAATTAGATTGTTCAGGTATTTTTGAGGCTTGCTATAACATATAGCATTTTATTTGTTTGTTTGTTTTAAAAGTTTGGGTTAAAGGTTAGAGTTGACTTACTTTCTGCATATTTTTCAGAGCGGGACAGGTGGATGTGGAACGGGGGGGTAGGGCAGATGGGTGATGCAGGGCTGGACACAGAGTAGTGGGGGGTGTAGCGCAGGGCCAGATGCGGAGCAGCAGGGAAGTGGCGCAGGGCCAAATGCGGAGCAGCGGGACAGGGGGTGGTGCAGGGCCGGACGTGGAGTTGGGGTGTGGCACGCAGCCAGATGTGGAGCGGCAGCAGCATGGGTTGGTGGGTGGCAGCAGCCCCCCACTGTCCCGTGCTGGGAGGGCATGGGGCTGAGGCGAGGGAGTAGGAGGGGCACGTGACCAGATATGAAGTGGGGGGGAGGTGGCATGCGGCCGGGCACAGAGTGGCGGCAGCACAGGGCAGAGGGTGGTGGCGGTAGCCGCCATGTGCAAGGTTCCCTCCTCCCCCCTGCTCTCCTGGGAGGTGGAAGCAGCCCGGGGCAGTGGGTGGCGGTGCTCCATCCCTGCCCACCCCCATCATTCTTGATGGTCAATTTGTTGGTTATCTAGAACAGGGGCTGTCAAGTGGGGGTACTTGAGAAGGCCCTAGGGGTTACACGTGGGTGGGTGGCGATGGAGCGCCACCTTGCAGCATCCCACACTGCCGCACAGGCTCTGTCTACCCGGCCGTATGCGGGGGGTGGGGGAAGCTCATATGCGGCGGTTGCCGCCATTCTGCATGCAACCACATGCCACCCCTCCCTCTCCTCCCACTCGGCGTCTGGCCACACGTCGTCTGCCCCCCACCCAGCTCAGCAGCCGGGGGTATACTGCTCTATGTCTGGCTGCTCTGTGTCCAGAGTACAATGATCCAAAAAGGTTGAAAACCCCTGATCTAGAACAGGGATGTCTATGCTCAAAGCAAGGCCGGACCCTTTCCAAGGTCATGGGTCCTCCTTGTGCTAATACTAGCTTAGCTGAACTGGTGGTAACACTGATAGAAATGGTTTAAAATTCCCTAGTATAGTCAGCATTTTATATCTTAAGATGTCTTGTGAGTAGAGTAAGCATGTGAATAAGAGTAAAGAAGTGCAGTAAGCACATCTCCCCTTTCTTGCTCTTGGCATTGCACCTAAATTTGCTAAGTCCAGCTTTCCTGACCTGCTGCACCAAAATCCCTGGTCCTAGTAACCCCAAGGAAACAGTACCTGCCCAAGGCCCTACAGAAAACAGCTCTTATCTGGTTGGGTGATCTGAGAAGCACTCTCTTACTCTACTAACATTAAACCATAGCAAAAGGCTCTCCTGCTTATCACTCTAGACCTTTTTAAAATAACTTGTAATATGCCCTTTTTCACTGAAGGATTCTAACATACTTTGCAAATGCTGACAGAGCTAACTGGGGCACAGCTCTGGATTGTCAAACTTGCAGGAAGCTGAAGGTATTAAATCTGTAGGTGCATGCCGAATGCCCTTAGATGTGCTGGGTAGGTGACATTCAAAGTCAGAGGAGTCTCTTTTCTAACATGCTAAGAGTATAAATGGCCATAAGACCATCTAGGGAAAATTGTGAGGCAAGAATACAACATCATCCATTACTCTTGTGAAACAATTCCCTCCCAAAACCTGGATTGTGTGTAACCTCATTCCCTTATGCTCCTTCTCACTGTGCTAACCGCCCCTCCCCAGCAGAAACTAATGGTTCACTGAGGAAAGACCTGCTAGTGCTGAAGGGTGGGATCAGGCTCTTGAGGTGAAGGTGCCCTTGGTATTCTGGCTGCTTCTCACACTATGCCTCTTGGGCCTTGTAAAAATACTTCATGAAGTGGTGCTGAGTAGGGAGGGCAGAGCAGAATGGCTTTAGGGGGAATTAGTGCTCCTGCATCTAAGGGTGGGTTGTTGGAGGATGATGCATCTTCTCTGTTGTTCGTAAGCCATGATGAACATTCATATTGCTCAGTGGGCATGTCTAAACATGTGTTTTAATCCGCAGTAGACTATTTTACTGCACATTAAAGCATCATGTAAAAACACGCAAATGTGCTACTGCACATTAGTGCAGCATAATGTGCATCAACTTAGTACCTCAAATTAGAGGGCGCGCTACACAAGCATGGAGGCTGCTCCGACACACTGGAATTCTAGCGCATCGGAGCAGACTTTATTAACTGAGTCTGCTGGAGCATGACAATTACCGCAGTCCAGCAGCCTCCTGCATCTCATGTATCAGCATCCCCATGCTTAAAAATGGTGAAGGGGGCACTTGAACTAAAGTTCACAGAACGAGCTTTAGTTTAAGTGCTCTCACCACCATTTTTAAGTGTGGGGACACCGATACACAAGATGCAGTGGCACTTTAATTAAAGTGCTGCCCCTCCCCACACCCCCAGAGCATATGTAAAAGTGCCCAGAGGTACTAAATTTAATGCACATTAGAAAAGGCACATTAATGCATGTGTAGATGTGCCCAGTCTCTCTGATAGGTAGGAAAGGCATCTTTTATAAGCTGCCTTCAGGAAGCATTTCTGGATCTGTGGTGGGGTGAGGAAAAACCTAGGGAGACTTGGCTGAGAACCTTGATATATGGTCTAAGGAGGCTAGGAGATTTGCTTCAGGTTTACAGATAGTTAATTTATTTTGTATAAGGATGAAGCAAAGAGCCTTTAACTGTGTTTGGAGCATGCTTCCCACATCCGTTTACAGCTTCCAAATAATAAGCAAGACTCAGAGGAGCACAGCTTGTCCTTTTACTGAGACTAGTTTCCAGATGTCAAAATGTTTCAACAAACTATAACACATGATGGGGACAGCACATCCAGTGCTACAGTGATGGAACTGAGAAGGTCATATATACTTAGACTGCCAGAGGAACATATTCCTAAAGATCAGGGTTAATAGCTCTCAGAAGCTCTTGACCCCAGGACAAATTGTTTGTATATATTCTGAAAAGAGATTTCCCTTGCCCTCTTCCTGTTTTCTAATGTTATTTACCTCTTAATTTACAAAAGCCACAGCCTAGTTTTAGTAATTGTGATGGTGTGAAAAACAAGAAGAGGAGGAAATATGAACAAGACATAGTTTGATGGTAAGAAAGAAGGAAGCCAATGAAAATCATTGTGACAGGGCTTGTGACCACAGGAGCGGATGTGATGCCTGTAACAGGGTCCTGACTGAAACCCTGTTACCTGAGAGATTTTGGCAGCTGAAAGTGATTACTGCCCAGTGGGGGAGGAGGCGCCCCACGCCCACTGAGAGCCAATGGGACTCGGCACTGAGGGATATGAGGAGGAGGAGATCTGAGGAAGGGGCCTTCAGGCACCACGAGAGGAAGAGGCGCCACTAAGGACTCTCGCTAAGGAGGATCCAGAGGGAGGATCCCAGGTGCAAGGGTCAATGTGGGCCAAGTGACAACAGAACCCAGGACCTGTAGCCCATCCGTGCCACATACCTGGAGCTCGAAGCAGTGGCGGTGAGTCAGAGCAGAACAGAGCCGCAGCACAGGGAAAAGCCGTGGCTTCATGCTGAGACACAGCGAAGCAATGCGGGAGTCAAAGGGGGGTGGAGGCCACCTGCCCAGCCCCTGAAGAAGCCAGGACCCAGCACCCGAACTTGAAGAAAAAGGGGAGTTGAGATAGAAGGTGGATAAACGCCCAGATCCGCACCCTGGCATGGAGCGTGGGAGGAGAAATCAGGCGTCACCCGTAATTAGCGGCGGGGAAACTGAGACGTTCCTCTACACTTACTGTTCCAATTAAGTTGGCAGAGATCGTCTTTGGAGCTCAGGGGTGATCCCAGAGATGACGCTGATAAACTGCTGCCCCTTCTGGGCTGTCCTGTAAGAGACAGAGCAATAAAGCACCTAGATTGTAGTTCAACCAAGCGTGGTCCTTTCATGGGTACTAACTAGGGTAACATCTCTTCCCTCCCTATTTCTTTAATTAGATCAAAGTCGTGGCAGTAGAGAACCAAGGGATTTAGGTGGTACCCTGCGTGAACACGTTAACAATGCCCTCTACTGGCTCTGTAGCTCCTGCCTAGCTCAGACTCTAATGCAGGGGTGGGCAAAATGCAGCCTGCAGGCCAGATGTGGCCCACCAGACCATTCTAGCCAGCCCATGGGGCCCCTAAAAATTTTAGAAAATTAATATTTATCTGCCCCTGGCTGCCTGTCATGTGGCCCTCAATGGCTTGCCAAAACTCAGTAAGCAGCCCTCCGCCTAAAATAATTGCCCGCCCCTGGTCTAATGTCACTCTCTCTAGATTGCTCTCCTGCCATGACTTGCTCTTAATATTAAAGGTTGATTAAGAGAGGCTGCCAACAGGCCTAAAGAATGAGCCTTATTCCTAATAACTTCCTACTGGTCTCAATCCAGCCCTCAGGCCTGATAGGCCCCTCTCGGCCTGGCTAGGCCCCTGTAGATCACCTTAAGGGCAAATTGCATGGTTCCTTTTCCTCCCCTACACCATGCCCCAAGCCTCACAGATGTTATTGTATTGTTGTTCACTTGTTGGGCTTTGGCCTCCTCAGTCACCACCCTTTTCCTCAGCCACGCCTTCTACTGTGTCAGACCTGGGTTTGAGGCATTAGCTCTAGTTTGTCCCTTTCAGTCCCCGGGCCCCTGTCCCCTGTCTGCCAGGCTCCTGGCCTGTATGTGGCTGCACCCTTCTCTGGTGCTAGACCCCTGGCCCCTGTCTGGCCCAAATATAGCACCGTGCCCACTCTGGGCTCAACAGTCACTTATGACTATGTCCTTCTTGGGCACTGGGCTCCTGGCCCCTGAGTGGCTGCATCCTGCTCAGGTGCCAAGCCCCTGCAAGGCTCTGCAGCCTTGCATGCTGCCCCTCTCTGGGCTCAACAGTAGCTCAAGCCTTGAGCCTGCCTCTGGAAGGGCTCAAGGCAATTATGTGCCCTTCAGGCACTATTGGGACCTCCGTAAGCTTCCCCTTACAGTCCCAACCCGGACTACTGATATAAACAGTAACATGAACCATAAGCCCCCAGGCTATAGCAGAAGCACAAACAACAGCAGAAGCAGCACTCTGACCCTTTTAAGAGGGCAAACTTTCCTCATTTTCCAGCAGGCATATGTTCCAGTCCAGGGCTATACTCTAGCCTATACACTCAGCCCCCTTGGGCTCTCAGACCTTGTGGGCCCACACACAGCCCCTCCTCTGGGCTCTCAGACCTTCTAGTTCCATATGCAGCCCCTCTTCCAGGTTCTCAGACCCTATAGTCCCAGCTCAGCCCTTCCCTGGCACATGGACCCTCTGGTAGGCACCTCAAACCCTCTAGGGGTTAACAGAAAACAAAGGCCAACAAAGGCCACTTGCCTGTAACCCAATCTTTCTCTGTCCAGGGAACTTACCTCTGTTCCTAGGGCTGCATATTTGTTTAACTAAATCCAGGTCCCTGCAGGAGCCCTGCAACCAGGACCTCCTTGTGAAGAAATCCCTCTCTGTCTGTCCCTGTCTTGGGTCATTCCAGCTGTGCCCCTCTCTATTTCACTTGTTTGCTATTTGGTTCAGGCTGGCTGACCAGGTGACCTTGCCACACAAATTCCTGAAGGGTGGGAGGAGCGCTCTCTCTTCGTCTGGTGGCATTTTGAAAAAGCCATAAGCCACATGCCTCCAGGTGTACTGCCTGGATGAATCCCTGTAAGTAAAGACCTAGAAACTAGATAGTAGGTTAGAAGTAAGCATAGATAATCGTGTCTTTAAAAGGATCACCATACGCAATATCTGTAAAGGCTTAACTTATTTTGGTTTGCTCAAAGTGTATTATGACTCCTTTGTTCTCCCACCCCCATCAATAAAGGCATCGGGTTACAGCATGCCTGGCTGTTTCACTGTGTAAGGGTCTGGGAAGATGTTACACAAATTGCCAATTGCTCAAATTATGAGTGAGACCTTATGAGGGAGGATAAGGCAAGATACTGCATTTATTGATTAAGCACTTAATACACACCTACCCACATACACACACACCACATTCATGCCCCAATTTCTGTTCTGCGCTGGTATAAATTACCAATCTTATTGGTGCTTGGATCAACTTAGTGGCCAGCCAAGTTGATCACGAGTGGGAGCCGGGCTCCTGCTGGTCCATCTCATCAGACGAACCAACGCTCCAAGATGACATGCAGAACAAGACCCAAAATCGATGCGTCTCACTCATCTTTTATAGCCTTATCAATTCACCCAGGCTTTGGGCTGAAAGAGGCACCCAGAAATACTGCCAGTGCTTGCAGGGTCTATGTACCCCGAACTGCACAGAGCCCGGCCAGAGACCAGTGCCTGGGTGGTGGCAGCATTACCCCAGGCTTGTGGGTGTTCTTCAGGAAGGGGGACAGCTGGCCATAGGCTCCCCAGGGGAGACTCCCTAAGCATGGTTTTGGGCCTGACACTGTGAGGCCACCACACTCCTCACTTCATGGTTGCCAAAGAGAGACTCCCTGACGCATGCAGGCTCTGGGCTTATATAGCTCCAGGGCTAGCCTGCTTCCAGTCAGGTGAGTCTCTCATTATCTCCCCTCTGCCACTTGCAAGCAGCCTTTCAGGCTGCTTGCTCTCTTAAAGAAGCAGGTACATCCCAGTGTTCCAATCATAAACAGAATTGGGTTTTGGCTAATATTGGCATTCACACCAGAGAGGAGCTGGAGCATCTAATATGTTGATGAACCTGTAACATCAGTGTAACAGGGAGCCAGTGGCCCTGTTACGGAGCCGCCTGAGAGAGGCATGAATTGTCAATCCGGAATGCCTAGACCGGCAAGGGAGCCAGTCCTGAAACTTGTTAATTGGCAATTGAAGGTTCCCAGACCGGCAGCAAGGTCATCTGGGAACTGTTAATTGATACTAAGAGACCTTGTATAAAAAGAACAGAGACTGACTGAAGACAACCCCTGGAAGGGGAACCAGTACAGGGGCTGACACAAGCCCGAGCAACGGAGGCATAGGCACGGAGGTGAAAGTGGAGGTTTCCTGTCATGGCTGACAGGCGGAGGAGCTGTTGGAGAGTTTGCGAATGAAGCTGGCACGGCAATCACTGGGACAGGTTCTCCCTGTTATTGAAAGAATGTGATGGAGGGAGATAGTCCCAGTGTGGCGCCTGCGCCTCGCTCCGTCTGACCTATCGGGGTGTGGCCCCTCCCCTCAACTCGCCTGCCACGATTTGGATGTACTCAATTACCTTCGGAGGGGTCTCCAGTGGAGCTCTTTATCCTGGGTGGGGCCTCCCGATAGGCGGTGGTACTCACGGTTATCGGACGCGGTGATCCACGGGGCTCCGCCTCCCCTACACCCCGTCCACACGCCAGCCGCTGGGCGATGTCCTTCAGATGTTGCCAGGCCCAGTATGATGGCCTCTGACCGGTTCCCCGGTTCTCGGTCGTTCCCCTCTCCTGCAGAGAGGGGTTTCTCCTTTCTCCTCCCTTATAGATAACACTCCTCCGGACCAGGGGGAGCTGGTGGTTGCTTCCCCTGGTTCCAGCCCCCTCCTGGGGCCTCCGCTATCTCCCCTTTCCTCCCGTCCGCAGGGTGCTCCCCTGCTACCTGTGCGGCTGCCGCTTCAGGACGCAGCAGAGAGAGTGCCTCGGCGTGCGCTCTCTGACCGCCTCTCGCCTGGCTGCTGGCGAAAGGCGTCCCGCTCCTGCCTATACTGCTTGCTTGAGACCCGCAGGCGGGGTCCTCGACGCTCTGTGCGAGAGCCTGCAGCACGGGCCGCGCACCCGTACTCTCTCCCCCTGGCTCTCCCTCTTTCCCTGTCCTGTCGGCGTTTTTGAATCCTCCCGCAGCGGCTGCTCCGGCCACTGGGATTGGCTCAGCTGTTCGCCGCGCGGTGAACAGCTGTTGCCAGAGCCGGCGTAATGGTGGCTCGCGCGGCTGCAGCCGCGGCTGCGGCTCTTCCTCCCGCTG
Source organism: Alligator mississippiensis (assembly GCF_030867095.1). Lineage (NCBI taxonomy): Eukaryota > Metazoa > Chordata > Crocodylia > Alligatoridae > Alligator > Alligator mississippiensis. The sequence continues at coordinate 181,892,697 of NC_081825.1, read as the reverse complement.
CCCCTCTGCCGGTACGTATGCCCTTCTGGGGGCTTGCTCTCGGGGTCTAGGGTCTGTGGGTCCCCTCTTCTCCCCCTCACTCGCCTGTGGGGGCGCTTCGCCGCCACACCCAGCTATTCCCAGTAATTTTGAGAGACTTTGCCTGAGCAAGGTGGGGACTAGATGTGGCTGCAAAGTTCCTGGAGACAGCAAGTTGTTGGAGAGCCCTAATCATCCCAGCTGAGGTGAAAGAAGAGAGGATCGCAGGCTGCCATATGCAGTCTTGGTACGGCAAACTGCCATTTCATCACGGGGTGGGGAGCATGGACAGTGCTATCACTCATGTTCCCTAAGTATGCAGAGGCTTCTGACTGAGCCTACTGAGGCATTGTACCAGCAGAGCTTAAACCCACACCAGCGGTCAGAGATGGCGGCAGGATGTGGTGCAACATGTTGAACCCTTTATTAAACCAGAAGCTTTCCACCTGTGCTCTCTTTACCTTTTTCTTTTTACTCCCATCAAGTCATGGCAGTCGAGAACAAGCACAGGCATGGGAAGTGGGTCTGAACATGCCCATTGACTGATCCAAGCAGCTCACTCACAATCAGCTTCTAAAACCTGTTCAACAAATATTTAAAAAATCTTTAAAAATCTTAAATAGCAAATAAACAAACCAGAAAGCCTAACCAGCATAGCAGTTAGGACCAGGGAGTGAAGATTCTGCTCCTGTTCCTGGCTGTGCTGCTGGTTCACCATGCCCTGAGCCATGCAACTATTCCTCTCAGTATCTTGGGTTTCTCCAAATGTAAAATAGGGAGGATAATACTTCATAATCTCATTTGGGTGGTGCAAGGCTAAACTCAACTTCATAAAGGGCTTTGGCCTTCTATAGCACCTTCTGGCCAAGAATATCAAAGTAATACTATATGGAGCCACATCTCTTCCCTTACTTCTCCACTGCCTTGCATGCCCATCCCCATAGGAATAAAAACTTATCCCAATATATCAGATATTAGGATCATAGCAGAGGTTTTGCAAGAGAAAACAAAAGTCAAGGTTATCTTTGTGTATGGCCCTAATTGGAACAGATATATGATTGCATGGATCACAAATGTCTTCTAGAGAGGTTTTAAACTTAGTTTTTGACCACAAATTACTAGGGTGCAGAATTTTCCATAGCAAAAAGGCAGCTGTATAAAAATGCCACACACCATAACTGGAAACATGGCCTTAATGAAGTCAAAACAAAAACAGGACTTAATTAGATTCTCCCAGAAGGGCAAATCTCTGAAAGGTGTGAAGTATTTGCCTGTCATGTTCCAGGTGGATGGGAAGAGTAGGTGCTCTGCACCTCTGAGGATTCTGCCTATTTGATTAAGAGCTGGTTTGACTGCGTGCCTTAGGAGTGTGCCATTGTGCAAACTGCTGCTGGTCTGAATGAGGCTCTGAATCACGAAATGAGCCCTGTCTAAGGTAGACCCATAGGGGACTCACTCATGCATCAAGGCTTATGACAAGGATGGAAGCATGTACAGAAGCATTCAAATGTATATTGTAAGTATTTTACATATGCTTAAAGTAAGCAAGATATTGTTCTACTGAACAACATTCTTAGGCTGAGTCTATTGCTGTGGCAGCTAAACACCCTGACAGTAGCTCAGAAACCACTGACACCCACATTTATCTCAGAGGTCTCAACCAATTTAATATTTATGGTGAAAGTCATGAATAAAAGTGTGATAGGAAAAACAAAAAACAAAGATGGGTTCTCTGTACAAGGGGTGTATTGACTGTTGCAAATTCCCTTTTTTAAATGAGGAAGGATTTCTTAGGGTGATGTCTTTTGTTGGACCAACTACACAGCCGAGGTAGACAAACTTTTGAATACAAGACATTTTTCATCAGGGATAATGCAAGGGAGGACTGAAACACACACAAAGCACCTAATCCATTTAGGGTAATATTTACACTCGCCCACGAGCCTCCTAAGCAGCTTGCAATACACCTGTGTTTTCCCTCCACCACCTCCACTCACTTTGACTCATTGCCATGGTCATCAACATCATCAACTACATATGCAAAAATGATGAAAATATAGTTTGGTAGTTAAACAAAACTTGTGCTCCCTCTGCTGGCTGGCTGTTCAACAGTGAAGCAAAAGGTCATGTACTGTATTGAATAGTTAGCCTGGTTATTTACCAGACATTTGTCAGCATTTGTGGGGCTTTACAACAAATATGAGATGTTAGGATTTAGAAGAAAGTTTGGACTAGATTATAACAATGAGAATGGAAGTAGAACATGTGCCATCCAAATACGCTCCCTTTACTGCCTAAACTATCAGTAGAGTTTCCAAGATGCCATTTTCAAAGTGTGTTAATGTTTTCCCAGACATCTCCCTAGAAAAGTGAGAGAGAACTCTGTGAACAGACAAGTTTCCTTTGAAATGAACATCTTTAACAGATCCTTCTGCTATGTTAAGGAAGAAGAGGGGCTTTATTTTTAAATGCACCAGGAAGCTTACTCCTGATGAGCTTTCTTGCTCACCAACTGGTACGAGGAAAACAGCTTGCGTTTTCTTAGAAGTTATCCTCATTTCACTTGCATCAGATATGGGCTGCTTGGCTACCCAACCTGGGAACCTGATATTTTGCATTCTGTGCAGTGAAGCAAGTAACCTTCACCATGATTAGTTCATAATTGGTTCCTAACCTCCATAGCCAAACTGGGATGATAACCCTCACTGGGTCTGATATCAGTCTGAGACCTCATTTAGAAGCTCAGGTTCTTGGATATTCAGTTTGACAGAGTTTTGGTACTTTAGCCCATTAAGAACTGAGGTAGCTACTTCACTGGTTCCAAATTCACTGTGTCAATGCCTCTTGCTCATTCTGTTTGGATGTTTTAGTTACTTGCCTTCAAAGGGTATGTCTTCACTACAGTATTAATCTGGGCTCATTTCCCAGGTGAGCAATATCTTGCTCACTTTAAGCATATGTAAAATACTTACAATATACATTTGAACTAATCAGGTGTTGCCTCTAGCCACCCACCCAGCTAGTTTGCAAACAGGCCGCGTCTACATGAGATGCTTAGTGTGCAGTAGCTTGTTACTAGAGGTGTGCGAAGCGGGCCCTATTCGATTCGGATTCGGCCCAAATCGGGGACAGTGATTTGATTAATTGATTTGGATCACTGTCCCTGATTTGATTCGGCTGAATCTGAAGATTTGATGCTGATTTGGAGAGTCAGCGATTTGGACATAGACACAGCTTTAAATGCTTTTTCTATGCACCTTGAGGTACCAGTGTGGCTTGTGAATGCTGTGATGCTGGGGCAGATGGGACCGTCCCACAGGAGTGGGGGCCCTCCACGTGCTTGGCAGCCAACCCAGAAGTGGACTGGAAGTACTTCTGGTCCACTTCTGGGTCCACCAGGGAGTGAGCTGGAGGACTCCCTTGCACCCCCCAGCTCGGCAATCAGCCACGGGGGGACCCCAGGTGTTCCCCCCAGACCCAGGAGGCACCACTCACCAAGGTGGGGGGCTGTGAGGGAGCCCACCCACATGCTCCCTGGCAGACCCATAAGTGGACTGAAAGTGCTTCTGGTTCATTTCCAGGTCTGCTGCCGAGTGCACTGGGGGGTCCCCCATGCTTCTGTGGGACACTCCATGCGCCCCAGCATCACAGCATTCACAAGCCTCCGGTACCTTGAGGTACGTAGAAAAAACATTTAAAGCTGTGTCTATGTCCAAATTGCCAAATCTTTCCAAATCTCTCCAAATTGATTTAGAGGGTTCTGATACAATTCAGAGAGATTAAAGGGTCTCACAGTTCAATTCGGAGATTTGGCCACTGAATTGGGCTGAATCTCCACCGAATCAAATTAGGGACCAAAGCTTCGCGTAGCCCTACTTGTTACTACTGTATAGTAACATCACCAGGCATGAACCATGATGCAACACTACTGTGCAGTAGTAACTAGCTACTGCTCAGTACTAATGAGTAAGCCTATGTGAAGTGGAAAGTATTTGCTTCAGATTCAGCAATTTGGAAGGACAGTGATTTGATTTGGTGATTCGAATCACTGTCCAGATTCCGATTCGGCCAAATTGAATAGGAAGATATTCTGTGCCGAATCTTATTCAGCCATAGACTATACAGGTAGGTAGTGCCGGTGGTGGCAGCTGAGGGAGCAGCCGAACGAGCCCCAGCTTGAGCCGGCAGTCCAAGAGAAGCCGCGGCTCCCCTGGCTGCCCCGCCTGCTGGGGTGAGGCAGGCAGTGCTGGCAGCCCTGGGAGTAGCCACAGGAGCTGGGAGGAATGATTGGGAGCTGAGGAATTGAACCAAGAACTGAGGAATCAAACCAGGAGCTAGGGGGAAGCCCCTGTTCATTCTCCAGCCCCCGCAGCTTCTCCCAGGCTGCTGGCTCAAGCTGCAGCTCGTCCGCCTGCTCCCCTGGCTGCCTCCCTCCCCCTGCCTGGGTGAAGAAGGCAGTGCTGGCAGCCCTGGGAGAAGCCGCGGGGGCTGGGGGAATGATCAGGGAGCTGCGGGTAATGATTGGGAATTGCGGGGATCGAACCAAGAACTGGGGAATCAAGCTGGAAGCTGGGGGGAATGATCAGGGCCTGGGGAAATGGACAGGGGCTTTTCCCCAGTTCTCGGTTGGATCCCCCAGCTCCCAATCATTGCCCCCAGCTCCCTGATCATTCCCCCCAGCCTCTGCAGCTTCTCCCAGGGCGGCCAGCACTGCCTGCCTTGCCCCGGTGGGGGGGGGGAAGCCAGATGAGCCACGGCTTCTCCCGGGGCTGCCAGATCAAGCCAAGGCTCATCTGGCTGCTCCCCTAGCAGCTTCTGCTGGCAGTGCCTAGTGCCTGCCTGTGCAATCTATGGCCAAATCTCCAAATTTTTCTGAATCAATTCAGAGGCTTCAGATTCAATTCAGAAAGAATAATGGGTCTAGAGTTGGTCTCTCGTGAAGAGCCACTCTTTGTATCTGCAGCACTGGCATGGAAATGTCCCAATTTTATCTGGTGTGATCTTTTTTTTTTTCTCTCTCCCTTGACCTTCCCTGAAATAATCCAGTTATGGAGCAATCTAAAGTCTGACATCAGAATGGCTGCTATGGTGACAAATTATGCTGGATTGGCTACGAATGCTAAACTGTGATCTGGACAAGTGGTGCAGCAGGAAATGAGAGGGTTCTGGTGTGTGTGTATAGAGGTGTAAAGGAAAGCGGATTTGGAAGAAAAGAACTACTGTTATCCGGCATCCCCCATTCCTGGGGGATGCCGGATAACAAAATATGCTGGTTAATTGAGTGGGCCGGCCACCGCTTCTCCCGCCGCGTCTGGGGCATCCCTCCGCCCTTCCCGCTGCATCACTGTCCCTCCTGCTGCATCACCGCCCTTCCCGCTGGACAGGGAGGTGGGCCCCACACAGCCCCATGCAGCCTGTTATGCCCCCAGGCTGTGGGGGCTCGGCAGCGCAGGCTGCTTTGCCCCCAGCTGTGGGAGCTCGGAGAAACTGGAAGTGTCACGGTGGGCACTTCCAGTTTTACTTTATCTTACAAGCCAGCATGCTGGTTAGTAGAGCATGCCGGTTTGTAAGATGCCGGATAGCACAGTTTTTACTGGAGTTTAAATCTCTCACTGGATTGATTTGATGGGGGTTGAAAAGATGTCTTCCCATAGCAGCACATCTTCTTCCATGCCCTCTCCCCTTGCCTGCTTTAGCTGAAATCTGTCCTGGTAGGGCAGGGACACGTCTGTGGATACCTTTAAGAGTGTTGTGTATAAGTTGTTACACTTACTGGATTGCAGGAGGCAACAGCAGAACTGTAGGCAGGGTACTGCTCTCTGAATAAACTAGCTTTATCATTTTATGAGTTTAACTCCCTCCTCTTTTGAGAACAACACAACCTAGTTCACCCTTTTGCTCAGGACTTCCCTGGGGTCAAACCTGCCTCTCTCTCCCTCTGTCTCCTTACTAGGCTTTCCCCCAATGGTTTTGTTTGTTTCTGCAAGGGTGAATGAAAAGCCTGGCTTCCAATCTTAGTGGTAAGGGCAGGAAGAGGCATGATGTCTCCTCTTATATGCTCTTAAGCTTGAAGTAAAAGTTCCTTGGGAGTTCACCTCCTGTTGCTTTTGCTTTTGTTTGTCCCTTAGGAAGGAGATGCATTTAACCCTTACCACACAAGAGAGAAACATACTGGTTCTCCAGACAAGTGATAGCCCTCTATCCAGTGTAGGAGAAGTTATGGTAACTGCCTTGACATTACTCGACCCCTTCCTCGCTGAGTTTAAGGGCAGCCCTGCTCTGAAGCTAGCCACCTTCATCCATTTTATAAAATGGGACATGTTGGGTGTGGCAGCAGCAGAGATGGCCTGCAGGCCACATGCTTGGCAAGTTGCATAGTTCTCCAGTGGATGTAGGTAGGAGACTTCAAGCTGAGTAGCTTGAGTCAGCAGACTAAGGATGACTCAGCTGTTCCTCCTCAGCCAATACTAACCCTTTCCCTTTCCCAGAAGGGGGAAGAGATTGATTTATTTGGCTGGCCGAGGCAGCAGAGGACAGAGATAAATCCGGGCTAAAAAAGTGGCCATAAATATTCTGAAATTGTTCAGAGCCTCAGGCTCCTTTCCTGCAGCTTGCCTGCATAGGATTTCAGACCTCTTGTGACTGAGACTTTGGTTTGAATCGCATTAAAAATAAAGACCCTTCCATTTGACTTCTTAAAGAACTGTAGCAGGTTGCTCCTATTAGGTTGATGATGACAGCCTGGCTATGGAAAAAAGATCCTGTTGCAGGCTGTTTGTGTACCACTGGCCTTGCCTGGGTGGAGTCAGAATTACTCAACCCTGTCTTTCATCATGTACTGCTTATTACTAGTGTAGATTTTTTCTTTTAGCTCAAGCAGTAGGGATCAGTCATTTTATGAGAAGATGGTTCAAGTTCCTCTTCCCCACTCCTTGCTGGAAATTCAGAGGGGGGAGGAGGGGGCAGAGGGAAATTATGCCTGCAGTGTTCTCAGTGTCGTCATTTTTATTATTGTATACCTAGAGGACCCAACCCTTCTGTTAATAATTATGCAAACATAATAAAATGCCTATCCCTGCCCTGAGATTATTGTCACTGTTTTTAGGTTATCAACAAGCACAAAGGGCTGGAGTAACCAAGGATTTATTCCCATATGTAGAGATACTGTTAGGCCCCAGCTCAAGTCTGGGTTTGTGCCCGGTATGCAAAGGCCAATAAAGATACCAGGGTGAAAGTATAAAAAAGATTTATTGCTAGCAATAAAAGGTACAAGCGGAATAATTTCACTCTACAAGCACAGCACATATGCAATACTGAGCCCCTTATATACAAGAGTTTGAATCTTCATAAGCATCCTTGTTTGCTAATTGGTTATAAAGGAGTGACGCAAGGAGTTCTTTACTGAGCATGTCTCTATACCTGTGTTTTAGCTATGTATCTCATTAACATACATATATGTTTCATTAGCATATATCTTCCCTGCCTAGGGGTGTGATTTTTAGTATTTTAATGAGCTCTTTGTTCCAGTAACTCTGATTCTGTTTTTGTTTTCAAGCTTCCTCTATCTAAGACTGTCTGCTCCTTATCATTGCAGATGGGCATTTGTCACATAACATTCACTTTTGCTTAGGCTTTGCATAGTAGTTTCTAGGTCGAACCTTACAATACCTGCATGAAAGATTACCTGTTTTCTTAAGCAACAGTTCATATGGCTTCCAGTACTGTTTTGTGCATTTAAAAACCATCGTCTTGAAGGTGTCTTTTTTTCTTCTTGGGCCTGTGGTTAGCTAAAATATGAATTTCTTGCACAGAAATTTATATAATCTGATCTGGAATCAGCCTTTATTTCCATGCTTTTATAGGGAATGTGGACACTGTTCAAAAGCCCTGCACAAAGGTTGCTAACTGCAGTTTCTCTTTAAAAAGAGCAGTAGGTAAGATTCTACCAGGGCAAGCCAGGCTATTGTAGAGTGGGCCTACCTAGGATCTACTTAGTGAAGTCTCCTTAGAGTGGAGGAGAGATACAGCACCTCTTCTTTCCCTCTAAGTGACTGTTTTATTTTCTGTCTCCCCTTCTATCTGGGCTATGGCTGCATTTCAAATTGATTTTAATTTGAGCTTATTCAATTTCACCTTTTAAGACATGTAGAGAGACTTCTGGATGAGACCAACCTTAGCCTGGGGGAAGCTCACCTCACTGAGTTGCTATGCATCCAATGCAGGAGTCCAGCTTAGTCTTGTTTTTAGTAACAATTAAGCCATGCCCCTGAAAGCCTCATTTGGGCACTGGGTCATAATGACAAGTCCCCATGGGCTCTCCCGTGACTAGCTGAAGGGTCCCTGACAATTAGGCATTAGCAACCCCTGTTTCCACAAAATGGAAAAGTTTCTTGTGCAGTAGGCCAAAGCAGGATTCCAGATCCAGAGGTTCTTAAAGAAGGATTTAAAACAGTGATTCTCAGCCAAGATGTCAGGGCACTCTGGGGTGCCACCAGATCCTTTGCAGGGTGCTGGGAACTGGGAGGAGATAAGCAGGTAAGTGCAGGCTCAGGCTTATCTCTGTCTAGCCAATCCCCCATCCCTACTGCCCAGCCCCTTGTCAAGGAGGTAAGCATTGTAGTATATTGATTTGTTTTTGAAAAAGGGTGCTGCTCTATTCACAGAAGTTACAGAGGAGTGCCTCAAGTCCAAAAAGGTTAAGAACCACTGATCTAGAACCTAATCTGGTAAGTGGGCCCTCTTTCTGAAACATTGGAGCAAGCCAGGTACCTGCCTCTGAGCAATCTGGAATTCTGTACAGGTTCTAAGGCTGTCTTGTTCCCATCTCTACTGCCACCAAACAAATGCCTCCCTTCTAACTACAAAAAGAAAATGAAAAGCAAGTATCTCTGCATAGCCATAAGTGTGAATTGCCATTAGCCCTGTTAGAGACCACACACACCCACACCCACACACACGGAGTCTATCAACATCAGCAGTCTGGAGGATGCCAGTATTTTAAGCATTTCAAGCGAGCAATTGCCTGGACTGTGTGGAAGAGAGGAAAACCAGGAAAACTAGCTAGAGTAAAATCATGAGCTGTTTTGGCTGTGCAGAAACAGCACTGAAATCAAGAGTACTTTGTGTGCCAGCCAGATAGGGTTGGTCTGAAAAAAAAGATTCTCAGAGGTGGAGGAGAGACTACTGACCTTTTACAAACAGAACTCAGACCTTGATCCAAGACCCGCTTCCATTTTTTAAATAAAAGGTTTCTACTACACAAATGTCAAGAAAACTCTGCCAATGTACCAGACTTACCAATGTTAATATTATTTTGATTATCTTGCTCAACTTTTTAGCAGTCCATTGTATTAAGGCATTTTTGTTTTCAGTTTTGTTTTTTAATGAAAAACAACCATATTCAGAAAAAAATGATTTAGTAACTCCAGGTACAAAGTAGATCCTATAGTTGTTCTTGGTAAAGAAAGAGTGTTGTATTTGCTTTACCAGTACTCCCACATCTTTGCTTGGCCCAACCCAAGACTGTAATGAAAGAAAAGAAAATGTAAATTGCATTGAGATCCTGAGTAGACAGACAAGCATGTATTTGGGGGCAGTAACTTGCTGTAGGCACTTCATAGTACATCACCACTAGATGGCAAGAGAGCAGATAATAATTTGTCTGCATTGAGCAAGCAGATATTCTGGAATATAAGCGAACAGACAATACCAACACCACTGTAATGTACACTGGTGTAGTTTTACGACTATTTTTCCCCCTGGACAATTCCAAACCACACTTAAGTAAGTTGCATCAGTATATGACTGGTTGATGACTGTTCCTTATTTTTATTGGTATGCAAGCTGGTTATAGTAGTATAAATGTATCATCTGTCTCTGTCACAATGGATGCAAAAGCAGTATCTCCTGCAGAAAGAAAACTCAGAGATTAGACATGTTTGATAGCCAGGGCACAGAGAAACTCTTGCAGCAAGGGTGAATTACTCCCTAATGGAGCTGAAACTATATGAACCCAGTAGACAGCTCTTGTACTTTGGCTGTGCTCTGTTCACCCTCAGATACATTCTGAGCACCAAGAAAGGCTTGAAGAGCCAGTCCCACCAAAATTAAATCTTCATAAACATAAGGCTACCTATTTTTAATAGCAAATTCCATAATAAAATACAATATAAATGACTAAACAGTACAGATAAAGCATATCAAGCAAATGATTAAGATTTATGCAATGTGCAATTATCTAAACAAAATAATCTTGTTAACATTTGGAAGACTTTATAATTAATTGTGCTAGGAGTTTAGGACTTAAAAAGCCTATAATAGGTGGCTAGCCTGTAAGGGAAAAGGACTTCTTACCTAAGTTTCTACTTAAGTTTTAAAAGAGCACTTATCTTAGTTCCTCTGCGGATGAGATATTCAACAATAACTACCTTTCAAAGCTGAAGAACAATTCTGAAATGAACCCAGGGTTTTATACTCTATTACCTGGCTCACTTTTTAAACAAGTTACTGATAAGGTAAAATATATATATATGAGAGTTTCTAATAAGTGTTACTCTGCTTAATATTCATATGACTATTTTATTCCATATCTGGTCTATGTCTTGTCTAAAATTAGCCTTGTGTAGCATCAAACCACTAAGTATATGCTAGGCAACCTTTGGTGACCTTTTACTTAGATTTTTTTTTTCAATTACATCTTTCTTAAATTTTCTAGTGACTCGCACCTTGTGTTGTTCTGTAGCCTGATCATTTCCTTTGCCCCTTCTTCTCATAAGCAAACCTTGGTCAAGCCAATGCAAGTCAATGCTATACCATATCACCAGTAAGCACCTGAGGGTGTACTAGAGTCTGTGGGTATGTACAGAAGAGCTCCATGCACATTTTTAAGTGCTGTAATTTATAGCACTTTTATGGCAAAGTTACAGTGCTCTTAAACATGACAGAAGTGCAGTCGGAGGCTCCCTGCACTTCCCATGCTTGGCCACAGGGGGTGCTCCGCAGCCTCCTGGGGCTTCTCCACTGACCAGAAATTTGACCAGTGTAGGGAAGTTATTTAAAGTGCTGTAGGTTGCTAAAGTATTGTAAAATACAGTACTTCAAATTTAATACCTCATTTAACAAGAGTTAGTTTAAAGCAGTGTACTCATTTTAAGCTGCTGTAAAGCCGTGCACTTCTGTTAAGCCACCCACTAGCTTCTAGCTAAGAAAAGGGTCACCTGCAGGCCAAGCTCAAATCAATTCCCTTATCTTACTGCAGACAGCACCTTAGTGATGTTGATTTCCGGTCTCTGGAATGTGGACATTTCCAAATCCTTTCTAACTTCAGTCAAGGGTCTTTGAGGAGGGCTGGGGGCCCAAAATTAATGGGACGTACATTTGGGGTTTCACTTCCAGGTTCTAAATGTATCCTGTCACTTGGTCTTATCTAACTCAGTGTTTTCCAAACCAGTGGTACATGTATCCCTGGTGATATTTTAAGAGGAGAGAATAAAATAGAAATGGAGGGAAAAAAAAGAAAATGGAAAAATTAAGAACAATTCTACCCTATGTCCTGGTTCAGGGCTGCCCAAGTGTTGGCCCGTGGGTCTCATCCAGCCCCATAAGAGTTAACCTGCAGCCCTCAGGCTCTCAGTCTGAGCGCTGCTCCCCACGCCATTCCAGGTGCTACTGCTGCCACCACAGTCTCCAGGCTCTCTTCCCTCCTCTGGCTTCCACAGCCTGCCTCCACCCTGAGGGTGGGGCAGGACAGGGCAACAGAGCCAAGGGAGCCTTTAGCTTGGAAAAACCTCGGGACCCTGCATGGTGTGGTGCAGGGGCACTGGCATAGTACAGCAGGGTTGTGTCTGCTGCATGACATGGGTGGAGGGAACATATGGCATGATGCTGAGTTCAGGATGCTGGGGTGCTGACATAGTGCAGAGCATGTGGCTGCCCAGTTTGTGGCCCAGGGCTTATGGCCCCCAGCCACTCAGAAGTTGGACAGCCCTGTTTTAGATTGTTTGGGAGGTTGCAATATGACAGTAGTGACAGAAAGGGTTACTTAAATATTCATGGCAGGAATCATGGGGGAGTATAGGGCAGTATAACCATCTTACAAGTGGATACATACAGGCTTCCCTTGCTTTATGCTGTATATGTGTTCCTGGAAAATGGCACATAACTTGAATTCGCATAAAAGGAACCCACTTTACAATGTAACGAATAGGGAAGACCTCAACTGTATTGACCCCCAGACCCATTTCTGCCATTTTTACAAGACATTTTGGTACTCACTAACAGCAGACAGTACAAAGAAGCACTGGGCAGTGGTGAATGTTACCATAATGGGGATGGCAACTACAGAAACATGTGTCATAGACAATGAGCAAGGAGCACAGATCCACATAGGAGACTATATTTCGGTGTGCGTCACTACCACCATGCATCGCACAAAGCAGCTGACTGCAGGCTTCCACCACGCCAATCACATAAGAGTGAATTTACCTCGCATATAATGCATTTTTAGTATAAAAAGGGTCATCACATAAGAGTGAATTTGCACATACAGAGCCTACATAAAGTGAGGGAAACCTGTATAGGATCTTGATTTAGCTCAGCACAACTGGTTTCGCAGTCCTTCTGCTTTTTCTTTTCTTTTTTTTTTTTTTTTATAAAGTCTCGGTTCTACCGTTGTCCTAGATAACCCAAAGTTTGGATTCTGTGGAGGAGAACTGATAGCTCCTGCCTCTGAGACAAATTATAACAAAACAGATGCCTTTCAGTCATTGGAGATTCATAAAAAAATTAAACAGCTGTTGCAGGGACTGTTGAGCTCTCAAGTTTCAGCGCTTAAGTTACGGAGTGAAGCAAAAACATGCGTTACCTGCTGCAGGAAGGTGACCACTGTGCTAGAGGTAGGGACCTAGTTAAATCACAGTCTTGTGATTTTTATGGAAGCTGTGAAAAATGGTGGTTTCTGTGATCACTATGAAGCATGGCGTTTCCCATGATTTTGCGAAGACTCTCCCAAAAAATAATAAAAGCTTACCAGAATACAAAGAAAGCATGGCAATCTCTGCAGCCATAGAGCATGTGGGTTGAGAGAGAGCTGCTGAGAGGCTGAGCTAGTGATGTAGACTCAACAAAGGTACCAGTCAGGAAAGTGAGAGGGTTTTGGCACTATGTTTTAAGAAGCCAGATGTAATGCTCAGCAATGCTGCAGTGTGACGATGAGTGAAAAGAAATCCAAGAAAGCTAAATACATTTCAGCTCAGGATTGTGTGAGGCAGTTCCCTGTAGGAACCTTGCATGCAGATGATGGTAAATTGTTTTGTTCTTCACACAATGTGACCAGATGTGTTGAGGAAAAACAGCATTGTTCATATTTAGAGTCCAAATTGCATATACAGTGAAATGCTGCTGCAGATGCTGAAGGGCACCCTGCTGAAGAGGTTGAACAAAAAACAAATGACAATGTCCTCAACCTTTAAAAGAACCACTGAAAGCAGTTTGACAAAAAGAGAGGCTACATTCACACTAGTGGAAGCATTCATGGCTACCAACATTTCTCTGGAGAAAATGGATAACCCTAAATTAAGGGACTACTTGAACAAACACATGCCAAATGCTGGCAGTTTCCCATGTGCGAACAAGCTTCACCAAGATATCTACCAGGAGTAATTGTGTTGCGTGTGTTCAGTCTACAAAATCTGCATTGGTAGAATATGAATCAATCTTGATTGTAGCAAAGGAAGCAACAGATGCCCAAGATAACTCTGTTCTGCACATTTTATTTCTACCTGGGAGCTAGACAGAATGCAACCTGCCTGTTTTTCAAATGGAGCCAGTTCATCTCACACCTGTCAATTTTTCTACCACGGTGCAAGCTGTAGTAAAGGCTTAGTAGTAAATTATGGCTTAGAATTGAACAAGATCTCAGCATTTCTGTCTGATAATGCAATGTATATGTGCAAAGCTTTCTCTGATGAACTCTCCAGAATGATGCCCAATGCAATTCATGTCACGTGCAATGCACACATCTTTTTTTTACTAAGAGACATCTGGCGCGCACATTTTTCTGATCTGGATAGCTTGGTTTCCTCTTTTACAAGTTTCGATACAGGGAGTCCCGTGGGTGATTGGTGCCTCCTGGCTCGGGGGGTGGGGGCACCAGCAGCTGATCGCTGACTGGGGGTGGGCCCAGTGGCTGATCACCGACCCCGGAAGTGTTGCTGGCACTTCTCAGGGAGGGCACTGGCTGGCACTCCCCACGCCCCAGCCAATGAGGGCCAATTTCAGGGTGGGGCACATACCCTCCCTGTGCCCCCCTACATGTCGCCTATGGGGAGTCCATCTCCAAACAAAGTGGGGATCTACATGTGACTCTGTCACTTCCACCAGAGCCGGTGTTTACAAGGTAGAATTTGTGGTTTAATGTGGTTCATTATCACATGTGAAGTGCATATTAAAACAGGGCAACATTGAAGATCAAGTTAAGTTTGTGGCTGAAAATGCAATCCAGTTCATGGACTATCTAATGCGGTTTGGAAGTCAGCAGGCTTTGATCCACCAAGCACACAACAAGCTGATGGATTTGATAAGCTGGGTGGGAGCCATGGCATCACAACAACTTTCAAACTGTCAAAGTGAAAACCAGTGGAGGCAAAAACTGTTCCAGGCAATAGCTGTGAAGTTAAATCAGTAGTACAAGTATGATCATCAGCCACTACCACCATGATTTAAACAACCAGCTGCCTCCTTTTTTAGTGCTGTTCACATTTTTTACTCCAATCAGATGCCTTGTCTGAGTTTTGACCCTCAGCTACTGATCAATCCCTGGATGGCAGAAAGAGCATGCCCTTAAGGAATGTGCTGCTTACATGAACTTTGTCAAAGAGCACCAGATACCTTTCACTGTGACTGTGTTTTGGGAGTCTGTTTCTGATTAGTTTCTACATCTCTACAACTTGGTAAAATGCTGCCTTACCATTCCAACCAATTCGGTTGATGCACGATGGGTGATCTCAATGTACGGACAAGTGTTCACACCACAGAGACGGAGGATGTCAGCTGCAACTGCTGATAGATATGTGCTAGTGTTTAACAACTAACATGAACTGTTTCTATCAAGGTTGGCTTTATTTAGTATTACAGGTTTCCCTTGCCAACCGCTGGGGTTAGATTCCTGAAGGTTCCCATGGTTGGCAAGACAAAAGGCTTACAGGGAAAATGGCAGGTGGCAGGCTGATGCGCAGCTATGCAAAACCATGCTTACTCAAAACTGTATACCATGGTAGCCAAAATGGTATATAGAATATATTAAGCATGGATACTCAAAACCGTCATTGGCAAAATCGTGGTTGGTGAGGAAAACTTGTCCTAAACTTTTTGTAGCGTACTAATAATAAATTATCATGATATTAATTACAGTCCATATTGTGTATACATTTGCATTTATAACATATTTCAATTTAGATTTAAATGTAATACTTAGATTTATAATAATGCGATAATTTATTGGATATTTCTGCGGACTTTGCTGTTTAATTATAACAGGGTTTTTGCCTCAGCCAATCAGGAGTGAGAGACAGGGCCCTTGAGGCCCCTTGGCCAATCAGCAGCAAGTAGGGGCTCGCTGTGGAAAGACAGCAAAATTGACTCCGTTTGTCTTGCTGTGATTTAGGTAGGTCTCCAGCTATGGCGGGGGTGTGCATTGCACAGCATAATAGAACCTTGATTTTGATGGGGCTGCTGGGTGTTATACAGCTAATAGAGGGGAATGTGCCTTCTGACAATGGACCAGTGAACATACTGGTGAAATACCTGTCAAACCTAGTGACAGGCAAGCCCACCAAAATTGTTTGGCTGGAGATGGAAGCCTCTGTCCCCTGGGTTTCTCTGCTTCTTCTGTCCATTCTTGCCTATTAAGTTACTACCTGCATGAGGCAGTAGAACTCCAGATCCTCTGGCAACACTTACATCACAGAGGGCAGCGATTCGGGCTGTGCGAAGTTTCGCCGGAAGTTTTGTTTCAACTCGTTTCAAGCTCAAAACAGCAAAACTGAAATGAAACAGAGAGCTTCAAAACAGCCTCGAAACGAAACGAGGCAAGTCGAAATGTTTCAAAATTTTTGAAATGTTTTGAGTTTTGAAGCTGAACCTGGGCTTGCCTGCAGGGAAACAGAAACTAAAGTAAGGAGAGGGAGGGGTGGAAGGAGTGCTTTCATTATTGACTGACAGTGTAGCTGGCCAGTGACTGTCACCCTTTCCTGAGGTCTCTTCCAATCCTAGTGCCCTGGGGGAGGGATGGAAAAACTGCATAAAAGGCAGCATTGTTTGACCTGCCCTGGTTTCTGCCTTGGTGTCAGTTGAGTGAGGGTGCACCTTAACACACACACAGTGTCACCCACCCATGCAACGAATGTTGCCTGTTAGCAGCTAGAGGTACAGGGTCCCAGAACCCAGGGTCCCCCTGCACCTATCTCCTTGACAGCTGGCAGGCTTTGTGGCCGCAATAGGGCCACTGCAGGCCTGCAGTTTTCACCCCACTGTGCCCCAAGACAGACACGGTCCCACAAGCACCCGTGTCACGAGTTTTGCCTGTCAGCAGCCAGAGATGCAAGGCCCCAGGAGCCCCTGCACCTATCTCCTTGAAAGCTGGCAGGCTTCGTGGCTTCAGTAGGGACTAGCATGTTTGCAACTTTCCCCCTGCTACACCTTTAACACATACAGTGTCACACGTGACGAGTTTTGCTTGTCTGCAGCTTGAGGTGCAGTTTCCCCCAAACCCCTGCACCTGTCTCTTTGGAGCTTGGCAGGCTTCATATCCTTAGAAGGGGCTACCATTCCTGCAAGTTTCATCCAAATCAGGCCAGAAATGACAAAGTTTATAGGTTGTTTCGAGCTTATCCGTTATAGCCTATGGGTGAAACGTCAAAACAGTGTTGAAACAGCGAAACTGTTTTGACGAAACAAAATGGAACAGCAGTTTCAAAACGAAACGGAACATTGTTCCATCAAAACTCAAGTTGAAACAGACCAGTGCCATTTCACACAGCCCTTGCAGTAATTTCACGCTGGACTATTTGGTCTGAATATTAGGCCTGTGCAAAGCGGCTAGTATTAGCTTTGGATTTGGCCAATTCAGGGGACCATTATTCGATTTGGTGATTCGAATCACTGTCCTGAATTGATCTGGCCAAATCACCCAGGCCCATCCCCTGCCTGCTTTCCCAGCCTGGCAATGGCTGCCCCACCCGCCTCAGCTCCCAGCTCTTTGGGGGAAAAAAAGCCCTACACTCAGCGGGTGCTGCTGGGCAGGGGGCGATCCCCACTGCCCCACACTGCCTGGGGGGGCTGTGCATGAGTCCCCCGACCCTCTCCTTGCTCACCCAGCCCCCACATGGTACCCCACCTGGGCCATCTCTTACATGTTCAATTTGTTGAGCTCTCAAGTTTCAGTGCTCAAGTTACAGAGTGAAGCAAAAACATGCGTTACCTGATGCATGAAGGTGACCACTGTTCTCTTCACCCTAATCCAGGGGTGGCCAACCTGCAACTCCAGAGGCACATATGGCTCTTCAGAAGTTTAATATGCATCTCCTTGAATCTTTGCACAAGCACATGGTGACCAGCTTCTCTGTGCAAAGATTCAAGGAGATGCATATTAACTCCTGAAGAGCCGCATGTGGCTCTGGAGCCACAGGTTGGCCACCCCTGCCCTAATCATTTGCCTTAGGTATTTAGATGGCTTCTTTAACCATCATTCCTGAGCACTTTGAACATGTTTACCCTGACACCATTTGCACAGAGTAAGAAAGTGCTGTAATTTCCCAGGTCAAAGATGGAGCATGGAGACACTATCTTGCTCAAGGTCACATAGAAAGTCTGTTGCAAAGCAGGGAGCTGTGCATGTCTCTCCCAGGGCAGAACTATCACTGCTGGTGAATCTTTCCCCTCCTCACTGCCATTTTAGATTTTATTTTATGATTAAAAGAGACCCCCAATCTTTTTCTTTCTTTTTAAGAATTAAAATAGTAATTTATTCTATTCATATTTTATATTCTATTAAGTTTTACATTACAAAATCATATCCATTTCCCTGCTGTTCTCAGAAGCTCTATAGCCAACCAATGAGCTATTAAGAAGATTGACAATCGCAGATGCCAACAGGGGTGACGCGCAGGGGGTGCACGCGGGTGCATATGCCCCCCCTGAGCGTGGCGGTGCACCCCCTGCAAAAAGGCACCGTCAACACTGTTGGCGGTGCCTGCAGGCAGTCGCTGCTCACCACCCCACTGCTGACACCGCCGGCGGCATCTGCGAGCAGTCAGCAATCCCTGCTGGCCGCTGGTGGCACCTGTGGGTGGTCGCTGACCCTTGGTTGGTGCTTGCCCCCCCCGCTGACAGTGCTAGTGGCATCTGCAGGAGCTCCCTGCTTGCCACCACCATGCTCCAGCCGCTGCCAGCGCAGCCGTGCCCCCCCAGCTGCTGGGGGCAAGTGCCATTCATGGAGGCCAAGAGAGTCAAACTTGAGGAAATGACTGGCCAAAGGATCTGTAAAAATTGTGTGTACTTTTGTCAATGCTCATTTAATTCAGATGCCTGACAAACAGCTGGGAGAAAAGAGCTTTGAAAAGTTTTAACACCTGATGCTAAAAGATCTCGATTTTCTCCTCGTCTGGGCAGGGAAGAAAGAGTTTTATAATTCTACAAAAGAAGAAAATTGTTCTTTAAAAACCAAGCCAGCTAATCAAACCTTCTAAGCCTACTCTTTTAATATAACTGGTGCAACCAGGTATTGTTTTCATAGTTTCATAGTAGCTAGGGTCAGGAGGGACCTGAACAGATCATCTAGCCTGACCCCCTGCCACAGGCAGGAATGAATGCTGGGTTCACAAGACCCCAGACAGGTGATCATCCAACCTCCTCTTGAATTTGCCCAAGGTAGGGGTGAGGACCACTTCCCTGAGAAGTTGGTTCCAGATTTTGGCCACCCTAACTGTAAAATATTGCCTTCTGATCTCTAACCTAAACCTATTCTCCATCAGTTTATGACCATTGTTCCTTGTCACCCCTTTGCTGGTGATCTTTAAGTGGCTTGTCTAGCCTTAATCTGATGACACAACCACTTGAGACTGAGGGGGGAGGGGGGGATCAAAACTGGCTCTTCATATAGACCCCCCCCACCACAAACTCTTATAGCTTTGTTGCTCAGTTCAGCCCACTCTATGGGCTGATATCAGCTTTGTCGGGACTGGACAACAAGCTCTCCAATTTAGTAATTCTGAGTACTGAAGGTCAAAGGCAATGGACACTGCTTGTGGTTAATGGTTCCATTTCAGCCCAGGTCTATTTTATAGGGAAGGTGGGATAAGCAGGAAAGAGGGCAGTGAAGACAGAAAGCTGGGAGGGGTCAAGAAGCAGAAGCAACACTGAAACATTTCTGTCTCCGTGCTTCATGGGGCGTCACTATTTATTTTTAATAATAAATTATATTTCTATATATATACTAGCCAATTGCCCATCAAAAATGACTGGTGGGGTGGGGGGCTAGGATGAAGTGCTGCCACCTAACACCCCATGCTGCTGCTGTTCTGCCTCTTGCAGGGACCAGGGTAGCAGAGCCAAGGCCAGTCCCCACCCCCTGTCCGGTCCTTGGTGCTGCTTGCAGGGCATGGGGTGGGGGAGCGGAGGCCAGCACTGCTGGCCTCAGCTCTCCTACCCTCTGTCTGGTCTGTGCAGTGGCTTTAGAATCATGGTGGCGCTCCCCCATGTTTGGAGTGCTCTGATTGGCTGTTTCCGTCAGCCAATCAGAGCATGAATAAAAGTGTTATGGACAGACAGACTTAGGCTTTTATAATATTAGAATATAAAGTTATATATATAAATCCTCTATCATAGGCTTTCCATCATCACTTGTCCTGTAAGGTCATTGTTTAGCCTGGTGCTCTAGCCCTGTCTCCTACTGAAACACCAGTTGCAGTAATGAAAGTACTTTGGGCCTGTCAGGGTGATTCTTATGCTCTTCAAACACACTTAACCTTAGGGTCTCTTATGGGCGACTGTGTCTCCCGAGTCTGGGGGGACCACCAGATCACCGATGTGGGGGGGCAGGAGGTCCCCCAGCGGTCGATCACCGAGCCAGTGGTGAAACTGGAAGTGCACTTCCGCTAGCACTTCCAGTTTCATGGCTGGCACTTCCAGGGGGCACACAGCTGATCACAGGGGGTGCACATGTACCCCCTACATGTCACCAATGGGGTCTCTCATTCTTCTGTCTGGTCCTTACATCCATGCTGGGTTCTTTGCTGTTTGGAAGCAACCCCTGCAGCCTCTGAATTAGTTCTCACACCCATTACTGCACTCCAGGGACTTTCCTTGGGGCTATATAAAGAAGGAATGGGGATAGCTTCCAGGAGATCTTTGCATTTTCACAGGAGTGGAAGTCTGGAAGACAATAGGTAGAGATGCGAGGTGGGGGGGGTTAGGGAGGGAAATGTGCGAAGGAATGTAAATGGTCAGCTGCAGGCAGGTTACCTGGGGTTATCAGATATCAGGCAGGTTATATGCAGGCAGGTTACATGCTATGCTTGCTAGCACCATGACCAAAAGAGATTTGGGGTTTTTGATTGACCACAAGATGAATATGAGCCACCAATGCAATGTTGTGGCTGGCAAAGCAAATCAAACTCTGGTGTGCGTCCACCGATGCATCTCAAGCAAAACCAGGGATGTCGTCCTCCTGCTTTACTCGGCCCTGGTGAGACTGCAGCTGGAGTACTGTGTCTAGTTTTGAGCCCCCCACTTCAGGAGTGATAGGGAACAGCTTGAGAGAGTCCAGAGGAGAGCCACTTGTATGATCCAAGGCCTGGAGGGCAGGCTGTACGAGGAGAGGCTGAGGGACGTGGGACTTTTCAGTCTGGAAAAGAGAAGGCTCAGGGGGGACTTGGTGGCAGCCTACAATTATATAAGCGGGGGGGGGGGGGGTACATCAGGACCTGGGAGAACAGCTATTCACCAGAGCTTCCCCAATGGATAACAAGGTCTAGCGGCCATAAACTCCAGGAAGGCCGATTTAGATTAGACATAAGAAAAAAGTTATTTATTGTGTGAGTGTCCAGGGACAGGAACAGACTCCTCCCAGAGGTGGTGCAAGCACCTACTCTGGACTCTTTGAAAAAACATGGATGTTTTTCTTGCTGGGGTCACTTAATCCCAGCTGACTTTCTGCCTATGGCAGGGGAGCTGGACTTGATGATCTCACGAGGTCCCTTCCAGTCCCTAATGTCTATGAAATCTATTAAATCTATAATGTGTCATAAATCCAGTGCCTATATTTAGTCCATGATTTTTTTTTCTACTGGATACAAAAAATCATGGACTAAATATAGACCACTTACATTCCTTCACACATCTCCCACCCTTCCCTCCCGCCCCGCCCTTCCCCCTCTACCTATTGTCTTCCAAATTTCCAGTCATTTGCATTTTCACAGACCTGCATATTGTAAATTAGCTTCTTTTCTACCTTGGAGAACACATAAGACCAGCAGAGTCTCCTTATGCCTGAAAAGGGCGTTTGTGCCCAAAACCTTGCAAAGAACATTTTTTCCAACTATTTAGTTGGTCTAATAAAAGATATCACATCTACCCAAAGAACATTGCCTGCCTATGTCCTTAGACCAGTATGGCTACAACTAACAACCCAAGGACTGCTTAGGATTTCCTCGTCCTCTCTCTTTGCCTCTCTGGTCCTGTTGTTGTGGCCTCTTTCCTGATCTGACCTCGGATTCCCCAAGGACCCACTGCCTTGCTTCAGTCAGGTTTGTTTCTTGTGCTTCCTGATTGCCTCCTTTCTATCATTTCTCAGGTCCTATTAGCAGTCTCTGTATAGCTCAGCTTTGCATTTGCCATTTCTTTGATCTCAAGACATTGGTTCTTTCTCTTCCTCTGCAGCTTCTGTAGACATTAGCTCCTCACTACACCATGTCCTGAGATCTGGTATCAGTGCTGTCACTGCCTCATTTTCAGGCACAGGAATGTGAAAAAATTGCAGGTGCTCAATTAGATCATGTGCTTCAGTTGTTCCCCTCTACAGCAGAATGAGTTGTTAGGGGTTATTTCTAGTCATTCAGTGGTGAGGCTAATTTTTTCTCAGAAGAAAGTAACAACTTGTAGCAGGGGGCCAGGCCTAGACCCTGCTATGCTCATTCCTCTGGATGAACCCAAACTGAGAGCTTGGCCATGGAGGATATCAAGCCCATGGACCAAGCCAGCAACAAATGAGTTAAATCATGTATGCTGCAGGCCAGCGCAGCTGAGGCCAGCTACCATGAGGCCAAGGGAGTTCCAGCCCTCTCTAAAAGGAAGGTGTGCGGGCCGGGCCCCGATCCCGCCGCCAAGTGCGAGTTGGAAGGGGCGATCCACAGCCCGTCTTTGCGCACGCGGGCTGTGGCCAGCAGCCCGGGCACGCAGGGTCGGAGAAAACCGGTGGTGAGCTAGAATTAGTCACAAACACGTAGTGGCTGATTAAAAGATTATTTACTTACACCGAAGATGGTTGCGGTGCAGGCAGAAAAACTTGCTTGAGTTACAGTTGCAGACAGAAAAGAAGAGAGACGGACTAGAGTTCCTCCCCGTGAACACTCTTCTAGCCCATCCAGTTGGAGGCTCTAAACTGTGAGCCCGTCGGACCAACCGGAGAAAGTCCATACGGTAAAGAGCTCTGAATAGACTCACTCACACGAAGTTTGCTAGGCTCCGTGAATCCTTTTTGCGCACAGGGAAGAAGGATACGTCAGGATTGCGCTCGGTGACGGGGAGAGGCTAGAGGCTGATCAGACCTCTGTTGCCTGCTTGAAATGCGTTGGATCCGTGAGGATCCGCAGCGCTTAGAGATCTTCACACAGCGTGAAGTCTCCTCCTCCTGGTGTTCGTGGAGTCCTCCAACTTGGGCGGAAACCACACAAGCTTTTTATACAGCTAGCAAGCCAATCACTAGTCGCCACGTGTGCATAATTTAGAACTAGCCAATGGTGGGACACAAATTTGAATACGAATGGCGGGAACTCCTTGCAACGTGCATCTCTGTGCTGCAACAAAGAAATGCACCCTGCAAAGAAAGCTACAAAATGGCGGGAACTTCTTTTGCACCCGGGGTTCTCCTTTGCAGCGGAAAACTCCACCGTGCAAAGAAGCTGCAATTTGGCGGGAAATAATTCAGTGGTGCCAAAGCACACACAAAACAAAAATCACAACTTTGGGTTGTGACAGAAGGTAGTCCAGAGCACTGGGTGGCTCACATCCCCTGGAAGAGGGAAGGCCAGGGGAAGTACTTTGGGTCTGCACAGAAGCATAGATAAGTTGTGGAGGAAGAGAGTGATGGAGTCCAGCCACCAGAGAAGCTGAGAAGCGTATCATGGAATTGCTGCTGTGTTGGACCACACAGACTGGTAGGGAATCATCTCCACAATTGGGGAGCAAAAAGGAAACCCAGCCCTTCCTCACTGGTGAGCATACACTGTACCTAGAGAGGAGAAAGGGGAAAAACAGAGTGAATGACCTCTTGAAGGGCTGATGCCCATATGAATTTTAACAGGTCGGCAGTTGAAACCAATTGAGATTTGGCTAAAGAGGCTGTTTGCTTGGCCAGAGCATGGACTTTTCTAAGAGAGGCTCTTGGATTAATTGAGAGCTGAAAAAGGGAAGACATTGATTGACAAGGATGTGGACTAGGCAACCTGAGTCCCTGTAATTAATCAAAAGCTGGACTAAGAGGAAAATTGATTGATCTGAGCATGGGTTGTATGCTCTGAAATTAATTAAGGCCGATGAAGGAATGGCAATTGAATGATCAGGGCACAGACTCTGTTATAAAAGGCCCTGAAATTAGTTGAAGACTGCCAAATGGAAAAGTTGATTGAGAAGAGTGTGGTCCACATTAGGTGAAGACCTGTAGTCAATAGAAAATGGACTGAGAAGGAAGATTTGTAATTTAGAGTTTGGACTGCCTTAGTTGTGAGTTAAGTTGATAAAACCTGCTTATGGGAAGAGGCAGGGTAATTCAAATAGTGACTGCCTTAGTGATGAAGTTGAGGCTAGACACAAACTGATCAAGAGGAAATTGTTCAACGAGGAAGACCTATTTGAGCTGAGAAGTGCTGAAACAACTGTGGAGATCAGGGTCAGAGCTATAGCCCAGGGGTGAACTGGGTTTGGTGATAGGGCCAGCTGACGATTCATTCATATTGAATGTGGGACCTGTTCTAACCCACATCTGATCACAGTCAGATCCCAGAAGGTCCAGGAGATTAAACAAACAAAGGGAAGAAATACAAGTGACACTTTGGAATCATTCTGTAGCTATAAGAACAACGATTGGGTAAGTGATAGACCAGGGTGTAGGGGAGGAGGAGCCCTGGGAGCCCTACTTTGAGAACTTATATCGTTCTGATCCACTAACTGGGCATCTGCTCTCCCTGTTTACATCAGTATCATCTTAGCATGGTGGGCAATAAAGCAACAAGCAGTGGAGGGGCGATAGTCAAGAAGAGACGGTTAGTGGCTGGCGAGTGACCACTGCTACACAACTCCCATCAAGTCGTTCCCCCACACAGACAAGTGACATACCCGAGTTTGCTCAAAGTCCTGAGTGCCTTCCACCCCACCACTGAAGTAAGTGGCAGTATGGCACTTTCCAAATGCCATGTTTGAATTATTCCACCTAAGCAAGAAATGCAGCACCTCCTGAGGCAGAAGGTTGGGAAAAAGGGGAGCAATGCAGCCCAGCAACCTCATACAAAAAACCTTAGGAGATGTGGAGAACAATGCTGGATATGACTGAAAGTGTTAGGAGAAGTGAAGTGGCAAAAGTCAAGGTGGAGTTTGCTCACAACACCAAGATGAATGCTCCAGTTCATATCACAACTGTCATCCAGTGTTGTCCCACAACTATCATTGATGCTGATTGGAGGCTTCCAGGTTCTCAGAAACTCTTGGGCTCAAGCTACTTCTCCAAAGCAGAAAAAGAGAAATGTTTTTTTTGGGGGGTGCCCCAAACCACTGGAAAAGATTTGCCTATAATGACTTGTCCACAGTGATGCTGAATTCAAAAGTAGTAATCCTGGCTATTATTATTTGGGAAGAGAATGGAAAAATTCCATCCCTTCCTCTCCCCCCCCCCCCCTTCCAATTGGGATGAAAAAGTGTAATCTTGAAAATTTTTGCAAACTGTGGTATGGCAAGCAAGTCTAACCAATTACTGTGTTTTTATAATCTCAAAACATGTTTTCAAGTCAAGGAAATTTTGAAGAAAATTTTACCCTTACCCACCCTTTCCAGTGAAACATGTTGGTTTTAATGAACTGACATTTTCTGACAAAGCAACATTTGGTCAAGCCCACTGTGTGGGGTTGCAGCAGAGGAGTACAGGCTGGCCATTAGGCAAAAGTAAAACCTCTGTGTATGGCTATGGAGCAGAAGCCCACTGGCCCTGCATGCTGCAGGGAAAAGAGCTCGTGGGAGAGAGGGGCTTCAGGAAACAGGCCCATGGACACCCAAGCTACCTACGAGAAGAATGGCTTGTGGTATGGCACTGACCCAGAGCAGGGGTGAAGTTTAGTTTGGGAAGCAGTTTGCTTATAGTTGTATTACATTTAAGTCCAAGATTGGAGGGCTAGATTGTGGCTACAGAGGTAATATAGAGGCCACAGGGATACCTGAGGGGCACCCAGTTTAGAGTCTTGCCTAGGTCAGACAGCCCAGGGGGGCTGGGCAGAAGAAGAGCAGCCTGGCCTGGGTCAGAGAGCACAAGCGGATGAGAGAGTGCCATGGGGCCCAGAGCCCAAGAGGGCAAAACCAGAGCCTGAGAAGGCAAGTCCGGAGTGCTAAGGAGCCCAGATGGCTGAGAGGTCTGGAAGCTGAAGTCTGGGGCGGGACCTTGTCCAAGTGGCACAGCCAGAGTAATAGGGCCAAGGCTGCAGAGCTGAAGCCCAGACAACAGCTTTTGGGGCCTGGGGGGCCAAGTATCACATTGGGGGCCAAGGGGCTCCCTCAAAATCAGTAATGAGTGACATCTGTGAGGCATGGGTGTGGCTATGGGGGATGCTGGAGACCATCATTAATGCCTCCTAAGGTGATTTAGTGCCTGAGAGCAAGACTGGTGCTAGTCAGGCATCTGGAGCATAAGAGGGACTGAGGCTCACTGGGATCCTAGGGCAGCTTCCTGTAATGCTATAAATTCCACCAATGCATGGCAGGTGAGTTAGAAAAAGGAGGGTAACCTCAGGAGCTGAAGTGGGGTAGGAGTTGCTTGGCATCAGGGGGCATCACGGCCACCCTTGGGGCCAGATGTGTTGCACCCTCAAAAACACTGTGATGTGACACCTCTATTTGCTTTTTAACAGAAAGCAGTGGAAAACCAGAGGCAGATCCACAGGGTGGGGATTCATGTTTCAAAAGGGACAATTGAGCAGAGTCTCTGCGTCTGTGCACAGGATGCAGCCTTGGTCCTGGCATGTTACAGAGTTGATTCTGTTCCTGTGCTGAACATGACCACTGATGTCTGTCTTTACCCATCTGTCAGTGTAAAAATCAGCAAAAGGTTTTAAGCCAGTCTCATTTCTCTCCTCTGCCTCCACCCCCACTACACACACATGCATGCACACCTTTCCTTTACTAATAGCTACTCACAGCTTTGCCAGAAAGAAGAGAAGTCAGCTGTCCCCCTTAGTGTCTCCCAGGCTAAATAGTGTGCCAGCACATTTGGAGTGCAAAGCAAGCCCCCTGCAGTTCTGCAGCACTTCAAGTTCAGTTTCCCTGCTGCATTAGCGTTCTGCAGCTGTCTGCCATTGAAGAATGAATGCAGCCATGAGTGCTGGATCCCTCAGCCTTTTTTTAGTGAAAGGGAAAGAGTACAAGCCTGATCCTCCAGTGTGCCATGCCTGGTGATTAGTCCTTCTAACCTTATGCAAAACAATGTCAAAGCCCGATCCTGCAGATCTGGCTTCAGTTCAAGATCCTTCCGCAAAGGGTCAGATGACTAAGAGCCAGGATGGACCCCAAGTGCCTGCAAAAAGAGCCATGGATGCTAGCAGCATTCAGGAAAGCACAAGGTTTCCCAGCTCCATCCCTGCAGCCATGATCTGCCTCTGGCAGGCACCACAAAGGCGTTTTAGCAAAAATCAGAGCTCATGCCACTCGTAACATCTGGAAGTTTTCCCCACTCCTTGCTCCAGCCACCCTCTCTCCACCCTGTTTGAATCCCACTGTGCAGATCAGCCCCAAACTGCCTTTATATTCAAATATTCTCCCATCAACATGGCTGTGCTCTGCATTTTGATGCTTGAGTTAGACAGCAGGGCCCAGACTTTCAAAACAGCTTGCAGGCACCTAAATGAAGTGGTCAGATTCTTAGATGTCCTTGAATGGGCAAAGGCCTCTTTGGAAAGTCTGGGGTTAGATGCCAGGCCCTGATTTTTGTGCATGTTACATTTACAGTGCTAAATTAGGAACCCTGGCTTTTGGAGCTCAACGCTTAGCAGAATGTCACTGGAGTGCTTGATGAGTGGTAAGTGAAATCTATAGTGTATTTAGCCGTGTACGCGACTGAGCTGATCTTGGGGTCCCTGCACTGGTCTGGAAAAGCTGACATGCCAGAAGAAATGACAGAACTTATGTCCACTGCTGTTGCCAGCTACCCATAGCCTGAATTAGACCCACAGAGCCATTGTATCCAGCCCACCAAGCTAGGGGGCTTCTGCAGTGTTTTTGCAGCAGGGGGATTTTGGGCAGCATTTCATCAGCAGGGGGTTTCTGTGGGTGGCTTCATTCACGTGGTGGTCAAGAAGTGAGAAGAAGTGGTGGTGGTAGCACTGTGGGGGGGTGAGCTGTAATTGTGGTAGCAGCACAGGC
Source organism: Alligator mississippiensis (assembly GCF_030867095.1). Lineage (NCBI taxonomy): Eukaryota > Metazoa > Chordata > Crocodylia > Alligatoridae > Alligator > Alligator mississippiensis. The sequence continues at coordinate 181,864,791 of NC_081825.1, read as the reverse complement.
CAGGTTAGGAGAGGCCCATGCTTGGATCTAAACCCTCATCCTCCCCCTCCCCTGCAAAATATTGCCAACTCCTGAGCTAGGTTATTATTATTACGTTATGGTAAGTTATGGTACCAGCAAGCAGAAGCAGCCCTTGTCCCACAGGAGGTGAAAAGAGAATGTATTTTACTGACTAAAGTGTGGGCAGGGAAATTCAGGATAAATCTGTACAGAGGTGTTCAGTGACTCCTTGACAGTTTTTTCCCTGAGAGCAGCCTCAGCCCTATAATGGAGCTGGAGCAACTACAAGAAACATATCTAGGGCTGGGAACTAGATTTCCCATTGGTTTAGAAGCAGTTCAGAATAAGTAGTATTTTATCCCTCCATTCAATTGTTAATCAGACTATCAGGTTGAGTCATCCCTCAGGGAAAGCTCCTGTTGCACTGGCTGTATAAGCTAAAACCAGACAGCAGTGAGAACTACAAGCTGCCTTGCTATGCCTCTAGCTCATTTGAAAGTTATAAACCCAACTCTGAACTTCTGGGCTGGACCTTCCTTTTTATTCCTGATTGCTCCTGTTCCTGTCTTGGGCCTCCCAGCCTGCCCTGACCAGGCCCTCATCTCGACCTTTAGCTTGATGTTGAAGACTCAGACTGATACCCAGCTTGACCTTGGTTTACACTCGGGTAACCCCCTGGCTTAGCATGCTCCATTTGGACTGACCATTTATGACCTGGTCACCCCCTTACAGACAGACAGTGTGTGTGAGGTGCTATGAAATTTATGTTTTTATTGTTCATAGCTAGTTAGACCCAAACAGTGAATACATTAAGCATAACATAGTAGTACTTTCCTGCTGTCAGTAAAACTATATTGCTAAAAAAAGGTCTTGTTTACCCCTGTTTTTACAAATGAGAAAAGTGTAAGGCAGTGAAAGTCCCACCTGAATCCAGGGAGGAAGGTGCACAATACCACCAGCTATGGTATGGGAAACCCAGAGACTGGCGCAGAATGAGTGAGTGGCATGGGCTGGATGCTTTAGGGCAAGGGCCAACAAACTATAGTTCGGGGGCTGAATCTGGGATGTGGAGTCATTGGATCTGGTCTGTGAAGCTGAGGGACTTCCACAGCAGTGGGACTTTGCATGTGCTGCAGAGGGGTTGCAGGGAGCTTTGCTGATGCTACACAACAGCTGAGCAGCAGAGAAGCACGGATGGTGGCAGCTGGGTCCTAGCACTAGCCTGTATTGGACCTGAGCGGGGACATTCAAGCTTGTCCCCAGAAAATGTCCCTGATATCCAGGGATGACAAAGTGGAAAAGACACAAGACATTGCCCAACAGAATGCCTCAGTACTACAGATTTTACACAGATAGAGTCAGTCATGTGTGCATTGCAACCCCCCCCCCCGCCTTTTCTAGCAAATAGATGTTGAAAAGCTCATCATTTCTGATCACTGAACAATGTGTCATCCTAGATTAAACCCCAGGGATCTTCTTTCTTGGAGCCCTGATGCCCTCATAAACTGCTCCTGTGTCTTGTACCTTACAACCTCAGGTCTGGTTCAAAAAATGATGCCCCAGTTTTACTGATTGCCAGTTACTTCTAGCTCCCACAGCAGCAGCACAAAATAGGGCTACAGGAACAAGTTTTCAGTGGTTCATGTATAATACCACACTTAATAAGTGACCACATATTCTAACTCTGGAGGCGGTGCACCTACTGCAGGAGGTGACAGTGATGGGAAGTGTTACAGCCTTTTAGGTAAAGGGAAGTAACATACCTGAGGAGCCCCCTGGGTCTTTTTCCTAGTCTTGGGCTGGCTGGCTACCACCTGGGCTACCCAGACCACCTCCTACCAAATCCTGTATGCTGAAATATCACCATATGACCCAATGCTGGGTGTGACGGATACAATACTTCTTTTTGCTATGTCAACCTTACTCAACTACTAAGCCAACCTGTGAAAGCATGGTGCTGGGGTGGGAAGCAGGGGGCTGGCTCAGCGGTGTTCTTTTCCTCCCCACAAATACTGATGGCTCTTTTTTAATGGTTTTTAAGTCTAAATCTGAGTATGGTGTTCCTCCAGAAGCTGGCTAGGCGCAGAAAATATAAGCAAGCAAACTGTGGCCTCCCTTCTAAAGGTCACTAGAACAATGTGTGCGTGCGTGCATCCCTATTTGTTCTTTTAATTTTCCCCTTGAACTCTGAGGCTGGCCCTGGAAATAATTCCTTCAGACAGCTGGTCCCCAGCAGCTTAGGAGGATGCTTCTGCCTATGCCAGAGCAGCTGGGCTTGTTCTGCTTGCCTGGAAGGTTAGAATGGCTGATGACTGCTTCTGAGAACCGGTGGGAGGAACAGAGCCCCTGCCATGTTCCAACCTCATATTTAAGAGCTGTTTAACCTGCTCTCTGCTGGATCTCTCATGCTGCTGATCCTCCTGGATGCCACATGTGATTCCTGAACATGTAATACCAGTGAACTCTTACACGGAAGAAGGGAGGTAGGCTTCTTACAGATACCAGCAAAGAAGGAAGCGCCTCACTACTGTACACATCAGGGGTGGGGGGAATGCAGCAAGGCACGCATTCAACTGTGGCGGGTAACTAGGGAGAGGCTGGCACCTGGCTGTGGGGATAGCTGGTGTCTTTACCAGCAGTGAGGTAGTCAGTGAAATGACTGTGACATTCCCAGGCAGGATGTTTGGCTTGAGCTAGCAGGCGAAGCTGTCATAGTCACAGGGTTTTCTCTTCCAGCCTTTGTCCTTTGCTTTCAGAGGCAGGGGTGTCCTTGTCCTGAAGGCAGTCACTGCACAGTGTGTCATTGCAAATGAACTAGGCTGTGGGGAGAGGCAGTAACAGGCCAGGTGGCAGCATCTGAGAAGGCTGCCTCTTCTGCAGGGATCTGCTGAGTGTTGAGCAGGGCCTTCAAAAGTCTCCCCCTGCCATTTGAGAACAGCCCCTGTTATCACGTGGACTGTGGGCATTGTGGGCAGCTGGGGGCAATGGGTCCCAGGCCTCAGTGGAGTGGGTGGGTGTGGGCAACAAGTTGCTGGAAGCACAGCAGCCCCCAGGTGGAGTTGTGGGAGAGCAAGCAACATGTGGGGCTGTGTTCCTCACTGCCGTGCTCTGCTTTCTCCTTTCTCTTCCTTCTCACAGCTCCCCATTCCCTTATCCCCCACCACTTTTCCCACAGGCCCTTTCCTGCCCTGACTTCAGATCTTATTGCCATCTCTCTCAGCTGACCTTATGGAATAATCCAGACCAGGGGTGTTCAACCTGTGGCCTGCCAGCCAAATCCAGCCCACGGAGCCATGACATCCAGCCCACAAGGCTCCCCAACAGGTTAGAAAACTTGGCATCAGGGAGCAGCAGAAGCTCTGCTTGGCTGGCTCCAGCTGCACCTGGGCTATCACAGCAAAGGGGTTTCATGCCCAGGCCCTAGCCCTGCACAACCAGATTGGACCAGGCTGTTACCCCCACCCCAGCATCCACATGTCCAGATTGGGGCTGCCCTGCCCTGCCTCGCCCTGCCTTGCCCCTACCCCACATGTCAAGATCAGCACTGGGTTGTTTCCCTCCCATGTCTGGATTGGGGCCACTCTGCCCTGGCCTCGCTCCAGGTGGACAGATCAAGATCGGGGTCTGCAACCCCCCACAGCTGAATTGGGCCCATCAGCCAGATCCAGCCCACAGAGGGACCTGAAACATGGGACAAAAAGGCTGGGCACCATTGATCTAGACTGGTGGTTCTCACCCTTGTTAGGCCTGAGGCATCCCTCAGAAACTGCCAGCTCTTAGCTTTCACTTGTTTTTTGACTACAGAAAAACAATAGAGCAATTGCTCTGTTGCAAAGAACTCAAAAGGACCACCACAGATCAGGATGTTTTTAACTCATGAATTCCTATTTGAAATCTCTGGGTTTATCTTGTGAACCGTGTTTGCATACCTAACAGTGCTAATATTGCATGGCACCTCCACAACACCGTAAAGAGGATCTCAGAGCATCCCAAGGTGCTGTGGCACCCTGGTTGAAACTCACTGAGCTAGACAATGACACAAAACAGTGTTTTCCTTAAAACCCAGAGAGGGCTCACAGAGCAGGCACTTCCATTTCTGTGCTGTGTCCCCCTCTTGTGCCTTTAGACTGCAAGGTTGTGAGGACAGAAACCCCACCTGCCTCTGTATGTGCACATGTGTTTTCGAGTGCTTAGGGCAAGGGACATGTGGCTGCAATTACAGGAGAAATAACTCCTTGATCATCTCCTTCAGTGCAACTCCTTGATCCACCTGGGTCCTGAAGTGGCCTGGCCTGGTGGCAGTGCTGTTCGGTTGGGCACTGCACCATCTTGTGGGGAAGCAGAGAGCATTGCAGATAACTCAGCAGGGTGCGTCCTCTTCCTCAGCGTGTGAAGAAAATGACAACACTGCCTGCTGAACAGCTTCAGCATAAGAGGAGCCTTTCAGCTGAGCTGTCACAACAGGAGCAGCAACTAAGAGCACAAAGAGACTAGCAGCTCACAGGTCTGCCCACCCTTCTACAGAGCCCCTGGTTCCCTCCTGTCACTCTTTTCCTATGCAGGATATGACTCGCTGCAGTGATTCCACTCCAATCAGTGGCAGGAGAGGGAGAAGAGAGATGGCTGTGTATGTGCACACAGGGGTATAGGGAATTATGTGTATCTTGCTCTCTAGAATAGAAGCCCTTCCCCCAAAAAAATATCCCAGGGGAAAGTTATTATCTTGGATAACACGTACTTGAAGTAGGACAATGACCTTGTACCTCTGTAGCCCTAGCGAGTGATTTGACAGAGTGGATCCTCTGTACTCAAGGCAGCTAATAAAGCAGAAGGCCCCATACTCTGCACTCTGTGCCTCCTGGGCACCACATCTGTACTCCTGCATGCTTTATGTAATGTCTGTAGTTAGGGATCCGTGCCTGTTGCCAGTGTGTTTGTGGAGAAAGGATGAAATATAGCCATGTGGAGTGAAATGTATTCTATGGGGAGGGGGACTCTGCCACTGGAACCAGCGTAAAAAAGGCAAGTTTCATAATTTCTGACACAGATCTCAGTACTAAGAATCTGATCCAGAGTCCATTGAGGTTAGTGGGAGCCCTCCAATAAGTTTTGGATTGGATCCTGTGTCTAGGGATGCAAAGTCTGAAAGAATAAGACAGAGATGCCAGCAAAGAAGCATAAATTCCTCCTCTGTTCATCTCCCAGCTTCCCCCTCCTCCTCCTCCCCCTTCTTCCCCACTCACTCCTCCCCTAGGGATTCCAGTTGGGCCCTCCGCCAATTCATCTTTGCCTTTTCATCGCTTTCCAAAAATGGCTTTTATTTTTCCCCAAAAGAGCCAGGCTGAGAGCCTCCTCTTGAAGCCCAGGGAAATGGCTGGTGTTTTTTTGATTCCAAGATCACAGGGCACCTCCTTCCTATAGTACGAGTTGGATTGTTTTTCATTTCCCATTTCCTGTGCTAACCATGTATCCTTGGCAAACATTTCCCTGCACTCTCATCTTGCACTCTCATCCCTCCTAATTTCCTAATGCAGTAAGGGCCAACCTTTTCGGTAGGCATGCTGCAAATTAGCCTTGCACCCTCCCCAAATGCCACCCTGATCCCCTCCCCCGGTCTGCTGCTCTGCTTTCTGCTTCCTGCCTTGTGCTCCCTGCCTGCCTTGCTGTTCTGCTTCCTGCCCTATCTGCCACTGTACTCCCTGATCTCTTCCCTAATTTGCTTTGTGACATCCTCAGAGGCTGCCTGTGCCATTTGTGGCAGGTTGGTCACCCCTGCCCTAATGGAAATCAATGTTAAAATGGTTTTGCTTTTTCTACACCACTGTTACCAGCAAGGAGGACAGCTCAACTGCCTTTGTCTGCAGCACATTCTGGGTCATGCTGGGGGCATCTACATGAGACACTACTGTGCAGTAATGCTGCCAGGGACTAACTATAGCACAACACTACCGCGCAGCAGTAACGAGCTACCACACAGTAGTTTGTTGCTACTGTGCAGTAGCATCGGGGAAAAAAACTGTGCAGTAACACCAGTTACTGTGCAGACATTTAGTACTTGCTTATGCAACTACTAGGTGACTGCGCAGTAACAACTGCGCAGTCTGCTGCTCATGTAGACATGGATGCTCAGTACTGCCTCTGAACGTAAATGTTCTGTCTGCATCCCCATTGGCTGATATTAAACTCACATCGCTGAATACCAAAAGGGGAAGGGCTGATTCACTCGACACCAGGGCTCTGTCACTCCAGTGGCAAATAGTGAATCACTCCCAGACTTGCACAGCTGGTGGCCTGACCTGAAAATCCAAATGTGGGTTTTGCAAACCAATGTGGTAGGTTTATAAAACTCATGCGCACACACATTCAGGTCAGCTTTTAAAAGGTGTTTGTTTGTACCTGGTAGGTCCTCCATCAATACTGGCTATTTTTATTATTATTTATAACAGGGTTCAGTAGTCCTGCTTGTTTTCTAAAAATTGAGTTTCAAAATAGAGAGTGGTCCCTGGCAAATTTGGTCAAGGAACACAAAGCTGGGACCCAAGCTGTGCTGGAACAGTTTTGCCGGTGTCTAGCGATAGCTGTTTTCTTTAACAAATACCTCCTCTTTAAAATTGACTGATTACATATAAAATGACAAGAAGTGGGCATAATCTTGTCAAGGGCTGAACAATGGGCAAAGATTGAGGGAACATTGCAGACTCAGAAACAGAAGAAATCCATGAAGCTCTTATAGATACCTACTTGGTAATCTCATGCGATGAAGTCAAAATTCCTACTTGTCACAGGAGTGGGTTGTACCTTCACTGGGAAGGGTTTTCTCTGTATTGTTTAGCACTATTCTGTCCTTTTTGCAAATAGCAGAGTCTACCCCTCAATAATAAAGCCATGAAGAAGAGCCCTTGCTAACTGAGCTGGAACATGATTTTATTACATTGCTGCTGACTCAGCAGCTTTTCGCCTGCTCATTTACCGAGTTGAATGCTGAATCTAAATTACCCGATAGTGGGTGCATCTACATGTGTGCCCGACTGCACAGTTGTCACTACACAGTCATTTAGTGCCTTATGGTCTGGGTGGTTGAACTCAAGGTTTTCCATCTTGTTATGAAGTTCACAGTCCAAGCCAGTTCCAAGGGTAATATATGGAGTAGTTACTAAAGGGCCGGGCACTGGATTGCATCTCTATGCTTCTATCTTCCAAGGGAAATACCCCCTGGGGACAGGGCAGACAAGCCTCACGCTGGCCGAGGGAGGGTTGAAGAGGGCCTGTGGAATCAATCAACCCTATTTAATGCACTTAGTGCAGATGTCAATTAGGAAGAGAGGAATGTAAAGGAGAGATCTTAGGTCAGCTCTGTTCTGACTGAGCAAGAGCAGGCCACAGCTACTCTGTCTCTGGGAGAAGCCTGGCTGCTTGCTAACCAGGCTAGTTTCCCTAAGCATGGAAAAACAGGGCCATGGGAGGCTATAGTACAACTGTTTGTTTGAAGGCTGGGGTGGTGTAGGAGGTGGGACCCTGCTGAAGTGGCACCGGATGACTCTCTTTTTCTCTCTTCTTTTCCCCCTGGAAGGGGTGGCATGAGCCAAGGCATCACGGCATGCATCCAGTAAGATGGCTGCCTCGTGGAAGCTGGGAGGCAGAGTGAATGGTGGCCTCTGGCACCAGGCGTGGGAGCTCTGGCAATTCATTAACCCTGCTACAAGCCTCCTGGGCAACACTGCCCACTCCCGGCATTCAGAAACCATGAGGCTTTGAAGAAAATATTATTTTGTTTCCTTTGCTTTCTGGGGCAATGGCCAGCTTGTGGGTCAGGATTTTCAGAATTTATGCTGCAGTGACATGGGCTACAAACTTGCTTTTCTCAGTGAAAAGGGACATTTCCCCATAGTCATTTTAATAGAGGAGCTGGGGATTTGGTGGGTCGAGGTGGGGGAACAACTATTACAGCACCCTGAATAAAGGCAGCAGAGCTGGCAACACTAGGTGAGTCGGGTCCAAAGCATCTGAAGTGCTCTCTGGAAGCTCCTGGAGCTTCTCTTTCTGCTCTAAAGCCAATGGTACAAGGGGAAAATATTACATTCTGCTCTTGCTTGTACTGGCATGTACACTCCCTGATTGATGAGGAGAAACTAAGTGGGCGCACAATCAGCAGATATCCCCAGGGGCTCTTTAATAAAGGCACAAATGTCAATGTCCCCAGAGGCTTGTATCTGTCCTGGTAGTGTCGTGCAGCAGACTGCAGAGATGACGCTAGCTAACACACCTGACTAGCAAATCTGGTATTCTTGGCTTCTGGCAACAAGGAATCTTTGCCTAGGCTGTGATCAAACATCCTTTCATCTTGCCCCCTTTCCATGAAAAAGGAGTAATTTCAGTTTTTCTTTATTTCCTATTTCCCTGAGTTGGGATGAAACAGACCATTTGAAATATCAACCTTTCCTCTTCCTCTCTAGTCTGTAGCTCACAGCACAGATTTGCTGTTGCTTTGTCAGGGAGAAACAGCCTTCATTTGATTGGAAAGGGTTTTATAGAAATGTGCATTAAAAAAATGGCATGAAGTACTTAATACAAGCCCCAAGAAAATTAATCCTGCCTTAATGAGCACACCATCTTCCTTTCTTTCTACAATGCTTGGATAGACTTTACAATTCCTAAGAAAGAAGGGACCATTTCTGTGTTTTGGTGTGAAATAGAGGCTTCTTGGTGCTGTCCTTATGGTCTCATGATCAGGTTGTGCTACTCTGAGGAATGGTTTGAGAAAACTGAATATGGTTCAGAGTAAATTTTGAAAAAAAAAATCATTCCATAGGGTTTTCATTTATTTGAAATTTCAACTGAAAAAAAAGGTTTTACAATCTTTGGCTATTTTCTGATTGTCCTCTCCCCTCCCCAAGTCTCCCCCTTTTTTCCTCTTTGCCATTGACATTGGGGAGCTAGAGGTTACAGGTAGGTGTAGACTTAAAAGGAGGGAAGTAATACCTTTAAAAAGGGCTAATTAAAAAAAAATAAAAAAATAAAAATCTTGGATTTTTGCTCAGGTCCAAAGTTTAAAAGACTGCTCCTTGCCCCCTCCCTTTGGGGAAAGGGTGTGGCCTTGCTTACCCTGGCTTACTTCTGATTGGAGGGTGGGCTCCACCAATTGGATATGCAGAATCTCAAGCCTTGGACTCATCTGGAGTTCAAAAGGTAAGTCTGCTACGTGATATATAATATAGATGCACATATTTACATAATTGCACACAAAACACACATTCAAAGGAGCCAAAGTCCTGTTTTCTGCATTATGGGCAAATGGCAAATGTCAATGACCTATGCAGAGCGCTCGCGCGCGCGCACACACACACACACACACACACACACACACACACAGAGTATATGAACATAGATTCATAGACGTTTGGGTTGGAAGGGACCTTAGCAGATCATTGAGTCCGACCCCCTGCCCTGGGCAGGAAAAAACACTGGGGTCAGACAACCCCAGCCAGGTATATGTCTAGCCTCCTCTTAAAGACCCCCAAGGTAGGGGATAGCACCACCTCCCTTGGAAGTCCATTGCAGATTCTGGCAACCCTTACTGCAAAGTTCTTCCTGATGTCTAACCTAAATCTGCTCTCTGTCAGTTTGTGGCCGTTGTTCCTAGTTACTCCAAAGGGTGCCCTGGTAAACAGAGTATCTCCTATTCCTTACTACTTCCCCCTCCTCCCCCCCCAATTAATTTGAAGGTGGCCACAAGATCACCTCTCAGCCTTCTCTTGTGGAAACTGAGGAGATCCAGGGCCCTCAATCTCTGCTCGTAGGGCTTTGCCTGTAGGCCCCCAACCATATGAGTGGCCCTCCTCTGAACTCTCTCCAGGCTGTCCACATCCGGCTTGAAATGTGATGCCCAAAACTGGATGCAGTACTCCAACTGCAGCCTGGCCAATGCCACATAGAGGGGAAGTATCACTTTCCTGGACTTGTTTGTCATGCACCTGCTAATGTATGATAAAGTGCGGTTAGCTTTACTGGTCACTGTCACATTGACAACTCATGTTAATCTTGGAGTCAACAGTGACTCTGAGATCCATTTCCACTGCTGTGCTGCTGAGAAGGTCCTTCCCCAGCCTGTAAGTGTGCTGGTGATTCCTCTCCCTAGGTGCAGTACCTTGCATTTGTCCTTATTTAACTGCATCCTATTCTGTTCTGCCCACTTTTCCAACCTGTCCAGATCTGCCTGGATTCGTTCCCTACACGCTGGTATGTTAACTTTATCCCATAGTTTGGTATCATCTGCGAATCTGGACAAAGTGCTTTCCAGACCTCATCCAAGTTGCTGATGAAGACATTGAACAACACTAGTCCAAGGACTGAGCCTTGTGGGACTCCACTGCCCACATCTTTCCAGGTCAATACCGACCCATCCACCACCACTCTCTGGGTGCGACCTCTAAGCCAATTTGCCACCCACCTAGCCATGTAATCATCTACACCACAGCCACTCAGTTTACCTGTGAGAATAGAATAAGGTACTGTATCGAAGACCTTCTTAAAGTCCAAGTACATGGCATCTACCTCTATTCCGGCATCTAAGCATTTTGCGACCTGGTCATAAAAAGAAACAAGGTTAGTCAGGCAGGATCCAGCTGCTATGAATCCGTGCTGGTTGCCCTTTAGCATTGCTTTCCCTGCTGGACTCCCACAAATGTGATCCTTAATAATTTTTTCAAAGGTTTTCCTGAGGATAGAGGTGAGACTAACTGGTCTATAGTTACTTGGATCCTCCTTCCTCCCCTTCTTGAAAATAGGGACCATGCTGACCCTTTTCCAGTCCTCTGGGACCTGACCTGGGCATCAAGAGTGCTCAAACAGCTGTGCCAGGGACTCGGCTATGACACTGGCCAATTCCTTCACCACCCTTGGATGAAGATCATGGAGGTCTGCTGACTTAAACACATCCATCCCCTCCAAGTGTCTCTTCACTAAGTGGGTGCTAACAGTTGGTGGGTTGGTTTCCCTTCTTTGTCTGTCTGTGATCCAGTTGGGAGATTTGTCCTGATCTGAGTTCAGGAATACAGAAGCAAAAAACTCATTGAAGAGCTCATCTTTGTCCCCCTATCTGTCACTAATTGCCCTAGTTTTTCCTGTAGGGATCCTATGCTACCCTGTGCCTTCTTTTTGCTCCCTATATACCTGAAGAAGGACTTTTTGTTGTCTTTAATTTTTGTTGCCAGCCTAAGTTCCATTTTTGCTTTGGCCTTTCTGACTGCATCCCTGCAAGTGCAGGCCAAGTAGGTATACTCTGCCTTTGTAGCTACCCCCTGTTTCCACAGCCTCTATGTCTCTTTTTTTGCCCCTAAGCTTTCCTGGATTTCGCTGTTCAGCCAAGAGGGTTTCTTGGCCCCTATGCCTGCTTTCCTGCACAAAGGGATTATCTCCTTCTGTGCCCATAGGATTGCTCCCTTTTAGGAATGTCCACCCTTCCTGACTCCTATCTCACCAATTTTCCTGTTCTTCAGTGCCTCACTAACTAATCTCCTGAGCATGCTGAAGTTAGCCTTTCTGAAGTCTAGCACTTCTGTCCTACTGGTTATCTTTCCCACCTTATGCTGGATAGTGAATTCAATCAAGTGATGGTCACTCTCCCCTAGGCTACCTTGTGTCAGTAGGTCCCCCACCAAGTCATCCCCTGTGGTCAGGACCAAGTCCAGTAAGGCATTTCTCCTAGTGGGACTGTATCCCTCCTGTATTAGGTGAGAGGTAGCAACACAGATACATGTAATACTGAGGCATACTCCATGCAGTCAGATCCACATGTCTGCAAACACAAGCTCAGAAATTTCCTGTGTGCACAGAATTACTTACATGTATGCAATATGTCTGCACATGTACAGTTGACACATGGTCATCCACAACTTCAGTGATACTGGTAAAAATCAGATGCCTTTCACAGCACTGAGGAATAAACCAGTGGCAAAACTAAACTGGCTTGAAGTCCACAGCAGGAAAAATATGCCCATTAAACATTTAATTCTCAGGCAACAAGTAATGTCCCCTGACATCTAATGCAGCAGCTCAGGTCCATTGGAGGTGTGTGTGTGTGGTGGGGGCGAATCAGAGTGGATGTTTGGTTAAATAATCCTGCATTTCATTGATGACATTAGTAGTTGATAATCTGGAGTTTCGAAGCAGATAGCAGTTTCTCAAGAAGATTAAAGATGGTAATTGACCCTTTCTCATAGACCAGGGGTGGGCATGGCCGCAAGCAGCCTTGGCTGCAGGAAACACTATCCATCCCTATGATACAATTAGAATCCAAGAGAAGCAAGAATTATGCTACATGATGAAAGGGGAAGTCTTTTCTCACCCAGTGTAGTGATCAGCTGCATTAATCTCTATTACTTCCATCATTATTTCACTCTCCATAGCAACAGATGTCCTTGCTGGCTAATAAACTAGCCAGCCTTTTTGTAATATCTAATATTGTAACTGGGAATGACTTATAATGTATTGCACTTATAGGCACCAACCAAATGTAGGGTCCCACTGTGGAAGGCATTGTAAAAACAATTAGTAAGAAACAGTTCCTGTCCCAAAAAAATAGTAAGACAGGCAAAAGGTGAGAGAAAGGGGAACTGTGCAGACAGAGGAATCAAGAGGCTTAGATTAGGCTACTCAAAGCAACTAGTGCTTTTGGCCATTTGTACACACCACAATATTGACCTTTAAAGTGGCTTAATGCCCCTTTCCACTTTTTTAATTGTGCAGCTGTTTACACACAGAATCATAGAAGTAGGGGCAGAAGGGACCTTGTAGATCTTCAAGCCCGACCCCCTGCCTGGGCAAGAGGAAAACTGGGCTCAAATGACCCCAGCCAGGTAGGCATCGAGCCGCTTCTTAAAGACCCCCAGGGTAGAAGCCAGCATCACTTCCCTTGGAAGTTGGTTCCAGATCCTAGCCGCCCTAACTGTGAAGTAGTTCTTATGGATGTCTAATCTAAACCTACTCTCCAACAACTTGTGGCCGTTATTCCTTGTTATCCCGGGGGGCGCTAGGGGAAACAAGGTCTCCCCCAAACCCTTCTGGTCCCCCCTAGTGAGTTTATAGATGGCCACAAGGTCCCCCCTCAGCCTTCTCTTGTGAAGGCTGAACAGGTTCAGGTCCCGTAGCCTCTCATTGTAGGGTCTGCCCTGCTGTCCCCGGATCATGCGAGTGGCCCTCCTCTGGACCCTCTCAATGTTGTCCACATCCCTCTTGAAGTGGGGTGCCCAGAACTGGACACTACTCCAGCTGTGGCCTGACCAGTGTCGCGTAGAGGGGGAGGATCACCTGCTTGGCCCTACTTGAGATGCACCTGTGGATGCACGATAAGGTTTGGTTAGCCCTGCCGACCGTGACCTCGCATTGTCGGCCCATGTTCATCTTGGAGTCAATAATGACTCCAAGATCCCTTTCTGCCTCCGTGCTCTCAAGAAGAGAGTTTCCCATCTTATAAGTGTGCTGCTGGTTACTACTGCCCAAGTACAGCACCCTGCACTTGTCTGTATTGAAACGCATCCTGTTTTTGTTAGCCCACCCTTGCAACCTATCCAGGTCTTTCTGCAGTCTTTTCCTCCATACTAGCGTGCCCGTCTCACCCCAAATTTTGGTATCATCAGCAAATTTGAACAGGTTGCTTTTCACCCCGTCGTCCAAATCACTGATAAAGAAATTGAACAGTGTGGGCCCAAGGACTGAGCCCTGGGGGACTCCGCTGCCCACTTCCCCCCAGGTCGAATATGACCCGTGCACCACCACCCTCTGAGTACGACCCTTATACAACACGAGTATGACATGTCAGAGGCGTAATCTGTATTAAATGACTTTGGCACACAGCAAAATGAAACATGTCTGAGGTGTTTTAGTTTGCTACCTTACAGCCGTGGAGGGAAGCACCAGGCCCCATGCAGCTCAGGGGTGCAGGCAGCCCATGCAGGCAGGCCCCACTGAAGGGAGGAAAAAAAAAAAGCTGCAAGCCTGATCTTTTTTTTTCTCCTTGGAGCCTGCCTGCCTGCCTGAGCTGCATGGGGACCCGGTGCTTCCCTCCGCAGCTGCAGTGCCCCCCAGGATTGTCCGTGCCAGGTGTCTGTGGGTGGGTGCTGCCTGGGGGGTGCTGCCGCGGAGGGAAGCACCAGCCCTCCCCCACAGCCCAGGGACCGCTTAGCCCATCAGCAGCTCACCCTCCCTTCCCCACCACTGGAGAGGCAGGTAAGGATCAGGCCCAACCCTTGTGTACCCTTGTGTCATGGGGGTTTACTTTGCCCTAAATTACTTTGCCCACCCTCTAAATATCAGACCCTTTTACAGTGTCTAAGGTTAGAAATCTGGGGCACCCAAAGTCACTAGTTACTTCCAAAACAATTGGCTTAAGTGACTTGCCCAGTGGCAGAGTTCATATCTGCTAAGACCCAAATTAGTATGATAACTGTGTGACCATCCTTTCACTCCAGCTTTTGGGGAAGCTGGAATTACATGGCCAGGTTGGGGCTGCCCCATGTGGCAACAAATTGCCATTAGCTCCTATCCAAGACCTTGAAAGGTTGGATTGAAACTTGTGTTCCGAGAAGCACCCATCCTCTCCCTTGCGTGCTGTCTGCCTGGACTCCAGAGTCATGTGTCCTGGAATATTTAGTTTCCACCAACAGACTTGGGGCCACATCTGGAAAACATTTGTGCAAGCCAAATCTGCCAAGAAGCTGCACCCTGAAACATATTTTCTTTATCTGGATGTCACATTTTAGGCACCAGAGCCACAGACGGGTGTTACTTTCTTCCCTTTTAAATGCATTCTTCTGCACTATGCAGTCTCCAGAAGCAGCAGAGTTATTATGCTGCTCCCTGCCCTGGTGATGCCAGATGTGACATGCAGGATTGCTGCTCACAGAGTAAGTTTTATTTCCTGTCCCCACACTTGGGGTCAGATTACCTAGGTAGTCAATGACAGGTATCGATATCCACTGTTTATAAAATATAATGCCAGCTAAGTTTTACACATGCAGTCAAATGCAGGCAATAATAGAACCCAGGTTAAGATATAGGTCAGCATAGACCATAGGATCTTACCACAGTCCCACAGCTGCTCTGCTTTTCTCACATGTCTGGCTTGGGTACATGGGAGATCCCAGTGGTCCCAGTATGGAAAAGGACTGACTGTGAAACATGAAGAGTTGAGGAAGATGTTGATGACTGGAACTGTCTGTCACATAAAACGGGATTAGTCTGCCTCTTACTGGACACCTGTCGATAGCTTCTGTCTTAATCTTTCTGCTCTGGGTTACTGAGCCTCTACCAATGGACTTGCCCTGCACCCTGTGTGTGCTGCTCCTGATCTGTCATTATCAGTAACTTGACTTACCAGTTTAGCCAGAAGAATAAATGGTTAATGCTATATTGGGCATTTTCCAGGAATAGTGAGTTAATGTCCTCCTGGGTTTGGTTAGCTGACATCTGATCCTCCTTAAGGGAAATTCATGATGTATGAACTTGGTGCGCACAGTATAGCTATTACTTTGGCAAGTTGCCAGCCTTATCTTTTGCAGACTTTGCCATTCCTTCCCCCTTGTAACAATGGTAACTGTCAAGCTTCTTGTTCTATAGAGTCAGTTATTCCAGTTGCCTGGCATATAGCTCTTTTGTAACTACTTCAAGGTTCCTTCCTTTAGCTTATGATGCTAGTTAGATGTTAGCACTCATTTTTTTTGCCCCTTCTGCTCAGGAGCTTCAGTACTGGTGAGCCCCCCGCAAAAATATGATGAGGTGTGTTGTGATATTCTGCAAAAGATAGCTATGAAAATGCTGGGGAGTTTCATCTAGTTTTCTTGTGTTTGTGCTATTTTTTTTGCCAACTCATTTCACTCTGCTTAATGAGGACTTGACGTGGCATGCTGGAACTGATATAGCAAAAACAAGCACTAAAATTAGCCACTAATGAATGATAGGTCATATTTGTTAATTGTCCCTCTGATATCCTTTGGTAAACAAACTGATCTTACAATGTGTAATTATGGTATTACTCAATGTCTTGCACAACAGCTCAGGTTTTAGAAATGCTCCTCCTAATGTCTGTTCCCAGTAACATAGCTATGTGCAGCCATGAATCAAAGAGGGCTGTTGAGTATCCTCACCTGCAGTTTCTGTGGTTGGTTTCCATTGTTTCCTGGACCTACTACAGATCTCATTTGGGTCCTCTGACACAGCTGGGAACAAATATGTATGGCCAGAATCAGATGCAAAATTTGTTTTATTTGTCCCTTTACAGCAAGGAGGTGGCACGTGGCGTGTACCAATTTTGTATAAAAGAAGTCTGGAGGGGCATAGTTGCTTGCTTAAGGCATTTCTTTTGCTGCTGTTCCTTGTGTTTTTGCCTCTGGAATATCAGAAAATGCCAAATCTTGTTTTTTGCTGTTGTTGAAGGACTCTAGAAGTAATGATTGTGTATCAAGTAGGGTTGGGGTGTTTATGAAACCATGATGGTCCAAAAAATGTATGAAAATCAAAGGTTTTTTTGGTGGTATCTTTTATTAGACCAACTGTACGTTTGGGAGATCCATTAGACAAGCTTTTGGCCACAAAGTGCTCTTCTTCCAGACCGCGTATCAGTATAGTTGATGCCCATTGTAGCTGCACGTTGGTGCCCTGGTGCTACGTTGCTTCTAAGAGGCTGTTGCTGTTATGGGTAGTATACATTGGGCAGGATGGCAGCTTATAGACTAACTTGCTCAGAGAGAGGCTTCTATGAAGGAGTTGGTTTATAAGGTGCCACCCTGCCCTGCATTCTGCCTGACTTCAGACTAACACTGTCAGTATATATGGTATAGAAAATTGCCCTGGGGCAAATGTTACTGGCAAGAGGTTGTTATCTCTACCGGGTGTTGCTGTAAACATGTCAACTGTACTGGTTTGGATCATGACATAAGACTCCACAAGCTACTGGCAATCACTTGAGTCAGGTCATGTATCTTGCAGCCTCAAATAATTTCTGAACTGCTGTTGCCATGCTTTGACTAAATGCAATTTTGTAAGAGGTGTGGATCTTCCATGGGATAAATCTCACAGATCTGCTGCAGCTCCCTGCTTAGCTGCTGCTGCCTTATCTGTCTGGTGTGAAATGCGACTGGCTAACATTGCCAGTCTGAGAGGGACAAAGGCTAGCCTCCTTTTTCCGGACAACAACTGGAAAAGGTCTGTCTGTCTTGAAGAAAAGATGCTAAGGGAACATAGGAACCAAGTATCTTTTTCCAAGCTGGGAAAAGTCATAGGGATGAAAGGAAAAAAAGAAACCTTGTTTGTATTGCCTGCTTTGTATCTTGTAGCAGTCCTTAGCACAGAGCAAGGAAGTTTGGAAGGCAGTTATCTTTCTGTTATGGAGAAGGCTTCTGACTGCCCATCCTGAGCTGATCCTCGGCACTGGATGCAGTTGGGCTATTGCAGTTACCCTAGCAGAGACTGAACCCTCTCTAATTTTGCAGTATCTTTTATAAAATGTGGGCACCACAGCTGGCCATGGTATTCTGGTACTGGTCTCACCAATAAGGTATACAGAGATAAAATTGATTCCCTATTTACTGTGCCCCTCTTTATAAAGTTTCGTTACTGCGGGAGGGTGACCAGGACAGCAGCCCTCACCACTGCCTTTGTAGGAGAAGGGCTAGCCTAGATGCAGAACTGCCATGTTACGTCTCTCTTTATGTATCTGAAGATTGCATTAGCCCTTTATGCCACACCATCACACTGGGAGCTCATGTTAGTTGTTTGTTTAGTATGACACTCCCATATCCTTTCTGAGAATCACTGCCATTCATGATACAGTCCTCCATGATGCACACGTAGACTGTAGTCCTTGTTCCTAGATGTGTATGGCTGCTCACATTTGACTGAGCTATAATAGATTTTACTTGAATGGGTCCAGCAATCCAGATCACATTCTCCTCATCATAACTTTCCACTCTGCCAATCTTGAAGGATCTGGACAGGACAAGAATAGTGTGGAACTCTGGGAGTGTCCTTAGGCAGAGAATCCTAGAAAAGTAGGGCTGGAAGGGACCTTCAGAGGTCATCTATTCCAACCCCCTGCCAGAGGCAAGATCAGTTCTATTCAAACCATCCTATACAAATCCAGTGCTCTGAGATGTGTTCCTCTGGCATCCTTTGCTGAGGTTCTCATCTGCAGGAGTAATGAAGATTCAATGTTTCTTAAACTTAGTCTCTGAATTTGGGTAAGAGCTCTTTAATGAGTTGGTCATCTGTTAGAAATTCTTAGGATTTAAAGGTGTCCCAGACATGTGCTGTACATGGTGGCTGATCCTACTGGCTTTGGACTTAGGCTGTATGCAGCACCTGCCCCCAGCCAGTCCAGGACCTGCATTGTACATAGCCCCTAGCCTGGCTTGCCGGGACAGGTGCCATGTGCAGCACAGGTCTCAGCCAGAGCAAGCACCATGTGTGCTGAATCCAGCATGGGGGTGGCTCTGTGGGCCCAATCTGGTCTTGTGGCCAGCCCCAAACCATTCATCTGCCTGGGAACTAGCCCTACACTACTCATTCAGCCCACAGGATGGGATAAGTTTGATACCTCTGAGGTCTCGACATTCTAAGACTGTTTGTTTCTGACTGGATCATAAAAGTATGTCTAGGTATAGATTGTGTTGTTTTTTTAATTTGCTAGCACTATTCATAATTTGAGAACTTCGGTAAAGTTTGCTTTTGTACATTTTATTGAAGCTTACAAAAATGAGTCCTCCCTTTTGTGGAGAACAGGGGCTATCAAAAGTGACTGTAAGACCCCTAGATCTCTTCCAGTGATTAAGACACTTCATGTCTCATGTCCCCATTCATTTCTGTAGGCCTGGAACTTGGCTGGGCATCTCCAGTGCCAAAGTCTTTGACTGTCATGCACCATGGTAGATATAGACTGGATAAAGAACTCAAATTACAGCTAAGAATGGGAACATCAGGTCCCTGAACCACAGCAGTTATGAAATACCATGGCATTTTTTTCTCATCAGACTGGTTTGGTTTACAGGTGTTTGATTTTTGAAGAAAATAGTCAATTTTTCCTCAGAAAGCAGACATTATCTGAAAAAGAGTTGCTTAATTAAAACCCCATTTATTGGTTAAAACACTTTTAAAGGGAGGCTATCAAACCACCTTACTGAAGAACATAGTTTAAGAATGGCTCCACATTTCTTTTCTTTAATCATTTTTTTGTACTGAGGATGTTGTCCTGTCTTTTATGCCAGGACTAGAAAAGTCCTGTCCTTTCCCACTAGATGTGTGTCTGAGCTGTTACTGGGACCCATCAAGAGCTAGAGGCCAAGAGAACTAGTGTTTAGTGCAGGGGTGGGCGATTATTTTGGGCAGAGGGCCGCTTACTGAGTTTCAGCAAGCCATTAAGGGCCTCATGACAGGCAGCCCAGGGCAGAAAAATATTAATTTTCTAAATTTTTTAGGGGCCCTGTGGGCCGGATAGAATGGCCTGGTGGGCCACATCTGGCCCCCAGGCCGCATTTTGCCCACCCCTGGTTTAGTGCATGCACATCTTCAGGCTTAGCTAGTATACTGCCAGGTACCTAAAAGAATTTTGTGTAGTTGCCACCATTTTCCCAGGGATATAGGTTGGATATTGTTTGCAACAGTCTTTACATTTCCCAGGGAAATTACATCATGGCTCTTCCTTAACCAGTCCCCACTGTTGTAGTGATCATTTGGTTCAATAAATATAGGCATACAATAAATGTGAATAACTCAACAAACTTTAATTATGGAGCAATAAGCAACCTCTGCAGAGTCTCTCTCCAAGGAACTAGCTAGCTACTTCCTAACTGTGGGGCCATCTCCCAATTCCCAACTCATTCAGCCTCCTCTTAGAGAGAATCTCTAAATTATATCTTTTGTCACTACAGCTGCACATCTTTTTTTCCCCATTTAGCTATTTCCCTTGCCCCCTAGCAAACAGATCCATCTCCTGAGCAAAGACAACAGGTTTGAACTGTTTGACCAGAGTAGTTCTGCACTGAGTCTGCCTTCCCCTTAGGGCCACAAGTGAGGATCCAGTGAAGCCAGTGGTCACAGTTTACTAGCAACTGCAAATGAGATTTCTTAGGACTCCATTAGTCAAGGAAATAATTATATGGCATCTATTTGCCAGTGTTGACAGTGGTAGTTCTCTTTTTTACACAAGTCTTTTGCAGCCATCTGGGTACCCATTTGCTTTTCTTAGTTTGTTGTAGAGGGAAATCATTGGGAAGAAGGGGAAACCTATATTCATAATTTCAATTTTTGTTCAGAATCTCTGAGGAGTTATAGCAGAATGAGTGGTAGTGAAATATTGACCATTTAAATGGTTGTTGCTAGGCTTTGGAGTAAATGATCCAATTACAAGAAGGTAGGCAGTTCACACTTGCATCCTGCCAGTCTAAAACAGTTTTGAGAGAATACTGCCATTGTTCATGACCAGAAACCTTTCTCCATAGCCTGGATCAGATAAATCCAGCAGCAAAATGCAAATACCACAAACAGGCACAGTCCTAACACTGCAAATAGGGGAGTGCTTTGCTGCACCCTAAAGGATGGAGCAAAGTATATTTTAGTGGTTCTCAAACCTTTTTAGACTTGAGGCACCCTTCAACTGATTCAAAGCACTCCTTGATAGATTCAAGTCACCCCTTGGAAAATGCTAGCTCTTTATTTTCACTCTTTATTTTACTACAGAAAAATAATAAGGCAACTCTTCTGTTGCAAATAACTCAGACCACAAAAGGTCAGAATGTTTTTAACGGTATGGATTTCTGTTTGAAAACTCTGTGTTTATCTTGTGGACCAAGTTTACACACCTAACGGTGCTAACATTGTATGGCACCCCATGGCACCTTTGAAAGGATCTCAAGGCACATCAGGGTACCATGGCACTCTAGTTGAGACTCAGTGGTATAGAAGGAGCCTAGCATAAATGGAAGGAAAAGCCATGTAGCTAGTTTTTAGAAATTCCAGTTGGTGTCACCATTTATCCCTGCTGGGCACAGGAAATGAAAAACTTCTGATGCAAGTGTAACAATACCCTGGCAGAGACTGAGCCAAGGGATGCTCTGGATCTCTGAGTCTCAAATCCCAAGCAATATTTATTGTATTGAGTCCATTAGATCAGAGGCAGTAGCAAATTTATAAAAACGTTTGTGTGAGACCTAACCTCTAGAGGGAGACAAAGATTTATACTGTTAACATGGGTTACCCAGAATTAAACTATTGCACCAGCCATACATTGTAACATCACACAGTTGGGCTGTAATTGTAGTGTCAGCCTCTTCTTTTTATTTACTTTCTTTCCTAGCAGAAATGATGTCAAGTCCATAATATTCTGTGGCTATTGAAAGTATTTGTATCCTGCATATCCGTTATTTTGAGACACACCTACCATCTGCATACTGATCTCTAGAAAGTGCCATAGCTATAAAGTTCAGTGGACTTGGATTAATAAACATCACAAAGAGCTAGATACAATGGGGTATGTTGCACTGTCCATATGAATTGGCCTCTACTGACAGGCAGATATTTAAATGAGTCTATTCATTGGGTCCTTGCACTGTGTGGAACCTTTCAAACAGTCAACTATCCACAACTGTAGTAGTACACATATAATAGTCAAAGACCAACCATCAGAAACAAGTCACCAGAAGCCAAGAGCATCTCACAACAATAAATAACTGTGTAATTTCTATATATAAATGACTTGCCAAAGGGCTAAAATAGATAAAAGAATATGCTTGGAATATATTAAATACTTCCCCTTTTAAGAAAATAGGAATTGCCACACTTGTTGGTCCACCTAGTTCATCATCCTGTCTCTGACAGTAGCCAAGTGCTCCAGAGAAAGACACCAGAAACCCTGCAGTGGGTATGGGATAATACACAACGGGCATGTCTACACATGCAGTTAATGCGAAACGATAAACTCTGAGCTTATTGCTCCAGAGTTTATTGATCTTGGGCACACCATGTGAACATGTGCCCAGGACCACAACATGTTGAGCCCGGTCAGAAAAGCCCTGGACAGGCAGGCTGACCCTCCCCCAGCTCAACATGCTGCAGAAGGGTTGGCTGCGGAAGGAGGGTGCTCCAGCACAGGGCTAGCTGGCAGGCAGCCCCTGCACTGAAGCACCCATGTGCCCCAGCCAACCAAGGCACAGTCTACGCATGCACTGCTGTGGAGTAAACAACAAGTAGTATCCTGCTGTGGAGTTAATTAGCTTACTGCAACCTAATAGGGGCACATGTGTAGACACATGATGTTTACTGTGGAGCGAATTCGTTTACTCCACAGTAAATGTCTTGTGTAGATGCTCCCAGCCTGTATTAGCTAATGCTGTGCCTAATTCTGAGAGACTATTTTCAATGCAAGGTTTTAGCTCCCTTCCTAACATTTTTAAGCCTTGTAATTTAGAATATTTTTGCTAGACTTACAAGTATCTGGTCTCTCTTTGAATCTTGCCTTCTGGGCCTCAACAATATCCTGTGACAGTGAGTTTGACAACTGAATTACATGTTGTGCAGAAAAGCAAGAACTTTGAAGTTCTCTCAACTCTCTGCCTTTTGGGGATGATGCAGGAGTTGGTCCAGACTTGGCCATCAAACCATAAAGACCCTTGCTAGACAACTTCTCTGCCACACTAAACTAGACATGCTGGAACTTCAAAGGGCACATGTACAATATAAACTTTCTGCACCAGAGAGCAGTATCTTTAGACACACCCATGCTGGACCACTTCCTGAACCAGAAACAGCACCGCCACAGTTGCCAGCTCCTTCGTCACCATGATAAACAGCAAGCCCATGCAGAAACAGCTACACCACTACTTGTTCAGGAGGTAGCTCACAGAGCAGCATGACAAGATTGAGGGTGCCACTGTCTAGTATGGCAAGCTTGGGTGGGGACACAGCTAATGACTCTGTGATAGATGAGAAACCTTTAAGAACATGTTTGCCCCCAGAAGCCTAAGTGGCCAGTTCTGTGCCCTGGGTGTTGGCAGTGCAGGAGCAACAGCTGGAGGCACAGAAGGGAGCTTCTTCCTTCTCCAGGGGGAGAAGTCACTCTGGTAAAAGGCCACCTCTCCCCAAAAGCTCTGCTCTGTGACAATTTGGTTAAGATGGGCCCTACAGAGGGTACATACCTTACCCTATCTCTTTAGGTACCCTGAGCTGGATACATTCCTGAGGGAGCGGGGAAACCTGCTCCCTCTGACTATGTGACTGGCATCACATACCTGGGTGAGGGGCTTGGTCCCTGGGGAGCTAGGAACTGCCAGTCTGTCCAGCAACTAGTGATGCATTTCAGATTGGTTGGCTGACAGCCAATGGGTGATGGCCTCCTTTGGACCAGGTAAATGAGGTCATAAGGGCTATTAAGTTAAGGACTGCCCAGGAGGAGGAGGGGGCAGCAGCCATGAGGAAGACTCAGAGAGAGAGAAGAGCTGGACCATCTGAAACATGCTCTCTCTCTCAAAACTCATGATCAAGGAACTGCCTGACTCCAGAGGGAATCTCCACCTGCCTCTGGATGATACTTGTGAGTAAGCTACTTGAGATCTAACTAGATATATAGCTTACAGTAACTCAGATGCATGATCAAAGGCTACCCCAGCCACTTAGTTTGCCCTATGGGATTTCTCTGATATTGCTCTACCCTGTACCCTATTCCAACCCTACCCCTTGTAACCAATAAAGTTCTCCTTTGTACCTAGCACGGGAAACTTATTGGGAGTGGGTCTAGATTATGCCTTGGTGTCCTCTTGGTTCGGCTGACTAAGGGAGACCGCTACTTGTGCTTCTGACTGAGGGAAGCACCCCAAGTTCTTGAAGTGAATCAAGTACCCTTGAGGGCTACTAGGCCTGTGTTTCCCAGGGTGCGCAGAGCCAGAATCAAGCCCAGCCCTGGGTGGTGGCAGTTTTACCTCTAGGCTAGCGGGTGTGCTCCAGGAAGGGGGTCAGCCAGACGTGAGGCACCCGCAGGGAAGCACTTGGAGCCTAGAAGGTGGTCGGGCCCAGTGAGGTGGGTGGCTCAATGCAGGAGTGCCCCCTACTGGCCCACCACAGTCACTACCTTTTTTTAGATGCTGGTACTTGTGTTGAGATGCCATTTAAACACTGATTGTCAGTGGCACTGTGTGCTGCCACCATTACCCAGGACTCTGTGCACCACCACTGCTGCTCTGCCCTCCCTGCTGCCGGAGCCAAAGTGACTGCAAGGAAGGTGCAGGGTGAGGTGGGTGGGGTGGGACATACCTTCTCCAGTTCCATTCAGCACCACCCCCTAGGTAACACCCAGGGTTTGTGCTCTGTTTGCCTATCCACTGTTCTGCTATCATTTGGGTAGGGTCCCTGTATCTATGTGCATGGGTATAAAACTAACACACACACACACACACACACAGCCTCTGTCAGATACTTTGCACTTGTATAGTATCTTTTATCAGATATTTCAAAGAGCTTCACAAGCAGGTAAATCCCACAGCAGCCCAGGATTGTGATTCCCATTTTATAGAGAACAGAGGCAAGGGGGTGTAAGCAGTAAGCACCTTGCCTATGGTTGCATAATATAGCAGCAGCAGAGCTTGCAATGCAGTTCAAAAGACCTGACTCCTAGCACTATGCCTTGAGCACTTTGCAGCAGTTTCTCCTAAGCTTTCTGGAAAAGACTTTTACAGAAGTGAATAAGTGATTAGGTAGGTGTTTTTAGATTAATTGTCACAGGCCACCAGGTTGTTTGAATGAGAAGCCACTTTAAAAGAGACCTTTCTACCAAAGATGGCATAAATTCAGAAGTTGTTACCTTTGAAAAACCAAGGGATCAGAACATGTATGAACTGTTTTGTCAAAGTGTGTAGGAGAAAAGTAGATGGGGGGAAAAAAGTAGGAAAAAAAGTCTCTCACAGGGGAACAAATGAAGCTATGTTGCTTCTGCCAGGAAACAGTCTGGACATTGCTCAGAACAGATGTCTCCTAAGCTGATGCTGTTCACACAGAATGAAGACTTTGTATATTGATTCATTAAGACTTGCCCACCGACTCTTTGTAACCTTTCCTATGGGAAGAAGCATCTGCAAAACAATGAGCTTCAGACTAGAGATTCATGCAGCTAGGGGAAGTGATTGATTCTCCCACTTGCTAGAACACAAAGTACCAGCCCAAATTTTTTAAACTGAAAAACACAATAAAATGTGATGTTCTTTTGCATTTAAATATGGTTATAAAGTGTATTCTTATATTGACCACTTTGCCATCTGGGCAGCTATTGCCCAGAAGATGTGCTCTTTGTGGTGGTCCACTTTGAACTGTCCAAGTGTGTCCTCTTGGCCTCAAATGGCCAACAGGTCAGTCACCTCGTCTGCCCTCCAATGGGGTCCCCAGTGCTGACCCTGGACAGGCTTTTCTGCCCAGGTCTTGCCACTTGTCTCACCAGCAGAGATCCTGGTGTTCCCTGTTTAAAAATTGTGAAGTCTCTCATAAGAAACCCAATTTCTTTCATTAAAATACCCAAAATAGTGTTCTTTTGCTATTAAAATGAGATGCCACTATATATAGAAAGATCAGTTGAGCAATGTTTTATTGATATATTTACAAGTTTAAAGCAATTTTGAAGCCTACCTGTGCCTCTATAATAAAATAAATTCTAAATATCTATACACTTTGTCATTTACTTTTGGCTTTTTTGTCACAGAAACATCAGAGCTGCCCCTATCCCCTTTGCTCACCAGGATGTGCGGTGCTGAGCAGCACTGATATGCCAGTGCCCTGACCCTGCCTTTGCCCCTCACTCTCAACCTACAGCCTGCTTCCCACCCTGGTCCCCTCACTCCTGGCCCATGGGGCCAGGTATGTGGTTGAAGGGTTTGTGAGGGTGGCTTGGGGTGTGGGGGTTTGTGGGTGGATTGTGAGGGGACTGTGGGTGGGGAGGCTGCTCAGGAAGGGTGGGTCCCCTGCACAGCTCATGGACTGCCCTCCCAGGGGCTACAGCCCCCCCCACCCCACAGGGCCCAGAGCCCCCACAGGGCCCACATGTCTCCCTGCAGGGCACCGCAAGCCTCAGAGCCCTTCCACAGGGGCCAGAAGCCCCCCCCACACAGCCCACATGCCCTCCCCACAGAGCCCCGGCCCCTCCACATGGCCCACAGCTCACCCACATCAGCAGTAGCCATCAGGACACTTAGGACGTCCTGGCACAACCCCCCTCTCCCCCCCCACGCATGGTGTGGGGCAGTGCAGCTTGGCCCCGGCCAACTGGCACCCAGTGCTGCCTGTGCCATATTGCACGGGCCCTGCCCAGCATGGTGCCTTGTGCTTTTGGGCAGCTGTGGGATGCTTGGGCTGTCCCCCGGGGTCCTGTGTCACTGGTGGCGACCACATGTTGCGCCAGGCCAGGTTCTGCATGCACAGAACTGGCCCAGGCAGGGCCTGTGCATGCAGGACCCGGCCCAGCATGACACACAGGTCCCATGAGTGGTGCGGGGCCCTGAGACAGCCTGAGCGGCCCAGAGTTGCCCAAAGGTGCACGGTGCTGTACTGACCCCGCACAATTTGCCACAAGCAGCACCAGGTGCCAGGCAGCCGGGGCTGAGCCTCACTGGTCCATGCTGCAGGGGGTGGGCTTTGCCAGGAGGGCTCCGAGTGCCCTGATGAGCTGCTGTTGTGGGGGGGGGGAGGAAGGGAGGAGGTGTGGGCCATGACAGGGGCACCCCTCCTGAGCAGCCCCCCACTGCACCCACAATCCTCTGCACCCCCACAGCCCCCCCACTCTAGTCCCCCCCATCCCCAGTCCCTTACTTAACCTTTGATGGAGCCAGGTCCATGCAGCCTGCACTGAGGTTGCCCCACACGTGGATGCAGCGTACTTCAGCACTGGGGCAAGGGACAGCCATAGAGACACTCTGACCAGGTACCAGAGGGTCTCTTTGGAGGATCTGAGCCTCCAGTTGGTTTCCATGCCCTGCCCCACTTTTTTTCTACTGGTTGTTTTTTTTTTATACCTGGATATCCAGGTATCAAATTTTAAGCCCCCACAGAACATATTTTTGTTCCCAGCGTGTCTCTTGCCATGTCTCAAACTGCTTTGAGATGCAGCAAGAGGCACACGCGGGCTCATCTGGATGCGCCCATTAAGAGCACAAAGGGTAACTACTGACATGAAGTGAAATTTTCCTTTCCAGAACAGGTGTTGCTGTAATGCAATGTGAAGGGATGTACATGTGTGTGTTGGCACACATGTGCATGGCTGTGAGTGTTGCTGTATTGCCACCTAGAGGTAAAACTGGTAAAGAGGCAGTGGAATAAAGATGACTGGCTAAAGCAGTACCAGGGTGCCACAGCACCATGGGGTGCCTTGAGATCCTTTCAAGGGAGCTGCAGGGTACCACCCAATATTAGCACTGTTGGGTATGCAAACATGATGGACAAGATAAACCCAGAGTTTTCAAATAGGAATCTATAGGGTTAAAAACAGTCTGTCTGATTGTGATCTTTCTGAGTTGCCACAAGAAAAATGCTATATTATTTTTCTGTAATCGAAAACAAGTAAAAGCTTAGAGCTGGCATTTTTCAAGGGGTGCCTCAAGCGTATCTAGGGATACCTTCAGTCTAAAAAGGTTAAGAACCACTGAGCTAAAGAAATCACGAGATTTTGAAGCATATACCTCTTTAAAAGCTAAAAGTCCATTAGCCAAGGCTGTCACAGGTTCATCAGTTTTCATATGCGACTCAGCCACCAGTAGGAAGGAACAGAGCGTTGCACAGACACAGATTGGATGTGGGTTACACAATCAAGAGCTCTCTGTGGTGGTGGGCTGACTGGCTATGAAAGGAACAATTCCTTGGGCTTATGTCACTGCTTTCATTTCTAAATCACTGAATCAAATCCAACCCCCATCAAAAGTGACAGCTGCTCAGTGGCTTCTGTGGCTGTCTCAGCAGCCTCAATCCAAGTAACAGATTAGGCATTCCTAATAGTGGCTTTTATGGTAACGGCTTATGGAAGAGTGGTCATGGTACTGAAATGGTGCGTTCAGCTTCATCTTGTTTCTCTGTTGGAAGCCGTGTGTGTGTGTGTGTGTGTACACGCATTCTTGATTTCACTTTCCCCATACAACTGGAAAGGGTATCTGTAACAGGGAACCCTAGCCCTGTTACTAGGAGGCAGGACTGCCCCTTTAACACCAGAATCTATAGGAACTCCAAGTACCAGGAGGGTAGGGGTTAAAAGCCCAACCACCCAGGCTGGTTAGCTGACAGGAAGGACATAGGGCTCTGGGCTCATATAAACCCCAGGGGCAAGGCTGGGGGCGGGCCCTCTGGCAAGATGCCAGGGGAAGTGAGCTCCTGCACAGCAGAGTTACCCAG
The DNA here is from genome assembly GCF_030867095.1 of Alligator mississippiensis. Lineage (NCBI taxonomy): Eukaryota > Metazoa > Chordata > Crocodylia > Alligatoridae > Alligator > Alligator mississippiensis. Next base: position 181,836,396 of record NC_081825.1, on the reverse strand, counting down.
AAACACTGTGGCTGCTGGCCAGACTGTTGCTATGGCTAATGAGGCTCCAGGAGTCTACAAGGTACCCAGAGCTGGGAGGTACTCAATAGTTGAGGAGCAGTTTGGGGGTTTTAAGGAGCCACAGCGTGGATTGTAGAACTAGTATTATGTTATAGCCCAGGGGCTCATATTTATGTTATTGTTTTATCTGGTGGACTGGGCTGAGGCTATTAGGGAAGGAACAGGCCTCATTGGGGCACACTACTGTGCAGATTCCCAGCACCAGGGGGTGCAGTGACAGGGGGTGATCAGGCCCCAGTGCCCTAGGGCACAGGTCAACATCTATATACCATCTGCGAGGCGTGGGCCACTGTGTAGGGAAGGTTCGGAGCCGTGCATTGTGACCTCTAGCATAGGGGTAGTAAATGAGCAGCCTCCCACCTGAGTAACATCATAATTATTGTTCCATTAAGGCATGGCAGGTGAGAAAGGTGTGTGGGTATCCCAGAGACGAGGGTCAGGCCTACATTAGACAGGCCCAGGGATGGACCCCTGTCACAATATCTCACCACACTTTGCCTTACGTCTCTCTGGGGTAGCGTGGGAGAGAAAGTTGGAGAGATGGTGGAAAATAAGAAGTTTTATTGAGCTAAACTAACATTCTTTTTTGGGCTTTGAAGACTGAACTTCCTTGTGAACCTTACTTCCACATCACAGTAAAAACAATCAGGATTGCTTGAGAGGGAAGTTTGTATTAAATGTACCTGTTCTGTATTAAATGTACCTGTGGGTGAGCAGGTTTGTCACTTTTTCCAGGGCTATCACTCATCTTTCACTGATGTAGAATCATAGAAAATTAAGGTTGGAAGGGACCTTGGGAAGTCATCTAGTCCAACCCCCTGCCCAATGAATGTCACCTATTAAAACAAGCAAGTCTTTCTGCTTGGGCTGTAAACATTAGAGCAGCTGCCTTTTTCTCCTTTGCTACGTTCCCTGTTTAGAGTGTGTGTTTAAATCTTCAAGCCCAGACCACAGTTACTTCTTTAATATAGCATTTGCCTCAGCTAGAGTAGCTTTAAAACTTGTTAGTATCCAATCAATTGCTTATTATATGTATTATATATATATATATATATATATATATATATATATATATATACATATATATATATATATATCTATCTATCTATCTATCTCACCAACATTTTCCAATACTTTTGCCCCAGGCTGAGTTCATGTATACCAAGTTTTTGTCCACCTCACATTTTAATATCCAAGCTATAAACCCTGGTGGTGAGGAGCAAATGGAGTCTAACGAATATGGAAAAATACACAAGTTTATACCAACAGCACCACTTCCAGTCATTGCTTTAATAAACCTCATGTCTTAAACTCCTTTATAAACAGCTATGGTCCTTTCATTCTATTGTCTGTCTAAGACTAGGAGGAGAGGCCGCCTTTCAGTGGAAAGTACTATGAAGGCAGTGTGCAGCCAAAAACAATGCGCAGTTCATTTGCATGTCCAATGGATGTAAATGTCTGTGCATACACAGAGAATAAAGACACTAAGAATCTATGGCCATTGTTTGCAATAGTCTTTACATTTCCAGCATTCTCTCCAGTGTTCAGTCAGCTCCAGTATCCACCTCCCATAGACTTCAGGTGTTCCTGGCATGGGATCAAGGTCCTGTTTGTGTGGGTTGGGAGTGGGAAAGATCATATCTGAAACTTCTTGTCTATTGCTGCCAGTCAGGTGCTCTGGAAAGTCTGTTGCCTATTGATTTGAAAGGCAGCACACAAGCTGGATTCTCCCTCATGGCTCTGTTCTCATTGGAGCAGGATGAAACCTGCTCTTAGCACAAAGGACACAGGTCCAAGTTCCAGATTATTATTTTAAACAGACTTTAATCCCTTAGGTCCAAACTGCTCCAAACTCTACAGAGCTGACCCTAAACTAAGATGGGATTTAGCAGATACCTCTGGCTGGTTGTCCCCCTACCCATTCCCTTGCCTGTATCTTTACTTGTGTCCCTTCTCTGGCTCCATTCTGTGAGGCAGGTGGCTTTAGTCCCCCAAATACACAATGGAAGCTTTTGCATCACTTACAGCAGGACTTCAGAGAATGAAACAAACAGGGATATGGCAAGAAGCACAAAGGATTCTGGGATGCACCTGAAACGAACATACACAAATCCACCAAACACAACACAGCAGAAACTTGGCCAAGAGCAGTTCTCATGAGATCATGGCCACACTTTAAGCAAGTCATTTTCCTTCTTTTGCCCCCATTTGCTTTTCTATTCTTTGGCTGTGACCATATCTGCATGTAAGATTTTTTATGCACTTAGCTCATGCAGAGGGAGCAAGTGGGCAGGGCATGTTTTAATGCAGTTGTTTTGTTAGTGCTGTCCAGGATGGTATGGACATACCCACAGTCGGATGCATAACAAAGGATCACTCTACTTGAGCTGCCAAAAATGGACAGTAGACTTTCACTCAGCACAATGGCTTTCAGAGTTATAGTAAATGAACTGTTTCTGCCCCTATGGCAGTCCAGTATTGATCAGGTAACAGGAGTCTTGTTGGGGCTCTTCCACAAGAGCTCCTTGCCACAGGTCTGTGTCCTTCTGTTGGACCTCTCATAAGACCTGAGGATGCCTCTGTCTAGATCTCATGTTCCACACTGCTCAGCCTTCCCTCAGAAGCTTGCTGTCTCCAGCCACCTGCTCCTGCCCTCCCACACTCCCACCTGCACCAGCTCCACTCTGACTACAGCTATGTCTTTCCTTTTCTGTATTGTGATAGAGGTAGTTAGCTGCTCTAGTCTGAAGTCAGACAGAAGGCAGGGCAGGGAGGGCTGCATCTTAGAAGCTGACTTGTGAGAGGCAACGAACGAGATAGTCTCCAAGGTGTTGTCCTGCCCTGTCTTCTGCCTGCGCTTTCATAGCAATGGATCCTTCTCCAGGCTGGATATTTCATTCAGAGATAATGCTCTTCAGTGCTGACAAAAAGCCAAAAGTAAATGTCAAAGTGTATCAATATTTAGAATGTATTTGATTATGATGATAGAGGCACTTCCAAATTGCTTTAAACTTGTAAATATATCAATAAAACATTGCCCAACTGATCTCTCTCTATATAGTGGCATTTCATTTTAATAGCAAAAGAACACTATTTGGGGTATTTAAATGAGAAAATTTGGGTTTCTTATCAGAGAATTGCAATTTGTAAACAGGGATCACCAGGATCTCTGCTGGTGTGACAGCAAGTTAATCGCAATGTGCTAAACTGACAGGTTTGTCATGCTATCAGGCATAATATATGTCAGCTAATACCCCAGTTTAAAATCTTAGCATTCCATTTTAGTCACAAAGCATTCAATTCTGTCTTAACTTATGCCTTGGTGATTCCAATGGCGTGTATGGGCAGAATCTTAGCCCAAAACATACTATTTCTCATAATGAAGCTAAAGGAATATAAGGCCAATGGGACAATTTTATGAGGCCAAGCATAAGTGGAGTATTCTGAATGTCCATCAGTGATGTCATAGGTAATGTAAGAGTAAATTTGTACAACTGCTTATTTTTACCTCTTCATGTGTATTTTTTCTCATTGTAACAGCATAGAACACAATGGGCTAGATTATGTGTTGCAGTGTACTCTTTATATATTAGTGTAAAGTGACCTGACAGCATTTTACACTCACTTTGCATAAATAGAGATGACTCTCACAACTTCAGCACAAATCTCACCAATCTTAGGGTTACTCCTACAACAGAGGGTACAAGAAGCAGTATCAAATGAGAAGCTCAGCTTTTTTTGGTTGTTTTGTTTTGAAAAAAAAATAAAGATCCCAATATTCATTGATTAAAATCTCATGCTTCGTCTTAGGGCAACAGCATAACCAAATACAATGTTCCAAACTTAGCATACCAGTGCCTCAAATTCATGAGATTAGCTTATAAATCATGAGGTTTGGGGTTTTTTAAAAATCATAAACCTCAAGTTCTCTTTTATTCAACTTCTGATTTTTCATCTTTTAGGTCACATTTGCCTCACATTTTCAAACTCATAAAGTCCTGAAACTCAATTTTTTTAGTATAAAAGCTGAGATTCTCTTGAAATAACATGATTCCTACAGCTGGAGATTTAAGAAAAGTCTAAGAATTTAAGTATCTAATTAAAGAATTGGCAAGACTGAACCAATTTCATATCTTTGAAGGGAATAGACATGATTTATGAATGACTGCACAAGATGTGAAGCAAGAAAAAATAAGCACAGCAAAAAACATTTCAAGAGCATTAGGCCAAGGTGGGTTACTACATAACTGCCTGAGAACTGAAATACCCTCTCAGCTTTAAAATGGTTGTCACATGTGCAGCATATTGCCAGGAATGTATGTGGGAAGCCTGTACTACTGCAGCTTGAGCTATCCCTTCTCTGTGGACAAATACAGTGCTGTAGTGCTGATATACTAAAGACAGAATAATTCCCTGGCAATTTGTTTTCCTGTCAGATCTTTTTCCTTAATTAAATGGCCCTGAAGAACCAGCATGGATTTTTTTTCTTTTATAATGTGATTTTTTTATTAGTAATTTATGCAGCAGAGCAGATGCCAACATGCAAGCTATGCAAACAGCAAATCTCTTCCTCTAACTGTAAATATTTACAGAACATATTCCACAGTATTTAGTACTCTGCAAACATATTGTCAACAGCTCTATCCAGACTCTTCCCTAGTTGCAGCCTGAGAGTTGACACAGCCAGGTCCTATGTGAAAAGAAGATTGTAGGAAACAAAGTGAGCTAAATTTATCTATGATTTAACTTAATGGGCTTCAGTGGAATTACATCAGAGGTGAATGTGGCCCACTGTTAGTTCTCTTATAATGGGTGTTGCCAACTATGCATATGCAGACAAAGATTGATGGATAATTTTCATTGACCTAGGGAGGAAACACAGAGAAATCTCCCTTGGATCACACCAAAGGGCCATCCAGTTACGCTAAAAGGAGAAGAACCACTAGATCTCTAACACCATTTTGACCCACCATGTATGAAGCCTTCTCACTTGAAGAGACCTCTTTTTGCTAAATACAAAGAATACAGGTTGAGATTTTCAAAGCAGCCCATAAGATTTAGCTGCATCTTCTTTTATTAAGCGTAAATGGAGATATGTAATGCACTGCCTTGAAAATATAGGTCATTTCCTGTACTGCCTTGAAAACATAGGCCAGTTCAGTTGATTTGCAAAGTGCCTAAAATCAAATTTCCCTGCCCAAATTCTCATCCACTCTTAAAACAGAAATACTTTGCTTCCTTAACAAAAAACATGAATTCAGTTCACTCATAAGGTCAGTATAGAATCTCTAGATGAGTTAGAGGTTCATGGGGGGATAGCATGATTTATATTAGTGCAATTTTTATTTAAATCAATACCCTAAAATCTCCTTTATTGCACGTCCAGCCCAATCCCTTTGATGGCATTTCATTACATCCTATAATCTCTGCTCTCCTTACAATTTGGAATAAATACAAAACAACTGGAAAATCAACAGCAGTTTATCCCTGATTTATATTCGTTGAGAACCTGCTATTGCCAGCAGGTCTTAGCACCCTGGCATATCACATGAGGCCTGTAAAGTTGCAAAGACCTTTAAACACATTTCAAAATAATGTCCTATGGGGTGCTCAAAAACAACTATAACAGCACAAATGACAGGGATGCATTATGAATTATTACGAGGAAAGAAGTGAGCTGAGCGACTTTGAAAACAGAATAAAAACAACACTATTTGCATTAATTTGCCTTTATTTGCATGATCCCCAGATGGTAGGCTTGGGTGTTTTGTTTTCCCCCCCTTATGGTGTATATTTGAGCTGTATATGACTTGGTTTTCCTAAACTCCCTAGCCTTTATTTCTAGGGTCCATCTGAAGGCTAATCCAAACCAGTTCTCCTGGCATCAGTGATGATGCATAGAGAGTGCACGGGGGTGCACGTGCACCCTCTGAAAGCACCGGTGCACCCCATCAGGCTGTGCTCCCCACTCAGGCGATGGGCAGAGGGGGCAGGCGGGAGCGCCAGTTCCACCCCCCTGTGAGCACCAGCTGGGGAGTGGGATTGCTGCGGCCGCTTCTGGGAGTGCCGCGGCCGCTTCCCAGTCGGCTGACTGGTCGCTGGGGGGACACGTGTCCTCCCTTGACTTAGACAGGACCAGTTGCCCATGCCTGGCATTTTCCTTTCCTAGAGAATTACCTCTTCCCTCAGATCAGGTGCACCTGCTACCATAACTTACAGTAGACGGAACTACCTGCGACTATTATTGCCAAGTGCTGGGCAGTGTTTCAATAACCTGGCAACCTGTAGGGTACCAATGGCTTTCTGCAGAAGAGCGCCTTAGAGTGGGGTACTAGTCTTACACTTGGCATAGGAAATGCCGCCAAAAGGTTGTAGAACTGAAGTCCACTCCATGATAGGGTACACTGGGCTCTTTAACCTTGGTTGGCAGCCAGTCTAGGAGTGGAGCCCCCATAGACAGGCAAACGGATGATCTTCTTTGCTCTGGCACCTCCTGAGGACAAGTAGGTTCCAAACGTACCGTCACGTGCCTTTTCCTTGAATTAAACCAGCAAGGCTGAGAGGGGGACAGTGGTTTGTGGGCAGTTCAGCATCTCCATATACACTACCCAGGCTTTTGTGCCCTGGGCAGGTCACTCCAACTTTGCTTTATCTTTCAAGCAAGGATTACGTTCAGTGAGGTCATGTCTCAGTGGAATTCTATTGTCTTGCAAGACAGACAGATGACTACTACGTCTTCCCTCCAAGCCTCACCTATGTATATCTATCCCTCTGCTTTCCTCAGCAGCTCAGGATAACTTACCTTGTTATTCTGCATGGTTCTTTTAGAGAAAATCTATTCTTCTGTCTCACACGGGTCCCCTAATCTCCCTTTCAGCTGTTTCCCCTGGTTCTCTTAAATTGCAGAGATTCAGTGCCCTCCTTTCCAGAAATGAGGAGGGGGTGTCAGTAAGGTATTTGAAAATGCAAAATTACATGTATGTTATATACATATTTGGGCCTGATGGAAAATTGGACGTATCCGCATTTTTCAGCTTCTAATCAACTGTTGGTCTATTCCATCCTATTAGTTTCAGTCCCATTGACATCAGCAAACTTGCATTTTATGGAATTCTAGAGGAGAGTGTGACCAATCTCAGCTTCCCCATCCTTAATGACTAGACTCACATAAATGCCAACCCATACATAATTTGTGGTACTGAGAGCTTAAACTCAGTTTCCTTGCCAGGCTCTGTCCTCGTGATTGTGTGAGGTCTATCTTAACATGGACTGCCTTGTACACATGAAGCTGCCTGCTGCATTTGCAAGATTCTTCCCCTGGCCATCTGGAAATGCCTAAAGGGACTGGAATTTAAGGGAAATGTGTATGACCCAAGATGGGCATATATGGTTTATTGCAGTGTTGTGTATTCTGCCGTTCTATGCACTGTACCCCTTACTGCAGACTTCTGCTCAGAACATAAGCATTCCTGATATCCCCCATCCTCCTTGTTACAAAGAAAACCTTGAGACTGTGAAAAATGCAGCGTTATCTTTTTGATCAGCAGACAGCTTGAAACACTTGCACGCAGAGGTGTGAACTTCTCCTTTCCTGTCAGTGGCTTAAATTCTGAAAATTTAACTGCGCATTCATTGCTGATCTATTAGTAGAAGTAGCTAGTTAATAGGCTTATTGCACAAAGCAAAACTGCCTTCGATATCATGTCAGTGGATGAAAGCTCCCAGTGCCCCCAAACCAGCTGCTCTGCCCTCCAGCTTCTATTCTGATCACTCTCTCTTGGATGCAGTTCTGCACTTTTAACATGTAACACTTGGGCATAAGCAAAACCTGAAAATATAGCAATGGTATAGCACAGCTTAAATGTAATGTCACAAGAAATAATGCAGGACTTCTGTATTGATTGTAGTATTCGTTTTCATATTACTTCAGTAACACTCCCTATTTAGGAACATAAGAATGGAAGGGAACTCCAGGGTCATCAAGTCTACTTCTGCTATTTTGCAGGCACCACACTGAATAATCCATTTAATAAATTTACTAAGTTCCATTTTAAAAGCAGCTCTTGGAAGCCATTGGAAGGCTGTTCCAGCATCTGATTCCTATAATGCAGTTAATTTCAACCACAGGGCTGTAGCACCCTGGGGTGCCATGAGATCCTTTCAAAGGTGTCTCATGGCACTGCTCAATATTAGCATTGTGAGGTGTGCAAACACATTTGATTCACAAGATAAGCCTACAGATTTCAAATAAGAATCCACAGTGTCAAAACATTCTCATTTGTTGTGGTCTTTCTGAGTTCTCTGAAATAAAATAATTTCTCTTCTGTTTTTCTGCAGTCAAAGCATGAGTAAAAGCTAAGAACTGGCCTTTTCCAGGGAGTGCCTGGAGTCTACTGAGAAGTGTCTTGAGTCTAAATAGGTTGATAACTACTGTTTTAATTGTTAGAAACCTTCTTCTAATTCCCATCTTAAATTTATTTGTAGCTGCCTGATGACCTTTCCTTCTTTTGCCAGCATTGTCTTTTAGCTTAAATAATTATTTTTCCACGCTGGTTACCACCTGGATGTATTTATACATAGCACTCATATCCCCTCTCAGCCTTTGAATTGCTGGCCTTAAGGCAAATTCCTTTATTTTCCTCTCATAAGTTAGACTCCCTATTTTTTCAGAACCCTTACTTGTTCCAGTTTCGGTTCTTCTTTCTTGAACAGAATTTTACATAGGATTCGAGATAAGGACTCACCAGAGCTTTGTACAATGACACTGGTGCTTCCTTCTAACTCTACTGGAAATATCTCACCTGAAGCATCCTAAAATTGTATTTGTCATTTTCATGGCAGCATCACGCTGGTGTTTTTAGTTATGCTGAGATCAACTAATACACTCAGATTCTCCTCCTCTTCAGTTGCTTCTAACTGATGAGCTCCTAGCTTGTAGCAGTTTTTATAATTAATCCCCATGTGCTTTACCTTGCAATTTGTGCTATTGAATTTCATCCTATTTCTATTACCTGCCTCAAGGTCACAGGTTTTTTTTCTGTATGATACCCTGATCTCCTCTCTATTCCTGATGACTTCCGATATTGTGTCACCAGCAAATTCAATCTGTCCAAGTCTAACATTTGTGCCAAGGACATTACTGACAATATTAAACAACATCAGTCCCCAAAACAGATCCTTGAGGAATTCCACTAGTGACCAGCTCAGCTGGACACTTCTCCTTCTAATATTACCTGTGTCACCTTCTTACCCAGATTACAATACGTCTGCTAACTCCCCTCTTCTCCTGCTGCATTGACATTTCCCCATGCCCCTTTACCAAATGCCTTACTGAAGTTCAGCTAGATGAGACCCACTGTGTTTCCTCTGCCTAGAGGATTGGTTCTCTTATCAAAGCAAGCTATCTGGGTAGACTACTGGATAAACCCAAGTTGCATTTTATCTTGTTTTCCCTTTATAGTTTCATTTTTTTGGAGAGAAGCTGGAGAAATACACATTTATAATAAACTAAACAAACCCAACGTCATAATCGCAGAGATGAAAGACTTTTCCTCCAGGATTATTGGTACCAAAAAAGGTGGATTCTGTCAGACAGCACAGAAACAAGGATGTTTCTAAAGGACTTCAGCCCTTAATTTTCACCTCCTCCAATCCTGCTGCCAGCAGGGATGCAGCAAGGGTGACTTGGCCACAAATTGAAATGATTCTTTCTGGTCTCTGTGTTGAAGGGGAACACCAGGCCAGGCTGTGTGAGAGTAGCTGTGTCAGAACATGGGTGGCTGTAAAGAGTGGTGCCTGTGCATGGTTCCTGTTACAGGAGTAGCTGAGAGGTTGTGATAGCTTGCTACAGACTTGAATTTGGAACAAAACTGCATCTGATTCCACCAAGCTTTTCATGAACAAGAATCATGGACTGCGTGATGCTGGATTGTGAGCAGGTTAAGCTTGCACTGAACTCAACAGCTGAGTGTTTCTGTCGGGGCTGAATCTGACCCTCTACCCCTTCAGATAATATGCAAGCAGGGGAGCTGTGTGGGCTTCTCAAAGCCCCAGAGTGATGCAAGTCCAGGTGCTAGAATGGGGGTGGACAACCTGTGGCACCCACGCCACAAGTGGCACATGGCAGATTGGCGGGGCTTGGCACAGTGGGCAGATTGGGCAGGGAGCAGACAGCAGAGCGGTACAGTGGGCAGGGAACAGAGGAGTACATCAGGCAGACGGCACAGGCCATGGAGCAGAAAGCAGACAGATCTGGCACAGAGCACAGGGCAAGGAGCAGAGAGCAAAGCAGTCCAGTTCTGGGTGCCACACTTCAAAAATGACGTGGAGAATCTTGAAAGGGTCCAGAGAAGGGTCACAAGAATGATTAAGGGCCGGAGGACAAACCTTATGAGAAAAGACTACGGCAGTAGTTGTCAACCAGGGGTATGTGTACCCCTAAGGGTACTTAAAAAGATTGTAGGGGGTATGCAGAATGAATGAGCAGCTAGGAGTGCAGCCCGGCAGCATGGAGTTGCCGGGTCAGCTGGTAGTCTATTGTGGGAGAAGGGGCATGGAGGGGTCCCGCGATGAGGGAGGGAGTGGGACGGGGGCTGGAGCAGGCGCTGCACAGTGGGGGCGGGGGCCAGGATGGAGCCACAAGCAGCTCGTCCAGGGGTGCAGGGAAGGGATGTGGCTCCTGCCGCTGCACGCACCACAGGAGGGCGTGGGGGCACGTGTCCCCAGATCTGCATGTGGGGCAGGACGGGCTGTCAGCGTGGGCTGGGGCAACGCTGGGCTCTTCCTGGATGGGGGCTAGGCCAGCCTTCGCTCAGGGTGGGCTGCGGCAATGCTGGGATCGGGGCTACGGGGTGGGGGGGGAGTGGCAGCCACCCCAAAATTTGCCATAGCCCCCTGTGGCAGTGCTGCTGCTGCCCATCTTTTGTGCAGCCCTGGCCCAGCCCCCACAGGAAGGGCCTGGCACCACCCTGACCCCAGACCACAGCAGCAGCCTGCCCTATGTGCACAAATCCTGCCCCATGTGCAGCAGCAGGAGCTGGCCCCTCCCCCTGCCCCCCAGGCCAGCCTCTTGTGGCTCTGTCCCATGCCCCACCCTGGCCCTGTTGGGCAGCGTCTGCCCCAGCCCCACTCCCTCCCCATATGCAGAGGAAGAAAATATGATTGGTGGGGGCTGAACGCGTGTGTGCACGCACCCCCTGCCCTGCCCCAACAGGTAGGTCTGTGGTGGGGAAGGGGCAGGGAGGCAGGTTGAGGCCCCCGGGTGAGGGAAGGAGGGAGGCAGAGACAGGCAGGGTCCGAGGTGGGTCGTGGGAAGCTTGGAGCCCGGGTGGCCGTCTATGTAAGTATGTAAAGGTGAATATCAGGAGCTGGGAGGAAAACTGCTCGCTAGGGCTCCCCAGGGGAGGACAAGGAGCAATGGCCAGAAACTGTTAGAGGATGGCTTCAGGATGGATGTAAGGAAGAACTTCTTCACAATAAAGGTGACCCTGGACTAGACTGCCCAGGAGGAGGGGCAGTCCCCAGCCTTGCAAGTCTTCAGGAGGAGACCCGAGAGACCCAAGCATCTGACCTCAGCAGGATTCCTGCCCAGACCAAGGGCAGGATTGTTCCAGGTCCCTTCCAGCCCTTCACTTCTATGCTTCAGGGCATCCGACTGGGAGCAGGAAGCAGAGCAGCACACCCGGCAGGTGGGTGCAAGGCAGGAAGCGGCGCCCCCTGTCACTCACAACCTCCGCGTGGGCGTCACACTCTGAGCTCCGCCGCGCCCCGCCCTCCCCACGTTTCACGTCGCAGCCCTCGAAATTAATCCCGCCCTTCCCCTCACTTCCGGCGGGTGACACGAGGTAGTCCTTCCCCTTTCCATCGTTTCCGGGGTGAAGAGCTCCGCCCTCCCGGCGCTCGGCAGCCACCCCGCCTCCCCCGCCTCACCGCTGAGGAGGCGGGGCTAAGGAGCAGAGTGGGCGGGGCCCCCTGGCGAGCTGGGGAGGGGGCGGGGCCGGGCAGAGGCATGTGGCGGGGCTGGCGCTGCGGCGGCTCCTTCCTCTGGAGCCGGGGCCGGGGCCGGGGCCAGGGCTGGGCCGGGGCCGCGGTGCACCCGGGTAAGCGCGGCCGGAGGGCGGGGGGAAGTCGCGCCGCACCCAGTGCCCGCGGTCGCGCCGGGGCTCCGCTCTCTGCCCTGCTCGGCTCCCGCCCGCGCCTCCGGGGCAGCTCCACCTGGCTCTGCCCTGCCCTGCCCTGCCCTCCGTGCGCGGCTGTGGCGGGAGCACCCCTGGGTGGTGAGCTCCGCGGCTGGGTCTGACTCGGGTCCCCTTCCACGTCCCTGCTCTTGACGCTGTGACCTCGGTCCCGTCCCGCTTTTCATTGTACTTTGTCCTAAGAAATCAGTTGCTACTCTCTCAGTGGCCTCCCTCTTGACAGGGTGTATCGTTTGTTCTTGGTGGGCAGTGGCCCGCGGTCTCTTCAAGTAGCAAAGAGGCCAGGCTCTGGGGATGTCTTCCTGCCCCTGGTCTGTTCACATCTCTGGGCAGAGTTGCTGGACAGTATCCGATGGCTCTGCAGACTCGGTTGAGGGCCGGTGAGTGCTGCTGGGGTGTTCTGCTTGGCGTCCCCCCCTTGCGACGTTAGTTTTGAACCTTTGGCCTTCACTCTGGTCCCTGTTTTCTTATAACGTGTCCTAAGCAATCAGTTGCCACTTTCCCAGCAGCCTCCCTTTCCGAGGGGGGCTTATAGTTCTTGCCCACAAACTTTACGTAGCAAATAGGCCTGTCCCTGGTCCATTCCTGTCTCTGGATAGTTTCACAGGGCAACGCCCACTGGCTCCTTGGACTCATTATGGGCTGGTGGGCACTGCTGGTGTGCTCTGCCGAGTGCCCCCTGCTCCCCCTTGCACTCGCTGTGAACCTGTGACCTTCACTTCTGTCCTTGCTTTGTTCTTTTGTTGTCCCCCAAAATCAGTTGATGGGTCCCCAGTGGCCTCCCTGTTAAGAGGCTTATAGTTCTTCCTTGATGGGTCAAAGCCCATGACCCCCTGGGCACATCAGAAGACCTGTCTTTCCTCAGGAGGGTCCCTGGGGACTGAGGCCATTTTCTTGCCCCTGGTCTGGGCAGTTTCACTGGGAAGTGTCCACTGGTTTCTTGGGCTCGTTCAAGGGCCAGAGAGCTCTGCTCGCTGTCTCACCTTGGCATACTCATTTTGAACCCATAACCTCATGCCTATCCCTGTTTTCTCTTTAGATGTCCCTCCCTGCCCCCCAGTCAGTTGACCTGTACCCCATACCTCCCACCCAGTAACAGCAGGGGGCTAACTGTTGCTCCATGGGCATCAAGCCCACATTAACCCTATGCTTCAAATAGGCCTGTCTTGTCCAGGTCTGACTATGGAATTGCTGACCTGTCCCTTCCGAGAGTAGCAAGTCTGCATATGCCACTTCATTTTTTTTCTGTTTGATGTGGAGACTGTTGTAGGCAGAAAATTCTGAGCAGGTTCCTCTTCTTTCTTGGTAGATTCAAAAAGTGGAGGTCCATGTTAAATGCTGCACAAAGGTTGCAGTTCAAGCCATTGTCATAAAAAGCTCATCAAAGGCTAGCTGGCTTTGCAGCACCTCTCTCCTTAGATTATAGCTTTTCATGTTTTTGTGGGTGTAAGAGAAAAATGCAATAGATGTAAGGAAATCAGCCAATTCAGGTGGTGGGGGAGGGAACTGATACATCCACAACTAATTCAGGGCAAGGTCCTATTCCACCTATTAGACATGCAGCGGACCTAGTGACTTAAATGTGATCTTCTTCCCCTTCAGGTCATGTCCCTGAACTAACATTTATGTACTATTTTTATAACATGTCATGATCTTAGCTTTAAGATTAAGTCACAAAAAAACAGCAGACAGGAGGAAGACTGTATTAATTGTTTTTCAGGGACTGGAGCAGGATGGAATAGGATCACCCTTGGAAGTGCTGAAGAGGTAAAGCAGAATCTGTCTCTGAGTCTAAACTTTACTATTTTAGGCCCTATTCCTGCAAAAGTTAGGCACATCCTTGACTGCTGTGAGTGTGCTTCCCTCAATGTCAGTATATGAAGTTAAGCGATCTGCAAACCTTTTAAGTTTGGGGCTGTAAGCTTCATACTCTTTAAGGAGAACACCTAGATCCGAAATGGATCAGTAATGGATACTTGACAAGCTAACTTTGGGCAATGTGGCTAACAGTTCTTCCTCTCCAAAAAATAAAGTGCTCATCATCTATATTGCATACAGCTTATTCCACCTTTTTACTAAGGGCCCCCCCTAAAAATATAGCAGGCCAGTGTCCTTCATATAACTGATCACTTTTACCAGTGTCTTGGTAGACTTGTATTTAGGAATTCTTTGTGCAAATTGGATGCATTGATCTTAATATCTAGATTACCACAGATAAAGGGGGAATGCATAATATTTTCCTTGCCTGTATGTTTTTGTCATACTTCATCCAAAGTAAGGTTTCCCATTTGTTTAATTTGGCTTTTCAGGTATTAGCATGAAAATCTTATGTGATGTTACTAAATGTTAGAAATGACTGTTTTTTTATTGCATATCTGACTTTCTGCAGAGAGATGCCTTTGCTGTGGTTCTAGGTGGGGAGCTGCTCTAGAGCTGAGATCTTGTGGCAGTGAGACAGTGTGGTCTGGAGCTGGGACAGAGCTGTGATCTGCTACCCACACACCCTGTGCAGGGGATTGTGGTTCTACCCTGGCTCTAGACCATGCCGTCACTGCCGCAAAATCCCAGCCCCAGGGCAGCTCCCTGCCCAGCTATGCACTATGCCAGCACTGCTGGGGCCTATCCCCATGGAAACCTGGGCCCTGGCTGTCACAGCACTATGGCTTCTCCGGTCTCCCTTGAAACCACACCAGTTATGGGCAGGGACTGCTGGGAAATGGAGTCAGGCCTGCAGCCAGATCCACCATTTTGCCCACCCCTGCCTTAACCTCACCATCATGCACACGCATTTTGCTTTTTAGGATTTTTTTTTTCTGCTAGCCCTATTTTAGTCTTCCAGATAAAGTACTTTAAGAACACTGCTATTGACCACATGAATCTGTGCCTGACTTTGGAAAAGGAAAGAGTCCTTCTCCTAATACCTAATAGAAGTGTTTATTGGGAGAAACAGCTCTGTTTAGAGAAGACAAGAGGGACTGCATTTAGGAACTCCTAGAATTCCCACTGATGGGCTTATTTTCCTTGGTACAGAGCACCTGTCATTCTTCTGACTTTGGTGGGATTTGTGGATGCTTAGCTATTCTGAAAATTAAGTCATAAATATACATCATTCACTCTATTTCTCTGACAAACATGCATCTCCATCCCCCCTATCTACTATAATAATCCACCACAAAGTATGCTAATATAAACATGGCATTGTAATAAGTGCATAAGAGAGAGATCACTTTTTAAAATTGATTTTCACGGTCTAGTGGATTGTTGTGCTTGTCCTGAAAGTTTGTTCATCTGATGAGAAAAGAGCATGTTAACAAGCTAAGAAGCTTTAATTAAATTCCAATGTAGATACCTTTTTACATCTGCTTAAAATGGACTATGCATGTAGCTTTTGCCTATGTTTACTTGCTGCTGTAATTCTAAGCAAGGCCTTTATGCGCCTTATGCCACAGCCTTTGCCATCAACAGTGAAACCTGCTGGCACAAACTTTGGGAAACTGATGGAAGTAAGTTCGAGGATGAAATTATGGAATTCACTGCTTGTTTCAATGTAGTGGTGTTGGTGGTCCAGGGGATATGCAGAAAGCAGGACTTGTGAAGTACTGTTTTTTATTGGACCAACTCTGTAGTTGAGAGATTAGACAAGCCTTCCAGCACAATGCTACAGCTGCAGGCTGCGACCAGCGTGGAAGTCTGAAGCTGCCTGCAGCTTTAGCACACCCACCTCTGTGCCCACAGCTCCAGTGCAGAAGCTGCTGGCCATGTTTGAGTAACTGTGGACATGGCTGGCAGCTGCTGGGTCCAGACTGGGGGAAGGGTGGGGGGGGAAGTGTTGCAGGGCATGCTACAGCTATGAGTGGGTTGCACAGCTGTAGCATGCCCCACATGCTTCCACTTCTGCACTGGTGGTAGCCCTGGCCCAGACAGAGAAGGAGAGAGTTCCTGGAATACCAAAAATAGCCCCAGCCAGCCGGCATCATGACGGTGTTGGAGCCAGAGCAACCAGGTCCATTCGCTTGGCAGGCGCCCAAATGCGGGTCGGATCGAAATCAGTTGGTGGGCCGAATCCAGCCCACAGGCCGTATTTTGCCCACCCCTGCCTTACTGAACGTGTGCCTGAGACCTGTCAAAACCCCATATGCTGCCTAACTGGTCCCAGTGTACAGGGAGCCCAACATCAGGTTTAGCTGATTGTCAGCTGGGGCTAGAGACTGGCTCCCCCTGCATCAGCAAGTAAGGAACAATTGGGATCCAGTCCCTGTGTGGCATGCACGTGTGTCATGGCAGGACCCATGATTGTTGGGATCAAGGATTAGATCCCATCACGTCTTAAAGTAAACGTCTGTCAGGCTCCAATTTTTCAGAATTTGAAATTAGGGGGGGAAAAAAAAGGACTAGATTCTTTTTTTCATAACTTCCCTTCCCTCCCCAGCTCCCACCCCTATAACTCCATTCTTATTCAAATACATGCTGATGTGGAGCAGAAGCCACATTGTTCAAGATAAACCATCAACCTTCGACATCCCTGTTGGATCCTGATGGATCTTGTATACGTCTGCAGGATGCACAAAGCAACTCAGTTAACAGATCTGACCACCTATATGTCTACATCCTGAGAAACCATTGCTGAGGCACACACCTGCGTATGTCA
Source organism: Alligator mississippiensis (assembly GCF_030867095.1). Taxonomy (NCBI): domain Eukaryota; kingdom Metazoa; phylum Chordata; order Crocodylia; family Alligatoridae; genus Alligator; species Alligator mississippiensis. The sequence goes on along the minus strand of NC_081825.1, from coordinate 181,819,494 downwards.
ACATGTATTTACAAAGAGAAGCTGTATGCCATGATTGCTTTCGCCTGGCTGAAGCAAGTGTTCCGGATGGGACATAATATAACATCCAGTGAGAAATATTTACATAAGCATTTTCTTACAGACCTAATCTCTGCCTCATACGGTACCTGTGCAAACATTTGAAATGCATTTGCAAACACTTGAAATTCATTTGAGCTTGGGAGCATACCTCTGCTCTGCTCTTGCGTATGTCTAAATTTGAGGCCTGGTCTCATATTGGAGTCCTACATATGGATATATTCAGACACCGCTATAGTCTGCTTTTATTTACCCTCCCCTCCAGCACACACAAAGTGTTGCCTTTTTCTTTTCAAATACATTCAATATAATTTTTGATTGGTGTGCATAATTAGAAATATCAGGGGAAATAGTAAATTCAGTCCACTTGCAGGCAGATCCTCGCTTGTTATAGACTGGTCATTGCTCTACAGTAGAGTGTTTCTACCAGCTGGCAACCTACTCGTTGAAGTACTTAAATTGAGATCAGCCATCTTGCTAAATAAGGTGCTGTGCATCAGCTGCCTGTTATGAGGCTGGATGGTATTTATTTATGTAGTATGGAAGAAGAATTCCCTTTGCATTAATTATGAAGTGAAATTCAGTGGCTTGTGTTATTGAGGAAGCCTGACTGGATTACCTTAATGGTTGCTTTTGGCTTAAAATTGAATCTATAAACCACAATAGAGGCAGGAGGAATTGAACCCCAAGGAAATTCCATGGAAGCAAAAATTGCACCATCATGCTTGAAATGAACACCAGCAAAAGAAATCTTGCAGCTCCCCAGTCATTATTTGCTGGTCCTCTTTGTACATTATAGCATATGAGGTGTGTCGGGTTCAGTCTTTGCTTCACAGGATCTGCAGCCTCATCCTGGGGACCACCTGAGCTCTATTTACTGCCCCTTCAATAATATCCGCACAGCTGGAATTTGTAATGACATTTCTGTGACCGTTGAACTCATTGCCAATAAAGCTTACATCCTGTAAAGTAAATAATACTATAGAGGCCCTTTGCTTTGGGGTTTATGGGCTCCCGTGGAGGTAACTGGGAAACATTTTAAGTTAATTTGTCTTTCAGACCCACTGTGCCAGTGACCACCTTGTATCAATTTGTTGTTGCCTTGTCATGAATCCAGATTTTCAAGGACCAGCAGAGACTAAATTACATGAATGTCACAGCTAGGAATTCTTTTATTTCTGTCATACCAACAGAATAGTTGTGTTAGATAAACTGCAGATTATAAACTATACGTGGTTTAGTCTCTGATGAGCACTCCCTTTCTTTTGCCTAATGGAGAGAGACTTGCTCAAGGTTACACCGGATGTTAGTGGCAGGGCAGGGAATGGGGCCCATCTCCCTGGTTTTAGGTGAGCATCTTTACCAGCACATCATCTTGCCTCTTACCTGGGGGTTGAGGAAGCTGCACATGCAATAGGCAGAGCTTAATAGGTCACTGAGGTTTCTGTCTAATTTTTGAGAAAGCCGTGTCAGTCCACTCAAAACAATCTGTGTGTGGTGTCCATTGCTTATAGTGTTTAACTGGTGAGATTTTCGGAATATTTGTTATGTAGGTTAATTCCACTGAATGCCTGGGAATAGCCCATAGGCTGTTGGGAAAGAAAACTGCTCCTTAAGGATGGAACAGAAACTCCATCTTGCGTGAGACATGTAGAATCTAGTCTTTGGTAGGTGCCTCAGCACTGTTGCAGCTTCTGCTGCAAGTTATAATAGGCTTAGGCATTGAAATGCTCTGAATTTTAATTCCGGTTCCATCACTGATTTGTTCTGCAGCCATAAACAGGTCAATTTATCACCCCATCTTTGTTTTCCAGTTGGCTAAATGGAGTTCATGTTTAACCACTTCCAAGGAGCATTCTGGAGATTTGTTTATATGTGCAAAGCAGTAGTGAGCTAGGGATGTGAAAGGTTAAATGTTTAAATTATAATTACATTTATACCATTAATGCATTACAGTTAATGTTTAAAACAGACTACATTGTGTGAATAATTGCGTGGTTTATAGGGTGCGTGAAGCTTCGGTCCCTGAGTCGATTCGGCGGAGGTTCAGCCCGATTTGGTGGTCAAACATCCGAACCCGAATTGAATCAGAGGACCCTTTAATCTCTCCAAATCGATTTGGAGAGGTTTGGAAAGATTTGGCAATTTGGACATAGACACAGCTTTAAATGTTTTTTCTACATACATCTAGGTAGCAGGGGCTCGTGAGTGCTGCAGTGCTGGGGCGCATGGAGTGTCCCATAGGAGCACGGGGGGCTCCCCAGCACTCTCAGCAGCAGACCCGGAAGTGGATCAGAAGCACTTCTGGGTCTGCTAGGGAGTGCGCTGGGGGGCCTCGCCGCACCCTTACCTCCGGCTCCACAACTGGTGCCTCCTGGTCCACTTTTTAGGTTAGTCGCCGAGCATGTGGGGGGCCCCCTGTGCTTCTGTGGGACGCTCCATCTGCCCCAGCATTGCAGCGATCATGAACTGCGGCTGGTACCTCAAGGTATGTAGAAAAAACATTTAAAGTTGTGTCTGTGGCCAAATCGCTGATTCGATTCTCTGAATCAGCATTGAATCTTCAGATTCGGATTCAGCCAAATCGAATTGGGGACAGTGATATGAATCAATCACTGTCCCCAATTCGGGCCAAATTCGCACACCCCTGGTGTTTTACCAGCACTACTTTTCCAGATTACCCTACACCTTTGCATACCACCTACCCCTCCCACCAGCAATTCGCGCCATGTAAACTGAAGTGCTGGGACTGAGGAGGCAATGGAGCTGAGTCAAGCTAGCCTTCTCCCTGAAGGAAGAGAGTCAGGGAAGGGGGGGTAGGGCAGAGCATGGTGGCTGGCAGCAGGAGCACCTCTTGCTGCCTGCATGCTTCTTGCCTTGTGGCAGGCAAAGTGGGTGCTGGCTTCTCTATAGGTTAGTGTTATCAGTTAAATAGTTAACCAATATAATTAGAAGAGTTTAAACAGCTAATTTTTAAACCAATATTTGCATCCTATTTATGCTCAAACTATTTATGTAGGCTCTTTGTACATGAGGGGCGGGTGCCAACAAAGTACATGGAGTGGGTAAGGCGAGGCTGAACAACCTTACAAGGCCATTAGTGACGAGTTCTTTGAGTTTCCACACTTTCACATGTTAAGGACTTTATAGTGGATGATATTCATAGTTAACAGATATGCATCTAAAGCCTTAATTACATTTTCATGAAATGTTGAAATTGGAATCCTCATGTTTCTTTCCTCCCAGCAAAGTCACATAAATCACAATGGCCTGTCCAGCTCATCCCAGACTTCTCCTAAATTCCTGTTCTGTTCTAAGAGTAAATCACATGAAGTAGGAGTCAAAATCAGGCATATAGAAATCATGGGTGGATTCCTTCCATTCTTCCCCATCCCCTTGCACTGACCCTATCCACAGCTGGTTCAGGAGATGGAGGGAGGCTTAGGAACAGCTCCAGCCAGGAACTGTGCTTGCAACAGGCAGGTTCCTCCTCCCTGCCTGTTTCCCCTTGGGTTGTGGGGGGGCGGGAGCAGCCAGGGACAGCAGCAGAAGTGGTGACAGGTGAGTTCCCCCACCTTCCACACTTGCTTCAGGCTGGCAGGGAACACCCAGGGAGACTGGAGAGAGGAGGAACCTTCCCGCCTGCTGCTGCCACTGATCCTGGCTGTAATGGGGCAGTAAAAACTAGTCTCCTGTCCCCCCACTCAGCTCCCCGATCAGACAGGGACAGAGGCTGTAGCAGGTCGGGGAAGGGTAGGATGTGCTGATGAGGAGGGAGGGGAAGAGACGGGGTGCAGAGAGCAAGAGGCTGGGAGTCAGAATTCTACCTTTTTGACTGGACTTGAAGCATATAAGTCCAGATCTGAGCTGGTCAGGCTGTCTAGCCCTGAGGCTACGGAGAGAGGAGCTCCTAGGCAGCAGGGCTACAGCAGGGCTCCTGGGTAACATCTGAGCTAGGGTAAGCAACTTAGGAGGTTTGAGGAAGGAACTAAGAGGCCTGGGAACACAGAATTGTGTTCTTGGGGCCCAGAGGTAGAGAGCTTGAGCTTAAGAGAGGGAGGAAGGACAAGTGTAAGCAGGGCTAGAGAGGTCAGAGGTATGTAGCCCAGGAGGGGCAAGTGTCAGCAGGGCCAGGGAGCCCAAAAGTCTCACTGGCCCAGGAGCAGGGCCAGGGCCCAGAGATGGGGGCTAAAGGCTGAGGAGGGCCACAGCCAGAGGCCGAGGGGGCCAAGGAACCCATAGCCCAGGAGGGCCAGGGGGCCCATAGCGAGAGAGGGTTGTTAGAAACAGCAGAGAGAGAAAGAGAAAGGAATGAGTTTCGTCTGAGAGGTATGGGCATGGTGTAAGGGGTGGTTGGAGATGCGCAACGAGCCCTTAAGGCAGTGAGCAGCGACATTGGTGCTTGTGTAGAGATCTGACTTGGGAAGCCCTGGAGCAGTCTCCCTTTTCTGAAAGCATCATTTCATGAAGGCTTCGCAGGCAAGGAGAAGGGGAGATTGTCCAAAGACACTGAGGTTGAAAAGTGCTGAGGGAGCTCCAGGGACATCACGGCCACCCTGGAGCTGAACCGTGTTACATCATCCATGACTCTTTCTATAGCTCCAAGAAGTTTGCTTTCCTGTCTATTAGGCGGTGTTGAAATGACCAGGCAAACTGCTGCTTTACCTCTTATGTAACAGATAATAGATTAATATTTGTCAGCATTTCTGGATTTGCCTCAAAAATTGGGTCATAACAGTCTTTGTCCTAGAATTTAGGGTATCTTTGGAGATAACAGACTGATCCTGTGCAGTGTATCAGTGTGTATCTAGAACTCGATCTGAACTCTCATTTGGACACTGCTTACTTTATTTCTTTTCAATCTGTTAATGCAGTGTTAATGTGTGTTGTAAACAGTAAATATCTCCACTTCAGTGATGGCTGCAATTTGGGAATGGGAATGTGTGAAATGCTTTGAAACAAAAGGTATTATGTGCGTAAGATGCATGGGGTGGCACGCAGTCTACCCCTTTTTTGCATCTATAAGACACCAAGTTCCAGGCCTACAACACCGTCATCATCCCCACTGTCCTCTACAGATGTAAAACATGGGTGACCTACCATTGTCATCTCAAGAGCCTGGGGAAGTATCACCAATGATGCCTCCAGAAAATCCTCCTCCTCTAATAGGAAGATTGCTGTGCAAACACCAGCATCCTTGCTGAAGCCAATGTTACCAGTATCAAATCTGTGATCCTTGAGCACCAGCTTTGCTGGATTGTACACTGTAGATGCCCAACTCTTGACTCCCAAGTCAAGTGCTCTATCCTAGCTTATTTTTGTGGTCTGAGCTCTCGCAGTGGCCAGAGGAAATGCTACAAGGACACATTGAAGGCATACCTCAAGAAAACAGATGCTGACATCAAGAGTTAAGGGGAAGTGGCTGCTAACCAACTCAGGTAGTGCCTCAGCCTCAACCAAACAGCAGCCCACTTCCAGGTAAAGTGTCGTGTCCTTGAAGTAAGGAAGACAAATCCCAGCTTATGGCCTGCTCTCCCCTGTGAAAAGACCTGCAACTTCTGTGGACAGATCTGTGGCTCAAGGATTGGACTCAAGACCCATCAATGAACAATGGTGGAGATCATCCTTAAATCGAGGGATTGCCACCAACGGCATCCATAACACTCAAGGTTGTACCTGTGTGTGTAGTTTGCTCCTTTGTGACTAAATAACCTATTTTCTCAAATACCAACCAAGTAAGTTGCTTTTATGGGGGAAGGTAGAATGAAGAAAAAAAATGTTTTTTTTTGCAGCGTTAGGGCTGCATAGAGGAGTGACATTGCTCACTCACCTTCCTTGTCTTGCTTAATGTAAAGCAGAAACCCTAGTTGCTGCTAAAGACTGGTCTCCATCGGTGGATCAATATGTTGGAAAGAATTAAAATGCCTGCAATGCTGTGCAATAGGACAAGAGATACCAGGAATAGCTGTCTTCTACAGTATTCTATTCCAGGCAGAAAATTAACTTCCCCAATTATGACAGTCATGCCAATTTTGGGGGCTTGATTTTTGGGGGGAAAGGTACAATTGGTATAAAAGTAAATAGGCCACATGAAATATACTTTTCATATGAGGAATCTTAAATGGAGTGTATGTTCATTGTGATATCTGAAATGCAGAGCACAGGTTCAGCCAGGTCAGTTTGTATTGCTTACCCTTGTATTTGGTACTGCTGGTTGTTGAAGTATTAAACCATATGTGACCTTCGCTTAAATTTATCTTATTTGGTTTTTATTTGATTTTTGTAAGAACCCACAGATGGAAGTGGACCCAGGATTTTTCAAGGGGGGTGGAGGAGCAGCAGCCAGCTCTGCAGGGGTAGCTGTATCCCTACACCCAGCCTCCTTTCCCTTGCCCCTGCCTCCAACCAGGACGAGCAGACCATGCCATGGGAGCAGCAGTCAGGGGCTTTTTAAAGCTCCCAAAGCAGGTAATAATCCCCTTTCCTTCCCTCCCTATTGCTTCTCCTCCCTTCCCCCCCTCCTACCTGCCACTGGCCCTGCAGTCCTGGAGCCAAGAGAAGCTTCAGAGCTGGTCCAGCAAGGATGCACAAGGGCTGGGTTCAGCCCAGGTCTGTGATGACAGGTGGCTGGATTCCCCTTCCCCACATCTGCATCTGAGCAGGTGGGGAACACCCAAGGGGAACCCACCCACCACCACTGCTGCCACTGTCCTGTGCAGAGCCCAGCTAGAGCAGCTCTGGAGCTCCCTTTGCCCCCAGTGCAGCAGCAGGTCTGGGAGGGGAGGGGATTGAGTGGGGAAGGGGAAATACCTTAGAGCAGCAGTTCCCAGTTTATGGTACAGGTACCACCAGTGGTACACAGACAACCTGTCAGTGGTACGTGTTAACAGATTTTTATAATTATATGACAAAAATTTGCTGGTGGTACTTAAGGTTATATCATTTTAAATTGGTGGTGCACAATCTGTCAGAGTTTAGGACCTGCTGCCTTTATAGCATAGGAAGAGGGGATTTCTACCTGCTTCGGGGACTTGAAGTCCCCAGCTGCTGCTTCTGCAATGTGGTCAGAGAGGGGAGTGCAGCCATGCCATTGTACCCCTCTGGATCTGCTCCTGCCAACAGAACTGAAATCTTTTTGCTTCTTTCTTTCCTGGATCATTTGGGGAGAGGAAAATGAATGATTTCACTCATGTTCATGGGTTCCTTTTTGGCTTGCTAAAGGCAGTTCATTAGAAGAGTTTGTTGAACAACTTATGCTGATTGTAAATGTTTCCCTATAACCTTATGTCCCCCCTGTCTGTCCATCTGTGCTTGAGTCAAAATTTTGGGGGCAAGGCATACCTTTTCATTATATATGCGTGCATACTGCTTAGCCCAAAGGGATCCACAGTCTCTGAAAGGCAGTGGTGTTACGTAGAGCGCCAGTGCACCCCCTGACCAACCATGTTTGCCGCTTAGGCGATGGGCAGGGGGAGCAGGAGGGGGCAGGCGGGAGTGCCAGTACTGCCCTTTCTTCCCCCCCCCCCGCATGCAAGCACTGGCCAATCACCACTTCCGGGAGTGGCTGCGGCCACTTCTGGGAGCAAGTACCGGCCAATCGCTGCAACAGTGATTGCAGCGATCGGCCGTCACGGGTTCGGCTGTGGAGGATTTCCCCCGGTCAGCGGGACTGTTCGCAGGGGGGAGGCACCTGACTAAGGCAGTACCAGGGCTGCAGCGGCAGCCTTCTGTTATCTGGTGCGCAGATCTGGGGGCCCGCACTCCAACTGGCTCCGCCACCCCATGCAGCTCAGCCCGGTGGCAGGAAGCGGGCAGAGCCAGAGCTGCGCTCCGCCTCCTGCCATGGGAGGAGTGCAGAGCCGCTCGGAGTGCAGCCCTAGCCCCTGCCTCCCACCACCTGCTTCGAAACTTGAAACGTTTAGAAACTTTCAAAACGTTTCATATGCCCTCATTTAGTTTCAAAGCTGTTTGGAAGCTTTTTGTTTTGTTTCGATTTTGCTGTTTTGAGCTCGAAACGCATTGAAACAGCTTCGAAACAAAACACTCGGCAAAATTTCACACAGCTTTAGTTTGCACTGTTTGTGTAGCAGCAGTGGTGGGGAGATAATACTGCTCACGTGACAGGGAGGCTGCCCATAACAGAGGTCCCAGGGAACCCACGCAGCCCCGATTGAATGCAGCCTACGACATGTGCAGCAAGCAGCCCCCAGGGGCTCTAAAATTATTCTAACAGGGTTAATGTTGGAGCAGTTTTGCTACATCTGTGTCTATCCCAGCTTGTCCGCATCTAATTGTTGGAACATGTTGCTCACCTCCGATCAGCAACTCCCCTTTGAAATGTTCCCCTTTTGAAACAGCTCCAAGTCTACATGTGTCCATACCCTAAGTCTCATTGATTTCAGTAGGAGTTCAAAATGTTTTCTTTGCTGAATCCTCACCTTAATCTTTTTTTTCCCTTAGTTTCCCTATATGGAAAATAAAAAGTGTGAACCTCTATCCCATCCACGTTTCAGTGAAATGCTTTGATAGTTTCACAGGAAGGGCACTGTAGATGCACAAAGTAGTATTTTTTACAGCTATTCTATGCTTGCAGGAATTGACTGTTTTTAGCTGTAGCTATTCTCTGTCCTGGCTTATTTGCTTTGTTTTCTACCACAGGCCCAATAATTCCTCCCACCAGCAAGAATGCAGTTTTGAATGCATGCCTGGTAAGTTTCTACCCTCTAAAGGATTTTTTTTTTTATTCCATCTGGATCTACTTGAAACTGATATGAAAAGTCCAAGGGGAGAGAGAAATCCAATAAAAATCAGTGGAAACTGGGCACACAAATGAATGGGGATAAAATTCATACCTATTGAAGAATGAAGTGTAAATGCTTTGTAAGAATGTTACTGAGTGTGAGCAAGTTGAAGAGAAGTCATTGAGGCTTGTGCATGAAATCCAGTAAGCCACTGGAATGAAGTCTACAACAAACACTTGAGTTGCACGCACTAAATCCCCTGACTTTTCAGCAGGCTTCACACCTTGATCTAGTTTTCTTTGTAAGCAAAAATATGTTGCTGTCTCTTTTAGGAGTTTTTATGTGTATGTGTGTGTGTGTGTGTGTGTGTGTGTGTATATGTATATGTATATATGTGTGTGTGTGTGTGTGTGTGTATATATATAGAGAGAGAGAGAGATATAGATATATCTATATCACAAGGAAAGTAAAAACTTTCCCTGGAATTTCATAAATGGCCTTAATGGCCCCCTTGCTGGTAGTATGTTTTCAGATCAAAGGAAGGCTTTCTTTCAGTTCAGGCATGGAACCAAATCTTAAGTGTTTTGGTTTCAGTTCTTATCTCTGCCACAGACTCCCTTTGTAGCCTCAGGCAAATCATCTAGTCTTCTTATCGCTCCATTCTCCTTTGTAAAATGGAGCTGCTTATACCTCTGTTTTGTAGGGCAATAGCACCCTCCATATAATTTGTGGTACCTTATAGAAATGAGGAGATAAGTAGATAAATGTAGGCTGAGGCTTGGTCTTTCCTAGCCAGTCTTCTACCCCCACTGCCCAGCCCTTTTACAGAGCTTACCTCTTTGCAATATTGAGTGCCATTCAGTTCACAAAAGTTATGGAGGGGTGTCTGAAGTTCAAAAAGTTTGAGAGCAACTGATTTAGACTATAACTTCCATGGGCAAAGACTGTCTCTTGGTATGGGCTAGTCTATACTGCAAAGGATTTTTGGTATAGCAAGTCCCACATTAAAACATAGTTTATACCGGCAAAAAAAATGTTTCTGGGGTAATTAAATCGCTTCTCTGTATGATATAAGTAAAGCTATGATTTTGGCACAGTAATTTTTAGTCAGTTTTGCAAAGAGGTTTGTGTGGGGGAGAACATATGGGGGGTGAGGAGAAGGGAGAAATACTCAAAGAATAGTTATCAAGCATGCTTGCAGTTTGCTTAAAACAAGAAAATGAGTACAGAGGTAGTTAATCATGTTAGTCTAAAGCCAGGCAGAAGGTAGGACAGCATGCTATCTTAGGGAGGTGATTCTCATCCAGGCTGCCATGGGGTGTCAGGCAATATTAACACTTAAGTGTGCAGACACCTGGACATGATTCACAAGACAAATCCAGACATTTCAAATAGGAATCTATTGTGTCAAAGCCATTGTACCTTGTTGTGGTCTTTTTGAGTTTTTTTGCAACAGAAGAATTGCTCTTATTATTTTTCCATTGTCAAAAAACAAGTGAAAGTCATAAGCTAGCATTATCTGAGGGATGCCTTGAAGCTAAAAGGTTGAGAGCCAGTGCCTTGGAGACTAGGGGTTTAGCAAGGAATGAACTTTAATAGGAAACAGCATACTTCGTTTGACACTATAAATGCATCCATTCATAGCATTTGACAAAGTGGTTGTTGCCTATAAAGGTTCATGCCTCTATGAACTAGGTAATCTCTAAGGTGCCACCCTGCCCTGCCTTCTGCTTAACAGCTAAATAATAACCTTACTGAGTATGTTTCCTTACTACAGTGTGTTGCCTCACAGGTGTTGTTGTATGGAGAGCTTATGTCTTCATTCTTTCTCATGTGCCTAGATCCTTGGTTGAACTTTGTCTCCCATGAATCTGTGTTCTTTCTGTCTTCTGATTGCGGGGCAAGGTACAGCATGAAACTCGTAGGTTCTCCAAATTCATGGGTTTGCTGTGACCAAATCTTACCCTCAGATACAACCTATATCAGCAAAAGACTGCCCTTGCTAATATAAATTGCAGGGGTGTTGGAGGAGGTAGTTTTGTTGGTGTAGCTATGCTAAGTAAAAGGGGTGATTTCCCATCCCCAGGCCCCCGATACTTCTAGTGGGCATAGCTATGACAGCAAGTCTTTGTGGTATACTGCAAATATTCTCTTCTGTTTTTGTGGATGTGGTCTACAGTTGGATGGCCTAATCAAGTCAGAAAAATGTGATGTGACATGAGGAAAAAATGAAAGTTTTCTTATTTACTCTACTATTAACAAGGGGTTAATATTGACAGAGTGAGAAGGGAGTATAGAGTGGGTTAGAAATGCTTTGTAAGAAGACAGAGTTCCCTGCCCTCCTCTGAAGAGGACATGTCTGCATGCCATATACATATGTACCATAACCCTTCATGGATGCTGGCCTCATTGTCAACATAAATAACACTAACATCAGTCTGAAGTTGTCTTTCAAGTTTGCATTTTTCCCTGCACAGACCTACTGTATCGCAGTTTCTAGGGTTTTGTTTTTGGGGGTGTTTTGGGGGGGGGTTGGGTTTTTGGGGTGTTTTTTTTGGGAGGGGGGAAGGTTCTTCTAAAACCATTAAGATCCTAATTTATCTTAGATGAAGCCAGCAAGATCTACTTGTCATCATGAGTGAACAGTAGTTCCTTTGGCTATTAACAGAGGGTTCTGTTACCTGAGTTTAAGGAAGTTTAACATAGGAGTCGTACCTTTCTCTGTAGGTTCCTAGAAGATGGACTTTATACATACAGATACTGAGTTTCACTTTTGTTAGAGAAAAGTCTTTCTTACTAATGTGAACATGTTCAGAAACATCCCAGAAGGGTGTGCAATTTTCTGGTAAAGAGCAGGTTCCTTCCTCAAACATGTTTTGTAGTTCTCTCTCTTTTTACTTGTCTGATGCATGAAGTCTGCAAAATGTATTTCATCTTTTCATTGTGCTGATGGCAAAGGGTTGATGGTGTATATCCTTCCTTGTACATCGCTCCATTTCAATGATGGCTGTAATACAATGGGTTATAATGTTGTCTTGGGGCTATAGAGCACCTTTCCTCTTGAAAGATCCTCCCAATTCCTTATGCAGGTGTAAATGACTTCATGTTCAATAGATAAGCAACAGATTCTGGATCAGAAGTTTGTATGGATTTGTTGGGCAAAGCTAGCCTTCTGGAACAAGCAATCTAAATGGATGTTGTGGTGTTGTCCTACATTTTTACTTTCATGGAACCCAGTTCAGTGAAGTATTCTGAGCTTAAGTACATGCTCAAGTCTTGTTTTGAATTGGAGCTCTAATATGGTCATAAATGGTCAAGATGAATGCTCTGAGGTATTTACTACTTCTAGTTTGAGCATCAAAAGTGGTAATGTCATGGAGCAGTTCCCTGTTTCCTGCCTACAGTGGGTGGTATTGGGTTAACTGGTGTTTGCAAGAGATTCTTCTTTTCAGACCCTAGCGTTTCAGAGAGGTTGCTGCAATTTTCAATTCTGCTTCCCTGCAGAGCAGTAGTGACTGAACTTCTTTACAAAGAAAGCAAATTGGAAAATGTGGACATAAGCCTTTGAATTTACTGCATTTGCAGAATGTTTGTAATGCTGGCTTGGTGGGATTTTTATGTTAGGAAAATCAACATCAAAAGTCTCTGCTGAAAATTTAGCAATTACTGGGAGAGGGAGCATGTGTTTGTCTACCATTAAAGTTAATGCATCAGTGGGGGACTAGGCAGGCCTGTTCCTGTATGTTTGAAATGAGTTAATGATTTGTTTGCAGACTTGAGCTACAGAGTCCACACGAAGGGAAACAAGTCTTTTTTTTCTTTAAATTTTCTCTCCTCTGGGATGCAATTAATTGATCTAAATTTTTCTTTTGATTAAAAGTATTTTGGATTGATCCAGTAGCTGCTCTGTAACAAGCTGTAGTTTTGTACATTGTTTATCTTTGACTGGTCTCTGTAATTTGAAACACGGAAGGTATGCAGCAAATGTCAATTCAGCTGTCTATACATTTTCCAGCTGTTGTGGAACTCTTCTGGAGATGCTTTGAGACATTTTAGGTCACAGCTTTGTGAGATGATTAATCAGTTCTTTAAGTACCTTGCAAGGAGCTTCAATGAAAGAGAAGGAAATAAAGATCCAATGTGTTTTTCTTCCAAATGCAAACAAGGAGGAGGAAACCTCTTGCAGTCCTTCAGAAAAATGATCCCCAGTTCATATTTTTGTGGGACTTTCTTTTAGGTTAGTTAACAACTGATAATGACCACTTAAGACTCCAGAAGGAGCCAATATACACACTCAGAAGAAAGGAAACAGAGAATTGGAAAGCATCTTGAGCTAAAAAACTCTTGTTTGAAATGGGCACAAGTTGATGACCTTTATATATGAGAGCTCTTGATGCATTGCATGCACCTAGAGCTCGCCTTAAGGAAAATGGCATCCTGGGCAAACTTGTATTTTGGCATTCCCCCCCCCCCCCCGTCAGTAGTGCTGTTGCAAGCAGGGGCATAGGGTACAGTTTGGCGGGGGGCAGAATGGCATGGTGCACTAGGTGGGCGGGCGGGCAGGCAAGCATTGCTGCTGCTGCTGTGCAGGAGAAAAGCAGGGGGACTGGAGCAGGTGCCACCCCGTCTGCACCTGCCTGGCTCGGTTCCTCCTGAGCAGAGGTGGGGAGCAAGCTGGGCTGGGCACTGCCCCTGCCTGGGGCAGGGATGGGGGTTGAGGAAGACTGCTGTGAGCATGGGGGGGTGCCCCCTGACCACGGCGTCCTGCAAAGTCGCCACATTGCCCACTCCTGAGGCCGGCAAGAGACATGATGCTTTTCATTTTTTATACACATTTCTAAGTGTCCATCATTATGTTACAATCCATTGTATAGGGAGTTTGGTCACAGTGCTCTCCTGACCATGGGCAGAAGGGCTTATCCTGTCCAGAAATGAGCTCTCCCTTCCTGTGATCTGAGAGGAGGCAAGCTGTTTGTGCTCTGGCATTTAATGTGGTAGCTCATGAATCCTTTCTCTGGGATGAGATGGTATCTACAGCCACAAACTAAAGGAAAAATGCACTTTCAATGTAAGAGGTCTCATGTAGCTAGGGGAGGCTTGTTGAACAGAGCCACTTAAAAACAGTATAGCTTCTGCAAGCTGGATGCGAACATTAAAAGCGCTTTATTGCCATGACTTAACAAAAGTGCATGGCTTTACAGCATTTTAAATACGGGTACAGCACTTCAAATTAACCCTTCTTAAATGCATTAAGTTTGAAGCACTATTTTTTACAGCAGTTTAGCAACCTGCTGTGCTTTAAGTAATTTGGGTGTGCTGGTCAAATATCTGGCAATTCTGCCAGTAGCACATGGGCTTTGGGATCTTAGTTTGGCACCACCAGAGGTAGCCTGGGAGCCCTAGCCAAGCCTGCAAAAGCTGGTAACCCATCCTGCTCCTGCCAGCCGACTGAGACAGCAGCGACTGGGCCATACAGGACATGGGGGGGGGGGGGGGGGGGGCATGTGCACAGATGTGCACACACCCCCTGGGACCTTGCATGGTTAGGGACCAGAAGGTTGGTGCCTGGCCTTGTGGCAAACCTGGTGGCTGCTCCCAGTGATGGAGGGGACACACTGCAGTTGGAACAGGCAGACAGACAAACACACACTGGGGACCAGAGGCTTGGAGGCTGAGACCCCGCCCCTCATCCCCACTCCACCAAACACTGCACTTCTGTCGTGTTTAAAAGTGTAACTTTATAGTGCTATAAAAAGTGCTCTAAATTACAGCACTGAAAAATGTGCACAGAGCACTTCTGTACGCACCCTGAGCTTGTAAGTACTTTATGGTTCCATTGGCCACAATGGATTTATTCACATATGTGAAATTAACCATCTTCCATAAATGCTTGTAGGTTTGGGACCCAAAACAGAAATGCCCCTGTTCACTCATTATAGTGGTGAAGATGCCATGTGGGCTTGGAAATAGATGACAATATCCTGCAGGTGCAAAATGAATACAGTAAGCTACAGTGGCAATTCCTCCTAGACTCTTAAAGGGACAGGGTCCGTTCAAGGCACCGGCGGCCAGACTCCATTTCCCAGCAGCCACGCTGTGATAGGCCAGGGCTGGGGTTTCCATCGAGACTGGCCCCCGGCAGGGCGTGTGGCAGGGTGGGGAGCTGCTTCCCGGCTGGGCTAGGATCTTGCATTTGTTTCTTTTCCTTGTTTGTCTAGATTGCAAGTGCATGATCTTGTTAAGCTTTGGGAATCTTACATCATCTGGGTTTGGGACCCATGTGCACCTGAAGTCACTACCATGAAGTCAGTGAAGTTACATCTACAGTGACTTTGCCCCCAGATTTAAAATACGTGCTGTAAAATGTTGACTCAATAACAAAGATAAATGTGTACATTTAATAAGGTGCACTAAAAACCATCCAGTAAGTAGGCAGCTACCGTAAGAAGGAAGAGGTTATCTTATGCTGATGACATATCCATTAAAAAGATGTCTGGTGTGAATGAGAATATGCAACAGAAAATATACATACTAATTACCTGCAGGTCATGAAACTGAATCAGTATACACTTGGTGCCATAGCCTACAGATAATTTCACTGGGCCTACATGTTTGTTTTCTAGCTGAGAAATATTTCTAAATGATCTTAACCTCAGAATTTCCAGGCTGAAACATTTTAGATTCTGTAACTAATATCCATTACAGTGGTGCTTTAAGTGGGGAATATTTGTGTAACTTCAATTTAAAACTAAAAATTTTTCTTCTGTAGTATTGCCTTAGTAAAATACCACCTGGTACTTGTACCTAGTACATTTGCCACCTTCCTATCTTTGCCTGTTTATATGGCTTCAAAAGGGAATGCTGTAACTAGTCTTATTTTGCAACCCTTGAAGGGTTGGGGAATCCAGGCTTCAAGTCTGGACCTGAGGATAGCAGGGATTTCCCTGACTGGCAGCAAAACATGGTATGCTTTAGGGCAGGGCTGTCAAACGTAAACCCCACGGGTCAGACACTTGCTCCATTGCTGGTGGTGGAGCTGGATCCAACCCCAAAGGGAGCCCCATGGTCTGGATCTGACTGGGGGGACGGGTGTGGGGGTGGTGAATGAACATGATGCCCCTTCTGTAGGGGTTTGCCAATCACAGTTTGGATTAGAGGAGATGCTCTTGCAAACTCTGAATAATTGCTATGCTTTTGTAGTACCCCCAGATGTGAACTCTGCATTACAGTCGTAAGGAGGCTGCAAGTTGTTTAAGAGAGAGAGGCTGGAAGGAACCCTTGGATCCAGCACAGCTGTTCTATGGGATGGAATAGTGTGTAGATAGGAAAATCTCCATGGATAATTTGGTACTTCTGCTTTGCAGGAAGTCTTGGCCCCAGGGAGGACACCTGGAAGCCGTGACTAAAGCATGAGGCAGGGAAGGGTGCCTGTGCACAGTCTGGTGGTTCACATCTTTTTTTTTTATTGTTGTTTAAGGTCCATAAAGGTGAATACAGGAGGAAGGAAAAAGAATGTGAATGTGCAGTGCGTGTACAAATCAAAGTGTTAGGCCAAATGAGCAACAGATAGTTTTAAGTGGTGACAAATTGCCTGCTGTAGTCAAAGCTGTTCTTTGGGAAATAAGAGCTTTCCATTTTAGCCTGTCTGTGCCAGAGGATTTGGTGAGCAGCATTCTAGATCTAATTCCCTTTCAGCTGGTTGTCATAATATGGTGTGAACATTGATCCTCGCTGCAGGGCACTCCTTCTACTCCATGCTCTGCTCCACTACGTTTACATGATAATGCAGTGCAAAGGGTCAACGTTCAGAGTTCTTGTAAATGGACTGGGGTCCTCAAGAGATCCCCAGGATTAGGAAGGAAGGGGAGAAACTAACCTAGACCTCTAAGAGTTACTTCCTAAAGCACATGCATGTGTTCAGAGTCAGCTTAGTTTTTCAGTGAAGGACTCTTCTCTGAATGTTAATTATCTGCCTGTGAGGCTTTGTCTACATGGTACTTGTCAGTTTAAAAAAGCTGAGCTGAATTCACTTTTTAAAGTGGTTAATAAAACTGCATGGACCCCCGGAATGGACACAGCTAATGCATTTTCAGTAATTTGACCATTTGCATAAAAACAGCAGTGTCAAATGATGATAAACTCTGTCAGGAAATATACCAACAAGAAACTGTAATGTATTGCAAAATAATACCTCTCTAAAAGATAAGGTTTTAATGGATTCATAAGAAAATGAGAAGGCAGAAGGTATTAGTTGCTAGGAAAGTGTGATACCGAGATTACAAGGATAAGCAGGTAAGGTCTAAGGATCGGCATTTCATTCTCTTCTGCGTGAAAAGTGTAACCATTATATAGTGTACTGGGTAATGTGCCAACTACTGTAAGACTGAGTCATAACCCCACAGGCACTGCTGTGAATATGGAGCCTGGAAAAATAGAGATCTTGCCACGCACACATCTGAAAACAGGTTTGGCATGATTTGCCAACTCCCAGCCGAAGAACCCATTTCAAATTTCCAGTAGCTGTTCTTTTGCTAGCGTGGTCTGACTACTTGGTTAGTGTTCAGCATAGTGTTGACTCTGTGACTTGTACAAATGTAAGTCTCAGTAATAATAAGAGTGAGGGAGCTAGAGAAGTTGAGACTTACTGTCTAGGTTCCAGTGGAGGTGAGACCTAGGAGTTTATTAGATCCCTGACTTTTGTTTAAATGAACTTAAAGCTGCTGGACTGTCAACTTTGAAGGCTGAGCTCCTCTAGTTAAAAAGCAGAGTAGGTACAGCCTGGCACTAACTGCAGGCTTCCTCCAAGCCTCTTTGTGAATGCATGCTATACTGTAAGGCTGCGAGGAAAATTGACTTTCTGTGTCCATTCAGTCTTGGGCCTTTTTGCTGTGGCTGTCTGCATTGATGTTGCTGAGTAGATAGTGTGAGGTGCTGTGCTGGCAGCTTGATGTAGATCACAGCAATAATTCACGAGGACCTCTAATAGCCACTGAACAGGAACCTTTGCTGGGGTAGGTTGTGACATAGAAGAGGGAGAGAGCTACCAAAGCCAGAGCCATGCAGTCTCCTAAAATGTGTCTCTGAAGTTTCCTCTGATAAACTTGTCAGGGAATTTTAATTATTTTCAAAAGAGGACTTTTATGAGGCAAATAAAACTCATAGCTGTTGAGTATCTTAGTCACGTTAGATTTTATAATATCCTGAAAGGGTGGTGGCTTGTAACCTAATCAGCTGCTCATTGGGGAAGAAAGCCCACAGTATGTAGTTTGTTGAGAGCAAGTGTGCTATGTGGGACTCTCCTATACAGCTCTGAAAATCCTAGTCTTATAAAGGCAGAAAAGAAGTACAGCTCCCAAGAAAAATGCATTGTATGCAAAAACTTGTCTAAGACTATTCCAACCATGCAGCTGGTCCATTAAAAGATATCGTTCGCAAAAATCTGAGGTTCTATTGCCTTTTAGCTTGGTTTTAACCTTTTTCATCTTTTCTAATACCATGTGTATAGAGACTACAGCTCCAGAATGGACATTGGGTGGTAGGTGATGCTTGTTGGATTAGAAGTTCACAGAACACATTAATTGATGTATAACTTTAATTACCTCAATTATGCTCCATATACATTTATTTCAGCTGACATTTTCCTGCCTCTACAGCGCACTCTTATGACCTTAAAGAGCAAAATGTCTGTTGTTTGTTTGTTTTTTTTTTAAAGTAGGTCATTTATCAAAGGAGGCTAGAGCTGAAACATTAAAATTCTGTTTTCTGTGTTAAGGATTTTCCTGATGGATACTGATTGCAGTAAGATTTTCCATTTGTTCATTCCTGTGTAGTTGTTATTTTTGCTTAAATGAAATCCCAAAGAAGTTATTCTTTGTCATTTGTTGCCCCAGAGAGAGTGTCTGTGTTGGAGCTCATCACCACACCAAGCTCTAAATAGAGTTTGGACCTATCTTGGCAGTGATCATGTGTCTCGTACTCGCTGATGTGGCTTATGCTCGTCACCTTGGCTAGGCACTGACTGCCAAACGCTGCCATCTTATAGGTAAGGCAAATAGCCTGGCAGTTGTCGAGTAGTCTCAAGTGTTTGAGGGACAAAACTTTGTTAAGGGGGGGGGTTGGATTTTTGGTTTTTATTTTAGTTGTTGTCAACTTCTTCCTCTTTTTTTTCCCCACTCATAGGGGGTTTCCAAGTAGAAGAGGGGGTATCAGTGTTTGAGGCAAATTCTTACTCCATAACATGTGTGCGCTAAAACATTGACAAGAGTCAGGCTTGATCTCAATTTTCAAGTACATCATCTTTCAGGCTTTTTTGGTTGCAAGAAAAGCTATGGAAACGTAGAATGATTTGACAGGGTTCAAAACACAATTGTGATCTGTCCTAAAGATCATAGGGTATGATCACTTAATTGCATCTTCTCCCCGTATGTGGCTTGTGTAACCTGTGTCTGCAGATCTCCAGATTGTTGAGAGGGGCTAAACCAGTGACAGCTAAAAAGGAGATTGGGGAAATGGCAGCCATATTCACTGCATCACCATCCACTTCCAAGACCCTTCCTTACTGGGAATAATGTCTTATATAAAGCTCTTGTGCTCAGACCCTGGCACAAGCACTTGAGATCCTTTCTGCTGCAACAGGAATATGTGTGTAGGTGTGCAAATACATGCCATGTTATTTTCATATGTTTATTTAGAGGATGACGTCTTGCTCATCCTCTCATGGTTCTCTAGGCCAGTCCCATCCATGATGATGTACATGCAGAAGTTGGGTCAGGAGCCTGTGCTTTTGTGGGTTAGAGGGAGGAGGGAACAAGATACCATTGGTAAGTCCAGCTCTGTCTGAGGGAGATCCCTTGCTGCTCCTCAGCCTTTCCCTTCCAAGTCCACAGTACAGTTCTTGCAGTTCAAGTGTCTTCTCTGTATGATGGTGGAATCTATTAAACCAGTTATTGTGGTCAGGTTTCTCCCCCTCCCATGATCTGTCCCCTGGGGGTAGAGTGTGGCACAAAATATATTCCAGTGCAGTTGAAGGAGGATAAAACGTTCAAAGTTTGTGAAACTGTGAGCCCCATTCTGTCAGCTTTGGTGTGGGTAAAAAAACAAAACAAAACAGGAAAGCACAGAGGTTGCCTCTACACAAGTGCAGAGGCTGCTCTGACATGCTGTAATTACAGCGTGTCAGAGCAGACTCGATTAATCAAGGTCTGCTGGAGCCTGGTAATTACCACGCTCCAGCCAGCCTCTGCATCTTGTGTACCAGCATCCCTGCGCTTCAAAATGGCAGCAGGGGCACTTTAAAGCTTGTTCAACAGACTTTAGATAAAGCGACCTGCCACCATTTTGAAGTGTGGGGTTGCTGATGCATGAGATGCTCCGGGCGCTTTAACTGGAGCGGCTCTCAGAGTCGTTCTAATTTAAAGCGCTCTCCCCCACACCTGGAGCACATATATAAATGCCTAGAGTCAGTAAGTGGCATTGCAGAAAGATCCTTGTAGTCATGGTCAGTTGGTCATTCTGCCTAGTTTATGTGGTAGACCCGCACACAGATTCACAGAAGTTTAGTGCTGGAACTCAGGCTTACTTGCAGCATGGTAGCCAGAAGACTGGCTGAGAAGAGATGAGAATATGCAGTCTTTCACCTCCAGATCTTTTGTCTGAATCTAGCCCTGATATGGAGTGACCCTGGTAGTTTCCTTCCAGCAGCTATTCCATTTCCTGGTGAGATGATATTCATGCCACATGAGCTGTTCCTGGTAATTGTGCCATACTGATTGGCAGCTTCAGTAAAGCCTAGTCATTGAACAGGCAGAAAGTGGACCTATGTCTGTCTTCTAAAGATGGTCCTTCTAGGTCAGGGGTGGCTAACCTATGGCTCCAGGGCTACATGTGACTCTTCAGAAGTAGGAGATGCATATTAACTTCTGAAGAGCTACAAGTGGCTCCAGAGCCACAGGTTAGCCACCCCTATTCTAGGTGAAAAAAGCTTTCCATATTCCTGCCAGTCAGTAACTTAATTTGAAAACAGAGGACTTGTCTACATTCAAAGTTAATTTTGTCCAGTTGAAGGTGCCATTTCCAAAGGTGCAAAACTCTGTAGCCCCTTAAATTGGTTTAAACTGGCTTATTTTGGTTTAGCTGAAGTCTGTTAGGAACTGCTCTGAGCTGAACATAAATTAAAAATAACCATGTCCATCTTGGGCTTTACATGGAATTGATGTAAACTTGCCTACAGACAAATGACTGATAAAGGTCTTTGTGTTCTTTTGTTTTGTGCAGTCAGTGATGTGGTGAGAGAAAACTCCCTGAAGTTCGTTATCTAGCTGCAATAGGGACCAGACAACGCGGGTAAAGAACTGACAGTCATTTATTTGCTCGAGCAAAGACCATAAAGCCAGCAAAAGGCAAAATGGCCCCCCCTCAAGGGTGGGGCGATCTTTTATACTTTTTACAATAAGGCAAGACTACAGGGTTAACAAAAGCAATACGTGGGCTGTGCTTTACAAATCTTTGTAACAGCATATTTCTATTAAGCTGAACTAGCACTTTTTAAAAGCTAAAAGTTAAGTAACAGTAATATTATGATATGTTAGCAAAACCTTGCACAGTAGTAGATACTTCTTAAGGACACGATCACTGTACTTAGAACAATGGCTTCTTTGTCTTATCTTGCTTCTTGCTGTAGCTGATTTTCCATCACACAGACACAGATCCACTTGCTGCATTTTACTCAGAAAATGCTTAACACAGTTAAAATGATTACTTGACACAAGCAAAGGCTTAGCTATCATTCTGCCTTGTGGTCACCGGCATTGCTAGACCACAGGTCATGCCTTGTATTCAGCTGCAAAGCTAATACTTCTTAATAATCCAAATTATTGTTAACCTAACAGTATGCTATCAGGAAACTATTCTATTTCAGGGTAATAACAAACATGCTCACTACAATGACACCCCTGAATCAAAAGGGGAACAGTTTACAGGTATTTTGCTGTAGTGTGAATGACAGCATAAGTAGCAAAGCAGTAGTGAATTAGGCTTAAATAATTTGTTTTGATTTCCAGAGCATTCAGCATAGCATCTTTAATGAGACTCAGGCTCACTTTAAGAGGGGCAGAAGGGGGGCTGGTTAAAATAAGAAAGGCAAGCGGGGGAGCTAAGAATGAATAAGAACTGGCTGAATTTAAAACTAGTTTAGGTTGTACCAGCATATCTGATGCAATTAACACAGTATGTATGGGTAGGAGAAGACGTTTCTTTGATCCAAAGAACCTACAGCTGGCGATGTCAGCAGGGTTATACAGCTGCTGTCACATACAGTTCTCCTTTTTGTAAAGAAAAATGCACCTGCTAAATTTCTTGTTCTGTGATTTCCATGTCTCTCAAGCTGTTACAAAACAAAAGGCAGGGAAGCATCTGGCCAGCAGCCTTCACTTGCCATTGCTATAAAGCTTTCAGAGGCTGGGGGAAGTCTTTGGTTTGTGCCAGTGTTTATGGTGAAAAATCCTCTAATTTAACATTAAATTGCAAAAGGTTGGGATGTCTTTTGACTGTGCCTTAGGCAATAGGCCTTGCATGGTGGAGTTACCCCTTTTCACCTGGATGCCTAGCCAAAAACTCGGGCTGTTGCAGGTTGTTGAAGTTAGCCAAATTTTAGCCAGGTATTTTCCATGCAATACAGTTTCTATACAAGAAGCCTTCTCACAACTATCTTAATTGAAAAATTGCAGTTAAATAAATGTGCCAAGTTCAACAAAGCTTAACCCAACCTGTAACAGCAGGAAATAGCTGATTGTCAGAAGTGTTTTGTGTTAAAATACCATGGGGAGGGGAAAGGTCAGAACTTGTGACAGTTGAGTCTTATTTGCTCCTACAGTAGCATATAGTTAACTGGGCCTTTAGGCTAGAAGCCTTTCTTGTAGAAAAGTCTCCTGACTCCAGACATAGTTGTTTTTAGTTAGTAGGTGCTTGGACACAAGAACATGTTGTATGTATATGCTGTGTATTTCCATAGAAGTCCTGTTTTTAGCTTGGGGTGCCATCTCTTGGAAAGTGAGGTCTCCATGCAACAGGTTCTATAGGAGCTTCTAGAAGACCAAAACATGAGCTGAAATGGATTTCTCCCAACCGTCCCCTGCCACCATACTAGCTTTGTGCCTTCAGAGTTCAGTCGGAGGCTACAGGAGTGCCATGCCTTGAGGAACATCATTTAAAGTTCTGTTTAATTTTGAAACCCAGAGTGTGAAAAGCCCCGCATAAGGTCTCCCGTTCCTACCCTATGACAGCGCATTTGCAAACTTGCTAGCGCCTTTCAGTTCTGATTAGACCAAGAAGGCAGCAGCTCAGCTCTATTGCACATTTTTATTCCTTGGAGGTATCTGCGGTGACAGATTTATTGTCCAATCCTGACTTTATGCTGTTAGCTTTTGGCAGTTCATTTTTCTTTATATTAAACTGGATTGTTTCAAATATTCCAAAACAAGTCACATTTTCATAAATGAAACAGCTGCCTGGTCATTTTTCATGGGAAAACATTCTGAAGGAGAAGCATTTATACCACGTGAACTTCCAGGAAATGGTGCTGAACAAAGCAGGGAGGGTGGCGTTGGAGAACACAATTTTTAATATCCAACTGTATTTCATTGAAGGCAAAGTTTGATCTGTGCAGCGCCTTACAAATACAAGCACTGGCCATCCACATTAGTGGGTCTAGCAACAGTAACCCATAACATTAAAAATGCTGCATCTTCTGGAGATGCAAAAAGCAGAAGTTACATGCAACTTCCTCTTTCTCCCTGTCCTTTATCTGTCAAAAAAGTGAGCTTAGCTTTCCTGCTTGCCTTCAGAGGTACTTCACTAATGGTTCCCAACCTTTTTATACTCAATGCACCCCTCAATATACTCAGGGCATCCCTCAGAAAATGCCAGCTCTTAGTTTTCACTATTTTTTGACTATAGAAAAATAATAGAGCAGTTCTTCCATTGCTAAGAGCACAGAAAAACCACAACAGGTCACAATATTTTTGATACTAAGGATTTGTATTTGAAATCTCTGGGTTTGTCTTGTGAAGCATGTTTGCACACCAAGGGTGCTAACATTGCATGGCACCCTTGAAAGGATTTGCTGTGGCACCCTGGTTGAGAATCACTGGGCTGGATGGTAACACTGTGTCAGCATATCCTGAGTTTGGTAATAATGTTATCCTTGTGGGCACACTACCTGCCTTGTTGTGGATGGCAAGAATGTCCTTAGAATCTGTATGTAATGAGTTTGGCAAAAAATCCATGAGACCAAATCTCCTCTTCAGACCTGGCCTAACCTATGACACTATTTACCCCTTGGTGAAAAAAATCACATAACTTCTATCCTACTTGCTTTGTTCATATCACTGTCACATCTGACCCTTTCATTGTTTCTAAACATATCTGTCCTCCCAGTAGCCCCTTGACATATTTAGTGCAGATAGGGAGCTGAGGCACAGAATGACTGACTTGTATTACAGAGCAAGTTTAAGATGGTTGGAGGGGAATTGAACTCTGATCTGTCTAGTTTCAGGCTAGCACCCACCCTAGCCAGTGGACCATCCTTCCTTGTCAGTGTTTCAGTGCAAGTGGGCAAAGATCAGTTGACTGACCTGTTGGAAATCCAGTGTCAGAAATGGCAGATATGCTCCAAGTCAGGATTGAGCCATATGATTTAAGAGATTGTGATTAGTTCAAAGTACATCTGTTATACAAGGAAAGGCTTTAAATTCTCCTTGATGAGGGAAGGTTTTTTCATGCAAAGAATTGCTTCTTTTTTCTTTCCTTTTGAGGTTGCTCACTGAGGGTCTGTATGGGCAGAGACAGTGCTCCACACAGTGTAATATGTCACTGTTAGCACAGGGATCTGAAATGCCTTATACTCACACAATGGTTTCTTCTCTGTTCAGGCAAATGCTGAATTGATCACGGTTTCTTTTTGCAGAGCATGTGAGACCAGAGCTTGGAGTTTTCCCAGGAGCCTCCTGGTTTCGCTTTTAATTCTGCTTGTTATGCAATTTAAAGGCCTGGTTATTATTTCTGGCCACTCACAAGCAGGAGAGGAGGTTGGGGCTTGAAGAATTGCTGACTTCAGCCGCTGCTAACGTTTCCATTTTTTGAAGAGCCTTGGCCCAACACCAAACCTTTGGAAAGTGCAATAGTAGAAGCAACCACCTTTGTGCAATGTTTTACTTGTTTGTATTCTGATTTGTCTGTGTGGCAATAGCAGTGCCCACCCAAGAGGCCCAGACATGAATGCTGATGCCAAGGTGGGTCCCAAAGTGCTGAGCAAATGTATGTCTTTGTAACAGCTGGCACATTTTGGCATTCTTCCTTTGAGGATCACATTTTCTGGCTGGTTCTATGTAGCACATAAATATTATTATTAATATTACAGTTGGCTTTAATGTAGCCAGCCTGTCGCAGTCAAACAGTTGGGAAACTCAGACATTCAGCCATAGGCAGAGACCACATTGCAAACTTGAATAGTTCTTTCACATATGGGGAAAATCATTTACAGCAATTTGATTGAAATGTTTTTTCACTCAGTGGGCTGATCTCCTTTTCAGAAAGATGGTTAGTCCCTGTGATAATCATATCCTCTACGTTGCTGGTTTTCAAGCGTGTGGTTAGAAGAGAGATTATGTAGGAGAAATGGTAGAAACATGATGCCAGAATGGACCAGCAATCCATATAATCTCTTGTCCTGCTTGCTGTAATGGGCTACAGTCCTTGATTTAGAGGAATGTACCAACCCCTCCAATACTACTCAGCCATCTGTGCAATATTTTATTTTGAAGGAATGTGTGAGAGGGGAATGACTTTCTTCTTGACTTCTGCTGGTGACCTGTGTATGTCCTACAGTTTTGAAGTACTCGTAACTCTTATTCTGACCACTCTTACTGCAGGAGAGTCACTTAACAGGACAGTCTAATCTTTTGAGGCTGGCTAGATTTTGCAGCAGTGAATTCCATAGGCTGCTTAAGGCAGTATTGGGGAAGCATTTGTACCTTTTTGGTCAGTTTTGTTTCAGCAGGCCATGTTAAACCTTTTTCACAATACACGTGACTAGTTGGAACACAGCTGACCATGACTGATTGGTGGAAGCATCAAAGGATAACTTCTACCCTACTCAGGTTCTTATATTGAGTCATTTGATGTGCTGTCTGAGCCCCTGGTCCTGAGAGAGCTTGTGTACAGCCAAATGAAATGATGCTACAGACAACTTGCCTTTTTCTGACTTAGGCACCCAGCATCGTATCAACATTTAAACACCATGTTCAGCAACTGAATTAGCTATTACATTTGTAGGTGAGACCTTGGAGTGAAAGAGGAGTCGCATCTCCATAGTCTGTTCCATCTGAGTTCTCTTTGCTGAGGCAAGTTACCAACGGTTGATCAGTCAATGCTCACCGTGAGTGATTTCTCCGGTGTAAAATAAATTCAGTCTTCTGCTTGTTTGTACACCAGCCTGGGATGTTAATTGGACAGGAACAGACAGTTTTGGTCATCAGTAACTGGGCTTGGGTAGCTGTGCAGTGACCCAAGAGTGAAAGTTTGATGCACATCATTTCCCAAAGTCTTCACTTGCAAGCATAATTCCCCTCCCGTCACCCCCTTGCCCTAATATGGAGCGATTCGCAGAGTAATTCACTGACAATTTTAAGAAAGTGGGAAAGGAAAGTCCGTATCAGAGGTGGCGTGTGTTAGCCTTTGACCACTGCATCCTCTTTTTTTTTTTTTAACTCTCTAATTGCTTTTGTCATGTGACAGAGATAATATCTTTGCTAAGCCCTGCTTTACTGTTCAGAGTAGGCATCCTGTAAAAGATGTCTGCTGGTTAAGTATGAAGTGGAAGGGAGAGAGGCCTTGGCATGTGCTTTCCTAGGGAAAACTTAGACAGGCTTTCCTTTGTGAGCTCAGCAGCACCCTGATGACTGGAACCGCTGCAGTAGCATTCTGTGCTGGGTACCAAGCATCCACAACTGCACACAGAGACTGCAGACAAGCATCTGCATCTTAACTGTTTCTCTCACTGCAGGTGAAGTGAAGAGGAACTGCTTGCAGTTCCAGCCAACTGCAGGGAAGCTTGTCTTGTCTGTATTGGGGGAATTGCACACCAGTGCTGAAAAGTTCTCTCGTTGGTCACATCTGCATCCCCCCCGAAACAGATATAAACAATTGGTTTAAATAGATTAAGACAATTTCTGTGCTAAGGAGTCTAGCAAAACCACAGCTTTCAAATGGGACTGAGTAAGTTTTGTTCATGGCTACACTTCTTACTGAAGCTGTAAAGCATTAATTTATACACCCCTGCTGCTGTGCAGACACCTTTGAATGACAGCCCCTGCCCCAAAGAGCTTACAGCCTGAAGGTGTTGACATGAGACAGTTGAGCTGTTCCAAAATGTCACTGATTGGGAGCCCACAGTATGGTTGGGTTGAGGGTGGAGGCAACACGTGCTCTGTACTCTCTGCCCTGGGCAAGAGCAGAGCCCCCGGCAGAGCTGCAAGGAGAAGGTATGCAATGCTGGGGAGCAAAGGCAGGATGGGGAAGCCAAGGCTTTGGGGGAGGGGTGGAGGCTGGGCTCTGACCCCGACCCCAGCTTCAGAGTTGGAGTTGGTGCTATAGCTCCTCCCCCACCTCCTGGCTTGTACTTGAATCTAAGGGGCTCTTCTCCCCATGTTGAATTGAGAGAATAACTTCCTCTTACATTGGAGTAACTACAGTAGTTTTGTCCTCCAGGCATTCCAAATTGCAGTGCTCCTCACCTACCCTGCCAACCCCCTCACCCCTGCACCAAACCCATGCAGGGCAGATGCAACCAGGACACCTACAGAGACCACAGTCTGTAGAGATGGGGAGGCGGAAAGCCTCTTCCCATTTCACTTCCCTGCTAGGGACCCTGGGCAGGAAACCCGGACCTATTTGGGGGAGGGGAGGGAAAGGGGTTTTGTGGTCCCCTGTTTGTGGTAGGTGGATAGTTGTGCCTGTAACAGTAAGCACCTGTTAATTGCTGGGTGGTGGTAGTGGTAGGGAAACAGCCATTGCGCAATGGCCACTTACTAGAGCAGAAGTGAATTATCCCATTAACTGTTAGTTGTCCCACACCCTCTGTGCTGCACTCCTGCAGTCTGCCCTGGTCTGCAGGCTCCATCCTCCTGCACACAAGGGTTGGAAAAGCCAGGGAGTTCTTGGGGGGTGGGAGGGGGCACACCACACCCATCCCCAGGGGAACCATGAGCAGGGTGCCACAGAGCCCCCCAAACCTGGCACCCCTGTCCATTCCAACCTTCAACCCCAATCTAGGCCTCCTTCCTCCTCTAAAGGAATCCTGTGGATAACTCTGGGCACCGACCCCTGCAAAGCTTGATGATCTGGGCACTCAACCACCCCCATGTGGCATTTTGGCTACGATGCAATCTATAAGAGAAGATGGTTCTATTTAGAAGAGTTATTAGGGTATATGTGGACACTTCTGTCCAGGGACATTTGCAGAGGCTGTTCCAGTGTGGTTGCACCCTGCCCCACTTTGATTCCTGCTCCACACAGACTTTAAAACCAACTGACTAGGAGAGGCAATAGCATTTCTATTCAGGCAGCAGCAAGGGAGTCGACTGACTTTATGGCTCACTATAATCTACCTGATTCCTGCTAATCTCTCTTCACTCCACAGGTGTTAATGGCCCTCTCTCCTTTTTAATGGTGTTTATGTTCCACGAATCTTCTGCAGTTCTGCTATCTGTTAGCCATTCCTGGTAATCTCTCTTCTATTTCACAGCCCTGCAGACTGTTTTTAGCTCTAGCTAAAAACTTTAACTCAAGTGTGGTGTATTAACTCAGGTGTGGAGATGACTAACAGTGAAGCACTGGATGTACTGTCAAGATGCTCAATAGGCTAGATTTTGTTTTACAAATCTGAATGAGACATGCACGTTTAATTATAATTACTCAAGAACTAATCAGATACTTTCTTTTGACTATTTTTGCCCAGTTTGTTGTGTTTTTTAACTTTATATATCATCTAGCAAACTAATACGCGTGCCTACAAAGTTATATTTGTTTTTGCTTTGTTTTTAAACTGAGAAATACAGCACTAGGCCCCTAACATATTAGTACAGCTTTTAGAGTCTCTTTAACTGGAGAAAAATATGCTGTGTTTTATGTGATGATAAACCAAACCATCTGTACTCACCTCCCTCCCCCACCTGAAATCCCAGTTGCGCCATGAGCATTTTTGAACCAGTATCCAATCAATGACATTCTTGAAACAGTTCTAGTGTTATGTCTTTCTGCACCCTTAGTTTTCATATGTCACACTGAACTGGCTCACAGGGAGCTGGTTCAAATATAGTACTTGATTTTTCTAGATGGATTTAAACCAGTTTAACAGGCTTGTATGCCTGTCTGCTTCAGTTTTAAACCATGTTTAAACTGTTCTAAATGTTACATGCATCAATGCCCCAAAGAGTCAAAGGGAGAAGGGATACATAGATCTTGGTTTGACAGGTTGGAGAGAAGCAGGGCATTAAGTGACTTCCATAGGAAAACTGTGGCAGAGATGGGGGCTTAAACTTTGCTCCCTGGTGTCCCAGGGCACTGTCTTTACCAGGAGCCTATCTTGGCCCTCCTTCAGGTGACTGGATACATCCTTCAGGATAGGAATGAACCCTGCCTCACCATATGGAGCTCATGTTCTACAGAGCCAGAACGTCTGGACAGACTATCATTATACCCTGACATGTTACTGCTTTTAACCATCTGCAGTTTGCAGTTTCCTCGTGCAGACCTCGTATCTTGCTGTAATAAAAAACATTACGTAAGGGAGCTGCTGATAAGGCCAAGCAGGTTCCAAGAGCAGCATATATTTGAATCTCAAGGATCTTTAACCATTTGCCACCTGTTGAGAATTTTGCAGTGAAAAGGAGAAGCAGTAGTGCTTGTGACATTAAAAGTCCTAGGCTGTAGCTGATTCTGAGTGCATCCCGATTAGGATTAATGTAGGTAGCCAGAAGATATTTACAGGTAAATAGAATATCAGGTTTCCCAAGGTTGTGCACTAACTAGAGATATTGTTAACCCTGGATCAGTGCAGGAAATACAGTCGCAGGAACCATTTCCAGGAGCTTGTCAGCCTCTGCATGCCTGGTTGCTATTTAGGAATTCCCTACCCCATAATTTGAAGTCGCCTCTCTGCTTTGGTACTGTGCAGTGCCCTCCATTTAACAAAACACAGAGTGTATTTGCAAGTCTAATTGGTGAAATTTTCATAGGAACAGACTCCTTCTGTTTGTTGTTTAGCTTAGTTCAGAAACTAAGGAAGCCTGCAACGGCCAGAAAATCTGCCTTTTACATGATGTAATGTCATCTGTTTCTGTGTGGTAAAATATGCACTGAGTCACTCTAAGACATTTTCACAGTGGCTATCAAATCACAGTTTAAACTGGGTTTGTTTACTTGTGCTGGATCAGGGTCCTTTATGTAATATAGTGAAGAGGTTTAGAAAAAATGGTAAAATTTTCCAAGTCCAGTAACAGTGTGTAACACTTTTCATCTTCCACCCACCTCAGCTTAGCAGGTTTGTTCCATTTGGGGTGTTATAATTCATTCTTGTCAAGTACAAGTGAAGAGATAAATTGTGGCCAATGTTTTCTTGCTGAGATAAATCCTAGGCAATCTTATCCCATTAATCCCCATTTTACATGCTTCTGATTCAGCAATCCTACTGATTCAGAGGTTAATCTGTTTTACCTTTGCTCTGCTTTGGTCTTTCTGCTTTTGAACTAAACCTCACGTGGGCACATTCACACTGCTACAGCAGCCCTCCAAAATGTCAGCCTTCGGGCTCGCTTTAAAATTGTTGAGATTTTAAAGTACAATTAAGGTGTTTCTCCTTCCCCCTCCAATTTTTAAAATAAGTCCCTTTATTTTGTGTAAAGCAAAAATTCTTCTTCCTCGCCACACCTAAAGATCACATGGTGATGAAGGTGTGTGTGTTGCCACCTCTCAAGACAAAAAGTATTCTACGGTGTTTGCGGGGGAAATGAGAATAAGCAATAGGCATAATATTTTTGAACAAAGACTTCACACCGCAGTCACCTCAGCATAGAAAGAAGCATGCTGTGCCACGGTCTTTGCTGTACTGTTCTGTAGTTAAACAAAAGATGTCCATGTCCACACTTGCCATCCAAGCACCAAGTGGCAAGACATAGTGCCTCCCTGTAAGGATGAGGGTCCTTGCTGGGCCAGGCCCTACTCCAGCCCACTTCTAGATACCAGTGGGGACATCAGCTTGTGGTTCCCCTGTAGGGAAGCATGAGCACAAGTACCTGGTTAGATTAGGTAGGCTTCCCTCTGTGCCCTGCTTCTTTTGCAGGGTGGAGGAACCCGTGTTGTATTTCCTTGCAGGGCCCCAGGTTGCAGCCCTTCTTCTGTCTCCTCCAGAGCCTCAGTGATGTGTTCTCCCCCTACGCACAGCTGTTCCTCTATACACTTCCTGCCCTGTCAGTTTTGTGAGTTGTTTTCGTCAACCATCTCTCGGGGTTGGTCAAGAATGGCCGGCTACCAGTCCTGGAGGGGTGTTCTCTGTAACTATTGGGACTTTTTCCATTCCCTTTTCCTGATAACAATTTGCTGAGTTTTTGAACTAGATCTTGGAGCAGTGGGCCTCTCTCAGTGTCTTCGTCTCTTCCCTCATTATAAGACCATGGCCACTTGTTGCTACTTAGATTATTTTTTCTCTTTTGCCAACTTTACTAGGTTTTGTCTGCAAATTGGCCTAAAAAAATATTTCTATATTATTTGCCACTCTGGAAGACTTGCGAGCAGCAATGGTGATGTTCCAAGAGCTCTCAGAAAATGTTTATTAGGACATGTCTGGTGCAGTGGGGCTCTACATTTTGGCCCCACAGGCCAGAGGAGTGGGGTAGGACTAGTCTGTGAGCAGGATCTGGCCCTGCGTGCCAGGATCAGGCCCTGGGGCTTGCTGTCATCCCCTCCCTGCCCTAAGCTCTGGGATTGGTCCCTGGGGGCCCAGTGTCATCAACGCTCTTTGGTAATTGGTCTCTGGGGGGCCTGCCACCACCCCCTCCCACCCAGCACACTGAGGTTGGGTCCCAGGGGCCTGGTGCTGTCCCCTTCTGGCCCCCCACACAGGGACTGGGCCCTGGAGCCTGGCCATCTCCGCCTGACCACGCACACTGGGATCAGGTGCCCAATTTGGTTCTCAGGGCTTGGGGCTTCCCATGGTTGTGGAAATTTGGTGACAGGGGAGCAGTGCCACCAGTCCCCCACCACCAAATTTCTAGATCCATAGATAGCCCTACGGGGCAATTGACATAGGGCTGTGAACCAGATTGAGCTTTGCTGGTCTTTGACAACTTAAAATGTTTCTGTAAAGATCATTGTTATGGTAAAATAATAAGATATAAAATTGATGTGTCCTCTTAATGAGGTATGGCTAATCACAGGGCTCATGGTTTTCCTGTTTAAAAATACCAAATCCTCTGAATAAAACCCCAAAATATTTTTTTATACTGTTCTCATTACTTAAGCAATTTGGGCTGTCCTGTTAAACCTGCTGATACACATCATCACCTCACCACCAGCAGAAAAAGCTCTGTAAAACCATTCACGTTAAAAAATTTTGTGATTGGTATGTTTGTGACCGTTTTAAACATGATATGCTGTTTTCCAAAACTCCCCATATCCCTGGCAATTCTCCAAGTGCTGGGTCTGTCTTTCGTATGTGTTCCTATGTATTTTTCCTAAATGCAGCAGTGCCTAATAACATTCATTTTGTACCTCTCTTAGCATTTCCAGGCCTAACCTAACTGCAAATGCAAATAAGCCAAAGTCCTTAGTTTCACTAAACCTTATAAACAATTAATAGATTGAATAGCACTGTCCCTGTTCCTTTGCATTTTGAACCCTCCACTTGGTGGTTCTCTGCTTCCTCCTCGTCTCCTTCATCCCATCTGGGGTCTTCCCATCTCTTCCAGGCCTTGTGTGAGCCTGTACATATCATCTGCTTAATCAGGAGCTGCTGTGTTAATAGCGTTCTCCTTTTAGTGGCCTCACTGGCTGGGGAGACTGGAAAGGAAGGTTAACTATTCTTCAAAGCTTCCATCCTGCATCATCACACTAAAATGGCTGCTGTCTGAAACAATATTTTTACTTTTTTTCATAAATTTCTTGGCTCAAACACAGAGTAATGAATAAGAAGGGAAAAATGTTTCTTAAACCCCACAGGCAATGCCCTTTAGGCCTCTGAATCCATGTGGCTCTGCAAAGTCGTAAGTCATTTAGTTGATTCACAGTTCCTCTGATTCTCTAGTTTGCTTGTTCCCCTGCTGAGTTCGAGCTGTAGTTGTTAAAAGTAATCTCTGGTTTTTGTTGTGCTCTTTAGCCTTCTTTACATCCTTGAGAAGGTTTATGAGACAAACTATTTGGTGCCCAAAGACTAAGAGAATGGTTTTTAGTGCTCACCTGCTCCTGTTTTCTAGTTCTGGTGCTGCAAGAGAGGTTTCTTTCCAGAACTGCTCCGGAGAAGAAGTTACAACCCGTGCTTTTCTAATGTAAAATCCTGTAGGGTAAATAGTCAGCTGAGATGACGAGGAATCCCTGGAAAAATGCAGTCAATGGGACTGAGTGGGAATGGAGGGGATGGGGTCATTGCTTATAATTGTAAGCAGCTAACTTAGGAGGTGTGAGCTGTTAATAATTATGAAAGTCATTCTGGGCTTTCGGGACTGTCCTGGGGCAGATGAGATGAAACTACTTGGTGGTTCTGATACTTGATATGGAATTACAAAAATGTTGTCTGGATTATATTAACATACATCTGCATGTGATTATCCACCCTCTGCCTTTAAAAATGATCTGGGTTCACTTGGCCACAATATATATATGGTATGTTTAATATATAATACACATTTATAAAGTATAAAAGGAGTTTTGTAACTTGCTAACCACACTTCAGAATGGTGTTGAGTTTGTAAATATATATCAATTACCAAAGGTGCCGAAAGTGGTGGAGTGAGGGACACTCTCAAAGATGACAGGGAATTTTAAGTGCAAGCTTTAAAAGCTTCAGGGTTAAATTCTGCCAAATAATTTTAATTTTGCCTTTGCTCTCCCCCAAATTTGTGCAAATTTGGCAATGCCAAGCCAATGACTGCATCTATAGGAGCGTGTTCCCAGCAGTGGATGGCTAATGACGGTATATCTGCTGTAGCCTGTTCCTAAGCTAAAGTTAGCACAACATAATTTTAGTTTTAAAGGAATGGCTGAGAAACAAATATATATATTCAGTCTACAGGACACTGTTGTCTTGTGCTTTAGAGCTGCCATGCTTGGAAGGCAAATTTTTTTGTCAGGAAAAGGAGTGTTCTGAGTTATTTGTGCTTTTTGCATCAGTCTTCATGCTCACCAATTATAGCTTAATTTGCAATAGCTTCATTATGAATCCTTATTTTGGAGGGGAGGAGGAAGGGAAAGAATCTTCAAAGATCTTTCAGGCTGTAAATTAAACGGAGGTTTAACTGTGGTAACAGTGGATCTTGGTAGGTCTAATGGCTTCAAGAAAACTCTTAGGAGATGCGTGTGTGGTGGGAGAACTGAGCGAGTCATGTTGGGAATATAGGGCCTTCATTTGTGGAAGCCTACCTTGACCTTTAGCTTCAGAAGAGTTGCAGTTATTCACATCAGCACAGCATCGGGCTCCAGGCCTCTCATATTGTGTGTCCTTGTATTCAGGGATGTGTGTGTGTAGAATGTTAAGGGGTGAATAATGGACCACAGGAAACAATCGTGCATGTGGAGCATGGATTAGGCATGTTGGGCAGAATCCTATTTAACCATATGCACCTAAATAGCACATACACTGCTGCATATCTCCAGTTTTTGGCCCTTACACACACTTAATGATTCAGCTCTGGCTGCACAAGTGTCTACAGTCCCACTGAGCATGCTCATTGGGGCCCTGCTCTGGCCAGGCAGGTACATGGCCTCAGACACTTGCCCAGGTATACACCTAAAGCTGAGTAAGTCCTGAAATTGTAGCTGGGCAAAATCCCTTTGACTCATGATGATAGGCAGAAGAGAACCCTGCCTTGTCCTAGTCCCAAAACCAAAGTGCTTAGGGCAGTTGCCCAGGAAATGGGAAACCCAACTTCAGTGCCCTCCATTCTCACCAAGGTGTTTGAACCTCTATCTCATGGCTTCCCAGCCAAGTGCTCTAACCCCCAGGCACCAGATCAGACCTTATCAAACTACTCTCCTGCCCTCCCCATGGGGCTGGCCCACTGGGTAACCAAGAAAGAGTAATTTGTAGGGCAAAGAGGAAGAGAATAAGCCAGCAAGTGTGCGTTTCAGTGAGATGTCAGTTGTACTGCATGGGAGAAAGCCCTAGTTCCTAGCTTGGAGCCTTGCTCTCAATGAGGCAGAAACTTCCCTGCTGCTTTCTGTCCATTTTATCCAATAAAAATACAAGGTGCAGTGGTTCAGCTTCACAGAGAGGGTTAGAGTAGTGTTTGATAATGCCTAACCTGTGGCCTGGTGGTTAGACCAGAGACCTTCTGACCAAGAGGCACTAGAACCCAGGCCTTGCACTCTGTGCAGAAGTCCTTTAACCACTAGGTTATTGGGTTAAAGCAGTGGTGCTCAGCCCCTGGCCTGCGGGCCAGATTTAGCCCCCAGCACTGCATCATCTGACCCACTGGCTCTCCCTGATTCTGCAAGTTTGACAGTGGGGGAGCAGTGGTATCTGTTTTGCTGCCAAATTTCCGGACTCAGGGGAAACTCTAGGCCCTGCATTAGTCCTGGCATGCAGGGCTGGGCCCCAGGGACCAATCCTGGTGTGCAGGAACAGGGCTGGGTCCCAGGGCCTGATCCAGCCTTCAGACTCACCCCACACCATTCATTTGGCTTTCAGGTCCAAAAGCTTGAGCACTGCTGGGCTAAAACATTGGAGGGTGGTTCTCCATTTTTTCCCCATGACAAAATAGCAGCCACAACTGTGTATAAGGGCCAAAAGTGCTGTTATGCAGCTGCATACAGGCCATTAGGTAAATAAAGTTGGGATCCTGCACAGTGAGTGCATGCTGGTTCTCTTCCCCCCCCCAAAGAAGTCACTAATGATTTGGAGTGTCCTATTGTTTGGACGAGACTTCCTGAAAAACTGGCTCTCTGTGACACGTGTCAAGCAAAATACTGACTACCGAGATATCAGAAATCACTAGTTTCTCTTGAAAACTTGGGTCTGTAGCATTTTTTTACCCTTTTGATTCTTATCAGCTCTTGACCTGGTAGCTCAGAGCAGGGGCATATTGAAGTCCTGGCTATACCATTCCTTTAGTTGTGTATAATTTAGCCCCTTAACTGGTGGTTAAAATGAGGGAAAGAGAAGACCCCACAACTGTCTGGATCTTAGCCGATTTCTGAAGTCAGGGCTCACCTCCTGACTGATGCTGGGTAAACCAGTTTAGGTTTTCAGTTGTACTGTCAGAGACCAGTGAAACTCTCCCCTCCAGGTACCACTTAGATGCAGCTTTCCATCGCTGCCATCTCTGCCTCAGCTTGCCCCTCCCTTCACTATGGCTTTCTCATTTATTTTTGTTCACTAGCTTCCACTGGCTTTTGGGGCTGATGTAGTCAAGAGGCACAAAAATCAGATGTGCAAAGAGGGATGTCAGGTAGCTTAGCACACCAGGGAACTAAGCACTTCTGTGTGTATGGAACTAAAGGTTATGTTATGTTAATATAGTAGTTCATAGACATTAACTGTGCTTAATGTTTAATCTTAAAAATGCATTAGTCTTTTGGGTCCATTAAGATCGATTAAAGTCCCTTCGGTGGGCCTAAAACCCTGGATTTCAACTGGGGCATCCATGTACCTGCAACTCCAGGGCATAATAGAAGATGTTTACTCTTTGGGAATCAGTTACTATGACTACAAGGATATTAGTAAAGCAGGAAACCTAATCTATAATAATAAAATAAGGGACTTCCATGCATTTATATTCATGAATTCTCAGAACTACTGAATATTATTATCCTTAACCGTTTTGTTTAAAACAGTAAATGCATGCATATTGCAGAACTGGTTCATTCTCAGGGTCACTTCTCAGCCTATAAAATAGCATTTCTAATTTATATTCTTGTCTTGATAAGCTACTGCAAATACTCTCTTCAAAATGTAAAACTTGCTCTTTGTGCTATATTTATTTTCCTTGTGGTAGATACTCCTGTTTGTTCAGTTGGTGAATTCCCTTCCTCTCCTCTCCACACACATTCTGCAAACTTAACAAAAACCATGGATGTTCATAAAAACCTGCTAAATGTACCATTTGCATATTGACAGGAGTGACACTCCAATGCCACTGCAGCTGCCGTCACAATGCACCTACAGAGCTGAGGTGGGAACACAAAGAACTTCTTATAAGTGGAAGGATTCTGAGTTCATGTGAACTTGCTTGACTGCCAGCCCCACCGCGCTGTCTGCACGAAGACCCCCACTGCTAACAGTAGTTTAAAACTGGCCTAATTTGTGGAGTAGGCTGAATCAGTAGGAAGATCATGATCAATACGGTGCCCTAAGTTTTCAAAAATGACATCTCAATTAGGGCTCTTGATTTTGAAAACCTTTTCAAGGGACCTGTCCACTGACCCTCTGAAAATGAGGCCTATATAAATTGGGTCAAGGTGGGTGCCCCCTTAGCTGGCCTGCGGTCCACAGACAAAATGTCGGTCTGAGTTGCACAGACATCTGAGATCTACCTCCACCCTCAGCAAAAAATCCTAGTGGTGGACCTCCCTTATTCAAGAAAGTGATTCATGAACCTTCTCCAATTCATTATTATACAGAGCAACTGCACCCCTAAGTGTGTGTCAGCCCTGTGGCAGCTACAGCTGTTTACACTAGAGAAGTCTAGGGGGAGAGGAAAGCATGTATATATTACTGACCCCCCCCCCCCCCACACACACACACACTTGTGGCTTCAGGGTGGTTTCTGCTGCTTCTCTTTTCTCTTAGGCTCACTGTTCACTACAGCCTTTTACCATGCTCCACTTAGTAGATGGTGCCTTTCCAGTATGCGCTTTTCTCTCTTGTGGAGCTGCTGCAGTAGAGCCACCAAAAGTGCATGAATGTGCATATGCCAGGGATGGGCAAAATGTGGCCCGGGGGCCAGATGCAGCCTGCCAGGCCATTCTATCCGGTCCGTGGGCCCCCCCCCACAAAATTAAGAAAATTAATATTTATCTGCCACTGGCTGCCTGTCATGCGGCTCTCAATGGCTTGTCAAAACTCGGTAAGCGGCCCTCTGCCTGAAATAATTGCCCGCCCCGGCATATGCCCTTGTATTTAGCACTGGTGGCTTGTGTCTGCCTGCTGAAATTTTGGTATCCAAGGCAGCTGAGTGTAGACACATCCATTGAGACCAGTGGGCTGTCTCTGTATCATCCTTGCATCCAGTAGAGAGACAAAATCAACAAAGCCATTGGGTTTTGCTTGGCCACCAGCAGCCACAGTGTAGGGCAGGGGAAGAGAATTATTTGTGTCTGCAGGCCACATAGGCAGTTTTGGGGAGCTGTTGTGGGTCACTCTTCTCTCCTCTTCTCCCCCGCAAAAGCCCAGAGTTTGCATGCCCTGTTGCTCCTCACCACCACCAGTGCCCAAAGCAGCTGAGTACATGGTCCTGGTCCTGGCCCTGGCCTGCCCTGCATCTGCTGCAGACTCACCCCATCTGGCATGGACCAGCTCTGAACCAGCTGGGACCCGTGTGCATAGCCCCGACTCTGGTGTGTTTTGCGCCTTCTCTGGACCTGCCTACCCACAATGAGCAGCAGTGGTGGCCAGGCAGAAGCTGCTGCTGGGCGTGGGGGAATCCCCCCGCCCCCCACTGCCACAACTGCTGGACCCTTTTTGCTGCAGCTGCCCAGAGCCTGTGCCCAAGCTGTCCTGGGGCTCCTCTTCACTGCTACTGCTGACCCACTGGGCAGCCCGGAGGCAGTGGTGGTGACTGCAGCAGAGAGGAGCCACAGGGCAACCCAGGTGTGACATCTGTAGCAAGAAGGGCTCAGCAGCAGCAAGGGGGAGGGGGCCACTTTTCCTCAGCTCCCAGCAGCATTTTCTGCCCAGTCACAGCTCTGGCTTATAGTGGGTGGGCAGGTCTGGAGCAGGCATGGGGCGGGGTGGGGTCAGAGCTGTACACACAGGTCTCGGCTGGTCCACTCCAGCCGGGGTGAGTCCAGTGGGTGTGCGCCAGGGCTCGGGCTGCAGACGGGTCCCTACCAGTCTTCAGGGGGCCAGTACCAGTACCAGCAGCAGCCAGAAGGAGCCACCCCAGCCCCACTGCCTGCCCAGGGTGACCGGATGTGCCATGTGCTGGACAGCACCTGGTCCAGGCAGGACCAAGGGACCCATCGTGGGCTGGACAGAGTCCTTTCACTGGCTGGATCCAGCCTGCTAGCTGTATATTGCCCACCCCTGGTGTAGGGGAAGTGCAAAGACGCCAGAGAAGTGTTGTTGCCCTCAACCCCCTGCCTCTTGTCATGCCCTGGTGTAGGAATGAAGTCAACTGTGACTGCTCTGGTCATGCTTATGGTACCAGAGAGTATCTAAAGATAGGGTGACCATATGGGACAATGTGAAATCTGGGGCACTGTGCCCCTCTCCTCCCCCTCCCCCTCTCAAGTCAGCAGCATTGCTGCAGACAGAGGTGGGGAAGAGTGGGGGAGTGCAGGGTGGCATGGTGCAGCTCTGGTATTATTATTCAGGCAGCTAAGGGAGTCAATAGCCCAATAATGAATTGTTCTGTACTTCACAGGTGTTAAGCCATCTCCCTTTTTTCATGGTCATTCCACTAATCAAGCTAATCTATTTTAAGGCAATTTTGATGTCTGCTAGGGCTTCTTATTTCATGGCTTGTGCCCAGGATACTTGTTTTAATTTTCTATGGTGGCCAGGAGACCAGCCTCCAAAATTTAGGACTGTCCTGGCCAAACTAGGATGTATGC
The DNA here is from genome assembly GCF_030867095.1 of Alligator mississippiensis. Classification (NCBI taxonomy): domain Eukaryota; kingdom Metazoa; phylum Chordata; order Crocodylia; family Alligatoridae; genus Alligator; species Alligator mississippiensis. The sequence goes on along the minus strand of NC_081825.1, from coordinate 181,779,661 downwards.
CCCTCTAAAGAAGACCTAAATTCTTCCTATTATAGAAATTTGCAACCGCATAACTAAATTGATTTAGCTGCTTTAATGCATCTTGTCGTTGTGTTTTTTACTGATATAAAGCAGGGTCACCCCAACCTCTCACCAGTGCAGGTCATATACAGGGTTTTATGCGGGAGTGACTACATTGGTATCATTACCCCAATGTGTAAAATGTAAATGGGGCCTTAGCAAAGGGAAGCAGACCTTGAAGGGGAGCCAGCAGCAGTTCTCTTGAAACAAGACTAGATGGAGCTGAAGAGCTGTCATTTGTTAACATATCTGCTTGCCAAATCAATCCCAGAATATTTCTAACTGGCAGGAGGCCTGACCCAAGCATGAACTTCTGGTTGAAGAATAAAACCTGATTGCAGAAAGAGAAGATGGGGCTTCTCTTGTATACTGTGGGCTGAAGGTGGAGAGAAGTGTGCAGCTGAAATCAGAAGCACTGACACTTCTTACCCTCCATCAACTTCCATTCCTCCCCCTTTCTCTTAAGTGCAGAAAATGCAAGAATGCTCATTCCATTTGAGATGCATTGCTGAAAACAACACAGGTCTTTTTCCTAGAGCGATTAGGTGATGAATGATGAGTAAAGGATGAAGGCCTAAGACCAAGCAAGAAGGATTTATTGTGTGTACTTGGAAAGATGAAGGAGCATTGCACATTTACAGGTATATTTGGAAGAAGACAGGCCGCTAAACTGTCTAAGGCTGGGAACCTGTGTCACTGACTGTTGAGACTCAGTCCTCATCTCCTGAAACCTAGATTACCTGGATTCACAGCTTCTTTTACATTAAAAAGAGAGCTTTTTTAAAAAAAGCATCTAGATTTGGCCAGGATTATGTAGCTGCACTGCACTGGCTTTGCTGCAGGCCTAGTTTCTTGGGCACGTGTCAGTTGTAGCGATCCCTCCATTTAGCAAGCTCTGTCCCACTCAAGTCAGTAGAACGCTCCTCGGTGACCTCTTGCAAAATACTGTTTGCTCTCCCATTCCTCCTGCAGGGCTTTTAAGTCTCTGCCTTGAGGCTTCCACCCATCTTGTTTCACATGAGCTCAAAAGTCCCCCAGCCATTATATATGCTGAAATCTCAGCAAGCTGGGACTGCATGCAGTCTGCCTTCCAGCCAAGCCCTGCTGTGTATGTAAGAAGGCCCGATCAAAACCCTGGGTCCCAACCCAGTGTGGGGTCTGACTCCTGAACTGAACTGTGCAGTTCAGCCCTAGGCTCTTCCCTGCATGCACAGCTACTTTTGTTTTTTTGGTTTGTTTGCTTCACTCTGTTTAAATCTCAGCCCGCCAGTCTGTCTGACTATAAAGCCCTGATTAGCAGCATGCAGCTTTATGCCTGGATTAGTCTTCTTCCCATGGTTTTGATGTTGGTCCGGGGTATCAATTAGCATCTCCAAAATATGTGAACCAGTTCCAGCAGATGTATCCTCTTGTCAGCTTTTGCATTTCACTTATGACTGACACCACCTGTGCTGTTGCAGCCCCTGCGTGATCTGCATCAGCAGCAGTTAAGCAAGTTCCTCCAGATGTTCTCAGAACAACAAAGAGCTTTTTTTTTTTCTTACCATCGTAGTAGCTCTTTCCTGACCCAATAGAGCACAGGTTGTGCGCACGTGGCCTTAAAACATCTTCACCCAGGATCTTTGAAAACTAGGTGCCCAAACCATGAGCCACAGGCTGCATAGCTTTTAGGATGATCAAGTGAGCAGTAGAGCTGTTACTATAACAATGATTGCTAGTCTGCCACTGACCTTTAGTCTGACCTTGGGCAAAACATAGAATGACATAAACACTAGGCTAGAAGGGGCATCCACTAGTCCAGTGGTTCTCAACTTTTTTTGTACCGGGACCCATTTGTAAACATCAACGCCCAGTCCCAACCCAGTGCCCCTCACTCCCGACCCACTGCCCCCCACTGCCAGGCCCTAGCCCCTCAGTGTGTGGGGCAGGGGGTGGGTGTGTGGGGCAGGAGAGGCCCACAAGCAGTTCGTTCATGGACCTTTCATAGATTCTTGCTACCCACAGGTTGAGAAATGCTGACCTAGTCCAACCCCCTGATCAGGGCAGAATCATCGCTTTTCTAAACCAGCCCAGATGAATGTTTGTCCAACCCGCGCTTCCAAACTTCCAAGGATGGAAATTCCAGAGCCTCTCTCGGTAATCTCATCCAATGCTTCCTGATAGCCAACCTCAGTCTCCCTTGTTGCAATATAAGACTAATTCTTGTCCTGTTTTCAGCAACATGGAATAATTGATCACCAGCATCTTTATAACCACCCCTTTTGTACTTGAAAACTGTTATCAAATGCCTGCTCAGTCTTCTTCAGACTACATTGTTGTTCTTTCAGTCTACCCTCCTATGACATGTTTTGTAGACCTCTAGTTGTTTGTGTTGCATACGGCATTCCTGTCAATAGATTCTAGTGTGATATCAACTTTTTATGCAATAGCATTGACTCACATGAAGTTTGCAGTCCTCTATAATCCCCGATTCTTTTCTGCAATAAAATTACTTTTCACTCTCCCTCAATCCCTTTCCCCTCAACCCTCACCAGCATCTTCTGTATAATGGACATAGCAGTACTTACCTTCCTTTGAAATATACAGATGGAAAGGCATTAAGTAAAACCTTGTTCAGTTTTTAATGAACTGTAAATTAATATTGCTCTTTCTTTCTCTCTCATTTCTTTTTGACAGATATGTCACCTGGGACCTAAAGGTAACTGGCAAAAGCTTCTCCTGCACAAGAGGAGGGAAGAAAAGCCTTGTTCCAGAGCCAGCCCTCAGGATGTGGACAGCAGTTGTATTTGTCCTGTTGATTTGCTCGTGCATATCTGAAAACAGAATTTCCATCTTAAAGGAGCGAGGGGCCCGGGTAATACAGATAAACAAACTAAGCAGTGAAAACCAGTGCAGACAAGCTTGCAAAAACCTATCTGTTTCAGGTGAGGCCACCTTCCTTTAACTTGAAAGCAGTCTGCAGTTTTCCTTTGCTTTAAAGAGCTCTACCCTTCCTCCAGAATACCTCCTTTTTTCACTCCACTTGTTTACAATTGTTTATAATTATGGCTTCTGTGTGCAGTCCTGTGGTGGCTAAATAATTTCTGACAGCTTTGTTTAAATTGAAAACAGAACAGCCATTTCCCAGGGCTTTTCTTGCTTCCGTAAGAAGCAGCATTCATGCACTCCTGATGAGTGCTGATAGTGTGCAAATGATATTATGTCACTGAACTCTAATGATCAGTGGACTACACAGACAGATGTTTGCAGCTGTACAGTGCCACAGTCGACTGCTGTGCTAGGGTGAGCAATTTTTGCTGCCCGATATTTCGTCTTGGGATTTTTATGACTTGCAAGAAAGCAGATGTTCAGTCCCCACTAGCTTTCCTGAGAGGTGAGGAGAGTGGTGATTTGGGGTGTCCAGTCTGAGATGCCTTAAAAGGTACCCTGGTTTCCAGTGGGGTTGCATGCTCACCTCTCAAATCTGGCCTTTTTGAGATGTGTTCATTTGGGTGCCTAAAGTCATTAGCCAGTTTGAAAAGTCTTGGCCTTGGTTAAAAATAAATAAATAAATAAATTGGAGCAGTCTGGGTGAAGTAAATGGACTTTCATAAGAATCTCTGCACCGGATTTGTCTATTCATAGATGTTAGGGGCGGAAGGGACCTCAATAGATCATCGAGTCCGACCCCCTGCATAAGCAGGAAAGAGTGCTGGGTCTAGATGACCCCAGCTAGATACTCATCTAACCTCCTCTTGAAGACCCCCAGGGTAGGGGAGAGCACCACCTCCCTTGGGAGCCCGTTCCAGACCTTGGCCGCTCGAACTGTGAAGAAGTTCTTCCTAATGTCCAATCTAAGAGAATCTAGTTTCTCTCCATGTGTTGGTTGGTAACAGGAACATCATCAAACTGCTTTTAATACCCAGTACTTTCAAACTTGGGTACCAAAAATATATGGCTTAAGTTCCTTCCTCCCCTCGTGGATCTGCCACAAAGGGGCTAGGCAAATCCACAAATCAGGCCAATGATTTAGGAGCTCAGATGTGGATTTATGTGCTAAATGTAGGCCCTGAAGGTAGGAAACTCTTAGTCTCTGCTCTTCCAGGTGGCCCAGTTGTTAGAGACTATACCCACTTCCTGATTATAGTGATTGACAGAAAGGCATCAGAAGAAGTTCAAGCACTTCACACATGTCAACTTTAGGCTCTCAGTTCTCCTTAACCATTGGCCCATTCTATTCCCTGTCACTCTTCCTCATTAGAATTGTTATAAGAGCATGGTAGTTTTCCATCAGGGGATACTGAGTGTAGTTCCCGTGGGCAAGATTAATTGGTTAAGAAGCCTCCTGTTCCAGTTTCAAGAAGTACTCTAAATTGCCCTCCCCCACAGCAGAGTGAAGAGCTGCAGCTAGGCTGGACCAGCTCCAGGCAGCAGCTCCCTCCACAGCCCAGTAAGCAGGACCCAGCGCAGGAGGAAGCACCACATTGTCATAGCTGCCAACGTGAGGCAAAACTCTGCACTACTGCCGCACCTTACCGTGGTGGCCATGGTGGCACAGCGTTCCTTTCCGCACCAGGTCTCGTCTGCTGGGCCGTGGAGGCAGCTTCTACTTGGAGCAGGCATGTGCCCCCTGCCTCCCCTTTGTTCCCTCTCTCCTGCCCCCATAGACTTACCTGGAGGGAGCTGAGGGAGCTGTTCACTACCTTGCCTGGCTGCCATGTGCATGTATGCATGTGCACATACACATAGTATCCCTGTGTCTTGCTCCCCACAACTCTAAGCAGCCTGTTGCATCCTGGAATTCAGCCAACCTGGAAAAACCCTCAGTTTCCCACATTTTTCTCCATCAAAGGAGAAAAACGTTCTCTTTTCAAAGAGAAAATGGCATTTTTTCTTGGCAGGTGGAAAACCTGGATCTCTGGTGATCATGTTCCTTCCCCACTTAGGGAGTAATAGAATTTCTCAGGAGTCAGGCAAGGGAGGTGCGTTCTCCGCTTTGTTTAGGAGCCTGGCATAATTTTCCTGGCCATGGGCAGGAGTCCAGTTGTCAGAAGGAAGGATCAGTGATGCTCTAGTTGAGCTCTGCTTCCAATCCTACATTCCACCTGAACTCCTAGTCTAACTGGATGTTTCTCCAGAAAAGAGAGCTTTGAAATAGTTGATATGCAAGCTATTCCTGTTCAGGCTTCAGAATTAGTGCCCCATTTGAGACGAGTGAGGCCTCTTAGTGTGTCTGTTAGTGCTGTTGCATCAGAACATCTGCTTGTGAATTCAGGCCATGGGTATGTGAGCAGGTTAACCCACAGCAAGTCAAGCTGTCCCAGTTTATGAATGCATGACACAGTCTTGTCTCAACAGTGGCAAACACCACTTGACAAATCAAGGACCACTTTCTCACATCTTCATGTTCACAGCCTGTTTGCTTTTGTCCGGTTGTAATTTGTGATTGGTTTATGCGTGTGTTTTACCTCTCCATTCATGTGTCCATTGCCTCAGTAAGACTGACCTGTCAGATGACCCATTAAGATTTTTGTATTTGCTTACTATAATTTCTTGCATACAGGATGCCCCTATATCTATCATGCACCTTGTTTTTGAAAGGCAGAATGAAGAGTAAAAAATATGTCTTGTAGAAACCGAGTAGCAGCAGTTAGAGAGCTGAGCCTGCTCTTAAGCTTGCTACCAGCCCTGCATGCTGGATGCTGCCCTTGGACCGACCCCACGTCCCAAGGTCTGTACATGGCCCGACCCCATGCACTGGCCCAATGCAGCACTCAGGGCTATGTCATCTGGCTGGAGGGCTGTCCATTGTTTTGTAATTTGGCAGCAGGAGAGTGGTGGCAGCATTGGAAGATAGAACTGAGTGCATACTTGGTAAATATGCAGATTATAACAAACTTGCAGTTCGGGGAATTGCAAAAACTCTGGAGTGAAAAGCCTTCATTTCTAAAGTTCTGTGGTAGGCAACAGAGGGAATTAGAAAATTTGGGATCTGTTCAAGAACTTCCAGAGATGGATAAAATTAGTACTAACTGCCATAGATTCAAGCGGGTAGGATGGCATGATCAAACCTGAAACAATAGATACATAGAGGGTATTGTACTCGAATAAGTTCATCAATCAGTAGGTTGTAAATTGCTTGGCACCAAACGTGATTGATCGTGAGGAACACCTGTAGGACAACACAACAAAAACAGACATGGAAAGGTATGAAGGAATGCTGTAAATACAAAGATCGTCAATCAGCAAATTGTAAGAAGCAATAATGCAGGCTCAGTGGAAGCATTTCTAATGCATAAAAAGAGTAGAACAGAAATGTGCTCTGGATTTGTGTTTAAACCCTGCTGTCTGTCAATCTGATCACATGACTGATAGTATGAATGTTGGCTACATTAAGTATATGCTTGTTGAATAACTACAGGTTTCAAACCGTGTTGTAATAGAACCTAATAAGTCCTATTAAAAGCCCTGAAGGAGGGATTTGATAACAGTCTTCAAATACCTGAAGGGTGGAGATAGACTGTTCCTGGTGACTGCAGGAGATAGGGCAAGGAGCAATGGGCTTAAATTACAGCAAAGGAAATATAGGTTGGGTATTAGGAAGAACTTTCTCACTATGAGGGTGGTGAAGCATTGCAGCACAGCGCTCGGAGAGGCTGCGGAATCTCCATTCTTAGAAACTTTTAAGAACAGGTTAAACAAACACTTGTATGGGTGATTTAGGCCTGGAGAATCTTGCCTTGACAGGGGGTTAGACTAAATGATCTCCTGCGGTCCCTCCCAACCTTACTCTTCTATGGGTGTTTATACACGTGCTGCAAGAATGGGGGAGGGGGTTGGGCGCTTTAATTAGCGGCTCCAATTAAACTGCTCTAATTAAACTGCCCGGAGCATCCAGTGTATCAGCGTCCCTGCGCTTCAAAATGGCAGCAGGGGTGCTTTATTTAAAGCACAGGGACATTGATGCGCGAGATGCAGGAGGCTGCTGGAGCTCAGTAATTGCCACGCTCCAGCAGACTCAATTCATCGAGTCTGCTCCGATTTGCTGGAAAATTAGCATGTTGAGCAGCCTTCCTGCTCGTGTGTAGGCACCCAATGATTCTACCGTACCAAAAGAAAGTCATAGGCCAGGTTTGGCCACCTTAGCTATGTTGACTATGGGGGTGGGAAAAAAAAATATCACCCCCAAACTGACATAGTTACACCAACCAAAACCCCACATAGGAGCAAATGATGTCTGCAAAATGGTCCTTATGCTTGCATAACCTATATCACATGAACAAGCAGTACAACGATGCATCGGCAAAAGAATGCCTTTTTGTTAGAATAAGCTGCATCTGCCCTTAGAGCTTTATTTTGGCTATACAGGCAAAGCCTTTGTAGACTAATTTAGCTCCTAGGGTAGTCTGTTATGCAGAGGAGTAAAGATGCCTTACTCCATAATAGTTTATTGTCCTTCCTGCGGAGGAATGAGCTACGTGGATAAAACCATGTTCGCATGGGCTGGGGGTGTGCCACTTCAACTGTTTTGGGAAAGAAGCAAGACTTGCTAGGGTAGATGACCCCCTTATATTTTGTTCACTCAGGACAGGAACATTGTTATCTTTTTCCAAGGCCACAGCTGGGGCGTATAAATAATAAAGATGAAGACATCTTGAGCGTTTAGCCATGATGCTGCCATCTGGATTCTGTGAGGGTGAATGTGCAGAGCCCACAAGTCCTGAGGGTGCAGTTTGGTTTGTACAGATCGCATTGTTGTTCCTACCCGTCCTCCCAATTCTGTTCTTTGTAGCCAGCTCCAGGTTGAAACAGAATATTTCAGGTGATTTTTATTCCCCCACTGGTTCACGGAAGCAGGGCTGGCTCGCTGTGATTATGTGATGGTTCTCCAGTACACTGTAGAACAAGGGATAGCACAGCATGTCTGCACAAGCAGTCATCCTTGTTCCCGACATACCACAACACACCTGTGTGCTTTGTTCCCACTTGTCTGCAGAGATTGTTGCTATCTCTTGTTTTGGAGGCTGTGAATTTTAGGAGTATCCTGTGTTTAAGTAAAAAGTCACTTGTATTCATGGCCAAATCCTGGGGGGCCTTGCATATTCCCCTTTAAAGTGCCTATGAATGGGTTTATATTTTTTCAGTTCATTTGGTATCTCGAATATCTTTTGAGGTAAGTATGTGGCTGACTGACTATTAAGACAGAAGAGGAAACGTGTTGTTGGGGTTGTGCCTGCCTTTTTCCTCCCAGGAAGTCAGGAATTGTAGTGTCCATAGATTTCATAGACATTGTGGGCTAGAAGGGACCTTGCACGATCAAGTCCAGTCCCCCTGCCATAGGCAGGATGTCTGCTGGGGTCAAATGATCCCAGCAAGATAAGCATCCAAAAGCCTTGTGAATGAGTTCAGAGTAGGTGCTTGCACCACCTCTGGGGGGAGTCTGTTTCAGACCCTGGACACTTGGACTGTAAAGAAGTTTTTCCTTATGTCCAGTCTAAATTGGCCTTCCAGGAGTTTGTGGGCATTATACCTTGTTATCCCTTGGGGAGCCCTAGTAAACAGACATTCTCCCAGATCCTGATGCACACCCCTTGTATACTTATAGGCTGCCACCAAGTCCCCCCAGAGCCTTCGCTTCTCCAGGCTGAAGAATCCCATGTCCCTCAGCCTCTCCTCATAAGGCTTGCCTTCTTGGCCTCCTTTGGACTCTCAAGCTTATCCATGTCCCTTCTGAAGTGGGGGGCCCAAAACTGGATGCAGTACTCCAGCTGTGGCCTCACTAAGACCAAGTAAAGCAGGAGGATGATGTCCCTAGTTTTGCTTGAGGTGCATCAGTGGATGCACGCCAGTGTTTGGTTTACTTTGCTGACCACGGCATTGCATTGGTGGCTCATGTTCGTCTTGTGGTTAGTCAAGACCCACCCAAGTTTCTTTCAGTCGTGGTGCTAGTGAGCATAGCACTGCTGAGCGTATAAGTATGATGCTGGTGTTTCCTCCCAAGGTGGAGCATCCTGCACTTGTCTACATTGAATGCCATCAGGTTTTGGTCTGCCCACCTTGTGAGCGTGTCCCTAGCCTGTCTTCCAGTGTGACCACCTTCCCCCATAGTTTAGTGTCATCCGCAAACTTTGCCAATCCACATCTGACACCAGAATCCAGATCATTAATGAAGATGTTGAAGAGCACTGGCCCAAGTACTGTTGCTGCTACTGTTCCAGTCCAACTGATTTTGGTATCCTGCACTGGCAGTGGCATAACGAAGGGTAGGGGACTGGTAGGCGTGGGAATTTATCCCGTGTCTAACTACAGGAAACACTGCTATATGAAGAATGATAAACTCCTTCATAACCCCTACCATGATCAGTTTCTGCCCCAAAGCATGTTGTTCAAGTGTAATTTGCTGAGAGCTGTTGATATCCTCTTCAGTGTCTGAAACCATTTAAGATGCAGCTCCTATCTAAGCAACTTACTACCTTAAGGTCCTGATCCTGAGAGAGTTTGGCTGCTTTCAGTCACTGTGGAAGCCAGTAAAATTCCACTTGGCTGGTTTTGAGCTGCCAAAGCTTGAGGAAAATGCTCTTTCCCCAAGTTTATAAATCTTCCAGAAGCTGTTTTGTGTTTGTTGACACTTAGATAATGTTAATGATTTATTTTTAAAACTTCAAGCTTCCCATGGTCTGCAGTGTAAGCAGGTACCTCCAGAGAGAACTTTTAAACAAAATACATCCCACATAGAGCAGGGGTGGCCAAATCTGGGCTCCTGCGTGGAGATCATTGACACTGGGGCATGGGAGTCCCAGAAGCTTTGCCTTGCAGCTCTTTCCGGTCAAAACTTTGGTTTGCAGTTAGGAGGGTTAGGAAGTTTGGCCTCTGTTTGTGAATATAAAGGACATGCCTGACACATGATTTTTCTCTGCCCCTCCTTACACTGAAAGCTTTCAACAAAACATGAAAATGATTCATTTCCTATACCATGCACTGACATCTGCTAATCATTTTAATATTGACAAATTAAATGTTCTGCATAACTGATCCCTTTTAACTTCACTGGAAGCACTCCCTGCTGTCTGGCCACACCTCTGTATTGATTCCTCCTCCCACAGTCACTGTATTTCAGCCTCATTGGGTTGCATGTCCATTTTGCATGCATGCTCCAGGATGTGAAGGCTCAGAGTATATTAGCCATAGTAAAGGGACAACTGTATAGAGAACTCTCCTAGCTCTGTCTTAAAATATGTGCTGTGGCTTTCCTGAAGAAGAGGCAAGATACAGCTCCTCTAATGCTGCTCACACTCGTCCAGCGTTGTTGCTGTTGACCTACTGAAGGTAAAATTGGTTTTAAAGATTCAGGTAGAGAGCTTTGTGGATTGACCTACTCTGGGGCAAACTTCTGATGAGGACAGCTCTATTAGTTTCTTTGGATTTCCAGCCACGGGTCAGAAGTTTGAATGTGATTCTAAAATGTTGAGAGTAAGTGGGTTTTGGTCATGGATGTTTCTGCTGTCAGACTTTTAGGAACTGTAAGTCTAATTTGGAATTGAAATCTGAATGAGGAGAACTCTGTGGGTAATATCTGTGTGTTTCGGGGTGTTCTTTTATCATATGTTTAAAGAAACAATGGAGCGAACTGAGATGGTTTTGCTATCAAAGTGAAATCCGAGTCCGGGCAGGTGGTACTACTCTTGTTCCCGCAAATTTCAAATTAGGAGTGCCTTTTATTGTTTCTCTTGTCTTGTGTTTTAGGTCATCACAGCTGCAACTGGTCCATGTTCTACCAGAACCATTGTGTCCTCTTATATTGTCGCCACTTGGGTGTGTGTCAGAATGCCAGAGCACAAGACATTAAAGATTTCCTTGGAGGTAATTCCTCAGTGTAGGGCTTGTGGTAATAACCAAATGCCTTGTAAGCCTCCTTTAATATGATTCAGTCTCTTATTTTGGTTTTAATCATAAATACCCCACACTCAAACCCTAGAGGTTTTGGCTGAAAGAAGACCACATGATATTTCTGCACTTTAGATTGTGTCCATTAATTGAATAGTGTCCTGGTAGCTGTGATGTCGGAATAACACTATGACCCTTAAGGCCCTTTCAACTGCCCCCTGTTAAAGGGGTCATTCTGTCATGTTACTTTGCAGCCTCCTCTGTCTTGGATAATAAAGGCATAAGGATTTTGGGGGGTGGGTTTAAGAGAAAGGAGGATGCTTTGGCTTTGCTTTGACTGCCAGGATGTCATGCCAGAAGTGGCAGGCTGTATGTGTAAACATTATCAGCTGGGAACCTGGTTTTCTCTGATTAAAAATTGCAAATTCTCTGATTAAAAACCCAAAATCCGTGATAAAAATTAAAGGCCCCCCCCCCCCAGCCCCCACCCAGCGCTGCTGGTGCCCCTCACTCCCTCAGAACAGCCCCCCAGACCCACAGACAGGCAGACACAGATGCACACACAGACACTGACACCCACCCCAGCAGGTAAGTGTGTGTGGGGGGAAGGGGTGGGCAGGGCAGGGGAAAGGGAAGGTGCTGGGGGGTAGTTCAAGAAGAGCAGGAAGCATGCCTCTGTGCCCACTTCCAGGAGCAGGGCCAGGGGGTGAGGGCAGGGGTGCCACTCTGTGGGCCACACACGTGCTGGCTGGCCTGACAGGGGGTTCGCACATGGAGGCCACCACCGCAACTCTGCCACTGCACCCTGCGTTACCATCCCATGGCCACCCGCACAGCTTTGCAGGCAGGTGGTATAGGGCACAGCAGTGGCAGCGTGGTGGTGGCTACCATGTGTGGGCCACATACTTGCTGCATGGCGGGAGGGGGCTTGCACACAGTGGCCGCCATTGCACTGTCGCTTATGCCCCACGACTGGCTGCACGGCTCCGCGGTGGTGTGGGGTAGTGGCGGCTGCATGGTGGCTGGGGGGGTGGGGCTTTGCAGGCAAGCGATGTGGGGCATGGTACAGTGGTGCCCACCATGTGCGGGCCGCACACATGCAGGGGAGGGGGGGCTTGCATGCGGCCGGCTGCATGGTTCCGTGGCCATGGCTCTGCAGCGGTGGCGAGGGATGGGGGCAGGTGGGGCTCTCACACAGTGGCCACTGCTGCTTACCTGTGGAGTCATGGTAGCTGCGTACAAAACCTCCCCGTGCCGCTGCTGCCACCACAGAGCCATGCCCGCGGAGCTGTGCAGCCAGCCGCAGGGTGGCAGCGGCAGTGTGGTGGTGGCCATGGCTGCTGCACAGCGCAGGATGGTGGTGGGGGTGGCTGCATGTTGCCTGGCTGCTACCACACTGCCGCTGCCACCCAGCAGCCGGCTGCACAGCTCCGTGGGCACGGCTCCACGGTGGCAGCGGCGGCGCAGGGAGGCTTTGCATGCAGCGGCCATCACCGCTGGCACGGTTCCACAGGTAAACGGCAGCGGCCACTGCATGTGATCCCCCCTGCCCCCCACAGCCACCAGCCCTCGCCACCGCTGCAAAGCCATGGCCGTGGAACCGTGCAGCCAGCTGCATGTGAGTGGCCCCCTTCCCCACCCCTAGCCAGCCAGCCAGGCGGCATGTGTGTGGGCCGCACATGGTGGGCACCACTACACCGCGCCCTGCATCGCTTGCCCTCAAAGCCCCTCACAGAGGGGCACCCCTGCCCTCACCCCCCAGCCCTGCTTCTGGCTGCAGTGTGCCGCATGGGGTCGGCAGCAACCCCCCGCTTCCTCAGCCCCCTTTCCCAGGCCTGCCCCACAGCCCCCAAGCCCCACTTACCTCTAGGATCCAGGGGCAAAGGGCAAGTCTGAGCCTGAGCCCAGCCTTGGCTTCCTCAGAGGCTCAGGCCCCACCCTTCACCCTCTCCCTTCCCCTCTGGGCAGGGCTGGGGGATTCCCACCCTTTCTGCAGTCAGCTCTTGCAGGCTGGAGGTGTGCCAGCCTGCAAGAGCTCTTCACAAAAGCGGAGAATCTCTGGATTTCTCAGCTAAAAGGGGAAATCCGTGTTTTCTCCGGTTAAAAACAGGGAATCCATGGTTTTCTCCTTTTTTCCACGTAAAACAGAAAACCCGGATCCCCGACTTGCTAGCTGCTGTTTGTACAGTAGTAGGCTGCTTTGTTTTAATGGGAAATGACACCCTTACAAAATGGAGCTTGTTGGCAATTGAGGATCCAATCCCTGTTAAATAAGTCTTGAAAATTCCACCCTACACAAGTTTAAAACAAAATAACTCCTTCCTGGTTCATTTTGTGTCATCTGATCTTGCTGATTTAGCAGCCAGAGTCCCATTAAGACTGTGGGATTCATGCAGCTGTTGAAATGATCATCAACTGAAGAAAGTCTTTCTCAATTTAAAAAGTGGAAATTTTCACAAATGTTAAAGATGGGTAAAATTTGATCTAAATAATGGCCTTGACGGTGTCTTCTTACTGTATAAGCAAGGGCCAGATTCTGTTCCAGCTATTGGGTATCTAAGTGGACTTACATTTCTAAATCATATTCTAGCCTCTCTTGTACAAGTCCCTGGAAGCCTTTTAAGGGTTTTGTAATTTTTGTAACACACCATAATCTTACTCTTAAGGCTGAGTTGCAAAAAAGCAATGAAGAAGAGGAGGGCCCACCTCCTTTTGCTTTAACTAGCTTTTCAGTCTTAAACAGCATGGAATAGGATCTTACTTAGGAACCTAAATCCACCTACACATCTAATAGGTGGAATAGGATCTGACCCAGAGGGTTTTGTTACTGTTCAAAGTAGAGAGCTACTTCTGTACCTTTTTAAGAACCTGTTTGACAGAGGGAGGTCACCCTTCCTGCTGACATTCCTTAAAGGATTTCAGAGGGTTCCAGCCCTGGGGAGAAAAAAATGCCTGTGGCCTGTGACATTGCTCAACTACCCCAAGGGGAAGATACCATTTCTGAGAGGGATCATATACAAATGAAAGCCAGGTTTTGATTCTGTGATCCTACTCACACGGGAGACATAACTGTGGTAGATTACTTCAGGAGATGATGCTGGCTTACCACTGTGAGCAAGATTGCAGTTGGGTCTGCTGTTTTTTTTTAAACCCACTTCTCTTTGATTCTGCTTTTTAAAGAATTCATCCTTAAGAAAAGATCACTGGAACCAAATCAAACTACAGATGCAGAACAAATGGCGGTGACAAACATCACAAATCATGACTCAAAGGGTGAAAGGAACACACCAGCACCATCAGCTCTAGAAATGACTACAAGAGGGACCAGAACAAGCCCAACAGTTGTAGCTGCAACCAGTGCCACAACCACCACTGCTCGTGCCACGACCATCACTGCTCCTTTGACCCCCATGACTGCCAACACCACTATAGCCTCAATAGAAACAACGAACAAGGTGAAAATGTCTACTATTCCAGCCACAAGTAATACAACATATTTTGGAGCCTTGAATGTCTCTGAAAATTCCAGCGTCCTTCCCAGCACGATACATCCAGCTGCTGCTTCTCCAAATTCAAGTCATGCAGCTTATAGCTCTCATCCCTCAGCTACCTTTGGCAAGTCTGAACTTTCACCCAGTATTTCACTGGCTATTACCACGCCTGTCCCAGCTCTCAACACAACAACACAACCCAGTACAACCATTACTACAAGCAGCATTTCCGCATCTAGTAGGAGTACGACTGTTGGGGTCAATCCAAAGCCAGTAAGTTTATCCACAGCTGCAGCCACCTCCCGCCAGAATTTGGAAGATGGGACAGGCGTTTCCCGAGCTACTAGTCCCTCGATACCAGTGACGGAAATGAATTCTTTAAACCCCAAACTGGAGACAACCACAGCCAAAACAACCGGAGTTAAGCCAACTCCTCCTCTTCCAGTTACTACAGAGGGTGCAAAACCTTTAACTAGCCAGTTAACAACAGAAGCTACCATTGGTTCTGGGGTGAGAACAATATATACAACTGTTTTAATTAAACTTGCAACCACAAATGCAGCAGATATAGCCAGAACAACAATCCCAGGCCTAGACATCAGCCAACAAAGCACAGCCAGTGAGTATCTGCTTCCAAATGCGGCAGACGACATCAGTTCACTCCTGGCAGTGCTTATGTTTGGCATATTGTTTTTTATAACTGTTATAGTTCTGTTTGCCATTCAGGCTTATGAAAGCTACAAGAAGAAGGACTACACACAAGTGGACTACTTGATCAATGGAATGTATGCGGACTCAGAAATGTGAGAGGGTGGGGCAGAGACCCCAAGAGACAGGCTTCAATGTGTATCATGGAGACAGAAAGCCTGCGTGGCTCATTTTTCTTTCTCATTTGCCTATAAGACAAACTGAAAGTGCTTCCAATTTTACTTCCAGTGCAATTTAGGAAAAATGCCATGTACTGTATTAAAAAAAAAAAAAAGATATTTTTCTCAACAATAACAGATTGCTAAAGAAATGGAGTAATTTCTAACAACCCTGGCGCTAATACAAAATTGCTTCAGCCATTGTTTTTCATTGCAAAATGAAACTGAAAAGTGTGTGTGTGTGTGTGTGTGTGTGTGTGTGTGTGTGTGTGTGCAATCGTCTTCCAAAGATTGCAGAGAGCTTTGTTAAGTTTCTTGCCTCTCATTAATTCCACATGCAGCAGTTTGTAAACTTCCTGTCTGTAAAACAGGAATGACAATGCCCATTCACCTTTTATGAAGTGCTTTTAAATTCAATAGATGAAAAGCCCTGCCTAAGTGCTAAGTATTACTTCAATGAGAAATTTTTAAGCCAATGAGCATCATGTTCTGCTAATGCTTCCTGCTTGTAAAGAGATCTGTTTACAAGATACTGTAAACACTCGGTTTACTGCTGAACAAGACGGTTCTTTACTAAGGTGCAGATTCTTGTGCCTCTATACATACATGATCTTATTTTTGTATTCACTCAATAAATGGGGTCCTGAAGGGCATGTAACTTTGCATTTATGTATTTATTCTTTCCCGTACACCAAAATGGGTCTTATGATGTGGAAGCAACATTATTATTTACAGTAACTCATGTAAAGAACAAGTTACAGTAAAACGTAACAACCTTACAACTGTCCTCATAAGGGTCTGGGGCCTAGTTTTGTTGCTGTCCTGCCACACCAGGAAGTTCCTGCTGCCTCACTTAGACTGTCCTTAGATGGCACACTTCCTGGATATTCTTGTTTCTGGGAGGATTTGCTTTGTCACACAGTCATCTATGATTCTGGATATATCTTTTTTTTTTTCTACATTTTGCCTTTCAAAATCAAGGTCATATCTTGGGGGGGAAGGGGGGGAGGGTGTGGCATGGAAGAAAATATGTTGTGAACTAAACTTGTGTGAAAAGTTTTCTAGGATCTTATCCTCCTTGAAGGAAAAAGGTGATGGGTGCATGGGAGTGTAACCTCCTGCTCACAAGCCAAAAAAGAATATGCACTCTCCACACAACCTAGTCATAAAATGATGCATGCTTTGGGATATTTTGGAGCAAATTGGAGGATGAGCCCCGACATAGGCTCAGTCCAGGAGTGGAGGGGGGGGGGGTTGAAGGCAGTCCTGCCCCCCTCCCCTCCATTCCATTCCTTGTAATTTTGCATAACCCTGCCTCTCTTCCATAGCCCCAATCCTTCATTTGCATAACCCCGTTTCCAATCCCTCCCTCCCACTTCTTTCCCTGCCTCTCATTCCATTATTTGCATAACCCTGTCCATCTTCCTTCTCCCCACTCCTCTCCTTAGGAAACACTTCACTTCCCTCCCTCGTTCCATTATTTGCACAACCCAAACCCCTGTAGAGACAGTGCCCCCCTCCCCCCCCCCCCATCATTTCCACTCCCTCCTGCCTCTCCGCTCCAGGACTGCAGGGCTTTTCTCTGCTTGCCGGTAAATGTATTTATTTATTTGCAGCAAGCTGCTCAGGGATGGTCCAAAACCCCAGCTTCATTACCCTGATTAAGCCCAGAGAAGCCATTAATCCACACTTAATACATTGATTAATGGTTTCCCGAGGCTTAATCAGAGTAAACTGCAGTTGCAGGCCATGTGGCAAGCTGTGAAGAGGGGCGGGATTACAGGAGTGTCTCAGCCAATCAGAGGCATGCGGAGGCCCCCTGTGCTCGGCCCATGAAAATGGCTCCCCAGCCCTCAACCTGCTCACAAAATCAGCTGGGATCTGTTTCAAATTCGGTAGGTCCCTACTGATAAGAAAGGCAGTAAATAAAAACAAATGAGCAAAAAAACACTGATTCAAAGAAGGAAGTACCAAAAAGCAGGGCTGAACAACTTGAGAAGTAATGTAAAAAGTAAGAACTTATTCATGGAGCAGAGACAACAAAGGCCTGGAGCTGCAGGTGTGAGAACTTGACAAAGGGGGAAGTAGAAGTGGGCATCTTGACAAAGAAATAGATAAATATTGGCATGAGACAAGGGCGTCACGGGCATAAATATGGAGACGGCAAGACTAGTTTTTTAGCGACTTTGGAGACCATGGCTAAAGTAAGCAGTTGTTACCATTGTCCCAGGCAGTTTCACTGAGTTGGGCTGATTGCTAAACAGACCAGCTGGTGTACTAAGAGACAATAAACCTCTCTAAGCTTTTGCCACCAAACACAAATTTGAGTCATTCTTTTTGCATAACACCTAGGCTTCGGGAGACTGTTTGCAGGAAATGGGCTCTGAGAGCACACAGACCCAAGCAGCCCAAAACACCAAAAGTGACAGCAAGCAAGAGGCTACTCAAAACTCACCCATGCCTCAGAACAACAGCTGAATATGACCCAAAAGTGTGCCTTTGTTGCCAAGAAGGCTAATGGCTTACTGGGCTGCTTTGGTAAGAGCATCACCAGCAGATCGAGGGAAGTCTTCTCCTCTATTCAGCACTGGTGAGGCTACATCGAGTACCGTGTCCTGTTTTGGGCCCCCCCACTACAGAAAGCATGTGGACAAATTGGAGAGAGTCCAGCGGAGGGCAACAAAAATAGTTGGGGGGCTGGGCACATGACTTCTGAGGAGAGGCTGAGAGAATGGCGTATTTAGTTTGGAAAAGAGAAGACTGAAAGGGGATTTAATAGCAGCCTTCAACTACCTGAAGGGGGGTTCGAAAGAGGATGGAGCTAGACTGTTTTCAGTGGTGGCAGATGACAGAACAAGGATCAAAGGTCCATAGCTGCAGCAAGGGAGGTTTAGGTTAGCTATTAGGAAGAACTTTCTCACTAGGAGGGTAGTGAAACACGAAAAGGTCACCAAGAGTTTATGGACTTTCCATCTTTGGAGGTTTGTTAAGACCTGGCTAAACAAAGCCTGGGCTGTGATGATATATGGGGATGGTCCTGCTTTGAGCAGGGGGTTGGAATAGATGACTTCCTGAGGTCCCTATGAACCCTAATTGTCTATGATTTTTAGGGGTGTCACTTCTCTTCCAAGCTTTTGCAGCTGTAATTCTTGCAGCCACTAGAAAAAGAGGGATCGATTTCTTATGACACTTGAATCCTACAGAACTCTCGGGAAGGTTCAGTAAGAACTCGGCGGTGTCTGATATTTGGTATCCTGGTGTTTTCCTCACCATGTCTCCAGCCTTCTTCCAGGACAGTTTGATTCTGGGACATGTCCACCAAAAGTGATAGGATCCTTCCAAATGACTGCTCTCTTTCCAACATTTGCCTGTTCCTGCCTGCCTGTCCCGTTTAATTTGAAGTGGGGTGAGATACCACTGATGTAGGATTTTTTTTTTTAATTATTTTATTATCGTGCACATGGGTATGTGTGATGGACCATTTTTTCCACATGATCTCCCATTCTTCAGTACTAATTTCTGATCCAGTGTCGTTAACCTACTTTGTCATATACAATGTTTTTTCTTCTTTGTGGCTATTAAAGATTGCTTCATCTAGCACAGACGATAGGCCCATGTGTTTCATAGGTATGACCAATATTCTGTCAGATTTCTACTGAGGTTTACCTTTCTTTGGGAGTGTGTTGAAAAGTGTCTTAATTCCAGGAATTGAAAAACTGGGATTTTAATGTCACTTGCAAATGGCACTTTTTCTAGTATTATGCAACAGCTTTGAAAGTAAGGGCCAATCCATTTTTGCGGTGTCCTGCAGAGCAAAAATATGACTGCATATCCTTTAATTCTATTTATCCTGGAAAGTGGAAGTCTTTGCAAATGTTTCCTTTAGTGACTGACTACCACCTTTGTTTTTAATGGACCTGTATGGCAGCAGGAGTTCCAAACTGGGCGAAGAACTTGACTGGGGCCATGCAGCACTTCATGATGTGATGTCTCAGTGCTCTTTTGTGCCATAATGAGTTGGGTTGGGATAAGTTATAAAAACAATTTTTAAACGGTATGTTTTGGGCAGAAAGTGAAGATGGCCTTTTCCAAACTGGAAAAACTGTGTTTATGTGGGGGAGGGGGAAGGGGTGGAATTTAGGTTAGGTGTGATGTAATGTTGAAAGGGTAGCATTTGGCGTGGACTAAATGTAGTAGTTCAATGACTTCCATAATGGAAATTGTCTGACTGTTGCTTATGCATCACAGCTAAAAGAGGCAACCACCACCCTAAGAACCCACCTGGTTTAATACTGACTCAGAGACTACAAACTACCCTCATATTTGTCCTGGGATAAACCATTTTATCCTGGGACAAAATGCAGTTATTCAGACATCCATGTCCATTGTCCTGGTATACAGCCTAAAAGGTTCTTAGGATAAGATCTGCTAACAGTTTATTCCAGGACATTGCAAAGTACATCTGAACAGTTGTCTGGGGATTGTAACAGTGAACCAATGGCAGAAAAGCAGCAGTGTATTCAGCTGCTTTCTAAACTCTGATTAGAAAGCTGACGTGTTCATGCCAGTTGAAATGTTCTGGGATAAACACAACTATGACTTGTCCAGAGACAAATGCAACATCTGTTTCTAGCCAAAAGGATGTGAGCTGATCAGAGCACCTTGCTGCTTGTGCACACCTGTGTGTTTTCCATATAGGTTTCCAGTTCAACTACTGGTTTGGCCTAATTTTGAGCATATTAGAATTGGAATCATGGCTGGAGCTGGTATAGTGGGAAGCACTTTCCTGTTCTTATAATAGCTTTCTATTCTGACTATAGTGTGATGCAGATTCATGGAGGGTAGGTCCGTCAGTGGGTATTAACCATGATAGGGCTGCAATCACCAAATTAAGGCTGCCTTAGCCTCTGAATGCTGGAAGCAGTAACGGAAGAGGGTGTCATCACCAATGCCAAAGGCTTATTAGGCTGTCTATGCCCTTAGTTATGCTTGTGCATCTGCCTGTCTTGTCTTCTTGAGGGGGTAAATCAAGGGGACTGTGGCAGGGTGTAAGAAGCAAGGAAGTGCAGCTAGATGCAAGTATGGGGAATCCAACTGTTGGGTAGATTCCCAGCAGGGAGTATTGAAGAGGCCCCTAGCTCACAGAGAGAGAGAGAGAACAGAAGGAGCTTGGGTGAGTGTGGAAAGCTTTATCAGTCCAGGGAGAGGCACTTTTCTCTGTTTTCCTGTGTAACAGGGGACCCCTTCCCCCGTTACTTGGAGAAAGTGGGAGCAGGGTGGCATGGAGTAGGCTACCAGCAAAAAAGACAGACGAATTCATGTTACATGGACACAGCAGGTGGAGCCTCTTCAGAGCATAGTTGAGTGGGCTGCAGGACTCATCCTGCAAATTGCAGGGAGTAGTACACTTGGCTGCTGAATGGGGATGAGTGGTACCTGGTTCATAGCAATAGCAAGCCATGCCAAGTGACTGGAGTGGGGAGGAGAAGAGGCCATGTGACCCTGATCCTGGGGCCCAAGGTTCAGACTGGCCCAGATCTTTACAATAGAAGGAGCTTTGCAGGCCTGCTAATGAGAAGAAAAATTATGTGCTTTGTTTCTGTTGCTATTTGGGGGTTGCATTATACTGGAGAACGGGGCTGTGGCTGTAGGGGAGGATTGGAGACCACACAGTAGGGTGCCTGGGGCACTCTATTTCAAGCCCTGCAAAGGGGCAGGAGGGGCAAGGCAAGCTAAGACCAAGAGGGCCAAAGTCCCAAGTATGGGTGCAATGAGGCAGGGCCAGGGACCCAACATAAGTAGAAAGAGAGTGATGGAGGCCAGAGACACATACCACCTTCTTGAACTGTGGGCTTGAAGCCTGGCATGTGCAAACCAGGTTGTAGCCCAGAGCTGTAGGACAGCAACTAGTCTCAAAGGAGAACATGGGCCTGGAGGGGTAGGTGCTTCAAAAGGCAGCCAGCCTGTGACCAGCTAGAGGAAGAAGCCTAGAGGGGTAAGTACCCTGAAAGGCAGCCAGGCAAAAGGAGGAAGCTGAAACGAGCCACAGGCAGAGCTGAGGCCAAAAGGCCAATGCCTGAACAAAGTGACCTGAATTAGATGGGGGTCACAAGAGGAATGCCTTAGAGACTCACCATATTGTGAGAGGCTATGGCCCAGACAGAGCCCTACCAGGGTCAGAGATCCAATGGACAGCGAGGGTGCATCCAGACGAGCATGCACGTGGCTCTTGCAGTGTCTCAAACCCCTTCCCGCAAAACGCATATGTGGGAATAGAAAAACATTCCCTGTGCTGCATATTTGCAGGTACCAAAATAAAATCCGGGTTAAAAAAGCAGGGCAGAGCATAGTCCCAGACCGTGGCCTGAGGCAACCAGAGGCTTGGGTCCTCCTCAGAACTGTTCTGGTAGCCAGCTAGAGTGTCTCTATGGCTGGCCTTTGCCCTGGTGCTGAAGCATGCTGCCTGCCCGTGCAGGCCAAAGAGCGTGCAGGCTGCAGGGACTAGGACCCAGACTCCATGCCAGGTAAGTAGGGGGTGGGGGCAGGGCTGGAGGAGGGGGGAGTGGACCATGGAGGTGCCCTGCCCAGCCTCAGCCCCCACTTGCTCCCCAGATTTCCCCCCCCACCTGACCCCAGCCCCTGCTCACTCCCCCAGGCCCCCCGATCATTCCTCCGCCTGATACCAGCAGCCCCCAATTGCTGCCCTGCCTGGCCCCAGTGTCTCTGCATTCACCGGCTGTAGCAGCAGCTGTCGGGGCCACTGGGGCATCATGGCATAGGCCCCCATGCAGCAGGGGGCAGTGGGGATTTGCCCTGGCCACCAGGCACTCGTGTTGCCTCTGCCACATCGCATGGGTGTTGCCCAGCTTTGCAGGGCGCCATGTGGTGCCACGCACTGTCAGGAAGCTTGGGGTCACTGGGGCTGTCACCCGGAGCCCAGCGCTGCTTAGCCCAAGCGGCCCCAAGCTGCCAGACAGTCCTCAGTGCTGTGTGGTGCTTGCAGAGCTGGGCTGCACCCATGCGATGTGGCAGCAGCAGGGGCTGTGGGCCCCTGTTGGGAGACTTTGGCCCCTGCTGAGGGACTGTAGCCCCTGTTGGGCAACTTTGGCCCCTGTTGAGGACCTGTAGCCCCTGTTGGAGGACTTTGGCCCCTGCTGAGGGGCTGTAGCCCCTGGTGATGGGTGTGGCCCTGTGGGGAGCAGTCCCTTAGCTTGGGGGGGGGGGCTATGCCCTGTGAGAAGCAGGGGACCCACCCTTCCTGAGCACCCCCTGTGCATCCCTTCACACCCACAGTCCCCCCACAATTCACCCACAAACCCCACACCCACATACCTGGCCCCATGGGTCAGGAGTGAAGGGCCTGGGGCAGGCTGTGGGTTGAGAGTGAGGGAAAAGGGCAGGGGCAGGGCACTGGCATATCAGTGCTGCTCAGCGCTGCACATACAGGTGAGCAAAGCGGGTAGAAGCAGCTCTGATTTTTCTATGAGAAGCCAAAAAATTCCAAACTGTAAAAATATTTAGAATTTATTTTATTATGAGGATAGAGGTACTGGTAGGCTTCCAAATTGCTTTAAAATTGTAAATATATCAATAAAACATTGCCCAAATGATTTGATCTCTCTCTCTCCTCATAAATATATATATGTCTAGTGGTCTTTTGTTTTACTTGTGGAAGAACATGGATTTTAGGGTATTTTAAAGAGTGACTTTGAGATTTTTTTTAATCAGGGATTTTGCAGTTTTTAAATAGGAAACACCAGAATTCCTGTTAGTGAGGTAAGTGGCAGGACCCAGGCAGAGGAGCCTGCTCAGGGCTAGCACCCAGGACTCAGCTGAAGGTGGCTGCTGTCCTGGCCACTTGGGGCCAGGAGGACATGCTTTAACAGTTCAAAGCAGGCCACAACACCTGGAACATCTTCTGGGCGATAGCTGCCTAGATGGCAGGGCGGTGGCACACGTGGTAGTAGTGCTGCACAAAGGCCAATTCTGCAGCCACAGCCCACTGGAAGCTGGCCCAGAGGTGCAGATGCTTCTAGTGGCCATGCAGTCCACATCCAGGACTGGCAGGCGTGCAGCCTTGGGGCCACATGCTGTCACAGGTGGCAGTGGCCCACACTGCCAGACTGCTGCAGTGGGTAGAGGGTGCAGGGAACTCTCAGGGCTGCTTCAGCAGTTCAGCTGGCACCAGGGGTAGTGTCCCCAGGAACTAATAAGCTGGGCCCCAGGAGATCCTGTCTATTTGTACACCTAATTAGAGTGAGCCTTAAGGCCCACCTGGCTAACTAGTAGCCCCTTGTGGGGCTAATGAATGAGCGGTACAACTAAATTCTTGGGACAACTAAAACAAAAACAGAATAGGAATGTCATGGTCAAAGGTTCAAAACAAAGCTAAAATAAGTGCACTTGAGAGGGATACCGAGCACCCCAGAAGCTCCTGTCTATTTGTATCCTTCAAGTATCATGGGCCCTAAGGCCCACCTGGCTAACTAATAGCCCTTACGGTGTGGGCCCCCTATTGTGTGGGGTGAAAGATGCAACAGAATTCTTGGGACAACAAAGGCAAAAAACAGGACAGGATTGACATGAGGGCCAAAGGGTCAAAACATTAAAATTAGTGCATCTGAGGGGGACACCAAGCAGAGCCCCTGGGTCCTCAAAGGCATCCAAGGAGCTGGTGGACACTGCTGACTGGTGCTTTGCCCAGAAACGTGCACGGACAAGTGAGAGGAAAGCAGCCCCACAGTCCCTGGGCACCTTCCCAGCCAGAGCCTCCTTCCTGGTCAAGTACAGGGCCCACTTGGTCAGGGCCAGGGCCAGGAGGAGGTTGACCAGGAGGTCCTGGGACATGGTGGGGCTGTGGATGGGGTACCCAAAAATAAAAGGGTGAGGGGTGAAATTCAACCAGAACCTCAGGAGGAGGTTCTGGAGGTGGAGGGTCTGCAGCCTGGCACACTTGAGTGTCATGTGCTCTATGGTCTCCCTCTGCCTGCAGAAGGGGCAGGAGACCGGGGTGTCTGTGAAGCTCGTCACATACATGCCCTTGGTGACAGCTCCATAGAGGAGCCACCAGCTGAGGTCCCCAGTGGCTCATGGGAGTACAGGCTCAGGCACTGGGGCGCCCCAGCCATGCCCTTGCCGAGCAAGGTCCCACCACTTGGTACCTGGGCGGGATGAGAGGGCAGCCCCCAGAAGCTCCTGAGAATGAGAAGCCCTGAGTTACTTGCCAGGGCAGATTTTTATACTGCTGGAGACAGCACAGGTGCTGGCCTCAGCCTCTAGCTCCCCCTGGCTGCAGACCCAAGAGGAGCCAGGTAGAGTTATTTTGCCCCAAGTGGCACAATTTGCCCCACACCAAAGTGCATGTCTGGGCACGCGTGCTGAGGCAAAAAGCCCCTGCTCAAATTTGCGCCACTTCTATTTGAGATGCTACAAGTGCACATGTCTGCATGTGTGGACGCGCCCCTAGGGGCTAAAGCCTGGGGAGAGCAGCCAAAGCTTGGAAGATCCAAGAGGCCTAGATGAGAGTGAGATCAAGTAAAGGGAGCCCAGACAACAGCAAGGGAGTCCTGCTCCAGTTAAGATGTGAGGATGATCTGACTGGCAGCCTCATGATGAGCAGGGTGGGGCAAGGTGGTGATGGCAATGTACAGGCCAGAACAGGATCTGGCTTGCTGTCCTGTCTGAGTGCTTTATGGCTATGAGGATTATGACCTTACTCGTACTCGGCTGTGACTGTATCTGCAGGACTGTATCTGTATCCTGTATCTGCAGGAGAAGATCTGTTGAATGTGAGTCTGCCTTTTCCTGATGACTTACATAGTCATCAGTCCGAGAGAAACTCCACAATGGCCCAGGCCTGTGAGTGTGTTACAACAACATTCAGTGCACCTTGGGGAGTAGAGGGAATAAATATGATTGTACCATCTCCAGCCAGTTCTGGAGAGTGGAGGGGGGTTAGATTTAGGTCGAGGTGACCCTTGGCACACCTTTAAGCAGCCCCATGACCAGTCTGTTATATCAGTAGGTGCTGCCGAAACATAGTGGACTCAGGCCATAGCCCCCATGCTAAGAGAAGGCTGAGTAGGTGGCATAAAGCCAGCATAGGTCATGACTTCTTCCCTGCATGGTGAATCATTAATTGTCTACATGAGACCTAGTCCCTTTGAATCAGCAGAACAGCATGCTGAGGGCTCAGCAGGGCCAACATACATGTTCCTTTTGTCTCTTTCCTCTGTCGTACCATCAGGGTCAGACCCCATCTGTACATACAACCAAGTGAAACTATTATGCCCAGACAGCAGTGCTTTCCATTGATCCAAACTGAGCGATACGGTCCAGTTGAACTGACTCGCAGGTCTGCCACAGTCAACTTTTTTCCAAATGAATCATAATATCTATCATCTACGCTCCCTTCCACCTGTCCTCCCCTCCCAAATCATGAATCAGTATCTTTACTGACTCTCATCCCATTCTGCAGAGGGTACAAGCACCTATTTACTGTTGTCCCCTTTTGCATAACTGCCTTTCACCTGGATTTCTAGGGCCTCCTCTTTAACTAGCTTGAATCCATAGGAAAAAAGATCCCTTTCCTTCAGGTCCCTTCTGAAGTACTTCTGTCAAAAGTTGGGGGGGGTTTGCAAGCCCAAGTGAATCATTCTTGCAATATGCTGGAATGATTTAGTCTGGGATGATACTGCCTTGAGCAGGGGGTAGGACTAGATGCCCTCCAGAGGTCTCTCCCAGCCATACTTTCCTATGATTCTGCCCCCTCATGTTTCTTGAGCTGGTTGTCTAATTTGATAAGAATCTACAAATGGGGGAGTGCCCATTCTGTAGTTTCTAGGAAGTCCAGTTTCAGACCGTGAGGAGGAAGGATGGCTGCCTTGTAATCAAGGTACTAGAGTCGGACTCAAAGGAACTGAATTCAAATCCCAGCCCTCTTGTCTACTCCCACTGTAATATGTACTGGTTAAGTCATTACATTTGTATTTCAGTTTCCTCATTTGACATATGCTGTAAATAGCACTGATAATGACACTAACTTCGTCTCTGCTTGTCTAGTCTCTTCATATTTTAAACTCTGTAGGTCAGGGACTCTCTTATTTGGTGAGTTTTTTGTGTGGGGGTGGTTAAAAAAAAGACAATGGAGTTCTGATCTAGTTCCCAGTCTCTATGGGGGCCTATACACGAGAGTGGAGGCTGCTCCGACGTGCTGGAATTCCAGTGTGTCAAAGGAGACTCAATTAATCGGGTCTGCTGGAGCATGGCAATTGCCATGTTCCAGCAGCCTCCTGCGTGTCATTTGTCAGCGTCCCTGCACTCAAACATGGCGGCAGGGGTGCTTGAACTAAAACTCATTTGATGAGCTTTAGTTCAAGCGCCCCTGCCACCAGTTTTGAAAGCCGGGACGCTGATACAGGAGACTCAATGGTGCTTTAATTAGAGTGGCTCTCAGGGCCGCTTTAATTAAAGTGCTCCCATTGCCTCGGTGCACATGTAAAAATGTCCTACATGCCTTTGTAAAATGAATTAGTAAGACCAGCTGATGTTGGTCTTGTTACTGGTCTTTCTCAAACTTTCCAGGGATGAAGAATATGCATGTCAGTCCTCTTTCCTCTGGCTCTTCCGTGACACATGCTGTATGTACATCATCAGAAGTATTTTGACATGACCTGGAAACTCTTCAGGAAGTTCACTCACTTTCCAAGTAATCTGGCCCCATGCTTTCCTTTCTTTTATTGTTTCTTTCCTTCTACCATGATCTGCAAAATACCCAGAACAACATTGTCCAGGTATTTCTACTTCTGTTTGAGCTTTGACTTACCTTTCAGAAAGACATCTGGCTGTGTTTTAAGAACTGCAAATGATGGCAAATTCACCATGTCCCAAGTAAGTTGTTCCAGTGGCTAATGGCTAGCTACATATTAAGAGGATACCTTTGTGAGCTTGTTTAGGATTGCATTCTAGGAAAGCGCAGCATGTTCCTGTCAAGTTTCCTGGGAAAAGAAATGCACTGACGGGGTGCCAAAAAAAGTGCTCCACTGCTGTGCAGCAGAGAACACTAATGTGCATCTGACTTCAGCCCATCTCAAAACCTCTCAGTGGAATATGGTCACATCCTGGAATTTCATTTAGCATTTATTAATCATAGAGGCTACCTTCTCTTTTCTTCATGGCCTAGAGTGGTGGCTTTTGCCAGTTAAGAGAGAATGAAAGATGATCTGATAGATACCCCTAGACTCTAATTTGGAACCTGTGTTCTTGCAGATGGCAGAGGATAATGGGCAAAGCAAGTAATGAGAAGATAAATGAAGAAATCAACAGAAAATAATGGGAAAGTGGGAGAAGACAAAACCCTTGGAATGGAAACTAAACCTGCAGTGTGCTGTGCGCTGACCAAGGGCATATGCAGAACCATAGCCATGGGAGCAGTGGATGCACAATGAACATCCTTCCCTTAAAAATTGCTGTCATTGTCAGTCCCTCAATACAATGACAGTCTTCCAGTAAATAAGGAAGCTGTTGGTGAGTCTGGAGATGACTGAAGAAGCCAATCTGAGATCCACACGCTTGACTGCAAACGTGGCAAATAGTTCTGGGAGGAAGGAATGGATCCTGGTGTTGTCATGTCACAGCTCTTCCCCTTTGTCTTTCATCTATCCGCTTCCATAGTGAGGCAAGTTTGTTCAAAATGATAGATGCCTTATACATCATGGTGCTACTGGTGGCAGTTCAGTTCTTGAGTCTCCCAGGAATTAGTGTTAATATCGCATTTCTTCGGATCGGTCTTCAAGGTATTCTAGAATCTCTTCTTTTGCCCACCTCTAGCACAGTCCATCAGTGAGTTGGGAGTATAAGACCTATTTTGAGACCTGATTGTCAGGCATCCTTATCATAGAAAATTAGGGTTAGAAAGGACCTCAGGAGGTCATCTAGTCCAGCCCCTTGCTCAAAGCAGGCCCATCCCCAACTAGATCATCCCAGCCAAGACTTTATCTAGGCAGGTCTTAAAAAATGGCACGTCCTGTCCAACAGAGCTGGGGCCATATAAACATGACTTCATTGCTGATGGTGTTTGCTTGAGTCAGAACTCTGGTGTTCGTTCTTCTGTCCTTCCAATTGATATAGAGGATTTTCTGAAGACATGGCTAGTAGCAACGTTCCAAGGCGTTCAGATATTTCCAAAGTCTTCCAAATTTCACATCCATATAACAGGGTGGGAATGATGACAGCCTGGTAGGTGAGAAGTTTGGTTTCAGTCCTGATGTCATGATCATAAAAAAATATGATTTCAGAGACATCTGAAGGCAATACTGGCAGATTTTATCCAGTGTTGAATATTGTTATCTATGTTTCGTTTTTGGGAAGGTAACTATCCGGGAAGAGGAAATGCGCAACGTTTTCAAGGATTGCCCTCAAACTGTAATATGTGGAGGAGCATCTGGTTGGTTTGGGGTAGTAGGTTGGTAAAGGTTTTTCGGTTCAATGACGTTGACAATGAGGCCAGGCACTTCATATGCTTTTAAGAAGCAGTCAAGTGTGACCTGAAGTTCTTCAATTGAGTGGGCACATATGACACAATCATTAGCGTATTGAAGATCAATAATTAAGGTGCTGCTTATCTTGGATTTGGAACACAACTAGGGGCCTACTCAATTTGTGATTTCATGGATTTCACGGAAATCAAGAAATCAGGCATTGCCTGTGAAATCACGCAATGTCTATGTAATCCGAAAAAAAAAAAAACTTACTAAAATGCTGGCTCCCCACACCCATGCAGCCTGCTAGGGGGGAAGGGAGAGGGGGCTGCCAGCATGAAGGGGAGCAGCTAAGATGGTGGCCGCCTCTGCCCATCACCACTAATTGGCGGAGAGGACTTCCTACCATGTGGCCCCACCCTGCTTCACCAATCAATGGTCAGGGGCAGGGCTGTATGACAGAAACCTCTTTCAACCAATCAGCAGCAAGGGGTGGGGCCACTGGGATCCCTCAACCAAGCAGAGGCATGGGAGGGGAGGTCACCATGATATGCCCATAAAAATGGCAGCTGGCACTGCAAACTGCAAAATCGGCTACCTGGCTCCTCACTCTGAGTAGGTCCCTAAACATAACTAGTTGATATTAAAGTGATCCTGTCCTTGCAAAGTGGATGCTGACTCCAGATAGAAGATTATTACTAATGAGATGTGGAACAGGTGTGATATAGATGGAAGAGAGTATTGGTGCAATCGCGCATCCAAGTCATTGCTTATGATGGTTGCTATCATGTCATTGTGAAAAAGTTTGATGGTGGTAACTCATTTTAGGGGGCATCCAAAATACATTTGGATCATGTTCCAAATACTTTTTCAGGAGAAGAATTCTATTTGAATTCCCCCACCTCTTCCTATCCAAGTTTTCCTTTCCATAGCTCAAGAGTCCTTTCCCATTTTAGCATTGAAATTGCCAAAAAATAATTCTTATTTGAGGACAGATGACAAGACTTGGTCGAGTTTAGAACAGAATTCTTCTGTTGTTTCTTCATCTACATCAAGGTTGCTAACTGGCCCTTCCAGCAACTGAGTAACAATCTTGTCTTGATAACGAAACCAACACCATCTGTCTTTTTCAGCATTTCCTTTCCAAAAAAAAGGGTAGCCACCACCATGCTCTGTGACCTGCCCCTCTCCTCCATGTCTAGTCTCACTAAGTTCAGCAATATCAGTATTAATCATGCAAGTTCTCTGGCCATGAGTGCTGTCCTTCACTCTAGTTGATCACTATTAGGGTTGTCCATTAGGGTGTGGATGCTCCAGGTTGCAAACTTCATTACTTAATATGAACCACAGATAGAGTGATCCTACTGAATGCTGATTTCCAGCCAAGTGAAATGTAACAGACTAGGTTTAGGACACCTTTTCTAGCCCCTTTCCTATACAAGTGGAGCAGAATGAATCCTAAATAGCCCCACTCAGTCATGACGGCAGCTGCCAAATTGCACACTTGTCTCAGTTCAAACTACAAAACAACCATCATATAATCATCCATGTAGGTCCATGGTTAGGGGCTTTTGGTACTTATACACACCTGCCCCCATCACCACTCTCCCATCACCATAGGACTTGCTATTGAAGATGCCTGCACATTTTTTTTTTTAACGTGGAGCTGCTGTTGCGCATGCAACCTTCATGGGAAGGAAACCTTAATCCAACGGCAAAAAACCTTAATCTGTTGGCAAAGAGACTGCTAGATGACCAGAGGTTTCTATTCCACTGCAGCCTTCAGCCACCTTTGCAGCCGTTGTGAAGTATTTCTTGTTCATCTACGTGCTCCACAGCTGAGGACTTTTATTTTTACTCTTATTTTTGAATTGCTGCTAGTCTGGAAACCTTGCTCTTGACCTTGCTGCCATGGGTGACCTTACCAGGAGTACAAGACTCCAGGCAGCTCTTGCGGTCCTTGGTAGTGAACAAGCCCCTCCACCACATCAAGTTTGAGATCCTTGGGAGGCTTAAAAATAAGAAGGGCAAAAATCAAGACTTTGAAATGAGTTAAGCCCCTCTTTAACACTGCTTGGAGTTCAATATCAGAACTCCACTTGCCTACGTTAGTCTCCTCTAATTGTCTGCTGCAGGCAGATGTTGTCATTGTTCTGCAGCCTGATTTACTGTCTTCTCTTGACCAAAATGGAATGAATCTTGGTTTAAATAGAGTGCAGAAAAAGATCCCTCCTGGCTGGAAAAATAAATAAATCTGTTTTTATGCTCCAGAAGTTTTAGCCAGGGGTTGAGAATACATTTAGAGTAGTCTCACTGCTGGTGCTAAGGTGAGCCAGCAGGGTGCGCTGTGGGGCAGCGGGAGCTGGACAGCTGCTGTAGAGCCTCCAGGCAGGTTCTGGGAAGCAAGCAGCCTCTTCTCTGATCTTGGGCTTCCTACTTAACCATGTGGGACACTTATCTTCTCCCTTGGCAAGAGTTATATGTAAGCTATGATGTATGTTTAAATGAAGGATCTGAGCTGGTGCAGAGTGTAGTCAACATCCTGCTGACCCAAATTTAAAAGGAACTATTTGGCTAGGAATGTACAACTTCCTTTAAAAAATAACAACAATAATAATAATAATAAAGTGGCTTGTCTTTGTGCTTCATGAATAGTGCTTACATGGCTTAACTCCATCCATATGGGACAAACTAAATTAAACTGTAGCACCTGAGTCCGCTACCTGATCCAGGCAAATAGACCCTTTTTTCCCCATGGGCTAGAGACAGAAATTACACATAAACCTATTTAAGCGATCAGAAACTGGTTCAAATCTGTAACACAACAGAAGTTCAGTGCACATAAACCACTTTCAAAATGGCCAAAACTGGTTTAAGATGAACCTGAATGGATGTAGTATCAAACTTAACTGATTTAGGCTAAATTGGTTATTTGAACTTCTGTCCCAGATCCCCTCCAGATTCAAGTAAACTCAGTCTTCCAGCGTCCCAGGATGCTTTGTACCTCCCTTGCAACCCCCACCTCGCAGGGTGAGCGGGCTAACTTTGGGCCAAGCTGTCTGCTCCAGCCAAGCAAGGTGTGCCCTAGCACCTCCCAGCTTCTGGCCTGGACCACTGCAGCATGGCCCAATTCACAGGCAGCACCCGCCAGATCCAACTCTTCCCTGAGCCCTCATGGGGAGCAGCACCTGGCAGGCTTCCAGTGCATGGGCTCGGGGAAGAGTTGAATCTGGTGGGTGCTGCCTGTGAATTGGGTGCTGCCTGTGAGCACCTGTGCAGCTAGCACCCCATGCAGGTGGCCCTGGAGGGCGCCACCACTACATAGGGATTGACCAGGCCCCACTGCAGCTCAGGTGCTGCGCAGCTCAGCAGCAGCTCGTGCGAGCAGGCTCATTATTCTTGGGCAGTAGGGTTGGAAACAACCCATGCAGTGCTGGAAGTGTGCAGTACCAGCAGTTACTGCTCTGACATTTAGTACTTGCTAAAACAAATACTAAATGACTGTACAGTAACAACTGCACAGTTGGGTGCACGTGTAGATGCACCCACTGAGTGCTTATAACAGCAGCTACTGTGGGCCACCTTTGGGAAAACTGGTCACATCCTTGCCTTACTATGGTGTAAATCTACTATACAATAAAATGTGGAGTAAATTACTCTCTGTAGTCATTGTCATGTGTCCTCACCATAAGAACAAGTTCACTGAAGAGGGAGGATGGAGAGAGGAAACTTATTCAGCTTATAAATACGTTTTTCATATTCCATGCTAACTTCCAAAAGTCATTTAACAAAATGGGCCAGCGTAGATGGCTAAATTGTGTAGTAGGTTAATTGTGATCTCTTCCTCAGATTCTGACATATTTCTGACTCCTATTTTGATTTTTTTTAAGTGCCTTAAGATGACTTGCTCCCTTAAGCTATTTGGGGATATATGTGGGTAAGTTCATTCATTTGAGAAGCATCTGAGTGCACTGGAACTACCCACATGTATAAATGTTTGCAAATTTCCACAAATACTTCCCATCAAATACTAAACCCTGTTTTATAAAGTACTGAC
This sequence comes from Alligator mississippiensis, assembly GCF_030867095.1. Taxonomy (NCBI): domain Eukaryota; kingdom Metazoa; phylum Chordata; order Crocodylia; family Alligatoridae; genus Alligator; species Alligator mississippiensis. The sequence continues at coordinate 181,746,846 of NC_081825.1, read as the reverse complement.
AGCCAGATGGCGGAGCAATGTGAACTCTCTAAGAAGTAATTAACTGGGGTTTCCATGCTTTATGTTGCTATTTTAATTCTTTTCCATTTGTAATTTTTCTTCAACACGAGAAGCAAGAGAGATGTGATCAGAAAGTTTAGCCCATAGCTTACATAAACTACTACTGGATCCTACAGCACTTGTGGTCCCAGTATTCCAGTACCTGCCCCTAGGTGTCCTTTCCCTGCAAGCAAAATTGCAGTATCCTTGTTGTCCTGAAAAACTTGCACTTAAGACTGGACAAGACTCTAGCATCTCCGTTCCATGCTGTGATGGAATGTGCCATCTTTTACTTATTGCACCTTGAAAACTCAGCAAGACTGAGGGTGGCTCTGGAGAAAAGGATGAGGCATCATAAGGACTCCTGTTGATAATGGAAGAGGGGATGAATCAGAGTGTCTCCAATCCATCAATGAACAAGTCAGCTTAGTCAAAATCTCTAGCTGAACAGGGCAAAAACTAAGGGTAAGGACTGAAGCTACACTACTCAGAAAAGTCAAGTCAGACCTAAGAAACAGCTTCATAGCTAAGTCCAAGGTCAAATTTTGCAGACTTGCCACAGCCCTGGGCTCCAATTTCACAAGCAGATTGTGGCTGTCCTCCCCCCCAACCAAGCCTCTGATTGGCTGGGATGGCCTGAAGATGCATGGAATGCCACCACTCCACTGCCCCCTGGCCCACACAGGGAAAAATACCACCCCCTCGCCCCAGCCCTGTGTGGGTGCAGGTGTAGAGACTGGCCCCCCAGTGTAGTCTGCCCCATGACCCTGGCCGGGCTACGCTTCCCTGCCCCACCCCAGCTCTGTTCTCCTCAGCCCAGCCCCACTCCCCCATCCACAGCCTGGCTACACTGCTCCCCTGCCCCTCCCTGGCCCCACACAAGTGCAGAGACAGGTCACAGCTACCCTGCTACCACCCCCACCCCGCCAAACCTCACTGCCTGTCCCCACCTTGGCCAGGCCATACTCCCCCAGTCCTAGCCTGGCTGTGCTCCCCTTGGCCCTGTCCCCTATCCTCTGCAGCACCCACTTACCGTGGAATGGGCCCAGCCGGGCCAGGCAGCTGTGGCTGCCAAGAAAATAAAGCAGGGCTGCACCTGTCCCTTTCTGCCCCAGCTGCAGAGCTGAGAGATTGCATGAGGGCAGCTTTCACCCGATCTACAGCGCGGTGGACGGTGGGGGGGAGAAAAACCTTTTATTTTTGCACAGAGCCCCACTGTCCCCTGCTTTTTTGCGGGGTTCCGTTTTCCCCCCACAGATTTCTCTGATTTTCACAGAAAATGCCTGATTTCACATTCTCTGCAAAAATCACAATTTTGGTACATCTCTATTCGTGGCTGTCAGTAGGACTGTGCAAAGCTTCGGGTGTTGATTCGATTCGGAGTAGATTTGGCCGAATCTCCGAATCCGAATCAAATTAGGACCAATTAAAAGGTCCAAATCGATTCAAAGCTTTCTGTATCTTCAGAAAAGTTTCTGACAGCTTTGATGATTTGGACAGTCCCCACTGCAGCAGGGAGCTGGAGCCAGACTTGGAGCTGGTACATAGGGGGCAGGAGGAGGGGCTGGAGGAGGGGGGAGAGGACCATGGGGGAACCCCTGCCAAGCCCCATTCCCTGCCTGCTCCCCCAGCCCCCCCTGACCCCTGCCCATTCTCCCAGCCCCTCCATGACTGCCCTGCCTTCCCCAGCTCCCAGTGCTTTAGAAAAAGCCCCCATTCAGTGGGTGCTGCCAGGCGGGGGGATGATCCCTGCTGCCCCCCACTGCCCCACGCAAAAAAAAACAACAACCAAGAAAAGCCCCAAGACTCACCACTCCTGCAGAGGCCTCAGGGCTTCAGGGGCAGCGGGGAGGCCCCCCCCCCCCCCCCCCCGGCAGGAACAGTGAGCCCAGGGTGGGGGGGGGGGGTCTCTTTTTTATTTTCCTTAAAGGGCTGGAGCCACAGCAGGCAAGGCAGCCATGTGGGGGAGAGGGGTTCATGCACAGCCCCCACACAGTGCAGGGCAGTGGAGGGCAGCAGGAATTGCCCCCCGCCCAGCAGTGAGTTGGGGCTTTTTTTTCCCCAAGTGCCAGGAGCTGGGGCAGGCGGGGCAGCCATTCAGCAGCAGCCGAACCTCTGAATCAGATTCTGCCAAATTGATTTGGGACACTGATTTGAATCACCGTATTGAATCACTGTCCCCTGAATCGGCCAAAACTGAAGCAAATACTAGCCACTTTGCACAGGCCTAGTTGTCAGGGGAGTGAGAAGACAATGGAATAAACACCCTAAAGTAATAGTCGTGATTAGAAGCATGGACTGGAATAGCTTAGATACAATTAAAGATGGGTCTGGATCAACTCTCCTGCTCTCAGATACCTTGTAACTCTGAGAAATTTCAAACTGGATGCAAACTTAATAGTCTAGCGAAGCGGTGGAATCTTTGTCACTGAAAGTTTTAAGAGCAGGTTAGGTGAACGCTTGGGTGAAACAGTTTAGACAGGAATGACTGCTTTAGACAGGAGGTTGGAGCAGATGCTCTCCTGAGGTCCCTTATAGCCTTGCTTTTCTATGATTCTGTCTAGTCTCTATTTCTATAATGAGCCATATAAAACTCTGCCCCAGGCTCTCTGGAAGTTCAGAACAAGATTAATGTGAAACCTCTGCTGAATTAACTAGCCGAAGTTCCTGCTTGCACAGGACCATAGGTTGGATAGTGCCCTGGGAGATCTTATTTCTACTTAACCATCTAGGATTCTTTCTACATGAAATGTAGAGGTTAAATGTGGGCACTGAAGGTATATAACTTGTATATGTAATTCTTAAGTGCACTGATCCATACCAGATTCCTTGATGTTGTAGTAACAGGTCTATTAGCAATATTGGAGAGATCACAGCAGCAGTGGAAACACAGATAATCCTCTACCATAGGAAGAGGATGGCACTGGTGTTGAATTGGTTTGCAAACAAAAAGGTGAAAAAAAAGGCCTGGCTGGAGGGCAGTGCTCTCCTATTTACGATCCTATACTGAGATTCAAACTTGGTCCTTGTCTCCAGAGCTGGGAGCACAGCTGCCACCAGCATGCTTATCTGTTGCTAGCCTCTCCTGTGCTGGCCCTCACATTGATGTAGTAGGCTTAACAGTCTCCAGGATAAGTTGCCCCTAGCTTTCACCTGCAACCAATAAGACAGCTGTCACAACATGGAGCCCAGAGCATAGAAGAGAGGTAAATCAAAGTGGCTGGAATTGGTTTCCTTTGCTATGATTGTGAGTAAACAGGAATTTTATTTGTATACCCAGGTTGCTGTATGTTCCATAGGTACAATGAACAGGGTCATCTGTGTCAGCTCTGATCTGTGGTGTCAGCATACTAGCACTTGGGTCAGTGACCCTGTCTGTTGTGTAATGGGCAGCAGTTCTATTTCTATTAGCAGGAGGCAATAAATAATCCTTAGGGTACTCATAGGCAGGTGGGTTGCATAAGTTGTGTGGTCCACTGAATGGTTCTGTGACCCAGCATTTTGTGTTGGTCCCAAAGAAAGTATTGGGGAAGGGTGTGGAAATTGAAATGAAGCAACTGATGCAAGGTTACACAATTAAAAGTTTCTGACCTTTTTTGGGGGGTCCAATTCAGGATGATTTTTTTCCAGAAATGCAGAATTTACTGTGGGGCAGAAAATCAATTTTCTCTACTGTTCTAGTGACAGTGACCTATTGTACTGTTCAGTGGGAATCCACCTCTTAAGAACCTGGCATAATTATTAAAAGCATCATTAATACAATCTTCCTGCTTCTCTTGATTCTGGGCCACCCTGCTATCTATTTGTAGTATAAACAAAAAACTCTTTTAAAAAGATTGTCTCATCAATTAAAAAACCACATGTAGTTGAATCAGAGCAGGAAAAGGAGCCATGGCTGGGAGGTTTCTGCATAGGGAACACATGAAAGTGGCATCCAGTGAAACAGCCCTTGCATCTTGTGGGATGCAAACCACAATGCCTCCATCAACTTGTGCGGGACTGAAGAGAAATAACTCCTCTTCAGATGTTTGCAGCATATTTGATCTGTGGGGCTTCTGGAGAATGTCATGTTGTAACAGAAAGCTCTGTTAGACTCTATAATGGTCTCCCAAGGGAAGTGGTAGAAGCCTCATAGGACTTCAAAACCCAGAGAAAACAGTAGACAAAGAAGTATAGCCAATCTCTTGCCTAGCAGAGAGATGAGCTAAATAACCCAATAGGATTTTGCCATCATTAGTGATTATCTCCTTTCATAGCAAGCAGATGAACAGGAAGAAGCTGTATGTAGTTTTGTTGTTTTGTTTTGTTTTGTTTTGTTTTGTTTTAAAAAACCCAAGAGTAGGTGTTCCCATTAAGAACAATACTGTAGTTCTTTTTATCCTGGCTGACTTTATTAGCCTTCATGCTTGAGGGTATAAGCTGATTGCTCATTGCGGTGAGAGAGACTGCACCTCAATGTACAGTATTACAAAACTTTGTGCAAGGAAATATAAAATAAGTTCTCTTAAGTTTCTGATCTTAATCAGTGTTGGAGAAATGTTGTTGCTTTTTTTGACCTGAGTGACTAGCTAAAAACTTGGGATCTTGCAGGTTGCTTCAACTAGCAGGAGAATTTGATGGAGCTCTATGTCGTCACTGCATGTTCTTGTAGAAAACACTACAGTCCTGCTTCCTTGAGCACAGGAGGAATCAAACCACCAAAGACACCTTCCCTGCCCACAGCTTTGAACCAGCACCTCACAAATGCCTCTTCTTTAGGTCTTCCTTCAGGGTTATGCTGCCTTTCTTGTTCAGGCAGTGTTGGAGTTTCTTCCTCTCTTTCTGAGCTTTGTGTCTTCCATACACCTTCCACCTGGCCAAAATGAGGCCCAGGCCATTCAAACTCCTGAGTAAGCCTGCATATACTCTTGTTTGGGGCTGGCATGTGTCAGTGCTTTGTTTGGAGGCTACTACTTGCTTCCATAAAGGAGCTTGATAATTTGTCGCTACCATCTTAAATAAAGGCAATGGTCAGGTCATGCGCAACACTTTTAATAAGATTCAACCCACTCTTTAACCTTTTTAAGGTCAATGGACTGCTGCTGTGTTCCTTGTATGTGCTCCACCTAAGCACAATGTCTGTTGTCCTCTCAGCTTGCCCTCCTTACTTCAATTCCGATTCCTGCAAAGTACAATACCTAACGAGGGTCTTGTGCTATGGAAGTTACAAGGATAGGATATCCTATTATCCAGTGTCCCCTCTTTGCCAATGCATAGAAGATATGAGCCTTTTACACCTTCCTGCTATAGGCTTTATTCCTTTTATTTAGCTCATCCTAGAGAGGTTCATGTTTCTAGCTCCAGACATCCTCTGTTCAAGTCCTAATTATGACACAACTGGCAATGCTTGCAGCAGCACTAGTGCTGTACTATTGGCCATGTGCTTGTCCTCTTCTTTGCCCTCTGGCATTTCTTTGCTCTGAGTAAGGCAAGTTGACATAATGGTAAAACCTCCCGAGCTCCATTTTTCCAGTGCCACCAATTTTACTGGACCAGGGACTTGCATTTACTAGTACAGTATAGACAAATTCATTGAGGCTTGTTGTGTCGCTTGTAAATCCTTTGATGATGTAACTTATTCTAACACCAGCGTATCTCTTTATTGTCTTTCAGAGGTTTTGGCAAGAGGCTCATGAGCCTGCTAATATTTCTGAGTTGACTTACAGTTCATCCACAAAAGGCTTCATGCTTTCAGAACCCTGATTCAGCCCCACAAATGACCCAACCAGGGGCATCATTTCAGTTATAGCCTTACACGGGGTCCAGTTGCAACACAGATCCAATCTGCAGTATGAACATGTGTGAAGTATAAACTTACATGACTTGAAGCATAGGGCAGACTGCCCAGCTGGAACTGAATCTTTTCCCATCCTGACATTAACCTTTTTATTTAAACCTAAAAGACAATGTAATTGAAACAGCTGTTAAAAAAAAAACTATCAAGAGCTGCTGGAGTGGTAGGTTCCCATGAGCTTTAACACTGGCTCACCTGACTTGGTGTTAGAATGATAGAAAAGTAGAGCCCGAATGGACCTCAGGAGTTCCTCTAGTTCAATCTGTCTCCTGCTTAAGGCAGGATCATCCTTATCTAAACCATTGTAAAACTAGTTTGACTGTTTTGGTAAACTTCTCCTCAACCCCTCCTAAAGGCAAAACTCAAAGTTGCGTGAACCTGAATGGGGATTAAGAAACCCATGTGGTTTGAGTTAGGAGAAAAGGAGTAAAACAGGCATCAAAAATCCCTCAGACTCCAAATGGCCATTAGGCTAGTGTGATTATGGCAGGAGAGTTTCTGCAGCCAGGTGCACACAAGGTGGTGATGTGGCTGTCATTGAATTTGACCCCACAAGTGCCTAGGTACCTGTTTACAGCTGTGTCAAGCTGAGGAGTCTTTGGTAAGAGTCTAGAGCAAAACTCAGACTCACGCCTCTGATACCATTGCAAGACGCTTGCAAACTTCTGAGTGTTATGATGTACTTTCTTACCTGTTTTTAGGTGCTGTCTTGACTTTAGAATGCCTTTGCCTTCTGACAATTTCTTTGGTGTTGCTCAAATAAAGTTTGCCTCCTTTACTGATGTTACAGATGAACATGCACAATTAAATCTAATTTAATAGGAGGTTTAAGGTCTGGAACTATTACAAGAACATTGTTTTCTGGGACCTCAGTTCAGCAAAAAACTTGAGAAGATGCTGAACTTTAAACAAGCAGTTGTCTTATTGACTGTAATGAGGTTTAAACTTAAGCATACACTTAAGTGCTTTGCTGACTAGGAGTCCAAGATCCTACACAGATGTGACATTTACTATACTCCCTTAAGTCTCTGTGTGAGGTTTTAGGTTTTGAAACCATTCCTCTGCCCCATTTCCTAGTGTTTGTGGGTTTTTTGTACATCCAGTGTAGAACCTCATTCTTTAGCTCCCTTCCTCCAAAATGTACGTGTGTGTGTACATATTATATGGGCACCTGTCTTATTGGAACAGATCCAAGATTCATCTCCTGTAGCATCCTGTTGCCGACATAACTAGAACCACTTGCTTCAGAGAAAGGTGTAAGAATCCCACAGCAGAAACATGTGGGATAAAGCTGTCTTCCACATTAATTCTTAGCCTGCTCCCTGCTAATTAGCTTGGCTTAAGCCTGAAGCATGAAGTTTGATATCCCTTCCAAAAGCTTTTCTTAGCGCAATTATCTCACCAGTTTCAGCGTACAAACTGAACAGTAATGTAGAGAGGCTTCCAGGAACTTCGTTTTTATAATACCGCAGAATGCTTGCTGTAGATGATTAAAAGTACACTTCACTTGTTAAATAACCAAGTATGTTTTGTTTGGTTTACTTCCTTCATCACTTTCTCAGGTGAGTCATTCTCAGTGTGTCTCCCAGTCATTCTACTGAACTAGGGAGGTTCTGTTGTAATTTAAGCTAATAATAAAACAATACTAAAAACAGCTGCACAGTGAGGAATATTAAAGCCAATAAAAGAAGGAGGGAAAGAAGAGGGTGGGACAGTTTTAACCACAATGCAGTCTTTAATTGAAACCTGGGCTGGAATTGACCTGCTTGCCCTGAGATTCTGTGTGGGTTGGGTTGGGTTTAAGCCCACATTGTTAGCCAATAATATAGTATTTATATAGACATTTTTAGCTTCTGACAAAATAAAAATTGTTTCCATGCAACCTTTGGCCGTGGCCACCCACGTGTCTTGGGATAGAGGGATGGGTCCCATGGGTTCCTGCTTGTTTAAGCCTGCGTCATCTTTTCCTTGGGTTCCTCACATTCCTGATAAGTAAAATTTGTACTGTATTAAGAAAGAAAATACCTTCCTGGTAGGTAGATTGAAACCTATTTACCATTCCTATTTACCTTTTTCCTGAACTCAGTATCATGAACCCTGTTTATATTTTGGGGTTCGTGGCATGTCATAATTGTTTTCTTGTGTTTATGTGATCTCATGGGAAAACCCATGTTAGTCTGTGTCTATTTATGTTATTATTATCAATGCATGGATTATGTTATACTGGCTATGTGTATCTTTGGTTTTGGATATGGTTTAGCCAGGGAACTCAACTATTAATTATCCCTTGTCATTGTGTTCTAGGGCCAGGGCAACTAAAACACACAACAGCAAAAATAAGAGCTAGGATGGGCATGCCTGGGCACTAGAATGGGGGCAATCAATTCTAAAATAGCAAAGGCATCCAGGAGTAATGGCCCATCAAGCCAACTGTACTCCAAGTACTCCAAGCACACCAGAACTTTCTAACCGCATCTGGTGATTTGTGAGCATTAGAGTTATGCTAATTGGAGGCTGGCATGGAGACTTTTTAGAGCCTAGCACTTCTGGAATATTCACTTTTGAATCTCATGCCTTCAGGGTTCACTGGTCCCAGTTACCAGGACTGGTAGAATCAGCAGGAGGGCTGAATTCTGTAACTCTGGCAAGGACACTTATGGGAGGCTAGGGGAAGCCAGATGAGTGTATAAGAATCTGAATTTGTCTTATTTTCTAGCTCCAAACCCATGGTCTGTTTTATTTACATAATTCTTTCATCCTGGGCATATCTACATGAGACGCCTAACTGCACAGTAGCCTAGTTTACTCCGCAGCAAGCGTATGTGTCTATATGTGCACGCACTTAGTGTGCAGTAAAACCCCTTAATCTCAAGTAAATTTGCTACATGGACCCAGGCCTGCCTGGCTAACTTACCATGGTCCCTGGCCACCCGTGCACATCTGACCGCTGATCTGAGGCCAGGCAGTGCATGGCTCCTGGTACAGAGCATCTTGTCTCTGAAATGTTGAAAACTCTCACAAAAAGCTACTGTTTCATGGCTCTGCAGGTCCTGAGCTGGACACAGGGGAGAGGCCATACTTGGCAGTGGGGATGCAACCTTAGGGTCGCAGCCACCCATAACTGGGGCCTTGCAGATGCACCGGCTCCACCAGAGGAGGACCCTGAACAGGACACTTCTCCTGGACTGCCTGGTCACAGCATTGGAGGACCGGCTGGTGGACACTGGCGCCTGGCAGGCAGAGAATGTGACATGCCAGGACACATGGCAGGCTCAGGATGTAGCTCATGCAGGACCAGTGTAAGGAGGCAGAAGACTGGGCAGACAGAGTTCTGGGCACCGCTCCTGGCCCTGGAGCGCAAGTGGGTGGAGGCACCGAGGGAGCAGAATGTCATCCTGGCCCAGGCAGTACAGGCTATGGACAATGATCACTGGGTGCAGGACATCATTCTGGCCCTTGCAGATGCCTTCATGCCACCTGTTGCTTGGCCCCCATGGCCCCCCCACCCCAGGGTGGCACACAAACAACGTTGTCATTAGTTTTCATGGGGAAGGTGTTTTATTGCTGGTGGGTGGAATGGGTGGTGGAAGGGCTGTTTGTTGAGGTGGGAGAGAGGCTGTGTTTGATGTGTGGGGAATAAAGTATTATGCTTGTGAGGCATGTCTGCAATGAGTGTGCTGCTGGCGGTGGGCAAGGAGGGGGTCCGTGGGCGATGCTGCAGACAGGCTAGAGTGGGGAGTGCTGGAGGAGATGGTTGGCCAGTGCCTCCTGCCCCCGGTGCCCTGGCCCCTGCTGGTGGGTTCACGACTTTCCAGGGGCCTCAGCAGGGGGGGCTGCCGCTGCTGCAGCCACTGTAGGTGGTGTTCCCACTGCCAGGTGTCCTCCCCGCATCACACTTCCTCTCCCCAGTCCTCATGAAAGAGCTCCTCCCAGGCCTCGTAGATGTTAAGAAGCACAGAGGCTGTGAGAATCACCTGTGGGATGTTGTCATCAGTGAACTTGAAAGTCCTGGAATGTCATCCTGGCCCGGGCTATACAGGCCATGGACAATGATCATTGGGTGCTGGACACTGTTCTGGGCCTTGCAGATGCCTTCATGCTACCTGCCACTTGGCCCTCTAGTTGCCCCCACCCCATGGCCCCCCTACCCCAGGGTGGCACACAAAGGACGTTGTACATAGTTTTCATGGGGAAGGTGTTTTATTGTTGGTGGGTAGAATGGGTGGTGGAAAGGCTGTTTGTTGGCGGGGGGGTTGGGGGACTCTGTTTGATGTGAGGGGAATAAAAATTCCAGCAAACCAGGAAAGCCAAGGCTGTGATGGAACTCCAGCTAGCTACAAATATCAAGGACAATAAAAAGTTCTTTTTTAGATATGTGGGGAGCCGGAGGAAAAGCAAGGGCAACATTGGACCCCTGCTAAACCAGATGGGATAACTGACAACTGATGCCCATGAAAAAGCAAATTTGCTAAATGGATACTTTGCATCAGTTTTTCACCAGTCCCATGAGATGCCCCTGCCTGCTGTGGGTCAGGGAGGCCCAGGTGAGAGAGATTCCTTACCCTCCATCAAAGCTGACCTCATGAAGGAACACCTTGACAGGCTGGATACCTTCAAGTCAGCCGGCCCTGACAGTTTACACGCAAGGGTAATCAAGGAGCTGGCAAGCGTCATAGTTCAGCCCCTGGCACGGATCTTTGAGAACTCCTGGCACTCTGGTGAAGTGCCCAAAGATTCGAAGAAAGCCATTGTGGTGCCTATCTTCAAGAAGGGGAGGAAAGTGGATCCAGAAAACTACAGGCCCGTCAGCCTGACCTCTGCCCTGGGGAAGGTCTTGGGAAAGATTATTAAAGAGGTCATCCTTAACAGACTAGCTGACAGCAACATCGTGAGGGATACCCAGCACGGGTTTGTTGTGGGCAGGTCTTGCTTGACCAATCTCATTTCCTTTTATGACCAGGTGACCTATCACCTGGACAAGGGTGAAGAGATTGATGTCATATATCTTGACTTTAAAAAAGCCTTTGATCTGGTATCCCATGATCACCTCTTGGCAAAACTGGCTAACTGTGGCCTCAACTTCACCACGATCTGCTGGCTGGGGAATTGGCTCTGCAGTAGGACCCAGAGTGTGGGCGTTGATGGAAGTCAATCGTCGTGGTGCGCGGTGACCAGTGGGGTCTCTCAAGGCTCTGTCCTAGGGCCTATACTTTTTAACATCTTCATCAATGATGTAGACATTGGTGTCAGAAGCAGGCTGGCCAAGTTCTCCAATGACACCAAACTCTGAGGTAAAGCGTCCACATCTGAGGACAGGAAGGTGATCCAGGCAGATCTTGACAGGCTCATGAAATGGGCAGATGAGAACCTGATGGTGTTTAACACTGAAAAATGCAACATGCACATGGAGCACAATGTCTGCCAGCACCTCCTGGAAGGCAGCACGTGACTTCAGGGTGGCCTCCCCAGTGGTGGCTTTTCCCATGCTTAACAGGTGGCTGACGTACCACAGGCTGGCAGGCATGGCCAGCTTCAGCAAGGCAAGGGCCAGCCAGGCGTCTGCAGGGAGAGGTGGCCACATGCTGGGATGCTGCTGCTCCAGATGGGACTGGAGCTGCCCCAGGAGGACCCAAAAGGTGGTCTGGGTCATGCTGAAGGCCTCCAGCTACTGCTTATCATCCGAGGTGTGTCCCAGGTGTGCTGGACGATTCATAGATTCATAGATGTTAGGGTCGGAAGGGACCTCAATAGATCATCAAGTCCGACCCCCTGCATAAGCAGGAAAGAGTGCTGGGTCTAAATGACCCCAGCTAGATACTCGTCTAACCTCCTCTTGAAGACCCCCAGGGTAGGGGAGAGCACCACCTCCCTTGGGAGCCCGTTCCAGACCTTGGCCACTCGAACTGTGAAGAAGTTCTTCCTAATGTCCAGTCTAAATCTGCTGTCTGCTAGCTTGTGGCCATTGTTTCTTGTAACCCCCGGGGGCGCCTTGGTGAATAAATCCTCACCAATTCCCTTCTGTGCCCCCATGATGAACTTATAGGCAGCCACAAGGTCGCCTCTCAACCTTCTCTTGCGGAGGCTGAAAAGGTCCAGTTTCTCTAGTCTCTCCTCATAGGGCTTGGTCTGCAGGCCCTTGACCATACGAGTTGCCCTTCGCTGTACCCTCTCCAGGTTATCCGCATCCTTCTTGAAGTGTGGCGCCCAGAATTGCACGCAGTACTCCAACTGCGGTCTGACCAACGCCCAATAGAGGGGAAGTATCACCTCCCTGGACCTATTTGTCATGCATCTGCTGATGCACAATAAAGTGCCATTGGCTTTTCTGATGGCTTCGTCACACTGCCGGCTCATGTTCAACTTGGAGTCCACTAGGACTCCAAGATCCCTTTCCACCTCTGTGCCACCCAGCAGGTCATTCCCTAGGCTGTAGGTGTGCTGGACATTTTTCCTCCCTAGGTGCAGCACTTTGCATTTCTCCTTGTTGAACTGCATCCTGTTGTTTTCTGCCCACTTGTCCAGCCTGTCCAGGTCTGCCTGCAGCTGTTCCCTGCCCTCCGGCGTGTCCACTTCTCCCCATAGCTTTGTGTCATCTGCAAACTTGGACAGAGTACATTTCACTCCCACGTCCAAGTCGCTGATGAAGACATTAAAGAGTATCGGTCCAAGGACCGAACCCTGCGGGACCCCACTGCCCACACCCTTCCAGGTCGAGACCGACCCATCTACCACGACTCTTTGGGTGCGACCCTCTAGCCAATTCGCCACCCACTGGACTGTGCAGTCATCCACATCACAGCCTCTTAATTTGTTCACCAGTATGGGGTGGGATACCGTATCGAAGGCCTTCCTGAAGTCCAGGTATACGACATCCACCCCTCCTCCTGTGTCCAGGCGTTTCGTAACCTGGTCATAGAAAGAGACTAGGTTGGTCAGGCACGATCTGCCCGCCACAAACCCGTGCTGGTTTCCCCTCAGCATAATTTGTCCTGCCGGGCTCTCACAAATGTGAGCCTTGATAATTTTTTCAAAGACTTTACCAAGGATGGAGGTGAGACTGACTGGCCTATAGTTGCCCGGGTCCTCCTTCCTCCCCTTTTTGAAAATGAGGACCACATTAGCCCTTTTCCAGTCCTCCGGGACTTGGCCTGTGCGCCACGAGCATTCGAATATTCCCGCCAGTGGCTCTGCAATGACGTCGGCCAGTGCCTTCAGCACCCTCGGATGGAGCCCATCCGGGCCTGCCGACTTAAAGGCATCCAGTTCTTCCAAGTGACTCTGCACCACCTCAGGATCTACGCATGGAAGTCTGGCGCCTTGCTGCTGCCTCTCTACAACCCCAGTGAGAGACTTGTCGTGCCCCTCGCTTAGGAACACTGAGGCAAAGAACTCGTTGAGGAGTTCAGCCTTGTCCCCTCTATCTGTCACCAATTGCTTCTGCCCATTTAGCAGGGGTCCTATTCCTCCCTGGGCCTTCCTTTTACTCCCTATGTATCTAAAAAACAATTTCTTGTTGTCCTTTACTTGGGTTGCCATCCTCAGCTCCATGGTAGCTTTGGCCCGCCTAACTGCCTCCCTACAAGCACGAGCAGAGGAGGTATATTCATCTTTAGTGATCTCACCCTGTTTCCACTTTTTATGTGCTCTCCTTTTGGCCCTTAGGCTGCCCTGGATTTCTCTGGTCAGCCATGGAAGCCTCCTGGCCCCTTTCCCTCTTTTGCCTCGCTCGGGGATCGTCTTGCTTTGTGCCCAAAGGATCGTTTCCTTTAGGCACAGCCACCCTTCCTGGGCACCCATCCCATCAAAACTCCTACTCTGCAGTGCTTCCTTGACTAATCGCCTGAGTGCAATGAGATCAGCTTTCCTAAAGTCTAGCACTTTCACCCTACTAGTTACCTTACCCAATCGCCGTCTTATGTTGAATTCTATCATAAGGTGATCACTGTCTCCCAGATAGCTACCGATCTGGGAGACGATGTGCTGCCACCATTCCTGGCTGGCCTGGTGGGCTTAGCAGCAGCAGAGCTAGAGGACCAGAAGGGTGATGGTTGTCCCAGCAGTGGCATCCTGGAGTCTGCTGTTGGTGTCCCTGCTGAGATCCAGCCAGGCGGATGGGGTGGAGGCAGCAGGTGTGTGAAAGTGGCCCTGGGACAGTGTATGGTGGCCTGGCAGGCAGTCGCTGCGCGGGGTACTCAGAAAGGCCCAGACAGCTGTGGGCCAGGCAGTGGTCAGCATGGCACGGTGGGCCAGCAGGGTCAGCACGGTGGCCAGCAAGAGCATGGAGCACTGATGGTCACTGCCAGGGGCAGGGGCTAGAGCAGCTATAGTGTGGGGAGGCAGAGTGGGAAAGAAGAGAGTTGCCACATGCTGCCCCAGTGCCGCACATGCTGCTTTTGGCCAGGGAAGCAGCGGGCCAGAGAGCAGCCAGCAGGGCTGGCTTTTGAAGAGGGCTGCCAGCTGTGGCAGCTGCAGCTGGAGCCTTAGAGCTCCCTCCAGTGGTGGCAGGGGCCCATTGCAGGGCCCTGGGAAGCAGGAGCAGATTGGCAGCAAATCTGAGCCTCCTGGGACACAATGGGCTTCATCTCTCCGCAAAAGGTAAGGGTCCCTTTTCATACAGGTTGGCTGACCTCCTACGTCAGGCTTTAAACTAAGTACGATGGGGGACAGGGTGGTAGGAGATGGAGAGAACCTAGAACCTACAAACTGCGAGACATGCAGTAGTACACCCCAGGTAAGTACCAAGTTGACCTTTGGGCATCAGAATGGTGGGGCACCGAAGGCACCATTTGGAGGGCTCAAGTGCCTCTATATTAATGCTAGGAGCATGGGGAACAAGCAGGAAGAACTTGCACTTCTGCTTGTAGGTAATAACTTCAAGTTAGTGGGGCTAACAGAAACCTGGTGGGACCCTACCCATGAGTGGGTGGTACACATTAAGGGCTACAGGTTGTACAGAAGGGACAGAGTAGGGAGGAAAGGACGTGGGGTTGCTCTCTATGTAAATGAGCATTATACATCCACCCTAATCAAAATGGGACCAGAGAAGGAGCAAGTTGAGGCATTGTGGGTTAGGATACATGGAACTCGAGGGGAAAGGGACTTGGTGGTGGGGGTCTGCTACAGACCACCACGCCATGAGGAAAAGCTGGACTTGGAATTCTTGAGGCAGCTCTCAGAGGCCGTACAGTCTAGGGATGTGGTTGTCATGGGGGACCTAAACTACCCTAACATCTGCTGGGAGGAACAGTCAGCCAAATCCAACTGTTCACCTTGGTTCTTAACCTGCCTGCAGGACCTTCACCTAGCACAGGAGGTATATGGTCCCGCTAGGGGGAATGCCTTACTGGACTTGGTGTTGGCTACGGGGGAGGACCTGCTAGGGGAGCTGCAGATTCGTGGTCACCTTGGGGACAGTGACCACCAATCAATTGAATTCACCATCCAGCGTAGGGTGGGTAAGATAACTAGTAGGGTGGAAGTGCTTGACTTTAGGAAGGCTAACTGCAGTGTGCTCAGGAGTGTAGTCAATGACGCACTGCAGGATATGAGTATTGGTGAGATGGGAGTCCAGGAAGGGTGTTAGTTCCTAAAAGAGGTAATCCTTTGGGCGCAGAGGGAGATGGTCCCATTACAGTGGAAAAGGGGGAAAGGAGCCAAAAAACGTCCTTGGTTAAACAGGGAAATCCAGGGGAACCTAAGGGCAAAAAAGAAGGCATGTAGGCAGCGGAAGCAGGGGGAAGCTACCAAGGAGGAGTATACCTACTTGGCCCGCACTTGCAGGGAGGCAGTTAGAAAGGCCAAAGCAACTACAGAGCTGAGGCTGGCAACACAAATTAAAGACAACAGAAAGTATTTTTTTAGGTATGTATGGAGTAAAAGGAAGGCGTAGGGTAGCACAGGACTCCTACTAAACAAGAAGGAGCAATTAGTGACAGACAGGGGGGACAAGGCTGAGTTTTTTGCTTCATTATTCTTGACCAGGGGTCAAGATAAGTCTCCTAATGGGCTCTTAGACAGGCATCAGAGGGACACCGGCCCACCAACTGTCGGCACTGACTTGGTGCAGAGTCACTTGGATGGACTGGATGTGTTCAAGTCAGCAGGCCCAGATGAGCTTCATCCGAGAGTACTGAAGGAATTGGCTGGTGTCATAGCAGAGCCACTGGCATGGCTGTTTGAGCGCTTGTGGCACTTGGGTCAGATCCTGGATGACCGGAAAAGGGCCAATGTGGTCCCTATTTTCAAGAACGGGAGGAAGGAGGATCCAAGTAATTACAGGCCAGTCAGTCTCACCTCAATCCTTGAAAACATCTTTGAAAAGATTATGAAGGATCATATCTGTGGGAGTCCAGCAGTAAAAATAATGCAGCAGGGAAACTAGCATGGATTCATAGCTGGTAGATCATGCCTGACCAATCTGGTTTCATTTTATGACAGGGTCACAAAATGCTTAGATGCAGGAGCAGAGGTGGATGTTGTTTTCTTGGACTTTAGCAAGGCTTTGATATGGTATCTCATCCCATTCTCATAAATAAATTAAGAGGCTGTGATATAGATGTTTACATGGTCCGGTAGGTGGCAAATTGGCTTAGCGACCACACCCAGAGAGTGGTAGTAGATGGCATCATATCGACCTGGAAGGATGTGTGGGTAGTGAGGTCCCACAAGGTTCGGTCCTTGGATCTGTACTCTTCAATATCTTCATCAGTGACTTGGATGTGGGTGTGAAGTGTACTCTGGCCAAGTTTGTGGACGATACTAAATTGTGGGGTGAAGTATACACTCCGGAGGGTAGGGAACGATTGCAGGCAGACCTGGACAGGTTAGAAAAGTGGACAGTACACAATAGGATGCAGTACAACAAGGACAAATGCAGAGTGCTGCACCTAGGGCATAAAAATATCTGAGCACTGTACTTTAAGAAGGATGTTGATAGACTCGAGAGGGTCCAGAGGAGGGCCATTCATATGGTCAGGGGCTTACAGGAAAAGCCCTATGAGGAGAGGCTGAGGGACCTGGACCTCTTCAGTCTCTGCAAGAGAAAGCTGAGAGGTGATCTTGTGGCTGCCTACAAATTCATTAGGAGGATGCAGCAAGGGATCAGAGATGCTCTGTTTACCAGGGCACCTCTTGGGATAACAAGGAACAATGGTCACAAACTGACAGAGAGCAGATTTAGGCTGGATATCAGGAAAACTTCTTCACAGTAAGGGTGGCCCAGTTTGGAATGGGCTTCCAAGGGAGGTGGTGTTCTCCCCTGCCTTGCGGTTCTTTAAGAGGAGGCTGGATAGGCATCTGGCTGGGGTCATCTGACCCCAGCGCTCTTTCCTGCCTAGGCAGGGGGTTGCACTCAGTGATCTGTTGAGGTTCCTTTTGACCAGCACAGGTTCGTAGCAGGTAGATCATGCCTGACTAATCTAGTCTCTTTTTATGACCAGGTTACAAAACGCCTGGATGCAGGAGTAGGGGTTGATGTCGTATACTTAGACTTCAGGAAGGCCTTCGATATGGTATCCCACACGATACTGGTGAACAAGTTAAGAGGCTGTGACTTGGATGACTACACAGTTCGGCGGGTGGTGAATTGGCTAGAGGGTCATACCCAGAGAGTCGTAGTGGATGGGTCGGTATCGACCTGGAAGGGTGTGGGCAGTGCAGTCCCGCAGGGCTCGGTCCTTGGACCAATACTCTTCAATGTCATCATCAGCGACTTGGACGAGGGAGTGAAGTGTACTCTGTCCAAGTTTGTGGATGACACAAAACTGTGGGGTGAAGTGGACACACCAGAGGGCAGGGAACAACTACAAGCAGACCTGGACAGGTTGGACATATGGGCACTAAACAGCAGAATGCAATTCAACAAGGAGAAATGCAAAGTGCTGCACCTAGGGAGGAAAAATGTCCAGCATACCTACTGCCTAGGAAATGACCTGCTTGGTGCCACGGAAGCGGAAAGGGATCTTGGAGTTCTAGTGGATGCCAAGATGAACATGAGTCGTCAGTGTGACGAAGCCATCAGAAAAGCTAACTGCACTTTATCGTGCATCAGCAGATGCATGACGAACAGAACCAAGGAGGTGATACTTCCCCTCTGTCGGGCGCTGGTCAGACCGCAGTTGGAGTACTGCGTGCAATTTTGGGCGCCGCACTTCAAGAGGGATGTGGATAACCTAGAGAGGGTCCAGAGAAAGGCCACTCGTATGGTTAAGGGCTTGCAGGCCAAGCCCTATGAGGAGAGACTGGGGCACCTGGACCTCTTCAGCCTCCGCAAGAGAAAGTTGAGAGGCGACCTTGTGGCTGCCTATAAGTTCATCATGGGGGCACAGAAGGGAATTGGTGAGGTTTTATTCACCAAGGCGCCCCTGGGGGTTAGAAGAAATAATGGCCATAAGCTAACAGAGAGCAGATTTAGACTAGACATTAGGAAGAACTTCTTCACAGTTCGAGTGGCCAAGGTCTGGAATGGGCTCCCAAGGGAGGTGGTGCTCTCCCCTACCCTGGGGGTCTTCAAGAGGAGGTTAGATAGGCATCTAGCTGGGGTCATCTGAACCCAGCACTCTTTCCTGCCTATGCAGGGGGTCAGACTTGATGATCTGTTGAGGTGCCTTCCAACCCTAACATCTATGAATCTATGACCCTAGCATCCTAGCATCTGTGAATCGCCTAGAATCTCTCCATGTGCTGAGGTTTTTCTTCATGTGTTTAATAACCCCCAAAACATAAGATGAGCTAGACTGTTTCCCCACATAATCTACAAATGCTCTATGTTGCTTTTCAGCCATCCTGATAAAATGGCTTTTGCCATCCTATCACCAGCTGTTTCTTGTTATAGAGCCTGGTGGTGACTTCCTTTCCCTCCATCTGCTCCAGTGGTTCAGCACATGTGAGGATCTTGGCCTCCGCCCACTCAGCAGCCTTGTCCCTTGCTTTGTGCAGATGAGGTCTGCACCAGTGGTTTCAGTAGAAATTCTGGGAGTGTGTTTTCTAGAACTCATGCGAGGTTGGGCTTTCTCATGCTGGCCCAGTAAAAGAGGAATGGGAAAGGAGGAAGTCGTAGTCATCTGTGAGCTTTTAGCCAGATGGCAGTCCAATACGCAGAAAATGTCACGTGGGTTTCCTAGCTGAATCTGGGGCATGGTACAACTGAGGAGTGTTCAACAGCCACTGTGAGTGAGAGGAGAAGAGAAACCTCCTTTACACTGTTTGCTACACATTCCCTATTGCACTTTGGCCCAGGGACAGTGTACTTCTTATACAGTGTTCTCCTGGCCATTAGCATCTCCAGCTGGAGCTCAGCTGGAGCTCAGCCTTAATGTTGCCCAGACTGGCAACATGTCCATGTGAGAAGGGGTGTGTCTGTTATATCAGTAGAAAGAAGGATGCCTGGGACTGGGGAAAGTGGACATCTGGCAAAACTGTAACTTGGCAGGGGAGGAGGAAGAGGAGGCAGGGGCAAAAGTTGCACTCTTTTTCCAGTGCACCAAACTGCAGTGAGCCAGTGCAAGCACTGCTTAGACTTCTTCCTTAGAGATGCAGTTGCAAGGTAACATTTCTGAACATTTACTTATAGGCAACACCTTGTGCCTTCTTAAGAGTGCTTTTGCAAATGTACACAAAAGTGCAGGCTGATCCCCACTGTACCCAGTGCAGATTATAATATCCACTTCAGTAAGAGCTGAGCCAGGGCAATAGAGTTTCAGATGCATCTTGGCCCGCTGAAAGGATTGTACCAATGCCAATGCCCTGAAATTATAATAGGTTGTGTCTACACAAGATGTTTAATGCAGAGCTGACTAATTAGCTCTGCAGTAAGATGTCAGTGTCTACTCATGCAACGCTATTAGGTCAGAGTAAAATAATTTACTCTGTCACCGGATAGTTCTTGTCTATACAAGTACTATCCTGTGGTGGAGTAAAGGCCACTACAATGTACATGTAGACACTGCCAGGACTGGCTGGGGCACATGGGTGCTTCAGTGCAGGGGCCGCCTTCCAACTAGTTCTGCACTGGAGCAGCCTTGTGCCCCAGCCAGCCCCTCTACAGCATGTTGAGCTGGGTTGGAGGAGCCCCAGGCTAACCCCCAAAGTCCCCTGCTAGCTGGGGCTGCTCCACCCCGGCTCAACATGCTGCAGTCCTGGGCACATGTGTAAATGCAATACCCTGGAGCAATAAACTCCCATATGAACTGTGCCAGAATTTATTGCATCACATTAATTGCAAGTATAGACACGTTGACAGAAAAGCAAATATGACCTGTCTTCCTCTTGCTGCCAGTATTGAGGGCTGGTGTCCATACTCCAGAGTCACCCATCCATCTGCTGAAGTTGCCTGAAGTTGAGGAGCAGTTTAGACTTGGTGGACAAAAGCAGCAGGAGATGCCTTCTGAAGGAAAGCCTCTCTAGCGTGGCTATTGTGGGGGCAGGTTAACCAATCTGGAGAGGGTTTGGACTCCAGATAGGACAGAAAGAAACAGGTTGCTCCTATGCAAACAAGGATACATTTTTATAAGAGGATGCATAGAGGTCCTAGCTGTGATTGGCACTGTCGGGTACTCACATGCATATGCATATGCATATGCATATGCATATGCATAGCAGGAGACAGCCTCAGCCTGAAGAACTTGTGATTTAAATAGACATGGTAAAGAAGAGACAGAAGGGGAAACAGATGCGCAGAGATGGGTGAGGGGAAATGACCTGTTTAAAGCTTTGCAGGTGGGCAGTGGCAAAGCCAAGAATAGTATCCAGATCTCTTGAGATCCAGGCTAGTGGCCTATTCATGGCTTACATGGCCCCTGCAAGCAAAAAGGCCCAAGGTGGGGGGGAAGCAGTTGACATGCTAGATAAGCAGGATGTGGAAAATTTAGGACCAAGCACAAGGCGTCAGCTCCTCGTCAAAGATGTCCGCTCCAAATAAAATAGTTCTAGGACACTTCCTCAGCGTGCCGCTCAGCAGCAGTCTGTGTTGGCTATAACACTGAACAGACCTCTTGGAGTGGTTTGGAAGAGCAACAAACTGCCTGCCAGGAAACACGCCTTCATTTTGTGGCTGGCCAGGAGAAAATGTGTAGAGGGCTGCGGCTGCTCTGCCTGTAGGAAGCACTCTGCATTCAGTGAACCACAGGAGAGGGAACATGGCAGCAAGTCTCTGCCAGCCTTAAAGAGGCAACTCTGCAACCAGTGCAGTGTCCTTGGACAGATGAAGTTGCATTTTCGCAAGGAAAAACTTGAGGCAGGTTATAGTCACAAATCATATTCGGCCTTTCTTGGGACTCAGGGGGATGGAGGAGCTTTAGTTTAGTACGAGGGTCCTTCAGG
Organism: Alligator mississippiensis; assembly: GCF_030867095.1. Lineage (NCBI taxonomy): Eukaryota > Metazoa > Chordata > Crocodylia > Alligatoridae > Alligator > Alligator mississippiensis. Next base: position 181,725,656 of record NC_081825.1, on the reverse strand, counting down.
AAACCCACACATCCACAGGTGTAATATGCAGTGGCCCAGACAAGCACAGTTTAGTTGTCTCTGTTGAAACTGCAAGCATTGCATGCTGCCCCTCAGATTAACCAGGTGTATTTCAGCTGAACAACAGTGGTAGGAGCCAGAGCATGGAGGGTAGGTCAGGAAACCTGTCTTTCATTCCTAGCCCTGCCAGTGACCTGTGTGGGCCTTTGAGTAAGTTGCTTAATGTGACTCAATTGCCCCAGTATTTTGGTATTTTGAGAGGTATAGACAAAAAGCTAAATGTTGCTGCAAGCTAATGCTGCCTCTGGAGTGGCTACTTGGGGCCAATGGTGCTCCTGCCAGTACTCTGCTTCAGGTTACCTCTTGGATTGTGGAATAATCTATTCACACCTCACAGCTTTGAAAACAACCTGCTGCCTCTCCTGTGGCCTACTTCCTTTAGACCATTTGCTCATACAGACTTTTTGGGCTCTCCCAATGGGGTCTGTGTGGTGGTTCAAGTAGGTTCCTTTTCCACAGTCTTCTAGGGACCTGGGCCCTTTCCTAGCCCTGGTCCAGGAACTCTCTGTCACTCCTTTTGCTAGCTTAAAAGTCCAGTTACCCAGTTCTTGGAGATCAGCAGGCCTCCCAGCCTTCTTTTAGGCTGCCTGCCTGGCCTTTAATCATGCTGAATCCAGCTGAGTTAAATAATCCAAAACAGCTGTACTGCCTAGCTGCAGGAGGGGAGCCTTCTTCTGCCCACTCTGTAAGATTCTTGGTCCTGGGACTTTAAAGAAACAATGCTTGGGCTCCCAATAGCTTCCCTGTCCCAGACATTAATTGTTCCCAAGGCCCATCTCTCTCCTAATAGTTCCTTCAAATATTTCTTCAGTCTGCCTTTTCCAGACATGGTGACTGGCCTTGTAAGCCATTTCAATGGCCTTTATTACATTACAGTTATTATTTATTTATTTTCAGTAATGAGGAAAGACAGAGATCTTGCAATCTGCTGCTAGGATGCACCCAAAATAGATGCATCCAAAATCTTAGCAAAGGTATCTGCACATTTTAGTCCAATACACATTGATATAGCAATTCAGCCAAACAAGAACAAGTTTCATTTGGCAGTGAAGGAGTACATGTCTGAGTGTACTTTAAATTTTCTGCTGTTCTTTTGGTGGGATGCTAGAACTGCTTAAGAAAAAGGTGCCAGCATTTTTTTTTAATAATGGCAGGACTGTATATTTTTCCCCTCCTACCATGACCTTGAAACTGAAAAACAGCTGAACCAAAGTTTCCAAAAATATTAGGCAGAGACCAGACTGGCAGAATTCCAGCCCAAAAGGCCAAGCTTTAACAAGGTTGCAAGCAACTTAAAAAAAAAGTCTTTTAAGAATAGACATGGTTAGGTAGCCTCACGTACAGCTGTCCCCACCTGCTTCTCCTATATTCCATACTAATAGTATTGAGACTGCTCTTTGTGGAGCGATTCACATACCTACAGTGCTGCCAACAGCCTCTTGTGTAAGGCAAATCTTGCGTAGGCAGATCTTCACAGGACACAGCAACGTTGTACAACAGACCTTGAAACATGGAGGAAACTGGATCCAGTTGAAATTTGAAGATAATTTATTGTAGGCAAAAGCAACTGCTTTTGTTCCAGCTGGAAAATTTCCTAGTCAAAAGACTCTTAACACCCTGATTCCTATTAGTAAGTACCAACAGAGGTCAGGATCTCTACTTCTTTACATATCATCCCAAAATATCACATCTTACACCAGAGTTTTATCTTAGCTTTATGCTGGGACATGGACTAAGTTGCAAATAAATGCTACCTACCAAAATACTGATGTCCCTTCTGGGAGAACCAAAGGTTTCTTTGGAGGCCTACTATTCAAGTACTGAATAGTCTGAGCCCAGTTTTCCTTAGGTGAGATCCTAGGGCCTTGTTCCACTTGATACTTAGCACGTCCTAACTGCACTTACAACGCTACAGTATGAGTGTTCAAGCAGTGAAGCATGTGCTAAAAGCCATCATAGCATAGTAAAGTAAGGCTCTTTCCAGCAAGGAGGATCTCCAGATCGTATAACCTAACACATGTTGAGCTAATGTTGGACTGCTCCATGGACTAAATGCAATCAGGAAACTCCAGTGCAGTGGTGGGGGGAGCCCAGAAAAACTGTTTTTTGGGTTCCCAGCCTCTTTGCTGTACCAGAACCTTGAACTGGCAAGCCTCCAGTGTTGTGCAGGTGTGTAAGAGGTGTTTGTCAGGCTTTCCCCACCCCCACATGCACCAGAGTCTTGCAGGTCCAAGGCTCCAGTGAAGTAAGGAGGCTGGAACTTGATGATCATCTTTTCTTCATTCCCTCCTTTCTCCCCCCCGCCTCACCAGTCTCACTAGAAGCTTGCCTGTTCAAGGCTCTGGTGTGGTGAGGGGGTTGGGAGAGACACCTGCACAGCACAGGAGCTGGTCCTAGCCCCCACACTGCATAGGAACCAGTTCAAGGGTCTGGTGCAATGTGGAGGCTCGGAGCAATGCCAGCCTCTCACCTAACTGAAAGCAAAGCCCACTTTGAGCTGCAATCTGTATAAATAGTAGATAGCCACAAAGAGTTTTCAGTCTGAATGGACAAGACAGATAAAAGTGGGCAATAGGATGTATCTTATTATCCTAATTTTACAGAGGAGTAACTGAGACCCCTGGAGATGAAATGACTTGCCTAGTGTCACACAGGGAGTATGCAGTCAAGTTGGAGATTGAACCCAGAACTGTTGAGTGCCACCAAAACCAACTTTTTCCTGTGGTGGCCTTGTCATCTGATAATTTACTGACAGAGTTCATAGTGTATGGGACATTTACATGCATTTGCATGTCCCATACACCATGAACTGTCCTTTTTTCACATCACGGGTATTGCTTATTAGGGCCGCGCGAAATGTCACCGGCTGTTTTGTTTTGACTCAGTTTCTACTCTTTTTGAGCTCGAAACAGCGAAATGAAAATGAAACGAAGGGCTTTGAAACAGCCTCGAAACAAAAGGCTAGTCAAAATGTTTCAAAAGTAACGAGTTTTGAAGCAGCCAGCAGCCAGGTGGTGGGAGACAGGGGAGAACCAGGGCTGCACTCCCAGCAGCTCTAGGCTCAGCCAGGTGGGGAGCACAGCCCTGGCTTTCCCTGCCTCCCACTGGGCTGCAGAAAGCCGATCACAGCGCAGAGAAAGGGAACTGAGCCCCAGCTCAGTTCCCCTCCCCAACACTGCAATCAAACTAGAGAAGGGAACTCAGTCTGATCGCTCAGTTCCCCTCCCTAGCCCAATGGTCACACTGGGGAGGGGAACTCAGCTCAGCTGGGCTGAGTTCCTTTCCCCAGCCCAATGGTAGTGCTCAGCTCAGCCCCAGTTCCCTTCCCCGATTGATCCCCATGCTAGGGAGCGGAACTGAGCAATGAGGCTCAGTTCCCTTCCCCAGCCCCCTGGTCCCAGGCAGCATCCCTCCCTCATCTGGCAGGCATATGGGGCCCGCAACCCAGGGAGGACTGGCACAGCCCCCACAGCCATACCGGGGTTGGGCCCTGATCTGCCTGCCGGATAAGAGAGCAAGTTTTGAGCTTCCCCATTATAGCCTACGGGCAAAACGTTGAAACAGCATCACTGTTTTGACAAAACAAAATGGAACAGCGGTTTCAAATCAAAACAAAATTTGAAACGAAACACTGTCCCCTTGAAACCTTGAAACACAAGTCGAAACGGAATAGTGCTGTTTCGCACAGCCCTATTGCTTATCACCTGGAATCCACCTATCACAAGAACAGAATTCATGCCCTCCTCCACAGTCCCAAATATATCACTTTCTCTGATGACAATATGCTCAAGGGCCAGTATTTACTAGCTCAAGAACTTAACGTTCAGAAAAAGTATCTGGATTGTTTATCAGCTACAGAAGAGTGGAAAGAGAGGGAACATTCATGACTGTGTTTTAGAAAGTTTAATAAAGCAGGAGTGGGTGTGGTGATACTGCCTGGTATCACCACACCTAGAGTAGTAGAAGATACACAACATTTGCCCCAAGGCTCTAGGTCAAACTTTCAGGTGGAGTGCAATAACCTTCCTTTCCTATTCTGTAACTGCAATATTCTTGTTTATTAGGAAGTGCTCCTGGTTATTCACCTGTGAATCCCAAGCTGGAAAGTGAACAGCAGGCGCCCATGCTGAAAGCTGCTTTGGAGTCCTCCAATGGAAGGGGCCCTTCATAGTCTGCAATAGCTAGCCTCCTTGAATTGGAGACTGATAAATTAAGAGATGCAGAAGACCCATGGAGTTAGATTGATGGTAAATAAATTTGTCTTTGATCTTCATTTTTTCCCCTTTTCCGCCTGTATGGAGCAATGTCCTGTTTTCCTTTTCAACAGAAGCATAACCTCCGGTAACTTTACTGGCTGAAAATGGAGATATGCCAGTGACTGCTAGAAAGTGTTATGAGCTGAATAAGGTCTTGTGTAGATGAAACGGGGGCCCTAAATTGAAGCGGTGGATTTTAAAAAACACTGCTTCAATTTAGGGCTGATTAAACCCCTGTGTCCTGTACATACCCTGCTGACTTACCTGCCTTTCCAGCATGGAGGGGAGAGCGAGCTGCTAGCGAGCGGAGTAGTCCCTGGGCTGTGGGGGGCGGGGGGGTCTGGTGCTTCCCTCAGCAGCAGCAGCAACACCCCCCCCAAGGCAGCACCCGCCTGCAGGCACCTGGCTCGGGTGGCATGCGCAGCCATGGAGGGAAGCACCGGGCCTCTGTACAGCTCAGGCAGGCAGCAGGCTCCAGCGGTGGGGTGGGGGAGAGGATCAGACTCACCGCTTTTCTTGGGTGGAGCCTGGTTTCCTGGGCTGCTGCCAGGCTGCCTGCAGGGATTCCTGCTGAGCCCCTGAGCTACATGGAGCCTGGTGCTTTGCTTCATGGCTGTAGGGGCAGCAAACTAAAACTCCTTCGCCTCAATGGAGTTTTAGTTTGCTGCGCCCCACATCATTTAAAGCCCATTACGCTGCTAAATTTCCTACAGCGGCTGGAATTAATGCACAATACACTGCTGAGATGTGCAAACATAGACACCATTAAAGCGGTGCAAAAGCATTTAGCCCACTTTAAAGTGTCGTGCACACACGCTTCTTGTTTCATCTACGCATGGCCTAAGTGTCTTTCCTTATTGTTGGCCTTTCATCACAATCAGCTAGCAGGTTCCAACAAGCCAAGGGCATGCTGACTCTGAGCCAAAACCAAGACCACCCTGACCTCAATTATTGATCTCTAGTATGCTGATGATGCTGTAGTGTGCTGTCACATAGAAGAAGACCTTCAGGCAATCATCAACATCTTTACCAAAGCATACAAGAAAATGTGACTGATGGTTAACATTTGGAAGATTATGGTCCTCCACCAACAAGCTCCTAATGAACAGTTCCCAGCTCTGGTAATCCAGATCCATGGAGAGACTCTGGAGAATGTTGAGTATTTCCCATACCTCAGAAGCCAACTCTGACATCAACCAAGAAATCCAACTTTGCCTCAAATGTGCAAGTGCAGTCCTTGGATGCCTGAAGAAATGGGTGTTTGAAGATCACAACATCAGATCTGAAACCAAGCTCATGGTTTTTCAAGCAGTCATGACACCCACCTTGATGTACAGAGCTGAGACATGGACAATGTACAGGAGACATCTAAAGTTGTTGGAGAAGTACCATCAATACTGCCTGCAGAAGATCCTCTGAATCCAGTGGGAAGACAGATGCATCAACATGCATTAGTATTCTCCTGCAAACAAATACCATGAGTATTGAGGCAATGATCATCTGGTATCAATTTTGTTGGGCTGGCCGTGTCATCTGGATATCTGGCTCCAGACTCCCGAACCAAGTTTTATTCTCCTAGCTGGCAAATATGATACACACCTGGCAAATAAGAAAAGATTTATTTTTCAGCAGTCTGTGAAGAAGTGAGAAAAAACTCTTCTGAGTTCACAAATGGGGCAAAATTACCAACCCAGCTAGAGCCAACTACAACGAGCAACTGGCTGCTGCCACGGTTCATCAGCCGCTGCTCAATCAAGATTGGCCCCATCTGTGGCAGCGCCTGTATTTCTGGCCCACCACCAGGGCCGGGCGGGGAAAGAGATGGACACAGGATGAGTATGGGGAGCTGGGAATGCTGAGACACTGGTGAAGGACCTCTGGGCCACAGAGAGCCAGTGGAACTACCCCTTGGGAGCTCAGAGGAGCACCATTAATATAAAATGCCACCGTGAAGACCGCAGCACTGGAGATGTCAGGGAGCACTGACAGAGAGACACGCTGTAGGGAAGGGGCCATCTGGAGACCTGGCAGCTCTCCGAGCAGGTTTTGCTTTCAGGTTGCTTTTTCTTTTACTTTACTTGGTCATAGAGCCTGGGAGGCTGGGCTGCAGCCCCGGGAAAAAGGGTAGGATTGAACCCACACCAGCCTAGTCATGCCAGCAGGGGAACCAACTTCAGGCTTGGCAAGGAACTGAGTTGATGAGGGCAGGTGGATGGACAGACTTGCCACACCTGGAAAGGCAGCAGGTGCTGCTGAAGCTTTGACGACAGGTACCAAAGCATCCAAGGCTGGGAAATGCCCAAGCTGTGGCAAAGCAGGCCAGGAAGGCCTATATATTTCCTTTTGATTCGTTTTATTTCTTTTAGTGGGCTGGATGCTTATCAAAAATCTGCAGCCCTGAGGACTAATTATCTTGGGGCCAGTAGACGCAGTCTGCGGTAGGAACAACCCTACTGGCCAAGATTTACCTGAGTTCCATTTCACTGTTTGTGTTGTCCTCCATTTCTCCTCCATGGATCATGCCACAATCTACTGATCAGAGGGCCGGTTCAGTCACAGTCTCCATAAGCCAGGCCTGAGATGAATGGGGTTCTGCAGGGTTGAAGAATAGAAGAAGACCGTCTACTGAGAACTAAGGTCACAACAGATGCTGTAACCACAGGCTGGCCCTTGGACAGGGTTTAGGGGAGGTTGGAACCCCATGGAAGAGCCAGACCCAGCTCATCCAGGACTTCACACAGCAGAAGTAGACCATCTCCCACCTAAGACAAATTCAACATCAAGATGTGGCAGTCAAGAATTGGGTGATCTCCACTGGGTGCTAGAACTGGGTGAATTTGTGTGCCCATGGCCCAGTCTCACAGGACAAAGGCCCATCAGGCTCTGTAGCCCTATCCTATACTGTGCCAACACAGTCAAAGATGGGTGTTTAAAATTGTAAAGATCAGAGGCTTCTGCCAGTTCAAGGTGGTTTTTATTCCTTAGGTGATATCACAAAGGCTCTTTCCAGGGTCAAGGAAACATAGGATGGGTATATACTTATAAATAATGATGAACAGCTCTTGGATAATTTGGCTTCTTACCGGAATCTCTTCAGGCCTCTTTTCTCCCTCAGCCTAAACTATCTTCTCTTTCAACAGCCCTCAGCTCCTATTCTTCCACCTCTACCAGGCTCCTTGACCATAGTTTTGGGGGTGTTGGTTGTAGCTGTGTTGGCCTAAGGACATAGGCAGACAAAGTTATTTGGGTAAATTTGATATCTTTTATTAGACCAACTGAATAGTTGGAAAACTTGTTCTTTGCAAGCTTTCAGGCACAGGCTTCCTTCCTTAGGCATAGGGAAAGTCTGCTGGTATTTGTCTTCCCTCTAGTCTTCCATTTGGACCCTAGGGAGAAGACAAACATCAGCAGACTCTCCCTATACCTGAGGAAGGAAGCCTGTGCCTGAAAGCTTGCAAAGAACATTTTTATCTAACTATGCAGCTGGTCTAATAAAAGATATCAAATTTACCCAAATAACCGTGTCTGCCTCGACCATATTGATTTTTATCAGTGGTCTGTGATGTGGCCCTTACTTTCCTGAGTTCAGGTCTCCTCAAGTGCCCTGTATTTTTAGGCCTTCCTTGGTTCACAACACATGACACACATGAATGCCCCTCACCACACACACACGTCCACACACACATGCACACAGGTGCACGTGCGATGAGATTCGGAAATGGAAGCCAGCTCAAAATGATCCCAAACATAGTGAAAACCTAAGACACAGCCTGTTAGAGACTGGAGAGATGAAAGGGCTTCTGTGAAGCAGGTTGAAGCTTAGGAACAATAGGGTGTTAGGTTGAGGTTCTAGATGGCTCTAACATTGTCTAGAGTGTTCTGCCCATTTTTCTTGTAAGGCACATGCTTCAAAGGGGATTTGCTATGTTGCCTTCAATCTACCTGGCCAGATGATTGAATAGATTTGGAGTCTGAGCTCCCTTTTTCACCTGGAGGAGGGTCTTCCAGAACAGGGTTGAGGCATATTGGTTAGCTTGTTTGTTTTGCTGTTGCTCATGCTCTACTTATTCTGCCAGCCCAGTACTAAACTCACATTAAATTCCTTTTTATAAAAGGAAAGGAAGTGTGTTTTGGAAATGAATCATGTGGGGATAGGAGAAGAAGGGCCTGGAGAAGTAGAGCCTAAATGCACAATGATGAACACCATTTTTTAAATCATCCTGTGGGATGCAGATGCAGCTGTAGCCCATCAGAATTATGTAGGACTTACACACAGCAAACACAGCTAGACTGTCCTGGGAAAATTCATTTCAAATCAATGGGATTTTGGTGGCATGAGAAGTCTATGAATCTATGACTTAAGGGGTGGATCCAGAGAGGGTGTGACAGCACAGCTGCATCCCACTTTGGGTGTGTGCTGCATGCAGAGCGAGCTCTCAGAGCTCACCAGCATGTCAGTACAGATTCTGCCAGAGTTCCACATGTGCTGTGAGCTCTATGAGCTCGCCAGTGCATCCTGCTTCCAGCAGTGAAACCTGCTGTGGTCTGCTCTTTCCCTCCCTCCTTCCCCCGCTCCCTCCCCCTCCCTGAATTCATCAGCAGGGGAAATGAGGAGAGAAGTGGCAGTGGCAATGGTAGCAGCAGAGGCAGAGATTATCTTCCCTGCTTCCACTGAACCTAAGGACTGCACACTGCTGCTCATCCCCTCCTTTCCCCTGCTGTTAAATTTGGGAGAGGGGGAGGAGGGAGGGAAAAAGCAAACAGCAACAGACTCTGGAGCTGAAAGCAGACTCAAGGCAGGGCCCACACCAGTGAACTCATAGGCCGCATCCAGACGAGCGGTATGTGGCACCGCAGACCTGTCTGCGGTGCCACATACCACACATGCAGGCATTCCCTGTGCTGCTACCTAGCGGCGGCGGGGGGGTTGACCCCAAGGGATCCCAGGGTCAAAAAAACCCACACCACAAAAAAGCAGGGGGCACATGTGGTGTCCTGCCATGGCTGCAGCCCTGGGAGGCCCCCAGGTAAGTCTGCTGGGGCCAGCACAGTTGCTGGCCCCAGCCTCCCCTACCTCACCGAGGGGTACTTGCTGCACACCAGAATGTGCACGGCACAGACATTCCCTGCAGACAAGTAGCAACAGCACAAGGTGTGCTGTTGCTACTTGTCCCTGAGGAAACAAACATCCTGCTCGTCTGGACGTGTCTATAGAGCTTACTGTACGTGAATCACATTTGTGAAGCGGGCCACAACCCCATCACCATGATCCTTAATCTTCCCATGAATTCCTTCTTGGGAGAGGTAAAGTCTGGATGGGCTGTACTCAGGAAGACCAGGACTGGGACAGAGGTGCAGGTATCCCTGAAGCTATGAGCGTATCTCATGATTACTGGTCATTTGAATTGTGGTTCTTGGGCTTTGTAGATCTCTACCTCCAGAGGGTCCTATGCCTCCAGATCTCTATCCAAGGTGAGTGCTTCTGCTAGGCTCTACCTGGGAGAGAACAGCCTATATCCTTCCTGCATCTGCAGTCAATTCTACCAGCTAGTACAGAAAGTGGGCTGGGGCCATGACTGCTTCATCCTTGGCATTCTAGGTAGGAACTACCAAATGCAGCACCTATAATGTAGGCCTGGCTCTTGTGACATCACCATTCTCCCTATACAAGAGAAGTGCCCAGGACTAGCCTCAGGATCTTGTAAGTATGGCAGATCTGTGTTGCAGGGATTAATTAATGTTTCCAGTAGCTGCCCAATGACCAAGTACAAGAGGAGCTAGTCAGCACAAAGATATGATCTCAGGTGGAACCAATCCCTTGTCCCATTGCATTCAGAACCAGAGATTGCCCGATGGACATAGAAGATCCTCCAAAACACATTCTCACTGTTGTCTCCCATGCTAGCCTGCCATCTGATCCTAGAAAAAGATCACCCCTGGGGACAGCTAGTGAGCTCATTGCTGTGCCCTAAGTATCAGCCAAGACTGAAATATCCTTACTGGAGAATACTGATTGTCTAGAACTCTGTTCTTAAGGTGTGTAACAAAGAGCCTGGGGCTCTCTGTTACTTAAAGAGGAAAAGCAGCCCAGCCAGGAAGCTCTGCAGGCAGGCAGGGGGCAGCAGCTGCAGGTCACCAGGGCAACTGGCTAATGGGATAATTAGCCAGCACCTGCAGGTGGTCAGATGACTGGATGCAGGCAGGACCAGGGGAGCATATAAGCTCAGGGCTGGGGCTAGCAAGGTAAGTCTCTCCCTGGTTGCCACCAGGGAAGGAACTCCTGCTCTGGGGAGCTCAGGATTCTGGGTTAGTGAAGGTTTATACTCTTGAAGGGGCAGAAGGCTGCTACATATTGTTATTTATATTATAGCCCAGGGGCTTGTGTTTATGTTGTGTTAACCAGTGGTTTGTGGATAAGGCTGTAGGGGAGGTGGAGACCTCATTAGTGTCCAGGGGGGACACTGGACTGCCTTGAGCCCTGCCAGGGTCAGGCTCAGAGCTTCAGCGCTTATCAGGAGCAGCCACAGAAAGGCCAGGGGCCTGGTGCCAGCAAGGGCGCAGCTACAGAGGGGCCAGTCACACAGTAGCCTGGGGCCCAGCATATAGGAGCCAGGGGCTCAGTGACTAAAAGAGACAAGGAAAGGTAGTTCCTCAAAGCCAGGTCCTATTCAGTGGGCCTAGGCTAGAAGGCCAAGCTACATTAAAGGGACAGAGGCCAAGGCCCCAACAGAGGGACAATGTACCAGTAACATCCATGAGTCATGGGGCATGGTAAAGGGGAGGTTTTGGAGCCATGTAATTAGCCTGTAAGGTCTTGGGTTCCCAGCTGAGCACAGTGGACTACAGAGGCCCAGCCAGAGGCCTGGGGCCAGTGTGACTGGAGCCTAGCAAAGGTCTGTGGGCAACCTCTCTTTATATTTATCTACATTACCATCAAAGTGTGGCAGGTGAGATAGGAAGATGCTATAGGGGCAGAGCAGGGCATGGTCACAGAGCTACTAGAGGCATCACGTTCCCCCCTAGGATCCCAACATGTTACAAGGTGTAATCATGAATTTGTGCCTCAACATGTGCTGACTGAGAGAAATCAGAAGATAAAGGATAAAGAGGGGAAACAATCCTGTTTCCCTCCCCTCCCCCATTTTTTTTGTTGGCTTGTTTTCTGCTTGTGACTGTCTCTGTTGATTAGAGATGATCAGTCTAGCTACTAAGGCATCCTTTTTTGTTCCCCCTCTTGCCTCTATCTTAGATTAAGCCAAAATATTTGTCAGCCACAAAGAGATCAATGCCAGATTTGTCATGTGGGCTGTACTAACAGTGAGTAAGTATAACGAAGCAAAGAGAAAATTGATGCTTTACTAAAAATAGACTCTCCACAGAAGGTAGAAACTGGTTCCTCATGTTCCAGCCAAAGGATAATTAATTGAGCAATTGGGGTAAACACAGAAAATGACTCTTGGTGAACCACATCCTTCCCAAGTTTAGTGTGAGCAGGCAGGGTCCGTGGGCCATGAAGGGGGAAGATGCTATTATTTTAGTCAATGCAGCACTGATGAAAGGTGCTGGATTTGCAGCTGTGGGAGACTGAAGCCTACTGTTCCTCTGTTTGTTGTAAGAGTCCAGGACCTTGTTGCTTGCAACATTTGTCAGTGATACTTGTTGGAGAGGAAGGGTATTAACATGGAGAGGGATTTAAAATAAACAAGTCAAACTTTGGATATAGCAAGGTGCAGCACACATGGTGCTTGACTGGGACCCTGAAGACCAGAGCTCTTGTCCTGGCCCTGCCAAATAACCTTAGGCAATTACAACTTTCTGTATCTGTTTCCCTTCCTATCTTTTGCTTGTTCTGTTTAATTGCTCAGGTGTTGTCTCTGGCACAACAGGGTCCTGATCTTAGTTGGAGCCACTGTGCCTTCCTGTAATACAAGTAAGAGTAGTAGGGGATTATTAACTATTCCAAAGCCAGCTGAAGCTAATGGGACACTTGCATTGAATTCAGGACTCTTTAGATCAAGCTGTAAAACCTAACCCAGATTTATTATTGTGTTTACTAAAGCAGGAGCTACAAGTTTCATCTGTAACCCTGCAACCCACAAACTCTGCCCATCTGTCTCTAATAAGACTTCTTAAGTGTGGATTGTTTTCATTATTTTACCACTTCAGAAATATTAAAGCAAGTGGATCCCCAGGCAGCACTGCTGTTTAATTAAAATTAATAGATCTTAAAATAGAAGGACCACCATGGCCAATATTTGAAATTTGCTGCCAGGGACAAGTTGATCATTAAATGGGGGAACTGGAAGCTGATTAGACACTACATACAGGTTATGGTGAGCCCTTCATTCTTTTCTCCTTACAAGGGAAAAGGAAAAAAAACAAAGGAAGGAATAACCTGAAATGCATCAGAATGTAGTATCTCCCTAGTGGATACTGTTGGTAGCATGCAACATTAAAATTATCACTGATATACTGCTGTGCGCATGCATGAGGATTTTTGGTCACTGCTTCCCAGTATGGACTCCCCATTCCGAAGCCTGCCTTCTGTCCTACATTTATTACTTTGAAGTTATCCATATTAAAAACATGTAATGCCTAGCTCTTCTATTTTTTGAATGAGTAGACCTCAAAGTGTTTTACATTTTCCCCATTTTAGAGATGGGTATAGTGACACAGGCAGCCTATAGACATGCAGGAGGCTAGTGTTTTTAGGACTCTATTTACCAGCTGACCAGACAAGCCCCAGATGGCCCTGATAGTCTGGATGATCTCTGGCCACAGGCAGCCTGAGTGCCCTCAGCTAGCTCCGGTTAAAGTGCCTGGGCTGGGCAGCAGCCACTGCAGTACTTTGTGGGCTTGATAAAAGGCAGATAATTTTACTTTTTCTAGCCTCAGTGCTCCTGGTCTGTTCCATGATCCTTGACTCCCTGTTTTCTCTGCCTTACACTTGCCTAAATCTTTGACCAGTGCTTGTCTTCTCTGCCTGCTTCCCCTGTCTTGACCCATGGCTTCAGGACTTCTAGTTTTTTGGCCTCCCAGTTTGTGACCTTTGTAGCCATGTGACAGAGGCAGCAGTAACGCACTGGTGACTGGGACAGCAGCCCTGGGCACCACCTCTGGGGGGCAAAAAAATAGCTGCAACCACAGCAATGGCTGATTGCACTGCTGCAAATGGCACTGCAGCAGCTGGTACTGCCCTGGGCATGGCATGGCTGCCCACCTATGCCTCTGGTGTGCCACCATCCCCCTCCCCCACAACATCCAGGTGGCACCTGTGCTGGTGTTGGAGCTAGAACCCAGGTTGCAGGATTCCTATGCTGATGATATGTTTAATCACATTACTTCCCACATTGCCTGTTTTGCACCCAGCTTACCAAATGATCCAGACAAATCTATATCCAGGCCCTGCTCTCTTCATTATTTACCACTCTTTCAATCTTTGTGTTTTCTGCACACTGTAACACTAATGAGTTTGTTTTCTTCCAGGTCAATAATAGGTGTTTGTCAAGACCCAAACTCTGCAGGACTTTGGGAGAAACATGCCTGCTCTGCAATGGTTACCCATGACGTTTTGAGGCTTGTCACTGTGAGAGCCTGGGACCTGGCTCCCTGAGGAACCCAGGAAGAGGAAGCCCTGGGGATCCATCCCCGAGCACCAGGGAAAAGCAGTGTGGCCTGTTAAGGGCTGGAGGCATTTCCTATGTACCCATAGGAATGGCAGCAATGGCAGTGGAGCGGCAGGAACAGCAAGCTTAGCAGCAGCACATGCTTGCTGCACATAGGCAGGTGCACCAAGGCAGTCAGTATAGCTGGATGCCTGGTGCTGGCCAGGGGAGAGAGACAGTGCAGTGTGGAGCCAGCACAGGACAGGAGTGGAGTGTGGGTTGCTCCAGGGGCAAAGTGCCTGGCTGACCCCTCCAACACCGGCAAGGGAAACAGCCTAAAGTCTGAAATCTTGGAGGACCACTTGTCACTTGGTGCCCAGGACCATGGAGAGACAGCTCCGATCCTTCCATGGCAACTGAGATGACTGGGGATCTGGCCACAAAAGGGGCATCAGCAATCCTTTAGTGGCTATGTGAATGATTGCACTAGGCGAGCCAGCTCAGTACCCTGGTTATTGGTAAGGCCCAAATGGTTTTTCAGACGCTGCCGAGAGATGAGGAGGGGAAATATGAGGAAGTGAAGGCCACCATACTGTACGGCCTAGAGATAACCCTGGAGCATTACTGTTGGCTGTTCTGGGCCAAGAAAAGCAAAGAGGATAGAAGGCCTAGGGTGTTGCTACAGCTATTGAGAGACATAATGAATAAATGACTTAAACCATTGGTGTATGATTGGAAGGGACTCGCAGATCAGACTTTCATAGAACAATTCCATAGCAAATTAGAGGAGGCTACCCAGAAGTGGATGAGAAGACATCTTCTGCAAAACTGCAACAAAGCTCTGAGACTAGCTGAAGCTTTTGCTTTATCAGAGAATGACTATCCCAGAGAGCAGCTTGCTAAGCACCCCCCAGGCTCTGGGGTTAAAGGTGAGGAGAGAAGAAGGGAAGCCAATAGGTGGGGACCTAGAGAAGTCACCTGTTATAAATGTGGCAGAGAGGGACACATTGCCCATAATTGCAGACTTGCTGGTAATGAAAAATGGAAACAGAACAGTTCTTCCAGAGGCCCCAGGGACAGAACCAAGGAACCTGAAGAGGTAGAGGCAATGGATTGTAATTATGGGGGGAGTGAAGAACCTGTGACTTGGGAGCCACCCATAGTAGCTGCCTTGGTTGATGGAAGACTGTTGAAGGCAGCCTTGGATACCAGGTGTACCCAAATCCTAATCTGGCCACATTTGCTAACCCATCACACGGTTTGGGCTACTCAACCAGTGAAGATGACATGCATGGATGGGGAGTCCCACTTATATGAGCGTCATTCTGTTCCTGTAAATGTCCTTGGGTTCCAGAGTGAGATGAGTGAGGTAGCCCCCCATTTCACCTATGACATGATTATCAGGTGAGAACTGGCCACCAATATATGAGATGCTGAAGCGTGTCAAATGGAAGACTGGGGGGCAATGCGATCCCCTACAGGAGGAGGTGTGGCTAAGGGAGGAAGAAGCTGGGCCCTCTGAAGGGTCAGAGGAAGATGTAAGCTTAGATGAAATAGCTAGCACAGCCCAAATATGGGAGGCACAGAACTATGAAGAAGAACTCCAGAGAATTTGCAGAGAAGAAGTTGCCAGAATAGAGGAGGAAGAGATGAGACCGGAGCCACACCAGAGGGAATACCATTATGAGGTGAGAAATGGCCTCCTTTATCAGGTGAAGCAAAGGTGGAAGGAAAAGAAGTGGCTCGGTTAATGGTGCCCACGATTTTTCTGGCGATACTGTTGTGGGTGACCCATGCAACTCCCATGGGTTGCCCATCACCTGGGAAAGGACAAGATAGAGGCACATATTTCAAGGTGGAGTTTTTTGGCCAGGGCTATATGAGGAAATAGGTAAGCGGTGCACAGCTTGTGCAGAACGCCAACTAGTTAGTGATGCTAGGCCACCCAGGACACCACTACAACCCATGCCGCTGATAGAAACCCTGTTTGAAAAGGTAGCAATGGACATAGTCAGGCTGCTACTCAAGAGTAGTGCTGGGTACCAGTATATCTTAGTCGTAATGGATTACGCTATCCAGTACCCTGAGGCAGTCCCTTTGCAGGCAGCAATGGGCACACATTATGGAGGAGTTACTTAAGTAGATATTGAAGGTAGGGATCCCAAAAGATCAACAGATCAAGGTACTAACTTGATAGCTAAGGTGTTGCAGAATACCTACCTTGTCTTAGGGATCCAACGTTTGTGAGCCTCATTCTACCACCCCCAGACAAATGGTTTGGTTAGAAAGGTTAAATGGACCCTTAAAAGGGATGCTTCGTATATGCACCCAGAAGGACCCTCGTAGGTGTGACTTGTTAATTACCCCATCATTTTTTTTGAGGCACGTACCACAAGCATTCACAAAGTTTTTGCCATTTAAGTTGGTTTACAGGCACAAGCCCAGGGGACTGTTGACACTTCTTAAAGGAGGGTGGGAACAACCCACCTTGTGTCTGCTGGGGGCCAAAGCCCATTGTAATGAACTAAGGGCCCATTTTCTGGCCACAAGGCAGGTCACCTTGAAAAATCTGAGGGAGGCCCAGCGGAAGCAAAAGAGAAGTTATGACAGGATGACTAAGGACAGAAAATTCCCTGTCAGAGGCAGGGTATTAGTCCTATTGCCAACCATGGCCAGTAAACTGCTGACAAAGTGACAAAGCCCCTTCAAAATAATGAGGTGCATGGGGCCCATAGATTGAGGTGTTCTAGTCTGGGCATCAACAGGAGCGGCAGATTTTCCATGTAAACTTATTGAAAGCCTGGAGAGAAACTGAGGGTTGTTTGACTGAGGCACAGCTAGAAGGCATGGAACTTGGTCCTGAAATAAGTATGAGCAAGGGGAAACGACCATGGAGGAAAGGGTAAAAATTGAAGACAGTCTGACAGCTGACCAGAGACAAGACATAGTCCAGATAATACACACCTTCTGCGATGTGTTCCGAGAGGAACTGAGGTAGGCCAAGGGAGCGGAGCATCAGATCCACATCCCACCTGGTACAGTGGTGTGAGAGTGGTGGAGACCCATCCCTTACCATTTGTATGGCTTCATAGAGCAGGAACTCTTGAAAATATGTGACCAAGGGATAATAGTAAGAAAGAATAGAACCGGCCTGCTACATAACGATACTCGATCTGTCTCAAAGGTACTGGCAAATTCCCATGGCCACTGTGGCAGGGCACTGTTTGTGCCTGCCATTTTAAGGGCCAGAAGACAGCAGCTGGCAGGTGCCTGATGAGGGCAGCCATTTTAGATTCAGGGCTGCCCATATAAACAGGGCAGTTCTGCTGCTGGAGGCCAGGCAACAACACCACCTGGCTGGAGGGATGCTGATATCATCTGGAGGTAAGGGAGGAGCTGTAGGGGATGGAAGGGAGGCTCCTGGTCCTGGGCATGACCTAAAACTGCACTGGAAGTGGGTGGCCTGGTGGGGCTCTCAGTGGCACGGGAGCCCCCAGGAAATGCCAGGCCAGTTACCACCCTGGTGAAAGGCAGGTTGCAGTGCCTTAACCCCTAGCCCCCACAACCGGGTGGGTTACCCCTTTGTTGGAGGGTCGGAAAGGTGGACCCCATGGCAAAAGAGTAATAGCCATAGACTCAGGCCTGCCTGAATTTCCCCTGACTGGGTACATGCTGGGGCCAGGACCAGAAGGGTCGAAGGGCTGGGGGCCCACCACGAGGAATGCCCAAGAGCTGAGGGCCTGCGGTTCCGACTGGCCTGGAGGTGGGCCAGGGCTAGTGAACCAAAGGTCCCGGTGGGGGGATCACACCCGAAGGGGGATCAGTTCAGGGAGCTATGGTGCCTGGTATGACAGCAGATGAGGCTGCCTGAGGAAAGGAATCCAGGTGGGGCTCAATAGGAGGATTCGGGGGCCAGTGTGGGGGCTGGTGAGTTATAAGAACATCTAGATGCCATCTGCGAGGCTTGGGCTGTGGTGTAGGGGAGGAATGGAGCCACAGATAGCACCCCCTGGCATCAGGGCAGTAAATGGGTAGCCTCCTGCTTATTAATATCTATTAAATAACTAATTAACAACAAGGCATGGCAGGCGAGAACGCCAGTGGTTAGCCCAGGAACAGGTGGGCGGGCCACTGGGAAGTCGGCCCCAAGCAGGCCCCCTGTTACAGCCACAAAAGACCAAGCAAAAACTGCTTCTGGGACCCCATGGGGTCTCTATGAATTTCACAGAATGACCTTTGGCCTGCATGGGGCAGCCACCACCTTTCAAAGATTAATGAACCGAGTTCTGGCCCCACATATGAGGTACACATCAGCATACATAGACAATATTGTCATGTATACCAGAATTTGGGATCAACACCTAAGAGCTTTGGAGGTTGTACTTGAGGAACTGAGGGAAATTGGAATGATAGACAATCCATGAAAATGTGCAATGGGAAGAATGGAGACAAAGTACATGGGATTCCTACTAAGGCATGGAACCATCAAGCCTGTGCTGGACAAAGTCCAGTTCATATGAGACTTTGCACTGCTCAAAACCAAAAAGGAAATGAGTTCCTTGCCGGATCTAGCTAATTATCATCACCGGTTTGTTCGCAGATTTGGTGGCCCCATTGTCAAATGCCATAAGGGGACATGTGACAGGCCATATGAAATTGAGTCCTAGAATGAGGGCAGCCTTTGCAAACATAAAGTAGGGCTTGTGTCATGATGTGTTAGTAAATACCTCTGATTTTTGTTAAACCACTGACCTTGCAGACAGATGCCTCCAATGCCACACTAGGAGCCGTCCTGACACAGGAGCATGGAGGCGTGGAACATCCCATCACCTCTGCTAGTGGAAAACTTAACAAAGCCAAAACCAGATACACAACCATTGAAAGGGAATACCTGGCAATAAAATGGGGCATCAAACATTTCCAATATTACCTAATGGGAAGAGAATTCTGCCTTCCAACAGACCATGCCCCCTTGAAATGGCTTTGTAGAACCAAGACGGATGACGCATATATAATGCAGTGGGTGTTTATGTTACAGCCCTTTAAGCTTACTAGTGATTACAGACCAGGGGATGATAACAAAGTGGCAGGCTTCCTGTCAAGATATGGGGAACACATCAAAGAGGGTAGACATACAGTCATAGAAGGATCAAGCCAAACAAGGATGACAGCATGACAGTGGAGATTCAGGTACACCAAACAGTGGCTTATATGTGGGGATATGGTTTTTTTCCTTCTTTTTTTCTTTTTTTGTGCAAAGGAGGACTATTATTTATTTAGCAAAGCATTGATGTAAGCCAGACCAGTGGTTTTGAGTTAAGGATCCTGGAACTTAAAACCCGGACTGAGAGACCATGCCTGTGGTCCAACCCCAGCATCAAGCATTTGGGCATTTTTCTTTCCTTTTTTTTTTCTTCCTAAAACCAACTCCAAGGCCTTAAACATCTGGTTGGTGCATGGATGAGGTGAAGGGGAGGTAGGAGCCCCACAAAGAGGCATCCACAGAACCCCACACCGAGCCCTGTTACAGTGAGGAAACTTCTGCATACTTAATAAAACCAAGACGTGGTGGGCGAGACCAGGGAGTGGCTCAGAAACATGGGGACATACCACAGCCAAGCTGTTGATCTATAAGCCCAGGTCTGTAGGGGACTTGGGCTTTTGAGCCTGGTTATAGCAGACCTACCTCTGGCATCAGGTACAATCACTTACCCAGTTTTATTCCATCTAATGGGTACCATGTTGATTTTTCATGTCATTTTTGTGTTACCAGACTAAATGCTGTGCAGAAATCTTTACAGCAACATTTTTTTGTTACCTTTAGCAGCTAAATTTGTAATCCAGTCAAAAAAGATAGCAACTTTATATTCCATGGATTCAATTTCCATAGTGATTGACATTTGCTATATTCCTTCCTTTAATTGCATCCCTTATCAGCCATTCTACTCTTGTCCCTGATTTCAGTGTCAGGTTGACAGGCCTGTAATTATCCAAGTCATCCTCTTTAGTTTGCTTTCTGTTCTCTGAAACTTCCCCAGCCTTCCAATACTCAGTGAAAATCAACAGTAATGCTCCTCAACCAGCACACTGTAACTTATCCAGACCAGTTTATTTTAAAAATGCCTAGTTTAGGGAGTTTGTGTTTAACATACTCCTTAGGTATTCCTAGAACTGAAAGTATTCTATCATCTTGTCCTATAAGTATATCATCTGGCTTTTTCCCTAATATAGTGTAGAGCAGTGATTTTCAATGAGGGTCATGTGAGATCTTTTGAAGGGTGCTGTGAGGTTTGAGGAGACGCACACAGATCAGAATGGCCTATACTGGGATACAGACAGACAAGCCTCTCTCACATAGCCTGTTCAGGAGC
Organism: Alligator mississippiensis; assembly: GCF_030867095.1. NCBI lineage: Eukaryota > Metazoa > Chordata > Crocodylia > Alligatoridae > Alligator > Alligator mississippiensis. The sequence goes on along the minus strand of NC_081825.1, from coordinate 181,705,364 downwards.
TCAGAGACCAGCCACATCATCTCATATGAAAAAAAAACAAACCAAAGTGTGACCAAACAAACTCATCACCAAGGGCACAAATACATGTACCAGATATGCTACTTAGTTAATCGGGCTAATTTATTAATCGAGTCTGCTGGAGCATGCTAATTAGCATGTTCCAGCAGCCTCTGTGTCGCATGTATTCAGCACCCCCACACTTTAGTTTGAAGCACAGGACACTGAATACACCTGACACTGTGGACACTTTTTAATTAGAGCAGCTCTCGGAGCCTCTCTAATTAAAGTGCCCCCCCTCCCCTCCACCACAGAGCATGTGTAAAGACGCCCCAGGTCCCTCTATTGCAAAACACAGTCTGCAGTTGTACCCTCCAAAACTTCCTTTTTTGCTGTTTTTGCTCATTGACACATCCTATCCATTCTTTGTTGTCTTTTTTATGTTTACTGTTCTGTTTTAACATATTAAACTAGGAAGTCTGTGTGCTCAGCTCTCAGTAAGTTCTGATGGGAATTAGGTATCTAAATCTCTTATGTAGGTTTACAGAGCATGTCCTCACTTTCAGAATCTTTATCGTCGCTCCATACTGATTGTTAAGGTGAGATTGAGAGGAACTTGTTTTCAAGCAGTTAATGGGAAACTAAACAATAGGGTTGTGCGAAGCTTCGGTTCCTGATTCGATTCGGTGGAGATTTGCCCTGATTTGGTGGCCGAATCTCCAAATCTGAATCTTATCAGAGGACCCTTTAATCTCTCTGAATCGAATCGGAACCCTCCAAATTGATTTGGAGAGATTCGGAAAGATTCATTGATTCAGACATAGACACAGCTTTAAATGTTTTTCCTACGTACCTCTAGGTAGCAAGGGCATGTGAATGCTGCAATGCTGGGTCCCCCTGAGGCTGATCCCTGAGCAGGGAAGGTGCGGAGGGGCCCTCAGCGCGCTCCCTGGCAGACCCGAAAGTGAACCAGAAATACTTCTGGTCCACTTCCGGGTCCGCTGCCGAGCACGGAGAGGCCACCCCCCCCCCCCCCCCCCCCGTGGGACACTCCATGCGCCCCAGCATCACAGCAATTACAAGCTGCGCTGGTACCTCGAAGTATATAGAAAAAACTTTTAAAGCTGTGTGCATGTCCAAAACACTGATTCTCCAAATAGCATCAAATCTTCAGGTTCGGATTTGGCTGAATCGAATCAGGGAAAGTGATCCAAATCAACAAATCGAATCACTGTCCCTGATTCGGGCTGAATCTGAATCGAATAGGGCCCGCTTCGCACACCCCTACTAGACAGGCTGCATACTTTGAGAAGGAGAGATAGTAGTGAGTAGGCTGACAGGAAGTTACACAATCCATGCTACTTAGCCAGTCTCAATGCTGAGACTTTCTCATGAATACCTCCATTTCATCCCTCTTTAACCAAAGAGGACATTTGGGTATGTGTTGTTGGGAAGGGTGTGATGCTATTCTAAGTGGTCACAGCTTTTCTTCTAAACCTGTTAAATTATGATGTTTTACAGTATTGCTAAATTCCAACCTGGAGCTGGCAGTGTTTCAGTGCGAGGTGAAGTGATTGTGATGCAAGTGATTACATAGGGCTCCTATACACATGCAGGGAGCCTGCTCCGACACGCTAGAAATCCAGCACGTCGGAGTCAAGTCTGCTGCAGTGTGGAAATTAACATGTTCCAGCAGACTCTGGCATCGTGTGTATCAGCGTCCCTGCCCTGAAAAATGGTGGCAGGGCACTTTGAACTAAAGCTCGTTTGATAAGCTTTAGTTCAAAGTGTCTCACCACTATTTTTCATCACAGGGACACTGATACACGTGATGCTCAGGTGCTTTTAATTAGCACGGCTCGCTAATTAAAGCACCCTCCCCCCCACCTCCTGGAGCACATGTAGAAATGCCCGTAGTGATTATGTGTGTCTGTCCTCATATGAACATCTTCATGTTCATATTTAATGTGAATGTAACATGTGTAACAGCAGATTTCTGCATCCTGTTTCCTAAATTTGACTTTCAGCTCAGTCTCTACTTTCAGACATCCTAGCTATTCTTTTTTGTCTTTTTCTATTTAATGTTCTGTTTTAATATGTTTTGCCAGGTATATATAAATATAACAGTTGGTATGGAGTGATGATAAAGACTCTGAAAATGAGGACATGGTCTGCAAACCTACATTCAGAGACCTAATTCCCATCAGAACTTATTGGGAACTGAGCACCCAGACTTCCTAGTTTAATATATTAAAACAGAATATTAAATAGAAAAAGACAAAAAAGAATGGATAGGATGTATCAGTGAAATGGACATACAGATATAGATGGATGTACCTGAATTTGACTTTCAGCTCAGTGACTTCTTTCAAGTGTGTGTGTGTTTGTCAAATTTGGGAAACAGGATGCAAAACAAATCCTTATGTGAAAGTCAATAAACAAAACTTTGAGTTTCCCAAAATGATTTATGCTTGACCCTTATGGCTTATGCATGTACAGCTGCAAGAATCTTCTTCTTAAAGGTGGGCTTATATATTGCGTAGGCAGGTGAAGCTATATATATATGTGTGTGTGTGTGTGTGTGTGTGTGTGTGTGTGTGTGTATATATATATATATATATATATATATATATATAGCCAGAGCATTAGATGCAGCTCTTGTGTAGGCAGGTGAAGTTCTAACAGCTTCAGGCAAAAGTCAGTCCAGCTGTGAATAGGTGCAATCATACCAAAGTATTCATTGTGAGGGGTTCCAGTGTATTGTTGTATTAATAATCAATTTAGCAAAAGTCCTTGTTTGCAGACTGTAGTTGGGAGGATGTGATAAATATGTTTTATGGGATGGGATAAGTATTTAGTAAAGAGGTCACCCCCACACATAATTTACAAGGGCAGTAAAAGCTCAGGAAATTGGCTGCAATCATATCTTGGAGCACCCAAATCTTTGTCATTTCTGGAGGGCATGGCTTCTACTAGCCTCATTCTAAAACCTTTTGTTGCAGAGAACTGCCCTGGGTCTTGTTTTCCCAAAAAGCAGCAGAGACTGCTAGACTGCTCTTGTGCTCTGCAGTTCTACACAGCTGCCTCTGAAATGAGAGGTGTGTGATGCAGAAGTTTCCTGCAACCCTAACCGCAGACATGTCAGCCACCGAGGTAATTGCCTGTGGTAAGGGACAGCAGATAATTTCAGAAAGGATTTTTCCCTCCCTATTGAGTGCAGTGGAAACCTGTTTAGCACAGGCACTTTGGCCTCAGAAGCAGAAGCTAATACTATTGTCTGCTTGGGACTGGAGGAAAACAGTTGCACCTGTGTTTCTCAGTCAGGTGATTCATTGTTCATTTCCTTCACCTCCTATCGCATTATCTGAGGTTGTTGCTGTAGAGTTTCTTCATCTCAAATTGTTTGCACTCCCTCATAATTCTGCTTCTGTAATATTAGGGGCATGGTGAGGTCTAAACGTGCTGCCAAACTGAAGCATCTCTGTATAGTTGTAATGGGGCGGAAATATTTTGGTCTGCCTCCTTGTTCTGGATAGCTGACCATGAGAAAGATGAAAGAAATCTATGCTGACTACTAGAAGGGATGTGGGTAATGGTATTTGGAGCACACATGGTGGTCGTGTACACATATTTAAGGGTAATGGCAAAGATATATAGGTGGGGGCAATACAGGAAATAATAGACCAAGAGCTACTGTTGGATACCTTGTGGATTTTGCTGAGATTTTGTTGTAATTTCTAACTGGTGGCCAGAGACTAGATCTGACTCAAGCATTCAACAGGGCCACCCACCTGGTGGTTAGAGGCACAATTTGCGTGTAGCTGTAGCAAATCCTTTAGCCTAGGACTCATGGGAACTGCAGATGGCAGTTCTCACTACTGGGGTGGAAAGTGCTCTCCCGAGCCTACGTTTACCTGCAGGTGCTCAGTACAAAGATGCTATGTTATAAGCAATAAACTGTCTCCCATGTTCTATATAATGTAAGTAATAAATAATTATCTTTTGTTGGGGGGGGTAAAGATAATGGAATGAGTTTGTGTAAATACAAGGGCAAAGCCAACTTTGAAAAGCTGTTGTCTCTAGTGGAAGCAGGGTTAGCCCAACATTGAACAATGCTGAAATTCCCACCCAGGAAATGCTGGCATCAGAATAATCACCTATGTAAGAAACTGGCAGAGAACCACAGTGCAGAGCAAATTTTGAGTTGCTTGGATCAGGTGAAGTTAAGCATCAAGAAAAAGATCCTAATGTAAGCACTGATTAGACTTGTACATGCAGCAGGTTTCCAAACAGGGTACAAATGTCCACATCATGCACACCATTTTAAATCCAATTTAAACCGCATGTGTCCAGGCATTCAAGACCATTTTAAATGGTTTAAACTTCATGCAATGTTTCAGAAGTATACCTGAATAATCAGGTATTATTTTGAACCCATTCAGAGTTATGCATGGACACCAAGCTTTCCATGATTAGCATCTGGACTGTCCTCCAGTGGGCACTCGGGCATCCCATTGTGCACCACTCCTGCTCCAGCCCCCCCACTGTAACTAGTTACTCTGGTACTGCTAGCTGCTTAGGTGGGTGGGGAGGGTACCCCTTCTTTGAGGAACAATTAACAATGGATGATGAATAGGTGAACTCACTTTGGCAGATAATGAAATGAATGGCCCTTCTGTGGTATTAAGTGCCCATTGGGTATTGGTTCAGTTTTCTCTCACAATTGACAAGTGTTAACTATTAAAGGTGCCTGCACTCACCAACCTCAGTGTGTGTGGAGGGCCTGAATTGAGATTAAGACTTTCTAGGGAAAGTGTTTTTAAAGCTGCAGCCTAAGGCAGAAATCTTGGGCAGCCTCTGAAATACCTAGTCTCCTGGGAACATAGAAGCAAGGATCCAGGCAGGGTACTCCCCAGCCCTGTCCAGCCAATGGAGATCTTCCTCTCCCACCAGGGAAATCCTGAGGAAATTCAGGGTTCATCACTGCAAGGCATGCTGGGCTGGGTACTCGCCCCCATCCCCTGGTGGTGGTTCAACAGCACTGCAGTGCCTTAAAGGTAACCCTTGGGAGTGGATCTGTAAGCAGGACATCAATTTTGAACTGGTTCCCAACCATTGATATTCTCAGAATGGTTCAATGTTTTGTGCTGGCAACAAACCTGGGGATCCTTCAGTTTTAGGAAAGGGCATTTTCTCCCCCCAAAATGAGAGAAACTTTTATTGGGGAATTTTAACAATTTATTGACAGTCAGGCCCTGAAATGAAAAGTATGGAAATAAATAATAATCTTGAAGGAAGGGAAAGGGTTATTCTGCATTCTGGGATAAATTGTTTTTGCAGTAAGGAATTTTTCTTATTTTATCTGAACTGGTGAAGCCATTCTCACACATGGCCTAACAGAACAATGATCCCTTGTATTCACACCAGCTAGCCTGGTGGTGTAAGCCTTTTACTTGTAAGCAGGAGTGGATCCAGAGAGGGTGTGGCTATGCCCACTTTTGGATTAGACTGCACCATGGGATACTTCTAGGACTTTTCTTTTTAGCCCTTAAAGTGAAAATCCCCCTCCTTTGCCTGCCAGTGTTGTTTTCCCCACTCTCAGGGGTGGGGGAAGCACCAGAGCTGTTTTTTTCTGGCATAGCTGGACTGCATGTGGACTGGACTCAGATGGGGATGGGTAAAGTGGCCATAGGAATGGACAGGAGGGATTCCTTTCCCTGTGCCTGCTCCCAAGGGAAGGGGCAGGGAGGGGGAACTACTCTCCCAACCTCCTATTACCACTGCCCCCATTCCTAGGTGAGCCCAGCCCCAGCACAGCTCGGCTCAGCTGCCAAGGGCAGGAACAGCTTTGGTGTTTCCCCTGTCCCAGAACAGCAGGGAAAGCAACAGTGGTAGGTGTCACGACCCAGTGAGTTTGGTGCCTCAGCACTATGGAATTTTCTTGTCACCTGAGAGCCTCTTGCACAGCGAGGGTTTTTGCAGCATAAAGAACCTGCGTGCAGGAGAGTTCCCGCCACTTTGCAGCTGTCTTTGCAGGATGCATTTTCTCTTTGCAGCACAGAAATGCACGGTGGAAAGAGTTCCTGCCATTCGGATGCAAATTTGTGCCCCGCAATTGACTAGTGCTAAATTATTCACACGTGGCGGCCGGTAATTGGCTTGCTGGCCGTTTAAAAACTAGCGCGACTTCCGCCCAAATCGAAGAGCTTTGAGCACGCTGCAGAGTGCCTCGAAAGAGATCTGACTTGTGGCTAGCTGATCGATAGACTGATCACCTATCGATCCTTCTTCCCGTCGCCGAACGCAGTCCCAGACGTATCCTTTTCCCGCCAGCTTGAGTTATGGACGGATTTACTGGCATTGGCCTCGCCAGCTGGAGCAACTCACATTGTTGTCCAGATGACCGAACCGTTTCTGTCGCAGCCGCCTGCGATGTAAGTAAAGTTTTTTGCAACCATTAAGCCTTGTCAGCCTCTCCATTCACCAGCCCACCCTGACAAACGAATAATTTCTGAATCACCTCGAGTCGGCTCAGCCCGGCCGAGACAGTAGGCAGGGGAAGGAAAGGAATGGAGGATTTTCACTTGCTTTATGGACTTAAAAAAAGTCCCTAGAGGCTCCTGGGGGTGGTCTGTTCATCTTGGTGGGGTTGAAGGAGGCTGGAAGCTGGGGGTGGGTTGCTGCTTCTGCACCTGTCTTTGGGAAACCCTGGGTTTACCCCTGCATGTAGGTCCCTTGTTTCTCTGCTTTAATGAATAACTTGCAAGAAGGCAATGGTGCACATAATATTCTGCATGAGAGATGAAGTTTGCATTACAACAATGGTTTTTGGGGGGAGAAAACACCCTTTCCTAAACCTGAAGGATCCCAGGCTTGATACCAGCAGGTTCCTACACAGGTCCAAAAGCCATAGAGGAGCAATGGTAGACAGTCTTGGAACATGTTTTTCCCTGGAACATAAATCTAGTCTGGGAAGACCAGTAAGTGCAGTATGGCATTTAGGCTAAAACAGAGGATGGGTTTATCTTGGGGCTGATTGTCCCAGACTTTGACCCATCAGAACAGGTGTGAGACAGTCATTTACTGTCAAAACAGGCCTGGGACACATGCAGCTTGAATGACCCCCAATTGTCCCAGGGAAAAAGTGTTATCTTGGTTTTTCACAGGTACTTTGCAGATGTTGTGTTACCTAAAGGTCTCCTGGGTCATGTTCTGGGATCCCATGCTCATTGCCTCACTTTAAGTATCTGAGTAACCTTTTTTTCCCTGGGACAATTGTAGGTTGTTTGAATTAATTGTCACTTTCACCAGGGACAACCTATGTGTGTAAAGGGCTAGGCTGTTCATTTGACTGAATCATTCAGTAAGTCAGAACCACTACATATGTGTTTTTATCCCAAGGCTAAAAAAAGAGCACTGGATTTCCCCCAGACAGAGCCTTTAATTCTGGAATCCTACAAGCCCATTGTCCCTCCTGAGTGCCTGCAAAGTACCCATGAACAGTTGCAATAACACTTTTTCCCCAAAGAGAGTGAGTGTGTGTTTGGCGGGTCAGCTGATTTGAATCAATTGCCGTTCAAGCTGTGTGTGAAACAGACTGTCTCAGCCCTGTCCCATCCAGGGCAATTAGACCAGGGATAAACCTGACATGTTTTTACCCCTAGTGGTCTTTTCTAGAGGGTAAAAGCAATCAGGGCTTGTGGGCAGAGGTGATATCTTTTATTAGACCAACAAGATTTTTGCAAAAATCTTATTGGTCTAATGAAAGATATCACCTCTGTCCATGATCCCTGATTGCTTTTTCCTCTAGACCAATACAGCTACAACCTGGATACCGTTTCTAGAGGGTAGCACTTACACAGGTTGAGCTGTAGGGCCATGTAGGTGCTAAGATATGAGGAAACTGTTGTTCGATTCTCAAGCCAGAACTTGAGACTTGGTCACATGAATGTGAATACAATAAAGGCAGCATGGCAGTTAGAGCTGAATGACCATGTTACTCCTAGTAAAAAACTGCTCAGAAAATGGTGTCCTCAACAAAGCGGAGAAAGTCAGCTCTCCAGGCATCAGGACCCTCCCTCAATATGGCTTTGCTTTCTCTGAATTGCTTGTGCAATACTGGTGATGCTGCAGATTTGAATATAATGAAATGCCATTACAGAAATGGTTGAGAATATAATTGCCAGCAGAAGGCCCAGGTTATGGAGAGAAATGGTCAGGCTCCAGAAAGGAAAGAGCTGATGTAAGCATTCTCACCTGGTTGGTGACTGATTTAATGCTTATGTGGTCACACTGCTAGTGACTAAGCATCAAGCTGTTTTTGTTTTTATGTCCAGGGTAGGAAGCAAATCCAATGCGGAGCGGAAAATGAAATGACCCTTAAAAAAAATGACCTCAGCTTTGGAGTAGGAGTTAAGGGTCAGAATCTGGTCTCTGCCCCCTGTACTGCTCTGGCAGGATAGAGGGACCACTACAGCCTGCAGGAGAATTCCCCTCTTACAGAAGCTGCATAGGAGTGAGGAGGAATATGGCCCCAGCTGCTCCCCCTCACAACACATCACTTCCTCCCCTGGAGTTTGGGCATGCCAGTTCAGAAGGGCTCTGGAATGGGATGTGCAGGCAGCATGGAATACTATGGGGAATTTGGGCAATGGTCCACAGCCACAACCTGTGATCCGCTCTCGTTGGGCTGGGTCTTTCAGGAGGTGCAGGGCTAAATTTAGCATCACCTTGCTTGCCTAGCCAGTCAGTGGCATCTTTGCCATTGGGGTAAGGCCACTGACATTCTGGGAGCTGGAACCCTAAGCAAAAAAATGCTGTGCTCTGCTTGAAAACAGCCTGAGGAGCAGAACTGTCTACACCAGCCTGCAGCTCCCTGTAGTCTGGTCAAGTACAGGGGAGGCAGTAACACAAAGTATAGAGCTCCTTTCTGCATGGGTATCCCTTCGAGTCTGAGATAGCTTGTTTAAAGATAGCTCAGGCATTTGTATCCTATGCTGCTGCATGCAGTGTAGGCACAGCCAAGAGCTGCCCCCTTTTACTGTGAAATCACTGAAATGCTTCATAAAGGAGGGCAAACAAAGTTAGCTCCACTCTCCAGCTGGGAAAACTGATGCACAGAGTCAAGTGACTTGCCCAGGGTCTCACAACAAGGTAGTGGCAGAGCTGGGGACAGAACACAGTTTTCCTGGCTGGGACTTGTAACAGGGAACCCAAACTCAGGGTTTGAATTACAGGGCAGTTTGGAGAGGAGAGGAGGAAGGGCTGAGCCCCCCCATAAGGGACAAGAGCATGAGCAACTGGTACCTCCTTAGTCAGGGAGGGCATGTGTCTCCCAGCAATCAGTCAGTGACCAAAGCGTGGGTTCCCCCATGGCCAATCTTGCTGAGCAGGGGAGGTCCCCTACAGCTGATCTTGCTGATGGGGGGGTCCCCCATGGCCAATCTCATCAACAGGGGAGGAAGCCCCCCCCGGCCAATTATGAGGCAGCCGATCGCTGTGGCTGCTTCCAGGAGCACCACTCACTGGCTAGCACTTGCAGAGGGGGAACCAACACTCCTGCCTGCCCCCACTGCCTGTCGCCTAAGCAGCATGGCCGGTCAGAGGGTGCACCGGTGTTTTCAGAGGGTGCACGTGCACCCCCATGGACCCCCTACACATCGCCACTGGACGAGAGTCCCCCTGTAAGACTTGAAAATCATAACCTGAAAGGTCTCCAGTTTTATTAGGGCCTTGTGATGGGCAGCCCAATTTATTTTTGCCGACGCTCCCAAGAGTCAAAGTGTAATTTGGACCCTGCCCAAACCCTGTTACTCTGGCACAATGGCAGGGGAGGAGAGAGGACTATAACAGGGAGCCAGGGGTCTCCTGTCACCTTAAGGGACAGCAAAGGCTAAGCCAGCTGTGTGGGGCCACAGTGGCGGGAGTGTAGTCTGGCTCTTAATTAGGAGGGGAAAACCCTGTGTGTGGCTGGGGAAAAGCCACATGACAGAAAGAGGGGGGGGCTTCCTAGCATATAAACCCAGGGCTTGAGTCAGAGCAGGCAGTCAGGCCCTGCAGACTCTCACAGGCAAGCTGATTGTGGGCAGCAGTGCCCAGGGATACCTCAACTACCCACAAGGGTGAGAGCAGTCCCAGTCCTGGGAGTTATAGTTTGTGAGAGGATGTTGACAGACAGGGGGAGGGATGAACCTTGTGAAAGCAGTTTGTGGATATTTCAGTTGTAGTGGTATATATGTCTGTTCATATTTGTTGAACAACCAGAGGACTGGAAGTGGCTGTAGGGGTGGAGGAGGCTACAAGCTGGGTACCTGGTAGGCACCTTTTGCTGTGAGGCCGAGGTCTGAAAAGCCAAGGCTTGAATCGCTGGACCCAGGCTAAGGGGCATCAGCTAGAGGAAACAAGGGCTGACACCAGACAAGCTGAAGCCCAGACAAGGGTTAGGGTCTGAGGGGCAGAAAGAGGGACTTTGGGGTTGGGGTCTGAACTCCAAGCCAAGTGGGCCAGGGGGAGCCCATGGAGTAGAAAAAAGGGGCTCGAGAACACCAACAGCTCACCTGCTTCTAAGGGCAGCCTCCCTTCTTCGTTATCATTATCAAGGCATTGCAGGAGAGGACTCAGGGGAAGACCCTGAGAGGTGGGAGCAAAGGCTGGCCAGGACTAAGGCAACTATCAGGGGGTGCCACGGCAGCCCTAGAGCATGTTCTGCCACAGATTTGGTGACAAATCTTGGTCAAAAGAGCATATGCTGGAACCTGGGTATTGGGTTAAATGATTTTTTTGCATGGAAAACTATGGCAAATGTTGATTTCCCACTGAAAAATGAGAGACTAGAAATATTTAGGTTGAGAAATGAAACGCTCTGATTTAGAAATGTTTGGTTACCTCATGCCTATATTGTCCCCCACGGGCCAAGTTCCCCAGTCAGACTACATTTTCCATCATGCAACATGACCAGGAGCTCCCATGATGCGCTGCCATCCCTCTCTAAGGCACAGCTGTGGTACACTGTGGGAGACTTACAAGCCTGGCCTGTAAGAGAATCGAAGTATGAGGCATCTGAGCTACAACGTCTGTTGGCTACAATAGGAGCGTTTCCAAATGAAACCATTTCAGTTTTCAGCTGAAATATTTTGCTATTTGACTTTTTTTTCCTGGAGGAAACCCCCCCCCCCCCCCCCCCCCGAACTCTTCTATGGAAAACGTTAGACAAAACAAATTTTTGTTCTTTTTATCGCTATATTCTGTGGAGTAAAGTTGCATTTTCCATGTGCATGACATCTGGACTCACTTGCCATGTCCATCCTATAGCCGAAGTTTACCTACTCTTCCTTTAGTAAGCTTGAGAGCCTGCTATGGAGCACTCCCCTGTGGCTCACAGCTTGGTGGTACAGACATGTAGATGTGTATATAGTGTCTTTGCTGTCTACAAAAATCTTCTAATTTACTTGTTTGCCAGTGAAGGACAGCTGAAGATTTGCCCCAAAAAATGACAAGTGGAAGGATACAAGATTTACTGAGCCTTGGTGCAGATGTATAGTCAATACTGGAGTCTTATCTCAACTATCCAGTCTCCTTCACTTTGCAGAACTAGGCCTGAAATATCATAAACCCAGACTTTCTTACAGGATTTTGGCATATTGACTTCTGCGGCACATCTACCAGGAAATTAAGTAAAAATGAAACCAAATGAGGGGGATAGGAAGTAGAGCTATGGAAAACTTTAGCAGTTGTTTCATCTCAAAGGTGTTTTGGCTTGTTTTGACCCCTGAAACACTGAATCTGAAATGAAATGGAAGGCTCCAAAACTAAATGAAACCATCTGAAACATTTTGGAAATTTGGAGCCGGGCTTGCAGGGAAATGGAAGCTAAGAAGGGCGGGGAGGAAGGACCGCTCTGATATTGACATCTGTAGCTGGCCAGTGGTCTGCAATCTGTCCCTGAGGTCCCTTCCCATCCCAGTGCTCTGGGGGATGGCAGCCTGCTATCATCCTGCACGCAGATATGGGGGCCTGTGGCAGCACCAATCTTCCCAGTGCTCCATGTGGGCTGTGCCGAGCACCGGTCCCAGCCGGCAGCAGCTGCCTGCTGTCATCCCATGCACAGATCCAGGGGCCCACACCCCCCCGGGATGAGTCTGACATAGCCCCGCAGCCCTCTCGAGGGGTGCAGGCCCCCAGATCCGCATCCGGGATGACAGCATGCTGCTGCAGCCGGCAAGTGACACGAGTTTTGCTTTGAAGAGTTTGAAGTGCAGTTTCACAGAAACCCCTGCACCAATCTCCTTGTACCTTGGCAGGCTTCATGCCCTCAGAAGGGGCTACCATCTCTGCAATTTTCATCTGAATCAGGCAAGAAATGAGAAAGTTTTAGGCATTTTAGTGATACCCCATTATAGTCTATGGCCGAATCACCGAAACAGCGTCGAAACTCCGAAATAGAGTCGGCCGAATTGAAACAGAACAGTAATCTGAAACACTGAAATGAATCACTGTCCCTCTGAAATGGCCAAATCCAAAACTGAATTGAAACATAGCTGTTTCACACTGTCGTAGTAGGAAGAAAGTCTTTTTGGTGGTTCTTCACAGACCAAGATATTAGGACAGTAACTGCCCACACCGGTTGCAGGCCTGCTGGTGACTAATCAGTCCAGTTACAGAGAAGCAAATCCTGCTGCAACAGTTACACACGTATGGCTGATTGCTGCTAGATGAGGATGTATCTTTCCTCGTCCTCCTCGTCTCTCTGATGCTGGCTCTATGCCACGAACAATGCATGCCCCCAGAGGCTGAGGGGTAAGGGGTACAGCTACTGCCTACAGGCGGCGGCAGCAATGCCAGGGGTGTGATGGTGGTGGCAAGCAGGGAGCTCCTGCAGGCATCTGTGGCGGTGTTAGTGGCAGGGGGGAGGGGGACCACCTGCAGACGCCACTGCCAGGAGCGGCCAGTGGCAATCGGCAACCGCCCGCAGGCGTTGGCGGTGCTTCTTTCAGGGGGTGCACCGCCAATCTCAGGGGGTACACGTGCACCAGCGTACACCCCCTACACATCACCAATGCTCTGTGCTGACATTCAAAGAGGGATGTTGCCTTTTTGATTTGGAACCACCAGGCATTAAGATCTGCAGCCTGTTTCCCAGAGTTTGTGGTCAATACCGCAGGCAGAAAAGGACCTCTTCAGGGTGTCCTTAAAGCACTTACATGGAACCCCTCTGTCCATAGGCAGAAAGAGAAAAAATTATTTGGGTGGGCTGAGTGTGTGTGCGTGAACCCCCCCCGCCAGCAGGTAACTCTGTGAGGGTAGGGGTGGGGGGATGGGAAAGGGCTGTGGCGGGGCAGATCAAGGCCCCGCAGTGAGGGAGGGAGTGGGGCAGGGACAAGGGAGGTGGTGAATGAGACCCCAGCCAGGCAGGGTGGTAGGACAATCGGAGCCCAGGCAGCTCATTCAGGGGCACAGCGGGGAGGGTCAGTCCTGTCTCTGTGAGTATGCTAATGGAGGTCTGGGGGGGCACATGCCCCTCTCCCACTCTGTGTTCAGGGAAGAGGCAGCTGCCACTGCGTGCTGGGCTTTGCGCCTCACTGCCTCATGAACCACACAGCGCTATGTGCATCCCACTACTGGGCACGCAGGGGGCATGGTGCAGCCCAGCGGTGGGACTTGTGTGGCGTTACAGTGCTCCCAGGGCAGCTGCAGTGGCGCACAGAGCCCAGCACACAGCAGCAGCTGCCCCCACCCCATGCACAGATCGGGGGGGCATGTACCCCCTGGGCTTCCACCAGGGTGCACACAGTGGCAGGACTTCCCAGCACCTGGCCTGGCTGGGGGCCCATTCGCCCCTGCCCACTCCCACTTTACTGCAAGGGCCTCGAACTTCCCCTCTCCAGCCCCTTCCCCTTCACAGAAGCAATTGGTACTTGCCTGCTGTACTGGGAAGTCAGTGATCCACACACTGGGCTGCGATCCTGGCTGCATACGTGCCCCTCCCCACCCCTGCTGCAGCCACCCAGAGCCCACGGCCAGGCTGTCTTGGGGGCTGAGCCCTGTTAACCCCAGCTTTCTACCTCCTATGCCTCTGTCATGTTTCCCTGTCATCAGTTCCCTGTACAGCATGGCCTTTGGTAGGCAGTTGTCATCCATCCAGGCCACATGGCCCACCCACAGCAGCTGAATTTGCAGGAGAATTGCCTCGATGCTGGTGGTATTGGCATTTTGTAGCACCTCCACTTTGGTGGCATAATCCCGCCAGCAAATCTTGAGAATGGTGCAGAGGCAGTGCTGATAAAAGCACTTAAGGAGGTATACTTGGCGGTGATATAAGACCTATGACTCAGCACCGTACCGTAGTGTGGAGATAACAGCAGCTTTGTACACGTTAACTTTGGTCTGTGCCCGTAGGCTGTGACTGTTTCAGACCTACTTGAAGAGTCTGCTGAAGAAGGCACTACTGGCTTTTGAGAATCTCTTGTCTATCTCTTTATCAACCGTGGCATCATACAAGATGACACTCCCCAGGTAGGTGGACTGCTTGACAGCATTTAGCTCAGTTTTTTCAATAGTCATCTTCAGTGGCACATACGCTTGGTGTGGAGCTGGCTGATGAAAAACTTCAGTCTTCCTCAGGCTGATGGTGAAACCAAAGAGTTGTGCTGCAGTAGCAAAGCAAGTAGTCATGTGCCGCAGATTGTGTTGGGTGTGGGCCAGCAGGGCACAATCGCCTGCAAACAGAAGTTCACGGATGAGTTGTTGCAAAGTCTGTGTAGGCCTGCAACCATCTGAGGCTGAAGAGGTTTCCATCTGCCCGGAAGCGGATGTAGACACTTTCCTCACCTTCCCTAAGATTGTCTGATGCTTGCTGCTGCATCATGTTGTAGAAAATGGTGAACAAGGTAGGGGCAAGTACACAGCTTTGCTTAACTCCATTTGAGATCAGAAGAGGACCCAAGAGGCTGTTGTTGTACTTAACTTGTCCATGCGGACTGTCATGAAGTTGCCTGACCTTGGATGGGCAGGAGGAAAGTACCTGAACATGCTTGAGCCTTCAGACCAGGTTCTATCTAGTCAGAAGTTCTGAAGAGGTTCAGACAGATTCTTATTTTGCCAAACTGATTTTTCTATCCTTACATCCAACTACTCTATCTGTCTTACTGAAGGGAAAAAAGTACTTTTTCCACTCCACAGAAGCTACTTATAGCAACGTGTGGTGCTGGAGGGCTGTCAGCCTGACAGAACTGAGGGGCAGGGGGGGAAGCAGGGGCTCAAGATAAGAATAGTACATGAAATCTTAAATTTGACAGGCCTGTCAGGGAGGAAATTACAGCTTGGAAGAGGAAAAGTGGCTGTGTTTTGAATTTTCTGTAGTAAATATACAGTCTGGGGGTTTTGGTGGTGAGGAGGCAGTTCCACCAGGAATGTACAAGGCTTTTGTTTGGGGCATGCCTGCCACAGCTGTTTTCCATTATAAAAAAGCAAGGGAGGGACTTAGTGACAAGGGATCCTTGTGTATGATGGCAGAGCAGATATCAAAGATACAGGAAGGTAGGCAATGCGGAGGGGATGGACTGGAGGACATTGGAAAGCACCTAAATGATACAAGCAGTGCTTAAATGTGTTTGGTACAGGGAAGGGACCCTGTTTACCTTCATCTTCTTCCTCTCCCAATGGAAAAGCAAACTGCCAGCTTCACCTTGTTATGACTGTAAATGCATTTTCCAGCTGTTCCAGATTCAGACTCATTTCTTCAGTGTCTGGAGGTTATGTTGTGTTTTAAGAATGTCACTCACTTCACAAATGCTATTAGTTTCTGCACTAGGCTGGCTTGCATGTCTGCTGTGGGACAGCACTCTCACTGACACATGCCCCTACACTGAATTCCTGTGAAGGCTTCTGTGATGGGGGAAGAGGTGAGGTGGGCAAGCTCAGCAAATGCATGCACCATCCACTGCTGCTCTTCATAGGGATATATCCTGCTCGATAATAGAAAAGTAAGGCTGGAAGGGACCTCAGAAGGTCATCCAGTCCAGCCCCCTGCTCAAGGCTGGATCAACTCAGACAAAACCATCCCAATCAAGTGTCTGTCTAACCTGCTCTTGAAAACTTCCAACGATGGAGATTCCACAGTTTCCCTATGTAGCCTGTTCCAATGGTTGGAAACCTTTATAGTCAGGAAGTTCCTCTGATCTCAAATTCCCAGGCTGAAGCTTATTAAATTCCCATTGCTCCTAGTCCTGTCCCCTACAGTCAAAGAGAAAAATCCATCTCCATCTTCTCTCTAATCATGGCTTAAAAGCCAATTCCTGTCAGACTTGTGATCATTTCCCTTTTAAGTTTCCTGGTGTCATGGAGAGATGAGAAGGGGAAGGGCCTTGTTCTCTCAAGAACCATTTGTTTTAGCAGGGATCCTGGTTTTCTCTGATTCTAACAACAACAAAAAATCCCCAATTTTCTGTTTTAAAAAGTAATCCCAAATCCACATTTTCCACGAGTTAAATGAAACACCACTATATATTAGTGGCATTTCATTTTAATCGTGGAAATATGTGGATTTGGGATTACTTTTTTTAATCCAAAAATTGGGGATTTTTTAAAATCGGAGAAAACCAGAATCCTGGGATAAGCTTAGTGCCACTTCTGAAGATGGCTCGGGAACCTCTCACCACTGAAAACTGTGGCTCCACCACAATTATCCTCTATACCCTAACATTCCTCTGGGTCCAGATATAATTGTCAACGTAAGCATGACCTAATCTGGTGCTAAACTCAGACTAGCTGTCAGCGTAGATAAAGAGAAATCAGGGTCAGTGTTGCAAAAGGTAATGGTCTTGTATGCAAGTGGAACAACTGGTACCAACTTCCCACCATACCACTGATGAACATTTCTACTACAAATGCTATTCCACCTTAGAGTGATCATATGGGACAATGTGAAATCTAGGACACTGCTCCCCTCCTGCCTCAACATCCCTCTGCTGCTGGAGGCAGAGGTAGGTGTGGGACACCAGTGGTATTACTATTTAAGCAGCTAAGGAGCCAGTGGCCCATTAATGATCCATTGTTTTCTTCAAAGGCATTAACAATCCCCTTTTTAATGCTCTTTCCACTACTCAGGCTAACCTATTAGGGCAAATTTGCTTTCTGCTAGGGTTTCCTATTTCACAGCTCCTGCTGCTCCACCTTGCCACCCCGCACCTGGGACATTCGTTTTAATTTTCACTGGTCAGCCACAACTGGCCTCCAAAATCTAGGACTGTCCTGGCCAATCCTGGACACCCTATGGTCACTCTAATTTTAGGGGAAGATGGGACTAATAAGAGGAGCCAGAAATCAAGGACTCAGTGTAGGTCAATGGTCCCCAACCTGTGGCTTGCAGGCAACTTGGTGTCCATGAACCCTTACAACATTGTTTTCCATGTTTCTTTAAGTTGACTAGGAGAGCAAAAGCTTAATATTGCCTGCAGCAACTGTTGTTGCTCATGGGCTAGTGAAGGTAGGGGACCACTGATTTAGTTCCTTCTCTCTCTCTCTCTCTCTCTCTCTCTCGTTTAAATAAGAGAGTTGGGAGTCTTTCCACTGTTACTAGATGCTGGTGCTGTCATTTTGCAAGGGCATTTAGAAGAGGTAGAAAGAGAAATTGGTTTTGCCTTGGATAAAATACGATCAGACTGGGAAGCAAAGAAGAAATGTTTGGGTCACCCATTGAGAGAGAGAGGTGCCAGGAAAGCCAAGTAGGAAAAAAGAGAGGACAAGCTTTCGACAAACATCAGGGAGAAATGGAGAAAGAGGCCGTTAGAGGGAGAGAACAGAAAAAACACAGCACTCAAATGGATATAATGTGTGCGTTTTTTCCCCACAGTATAATGTGAAATGAATCTGCCTGCACTTAGTTTCTTACAATGTGCAAGTGCCCTGGTCAAGGTTTTCTTGATGACACTGGTAAATTAGTATGGGTAGTATGAATGGGTACCAACCCCTTGTAGTAGGAATCATGGGAAGTCTTCTCTCAGCACAGTTGGTAGGAGCACCTGTATCAATGTTCTAGCTCAGTGGTATCCAACTTCCAAGCCCTCAGGAGCCGCACACTCCAGCTCTCAGCGGTGCACCAGGGCAAGCTATAGCCCCCTCCCCAGGCCATACACCCCATGGACACCACCCTCTGTTGCTGCACTATGCATCCATGACCCCCATACTGTGTGTTTACAACCCTCTCATGCACTGCATGCCTGTGACCTGCCCCCCTGTCTGCCTGTGTCCCCTTGCGCATTGTGTGCTTGTGAAGCTCCACCACTGCACTGCATACCTGTGCCCACTCTCTACTGCTACACCTTGCCTCTGGACAGACACCTCCCTCCCCACACTGCACTGCATACCCTGTGACCCAAGCTCACCCTCTGCTTCCTGCACTGCCCCATGTTCTGGGACGGGAAGGCAGGAAAAGCCAGAGGAGAGGGGGGAAAACCAGAGGGTCTGGCTGCTGTTGCGGTTGGAGTAATGGGGTGGGGGAGACTGGTGACCAGGAGAGAGCCCAGTGGCCACAATTTAATCCCTGGTAGGCCGCATGCAGCTTGGAGGCCACCTAGTTGGACAGTCCTATTTTAGCCTTTGGTACCTGATGTTATATTTCTGAGGGTACCTCTTGTCTAGTCTATAGATATTTTTATTTGCTGCCTGCTTGGACACATTTTAAGTACTGAACAACCTCAGGATGAACAACTGTTATTGCATCAGTCACATATGGAAGCTCTTGGTAAACCAAGATTTAGCTACAGAAGAGTTTTGCAATGCTATTCTGATTCTTTCTCCAGCTGGTTTCTTGGGTAAAATGTTTTTGGGCCTGAGACCAGTGGCTCTTCTTGGTTGCTGCCAGTCCTTCAAAAAAGGACAGAGAAAGAGAGAGAATAAACAAAAGGGCAGAGGAGGCTGAAAGTGTTAGTCTTTATATTACAGTAATAGGTAGAAGGAACTTTTCCATGGTCACAAAGCAGTATTAAAGTTAAGCATGAATACAACCCAGGGCAGCGCCCTACCTAATGAACCATGCTGGCTCTGATAATACAGTCCTGGGAGCCAAACTATCCAGTGCTTCTTATTTATTGTTTCCTTTTGTACTTCAATTTTTTTATTCTGTATTTCTGATGCTAATCACTAACTGAAAGACATTTAGTATATGAGAAACATAACTTAGAGTCTGATATGAGAGCCTCAACCTTCCTTCCCTTCACAAGCAGGCTGTGGAAAGGCTCTTGTTCCATATCATCAGTGCTGCTCAGTAACAGTTGACTCAGGAGGCCAGAACTGGAAAAATGATTTTATTGTGACCAATGGTGGTCTTAAGCCTATCCCAAATGCAAATATTAGCTGAGTTTAATCAAGTCTGCCAGCAGGGATGATTGTGGTCCATGGATGGAATCTATCAATACTTTCTCATTCTAATAGTGAGGAACTCCACTATAGTGTGGGTGATGATAATGATGAACACTACTTTGACTCCAGCTCCAGTAAGCACGTATTGGCTGACAGCAAAGTCCAGCATGTACCATCTTGAGCTGTGCTTTCACTGGAACCCTCGAGCAGGTTTGGACTGGGTCAGAACTAGGATAAGGCACCTTTCAGGAAAACTGTGGGTGGAGCAAGAAAATGGGGCCAGATTCTCAGGAGATGTCTCTTTCTATTTAGACATTTTGGGGTGCCTATACACAAGTGCGGAGGCTGCACTGACGTGCTGGATTTCCAGCACATCAAAGCAGCCTCAGTCAAGTCAGTGGGAGCATGACGATTGCTGTGCTCCAGCAGTCTCCTATGTCTCATATCTCAATGTCCGCAAGCTTAAAAATGGCAGCAGGGGCGCTTGAACTGAAGTTTGTTGAATGAGCTTTAGTTCAAGTGCTCCCACCACTGTTTTTAAGTACAGGAATGCTGATACAGGAGATGCGGTGGCATTTAAATTAGAGCAGCACTCGGAGTGGCCCCTCACCCCTGGAAAGTGTGTAGACGTGCCCTCGGGCACAGACAAAAGTGCAGCTCCCTGCTGTAACTGGGAATGCTTTGCAGGAAGTGTTCTGAGTTGCAAGGATCACCTGGATCAAACAAAAGTTCACTGTTGGTTCCAGCGGGGAAGGGAATCTAGCTGCTGGCGGCAGCCTGCAGTCAGTTTTCCCTAGCAATGGCCCATCCTCCCTCCCTGCCTGTCCCTGTTTTCAGAATGGGAGGGGGGGAAAGGGAGCAGAGGGAACTCATTCTAGGGGTTCCCCAGCCAGCACTGGACCATGGGGTGGGTGATTTGGAGCCCCCCCACCTCAGAGAGACTCCAGTACACCCACCTCACCCTCCAGTGGGGGCTAGAAAACCCCCAGACTGAACTCCTTCTGCTCCCTTTTTTCCACCCTCCCATTCTGAAAACAGCTCAGAGGCTGGCAGGCAGGCAGACACAAGTTACAGAAGACACTATGTTTTGAAACATTTTTTTCAAACAATCAGCCGTGTTTTAAGTGGTCTTCAGCTGTGCGCTTCTGTTTGATCATGGTTATAGACTGCTTTCTGTGGCCAGATGTGGCAAAAATTGTCATTTCTGTCTGTGCCCCTTTTGAAAAGTGGTGTAGCGCTCATTGTCAGATTTTCAACCCTCAGCATGCTGAGATCTTTTGAAAATCTAGCCATTTCTTTAAGTGCCTAAGCAACAGCTGATGCTTCTTAAAAATTCTGGCCCTAGTGATGATACTAAGCACCTTTGAACTTCTGGTTCTCTATCTGGAGTCAGTTCTGCTGCATTTTTTCATCCTGGTATTTGCAAAACATGTTTTAGATGAACCCTGAAAACAAAGTTCTGCTTCCGACTATTTGCTATCTTTTAAGATGCCATGATTCTCTTTGCAAAAGCAGGGAAGTTCATGTCTAGCTTTCTGCAGTTATAAGTGGAGTAGTTTTTCTACCCTCTTCCCTAAATAAGACTTGCTGTGTTGTATTGCTGGTGCAGAATGGCTACCCTATCCCACCTCAGAGGTAGCGCCAACTAAGTGACAGGACAGTTCTCAGTGAGGTCAAGACTGTTTGTGGACAATTCACTCTGGCATAGGTGAGTACCGTGTGTTAGCTGCCTTGGACTGTTTGGGGATGAATGAGACTGCATGAATTATTATGGTTATATAGTGAATGAGTAAGAATTCACAGTGCAGATGGCAGAGAAATATGCACTTTAGAGCCAAGACTAGAATGTTTCCATAAGAAGATGACAGTGTGATAATGGGGACCAGGAGGGCAGCTGAGTAATGGAGTGTGGTGCCAGGGCTCCCACAGAACGCCAGCCTCATGACAATGGCTCTTGTAAGGGGTCTGGCACTTGCTTCTTAAGGTGACATTTTGATGCCAAGAGACTGGGGCCAGGAGCTGTTTTGGAGCCAAGGTCAATATTTAAGCAATGGCTGATGGGCAGAAACTGGCTTTGTAATTTCATGGGTTTCTGGGAAAGTTGAGCACAAAAAACTTTGGCATTTTTATTTTTGCAATAACAACCAAGTCAACTGCTCCGGAAGGCCTGTCCACCCCTACTCTTTTCCAGGGATCTCAGAGCACTGCTATCCATCATTTAGATTAGGCCTAAAAATAAACCAGAGAGATGGATTCCTTAGAAAGTAGAGGCAGAGCCTGTGTGTAGATAGCCCTTAGATTAAAGCGCAAGATGAAGTCTGAGCCTTTCGACAGACAAGACACCAACTAAGAGAGCAGAAATGGAAGAGTTTATCAAGTACGCTGTGAAAGGATGAGGTGGTGTTTCAAGGAATTTCTGGATTCCGGGAGGAAGGCTTAGGAATCCTACTGTTACTTCTGTTCTGAGTGCTCCTCTCTTAGGCCAAGTACAGACATTAAACTTTTACCGGTCTAACTGACTGGAAACCAATGCAAACCCACAAGAGAACAGAAGTTTGGTGTGCATAGATTGGTCTAAAAGTGGTAGAACCTTGTCTAAGATAGACCTGGATTGATGTGCACTCAAACTTAATCTATTTAGGTTAGACTGGTGCATCAAACTTCAGTACCAGTTCCCCTATCAATTCAAGTTAGATTGCTGTCTGACATCATCCCAGGCTCCTTTGCAAACCCCCACTAGCACAGGGAGGCATGCTAGCACTCGCCCCATGCTCAGCTGCTCTAGCAGAGAGCCAAACAGACCCTGCACCCAAACTGTCACAGAGCCGTCAGCACAGATCCTTTCCACAGCCCTGCCTTCTGCCTCTAGCCAGCTATCTGCTGCAGGCAGGCAGTGAGACTGGGGAAGGGAGACATCTGTTTTCCCATGTATGAGCCCTTGGTACTTAGGTACCTGTGTCCTTGAGCCGTGTCCCTGCACCCTATCATGAAGCACCCCACGATGTATATGCAGACCTGACACGGAGCCCAGGAGAACCTCCATGCTTGGGTGTAGCTCCATGGAGCCAGGCAAGGGCAAGCATGCCTCCGTCTGCTGCCACATCTGCCGCAGGCAGGTAATGGGAGGTGTGCCCACCCATGTATAGCAGCTCAGTCAGGATCCATGGGGCTTCACCTGAGCACAGGGATTTTCCTGGGCTTTGTGTCAGGTCTGTGTGTACATTGTGGAGTGCTTCATGATAGGGTGCAGGGGCACAGCCCAGGGAGATAGGTGCCTGGGCTCCTGCACAGGAAAATAGATGCCTCCCTTCCCCACTCCCACTCCCTGCCTGCAGCTGACAGATGCCTGTGGCTGACAGAGGATGCAGCAGGGGGTTGGGGGCATGATCGCCTGTGCCTACCAATCAGGGGTGGCCCAGGCACTCAGCTGTGCTCAGCAGTCTCTGGCAGTCCAGGGACCCCACCAGATACACTGGGAGTCGTGCAAGAGCACCTCAACCTGCTGGCCTTGGCTAGTGTAGGCAGCCTGTATGTGCACCCCCTCCCCCCCAACCAAAGGGTGAATATGTGTTCTGTTCGCTACTTATCTAACTTCACTTACAGAAAACCATGTAACTTAGATTGATGCCTCCTCAGGGTTTTTCAGTGTCTGTCCCTAGTCTTAGTCTGCCTGGCCATAGCTCTTCTCACCTTCCTCTCTCAGGTCACTAAAGCAGCTTCTAATCCTCTGTTTAAGAACTGTAGCAGGTCTGGCTCCTGTTTATAAACTTGAATTCTGTGGAATGTGGCCGCTCTGCTTTTCCTCTACTGCTCCCCAGAGACGGATGTTCCTATTCCAACTTCAGCCACTTCATGGATGAGAGGCAGACAGAGCTCCCCACACCCACTCTCTCCTATTTACTTAGTGACACCCCTTTGACCAGGCAGATGTACTACGCAGACTGGATTCTACAGTTCTTTGCTAGAGGTAAAGGTCAGAGTTCTGGGATTTAGCTATCATTTGCCTTCTACCAATGCCAAATTACACAGAAAAAGAATAATATAGTCCAAGGAATCTTCCTCGATACCTCAGGGTAAGTGGACTCATGTCTGTATCTCTCCCCGTAGATCTAGAATGATCAGCCAGAAAGGTTTGGCATTTTCCAAATCCAAACAACTTAATACCCTATACATTCCTAACCCCCATTAGCACTCCAGACTTGAATACTTGAACTTTTTCCTAATGTGCCTTTTTGAGGTTGGCATTTTCAATTTGACGCAGACAAACAGCTTCAAAGTTGCCATTTTCAAGTTGGTAAGAATTCTCAACTTCCCTTATGTCTTCCTTTTTCTGTTCCTGAGTTTATGGCAGTCTCATTTTAAATGATATATATTGCCTAGTACTGCAACATAACCATTGCTGGGGTAAGCTGGTAGCTGCATAGAGAGTATATCACAAAAATGTTTGTATCATTTAAGAGTAGTAGTAGAAGAAAGATGTAGCTCATTTCAATTCAAAGGTTCAGTTCACTGCTGGTAGCACAGTGCCTGAAGGAGCTGGTAATACCTGCCTCTGACATGTGGCTTTTCACCAGTACATCTCAGTGTATTTATCAAATCTAAATTTTCCCATTTTACAGGTGGTAAAACTAACATGCAGAGGAGCGAAGTAATTTAGCCTGCTGGTTAGCCTTGGGCATCTGCAGCGCTGGCAACAAAACAGTTTGCTCACACCCTATCCAATGGTCCAGGCACTAGCCCACACTGCTTCTTATTTTACTGCTACCTATCTCCCCATATCCCCATGGTGGAACATTATGTGGGCTGGAACCTTCCTCATGGTTCCAAAAGCACCAGGTAAGAAAGGTCTAGATCAGCCCCACCAAATGAGCTGTGACTTTCCAGCAGCCATTCTCTGAGTGGGCTTTCCAGCAGCATTGGGGAGTGATCCCTATACAGTATCAAAGAGCTCCCCAGCGAGGCCAGTGGTTATGGATGTTCTGTGCACTTGTATGGGATTACAAGGGGTAGCTATGTAAGGAGGCAGGTAGTGGGTGGTTAAGTCTTGAAGATATTTGTGGAGTACAAGAAAACAGGCATGTCAGAGTTCCACAACCCACTGGACTTTCTATTGTCTTAACTGTGCAAGGAACAGTCTCTGGCCCCGTGGACAGTAAGGGAGATAGTATAGGAGAACCCTTACAGGTTCAGTGGCTAAGGAATAGATTTAAATGATGTGCTCATTAAATATGGTGGAAGGTAGAGTTTTGTTTTAGTTTCCACATAAGCTAATATCACTGGTGAAATTCTATTGCTTATAGCTGTGCTTTACAAGGCAATAGAAAGAAGAAATTGGAGTACAGAATTGCAAAACCATAAAATTAATGGGGAATAAAAAGGGTACAATTCCTGAAAATGCTATCAAATCACTTTTTTCCTATTAGATTTTAGTGGGCTATATTTAAAGTTGTGTCCCTTGTCTAAATATTTTATTAATAATTTATTAATTTCCTGACTCAGTAATCTAAGATTATTACTTCTTGTTCTCTGTTTATTCTGCTTTGTTAATCCTTGCACTTCACTCAACTTCATCAAAAACAGATAAACTAGACTGTTTCAGGGCTGGAAATTAAAACTGGTTTCACTTTTCAGTACTTGTGAAATAACTAGTATAATGATGCAACATTTATGATGGAAATGTTGCAGGGGAATGTTGACGTGTGTTAACAACATAAACACTTCCCATTTATTAAAACAACCATGGACATATTTCCTCTTTTAATTTACAAAACCTAGACTAACTTTTTATTTCCTAGATTTTTAACAGCATAATTATTCTTTTTTATTGTACCTGATCATCATTTTACTCGCCAAGTTTTCCAAGCTGGCCAGTATTACAAGTCCATGCTGTGGATTGCCATTATTGATTCCTCTTGATTGTTTTTTTTAATGGAGTTTTTTTCAATAGGTCTTTACCTTTTTTTTTATATAGCAGGAGCCTGTGTCCTTGTTGGTGAGCTGAAGTCAATGTCCCCTTATAGGACAAGTTGGAGCTTTGGGGAAGGCACTTAGTTTAATCATCTAATGTACTACATTTTCTAATTATTGCAGAAACCAAAACAACAATTAATCATTTGTATGATGAACTGAATACAGGTTAATGTGGGTTACCTAGGATAGGGTCAGCTATTAGTTTGCAGAGAACTTTGCGGTTGGGCACCTGGGGGCAGCTGCCACACACAGGCAGTGGTGACTTCTGGTTGCCATTGACATGATCACGTGGCAGCTGCCTCACTTGTCCCATCCTAGTTACACCACTGATCTTTATTCTCTCCAAAAGTGTAGCAAAAATTGGAACCTGAAATGTGACATTCTTCTATCAGACAGGAAAATGTGTCCAGGTAAGCCAGAAAATGGAGAGACGTGGGTTGGAATTGTTGTGGCCCAGTGAAACCTTTTAGAATACTGTTAGGGAGAAGTTTCTCTCAGGGAGGATGGAAGCTTGCTGTCAAATACAGAGGCAAAACCTCTGATAGGAACCTATGTCAGAGAAGATAAACAGAGCAAGGTTCAGTGTGAAATTTCAAGAGGTGAGCGCAGTCCAATGGTATGCACCAGGAAACAATGCTACTGAGGATGCAAAACAAGACTTTCACATCAAATGAAAGTAAGCAATTTAATGTAGCAACATACCAGCAGGAAATGGGATAATAATAATAGGAGAGGTCATTACTAAAATAAAAAAGATGCAAATTCTCCTGAAACCACCTATGAACTCTTTGGCATAATTTTGGAAGAAGATGTTCCGTGTGAGTGGAGGGAAATATCTCTTAGTTAAACTTCTGAAACCAGAAATCCTTCACAGTATAAAAATTGGAAAAGGATCATGCTCCTTTCTGGACCAAGCAAATTTCTGGAAAGAATAATCTTAGGAAAGATAGGAGATGCATGAATTATATTGCTACATTGAGAATGAACATAGAACAGAGTATCAAGTAGTGATTGACACTGTGGGCGCATCTACATGAGATGCATTAATGTACCTTAGCCTAAGTTACTGTGCAGTACAGGAGCATGTCTACACATGCATGCCTTTACTACACAGTAATTTAAGCTCATCTCAACCAAATTTGATACCTGCAACTGCAGGCATCAAATTAAGTCATGATTAGTTAATGTGCAGTAATGTATGTATGTGTAGATGTAACTCGGCACTAACTTTAGTATCAGGTCTGCCCAGCCACTAGGGGGCCAGCCTGAGTCCAGCCCCAGGGCTCCTGGCTGCCCACCTCTCCTACTCCAGGGCTGGGCTGCTCTCTGTCAGCCCCTAGTTGCAGGGTATAAAAGCCAGCAGCCCTTTTTATGCCTTGGGGCACACAAACCAGGGAGCCTGAGGGAAACTGTTGTCCAGGAGCCCAGTAGGCTCCATGTGCCCCCTAGACAGGCCACAGGCTGCCTCTGTTCCCTCTGCAGAGCTGCTGCTTGGCCACAGGTAAGTGTTGCAAAGGGCTGTAGCATGCTGCACCCCCCTGTCCAGCTCTGATATCCCCCCAGGGCTGCTAGCTGGCTGTCTTGGACAGCAGGGCCAGGACCTGCTTCCTGCTGCTGTTCACCCCCAGCAGTGGTTCTTTGCAGGTACTGTGGTGAAGTGCCTCTGCCAAACAGCTCCCAGTCCCTGGCTGTGCCCCGGTGCTGAGCACTCTCTTGAGCTCAGCATAATAAATTAAGAGGCTGTGACTTAGATTACACAGCCCAGTGGGTGGCAAATTGTCTTGGGGGTCACACCCAGAGAGTGGTAGTAGACAGGTCGGTATCGACCTGGAATGATGTGGGTAGCGGGGTCCTGCAGGGCTCGGTTCTTGGACCTGTACTCTTCAATGTCTTCATCAGTGACTTGGATGTGAGTGTAAAGTGTACTCTGTCCAAGTTTGCGGATAATACTAAATTGTGGGGTCAAGTGAACACTCCAGAGGGTAGGGAACAATTGCAGGCAGATCCAGACAGGTTGGAAAAGTGGGCAGAACATAATCGGATGCAGTTCAACAAGGACAAATGCAGAGTGCTGCACATAGGGCGTAAAAATATCCAGCACACCTACTTACTGGGAAATGACCCTCTCAGCAGCGCAGGAGCAGAAAGGGATCTCGGAGTCATAGCGGACTCCAAGATGAACATGAGTCATCAGTGTGACAAAATCATCAGCAAAGCTAATCACACTTTATCATGCATCAGCAGATGCATGACAAACAGAACCAAGGTGATACTTCCCTTCTACACGGCATTGGTCAGACCGCAGTTGGAGTACTGCATCCAGTTCTGGGCACTGTACTTCAAGAAGGATGTGGATAACGTCGAGAGGATCCAGAGGACGGCCACTCGTATGGTTAAGGGTTTGCAGACCAAGCCCTATGAGGAGAGACTAAGGAACCTGGACCTCTTCAGCATCCACAAGTATCAAACCAAAAGTCCTGTCATCCTGGTCTGGAAGCTTCTCATGGGGATGTGGTGGTAAATCATCCCCATACATGCATATAGTTAAATGGATGTTATCAAAAATAAATCTGATCCCAAACCCACTTTTGGGTGAAAATAAATTGTTAGAGAACCAAAATCCAATAGAAATGTTGTCATGATTTTATGTTACTTCAGTGAAAACAGCTGTAAGAAAAATGGAACCTAAAAATCAATTTGGCTAAGGAAGCTGAGACTTCAGTCTTTCTACTAAACTCTGCTTGTTTTATTTATTTCATCCTACCATGCCCCTCTGCCTGTTTCATCCACTTGTATCTACTGTGATACCTACACCAGGTCTAGCCTAGGAAAGATTTTTTCAGTATAGCTCTATTGCCAAGCCTTCCTAGTATAGATGCAGTTGATAACAATGAAGGTGCTTTTGTTGATATAACTTGTATTAGCTGGAGGAGTGAAATAAGCCACACTAGCATTAAAGCTCTCTTTTTGGAAATATAATTGTATCTGTACTGGAAATATTTGCCAGTCTGCCAGTGTTTCAAAATAAAATCTCACTCCTAGCTGACACTGCTAGTCTGGAAAAAAGTTTCTAGTGTAGACTGGGCCCTCAGCTGTTGTGAGTAGGGATTTAACTCATTGTGAATTATGAAGATCCCTAAAGCAAAGGCTTTTTTTCTTGCCTTTACAACTCTTAGTCCAATCAGATCCTGATTCATGATTGGGAACACTAAAACAGAAGAATCATAGAAGCAAAAGTGATCCTATGTTTCTGTTTCTTTGTTTCCAATAGAAGTGGCAGCAAAAGATGCTATTTATTAAAGAAGCATAAGTTATTTATTCACTTCCATAACTGAAGGTACTTATTTAACAACTGGGTGAAAGAGCACAGCAGTTGCATGTTGGTAACTTGAAGCAGTGATGTAACTAGTGATGCTCACCAATGCTGCCATCTTCAGGAGACTATTTTCTACTGCATAAAGCTAGCCATGTTTCATACTGTTGCATCACCTTAGAAATTATTTCACTTGCTAGGCAAAAAAATCTTATTTCCATCTGATACGTAGCATAGATTATGCAACAATGGTGTTATCATAAATATCTCTCTGTTTTTAAAGTGCTGGCCCTTGGCTTCTTTGAAATATCACTAAATGTAGCACATACCCTTGGATGTGCATCTCTGTAAAATTAGAGAGAAAATACTGTGGGCAATGTTTCTACTGAACTTTCCATTTTTAAATGTCCATCCATGCCAATCTAGATGTGTCCTCTGAAACAGGCCCCTCCTGGCACGTAATAGGATTATACAATATAAACTTGGTAAGAACTCTCCACATACTATAAATAGGTCAATGGCAGATGCAGGGTTATGTTGTCAGGATCGATTTCAATCATGACACTAAGCCTTACAATAATGAGTTTCCTACTGGATACAAGAATGACTTCTATCTTGATAGGACACAGAAAATTCTGCTAAGTACTTTAGTGCCTGCAAGTTATGACACTACTCCAAGTTCCAACATTCATCGTAAGTGATGCTCAGAGGTGAGTGACACCTTCCTACTGCTGAAAATGTCAAAGAAATTACTTTAGTCTGTGCTCCAGACAAATTACAGCATTGGGTTTAGCTGAGTTGCTTGCAGACTCTATTACTACAATTTCTTACTTTTGTGTCAAGCCAGTCCCCTGGATCGATGATGGATGTAACATGGGTGAGAACTTTAACCTTATGTGGGTAAGGGAGCATGAGAATCAGTGACACAGCAGCAGTAATAGACAATTACATTTTATTATGTCTTAACTTTAAAAACAAGGGATTGCTAAAAAAGAATTACACTGTTAGGAAGGCTTGGCAATTCCCTGTTTGGCTGAGTGGCTCATAGGTACCACCAAAATAACTCCCTCCAGGAAGTGTGAATCTAGACACACCTCCAACACACAAAGTGAGCTGTTTGGTTACTGATCTATGATTGAGAATTCTGGACTCCTTCTGGATTAATTCTGGACTCTGGACATACATACATAGAGGTGTGTATAGACCTACGTATGGGGGGGTGTACATTCCCTATATATAGGTATTGATGTGTGTACGTGCCTATATATAAGCATGTGTATGTATATAACTACAGTATATACACCTATAGGTATAGATGTGTGTATACATATATACACGTGTGAATATAACATGTATATGTACACATGCACACACACAAGGATATTTTAGAAACTAATGGCAATTTTTAAATAAAACCATTTTATATACAATGATCGTTTACCGGCCATAGCACTTCTTCACATAGTTGTAAATAATGGGTGTGTTCAACAGTGCTGCCATCAGTGCTCCCCATTGCTGTTTCCCATTTTGACTCAGAAATACAGTGTGGACAGCCATTTTATTGTTGGCTTCTGAAATACACACATGTGCAAACACATGCACACAGTGTGTGTGTGTGTGTGTGTGTGTGTGTGTGTGTGTGTGCGTGCATGTAAAAATTAAAGAAGGTATATACATAATAGACATGTTCTCTGTTTGGTACAACATGAGGAGTATGGATGAAAAGTGCTGCACAAAAGTCAAGAATGATCGTTAGACAAGGAACTATGTGCAAGCAGCTGTAAATATTATAGGAAGGTAACAGAAAGATGCAATCACTGCCTCACTGTTTGCTGTAACCAGAAGTTCAGATGCAACCAGAAAAGCATGAGTCCAAGAGTTTCCACATGAAAAAAAAAGCTACTGAACTATTTTTATGGTTTTTAGAACATTTTTTTTGGTTGCATGTTTCCCTTCCTCAGGCAGTATCAGCCCCATTATTCCCAAGGCTGCTGACCAGCAGGAGACTTCAGGAAAAAGAGCTCTTCACCCAAGCCACCTTGCTAACCTATAAAAGACATACACATCCTTTCTTAAGATACCAGCAAGACATTTTTCATTATTCTTTTATAGCAGTTTTCCTCTTGCAAACCTACATGTCAATCAGCCCCCATTTAAACTCACTTATTTCAGGAAGTCTGGGTCTCACAGCACTGTGATCTCTCGACTCATAGTGTCTCCACATTTTCCTGTATTTGAATTGTTGGCATATGTGCATCCTATTGGAATGGAAGCTCTCTGCAGATGGGAGGGTGGTGTTGTGTAGTAGAACACTGAGCACTAGGCATATGATGTAGGAACTCCTGAACTTTAAACCCAGGTCTGACCCTTAAGTCTTTGTTTCTAGGGAAAAATTATGCAGGCATAATATATCCCCTACACTCTTAGTATGAGTGATTATTTTGTTTTTGCTTATTTAAAACATTTTCCAAAGCAACATAAGCTAAACTAAGAGAAACCATCTTGGAATACAAGTATTCACATGGCATTTTATACTCACATGATCAGCTCAAGTTTGCATTTGAGTTTACACTGCATAAAATCTTCTCATGTAATATCTTTGGTAGCTAATTAACCTCTGTGGGATAAATCCTACACTAAGCCATATGAAACCTAAGTGACATTATATCTGGAGTAAGCAGAGGGAATTTTCCCATGTTATCATTATTCACAATTTATAATACATGTAAGGCTATGTACCCTAAAAAGCATCTGCAGCAATGTTGCAGTGTTAAGTGTTTTTTACTGTGGTATTGCCCAAAAAAGCTCCAACCAGCATCAGGACCCTTTTGTGCTGTACAGACACCTACGAAGACAGGGATCATATTTAAAATTGAAAAGAAAGACAAAGGAATGGAGGAAAAACTGTAACATGCAAGCAGAAGACTGGGACTAGGTATAAAGATTAAGTGATGTACCCAAATCTGCATACACAAACTCTTGTGATACAGCTGGAAATAAAACCCAGCTTTTCTGAGTCTCAGATTGGTGCCTTAACTATAAGCCCATTCTTTCTCTTTAGAAATACAGGAGAATATGGGGCTGTAAAAACTTCTCCTGAGTCATCTAGTCTCCTATTGTCACAGGTACCACGTCATATAATTCCTTTTGTACACCTATCAAGCTCCATCTTCAAAGTAGGTAGATGCTGGGCCCCATTGTTCTGATTGGAAAACTGTTTCAGAGCTTCATGCCTCTCGTAGAAATAGTAGGGCTGGAGTGGATCATAGAAAGTCAAATAGTTCAAGCCCCTGCTCAAGACAGGATTACTTTTATCTAAACCATCCTAGATCAGTGTTTTCCTAACTTATTTTAAAGGAATTTGCAAACAACCCTCTTGTACAACTTCCAATTAGGATACCCAAAACATAAAAACACCCTAACTTGTCAGGGGTACAACAGAGGGACAAGGGACTGTCACTGCAAGAACAGGTGGTTGTTGAAATATGCTTAAGATGTCCAAAGAAGAGGAACATGCAATGGTGTAGGATGTATACCGAGTGCCCAAGAAGTAGGGGGAGAGCACCATTCTGCTTCTCTCCACTCACTCCCCTGATCTACGCAGATATACTATTTAATGCAGTGCTGCACTACCTGGTTCCTGTGACCAGGCAGAGGCAGAGCAGAGCTTTCCCTGAGGCAGCAAAGACTCCTGGTGGGGGGTATCATGGTGCCCACTCATAGTTGGCATCTGGGGTGGGTGTACCCCTTCCCTCACCCTAGTTATATTACTGGGACCATGCCTGTGCTACAGAGGACTGTTGGGTAAAAGTAATGGTTAGGGACCTTCTAATTTATTGCTCAGATGTGTTTATGACTGGTTTATACCCCCTTCTTGTGGCAAAATTATCCTTGGGCTTAAATGGTGTTAGTCCCCTGCTGTTAATCCCTTGTTACACTTTAGCCTTAGCCTTTGTTTTGCTAGGCTGAACAGACAAGCTGTTCTAGGGCATGTCTATATCATGGCCATAGGGTATTCTGGCCAGGACAGCCTCTAGTACATGCTCTGTCCACCTGCTCCCACAGTCATGCTACAAACTTCGATGCATGCTCATGAGGCTGCTCCAGGATTGCCCCCAGCAGTGGTGTAACTAGGCAGGGAAAAAAGGGGCACTGGCCATGGGTGCCGACTTAGGTGGCCATCCTGGCACCCCCTTGGCCCTACTAGCCTTTGCCATGGCAGCTTTGTACTGCCAGTCTGGAGAAGTCGGGCTGGAGTACTCCTGTACTGTCCAGCTAGAGGAGTCATGTTCTGAGATACCCCGGGCAGGCAAAGCCACCCTCTCCTCCCTCTCTTGTGCTTGGGCCCCTCCCTCCACTAAGGGCAATTTTGCCTAGTGCACAGTGCTCATTAATTGCAACTCTGGTCTTCAGCAGCTGCTTTCAAGCATGCTAGAGACTGAGGTCTTGAGAAGGCCCACAGAGGCATACTGCACAATGGCCTTACCAGGGTACTTCCAGGTTGCAAGATTGTATGCAGAAGTGGATAGATGAGGTGTGCTTGGGAATGGCTCAGCCAGGATGTACTCTACCAGACTGCAGACAAGCCCTTTGTCTCCTTTTGTAGTCAGCCTTTCTCCTCCACTGATCAGCCCAGTAGCCTTGTACCTGCTCCAATTTAAGTTTATCTTTAATGGCAGCATCAGACTGATAGCTCATAATTGCCCTGTGATCAATTAGTATATCCTGGTTCCTCTATTCAGACATTTCTAGCCACTGATTTACTGAGCTCCCCTCTTATGTTAGAAGCCTTTGTTATTAGTACATGACCAAAGATGACTGCATCGGGGGGGAGGAAAGGAATTGGGAAAGAAAAAGAGAGAGAGAAAAGAGAAAGGGAGAAAAAGAGGAAAAAGGAGAGAAGAGAGAGGAGGGGGGTGGAGGCTGGGTAATGTGGGTACGCAGGTAATTTATAAGCCTTTATCAGTCTTTGCCCTGAACAATCTGCTGCAACAGGGGCAGGAGAGCAACAAAGACTGGACACAAGAGGTCCTCATTTTCCTGGCCACGTGCTTCCTCACTGCCTCTGCCATGCGCTGCTGCTCAAAGGCCAGTGCTCCACTCTGGACTGATGACCTCCAATATGGACAGTCATGAGTGATTTGCTCCCATGATTTCGGGTTGATGCCAAAACTCTTTAGACATCTTTAGGGTGTCCTTGTACTGCTTCTTTAGTGCACTGCGAAAGCATACTCCATTTGACAGTTCGCCGTAGAAGATTTTCTTTGGCAGGCGAGTGTCGGGCATTCTTAAAAGGTGGCCGGTCCATCTTAGCTGCACCAGTTTCAGTAGGGTGTGGATACTGGGGAGAGCTGATCTTCTGAGCACCTCAGTGTCTGGAATCTTGTCCTGCCACCAGGGCCATCCCTAGGGGGGGGACAAATTGGGGCAACCACCCCAGGCCCCATGCTTTGGGGGAGCCCATGGAACGGGGCGGAGCAGCGGCAGTGTGGAGCTGGACAGAGTGGCAGCTCCACATCCAGCCGCTTGCACAAACCACTGTTGATGCTGCCCCTGCCAGTGGCAGCAGCAGCTTCCAGGGGTTGGAGCCATGGGAACGGAGCTGGAGTGGGGCCTGGACGCAGGAGTAGGGGTTGACGTCATATACTTAGACTACCCAGACATCTGCTGGGAGACGCAGACAGCAAAGTCCCACCGTTCACGCAGGTTCCTATCCTGTATACAGGACCTCCACCTGATGCAGGAGGTACATGGTCCCACTAAGGGGAATGCCTTACTGGACCTAATATTGGCAACGGGGGATGACATGGTAGGGGACCTACAGATTGGTGGTCACCTGGGGGACAGTGATCACCAAATAATAGAATTCATCATAAGACGTTGAGTGGGTAAGGTAACTAGTAGGGTGAAAGTGCTAGACTTTAGGAAAGCTGATTTCAATTAACTGAAGCAATTAGTCACGGATGCACTGCAGAGTAGGAGTTTTGAAGAGATGGGAGCCCAGGAAGGGTGGCTGTGCCTTAAGGAAATGATCCTTCGGGCACAGAGGGAGACGATCCTGATGCGGGGAAAAAGAGGGAAAGGGGCCAGAAAGCTTCTCTGGCTGACCGGAGAAATCCAGAGCAGCCTACGGGCTAAAAGGGGAGTGTATAAAAAGTGGAAACAGGGAGAGATTACCGAAGAGGAGTATACCTCCTCTGCTCGCACTTGTAGGGAGGCAATTAGACGGGCCAAAGCTACCATGGAGCTGAGGATGGCATCCCAAGTTAAGGATAACAAGAAATTGTTTTTTAGATATATAGGGAGTAAAAGGAAGGCCCAGGGTGGAATAGGACCCCTACTAAATGGGCAGATGCAATTGGTGACAGACAGGGGGGACAAGGCTGAACTCCTCAACGAGTTCTTTGCCTCAGTGTTCCTAAGTCGGGGCAAGACAAGTCTCTCACTAGGATTGTAGAGAGGCAGCAGCAGGGCGCCAGACTACCATGCGTAGACCCTGAGACGGTGCAGTCACTTGGAGGAACTGGATGCGTTTAAGTCGGCAGGCCCGGATGAGCTCCATCCGAGGGTACTGAAGGCACTGGCTGATGTCATTGCACAGCCACTGGCGGGAATATTTGAACACTCGTGGTGCACGGGCCAGGTCCCAGAGGACTGGAAAAGGGCCAATGTGGTTCCCATTTTCAAGAAGCGAGGAAGGAGGACCCGGGCAACTATTGGCCAGTCAGTCTCACCTCCATCCTTGGCAAAATCTTTGAAAAAATTATCAAGGCTCACATTTGCAAGAGCCTGGCAGGAAAAATTATGCTGAGGGGAAACCAGCACGGGTTCGTAGCAGGTGGATCATGCCTGACTAATCTAGTGTCTTTTTATGACCAGGTTACAAAACGCCTGGACACAGGAGTAGGGGTTGACATCATATACTTAGACTTCAGGAAGGCCTTCGATACGGTATCTCACACCATACCGGTGAACAAGTTAAGAGGCTGTGACTTGGATGATTACACAGTCCGGTGGGTGGCAAATTGGCTAGAGGGTCGCACCCAGAGTGTCGTGGTGGATGGGTCGGTATCGACCTGGAAGGGTGTGGGCAGTGCAGTCCCGCAGGGCTCAGTCCTAGGACTGATACTCTTCAATGTCTTCATCAGCGACATGGACGAGGGAGTGAAGTGTACTCTGTCCAAGTTTGCGGATGACACAAAACTGTGGGGAGAAGTGGACATGCCAGAGGGCAGGGAACAACTACAAGCAGACCTTGACAGGTTGGACAAATGGGCAAAAAACAACAGAATGCAATTCAACAAGGAGAAATGCAAAGTACTGCACCTAGGGAGGAAAAATGTCCAGCATACCTACTGCCTAGGAAATGACCTGCTTGGTGGAACACAAGCGGAAAGGGATCTTGGAGTCCTAGTGGACTCCAAGATGAACATGAGTCAGCAGTGTGACGAAGCCATCAGAAAAGCTAATGGCACTTTATCGTGCATCAGCAGATGGATGACAAACAGATCCAAGGAGGTGATACTTCCCCTCTATCGGGCACTGGTCAGACCGCAGTTGGAATACTGTGTGCAATTTTGGGCGCCACACTTCAAGCGCCCAAAATTGGATAACCTGGAGAGGGTCCAGAGAAGGGCCACTCATATGGTTAAGGGCTTGCAGGCCAAGCCCTATGAGGAGAGACTGGGGCACCTAGACCTCTTCAGCCTCTGCAAGAGAAGGTTGAGAGGTGACCTTGTGGCTGCCTATAAGTTCATCATGGGGGCACAGAAGGGAATTGGT
Source organism: Alligator mississippiensis (assembly GCF_030867095.1). Lineage (NCBI taxonomy): Eukaryota > Metazoa > Chordata > Crocodylia > Alligatoridae > Alligator > Alligator mississippiensis. The sequence continues at coordinate 181,668,946 of NC_081825.1, read as the reverse complement.
GAGGTTTTATTCACCAAGGCGCCCCCGGGGGTTACAAGAAATAATGGCCACAAGCTAGCAGAGAGCAGATTTAGACTAGACATTAGGAAGAACTTCTTCACAGTTAGAGTGGCCAAGGTCTGGAATGACCTCCCAAGGAAGGTGGTGCTCTCCCCTACCCTGGGGGTCTTCAAAAGGAGGTTAGATAGGCATCTAGCTGGGGTCATCTAAACCCAGCACTCTTTCCTGCCCATGCAGGGGATCGGACTTGATGATCTACTGAGGTCCCTTCCGACCCTAGCATCTATGAATCTATGCATGGGATGACTTGCCCAGGGCCATGCACCCTGCTCAGGTCAGCTCTGCCTGCCACTTGGTCTTTAGTATCTTTCACAGGCAACACAAGTAGAAGTGGTTTATTGGCATGATGCTGGTAGAAAGTCCAGGTTTTGCAGGCATAAAGGAGGTTGGGAGAATGATGGCTTTGTAAACCTTCAGTTCCACTGACATTCCGATGCTTCTGCAGTCCCAGACTGACTTATGGAGTCTGCCAAAGGCCACACTGGCTTTTGCTAGCCTGGTGTAGTGCCCGAAGACTGGAAGAAGGCCAATGTGGTGCCTATTTTCAAGAAAGGGAGGAAAGTGGATCCGGCTAACTATAGGCCCATCAGCCTGACTTCTATCCCGGGGAAGATCTTAGAAAAGTTTATTAAAGAGGCCATCCTTAATGGACTGGCCGACGCCAACATCTTAAGGGATAGCCAGCACGGGTTTGTTGCGGGTAGGTCTTGCTTGACCAATCTCATTTCCTTCTATGACCAGGTGACCTATCACCTGGACAAGGGAGAAGAGATTGATGTCATATATCTTGACTTCAAAAAAGCCTTCAATCTGGTGTCCCATGATCACCTCTTGGAGAAACTGGCCAATTGTCGCCTTGGGTCCTCCACGATCCACTGGCTGGAAAATTGGCTCCGGGGTCGGACCCAGAGGGTAGTAATTGAGGGAAGTCACTCATCATGGTGTCCTGTGACCAGTGGGGTCCCCCAAGGCTCTGTCCTTGGACCCATACTGTTCAACATCTTCATTAATGATGTGGACACTGGAGTCAGAAGCGGACTGGCCAAGTTCGCCGATGACACCAAACTTTGGGGCAAAGCATCCACATCAGAAGACAGGCGGGTGATCCAGGCTGACCTGGACAGGCTCAGCAAGTGGGCGGATGGAGAATCTGATGGTGTTCAACGCCGATAAATGCAAGGTTCTCCACCTTGGGAAGAAAAACCCGCAGCATCCTTATAGGCTCGGCAGTGCTATGTTGGCTAGCACTAAGGAAGAAAGAGACTTGGGGGTCATCCTTGACCACAAGATGAACATGAGCCTGCAGTGCGATGCTGCGGCTAGTAAAGTGACCAAAACGCTGGCTTGCATCCATAGATGCTTCTCAAGCAAATCCCGGGACGTCATTCTCCCCTTGTACTCAGCCTTAGTGAGGCTGCAGCTGGAGTAGTGTGTCCAGTTTTGGGCTCCACAATTCAAAAAGGGTGTGGAGAAGCTTGAGAGAGTCCAGAGAAGAGCCACGCGCATGATCAGAGGTCAGGGAAGCAGACCCTACGATGACAGGCTGAGAGCCCTGGGGCTCTTTAGCCTGGAAAAGCGCAAGCTCAGGGGTGATCTGATGGCCACCTACAAGTTTATCAGGGGTGACCACCAGTATCTGGGGGAACATTTGTTCACCAGAGCGCCCCAAGGGATGATGAGGTCGAATGGTCATAAACTACTACAAGACCATTTCAGGCTGGACATAAGGAAGAATTTCTTTACTGTCCGAGCCCCCAAGGTCTGGAACAGCCTGCCACTGGAGGTGGTTCAAGCGCTTACGTTGAACACCTTCAAGACGAAACTGGATGCTTATCTTGCTGGGATCCTATGACCCCAGCTGACTTCCTGCCCTTTGGGCAGGGGTTGGACTCGATGATCTTCCAAGGTCCCTTCCAGCCCTAATGTCTATGAAATCTATGAAATCTAGCCTCACATTGACTTTGGTGTCGATGTGGGCAGCATGGGAGAGTGTGCTGCTGAGATAGGCAAATTTGTTGACCATTGACAGTTGTTGACCTTTAACTGAGATGCATGGTTCCTGGGGAGTTGTGCCAGGCGCAGATTGAAACATCACTTTGGTCTTCTTCATGTTGATAGTGAGTCCGAAGTTGTCGCAGGCTGATGAGAATAGGTCCATGGACCATTGCATGTCAGCCTGTGAGCCTGCACATAATGCACTGTCATCAGCAAAGTGGAAGTCGCAAAGCATGGCTGTCTGGACTTTGGAGTTTGCTTGGAGCCTGTGCAGGTAGCATGACTATGTAGCATTTCTAATTTTCCAGTTCTCAAGATCATCCTGCCTATTTTGTATGCAATTCCTTCTGTGGATTGACAGTCCTTCCCAGCTCTGTTTCAAAAGCAGATTTCATCAGCGCATTCCCACTTTTTGTACAAAATAAACCTCCAAAACTGGGACAAAATATCCATCCCTGAAACTGATCTTTGAGAAATTCCACAAGTAAATTCCTAGTAGTCCAATACTTCCCCTTTCAACTCTATGTTGCTATTGCTTCTTAAGCCAGTTTTTGCCTGCCTTACAATTCATATACTAATCTCCATCATCTTCAGCTTCTCTAATAATTTCCTACATGTGGCACCATGTCAAATGCTTACTCAAAGTCCAGGTAAATCAGATCTACTATATTTTCTTCACCTAGAGAACCAGTTATCTTATAAAAGTTATCAGGTCAGTTTTACTAAATCTAACTTTGATAAAACTATGTGGTATATTAGCCAAATTTCTGTTTAACTCCACGTCTTTAACTATTCTTTCCTTCAATATTTTGTTGCAAAGCCTTTAGTAGTATTGAGATCAGATGAACAAGCCTGTAGTTCCTCTCTCAAATATAGTATTTTTAATGAATTCCAAATGTAGTTTTCCCCCATCCCTGGTGAATTTTAAAGCCTTGGCTAACCTCAGTATTATGTGGCTTTCATGTTCACTGTTAGATGGTCTATGCTGACGGTTGGTTCTTAGCCTTGTTAAGGTGAAGGTATCCCTTATTAGACACAAGGAGCTCCTCCTCAGACTCGAGGCACGCTTCAGAAAGTGCTAGCTTTTAGCTTTCACTCCTTTTTTGACTGTAGACAAATAGTACAGCTCTTTTTCTATTGCAAAGAACTCCAAAAGACCACAACAGGTTAGAATATGTTGAACTCTATGGATTCTTATTTGAAATCGTTGGATTTATCTTGTAAATCATGTTTGCACATCTCACAGTGCTAACATTGCATGGCATTCTGCGGCACCCCTGACAAAAATCTCAAGTCACTCCAGGGTGCCACAGCACCCTGACTGAGGATCACTGGTCTACACAATACTGTAGCCAGAACAGTGCCAGCTGTGCACTGGCACTGGGCATCCTCATACAAGGGGCATCAAATCAAATGGTAATAATGTTATATAATAGTATAAAGGGGCACTCTACATATGATCTGCACCAGGTGCCAAAATGCCTAGCTATGGCTCTGGGTCTGCATATATGTTAAAAGAAGAAAAGAAAACCCTGTATTCAGATGAACCAGAGCTTCTCAAATAATTTCAAACCCATCAAATGGGGTTTTGTTTGTTTGTTTTTCCTCTGAAACAATGTCACAAAGAACAAGTTTCTAAATTTGCTTGATTTATCATTGTTTTTCTAGTTAGAGGGCAGGTGACTAGCCATAAAAAGACAAATGCAAAATACTGTACTAGAAAAACAATGCAGTTGTTTGGTCTCAGAAACAGAATGAAGATGTGTGATGCCATCCCTTCAGTTCCTACTGCTCACTTCATCATCCTCTTAGCCAAACAGCAAGGCAAATCGGGTGTTCATCTTCAGCATGGGCAGCGCTAGTGACTTCATCTCAGCTGAACAGTGGTGCCTCTGAAGGGGAAAAAAAATATACCTCCTGTTACTGATATTTAACATGACATAAAATAAACCCAAGTGTCATTTATAAGGCAGTAAATTTACTTCAAGGGCTTCTGCAGTTGTCATTAAAGGCTAGAATAACAGGAGCTCAGACCATGCTGGAAGCTGGGAAAGAAAGATGCTATAAATTGGGGAGAGGAAGCAAATCTAGGGGGAGTTAATATAGGAAACAGAAATTAGAATATTTCATTTGAGCCAACTTTTTTGGCTGTGGCTGGGTAGGCTGGTTATCTTGGATGGCTCACTGGGTAGTCAAACCTTAGACAGCTATAAATGAGCTCCATACTTTTCCTCCTACAGCCCCTGTGCATGCTCCATTCCTCTTCCTTCAGAGTTGATAACAATAATGACAGAAAAGAAGGGCAGAATCATGATGAGCTGGCATATTTTTCTTGATAACTCACTTCTCTTCTTGCCATAGCCAGGCCCAGACCCTGCTCTCACTTCTTCTATGCCATATGGACAAGTGGAACAAAGTATGAAAGAAGGGAAGTACGGTAAAATCTGTGTTAACCAGCATTTTAATAACTGGAATACTCTGTTAACTGGCTTTCACGTGGTGGGGTAGGGGGGGCAGGAAGCTTGCACATGACCGCTGAACCGCTACCCACTACCCTGTGCTGTCATCCCTCTGTGTGTGACTGCCACCACCCCCTCTCACTCCCCCCCCCCCCCCACTCCACTCTGCGTCCAGCCAATAACCCCTGCCTCAGGTAATCAGAATTTTTCGGCACCCCCCTTACCCCACTTATGCTGGGTAACAAAGCTTTTACTGTAGTTATTCCTCTTTTTACATATCTAAAAACTGAGGTGTCCCAGGGGGATGACAGTAGAGGGACGGAAACCCCTCTTCCGTGGTTGGAGTTGTGGTGGGGATAGTCTGCTGCAACTCCAGGTAAACCACCCCTTGAATGGGGTGAACTTACCTTTTTCAGATGTGGCGAGCCAAGGCAAGCTGCAGGGGAACAAACCTCCTGCACAGTTCATCAGCCACTTGTCTATATGGCTGGTACTGGTGCGGGAGGTTGACATAATGAGAAGACACTGCCTGGATGCGATAAAAGCCAGTGGTGGGGAAAAGGCAGGGGGAACACAGCAGGGAGGAGGCTGTGAGTTCCCCTCCTGGGCCAGCCAGGAACCTGCCTGTCCCCGAGGGGAAAGGATGGGGGAGGACCTGGTAGGGAGTCCATTTACCCATGGAGGAGCACCCAGCACCTGACCCAGGGAGTGAGCTGGGTCCTGGGATCGAGCTGAGGAACAATAGGCACCTTCACACGCAGGACTCATGAGTAGGAAAGAGGTCTGTGGGCCCTCCCTGGAGTTTAAGTTATTTGAAGTTTTTTTGCCTTCATTTCGATGCCCCACAGGCCAGGAGAAAAGGCCGCAGGACTAACGTCAGGGGCTAAGCACCCCAGGGCCCCTCAGGGACTCCCAGTGTCACTGGGCTGATCCACCATTAGGGTCAACCCTGTACCCATGAAGTCCAATCAGGGTGGATTTATTGAACTGTCACTGGGGCTATGACCAGTGAGCTGTGGACTACAGCCAGTAAGAAAAAGGCAGCCGACCAAATCAACATGGTGCCTGACCTCTGAGGTCAAGAGTGTGGGATCGTGGATGCTGGAGGCTATGGCATCCAAAAGGGGTAGGACTGACCAACATCCAACCGTTTCAACAGGCTGGCGCATGCCAGGGGTGTCGGGGAGATGGAGCCCCTGGAGCATCGGCCAGCAACGGCTCCCAAGGATTTTACCGAAGGATTTATTCCATGGCTAGAAAACTGGAATGGGTACTTTCCCAGCTCTCAGGCCCAATCAGTTTTCAGGATTGTACAGGTTTAACTTCAACTTAGTGTCCATACAAAATTTTGGCAGATTTAACTCAACTTAAGCTAAAAACCTTTCAGTGTTAACTGAGGCCTTGTGAAAAGGATTTGCTAAATTCTCTGTCTCTCAAAATCTTTAAGTCAAGATTGGAAATCATTTTTATAGAAATATTCTGGTTTAACCCCATGCCTGAGGGCATCACATAGAACTTCTATGGCTACTGTTATGCAGGAGGTCAGACTGGTTTATCAAAATGTTCTTTACTGGTTTTAAATAATGAATCAGCCTTCACTATGAACATTTCTCCCAACTGTTTGTCTGTAGTATGATTTTTTTAGGCATGGTACAGCTTTTGGGTTATCTACACTATATCAGCGGTAGAACTCATGGAGGATGGGACTAAGCATGCCCCGCCCACCCAAATCCACAAATGCACTTAAGAGCTGGAAGTTCATCTGTCAGGGGCCTCCAGACTCATCCCTGGAATCTGCTGTGAGACTGACTGGAGATTGAGGGCTCAAGAGCAGACACCGGGGATAAGTCCAGAATAGTCTCATAGACAGACTTCCAGCCCTGGAAGTGTATCAGTGGACTCAGGTGGATGGGAAGTAGGCGTGGTGGGTGGTGCCCTCCCCACAACCTACTGTTGACCTGGCAGAAACAAATCTGGAAAATATGATTAACATTTTACAGTATGGTTGAACCCTGATGCATCAGCCCAAATTGTAGGAAAGTTGTAGTTTGTTTTAAGAAGGAACTCTACTGGTCCTCCAAGTGCTTCCTCAGTAAAAAAAAAGGGAAGTCAGGAATTTTTCTCAGATTAATAATCAAATACGTCAAACTCCCCTTGAAAAATAAACTTTTATAGATTATATATTAATTTCTTTTGTGGGTTCCTTCGAAAGTCAATCCTAGAAGCTTGTTTGTGCCTTGAAAACATTCATGGCTTTTCAGGGAAACTAAAAATAGTTTAAGAATTTTTTTTTTGAATTTTTGGAGCAAACCACTAGGCTCTGCTTTCCACTACCCCCACACCTTTTCTCCAGGGGCAAGAGAGAAAAAGAGAGTAGGAGAATCCACAAATGTCTTTTAAATAAAATGTTATTTTAAACCTCAAACCGTTTAAAATAAAATTCTTCCCTTTTTCTGCCTGAAGCATTAAGTTTATTCTGAACTTTTATTTTTATTTTGTTTTCAAATGGCTGTAAATCAATCCCATCCGTACAACTCAAGTTAAACTGTGCTCTAACATTGCCAAGTTGGGGCAACTACCAGTATATGGTCCCCAGAAACGGCAAATGTGTTTTCTTTCTCAGAGGCCATTTCCCCAGCAAGCCCTGAGCAGCTAATGACCTAACACAGTGATAATCAACCAGCATGCTGTGGCACCCTGGGATGCTTCGAGATCCTTTCAGGGGTGCTACAGAATGCCATATATCGTTATCACTGTGCTGTGCAAACATGGTTCACAAGGTAAACCCAACTGTTTCAAATAAGAACCCACAGTGTTAAAAAAATGCTGACCTGTTGTGTAGGCCTGTGCAAGTAGGCAGCTATTCAATCCGGCTTCAGATCCGTCTGCTTTGGATGCCAGAGATCCGATTCGGAGCTCCAGACTGGGTTCCCGCTTCGATCTGGCCAAAGCGGCTCCGAAGCTTCAGAGCCGCCGCGGAGATCCGAATCCGGGTATAATGGGGAATCAATTAAATATCTATAACTTTGTTTTTTTCTGTCTGATTTGGATGAAACTTGCAAGAGTGGTAGCCTTTGGTGAGAGCATGAAGCCTACCAAATTTCAAGAAGACTGGTGCAGGGGTTCAAGGGGAACTGCACCCCAAATTCTTTAAAGCAAAGCTCGTGTCACGTGTGTGTGTTACAATACAGGGGGGTGAAAACTGCAGGGGTGGTAGTGCCTGGTGAGGCCACAAAGCCTGCCAAGTTTCAAGAAGATCCATGCAGGAGTTTGGGAGGAACTGCACCCCAAATTTCCGAAAGCAAAACTGATGTCACATGTATGTGTTACACCACAGAGCAGTGAAAACTGCAGGGGTAGTGGCCCCTGGTGAGGCCAAGAAGCCTGCCAAGTTTCAAGAAGATCAGTACAGGGGTTTGGGGTGACACTGTGTCTCTTAAGGTGCAGCAGGGTGAAAGCTGCAGGCTCAGAATCTTTTCCAAAGTGATTTGGAAGCTCCGAATCCATTCAGAAAGCCTAAAGCTTACAGTGATTTGATTCAGATTCATAGATTTGGCCTCCAAATCATCCAAATCATCTCCAAATCCGAATCATGATCCAAAGCTTTGCACAGCCCTACTGTTGTGTTCTGAGTTTTTTGCAACAGAATAATAGCCATATTGTATTTCTATAGTCAAAAAGGGAGTGAAAACTAAGAGCTGACATTTTCCAAGGGGTGCCTCAAGTCTAAGGAGGGGCTCCATGTGTCTAAAAGAGGTTGAGAAACACTGGCTTTAGAGTGTCTTTTCAAAACAAATTCCCAGTTTGGTTCCAGAGTAGGGAGAAAAAAAAATGCTTGAACAGTGCAGAGGAAGAGAAGTGGTATCATACCCTGTAACCAAAATGTGCTGAGGACATGACCCATCCCCACCCTACACACACACTTCTTGGGATAGGGGTTGGCAAAGGAACGAACGAGGAAGTTTGACTGGAGGAAACATCAGTCCCACTACAGCAGCTGTGGTTGGGTGCTGACTCGTAACAAAAATAAGGAGGAAATAAAAGGCCGAATGGAGGGGTGGGGGGGAGCACGTGTGTGTGACCATGTGCATGTTACCTGAGACTGTGTGTGTGCATCTTATTGAGATCGTTTGTGTGTGCACATGTGCATCTGACCTGAGCCTCTGTGTGTGGACATGTATCTTACCTGAGGCCGTGTGCATCTTACTAAGGCTGTGTGCATGCATGTCCATCTTACTGAGCCTGAGTGCATGTATATCTTACCTGAGCTTGTGCGTATGCATCTTGAGACTCTGTGCGTGTACATCTCACCTGAGCATGCATGTGTGCACAACTTACCTCCTGCATGTGTGCCTCTTATCTGAGACTGTGCGTGCACATCTCAGGTAAGATGCACATGCGCCCACAATCTCAGGTAAGAGGCACACACGCAGGAGGTAAGTTGCGCACGTGTGCACACACACGTACACATCTCACTGAGACTTTGTGCACGCGCTCACACACACATACACATCTCACTGAGACTTTGTGCATGCGTGCACGTTTTACCTGAGACTCTGTGTGCATGTGTGTGCGTATCATATTGAGACCGTGTGTGTAGGTGTGTGCATCTTACCTGAGCGCGCGCGCGCGTGTGTGAGAGAGCGTATGCAGGCGGGAGATGCTCTGGCAGGGCCGGGGGAGAAAGGCGGCCACAAGGAAAGGCCAGAAGCGGCTCCCTGCGGCCACCTGTAGAAGCAGGCGGTGAAAGGAGGCGCGAGGGCCGGGCCGGGCCGGGCCGGGGGCGGGGCGGCCCTGGGCTCCTCCTCGGGCCGGGACCTGCGGGAGACTCCCTCCAGCCCCCTCCCCTCCCCTCCCCTCGCAGCGGCCGGAGGAGGAGGAGGAGGAGGAGGTGGCGGCGGCGAGCGCCTCCCCCCTGTCCGCCCGCCCAGCGCCGCGCAGCGCCCGGAGCATGGAGCCTGCCTGAGCGGCGCGGCTCGGCTCGGCTCGGCGGGCTCCGGCGGCTGCTGCTGCTGCTGCTGCTGCGGCGGCACAACATGGAGGCGGCGCCGCCGCCGCGGCCGCTGCTGCTACTGCTGCTGCTGCTCCTGCCCCGCGACTCGGGCTCGGCCGCGGGTGAGTGGCGCTGGGGCCCGCGAGGAAGGACCCCCCCGCTCCCTCCCGCTGCCTTTTGTTGTCCGCTGCCAAACTTCCCGCAAGTCCCGGCGCGGGGAGGGACGGGACGGGACGGGTGCCCCTGGCTGGGGCCGAGGGTGCGGGGGGCGGCGCGGAGCCCCGGGGCGGCTGGGCTGGGGCACGGGAGGGGCTGGGGTGGCTGGTGGAGGGGGGGCTTATTGAAGAAACCAGACAAAAAGCGCGCGTGTGAGTGTGACTCTGTGCGTGTGTGAGAGAGAGTGGCTGTGTGATTGTGTCTCTGTGTGTGACTGAGAGCGTGTGTGAGTGAACCTGGGTGGCTGGGTCTGAGAGTGTGTGTGTATGTGGCTGAATGAGCATGTGGGACCGAGCGTGCGTGTGTTTGTGTGAGTGTGTGTGTGGGACTGCACGTGAATGTGAGTGAACATGTGTGACTGTATGTGGCTGAATTAGCATCTGTGACTGAGCCTGTGTGTGTTTGTGTGACTGTGAGTGTGTGCAACTGTGTGTGAATGTGTGAACATGTGTGACTGAGCGTGTATGTGACTGCTTGTGACTGAATGAACGTGCGAGTGAACATATGTGATAGTGAGTGTGTATGTGACTGACCATATGTGACTGAGCATGTTTGTGTGACTGGGCATGTGAGTGTGCGACTGCATGTGAATGTGAGTGAACATGTGACTGAGTGAGCATGTGTGTGTGACTGCCTGTGAATGTGTGTGTGACTGAGTGAGCACATGTAACTGAGTGTGTGATTATGTGTGACTGAGAGTGAGTTCATGTGCATGTATGAGAGCAAGTGTGTGTGTGTGTGTGTGTGTGTTTTCCCCAGTGCTTTGCAGCCTCAGCCAGTGACTTCTGTTGGGGTTTTGGAGGAGTTGGTGTCGGGTGTCAATCACAGGCAGATTCAGACTTTTGGCAGACTTGGGATAGGGGCTGTGGGGGGAGGGGAGAGGGGTGTGTTTTTTCTTTCCTTTCCCCTCTTCCTTTAAAAGTTGAAAAGGGAACCAAAAGGAAAAAAAAACTTGCTTGACTTGTGAAATGTAACACTTGAAAAAACAGCCATGTGAGCAGATCTGAAGGAGAGCAGAGTGCTTGGTTGAGGCTTACCCAGTTTTCACTGCAGAGGGTGTATGTTCCTGGCCTGGAGTAGGGAGTCCATCGCACCCTTTTCTATCAAATCATTTGAAACTAGAAGTAGGAATTTTCTGATTTTTTTTTTTTTCCCCCACCCTCACCTCCCCATTACTTTCCCAGTGGTAATTTTGCCTTGATCCTTTTTTTTTGTTTTGTTTTATTTTAGCTATGGATATCTTCTTAAGCTTGGCTTTCCTGTTTCAGCAGGACATGCAGGGGGCTTTCCCTTAACATCCTATAATCTTCACTCCATGCAGCGCACCAAACAAACACTCGGCTTTGTGTTGCTACAAGCGGGCATGAGGACAGTTGTTTCCTTTCGATGGAGCAGTCCAAGCACCACTTTGAAGTAATAGTGTAATAATCATTTTTCAGAGTTCTCCATAGCCATGGAAAAAAGGGGGCTGGGATTTGCTCATCCCTCTTCTCAAGATGAGTTACTTGAGCTGTCTGTCTACAACTACAGGCAAGGACTTCCAGTGGCACATATGAAACTCAGTTTATAGGCACTGCTGCTTCTCATGTATTAAAATATTTCAGCTCGGCAAGCTGAAGTTTAATTGTAGCAGTTTCCTAGGTACTTTAGAAAATGTGCCAGTGTCACCAAAGCTAGCAGAACATCACCTTAGGGCTTTTCTTATTAGGCCACCCACTTTTTGAAACTATCTGTAATTATCAGAACTGTCATTTAGTACAAGAAGTCTGACCAAATTTTACCAGTGGCATCATTTTCTATTTTTAGGATTATCTGTAGGTAGATATTAAAACCTATTTGTGCTGTTACAATTAAAAGCAAGAGATATGTCTCATATCTGAAAGCAGGGTATCTGTTCATATGCTTGTGAAGTCAGTGATGTTGGAGTTTAATTGTGTTGAACTAACTTTGAAAATACTGCATAAAATGTAAAGTGATAGTCTGGTGAAAATTGTTTTTTCCTGGACATAACTGGGAACACAGATAGCATTAAAATAAAGATGACTCTGAATTGAGGTGAAGAATTCTAGGGATAAAAGAATCTGGTTGACAGGAGTTTTGGAAGCAAGAAGGCTTGGGTTATAAGTGCACCTTGGATGACAGTCTCAAATTAATTTACAGTCATGTGCTTCTCTAGCCAATGGAAAGGAGAAAACCAGGGTTCACTTTGAAATTTTAGGAAAACAGCATAAAGTAAATGATAAAACTTATACAAGTTCCTGAACTACTGTTGATCGCGTTTTTTCTTTCGTTTTGAGACTATTAGTGATTCTTTATATACCAGTCTTTCTACTAAGTCTAGGTGGAATGAAAAAAAATCTTTTGTCCAAGTGCATTTTAGTAATTAGCTAAAGGGGTTCAGTCATGAATCCTAATTATGCTACTACTGTTTGTTTTCTCATTGGGGAGGCATTTGGCACTATCTTAGGTTGAGCTGCATGGAATTCCTTAGGATGGTTTACATGTCCCTTGAAATGAAGTATGAACATTTGTGAGAGAGCTGCTTCATAATGTTTTCAATTATTCATTAATCTTCTGTTTTCTGAATGGTATACTCTATATCAATATGCTACAAATGTCTGAAAGGTGTAATACATGCTGTAATGCCACCTTCAAACATTTTATTTGTATGGCTGTGATTTCTTTCAGTGCCCAAGATCAAAGCTTATTTTTATGAGTAGAAGATAAACTGGTCATAACATTCTTGTAAAGAAACTTCGGTTTTAAGCTTCCATTCCTTAAGATCCTGATTCTGTAAATGTTACGCATATGCTTCACGTTACCTGTTCCAAGTGCTTCAGTGGGTCTATTCACGTGCTTAGTTTTAAACATGAGTAAATGTGGGATTAGGGACTTCTTTAAGTAGAGTTTCAGCTAAATTTCAAATACTATGATATTTTATAAAATAATTATATCCAGTTAAATTCTTGCTCTGAGCATGGAAATCTCAAATCTGGGTATTTTAAAGATTATAAGTATAGCACACAAGGTAGCAGTAAAGCTGTTTAAAATGGCAAGTATAAACTGTGACTGAAGGAGATACAAACAGATAACAATTGTAATGTTGCATTTGTGCATTTCCTAGAAAGGAGATATCTTTCACTGCAGGGACTTTAGCCTTTATGGAGCGTTCAGCATCAGGACAGTCATGGTGTGAAATATTAACCTATTAATAGTTTATGGAGAGGGCAATAAAATCTGGTAAAGTCGGTACTTTCAGGCTTGCATTATCTAGTGGTTTTTGTTTTTTTTAAATCAGGAACTAGTTAGACTTATGCTTAGTTATGATCATTTGCTTAAGTTCTAGATCAAAGAAATGGAATTAGGAGGTCACAAAAGTTTGGTGGTCAGAATTATTTGCTGTATACTAGTATATTTTCCCCAAGTGATTAATATATTTTAGTGACTTCTGAAGCATATTTTGTTTAGCACAATGAATAGTTTGTTGATATTAAACATAAGAGATGGAGAGAGGAATTGAGAACCGTGTAATGAAGAAAAAGACCACAGAGATTTGAGAGCAACTTGACATTTTACGGGAAATGAAAACATTAATTTGGATATAAATTTGAAATGGTAATTAATATGTATGCATTGTTAATGGTCACTTGTAACCAATTAAACGCATGCATTGTGATCAGTTGTGAGACAGGACCAATGTTGGTGTCTTTAAGGAAAATCTGGGGAGAGGCATGGTATGTGGGGAATCTCCATCCGAGTCTCAGTGCCATTTCAATCTGTATGTAGTCCATTGGTATACAAGCCTGTTTCTCTAAATGCTTTAGTAACCCAGGTGTGATATTTGACAGGGTGGGTGCTACACATGATCTGACATTCTTTGAGTAAGGAAGAAAGTACTGAAACTTCAAATTTATGTAAAATGTTTATCTGACATGTTAAGAGCACGGAATTGCCTATCTGTTTAGAAACTTGTTACTCATTCAAACTAGGGTTTATAATGCTGTATAAAGGAGTTTTGTAACAAATGGAAGAAATGGTCTTTTTTAAGAACTTGATGTTGCTTCTTAGTACCACTTCTTCTAAACTTTTGGATGCACAACAAATACTCATTTTTCAAATATTAAAACATAAAATATCCGGTAGCATGTATTCCTACTCAGCCTCTAGTAAGTGTGCTTCATTTTGTAACTATTCTTCAAAGTTTTTCTCATTAAATTTTAATTAATAGCGTTGAATGAGAAACCTGAGTAGTTGTCCCCCTTTTGTGAGCAGAAACAGAAGAAATTTCAGAATTTATAGAGTACAGAAATAATTAACTTTAATGAGAACAGTATTTTAATATAAATAATTTAGCTTCATGTTTTATATCAGCAACTGCAGAATTTCCCCTGGAAGCTGCTAAGGCTAAGAAAGGAAAATGTTAAAAATGGTTGAAAGAAATATAATTGCTCTTGTGCACACAAGATGTGCGTGAGAAACTCCAATTGACATCAGCTGGAACTTTATAATGAAAACTTGAGCAAAAATGCAATTCCATTCAATTCAGAGTAGTTAGTATTTTGTTTTCCATCTTTTTTTGAATGGAAAATGCAGTGCCGCTTTCTAACAAAGTATGTTCAGTAACATCTGAAGTTCACAGAGGGCACAACTAAATAATTAAGGGCATTGACTGAGCACATTGGCTGGTCAAAATCCCATGATGGTTGGATGTTTGGCTCCTTTGGATGACGTCACAGACATGTGTTCTCTCTGGACAGAGTTCACAGCTGGGACTTCGTAACTAGGAAAACATAGCTAGAAATTCCCATGCACATTATCCGAGAGATATGCATTGGAACAAAAGATAATAAAGACAGCTTTTGGGATGTGGCTAGTGAAAAACAAAAATTTCATTGGGAGGAGGAGCAAAAAGGACAGCAACTAATGTTGGATATTAGGAAAAACTGTCACTAGGAGGGTGGTGAAGCACTGAAACAGGTTACCTAGAGAGGTGGTGAAATCACCATCCTTGGAAGCTTTTAAGGCCCAGCTAGACAAAGCCCTGGCTGGGATTATCTAGTGGGGGATGGTCCTGCTTTGAACAGGGGGTTGGACTAGATGACCTCCTGAGGTCCCTTCCAACCCTAATTTCCTATGAGTCTGTGACAGTTGTAATTTCCTCTGTGTCCCTTAAAGTTCCCTGCTGTGTTGAAGGAGTTCATGGTCCAGGTGTGCAGTTCTCCAATATTGGTTTCAAGTTTTATAAAATAATTAATAAAAAGTGACTGTTAGGTCAGAGAATACTGCTGAGGAACTTCAGGGAATTTCAAAAAGTACATGGTGGAATTTGGGAAAGTCTAGTTAATAAACTAGATTTCTAATTTACCAGATATTTTTCTATTCTTTGCTACCATGAAAGTTGCATGCACTTAGCTTACCACACAGTTGCATTAAGGGCTCAAGATTTTGAACTAATTCAGTTAAAGCCCTGTTTGACTTTTTGTGTGGATGCCATTAAATTGGCAGAAAGTCATCTTGGATTGATTTAGCTTGCTCCTGTAAATTCAGGACATGCTAACACAGCACAACCAGTTTTAAACTGATAAACTAACACAGGTCTGTGTGAACAGAGTTAACTGAAACCAGGGCAAGTTTGTATATGTAGAGTAGTCCCTTTGGGAAGAATTCATTTCATAAAAGCAACTACGGAACTATTGAAATTATAGTAGGAAGGCAGTTTATTGCAATAGCTAGATAAAACAGAAGATATAGTAAGTTATTGGGGCAGTTGTTGGTTGGCTGAATGCACCAACACTTGTAGCTGCATTTATTAAATCACACACTGTTGTGATAGTGTTATGGTAGCAGTTCCTGAATAATACTAGACACTTGTGACTTGATAGATATTATTTAATCCTATATATATCAGTGCGAGACAGAATATTTTTCCCTTTTTATCAATAAGGAAGCCAGGTTAAGTGGGTCAGCTAAGAGAACAGAGCCAGCATGAGAGCCCTTAGAACTTGCAGTTACTACTTAAATGAAAATACAATGTGAGAAGCAGGAGGTGCGAAGATACCTGAAGATGATACTTGTACATTTTTCTTTGACAGAGTAGGAAGAGAAAGTATAGGGATAAAATAGAATTAGCTTTCAGATCTGCCCAGAGGCAAATAATGAAATGTTGATACTGTCATATAAAAGGATTTTGCTATTAATTTTGAGGCTCCATCCTTAATTAGTCATTCAGACAAAACTCCCATGGATTTCAGTGACAATTTTGACCAAGCAAGGAGTGCACTGATACCTCATGTTTTAGTGTTTAACACTGTTTCATTCCAATGATCTTGTTTTTCTCTTCCTCCTACAAAGTTATGTGTGAACATATACTGATTTGGATTGCTCAACATTACTGCAGTTAAGAATTAAAAGATATTAATTTGAATGCATTACGTACGTGTACTTCTGCAAGCACTTGATTGACACACTAGTAATATGTGATATATTAATGCTGACGGGACTGTTGAAACTCAGCCTATAAAAGCAGATAGATCTAGAGTTAAGAGGTGGGTGTAACTGAAGACAGAACTTTGGCCTGTGGTTCCCATTCTTCTTGTTGTACTTAGGATTTGAAAGAATCTGAGAGAGCATTATGTTGTGTACAATATGTATTTTCAGATCTACAGACAGTGGGGAAGATCTAACTGAAATTCAGGGCTTTTGGAATCAGAACGTTAGCATTACTATAGCACTGTTTTGTTGGCGTTCATTCCTTCTTCCTCTATTTCAAAAGAGACAGTAAAAAAAAAAAAAAATCTCCATGGCTGTATACATGGCATTATTGTAATCTGTGGATTGTTGATGTGTGGCTGCATGGCTTTTGTAGACTATTATATGAGTTGGAGTTTCTGCATTTGAAACAGTACTTTCCAGATCTTCTGGGGTACTTACAAATTAGACCTAGTAGTAATATTCTGTGTGTGCACAATAACCCTTGACCTTAACTTCTGCACACTTGCTTTTGAAACTGCAATATTTTGTTTGGATTCCAAATACTGAAATGCTTGCTACCCTGGCCTACAAATATGATAGCTTTAAAATATCTTTGAGATTTACCTGAATGCACTGTCTTCGGGGCTTCTTTACATTAAAATTAGGGGTGCATGATAAAGATTTTTTTAGCTCGTACTGATGGCCGATTATTAACCAGCCATATTGGTTGATACCGATCCAATAGCCGATATGCAGCCCAGCAGCTTGGAGAGCAGTGTCTGGCCAGTAATTCAGGGGTGGAGGGGCATGGGGGGACAGATTGAGGCTCCCATGGTGAGGGAAAGAGTGGGGTAGGGGCAGGCACTGGCCAGTTGGGGCAGGGCGCAGGATGGAGCTGCAGGCAGCTCTTTGGGGGGTGGGAGTGGGGGGTAGGGGAGGGATGGCTCCTGCTACTGTGTGTATTCCCAGATTTGTCCGCAGGGTGAGGGTGGGCTGCCTGCTGTGGACTTGGGGCTGAGGGCTGCTCCGGCCTCTTCCCATTGGTGGGGCTGGGCCAGGGCTATGCTTGGAGCAGGCTGGGATGAGCAGCAGTGATGCTGGGAGGGGAGGGGCTATGGGGTGGGTTACAGCCATCCCAAAATTTGCTGTAGCCTCCTTCTAGCACTGCTGCTGGCAACCCTGCCTCCACACACCCTGAGCACAGGCCCAGCCCAGGCCCCTTCCCCCACTGGGAAGAGGCTTGTTTAGCCCCAAGCCCGCAGTGGGCAGCCTGCCCTCCCCCTGCACACAGATCCAGGGGGCACTTGCCCCCCATGCCTCCCCTGGGGGTACATGCAGTGGTGGGAGCTGTTTCCCTTCTCCACCCTGCTACGCCCCTGAATGAGCCACCTGCAGCCCCACCCTGGCTGGGCAGCACCTGCCCCAGCCCCTACCCCATTCCCTCCCTCACCCTGGAGACCCTTGACCCTTCCCCCCCCAACACCCCTTTCCCCTCAGACTTACCAGCCAGACACTGGTCTCCAAGCTGCCAGGCTGCAGTCCTGTCCATGTGCATGCTGTGTCTGCGCGCACACACATGGCATTTATCAGTAACATTACTGGCTACATTGGCCAAAAAAAGCTGTCAGTTTTCTTTTTTTTGGTGCCAGTCTGCTATGAACTGATATATCAGTGCAGTTCTAGTTAAAATTGACTAAATCAGTCTGGAAATAGGAAGGAGGGGGAGGGGAGGGGAACACAACTTTCTTTATAAAACCAAAGATTTCCAAGCAAAGATCTTATTTGAAATATTTCAGATTAGAAGGGACTGTTAATACAAGGCTGATTTTAGTTTCTTGTTGAAAGCCCAAACATAACAAAAAATGTTTTGAATTGTAATAAAAAAAAATGTGTATTGCTCTATCATATCATTTTCAGTTTTCAGAAATATTCCTCTCTCCCCCCCGCCCCTCTGTCCCTTCAGAAGTGGGTTTAATCCTAGTGCAGGGTTGGGTAATAGCCTCTTAGTCTGAATATAGGTAACCCCTGCTTAATGCTCTTAATTGGTTCTGGAAAAACCGAGTGCTAAGCGAAACAGCATTAAGTGAAACCCATTTCCCCATAGGATTTAATGTAAATAAATATTATTGGTTCTGCACCAACTGCTGGCCCAGACCCCATGTAGTGGGACTCCAGCCGGCATGGGGGAAGCTGTGGGGCTACCCTCCCACCAGTGCCTGTTCCCCGCACACCCAGCAGGGGCTCCCTCCAGAACACCCAACACTGGGACTGTCTGCTACCACCAGATTGCTGCAGGTTCAGGACGGTGTCCATGCCCTGCGGGTGAGTGCGTGACTGGAATGAATGGGGCACGGGCTGCAGCCCAGGGGCAGCAGGGGCTCCGCAGGTTCAGCCCCACTCGGCCCTCATGCCCCCTGCTCACCTGCCCCTTCTTGCTGCTACCGCCACTCCTCCCCACCTGCCTGCTGGCTGCGGGTTCCTGCCATGCTCCTGCCACCCTGCCCTGGGCACCAGCCTGGGCTCCGCAGTCATGCCACCTGCCCCCCTTGCCCTCTCACCACTGCTGCTCCTCACTGCTGACTCTAGCGCTGCATGCAGGAGCAAACCTGCTCTCCTGCTGCCCCGCTGTGGGCACCCATTGGCTGTCACTCACCTCTTCACTTGCTGCCGCTGCTGCCACTACTTCTCCCCAGCCCTGCACTGAGCGTTATAACAAAATTCTCTGAGCACTAAATGAAACCAGGTATGTATTTTAAATGAGCACTATAGCAAAACTGTAGTAAGTGAAACTGCGTTAAGTAGGGGTTGAACAGGATTGAGAATGTATAAATGACAAATTGTCTTGGATCATCCGAAGGAGCTTGTCTCTGTGAGAATTTCACTGTTCCAAATTAGCTTTTTTACATTGTTTTATGACCTAAAGCTTTATATCCATGCAGTATGCTCCCATGTGTTATACTCCACATTTCAGTTTACAGATTTTTTTGAAGAAGATGGAGCTTGTCCTGTTCGTAAAGGATAAAAAACACTTGGTGACCCTGAGCAACCTGCCCCTGTAACCATAACATTCTGAAACAGCTGACACATGCTTTCTGACCCAGAACGTTACATTTGCAGTATGCTGTCTTGTGTCAGCACCCTTATACTAGTTCTGTGTTGTAAACATGCTTTGAATTAAAAATGTTTCTTTTCAATGATATCAAGGATACAGTACTTTTTCTGACCACCCCCAACTGGAGGATCCCTTTACAGACCTTTTGGAAATAGCTTATGTCTGAATGTCACCTCCTGACCTGAAGCTTTATATTTTTATGCAGTATGTATATTCTCTTCCGTCTTCTGTTTTGCATATTCTCTTTGAATCCAAAACTGGTTCTGATTTGTTTTTTAATGGCAAATGTAATTTTGGTCACCTTAAATGGCAGGTCTACATGACCATTTTTCAGTTTCTAGCATGTGACGTACCCTGACCCAAAGCTTCATTATTATACTGAGCACTGGCTTGTGTTGTATGCACCCCCTCCATCTGACTCTCCCCCCCAGCACACACCTCCCTATTTTGTAAGATCCTTCAATAAGGGACTGTGGTTGCATCCCACAGAAAGTGGTTAGGGTATGTCCTGGATCACTTTCCCTTTTGTTCATTGCATAATAAACTGATCATTCTCAGATGCATAGTCAGTCACAATAGTATTTATAAAAATCTAAATTTTGAAATGGTCTAAAGTACCTTCTGTGACTTAATAATTTGTAGGTATATTTTTAGTTATTTTATATAGGGTGTAATTTACCTCTCAATTATCTGTCCTATCACGAGGTGTCAGTCATTTCAGTCCTATAGTTACCTGTGTTCCATACACACAATTACTTTAATCATTGAAAATTATCCTTATCTGAAATAATTGCAAACAGAGTTACCCATGCTGCAGAAATTAATCCTGTGGTATTTTAACTTCCAGTACGAATAATTGTTGTCTTTCATTCTTGGCTTTTGTCACACTTTGCAGCATACATTAGAACATTGGCTGCCTGAGCTCTGAAGTGTTGAAACCAAGTTTTACCTAAGGGATAAATGGATTTGACATAGAAATCTGTACTGATGGTTTAAATGGATATCTGTTGTGACTCCTATGAAGGCAGATTAAACTGCAACTTTTGTATTTTTTCCCCAAAATGAGAATGAGTTCAGTTTTCAGCTTCAAGGCTTGCCCAGCTGCAGATGATATCAAGCCTTTATGCTGCATGTGTTTGAATATTTAGGCAAAAGAAATGTGTAGCTATGGAGAATTTTTGTCTGTCTGGGTTTCAACAGCTTGTTTTTACTGTCTGGATAAAGTTAAGAATATTACTTACCCATGTTCCAAAACTCAATTTGCAGGTGTTCAAGTGGCAGAATGCTTACATTCAGAAATAGTTAAACATCTGGAGTTAGTTAGCCAAGCTACATGCAGTGAGATTAGTTAGGGAGGGGCAAATAGAAGCAAGCTATAGTGAAACCTCAATAAATTGAACTTTAATCATTTGCAAGCCTCTCTCCTTCCAAAAATTCAGTGAGCCTGGTTTTTCCTTTCATCCAATCTAAAAAATTGTCAGACAAGTTGCTCTCAAGAGTCACAAAACCCCACTACACTAGATGGCAGCTGTGACTTTGGAATCTATATAGAAGGAGAACATTCTCTGTCTGACTGTTTTAATGCTGTATTTCCAGCTACAAAAGACAAATCAGATCATTAATAGAGCTGCATGGGAGCCATGCGAGCCTCCCAGAAGCATGTGAATATTTTTGGAGATTTTTAAAAAGAACTTGCTTTGACTGGTAGTCTTTTGCTTTTGGTTCCCATAAGTGTTCTAGCAGATTAGATTTCTGGAAGAAACGTGCACAAAACAGCAAGATTTAAGGGCACATTGGAGAATGTTTACAGATTGACACATTTTGAACTGATCCTGATTTATAAGAGTTCCACTGATTCAGTCAGGGAATTGAAATATGCTATTGGATTTGTCTGCAGAGCTAATCCAAATCACTCAAATTTTATAAAGTATGTTTACAGATAGTAAGCATATCCATAACTGTGGCTTGTTTCCAGAAGTTGTTAGACAAACAGGTTTTATAGACAGTGAATATATTTGAGAAAAATTGCTATTTGTTCATGGACAATTTGTGGCCCTAAAGAGCAAATGTGTTGAATACCTTGACACTGTGAAACATGTCTCCAATTCTAGTCATTCCATTGAGCACTATCATCAAATCCACTTTTGTAATTGGAAAATGATACACTGATGAGACTTTTTTTTTTCCTTTGGTGCTTACGTGTTCTTTATTCTTTTGAAACCCTTCTTCTCCCAAAGAAAGGCTACTAAGGGAAAAATAGTGTTGGGGGTTAAGTTTTGCAGAGAAATAAATCCAGAATGGTGGTGGCAAAACTGTGGCAGCTGTCTGCTCGTACTTTGGTCATTCTGCTGTTTGCAAATTACAGTCTTTTGGTAAGTCTTCAAGTCATTTTTTGCAAACTGGAGAGGCTCTGCATGAGCTGGGGAACTGGGAAATGCCTGGATTTTGCTTGAAGACTGATTGTTACTCAGAGCCAAAATGTGTACTAGACCACTTTATTCCCCTGGGTGGGGATATGTTTGCTCATAGCTCATTTGCAGCAGTGCTGACATAAGCAGAAACAATTATCTTAATGTATTGGACTCGGTCTTAAACTGGCTGGCTTGAGCTAAATTGGATAAAATAGGGGAGGAGAGAGATTTTGGTAGGAGGTTGCTGGCACCCATGTACCCTCAACTTCAGGCTTCTCATCAGTCCCACTTTCTCCCAGTCAGTTTTGTTCCATGGTGCTGTTCGTACTCTTGGAATACTTTCTTAGTCTTGGAAAAACAGCTTTTTGGCTAGACTTCTATTCCTGCCCATTGGGCCTCAATTTCATAATCCTTCAGGGATGAATTCTGTTCCAGTGGCCAAACTATCTGACTAAGGGAGGCCTGGGTTTTATTCCAGGCCCTTCTGCCTGACATACTGGGTGACCTGGATGCATTGTTTTCCCTGTGAACCTCAGTTTCTCCATCCATGATGAAATGTTAAATGAATACCACCTAAGTAGTGGTATTCTTTTGAGATCCACTCATGAAAAATGCTGTCAGAGGCAGGCACTGTTATGCAGCTTATATATTGCAACATACACAAAATAAAAAACCTTCCAGTGTGAGGCATGTACAGTGTGAGTGTACTCTCCCTTGCTTTCATGACATGTCTGATTTAATCAAAAATAAGTGTGACTGCAAACAGGCAGAGTTGTAAGAAAAAAGGCTTTGAGACTGTAGGGCAGCATTTATCTGTCTGGTAGCAGCTTGGCTCGGCTTACATGCCTAGGACCCTGCTATCTTGCCATACTTGGTCCTTCTGGTACTTCATCCTCTTTCTCTTCCCCCTCCCCCCCTTTTTATTTATGTAAATGTTATATATTAGGAACTTAAAATTCTTTCTACTGTTCCGTTCATTATAGGATATCTTCCTTTTCATTTGTTATTGGTTTTTTTTTTTTCCCCTTGGGTTGAAAGTTTCCTTTCCTACACAGCTTGCTGTTTTGCAAGTCGGAAGAACCAAGCATGCTAATGGCACTAATGTATATGCATGCGGGCATTTAAAAAGAGTGGTCAAGGTGATGAGTCTTGAAGGTTTGTTAAGTAACTTTCATAGATGTAGGGTCAGAAGGGACCCAAGCAGATCATCAAGTTGGACCCCCTGCCCTGGGCAGGAGAGAATACCTGAGAGGTAATTATCAAGGCTCCTTTTAAAGGCCCCCCACCAGGGTAGGAGCGAGCACCACTTACCTTGGAAGTTGGTTCCAGATCCTAGCCACCTGAGTGTGAAGTAGTGCCTCCTGATATCTAGCCTGAATCTACTCTCAGTCAACTTACAGCTGTTATTCCTTGTTACTCCAGGAGGTGTTCAGGGGAACAGGGTCTATTCCCATTCCCCACTGGTCACCCCTGGTAAGTTTATAGACAGCCACCAGCTCCCCCCTCAGCCTTCTCTTTCAAAGGCTGAGCGGGTTAAGGTCTTGTAGCCTCTCCTCATAGGATCTGCCCTGCTGTCCTCTCCCTCAATCATGCAAGTGGCCCTCCTCTGGACCCTCTTGATGCTGGCCACTTCCCTCCTAAGAATTTCTCCCTGACACTTGACTCACCCCAATTCATCTCAACTAGGACTTGAACTTCTCTATATGGTAGGCAGAAACTCTACCACACAGCCACCAGTGCTGGTAGAAGCTCTGCTGAAACCCGGGACCTTTAGATTTTCAATTTAACGCTCTTCCCAACTGAGCTATTTTGGCAGCACTTAAGCTCTTGATTTTTAAGAGTGCACTGGTGGTCAGAAAAACAATCTTTCAACTTCTGTGTTTTTTGCTTTTGTGTGCAGAACTAACAATGACATTCACCCTTTCCATGTTCAGTGAACTTTGTGGTTCTGTCCTTTAAGAGCACTCTCCAAAGTGCTGTCCAATGCACAGGGCAGAGGAGAGCACATCATGTTCATAATCTGTGTTCTGACTTACTTCTCAGTTCATTTTTGAATACAACTGAATGTTTTGGTCACATGCTTTAAATGGCCTAGCATTCAGTTACTGTGGAAAGTCTTGCCTCTGTCACTACTGCTTCCTACTCTGGTGTTTTATGGAAATGACTTTAGCTCTTGATCCTGAGGGCACTGAACTCCTGGCATCCTGAGATGCAACACTTTGGTTGCAAGGCTTCTCAGTGTCAGGAATGATGCAAACAATTTGTTTTCTCTGAACAGTGTGTGTGGGAACCTGCTTAGCCATTGGTCTCTCACCTGATTACTGCTCAAGTCAAGTTGTTTGGAGGAAGGTTTTGTCTGATGAGGGAGGATGTAAAGTATGTTTTCCTCTCTGAAGAATTCTGGAGCGAGAATGAACACTGTATATTCTTTGACACAGCTGATTCCAAGCTCCAAGTTACTCCTGCTGTTTGATCCTCATCTGTATGCATGCAAACTTGTACACATACGTAGATGCTGCCATGTTAGTTCAGAATGTACTTAAGGAGATTTAAATAAGGATTCTGGCCTGGATGTGTTCTTTCATGCATACCCAAACATTGTGGGTTGTGTCTTTTGAGTATATAAGGAATTTGTCTCCTTAAAGAACATTATTTGATAGTAAGTGGTGGGGGGAAGCTGTCACTTGCACACCTGCAAATTGAGTTTTGGAACACGGGTAAGTAATATTTTTGTCACCTGTTTATAATCTGTTTTCTGTTTAGCGAATCCTTCCTCTAGACTCTTGGCTTGTCTACACAAGGAACTTATTCTGAAGATAAGGTGTAATTTCTAAAGTGCAGTAGGTATTTCAAAATAATTGTGTGTGGACATTCGTATTCTGGAGTAAGTGTCCACAGAAGGGCCAATTTTGGGATAGTATATTGTGGTTATTTCTAGATGTTAAATTTAGGGCTTTTTTTACAAGAATGCTATAGGAATTGGGGCAGCTTATTAGACATGGTCCAAATATGCCAGGGGTGGACAAAATGTGGCCTGTGGGCCAGCTCTAGCTGGTCAGCTGATTGGATCTGGCCCACAGCTCCCCGACAGTGCTCCACATGGGTCCAAGCCCCACCTGCACCTGCCAGCCCCAGCCAGCACGCACAGCTTCCTGTTGGGGCTGCTCCCAGTGCAGCTGCAGCCGCCGGGGTACTGCTCAACTCTCCCTGCCTCCAGCAGCAACTCCTCCTCTTGCCTGTGCTGCACTGCGCTGCTCTGGGTGTGGGGGGAAGCTGCAGCTGGGTGGCTCCTGCCCCAGCAAGCGGGGCTGCAACTCCTGGCCACTTTTCACCCACTTGGCTGCCCACGGGTGGCTGCTTGTGGCACTAGGCAGGTGGAGTGGGTGGAAAGTGACTGGGAGCTGGAGGTAGAGCCCTGCTTGTTGGGGTAGGAACTGCCCAGCTGCAGTTTCCCCCCCACCCAGAACGGTTCAGCAGGGGCAGGAGGAGGAAGAGCTCATGGAGGCAGGGGGAGCTGAGCATGAGCAATCCCCAAGTGGCTGCAGCCACACTGCAAACAGCCCCACTGGGAAGCTGAGGTGGCGGCCCTGGGTGGAAACAGAGTGCAGGCTTCCCAGGACAGGAGCAGGTGGGGCTCAACTCCATGCTCAGTGCTTTGGGGGTAGGGACAGACTGTATGGGTGTGGGAGGGGGAAGCCTATCGCACCTGCACCTGCCTTGCCTGGGTGAGCTATGCTGCATGCGCCCTCTGCTCCCCTGTCCCTCCCCCCCATCCCCAGCTGGCTCCCAGGCCTAGCACACAGGCAGTCCCCCACACATGCACACACTGATCTCCCCAACCCCTATATGTAAGAGTAAGACTATTTTGATCTATTATACAATTGCCTCGTATATATACTACTCAAAAAACATAAATCAGAACAAAAATTATTTTTTGAAATAAAATTAAAATGTTATAGCAGATGTTTGATTTTAGTATCAAACATCTACTATAACATATTTTATTTTGTTTTTAATCTATAATTTGTTAAAATGATATTTTATGCACACGGCTCTTGACAGCTCACTAAAACTCGTTAAGTGGCCCTCCAGCTGAAATAATTGCTTACCTGTGGGCTGTGCTCTAACCAATGTGTATGTTGGTTTTTTGTCATGCTTTTTGTCACTCTGCCTGACTACTCAACAGCTATGCTGCTAGAGTACAAAGTGCACTCCATTGCTGAATGGGCCATGGCAGCTTCCTGAAGGTGTGGGAGTGTCTTCATCTGCCTTGTGCTGGTTGGTGGCAGTGGTGGAGTAACGTTTCTGGCAGAGCGGAAGTGTTTTGTGCCACAGAAGGGCTTTGGCAGTGAATGCATCTCTTAGATTAGGGTTTCTTTGCAGGAGTTTGGTCACCTGCTGTTTGTTTTGGAATACAAGTAGGGATCTGCTTAAATCGTGGCGAATGAAATGAATTTTTGCAGGCTGCTTGCAGCGCATGGAGCAGCCCTTTCAGCCAGTCGGCAGCGGGGAGAAGGGCAGGCGCCATCTTGGCTGTTCCCCTTCAAGCTGGCTGCGAGGCTGGGCCACTGGCTTCCACTGGGGAGCTGGCATTTTAATTTAGAAAGGTTTTGGGGTTGTGTCTGCAGACTGTGCATGATTTTGTGGTTTCTGCAAAATTGCAAATTAAGTGGGTCCCTACATATAAGTTGTTTCATTGTCAATCCTAGCTAAGATTGCTGAGGAGTCCCTGCTGTAAGCCTCTACTGCTACCCTCGTGGGGATGAGGGTGCAGTGTCTTTGGTTGCCTGCTTTTGCCATTCCCTCCCTGTGGCCGTCAATAAGAGACCAGTGCAGCTGACTTGCAAAATATGTGTAAATATGCCTCTTTTTGGTTCAGTGTTTGGTGGAATGTAGCTTGATGTTTTGTTTTACTACACTGTTTGACTCCTTAGTTTATCACCCAGGGTAGATAAAGGAATTCTTCTGCTGATGTTTATGGTCGGTCTAAATGTTTTGCTTGGTTTTGACTTGGAGCCTGCAGGCTGTAGAGATGGATGCATTAAAACCAAACAACTAATATATGACATAAATCTAATGGCAGCAGATGAGTTCTCAAGTAGCCAAGTGGCTTAAGTATGAACAGTGTAGGCCATCTGCTGGTATAGCAGTCCCTCTGCTATTTGTTTATATGTGTTACTAATGGAGAAATGGCTATAATAGGGTTTGTTGTTTTTTTTTTTAAATCCAGCATTTATTTTAACAGCAGTTCCTTTTCTGCCTATTGTAAATAAAATCCAGCTCTCGGTTGAATACCAACCTGGCAGTTGATTTGGGTCTCTTCTGTTAACTGGATGACTGCCATTTCTTGCCTAAAACTGTGCAGTCTGTAGAACTTTATTTCAGTAATGCTTTAGAAGAATCAGGGGACCATGAAATGATGTTGAAAAACCTGTGCATATTTCCTTGAGTCTTGGACAGCAAGAGACGCGTGTAGAGGCTGAGGGGGTAAAAAATATAATCTACTGACTATCGTGCTCTGGATTGCAAATATGTATAGTGCTTTGCCCTGCTCTGCTAGTTTGCTCTTTTATATTGATGCAGAAGCAATATATATATATATATATATATATATATATATATATATATATATATATATATATTGAATTTTTACAAAAATCTTCCTAGATGCAGGAAGAAGAATTTTGTAACTTTTAATTTCCACTGTTTACACACAAGAATAGAGAAGTGATGCAGAGTAGAAGGTGAGGAAGCATTTTGTCAACATGACCATGTTTACAGAGAGGATTTTAGCACTGTTTTTATAAGGGCTGGTAATGTTAGTTGTTTTTCAAAATAAATGGACTTTGCTGTTTTTTCTAAGCACTGGAAGGACACTAGGGACCAATGACTGAATGTTCAAATAGGTCATGCTTGCCATTCTTGATGCTGTCTTTCAGTGCAGGTTTAAATTTTGAATAATCTGATGTTAGCCTCAATCCTTGTGGCTTTTTTTTAAGAATTCAGAATATTGGCTTTTTTAAGGGATTGTCCCTGGTGAATTCATCTTTCTCTTCCCATTTTTGTGTGACAAGTATATAAATGGCCAGATCAATTTTCATTGCCCTCTTTGGAAAGAATGTTTAAATCAGATAAGCACTGTCGTCGGAGCCCCTTCAGGTATAATGTCTGTTGCTAGCAGGATACTCTTCACTTCCATGCTGCCAAACCATTTGGGGCTATCTATGTCCATTTACAGCAAATATAAGTATGTTTCTCTTTTGCTCTGCCCCTCTTGCTCCCCTGTACCAGGTTCTTCTACTGAGGGTATTGTGATATAACATCCCATAGCTTTCTTTCTGCCATTTGGGGAGCTGTTATGCTGAAATATGGGGTGCATTTCTATACACATGTATTTTTAAGTGTTATTTCCCATTACCTCAACTCCAGGCAGGAGTCCACCGATGCCAATTTGAAAGTGCTTGTAAAGAGAATGACAGTCTTCTGTCTCGAAATGACTTTTGAAACTTGTCTATTACCAAAAAAAAATTGTACTCTAGCAAAAAGAATGTATTTGAATAATGTATACAATTAACAAGAGAAAAGTGGAACCTCCCCTCCCCCCCACGCACACTCTTCCAAACTCAGATTTTAATCAGCATTCAGATGGATTTTAGTGACTTAAATTATTTTTCTACAGATGCTTTTAAAATCAAAACTAAGCCCTGAAGTTTGGTTCGCCTCCCAAATTCTAGAGAGATTCCTGTTAGTGATTGAAGTGGTAGCTTATCATTAATAATAGTTGCAATAAATATAACAATGTAATGTTACTCGTTTGTTTTACTTGTTTCAGTATTCTGAAATCTGCCTTGATCCCATTCTTCTATAAACAACTGGATTAACTTTTCCCTCAGAGAGGTCCCCAGTTTGGGACTGCCTTCTAGATCAGCGGTGCTCTATCTTTTGGTCCCTCAGGCCCGATGGAGTCCCATGCTGCCTCTGCATGGCCCTGCCCCCAATAGCCCTGGACCCTGCACTGCTTCTGCCTTGCCCCATGCTCCAGGATCGGGTCCTGTACGCACTTGGTCTAGTATGCAGGACCACAGCCTGCAAGACTCCCCATGGACCTGTGGTCGAATGTGGCCACAGGCCACGGGTTAAGCAACGCTACTGTAGACTAAGTAAGGGTCCGAGTTTCTGTGAAAGAAGGTTGTTCAGTCATCAGTACTTGTTTGCTATCCCAGTTTATATGGATATTTACATGCAGAGGATATTCTCCAAATCTGCATGTTCATATTTTTTAGACTCAGACTACTGTTATGACATTAACAATAACAGACGTAATTGCCCAAGTCTCCGTGGGTGCATCTACACGTGCAATTAATGTGATGCAGTAAACTCTGGCACAGTTCATGCTGGCGTTTATTGCTCCCAGGTGCCGCATTTATACATATGACCAGTACCACAGCACATTGAGCCAGGGCAGCCCAGTATCAGGTGGCAGGGGACCTGGGAGGGGTGGGGTGTCAGCCTGCCAGCCTGGAGCTGCTGCACCCTAGCTTAGCGTGCTGCGGAGGGACTAACTAAGACATGAGAATGCTACAGTGCAGGGCTAGCTGGCAGGAAGCCCCTGTACCCTTGTGCCCCAGCCAGTCTTGGTCACTGTCTACACGTGCGTTGGGGAAGAGTAAATAACTCCACTGTAGGATAGTACTCGTGTTGGACATTACTATCCTATGGCAGTTAGTTAGTTTACTCTAGCCAAATAGCACCACATGTGTAGAAGGTGGTGTTTTACTGTGGAGCTAATTAGTCAACTCCACAATAAAGCGCATGCCAGTGTCCCCTGTAAACTGAGGAAAATATCCATTTGCCACACAGTATGAATGGGTCCATATTTGTGCTTGTTTTCCCCCAAAGCAGACTAAATATGTCCTGTTCTGAACAATGGAAAGCAGGCTGTAAGGTCCCTGCTGCACACTGCTGTAATAAATTATATGTGTCTACTCCAGTGAAACAGATACTTGCCCCATTCAGTCTTTAATGTTTAAGTACTTATAAACTCCTGTCTGTGTAAAGGGAACTGAAACTGGTTTTGTCAATTTTTTTGCCTGTCTTAGAGTAGTAACTATGATTGTCGTCAGGGCCACTACTTAAATGGCACCAAGTAATATTGTAATAAAGTGCCCACACTGAAACCACTTGTAACTTACTCTATCGCAGGTAGAGCCCTTTCACCAATAACTAGGGACTTATACAGCTCGTGATTGTGCGGATTTTGCAGAAATAGTGAAATCAGGTGATTTTTGTGAAATCCATGGAGAGGGGGAGGGAATCTTAGTAAAAATAAAATGCTGGCTCTCCAGTGGGAGCCAGCAGCCCTCCTGGGTGCTGCAGCTTGCCAGGGGGAAGAGGGGAGGGGTGCTGTTGGCATGAAGGCCTGTCAAAAAGATAGCTGCCACCCCTGATCCTTGCTGCTGATTGGCTGGGAGGGCTATCTGTCATGCAGCCACACCCCTCTTCACCAATCAATGGTGAGGGGCAGGGCTGCATGATGGACGGACCTTAACCAATCAGCATTGAGGGGGAGGGCCATCTGGACAGCCCTCTATACCAATCAGCATCAGGAGCAGGGCAACTAGGGCCCCTCAGCCAATCAGAGGTTTGGGGGGGACACAGCAATAAGCCCTCAAAAATGGTGGCTGGCCCCATGATCTGCCCTTAAAAACGGCCGGCTGCCTCCAAGTTGGGTAGATCCCTACCAATAACAATTGAGAGAGAACATCAATACCCGCCAGTAGGGTGTAGAGCTTTAACCTGGATATTTCTTGCTGCAGTGTTAGGCAGCTTCCCATCTCATGCCTGCAAAGCTAGTTTTCTTAGAGGTCAAGGGTGTTTTTTTTTCTGTAAAAAGGTAACCTTTTTCGGGAATAAACTGTGTGTTGCCTGCACGCTCAGCATCATGCTGCTTGGAAAATAAAAACAATACTTGCACTGCGTGCAAAACTACGGTTTTACAGCACAGTTGTTGCTAAGTACCTGGATCAGTAAAGAGAAAAGCAGCTTTATGACAGGGTAAAATGTAATTTAAATCAGATTTTTTTTCTTTATTCTAATAAAACTTGGATGCTATTGGGCTAAGTCTGAACTTGATGAGTGTCTGTAACTCATTTAATTTTGAAGGGAGGATGGCTCCACATGTCTCCATAAAATTCAGATGTTACCCTGCCTATGATGTTTTTTTTGAAATCAGCTAAACTGTGGTTTTTTGCAAGTTTTAATTGTCCATTACTGCCAAGAATAGTATCTTGGAGGATCTCCTAAGCAGCACAGAAGTGGAGCATGTGTTTGCATTTATAGTATTACATTCTAGAGGGTTAATTGTATGAATTAACAGTTGTGCAGCAATTCATGCTCCCCCCTTTTAAAGCTGTGGTGTTTTGTGTGTCCTTGGACAAATACTATGAGTCAAGGCAGGTTTTTTGTTTGTTTTTTTTCTTGTGAAAGCTTCAATTTAAGGGGACTCAAAGAAATAGTAATTAAGATGTCAGGTGTTTGCTCATGGTTATGATATTAAGTGTGTAAATATAACACGCTAAACTAAAGCTTTATAAAGGAAACAATATAATGTTGCAGTCAGTACAGCACATTCTTGAAAGGATTTAGCTTCCTTAACAGACTCCAAGTAAAACATGAAACAAGTTGATTGTTTTCACATGTTCAGCATATAGAGTAAATAAAATGCATGCAGTCATTTTAAAGCCTCATTGTCCAATCCTGAGAGAGATTACATGCATGGTTATTGGATGCTTGGTGACTTGGTGGTTCAGGTCTAGTTCCTGGCTGGCGAGTGTCCGTATCACACAGCCCACCCACTCCCCATGCTTGGGAAACTACTTCACATGGTTCCCAACCTGGTAAGGGTCCTCATATGAACTTAAATAAACCCAATGGGGCTCGTTTCCCAGCTGAGGCTCAAATAGACAAGAGGCAAGAGTGTGGTCTTCAGTTTATTCGGCCGAAGGTCCCCCGACCTTAGAAAGGCAGAGAGGGACCCCGGTTGCACTCTCACACACGTATTTATATTCTCTGGTTACACAAGATTTTTCACGTGCTCAAAGCTTTAGCGGAAAATTACTAGTATTGCATAACTCTGCTTAACCCGCGGGGTAAGCTCCAATCACAATACAATTTTAACAATTTTTACCAAATAAGGCACAGGTCTGCCATTAAGCTTGTTTATCATGCTTAGTTACTATGGGGGTGTCACAACCCAAAGTTGTGATTTTTTGTTTGTGTGTTCTTCGGCACTGCTAAATTATTTTTCCCGCTAAATTGCAGCTTCCTTGCAAGGTGGAGTTTTCTGCTGCAGAAGAGAACCCCGGTGCAACCGAGTATTCCTGCCAAATTTGTAGCTTTCTTTGCATGGTGCATTTCTTTTGCATCTAAGAAATGCACGGTGCAAGGAGTTCCCGCCATTTGTATGAGGATTCGTGCCACATCATTGGTGGATTCTAAATTATGCCCACGTGGCGGCTAGCAATTGGCTTGCTAGCCGTATAAAGAGCTTGGGTGGTTTCTGCCCAAATTGGAGAGAAAGCAATTGGAGTTCGAGAGGGAGAGCGTGAAGATCTCTAAGCACTGCGGATGTTTACGGACCCAATGCTTTTCTTAAAAGGCAGCAGAGGTCTGATAACCGAACCCGCGGAGCTTCAACAACTCCGGGGAAAAGAACGAACAGCCTCTAGCCTCTCCCCGTCGCCGATAAATTCCTAGACGTATCCCTTCCTGCATATTAAAGATACGAACCCACGGGGCTTTAACAACTCCATGGGAGGGAACCGAACTGAACCCAGGGAACTTCAGCAACTCCATGGGAGAGAAACTACCGAACCCGCGGAGCTTCAACAACTCCGGGGCTAGAACGAATTTGTCGTAGTCCTCTAACGAGGATTTAAGCAGAGCTGCACCTGGAAACTGTCCAGCCTACACCACGACCATCTTTGGTGTAAGTAAACAATCTTTAAATCAACCACTACGTGTCCGTGACTAATTCTAGCTCGCCCCCGGTCTCCTCCGGCCCCGCGTGCCCAGGCTGCTGGCCACAGCCCGCGTGCGCAAAGACGGGCCCGGCTCGCCCCCGGCCTGCACAGGGGGAAGTTGTGGGCACCTGGGAGTGCAGGCTGTGCTTCCTGTGTTGCTAGAGAAGGAAACCCGCTTCTTCGCGCACAATTTCTAACACCCATCACAATTAACCATCACAACAGAAAGGCCAAGAAATCTGAGTGGACCTCTAGAATTAATTCTCTTTTCCCTTCCGGAGGTGGTCTGTCAAGGGCTAAGTTGAGCCATTTTGCAGATGATAGTAGTTAGTGAGGATGATTATCAGTGGATTTTGGGTTTTTGTCTCAAGGGTTTTTTTAAGCTAGAAAAAAGTCTAAATTCTGTTTTACCACACTGCCTCTGCATTTAACTCCTCTGGGACAATGGAATTAAATTGGCAGTTTCACTTTGCCTTTCTTACAGAATGTTTCAAGATTTGAGTTGTAAACAACTAATTCTGTTTACATCAAAATACACATTTAGTTCAAATTGCTAGATACTCAAAATAGATTTCTTTTGTACAGCTGCTGCCATGTATTTCTTGCTCCAGATTTTACTTTTGGTTAAATTGGCAAAAAATGAGAATTTTGAAAAGTTGTCATACTGATCCAGAGTAAGAATCACAGCGTGCTCATGAGGTGGTATCTGCCTTTTTGCACTACTCTGACAATATTCTGGCCATGTGCTTTTTGCTCTTTCAGATAGCACTTCAAATAGAAAGTTGTCTTGGAGAGGGATTGTGTAATATCTCTGTGCAGACACCCGTGTTCACTTTTTCTGGAGCTCAGTAACTGGATTCAAGGTGTTTTTTGTTTTGGGGATTAATTGTGTAAGACCTAAATGTGGGTCATAATAATATTTTTGTTTAAAGAAGTCTTTCATCTTAAATATGTGGAAAGAACAGCTGGGCCCCTCTTGCATGTAAATGTGTGGGTTAAATTGCTTTCATAAGCCTCTGTTGTAATCCAAGAAGGTAGATGTCTGCTTCTGTGTTTTGCTATTATAGTACATACCTGGGGGGAGGGAGGGTGTGATTTTTTTGGAATGGACAAGGTCAGTCCCTAGAGATCTTTCATATTTCTTTTCTAGTATGCTCCAGGACTTTGTTTAAAAAGAAAAAAACCCTGCAGTTTGTTAATTGCTCATGACTTACAAATAACTGGCAAGTTGACAGGTTGAAACAATTTGAGCAGGGCCAAGTATCTGTAGCCCCATACAATTTTCCTGTTTGTACAAATAATAACCTACATGCATGTGCTGTGGAGGTCAGAGTAGGCACCAAATTGAGGCCACTGCAACTTGAACTAAAATTTCTATTAATTTTATGCGGTAGAATTTTTTCTTTGTATAGCGCAGTTGGGAGGTTGATTCCAGCTGTCAGAAAGTAGTGGCACATAACATGTCAGGTGGTACTTTGCAATAGCAGGCAAACCATTGTCCCCCTTCCTGCCTCGCACTTTGGATTAATCTGTATTGACTATATTCTCAATGACTGGAAGTTTTTAAGAGCAGGTCAGACAAACATTTGGCTGGGATGGTTTAGACAAGGATGATCTTAAGCAATCTTTTGAGGTCCCTTCCACTCCCTTTTCTTCCCCCTCTTTGATTCTTTGTTCTGCCTTTTTAATTTTCCTGTGCGCCTCCAGTTGGTTCAGTATACACTTCTTTTCTGAAACTGCTGTCTAGATTTGCTGTGGCTTGCAATATTGTGCTTAGTTATTTTAAATTTTTTTTGAATGTGGCATTGTCCAAAATGTACTGCATGTTTCTCAGACAGAAAGGGAGACATGTTCCCTACTCTAGGAAGCTTGCACTCCATGGCTGTCTTCAGTGCTGAAAGAGGTACTGTTGTTATACC
The DNA here is from genome assembly GCF_030867095.1 of Alligator mississippiensis. Classification (NCBI taxonomy): domain Eukaryota; kingdom Metazoa; phylum Chordata; order Crocodylia; family Alligatoridae; genus Alligator; species Alligator mississippiensis. The sequence goes on along the minus strand of NC_081825.1, from coordinate 181,634,289 downwards.
GATATAGCCATCTTGGTATTAAAATATTTGAAGTTATGGCAAGTTTACTTTAGTGCAGCTAGTAAAAATCAGTGTTATAGCTGCCACCTCAGGTTTATCATGACCAGCTACATTGTGGTGAAACTTGTCCTGTGTCTTCTAGGACAGTGTTTCTGAACCTGTGGGTTGCAACCCAAAAGTGGTTCATGAAAATATATGAAAGTATCACAAGCAAACTTTAAAAATGGATCAACAAACTTTACAAATATATTCTCCTTTAAAGGAGAAAACCATGGCTTTTCCCTGGGCTGGCAGAGTTCCAGCTTTCAAGGGGCTGTTTGGAGCCCCCCCATGCTGCACATACATGCTCCCTGGTGCACACGCTGGGGGGCTGAGGCTTGGGGGGGGCAGTGGCTTGGGAATGAGGGGCATTGGGTCGGGACTGGCCATTGATGTTTACAGATGGATCCTGGTACAAAAAAGGTTGAGAGCCATTGCTTCAGGAGATGTAATAATTATTACATTAATCATATCTCTCCTACCAATAAAAACCTGGTATAACAGGGACACAGGCCAGAGATGAAGGAAAGAGACATGCCATGCAAACTAGACTGAATTAAGCAATAACTTGCCTGCATTATCTTTGCATTTTTTAAACTTAAACACAAATTCACCTTTTTCCATTTTAGCTCTCTTTTTCTCTGAGACTGCTTTCCTATATAATATTTCATACTCTTGTATTCTACCTTCTATGTAGATAAGCAAATGGAAGGAACAGTCTTGGTTAGATGCCTGAAAGCTGGAATAGGATTTAGCCCTAAATGTATTAAGTCTGGAATCTACTTTGTAACTTTCAACAGCTCTTTCATATGGCAAAGGCGGATGGGTGTGTTAGGATATAACAATAGTAGGCTTGGCTGTTTGTACAGGTGGAGCTTGTAGACATAAGAAATCCTTGTTTGTCAGAGCAAACCTGAAAGAGCAAGATAATATGTTTTCTTTCTTCTGTTCACCTCTGAAGGAAGCTTTGCAGCATCTGAAGTTTACAGATGTGTCCATTCTAATCTCTCTTCCATTTATTGTGAGGTGCTTCTGTGTTTCCTGTACATAAGATGATTTGATAGCAATGTGATTGTTTGTCCTGTTTACAAAACTAACTTCTTATGCAAAGAATATGTAAACAGTAGTCAACCAAAAGGTTCAAGAAACAAATTAAAAACCCAGTTATAATTTTTACGTATAAAATTGCAAATTTACAACTTTTATTTTAGAGATTTTGTTTTGGCAGTTGTCATGCATAAAGTGTTAAGACTCAGGTTGCATACAGTTCTTCTGATAACACCCTCCTATCCCCTGGCATGTTTATTAAGCCAACACCCTACTCCCTGCCAGGGCCCAACATGCAGCTTGGCTGAGCTTCTAACCTAAACAAAACAGTGTGCTTGTGTAGTGTGCTTGCATGCCGTGTTCGCATACGGGGTGGATAAATAGCTTGACTTATGTTGGACATAGTGTGTGTGTGTGCGTGTGTGAGAGAGAGACACCAGCAAGGTCCAGTGCAGTTATCCTTGTGAGCAATTGGCTCCTCCACAACCTGTAGCTATTGGCAGAGTAGTAGGTGCTTGTTTTGAACTTTATATGGAGGGCTACACAGGGTCTTGTGATTAAGGCAATGACTGACTTGGGAGATTTGGATTCATTTCCCAACCCTGCCAGAGACTCCTTTTGCAACCTTTCAGAAATGGTTAAATCAATTCACTATGTAGAATGGAAATAATACTTCTTTTGTCTCGTTTCTTGAACTTGTACATTCTTTTGATTAGAGACTCTGAGTACTTACTTGCATATGTCAAATGTATTGATTTCAGCTGGGGTGTATATGTGCTGGCATAATACAAAAAGGGGATGAATATGTGCTTTATCAGCATCTTTCACAAAAAATATCTCACATATTTATGCATTTCCCTTCCCCTTTTGGTGTCTTGGCTGCTAGATGAGGCTTCTCTTTCTTTCAAACCGAAATCTTGTGTCTCCCTGGTTGTAAATGTGCACCTTCTGCCACTTTATCTCTACTCTGGTCTTTGTACCGCTACTCTTTGCTTAAAGTCGTAGTTATGTTCTTGAAAAATGCGACTTTAAGTGAAACGATGTTAAGCAGTGCAGTTAAGCAATCCAGTTATGTCACAGTAGTTACTTATTAGCAGATGGCAGCCAAACAACGTTATAACAAAACATTGCTGAACTTTAAACAAGTATGTTCTCTAATAGATCAGCGACGTAATCATGAAAACATTAACTGGGATGATGTTAAGTGAGGAGTACCTGTATTTGGATCTCTTCTTCCCCTGTCCCTCTTGTCTTCTTTACCCACTATTCTGTTTTACCAGCAGCAGCACAAAATAGAGCCCTGTTGCAGTAGTGAATTGACAGGCGTCATGTTTGGATACCAGCACTGAAACTGCCTGGGAATTTTGTCACTTACTGTTTCTGCTTGGGAGCACTATAAAAGCAGGCCTTGAGATAGGCTGAATCCAATAATATTTTTATTTTGGCACAAATTTCCCAATAAAATGGTCTTTGAACTAAAACTATCTCTGAAAATTTGAAGCAAAAAAAAAAAAATTGACAGAACTGTTTGGTTTTCTTGCTTTTTCTTGTCCATCACTCCCACCACCATTTCTGGAAATTATGTCAATCTGGACCCCCACAGCGTTTGTCTTCATTCAGTTATTTGCCATTTTCCGGCCACACGAGTTGTCCAAGATGAAGATATGTCTACAGAGTTGAGAAGATAAGATTATTTGTGCAGCCACAGAGGGCTAGAAACAAACTCTTCCATGGGGACTTGCATTGTCTCTACTTACAAATGAACAGAAACTGCTAAAATACCCTTTTGCATGGTATTGTAGCTAGACCCAGCCAAAGCAGGGATGTGCAAAGGTGACCTTAAGAATAGGAATGGGAAAAAAAACCAAACCTCACTGCCTCCTGGATATTTTCTCAGGTATTGTTCCAGGGAGTACAAACCCCACCAGCTTCACTGCTGTCTGGATATGGAAGGTACGGTCCCCCCTCTTTGGAATGTTAACCCTGCAAAGAATGCAAAGACTTATCCTGCTGCACAAAGACTGCATTAAAAAAATGCAGGTGAAGGGGTTAATCAAACTTTCTTGAACACCCAAAGATTTGGTTTGTGTTTTAGGCCAAGGTTCAGGTCAGTTTATATTTATCCATGCCTAAAGTTAAAACTCTGCAGCGTCTTTTTTTACAGATTCCAGATACTGAAAGAAAGCAAGAGCTAGAAGCAAAGCAAAGCTAAGCAATTTTCTATTCTTCTATTACACTTCTTATTTTTATTTTTTTTTTTGGTTTGGCTGATAGCTGCTTAGCCAATAATAGTAGATTACGTAGTGGTAAAGATTCCAAACTTTTAATGGATAAAATACCGTTTCTACAGCAACTGGAAAATTTGGCTAGTAGAATTTCTCCAGGATTTGAGCAAATAAAAGCTTGACAAAGGTAGTCTTGTTTCTGATCTATATTGTTTCCAGTTCCAGATGTTCTGTTCTGCTGACTCCAGAGGACACGGCTGAATTTTAGAAAAGCTGGAAAGAGACATTCCACTTCCATCTGTATTAAATATGAAACATGGACTCAAAAATCTTGTTTCTGAAATGCAATGAGCTGTTCAGATAATACATGGGTTAGAATTAATTTATCTGGTGGCAATAATCCATTGGGGGAGAAGAAAAATTAGTCGTGGCAGATTCAAATGCTGCTCTGTAGTTTTTCCTCTTGTGTATTGTAATAATGATGCATTTTCTAGCCAGCTTGTTAGAAAGGAAACTCCTGTGTTAGACTGTTCTAAGGGTTCAGTCAATTAATCGCACAGCATGTGTCAGTGAATAAGTACCATGAGCAAGGAGGGAGTCCAGAGGAACGTGTGATATAATGTTGGGGACACATTTTGTGAACTTGATACAAGACTTGGCACTGAGTTTTTAGTCCTGCTGCAAGGTTGTTGGTGATATTCAGCAGCTGTAGAAAATATCTCTATTGGTATGCTGGGTAATCTTAATTTTTATCAGGTACAGCAATGATTTTCAACTTTTTTGATTCAGTGCACCCCTTCATATGTTTTCTGGATTTAGTGGCAGCCTGGTTGAGAACCACCATTGTGCTGTCTTGGCTTACTTCAGTGTTTCTTTGGGGTGTTGCTGTGGTGGCCAGGTGAAAGTGGCCTGCACACTAGGGGTGTGCGAAACGGGCCGAATTAGATTCAGATTCGGATTCAGCCTGAAATGGGGACAGTGATTCAATTCATCGATTTGGATCACTGTCTCTGATTTGATTTGGCCAAATCCGAATCTGAAGATTTGGCCATAGACATAGCTTTCAAAGTTTTTTCTATATACCTTTTAGGTACCAGAAATGGCTTGTGAATGCTGAGATGGTGGGGTGCATGGGATCCCCAGCGCGCTCGGGAGAAGACTTGAAAGCAGACCAGAAGCAGTTATGGTCCACTTCCAGGTCTGCCGGGGAGCACGCTGGGGGCCCCCCTGTGCCCTCCCCGCCCAGCAATCAGCCACGGGTGGCCCCAAATGCCGCCCCCCTCCCCCCCCCGCAAGACCGAGGAGGCTCCAGTCACCAAGCTAGGGGGCATGAAGAGTGGCTCCCTGGCATTCTGGTCCACTTCCAGGTCTGCTGCCAAGCACGCTGGGGATCCCCCTGTGTTCCTGTGGGACGCTCCATGCACCCTACCGTCTCAGCATTCACAGGCCATCTGGTACCTTGAGGTATATAGAAAGGACATTTAAAGTTGTGTCTATGTCCTAATCGTTGAATCTTTCTGAATCTCTCTGAATCAATTCTGAGGTTTCTGATTCGATTTGGAGAGATTAAAGGGTCTCCTGATTCGATTTGGATTCAGGGGTTTGGCCACTGAATCAGGCTGAATCTCCACTGAATCAAATTGATGACCAAAGCTTTGCACAGCCCTACTGCGCATGTTGTGAAGCCAGATCAGGAAGCAACTATGGCAGGAGCAGGCAGTCCTGCTTGTGTAAAGTTTATTAGCCACTACTCAGTCAGGCTCCACACAAGGTGCAGGAGACACCTGTCCCCAGTGTGGTGGTGCCATGGCACTCTTGAAAGAGTCTTGTGGCACCCCAGTTGAAAACCACTGAGCTAACGTAGCTTTTCAAAGTTTATTTTTCCTGTTTGTTTTCAAATACTCATGGTGTATAAGTCTGGCGTATCTAAAAGGCAGAAGCAAACATGTATAAAACATCTATTTCCCAGATTTCATGTTTGTGGGTTGTTTTTTTTTGGGTGGCGTGGGGCCAATTAAAAGGGAAAATTCAGTTAAGCTAGTTTCTAATGTCAGTGGTATAAATGAAAGGACAACACTATTTAATCTCTCCCCTAATGTAGAGAATTAATACAGTAACCTATTCTCAGCTTTGTAAACCTTTCTTCCTTTTTGGAGATAATTCTGTGGTAGCCAAGAACATTGATTAAACTAAATTCATTCCATATGACTCCTTTATCTTTTTCTCTCTCTCTCTGGGGTCAGTAGTGTTTGTCCTGCTGGAACTACATGAAGGGAGATTCTCCATTCTCTTTTATTATTCCGTAAATCCAACTGTTTTTTAAATATTTTAGAGGCAGAGACAGTGGAGGTTTCTGATAGTTCTACTCGCTCCGTCCCAGTGAATCTATGCTAGTTTTGGTTTGATGATGGGTCAGTGTGTTCATGATTTCAGCAGGCTGTTTTTTTTTGTTTACTTGTTAATCAGAAAATTCTTTGCAGTCTGAGTGAAAATAATTTTACTAATTGATTTCAGGTTAAGCTGGTCATGGCATGTTTCAGATTATCTAGCCAGAAAAGGGACCTCTTCCAAGATTACTTTGGGCCTTGGGCCTGTATTCCATACACGGAAAAAGGAAGGAACTGTTGTAACTATTTTCACAATTTGCACAGAATTAGAATTTTCACTTAATCTCCTTTTAGATTTGGGCAGGGGGTCCTGTCTTGGCCTTTCTAAAACATGGTGAGGTGGAAACGGATCGTGTGCATATTTGTTCTGATACAGCTGAAGGAAGGTGGAAATTGCCATAGTGAAACTGACCCCTTGTCAGCTATCTTGTTCCAGGCTGCAGTCCAAAATCTATGCTTCAGTTTAAAGCTATTTAATCATTTTTCCTCATTGGCAAATATTTTAGCCTTTGGAAGACCTCAGTGAAATATTATTTAAATCTAAATCTAAATCAAAATCAGTTTTTAGGGCAAAAGTAGCCATCTAAAATATTTTCCCCAAGTTTAAAATTATGTATGCTAATTATTGGTAACATAATATATGGCAGGCGTGGCATTCTACTGAATAGGTTAGCCAAGATAGGCTCTAATGCTTATCATGTATAAGCATGTTGATAAATTAGCGCTATGCGCACAGTCAGTTTGGGGTACAACTTTTATGGACTTAAGGGAAGTCACTGAAGTCGAATCTCCTAGAAACGAATATGCTCCCGTATGACTTAGGTCAGGTCTCTCTTGCAGAGTTAGTCTGTGTTATAATTATGCCACTGCAAACTCAAGTCTTACCTACATATAGAATCCCTGAATGTTACATCTGGTCCTTCTAGCTTGAGTTGGCTGGTGAGAGGAGGAATCGGAGACTAACATTTGAATCAGTACAACTCATCAGCTGGTGACAAGGGCCATTTTACAGTGTAGCATCACTTGAGTGCCGCCTATCTCTCATTGCCTTGCCATAAACTCACTTGTGCCCTCAGATCACCAGGGAAGAAAACGCTGGAAATTTCCAGTGTTTTCCACCTATATAATGCCAGTGTTGCCCAGGAGATGAACATCTATCTGAATGGTCGGAGGCTGAGGCATGAAGCACAAGCCATCTACTGGACACTTGAGCTATCATGAATACTTGAAAAAGACAGCAAATGAAAGTTAAAACGTGCAACAACCTCCTTAACAAACTAGCCGGGTCATGGGGTGCAAGAGCCTCATCCCTAACAATTTCAGCTCTTGCCATCTTGTACTCTGCGGCAGAGTACTGCACATCAGTCTGGGATTAGTTGTCACACACCAAACAAGTTAATGTGCAGCTACACTTGATGATGCGCATCACCTTGGGAACTCTTTGACTGACACCTCTACCATGGCACCCAGTCCTGATAAACATTCTTCCCCCTCATATCCGATGGGAAGTTGCATCTAACAAGCAACTGGAGAAGATCTATGCCAGTCCAGACCTGCTGTTGTATGACAGTGTCTTAAATCCACCTGCTGCATGTCTACCATCACAACACCTGCTGTGGTCCAAACTGCTGCACCAGGACCACATGGTGGAGACCCTATGGTGTGAGGAATGGAGGTTGACATCACCACCAGACGAGTTCCTTATCATAGATCCTACAGCAGGAAAGGGCAATTATTTCGGGTGGAGTGCTGCTTACCGAGTTTTGGCAAGCTGTTGAGGGCTGAATGGGTAGCCTTGCCCCTTGAAAGGTGACCCGCCTCCTGGTTGCCATCTTGTGACTAGAAGTCCTGCCCTCTAACCCCTGACCTTTGCCATCGGAAGTCTCTCCCCTTGTCCTTGGAAATACTCCTTTCAGCAAGGGGTTTGCCATCTCAGAACCAGAAATATACCAAATTATATTCTAAAAATTGAACATCTAAAACATTAATTAATTTTATTTCAAAAAACATTTTTGTCCTGATTTACATGCATGTACGTAGAGGTGATTGCACAGTAGCTTAAAATGAAGTCTTACTCCTGTTTATTGTAGGGGTAGGATGGAGGGCACTGGAGGTAGGTATAGGTTTGTGGGGGGATGTAAGTGTGTGGGTATGTGGGGTGTGGAGGAGAGGGTAGGTGTGTGTGAGGGAAGTTTTGTGAGGTGGATAGGTATGGGTTTGGGGGGAGCCATGTGGTACAGTAGTGGCCAGTGGGTGGGCAGGGAAGTGCTGAAAGCGATGGCGGGGGTGGGGGGTGGCAGTAAGCAGGCACAGGGAGTGCAGCAACACTTGGACAGGAGCATGGGGCCTGCACTGGTGTCCTGGGGCCAGAGCCGGCAGGGTCCAAAGCAGGGTGGCAGGAGTGCGGGGCTGGGCCAGCAAGGCTCTATGGAGCTGGGCCAGGCTGCGCCAGCAGGGAGAGAGGGGAGTCAGCCTGGTTCCAGAGCCCCTGTCGGCCTGGCCCCATGCTTCTGCTGCCCATGCTTCTGCTGCCCCACTCTGGGCCCTGCCGGTCAGTGCTGGCTGTGGGACGCTGGTGCGGGCTCCACACTCCTGCCCAGCTTTTGCTGCGCTCCATGCACCCGCTCACTGCCACTTCCCCCCTGCCTGTGGCTGCTTTCACCACTTCCCTGCTCGCCTGCTGGCCACTCCTGCACCATGTGGCTTCTGGCTTCATTGCCAGATCACAGGACTCAGCAGGAACCGCCCTGCCCTGGCCCAGCACCAAGGACTGAGGTGAATCCTGCAGCCCTCCCCTGCCTACTTCCCACTCCCATTTGAATTTTCCTCTGGCGCAGGGAGGCAGGAACAGCCAAGGATCCCAGGCCAGAAGGCTCTGCTAGGCAGAGGCTTTCAGGCGGGGGGAAGGTGGGTCGGGCTGCTGGGTCCTGCCGGCTCCCCCTGGGCTTTACTGCTCCTGGCTCCTGTCATCTTTGACAGGCAGCCAGGAGCAGATGCATATTCATTTTCTAAATATTCAAGGGACTCCACAGGCCAGATAGAATGGCCTAGTGGGCCGGATGCAGCCTGCAGGCTGTATTTTGCCTGCCTCTGTCCTACAGTCTGCCCCGCTGACTTCAGCCTGCCACACCGTCAGTGGGCCTTGCTGAATAGGTTCTGGACAGGGCAGGGTCTGTGCATAGCCAGCCTCCACTGCTGCAGCCTTCGTGACAGCCCAGATTGTAGCTGTGGCAAAAAACACACCATGTCGCATATTGTCAATAACTGCCAACTGAATAAGTTCAGCGGTGGACTACAGAAACTGCAGATGGCCACTGAGGATGCAGTCATATGGCTCGGCGATTATGCACAAGCTGACCAACTGACCAGGAAAGAATATAGAATAGCTCAGTTTACTGAAGCACTAGCAACCATGGGTTAGACTACAAGAGAACTTAATGCTAAATGTGAGTCAGTGCTGTGCCAGTATCTGTAACCAGTTGAAAGTATATCTTTTCTCGCTTAAGCAGGCAGTGTCTGGTTTACTGCAAATTCTTCCTTCCTGGAAACAAGGCAGGCTCACTGCTAACTTTGGATTGAATTAGGTGTATGTTTAGTTCTTTGCAGGTTGCTCTTGCAAATGGATCCTGGAAGAGGCTGTTATGTTCATCTGGATGCAGTTATAAGTAAAGTGACTCAAGCCACAGGTGTGAGTAAGAATGCTACCATGCTCTCTAGCATTGACTATATTTGTAACATAAAGTAAAGCAGGGGTGGGCAAAATATGCCCATAGGCCAGATCTGGCCTGCTAACAGATTTTATTCAGCCCATGGCAGGTCCCTTGGTTCTGCCCAGCCCAGGCACAGGGGGGCAGCTCGGGCTGTGGCACATGCTGCCACTCCCGCTGCCCCCAGGAGTGCGGTGGGGCTTGGGTGTTGCAGTAGCCAGGCTTCCTTCCCAGCTGTTCCTGCAGCGGTGGCTCCTTCCAGCTGCTGCTGTTAGTTTCCGGCGCTGCTGCCAAACCCGGCCCTGCTGCCTGGGCATCCCAGCCCATCCTCCCCATACCCACTGCCACGGGTACTTGTTGGAATGGGCAGGTGGGGTCTCCATAGGGACAAGCCCGGGACCTGTGTAAGCAGGGCACACTTGGCATGGTAGCTGGGATGGAGCCACAGGCAGATACAGAGCAACATGCAGGAGTGGGATGGGTGGGGTGGGCTGGGCCGGGGCTGAGATTGGGATCGTGACGCAGTGACGTTGTGGGTCTGAGACCCAGAGCAGAGCCACAATCCACTGCCTGCATGTCTCTTCAACAGGCACTTGTTCTATTGGTAGGGGTGTGCAGGGAGGGGATCATGGTTCTTCCCCAGGCCCCAGCCCTGCACTGTCACCACCCTGCGATCCCGATCCCAGCCCTACGTGCCTGTCCCACTCCTGGATGTTGTTCTCCTCCTAGATTGTTGGATGGTGACAGTGCAGGGCCAGGTCCTAGGACAGAGCCACTTAGGAAGTTTTGGTGAGCTGTTGCAAACTGGGCTGAGTGGGAGGGGGGTGCTGACCCAGCTCACAACAGCTCACCAAAACTCCCTAAGTGGCCCTCCAGCCCAAATAATTGTCCACCCTTGAAGTAAAGGTATGAATTAGTTGCCATCAGTAGATTCAACAAAACAAAAATTTAGCTTAGATTCTAGTGAGTGTATTCACATATCTCACAGGGTCCATTGTAGGTTTGCACAATAATATTCTAAAGGAGAAATACCTTGCAAGCAAAAGGCACATTTAGAGAAAGTGCTCCTTACATGCTCCTGTGCTCCTTATTTCCTTGAAATACTGAACACGGGGGCAGTTTTGGAAAACGCTTTGTCTCTTCAGTGTCTCTGTTTAACAAGGAAGGATCTCTTCATATTAATCCATGTAGGTGATGTGGAGCAGAGTGCAGATTGTATGCACTGTATATTTACTTAAATACCGAGTCTTGGGAAGGGGGAGAGAGACGCGCACACACCTGGAATTCAGTCCCAAAATGTCTCCTTTGCTTTCTTTGAAAACATTTGGCTCTAGTTGAAAAACCAAACTCAGCCCCCAGTTTGGCAGCTAGATGGTAGGCAGGAGGTAGAAAGAATTGGGGACCCAACCATTAGCTACATTGGAACTAGTCAGAAATGTTGTGTCCACGTGCGTACCCCTATTTTGTGCACAGATCATGGTTAATAGTCTAATCCCAGGGCTATGTTGATATCGATATCGTTAAGCTTAAACCTACACGGTATTATCTTACCTCAAATCCCAGTAAATTTAGTGGAGATTGAAGGTGCCTGTAATGTGATGTGTAGACAAGGAAAAAGTCTAGACACACTTGGCCTGAGAACTTTGAGTGACTCCAAAAGTTCAAATGAAGGTTAGGATTGGAAATAGGCAATTGCCAAGGACGGAGATACCTAGGGGAGAGAGAGGAGACCCAAGGCAGCATGATCTAGCTTAATGGGGGCCAACCTTTTTGTCAGGCATGGCCCAAGGTAAATCTTGCACCCTCTCAAAGTGCCACTCCAATCATCTTTCCTAGCCTGATCTATTGTTCTGCTTTCTGATACCTGGCCTGTCTGCCACTGTGTTCCCTACTCTCTCCATGATCTCTTCTGTGTCACACACAAAGGCTCCCTGTGCCACTTGTGGCCAACCCATGCCATGTGTGCCATCTGTGGTCTAGCAGATGAGAATTGAGCCTGGGATTTGGAGCTGTTCAGTCTTCATCTCTGTCACTGACCTGAGGTGAGACCTGAGGTCACCTTGTTTCTCTGGTCTCTGTCTTCTTTGTACCCTTCTTTATTTAAGAAGTACATTCTCAAAAATGGATTTTCTGTCCTGTGTGTTTACTCTGCCTCACCATCAGGGCCTCAATATTTCTGAGTCCTCTGGGTGCTATTTTTATAAAAATAAAAGCTGTTGGCACATTTCTCAGGGTTTGTTACCAAAAAGGGAAAATAAAAACTGGCATTGAAAAGCAATGACATGCTGTGCCCTATAAAGATATAAAGTTGCAAAAACAGAGAACTTAAAGGGGTGCCACAACTGCACAGGCAGTGCAGTACATAACATATTGCCCCCTATCAAACAACATTTCAGTTCAGAATACAAGCTGTGCATAAATTGTTGATGCCTCTTTGCCACACAGTTAGAAAATATATTTTGATTCTTGTTTCAAAGGATGACATTTTGATGTTGTGGGTATCTTATAATATTTGATAGAGTATATTGCAGTTTTTCAAAACCTAAAGATCAGGGCAGAGAAGTATAGACCTTCAAGGCTGCCTTTGTCTCAGATGCAGCACCCCACAGATATGAGGAAATTTACTCAAGCATATATTTCATTTAAATCATCTTTTAACAATTGGACTTTAAAAGCCTAATATTCTTATCCTTAAATGCATTTCCATCTAGTCCATGCCATGAAACAACTTTGTTATTAGCCCTTTAGGATTGGTTCTTTTCTCAGTTTTACTGTGAACTGTGATGTCAAAATATGGCCTCCAGAAACTTGAACTGTTCCTTTTAACTATGTGGTGGTAACATGGAGTTCCAATTCAAGAAAGAAGTACATTTCCTTCCTTCAAGCTGGGTAAAGTGGCATTCAAGGCACCCTGTGTGGATGACCAGTGTTATTTGAAGGATTCAATGCCTGCCAAGGAGGGGTTATATTTTCATACGTGTCCAAGTGCTTGCTGTGTCTGAGTTCTCTGTCATCTATAAATTTCATTTAGTCTTGTGGCCTACCTATAGACACAGTGGGGAGACTTTTGTGTGGTGGTCTGCAACGTGTCTGGAATATATAGCGAGAACTCTTTGAGACAGGAGACTTGGGGATATTTGGTGAAAAGGGCTTAGGAACACCTACATTGGACTGAGCCATTCCTAACTTAGGGTGGGTGTGTCACAAATTTCCTTCCCAAGTACCACTCCAATCCCTTTCCATTGCCTGCTCTGCCACTCTTCTCTCTGCTTCCTTCTCTGTGCTCCCTGCCTGATTTACTGCTCCAATTTCTGCTCCCTTCCCTATCTGCCACTGTGTTGCCTGCCCCCCTCCCCAATGTTCTGTGACACACAAGACACACAAGCTGCCTGGGCCACTTCTGGCACATGTGCTGCAGGTTGGCCACACCTGGTCTAGTCCTTCAGATGTGTTATGCCTTTCTGGCTGCCTCCAAGCCAACTGTATTTTGTCATTAAGTTTAAGCAGTGGTGGCTTGAATAAGTGGTTCCTTTTGAGCAGGATTATGGAGAGCTATAGCTCAGCAATTCAGGTTGCTTCTAACTTTCCTGATGCACAGATTTGTTTTTAATAAATGTGAACTAGATGTTAGGAGTTCATCCCTGGGATCCAGATGATATTGATTTTTTCAGAAATTGAAAAGTTTCAGCCGGGAAAGGGGGGGGGGAGGGGTTTGGAATTTAGCCGGTGTGCTGCGGAGAGTAAATTTTAAAGATGAATTCCTAGCTCTGTGGTAAATAAATTGGTGCTGAACTGGGTGAAGAATGTAAGATGAATAAGGATAACCTTTTGATTAAAAGTGAAGATCAAAATTAGATGTTTATTGGACTCTGAGATAAGGATGGAGAGACAAAGCAAATGATAACATCACTAGGTTTCCTTCTACATGCATTCCAGCTTCTCAACTGTGGAGGTAGTATGCTAAGGCAGTGTGGTCTGCATGGGATATATTTAGCCAGGCAGTTAAAGACCTCTGTCTAGGCTCAGATGTGGAAATTACATTCTAGAGCAGTGTATTCAACCTTTTTCCCTGGGAGGCCAACTGCGCAGTGCCCCATCTGTATGTGGGCTGTATCCCACTGGTGGTCCCAATCCAGCACAAAGGTGGGGTGGGTCATTGGGCACCATCTGGCCACGTGGAGGGGTTGGGGAGCCTAGCCGAAACCCAGGCCCAGAGGGGAAGGCGGTGTGGCTTGGCCCGGCTCCGTGGCCCAACCCCAACCTGGCCCTGTGCAGGGGGGGATGGGGGGAAGAAGGGGATATGGCTGGGGCCGGCTCCATAACCCATTCATGCAGGGGAAAGACAGTGCGTCTTGGTCCCAACTCAGCCTTACAGGGGGGGAGGGGTTATGGCTATGGTTCAGTTCTGTGGGGAAAGGGGGTGTGGCTTGGCCCTGCTTGGAAGGGAATGTGGCCCACCCACAAACCAACCTCACAGGGGGGAAGGGGACATGGCCCAGCCCCAATCCAGATGCAGGACATGGGGTGTGGCTATACTGCAACTGGCAGCATTGGGCTTGGGATTTGGGAATTTGGCAGGGGGAGGGTGACTGTATTAATGGCCACTGCTCTCCTGCCACCAAATTTCCTGTTCCATGGGGAGCCTTGTGGGCCAGATGTGATGGCTCTGTGGGCTGAAGGTTGAGCACCCCTGCTGGAGATGAAACCTGGGGCTTTCAGTATAGCCAGAGAGCATCAGGAGTCCAAAGATGGTTGAAATGTGATGGAAGCCTAAACTCTCCGAGTCCTTAGAAAAATCCTAGCTGGAGTCTACACTTAAACTAATTGTCAAAATGGCAGCTGATTTATTATTTGGCTACTGGGTCCTTAATTTTAAGATTTTTTGGACCAGACTTTGAGAATTGTGGGGTGCCAAACACTGGTGAAAAGTTGGACCATGTGGGCTTCAAGTTAGGGACCCAAAGTTAGCAACCAGTTCTGAAGATCTGTAGTGTAAGAATGATGCTGTAGCCATGATGCTCCATAAATTATGCACGAGGCAAGGACTGCTTAGGGTGATACCTTTTTTGGGGCCTACTATGTAGCAGAGATAGTTAGACAAGGTTCCTTGGGTGAATCTGATATCTTTTATTAGACCAACCCAAATAGTTGGAAAATATAGAGATATTTAGATTAACTTTAAAAATTAAAAAAATAAATAAATAAAAGAGATAAACTTTTGAATGCAAGACATTCTGCAACCTAATGAAGAATGCCTGGCATTCAAAAGCTTGTTGATCTTGAGCAGAACATTTGCTAGTGGTTTAAGTTCTGAAGATAAATTGCTTTACTGTGAGATAGGTAAATGAAGTGCTAATGTTCACCCATACATGCCCATAGTTTTTGAGAAATTGAGGTTTCTTCTCTGTCCTACCACCGAATCCAAACAGTTATGCAGCAACTGTTCCTTGCAGGACTTTATGCTTAGAGTTTCATAGATTCATAGATGTTAGGGTCGGAAGGGACCTCAATAGATCATCGAGTCCGACCCCCTGCATAAGCAGGAAAGAGTGCTGGGTCTAGATGACCCCAGCTAGATGCTCATCTAACCTCCTCTTGAAGACCCCCAGGGTAGGGGAGAGCACCACCTCCCTTGGGAGCCTGTTCTAGACCTTGGCCACTCGAACTGTGAAGAAGTTCTTCCTAATGTCCAATCTAAATCTGCTGTCTGCTAGCTTGTGGCCATTGTTTCTTGTAACCCCCGGGGGCGCCTTGGTGAATAAATCCTCACCAATTCCCTTCTGTGCCCCCCTGATGAACTTATAGGCAGCCACAAGGTCACCTCTCAACCTTCTCTTGCGGAGGCTGAAAAGGTCCAGTTTCTCTAGTCTCTCCTCGTAGGGCTTGGTCTGCAGGCCCTTGACCATACGAGTTGCCCTTCTCTGGACCCTCTCCAGGTTATCCGCATCCTTCTTGAAGTGTGGCGTCCAGAATTGCACGCAGTACTCCAACTGAGGTCTGACCAGCGCCCGATAGAGGGGAAGTATCACCTCCTTGGACCTATTCGTCATGCATCTGCTGATGCACGATAAAGTGCCATTGGCTTTTTTGATGGCTTCGTCACACTGCCGGCTCATGTTCATCTTCTAGTCCACTAGGACTCCAAGATCCCTTTCCACCTCTGTGCCACCCAGCAGGTCATTCCCTAGGCTGTAGGTGTGCTGGACATTTTTCCTTCCTAGGTGCAGCACTTTTCATTTCTCCTTGTTGAACTGCATCCTGTTGTTTTCTGCCCACTTGTCCAGCCTGTCCAGGTCTGCCTGCAGCTGTTCCCTGCCCTCCGGCGTGTCCACTTCTCCCCATAGCTTTGTGTCATCTGCAAACTTGCACAGAGCACATTTCACTCCCACGTCCAAGTCACTGATGAAGACATTAAAGAGTATCGGTCCAAGGACCGAGCCCTGCGGAACCCCACTGCCCACACCCTTCCAGGTCGAGACCGACCCATCCACCACGACTCTCTGGGTGCGGCCCTCTAGCCAACATATATATATATATATAGTTGGCAATTATATGTGGACCTTGGCACAAATGACTGGGCTTTTGGAGAGAGGCCTGTTGACAATCTACTGTTTTATTCCATTCATTAAAATGAATGAGGTGTTACCCCCCAAAGGAGGCTTTGTTAATGCTCTATAAAATGCCCATGTAGGGAAGAGAGCTTTGGAAGAGGAAAAGAATCCAAATAGTAAACTGAGACTGTGGAGGTGCTGTCTGTTCAGTATTAGCTAGTTTAGATGATTAGCTTGCTCTTGCTCTTGCAGTCTTTATAATTGATTGAAGTGTACTGGTTGCACAGTGCAGAAACCCAGTAATTGCCAAGAGCTAGGGGTTGTGCAATTGCTCTTAGAAATGTTCTTTATTTAATAAAGTATACCAAATGAAAATGACTTTGGTCCCCAATGGATTTCTCATTCCTTGAAATGAAACTACAAATAGAGTGGAAGCTTTACTTTGTATCACTGCAACTTCACATAAGTGCTTCCAAATTCTTCTCTTTTTTGTAACATATTAAAGCAGATCTTTAAAGGTGGTCCATAGCCCACTTGATGGTCTGTACAGAGCTGGCAGGTCGCATAGTATTGGGTCTCCTTGTCTGCAGCTGCTAACCTGCATTGAAAGACAACTATATATAGCATGCTTTCCAGTCCTTCCCAAGTACCGCTCCAATCCCTTTCCATTGCCTGCTCTGCCACTCTTCTCTCTGCTTCCTTCTCTGTGCTCCCTGCCTGATTTTACTGCTCCAATTTCTGCTCCCTTCCCTATTTGCCACTGTGTTGCCTGCCCCCCTCCCCAATGTTCTGTGACACACAAGACACACAAGCTACCTGGGCCACTTCTGGCACATGTGCTGCAGGTTGGCCACACCTGGTCTAGTCCTTCAGATGTGTTATGCCTTTCTGGCTGCCTCCAAGCCAACTGTATTTTGTCATTAAGTTTAAGCAGTGGTGGCTTGAATAAGTGGTTCCTTTTGAGCAGGATTATGGAGAGCTATAGCTCAGCAATTCAGGTTGCTTCTAACTTTTCTGATGCACAGATTTGTTTTTAATAAATGTGAGCTAGATGTTAGGAGCACATCCCTGGGATCCAGATGATGATGATTCCTTCAGGAATTGAAAAGTTTCGGGGGGGGGGGGGAATGGAAAATAAGTGTAAGCAGTTTCTCTAATTACTGCAGAAATGTAAGTGAGATCACAAATGGATAGAGAATGACCCATATAGTTGTGAATGAAAGGGAAGTTTTGTGTGATACTCTTAAGATGAAGTCTGTAGGGAAAGGTTTGAGGAACCCTGTTTTAAGGTAATAGATGTCCTCAAAGAAGACATCCCTCAACCATCAGTATGGTATGCAAGGTACCTTCTCTGCCATGATAGTGTGCTGTTGATGTATACAGTAGCATTTGGCAAAGCAAGTTAGTTACCCTTTCTCTTCTGATACCAGCAAGCTGTAACTTGAAGTGTTTAGCAGAATTAGTAGCTGGACAAAACAAGAAGGTATAGGTACAGAGAGTATACTGATAAAAGGTTTTTAGAATTTCATTGCTAACTGTATAGTTACTGTCTGTCCTATAGAAGCTAAACAAATCTCAACATTCTATATTTTTTTGTGTTTTTGCTTTTGTTTAAGGTACTTTTGGCCCCTCTCAGAACATTCTCTTCAGATAAACCGTTTGGCATTGGTCCTTCCAGGGAAATAGGCTAATTCAATCCCATTGAGATGAAATGGTATATAATCAGAGTTCTATATTTTGTTGTAAATAATAATGTTAGCAGTAACAAACTGTATACTGCCAAGTAAAACCAAGACTCTGGAATAAATCTCTCTGCTTCTTAAAACCCTATAATTAGTGGGGGGGGGAACCCTACACAACTTAGAAATAGTAGCATGAACGTCTAAAAACCTACTGCCTGCATATTATAAAGTAATACATAGGTGTAATTAACAGTTTCTCTTACATGTGGTTATAATTATAGGTAAGATATTTAATGTTTAAGTTCTTTATTGGTCAGTATACTGGTTTGTATTAACAGGAATGTCACTTCAAATCAAGAGAAGTGATTCTTTTGCTATATTCAGCATCGGTTAGGGTTCACCTGGAGTACTGTGTCCAGTTATGGGTCCCAATTCCAGAAAGATTTGGACAGTTTGGAAAGAGTCCAACCAAAATGATCAGGGGCCTGGGAGACCAGACCTATGAGGAAAGGCTGAAAAAGCTAGGAGTATTTATCCTGGAGAAGAGAAGACTGCAGGGGGATTTGATAACAGCCTTCAAATACCTGAAGGATGATTATAGAGAGGGTAGAGATGGGCTTTTCTCTGGCCATAGGGGACAGGAGTAGGACCAATGGCTTGAAGGTGCATCAAGGGAAATTCAGGTAGGAGATTAGGAGGAACTTTCTGTGAGGGTGGTCAAGTTTTGGAACAGGCTATCTAGAGAAGCTGTGAAATCTCCATCCTTGGAAGTTTTCAAAACCAGGTTAGACAGACTCCTGGCCTGGGATGGTTTAGTTAAGGATCATAGAATCCATATCCTTTCTGTAGCAGGGGGCCCAAAACTGGACACAGTACTCCAGATGTGGCCTCACCAGTGCTGAATAGAGGGGAATAATCACTTTCCTTGATCTGCTGGCAACACTCCTACCGATGCAACCCAGGATGCCGTTAGCCTTCTTCACAACAAGAACACACTGTTGGCTCATATTCAGCTTATTGTCCACTGTCCTTTTCTGCAGAGGTGCTGCCTAGCCAGTCAGTCCACAGCCTGTACTGGTACATGGGATGGTTCTTTCCTAAGTGCAGAACTTTGCACTTGTCCTTTATTGAACAGTGTTAGGGTAACATATGGATTTTGGGGAGTGCTGGTTCTGCAGCTGAACAAAAGTTTGGTTTTTTTTCCCTGTGGCTTAGCAAAAGCTGCAGGTCACAAGGCTGGATAATATATTAAAAGTAACCTCAGCAAAAGCTGCTAGTCACAAGGTTGGATGATATATTAAAAGCAACTAACTGTGCTAATGCTTAAGTAAGCGGATTCTTAACAAAAGGATTAGGGTGCAAAGTGCATGATGTGTTGGGTAAAAATAGGATGCAGCCCACCAGCTATTGTCAGGAGACAAAGCAGAAGTACGGCCTTGTAGATGGTGCTGAAGTCAGCAAGAAAACTAGAAAGAACCAGCAAGAAAACAGCAAGTGACCGAAAGAAGCAGAGGTCAAAGTCTTATGCATGCGCTCTTAGCAGAGAAGCGTGTAAATGAAGGAAATGCATAGGCAATACCATGCTAATGAAGCAAACAGTAAACAGAGGCGGAGTTTGAGATGAGAGGAGAAATGGGTAGAACCAAAGGAGGGATGAGGACGGAGTGAATGTTAGTATGTGTGAACCAAGGTGTATAAACTGTGAAAAGAACTAATGTTCAAGGCCGCTTCCCTGGTTTCACAGGCCGTGTGTCTGTGAGGGAGCTTGCCCAAAACTGTCTCTGTTCTGAATAAAGCTGTTGCGAGCAATGTGTGCTGGTGTTTGCTCCCTGCTTGCTCTGGCTAATGAATACCAGGATCCATGAGCAATTGGACTGTTGTCTCCCTAGTTGTTGGATGCCACATGGAGTTGGAGTCTAACAAACTTCATGAGATTTCTTTTGGTCCAATCCTCTAATTTGTCTAGGTCTCTGTGAATTTTTACCCTACCTTCCAGTGTATCAACTATTGCCCCCACCTTGATGTCATCTGCAAACTTGCTGAGCGTGCACTCTATGCCATCTTCCAGGTCATTGTTGAAGATATTGAACAAAAGCAGCCCCAGGACCAACCCCTGGGGCACTCCACTTGGTACCAGCTGCCAACTACACATCAAGCCATTGACTACTACTCTCTGAGCCCGATGATCCAGCCAGTTTCTATCCACCTTACAGTCCATTCATCCAGCCCATACTTCCTTAGCTTGCTTGTGAGACTGTTGTGAGAGACCTTATCAAAAGCCTTGCTGAAATCCAGGTATACCACCTCCACTGGCCTCCCTGCATCCACAGAGCCAGTCATCTCGTCATAGAAGGCAATCCGGTTGATCAGGCATGATTTGTTCTTGGTGAATTGATGCTGACTGTTTCTAATCACCACCTTCTCCTCCAAGTGCTTAGAAATAGATGCCTTGAGGACCTGCTCCATGACTTTTCCAGAGACTGCAGTGAGGCTAACTGGTCTGTAGTTCCCTGGATCCTCCTTTTTCCTTTTCTTAAATATAAGCACTATATTTGCCTTTTTCCAGTTGTCCGGAACTTGTCCCAAATGCCCTGAGTTTTCAAAGATGATGGCTGGTAGCTCTGCAATCACATCAGACAACTCCCTCAGCACCTGGTGCATCCTGTCTAGCCCCATGGACTTGTACACCTCCAGCTTTTCTAAGTAGTCTCTAACTTTTTCTTTTGCCACTGTTGGCTGCTCACCTCCTCCCCAAACTGTGCTGCCCAGTGCAGTAGTCTGGGAGCTGACCTTGCCTGTGAAGATTGAGTTGAAAAAGGCATTGAGTACTTCAGCCTTTTCTGTATCCTGTCACAAAGTTGCCTCCCCCATTCAGTAAGGGACCCACACTTTCCCTGACCCTCCTCTTGTTACTGACATACTTGTAGAAACCCTTCACGTCCCTTGCTAGCTACAACTCCAGTTGCGCTTTGGCCTTCCTGACTTCAACCCTGCATGCCAGAGCAATACTCTTATACCCTTACCTTGATGATGATCAAGATAGGAAGATCCTACCTTGAGCAGGGGGCTGGCCTTAGATGACCTTGTGAGGGCCCTCCCAGCCCTTTCCTATGTTCATAAGATATGAAATTAGTTCATCCATGGGAATCAAAAAATCTCAGATATGGAGGCAAAATAAGCATAGTATGTTTTTAGGGCATGCTTGTTGCTGCTGGCAATGTTGGTAAAAATTGGAAAGTTTGTTGTTATTCCTGAGAAGAAGGGTGGGCTAGAGAACAGAGTACAAGAATAGGAGTCAGCAGATGTGGGTGCTATTCTCAGCCCTGTCATTGATTTGCTGTGTGATCTAAGGCAAGTCATTTCACAGTGATTTACAGAATGAACCTTCGCATGTCTGGGCTGGGTGACGATGGCAACCGTAATCTTTTACTTCCATTTCACAACTTTTTTAAAGCTTTCAGGGTTGCTAACTCCAAGAATACAAAAACCTTGGATTATATAAGAGATGGATTTAAAAATCAAGACTTTAAAAATACAGTTGGGATTCTACTTGCTTTCTGCACTTTGAATTTTTTGGGTATGTCCAGTCAATTTTGTTCAGCTTTCTGCAACCACAGGAGCTTGAAAGTTACTTTTAGTAATGAAAGCTTTTGCCTTCATATATCCAAAGGAGCTGAAGCTTTTAAATAAGATACCAAATATTGGGAGATTTAGCAACACTGACAGTGAAATATGAAAGTGTTTATAATGGATGTAGCATTTGCAGTGAGCCTCGTCTAAGATGGAATTGCACAAGACCAGGAAAAAGTTCCAAGTTTCCTTCTTATGGGGGGAAAATTCCCAGCTGGAAAGCATGCTGGGACTGTAGAAATTTTTCACCTTGAGCAGGTTTCCAGTTTATGTAGGTTCTGTTTGAGATGGGTTTCACTGTACCTGTAGCTCTGTGCAATGAGGATTACGGGGGTTTGAGCCATGGGTGGCATATTCTTCATGACTCCTGTGTACCTGCATGTGGGCGGGGATTTAAATATGTATATGGCACTTGCTTCTCTTGCATTCCCAGCTCTTGATAGCTTGTGCGGTACTTTCAGGGGGCTTTTTACTCCCACTGTATCATCTAAATAGTTCTGTAGCTCTCTGCATCTTTGAGGTTTTGTGCAGCTTTGCTGTGGTAAAGATCAACGCTAACTTGTTAAAAAAGAAAATGTGACCCTGTCTTGACTCTTCTGCAGATTTGAAGGGTCCTGACTATTGCCCAGGCTTAATACTGCCAGGTGCTGAATGAGCTTTGTATTTCCCTGCCCAGGCCTCTGCCACTTCACCTTATCTTCAGTCTTTCTCGTGGGTCATTGGTGTCCTTTTACCCAACATTACTTGCTAGTAATGTTGGAGTCTGTTAGACTGTGAAATGGCTGCTGTGACAAACAGACATATTCCTGAAGAGCTAATGCAACCAACCTCTTTTTTGGCACCTAAAGTAGATTTTGAACTCTTCAGTTCAGTTGTGCCAGACATGCACTAAAGAATAAAGATTGGGATTTTCAATGGAACCTAAGGGGAGTTGGATCATTTTGTCAAGGAAGCTTAAAGGCATTATGGACCTAAGTGACCTGTACTGAATTGCTTTTAGCATTCAGCAAGCCTAGCCAGGTAGCTTTCAATATTACTACAAAATTCAAATGAGCTGTATTGATAACTAAAATACCCACAGCAATCTATTGTGTACATTGTAGGTACAAGCATGTGTAAGGACAGACTCCCTTTTATTATGTCTTATTAGAAAATGTATTTTTGAGGTTCAAGCTGTCTCTAGTATTCAGCAATATGATCGTATAATACTTAGTCTATTTAAATAAAGCTGGCACTAAAAATATTTCATATTTTGGGATACTAGCATAGATTGGGTTACTTTGCATTGGTTTGTGCCTAGGGTAACCATGTAAACAATTTAAAATATAGGTTGTAAAAAAAAAAAAGTATTTAAAAATTGCCTGACAACTGTTACAAATTCTGTATATAAGTATTGGCTATTCTTACAGGGTTTAATATACTACCATATTATTTCTCTGAATTTTGACCACTTGATTCCAGGTGGAATTAAGTGTATAAATGAATCTGCATTGCTTGGTAGCAGAAACATTTCCTTTTACATTTGAAGATGGAAATTAGCCACAAATGCTGTTAGCTGGAGGTTGGAGGGAGGGAGATTTTCTTTTAAAATAGGCATTTAAAATGCCCATCATTACACTGCTATTCTTTAATAACCTATTGTTCCCAAGCCTAACCCCTTGATTCACATATGGAGCTCCCATTAATGTCAGTAATATAACACTGTGCACTTCATGGCACCTTCCACTGGAAGATCTAATTAAGCTTCACAGCATCCCTTTGAGGTAATTAGTAGCCCAGGGAAGGGTGCATTTGCAATGCATGGATTGATTTTACAGTTGGAGGGAGAAGCAGACTGCTGAAGTGCTCTGCTGAAATTTAGACAAGTAGCAGAACCAGGGATGGAATTTAGGAGTCTTGATTCCCAGTTTTGCATTCTGTACCCTAATGCCCCCTGCCACCTCCTTGTAGCAATGAAAGTAAATGATTTGGGGGATGGAATGTAAGGAAATTAGACTTTTCAGAATATAGGGTTTTTTTCAGGATGAAAGTAGTAGCCTTCCATTCTGTAGTGTGGAGGACCATACATGACAAGTTTAAACTTGGGTTAAATATGTACGCTCATCACAGGAAGATCAACATTTAATCTACCTTTTGAACTTGGGGATCAGTGGATTTCAGGCTTGCTCTAGCAGCAGCTGCCAGTAAATGAATTGGGGGCAGAATGCAGAGCCCAGGGTTTTTAAGGAAAGAAAAATGTGGCTTTTTTTAGTGTACACCAGTCAGAATAACAAATCTGAGAGAAATGTGTGTATTTGCAATGTTGTATAGTCATACTAGCTGTGGTTTGAGCCCTCTGCAAGCAGGGAGAGGCTCAAGGCTCTAGCAGCTTAGGGCTCTGGGCATGCAGAGTTGGGGCAGAGGGTAGCCTGCAGCCAGGGGGTTAAGCCTCTAGTTGCGCTGCCCCTTCCCCCCGCCCCGGCCCGCTACCACAGAATCCCATGCTGGGCCACAATAGAAAACCCTTAATTCAGCAGCAGCAGCATCTGGGGTACAAGTGAGAAGGTTAACCCCTGGCTGCTGGGTGCCTCCCCCTAATACACACAGATTCTATACCTGCCATCCATTCCCTTGTCTCTCTTTCAGTGCCTGTCCCCACCCCCACCCGTCAGTGCCCAGGTCTCATGCCCCTCTTGCCCACTACTAATTATGCTACTGGATTATGCTACTGCCTGTGTGCCCTGTGCTCCCTCTTGCTTTGATGAAGTACTGTAGGTAGTTTTTCCTCTTACTGCTTGCTCGGAGTTTGGTTCAGCCAGGCCTGGAAAGAGTGTTGCCATGATAATCAAAAGGCTGATGCTCTGTCTCAGCAGTGCTTGTGCTTTTGGCTCTGCAGACCAGGTGAGTAGCACAGGGCTGGTCTGCTGGCTGGATCTAGCCCTGTGCCACCCTCTTTGCTGGGATCAGGCTCTGCAAGCCTGTGCTGCTGCCTCTGCTTAGGTGGGATCAGGCTCCACACTGCCCTGTGTCCCCAATCCAGCATGCACAGGTCTCCCCTTCATGGGCTGGATGACACGGCAGCACCAACAGCCAGATCTGGCCTGTAGGCCAGGGGTTCAGGACCCCTACTGTATCTTATTCTGTTCACAAAGCGAATGAAAGGTCTGCATGAAAGGTATGACTTGAGAAGAGGGAGGGTTGCTTATGTGCATGTCTGACTACCTCTATATATGATAGGGGTGTAATAGGGTGCATTAATGAATATAAAACCCGAAGGAATGGAGAAGTTATCTTTAGGAGTCCAAAGGCCTAAGGTCATGCAGGAAGTTTGTGGCAGAGCTTAAAACAACCCAGATTTGACCCTGAATCCCACTTAAACACAGACTGCTGTTTTTCTTTCACCAAAATTCTGTTTTATTATAACAGAAGAATGAGATCCTGAAGATGTGAAATTACTGTATATTTTTTTCTGTTGAGTTTATGATTTATCCAAATGTGGCTATGTAGCCACATAAAGCCAGGCAACTACTACTTTAATAGCAGAAAAAATATTTAAAAATCTAAATCCAAGTGACTTTTTATATATGTAATACTGCCTCCTAGAATAAAGGGTTGTCAAGAAAAAGCTTGCATGATCAAATTTTATTTCAGAATCAGTAAGTTTCTTCAGCAAAGGTTGTTATTTGTTTAGAATTCACTTGTTACAATTGCAGATTTTTTTCTTTGGAAAAAAGCATAAAGTCAGGGTTATGTGCAAGATGCTATAAATATTGCCTATTAAGGAGAAATATGAACTGTTCTAACTTTACTAAAAAGAATATAAGGGAATCTTGTTGTTGGTAACTGCATTAAAATGCTATTCCTCTAGTTGGGTGGTAATATACAGCATATAAACAGTTTGTGCTCCATATTCATCCTGTTATGTTTGTGCTTCTTCCCATTTCATAATATAAGTCACTTTCCCTTTACAAGAAATTTACAGATGGCTGAAGCATCATTGATCAAAATATCACTTCCAAGCCAAATGTTACAAAGGATACACGTTCCTCTGAGATTGTGTAACTTTTTAATCATGAAATAACATCTCAGTGAAGGCATATTGCATCCTGTTATGTATCTACAAGAAAAGAGAAAAATCCAGTTCATTTGAAGTTTAAAAGTAGTGGAGGGTTGGGTTTTTTTAATTGCCTTAAGCTTAATACAGGAACTATATGATTCGAAAAGAATTGCAAATAGGGCAAAAAAGCACTTTGGTAAAGCCCTACAAGTTGCTGATCTCCTAGATGTACAGTGATTTCTGAACTGATCCCATTTGTTTAATTGTTAAGCACATAAATACAATATGAGGAAAAAATCGTTCTGCAATTGGTACTAGCTGGCATCGTGGCTGGCGGGGTTATCACTGATAATGAGGACTTAAATGGCTGGTGGAAAGTGAAATTTTCTCTTGACCATGGAGGTATTCCCCTCTAGATCAAGATCCCTGCATACAGTGAGCAGGGTGGTGTGAGGGGAAGTTAGCTCTGTGAACTCCTTGAATGAATCCCTTTGTAGGCAAGCTGAGCTGCCCAATAAAAAAATAAATAAATAAAGGGGGAAAATTGCTATAGCATATTAGTGGAAATATTGTGGATGTTGCAGTGTTGGTTTTAAAGGTGACAGTCGACCACATCTTTGTTGTTGTTCCTGCAGCTTACTCCACTGATTTTAAAAGCCTACAGTTACCTCTCTTTTGTGGTAGCATGTGCTTTGAAGTACTGTAAACTAGTTAAAAGTCAAAGCTTTTGTAGTAGAAAATCTTAACATGCAGTCAGTAACCTGGCACATTGGCTCAAGTTCCTGTTAGGTGAGTAGGGCTCTCACTCACTCGCTTGCTTGCTCTCGCTCTCTCTCTTCCTCCCCTTCCCCCCCCCCCTTCAGACCTTCAAGTTTGTTTGTTTTTTGGCTACATAGCACCACAAAGATTACAAGCAATAAGTGTGATGTTAAATTGTCTATTGAGGACTTATTTCCAGTATTGTCCAATTCACGTTTGATAAGATTTATAGATGGTCAGGGTCTGAAAAGTGTTCAGCACAAATTACTGATAGGGTAAATAATAGGGTTGTGTAAAATTTTGGCGGCCATTTCACATTGTTTCGGATTCGGATGTTTTGACAGTTGAAACACTGAACCCGAAACGAAATGCAGGGCTCCAAAACAGATATAAAATGGAACGGACCATCCGGAACTCAAAAACGTTTTGGATCTGTTTCGAATTGTTTCAGAGGCGGGCTTGCAGGGAAGGGGGTGAGGGGAGGACTGTTCTGATACTGACATCTGTAGCTGGCCCCTGGATGATGTGGGATGACAGCAGGCTGTCTGCTGGTGATGGTGGTGGCTTTGGGCTATTTCCCCAGCTGACGGCAATAGCCTGCTGAAACCCTGTGCAGATCCAAGGGCCTGTGGCCCCTGGGAAGAGCTGGGGGAATGATCAGAGTTGGGGATTGAACTGGGAGGTCTGGCTGACTGCTGGAGCCACCCATACTCCCAGACAGTACACAGTGCCCTGCTGAGCCGTGCTGCACCTGCACAATGGTGGGGGGGTGATCCCCGCTGCCTTGCGTTGCACTGTGGGGGGGCCTCAGCCAGTAGTGGCAGCCTGCTGTCATCCTGCATGCAGATTTAGGGGCCTGCACCCCCTAGGAGGGCTGTGGGGCTGTGCCAGGATCTGCGTGCAGGATGACAGCATGCTGCCGCTGCCGGTTAGGACCAGTGCCAGCACTGCATTCTTCCTGGTGCTTGGCGTGAGTTGTGCCGGGCAGACTCGGGTGCTGGCCCCAGCTGGCAGAGGCAGCTTGCTGTCATCCACATGCTCTGCAGCTGGTGAGTGCAGAGATTAAAACAAACAAACAAACAAACAAAAAGCCCCATACTCACCAGCAATGACAGTGGTGATTCGGGCCTCTGAGGGGTTGTGACAGAGTCCCCTCCCCCCCCCCATGCAGTGCAGGACAGTGGGGAATTGCACCCCCCACCACCACACCTGGCACCCTCACCATTGTGTGGGTGCAGTGTGGCTCAGCAGGGTGCTGCACACTGTCTGGGAGATGGGGTGACAAGTGATACTAGTTTTACTTTGAACAGTTTGAGGTTCAGTTTCCCGGAAACCACTGCAACTATCTCCTTGAAACTTGGCAGGCTTCATGGCCTCAGACGTTTCATCCGAATCAGGCAAGAAATGACAGTGTTATAGGCAGTTTTGCAATTCGCCATTATAGCCTATGGCCAAAACACTGTCGAAATTCCGAAACAGTTTTCGCTGAAATGAAATGGGATAGCGATTCGAAACACTGAAATGATCACTGTGTAACAGGGGGCTTTCCTGAGGCCGGTCTGCCATTGGCCCGCCCACCTGTTTCTGGGCCAACCACCCACCTCCTCGCTTGCCACACCTTGATACATAATTATGGTATTAATTAGGTGGGAAGCTGCCCATTCTTACCCTGATGCCAGGGGGCACTATCTGCAGCTCTGTTCCCCCCCTACACGGCAGTCCAAGCCTCGCAGATGACATCCAGGTGGCATAATGCTCCCGGCTTACAGCTGGACCAAGCTTAGCGCTCGTTGTCAGGCCTCAGACACACACACATTCATACCACCATCCTCTCACTAGGGCCTCTCACACTCCACCCCCTCTTACAGGGTCTCTTTCACACATTGACAACTTGTACCGCCTGGCTTCCTCTTGGAGTGGGCCCCTTTGGCCATAGGCTTTACCTAGCACACACCTTGGGTGGTAGACATACCGTCTCTTGGGCCTCATCCATGACCCTCACTGGGGTAGTGGCCAGCCAGTTACCTGGCTGGAGCCAAGCTTGCCGTGGCCCCTTCTGGGGCAACTCTATACAAACTTACACACATATACGCTGGGCTCCCAGCCCTCTGGTTTCCCCTTGCACTGGGGCTCCTCACTGCCACACCCTTGAACTGGGGCTTCTCATTGCTGCCCCAGTGGGGGCTCAGGTGGTCGTAGCTGTGCCTAGCCCCATCTGGGTCTTGCACCTTTTTTGGGCTCAGGTGGCCATAGCCATCCCAGGCCCCCTTGTACCCACAGTGTTGTGGGGGCTGAGGGTTAAGGCTCCCTGACCTGCCTTTCACCAGGGTGGTAACTGGCCTGGTATTTCCTGGGGGCACCCATGCCACTAGGAGCCCCACCAAGCCACCCATCCCCAGCAGGGTGCAGTTTCATGCCCAGGACCAGGAGCCTCCTACTCATCCCCATAAGCTCTTGTCCTTACCTCCAGGATGTTTTGTACAGCCTTTTAGGCAGGCGATGCTTCTGCCTGGCCTGCCAGCAGCTAACTGCTCTTTTTATATAGGCAGCCAGAGTTCTAAAATGGCCACCATAATCAAGCACCTGCTGGCTGTTTGGCTCAGCCCTTAAAGTGGCAGGCACCAACGGTGCCCTGCCACATGCTGTCCCTCTGAAACACTGAATCCAAAACAAAACAAAACACAGCTGTTTCAGACAGCCCTATGAAACACCAAAACGAAACACTGTCCCTCCAAAATGCTGAAACCAAAAACGAAACACAGGCATTTTGCACAGCCCTAGTAAATAAGCCATTTTAATTAACATAGTTTTGAAAGGTTAATATGATTTCTGGACACCAGTCTCTGCCCCTCAGAAGGCATCTGATTTTCTAGCTATTTGGCAGAATTTCAAGCAAGAATGAATTTTGAATAAACCCCTTAGTTTGACCATTATTTTCATATCGCTGCTATTTTAAATGGATTTCTGCCATCCTATTTTTATTAAAATCTGGCAGGTAGGTTAGAAGACGTGACTCTTATGGTTGCCCTAGTTGTGCTCACTATTTCTTCCTCTGCCCCCCTCCCCCCACCAAGGGAAAATAGAACATAAAATTGCTTGGAAAATGATAATTTTCATCTCCTCTCAATAATTGATCAGTTCACGTTGGTATAAACACAGTGACATTATAATAATTGCAAGCTGGTCAACAGTTTTTCCCTGCTGGGTGTTTATAGCCAACACAATGTGGCTGTACTGGGAAGGAGTTTAGAGCTCAAGAGTTACACATGCCAAAGTATAGTGATTAATGTGCATCTGTACACTCTTACCCTACTATGTGCATCAGGGGGAAGGAATCTCTCAAAAGGGAGAGGGAGCTGAAATAATATTGATATTGATTGGATTAGACATTGTTCATATTTGAGCTTTAGCTAAGATGCTCTTGAATTATTCTGTCCTTCATCAGGAGGCTGTTTTGAGGATTTGTTTATTTTTTTGCCATTTGTATTCATATAAACAGCAACTCTCCGATGTCGTTGTGGAAAAATGTTTAGAAGTGTATCATTCCATTCCCTATACTCACATCTCCTTTTTTTTTTTTTTTTTTACCAAGAATATTGTATTTTGCCATGTGTATACTTTTTTGATGACTTTGTTATTAGGCTGGATAATGCACATAGTCAAAGCAGCACATAACTAATAACTGCAATTTATACAGCCATGTGTAACATCAACCTTCAGAGAGTTTTTAGATAGTTTGCTGCAGTGCCACTCAAAACAGACATAGTTCTGAAAATGCAAGGAGTTTCAGAAAATAAAAACACTTTACATTTTAGATTTTTTTTCTTCTGGTTTCAATAACTAACCTGTGGTGCTTTCATTGGTATTATTATAAGTGTTCCAAAGGAGGGACAGTGGGAGGAGCGTGGCAGACTTCAAAATGAGATGGAAATGCTACTGGGATTTCATTTCCTAACAATTCTCTGCAAGCTGTATAAATTTTCTTGAGTTAAATACTGTAGTAAACTAAGATATTGCATTTTTAGTGAAACACACTAACAATTGCCTGTGCTCTGGCTTTCTAGGAGGCTCACCAAACAACCAGCTGATTTAAATTTTCCTTATTACTTTCAGCATTATAGAACTGCTTCAAAAAGAGGAAGAAAGCCATCTATTTCCTGACTTGGAAGGTTGGGGGCGGGGGGAGTTTTTAGAATAGGTTTTGCAGAATTAAGAGTGGGGTGGTGGGGGAGGATCCTTAATCCCTAGACATATATTTTTTTTTTAATTCAGCCAAAATTAGTCATATGTTCTTATTGAGCTGAGTTGCTTAAACGTGCGCACACACAGTGTTGTGTTGAGTCTGGTCTAACTTGTACAATGGGATGTACTGTACAAAGAACACACACAATCCAGGATGCCAGCATAGTGAGTCTGTAACTCAGAATGAGTATAAATTGACATTTTTTTTTAAGGTACTAATGAACTGAATCTGAAAGACAATATCAACAGCTAACTTCCATGCATTATATACAGTTACATGAATTGGAAACTTGAAGGTATTTATATCACAGGCTTGAAGCCACAGAAGATGAAATAACATATCTGTTATTGCCCTTGTGTTCTCCGTGGTTTTTCTTCCATTGAGTGGCAAGTTTTTGGATCTCAAGCACAAGTGCATTTAAGAGGCAGAAACATCAACTGAAGTGGTGAACATCTTGTTGGGGAGTCGGCAATTGATTAACATAGACCTCTAGCAGCTGTTGCTTGAACTTGGGGAATTACTGGGAAGGGTGCAAGGTGACAAATAGTTTGGCAGATGAAAATGGTTCTTCATTAGATTATGTTAGAGATCCACTGAAGTGTTGGCAATCTGAGTAGAGCATAGAGATCTCTGCCACTCATAGCAACTGGTGCCAGTTCTGAAATACTAGTATCCCATTTACTGCTAATTATGTTGTTGGGCCAGCTCCACATGCTTGCACTCTCATATTGGACTACCAGTTGAGTAACCAAATCTGAAGACGGGCATCTCTATTTCATTTCCCCAATATGGACAGTCAGTACTCCTTGCTCGGTACATGGGGAGAAAAGAATTGTATGGCTTACATGACCATCAAACTAGCTGGTAGTTTAAGAAAAGATGGTATTCTGTAAAAGGCCTAATTATTTTCTTTCTTGGAAGAGGCTAATGTTTTTGAGCAGTGTGGGGTTTTTTGAAATCTTGTTATTTCATGACTATCTATTCCTGGTTCTCTTCCTTTTTCAATTGTTCCAGCAGCGTTTTCTCTTCATCCCCTGTTCCCTCCTTCAACTTTCTGGGTTCCTTGGGGCTTGGGCCTTCAGCACCATATCTCCCTCCCCTCCTACTGTCTCTTTAAAGGTAAACAGAAATCCAAGTACCATCTCTATATCGACAACTCGGGAGAACTTACCTCTTTGTACCAAACATACTTCTGTCTCTCTCTCTCTGGCATTTCTTGGTGGATGTCTTGTTAACTGAAGTGCAGCCTGGCTAAACCAGACTCCTTAATTTTGTTACACGGCCTCCTAATGCTTCCCTCTTTCTCTTTTCTTGATCTCTGTGGATAGCACCATTATTTTACCTGATAACCTTGGTCTTATCTTCAGCTGGGTCCTCCCTCCAGCACCTCATGTCCAGTTTATGTAGAAGTCTTGCATAGTATTTCTGAATAATGTCTTTCTAAGGTATGGCATTTTCTATCCATCTACAATAAAGCCCTTTTAGTTCAGTATTGGCTAGTTCAAAGTATGGGATACTTTGCTGTTATTGTCATTCCCAGATGAAAAGATGAAAAAATACAAGTACTTCGAAACTTGAAGTCCTTTTCTGGTCCCTTGTATCAAGAAAACCTTGTTACTTTGAAATGTGAAATCATTTATAATTCATTGAAATCTCATTACTTTGTCTATCAGCAAACTGCTGTCAGAAGCAGCATCTGCTCAGTTATGGGAACCAACTACAACAAAGTAGATTGAATGCAGTCCATGCTGAGCATGCCCATAGAACACCTAAGACAAGGCCCCAGTCTATACTTATTGTCAATGGGAACCTTTTCTTTTTGGGTGGCATCCTATGTAAAAGCCCCAGGACTAGAAGCCTTGAAGTTTAGGTACTTCCTAGTCTTGCTTCTAGCCAAAAGGCTAAAAGCAGTCCCACATTGTCACAAAATGGATGGGAACCTACCACAAGGATAGGTTAGTGAGGTCCATCTGGATAAGACAGAGACTCCACTGTGCTCCATCCCCCCTCAGCACTGACTCTTTCAAGTCATGGTGAACCACTACATTAACAGTATTTCAACTTCTTCACTCCCACAGGTGGGCAGTGCCTTTTCTTTCTCATTTCTAATGATTCCTTTTTTAAATTTGTATTAGCCTTAAATGTCCAGCAAACATCTGTATAAATGAGAGGCTTTGTCACCCCTCTCTTGGCCTGTTGCATATGATTGATGCAGCCTTGCCCTGCACCAGGCACCCCCATCTGTATATTCACTTTTGGAGGATCCCAGGACTTGTGACAAGAACACCAGGTTCCAGTCATGAGTTGGGGACTGATTAGCATGTGGATCCTTTGTGGGGGGTATCTGGAGTACACACACATACTGCCATGGCTGTGCTGTGTGGTCACCATGACTTGAAATGCTGTTGACTCTGCTGGGGCCCAGCCTTATGAAGCACATTCTAAATTGCAAGTCTTTTAGTTTTGAGCTAATATATAGCTCGGACTATGTATAAACACATATAGAAACATTTTTCAAGAGTGTGTTTATTGAGTGCTTATGCTAAAGCTTAAAGTAGTTTACAAAAGAATAACACATAAAACAGTGATGATAGAACACGATTTTTCTGTTAACATTCCATTAAATGCCTGCATGATCTTCTGCAAAATCAAGTCTATACATACAGTAGTAATTTTCCTATATGCAAATCACCATGGGTACATTTATTTCAAATCTTTTTATTTCAGAGTTGCTATTTTTTGGTTCTCTGTTTCAAATTAACAAGATTTTCCTGCATACAGCTAAATTCTTAGGGACCTTTTCTGTCCTATCGTAGTGGGTTCCTACCCTTGCAGGGTTTCCAAGAGCTATGGCAATACAAATAATAAGTTACAGTTATTGTGCTTTTGTTGGAGAAGTGTTACTTTGATGCAGCAGTATCTTAAGAGGATTTGAGGGGGACCCTCAAAGCTGTGGATGAAAGAAGAGATGGAATTTTACATTGTAGGAAATTAAGAGGTGAATTGTTTGTTGCTTTCACAGTCGTTAGCAAGTTGAGTAATACAACTGCCATTTGAAGTCAGTAGTTATCCCTGATTTCCAAATGGGGAATGCCAGGGCATGATACTCCTTGGGAAAGTCACAAATACCATGTGTTAAAGTCAAAAGTAGAAATGAGATGCTCTCTGATTATCTGAGTCCCTGTGGCGTAGACCAGGCTTTGGCAACATACGGCCTGCAGACCAAATTTAGTCTGAGGAGCCAGGGGGCTTCAGCCAGTGCATTGGCCACAATGTGCTTTGCTGCAGCTGAACAACTGGGAGCTGTGCCCATGTTGCAGCCAGGGGGAGGGGAGAAGCAGTGGAAGGGAAAAGTCATGGCAGCAGTGACTGAATTGGAACACCATCCCACCACAGACCTGAGCTAAGATGTTCCAAATCGTGGCTCCAAAAAGTTGCCAACTGCTGACTTAGATCACAATCAGTGAAGCTCGTGGATATGCTGAAGGGGATTCTCAGGTTGTCTAGTACAGTGGTTCCCAGTCCTGGGCATTTATAGCGTGCACACACAGGGATTCAAAGTTTTATGAATAGTTTCTTCATCTCTCCATATGTTAGCAGTGAATATTCTGAGCTCAGTGTCATTGTGGTGTTGCTGCTTCCATTCAGCTAAGCCGCATGCCTTCTGAGCCACTCTGAACCTTGGCATGTTCCAAATCCCAACTGTCATGATTGACAGAGGTGTAGGCATCCCAACATGTTCATGGTTGTGGTTTAGAATGTAGCCAATAAAATTTGGAAACTATAAGAGCACAGCTAAGGTTTGTTTAAAATAGTAATTTTGCCCAAACCAAGGTAGGAAACACTAAACGTGGCCATAGCAAGGCCTCTTTTTTTGAAATGCTTACTTTTTTTGAAATGCTTTTTTTTTCAGCCCACTATATGGAGGGTAAAGGCACAAGATAATGTAGACTAGTTTTGGGCAGCTTTATGATAGAAAAAAAATTGAGCTGTTGCTTTTCCCCCAAACAGTCTCATCTTGTACTCATTGTTCTCATCTGCTGAAGTACATTCATGGGATTGTGGATATTGGTTGTTTTAACTATGGTGTGAAACATTAACTGTTTCTTCCATTAACCATCTATCCTACTGCCCAGAGAAAAGATGCCATCCTCTTTCATAGTTGCTATTTGAAAATTTGCAGATGTTCAATAGCAGTAATATGATTTCTTTTTTTTCCCCATAGCCTCTCCACTTCTGCTTTTTGCCAACCGTCGGGATGTTAGACTGGTGGATGCTGGAAGAACAAAGCTGGAGTCTACAATTGTAGTCAGTGGCTTAGAGGATGCTGCTGCAGTTGACTTTCAGTACTCACAAGGCATTGTCTTCTGGACAGATGTGAGTGAAGAAGCCATCAAGCAAACCTACATTAACCAAACTGGAAATGTGGTGCAGAACGTTATTATTTCTGGTCTGGTTTCCCCGGATGGCCTGGCATGTGATTGGATTGGGAGAAAACTGTACTGGACAGACTCAGAAACCAATAGGATAGAGGTAGCTAATCTCAACGGTACATCAAGGAAAGTTCTCTTCTGGCAAGACCTGGACCAGCCCAGAGCAATAGCTTTGGATCCAGCACATGGGTAAATATGTATTCAACTTACATGGCTGCAGCATGGCAGTTATTTTATTAGGATTTTTGGCTTTATAAGAAGAAATAACACCTTTTATTCCAGTATCTACGTGTCTGAGGTATTTTTCTCAAGGTTTTTTTGCTGACCATATGTTTCAACTTAAATACAATGTGGCAAGGAATGACACCCATATGCAGAGCCAGAAATGGAAAAAAAACATTAGTTGCTCATAGGTACCAAGTAAAAGACTCAATCAGTATCATTGTTTTGCTTTTTCAGTTTGCCTTCCTGTAAAGCAGTTAATTTTTGCACATTTTTATTCCTACAGCTAACCTGTCTGGTAAGTTAATCAAACTCTTATTTGGGATGTGACATGTTTTTAATGCATGTAGACAGTAGGTATGTAATCTCCATTAGTGGAAACAGGAATTCTTGCATGCTATGCTTTAGTAAACAAAAGTCTGGCTTAAATAGTGATTTTCAGATAATTACATAAGTACTGGCAAGTGAACTAGGCAGAATGTGATAATACTTTCCAAGAAGATTGGATTTATTAAGTCAGTCTGCAATGAAGAACAGGGGTGAGGGCAATGGCAGCAAGAGGATGAGTTGCTACCATCAATTTAGGTGGTTGCAGCACCTGGCTAGAAAGGTTCATGTCCCAAAGAACTTAGTTTAGACGAGATAGAATAGGGTGGTTTGGTGAAGGCTAGGAAGAGATGAGAGGAAATGAGTACAAGAGAGGAGATTCCCCAAGGTCACAGATCTAGGGAAAGTAACCAGGACCCTGCATTCCAGTCCAGTGGTTTGTCGACTGCATCACACAGTCTTCACAGTGCTTCTGCCTCCAGGTCTTTGTTGCATGCTAGTCCCTTGCCAGTATGGATGGAAGTATATGCTGAAGCTGTGTGGCTCCAACTCCTTTGGAAAAGACCACCATCATCTCTTCAGAAGTAAGAATATGTGTCTGGACACATGCTATCACCTTGAAGCAGTAGGCCCTCTCAGCCAAAGAGTATGGTGGGGCTTGGGTTTCTTTGAGAGAATCAAACAGGTAGGATAGGGCTGCACAAGCCATATTGAGGGCTGTTTGTTTAGGTGTACTTTGTAGGGCTGTGTGAAATGGCTGTGTTCCAATTTGGATTCGGCCGTTTTGGAGGGACAGTGATTCAATTCGGCGTCTCAGATCACTGTCCCGATTCGATTTGGCTGAATCTGTTTCGGAATTTTTACACCAATTCGGAGATTCGGCCATAGACTATAATGGGGAATCGCTAAAATACCTATAACTTTGTAATTTTTTGGCTGATTCAGATGAAAACAGCAGGGATGGTAGCTCCTAAGAGCTTGTTTGAATTTACAAGCCACTTTTCACAGACAAGCCTATGAACTTCACTTCATCAACCTCCTAGATACAGAAACTCATGGACTCAATGTAGACATTGGATTTATGACACACTATAACCTGCCTGACATCTGGCTCCCCAGGTACCTCTCTACTTTTACCTGCTATACCCCCTGCCCCACCCAGCCTGTCTCTCATCCCCCTGATGCCTCAGTTTACATTTTCACTGACTGGCTTTCTTGCCTACATCCCAGCCTTTGGTTTCTTTACTATTCCTTTCATCCAGGAAGAGCACACACCAACTGCATATGCTTCCTCAGCTTGACAAAGGGTTTTTAAACTTGAAAGCTTACTGAGATATATTTCTTCAACTATTCAGTTGGTCTACTAAAAGATATCAGATTGACCCAAAGAACCTTGTCTGCCTTGTGTGTGTTAAGGCAGAGTGGGATGAATGCAGCAGGGATGGTAGCCTGTAACAGGGGGCCTTCCCAGTGGTGGTTAGATCTTGGGCCAACCGCCCACCCCTCTTTCGCCTGCCATGCCTTGATGGAAAACTGATTCAGATGTTACTTAGGCAAGAGCTGCTCATTAAGGCTCCTGATGTCTAGGGGTGACATCCGTTCCGCAGCTCCGTACCTCTCCCACACTGTGGCCCCTGCCTCGCAGGTGGCATTCCAGGCAGCTAAGCTCACCTGGAGCCTCACAACTCCACTGCAACCAGCAAGCCTCAGGCGTCTCAAAGATCTTACAGGTCTGGACTTTCCCTAGCCAGGACTGTGCATGCATGTGGTGGCTGGAGGTTTTTAGGTGCCTCCTACCTGCCTTTCACCAGGGAGGTTTGTGACCCTGGCATTTCCTGGGGGTTGCCATGCCACCAGCAGTCCCACCAGACCTCCCAACCCTGGCAGAATGCAGTATTAGGTCATGCCCAGGACCTGGGGCCTCTTCCTTCCCCTTAGCCCCTGCTCATATCTCCAAGTTCGTCCTGGCAAAAGATGTTCTTCCCCTGCTGGCTGGTGATACAGTAAGTGCCACCTCCAGCTTAGAGAGCAGGGCATTAAATGGTTGTGAAACCAAACCAAATAAAAAAAGGAAATGTGTGTGGACAGAGTGAAGAGGGTGGTACTCACTCTGTCTGACCGTGGAGCTTGGGGAACCCCCAGCAGTGGGAGGTTCACCTTCAGGAACACCAGCTGCTCCACCAAACCAGGATCCAAAGAGGTGTAGTGGGGTGTCACAACATCCTCAGCAATGCTGAACACCCTCTCACTTGGAACACTGGTCGGTGGACAGGACAGGTGTTCCTGGGCAATCATGGTGAGATTCTGCCACATGTGGCTGCAGTTTTCCCAATAGACCAAGGGGTCGCAGAGCAGTGGCTCCGTGTCCTCGGTGAGATAGGAAGCCACTGAGGCTTTGGCACTACCTGCCCGATGCTGGGGTCTGGAGCCTCTGAATCCCACCATGGAAGCCATGCATGTAGCCCACATTGGCAGCGCCTGTGGTGGAGGAGACTGGCTGGTGGATGGAGTGCTGGCATGGGAAAGTGGATCCCCATCTTCCCTGTTCCCCTGCCTCTGTCCTTCTGCCTCCCTGACTCTCTTCACCAGCACCTCCATCCAATGATACAGGGTTTTGCTGCCGCAGACGCTCCCCTTCACCCTCTGGTCATACATGCACACCAGCATGTGGACCATAGTGGACTGCAATGGATCCAGCCATTTCTTGATGCCCTCCTTCAGCTGCTTCACCAGTGCCTGCACTGTGTTAACATCGGCTGGCCCCAGCCAGGAACATCAATCCCCTGGAACTTCTCCATTTGGTTCTGAAGCTCCCTCACTATGGGAATCACCTGGCTAAGGAGGGCATCGTCAGTTCTGAGGCTCTTGGTGGCCTCGAGCAATGGCTTGAGGACTACCAAGATCTGGGAGATGGTATCCTACTCTGCTTTGTTAAGGGGGCCACTGATCCCAATCTCTCCAAGCAAGGCCATCTCATGGATGGCCTTCTGTTGCTCCACCAGCCTTTTGAATATCAGGTATGTGGAGTTACACCGAGTCTCCACATCCTTCATGATTTTGTGCTGCCGGATGCTCAGCTCTGCCTGTTGGTCCCACAACATCTTGCTCCCCTGGATGCTCCAATGGAAGTAGCCTGCCACTTTCCTGCATTTTGAAATGAGCTGGCTGGTAGTGACGGCACCCTCACTGGCAGCCCTGTTCCTCTCCAAGGCATCCCTGACTAAAGGTGCAACTTGTGTACCACACAGCAGATGCTAACAAAGTTGGCATCGTGGACCACCATGACCATATTGGCCCCGTTGTCAGCGACCATGAACCTGCAGGTGAGCTTGCCCTGCCCAATGAGCCACCCCTGCACCATGCGGTTAATGTCCCTCATGATCTCTGCTGCCATATGGGACTCATCCATTACCTCCGCTTGAAGGAGAGCCTACCGACGGCCTGACTGGTTGCACCAGTGTCCTGTGAGGGAGAGGTAGGCACGATCTCCATCCCGGCTGCTCCAGATGTCCAAGGTGAAATGCAAGGCCACCTGCGGACCTGCCTAGCGCAGCTCCTCCCTCAAACACTTCCTGCGTGCCTCATACAAGAAGGTGTGGAAATAAGTTTAACCAGGCCTCTTACTTGACTAAGAGGAGAGACAAA
The DNA here is from genome assembly GCF_030867095.1 of Alligator mississippiensis. Lineage (NCBI taxonomy): Eukaryota > Metazoa > Chordata > Crocodylia > Alligatoridae > Alligator > Alligator mississippiensis. Next base: position 181,595,356 of record NC_081825.1, on the reverse strand, counting down.
GAGAGAGAAAGAGAAGAGAAAAAGATGCTGATGCTATGTGTTTTAAAATGTTCTAAGATAAGAAAAAACCTTCATGCCTTGTTTTGTCTTGATATATTAAGCTCTGTGCACAGATTTTAACCTCCTCCTCTCCTCTGAACCGGAAGCTGATAACTGTTCCCAAAACACAGTGTTTTTTTCTAAATAAGTAAACTGCTTACGTGTGACAAACGAATAATCAACATCTTTCTGTTTCTCTCAAGGTTGCTCTGTCTGAACCCTGCATCTTTTCTCGCTGTCTAAAGTATAAATACGCTTGTAAACTTGTAGAGGTCAGAGTTCCTTTGAGAACTCTCCCTGTGATCACTTGTATAGCTTTAAATAAACCTAGATGGCTCTGCTAATTCTAATCCAAGCACAACGTGAAGTTTGATTTCTTCCACAAAGGGCATCACTGTCCAGCTGAGGGTGGTGCATGTGGGCATGCAGTATGATGAGCCACTTGAACCCTGGCCACTCAACTAAGGAAAAGGGCTGGCCATCCAGAGCAAGCATCTCCCCAATGCTCTGGGTGAACTCGCTTCCCTTTGGAATGCGCCCCACTTTCTGTCCGCCTTTCTCCACTATTCCAGGGTGGCCTGCCTCTGCTTCTGGGGGATGGGGGCTTTGGAGCGAGAGGGGGATTTCCCTTTGGGCGTGCTCCCACTGGTGCCAGGCTGAGGAGGAGCAAGGGCAAGGGGGTGGTGCCTCTTGAGATGTATCAGCATCCCCATGGTGCTGAAGTGTTTCTTGTCTTTGCCCCAGCTGGCTTCGGCAGTGCAGGGAGATAGCATATGTGGGATCATCTGCCACCTCAAAATGATCCCACACTACACTACCCCCTCCCTTCTGGGGTGCAGGTGGGGATCCTGCTGTATCCCCCTCCTCAGCAGGCAGAGGCACAACAACAGGAGGAGCTGACTCAGCTGAGCCACTTGCCTCCACAACCGCAATCTCCTCCAAGGTGCCTTCCGGAGAAGGAGACCTGGCTGTAGGGGAACTTTGAAGAGTGGAGCACAAACTTAGATTTTTCCTCCTTCCTCAGAACTTCCCTGGCAATGGCACTCAGCTTGTCTGCTTCCAGACCCAGCTCCTCCTCTGGCAGTGGAAGGCTCAGGCTGGGAACTGAAATTGGGGTGGAGGAGACTCTCATGCTGGAGCTCGTAGTCATTATAACTGATGTTAGTGGAGATAGTGCAGGTGCAGACACTGCTCCCACCTCCTTGCTGCAACTAGCAGCAGAAGCCTCATGCCTGGTAGAAAAGAGGGTGCATCTAAGTTGTGGGGGACAACTCAGAGCTCTCTCTCCTGCCAGAAGACCTGGCACCTGCCTTTCTAGCATGCTTCGTGTTTGGTGTGCTGGAAAATGTGTGTCTGTGTATGTATAGTGTAGTGCTTTCCTGCACAGTGATGAGACATTGCCAGGGAAAGCACAACTTTCTTTTTGTTGGGGGGGAGGGGGGAGGGGTAACAAGAACAAATAACAGGATTTTGGGGGAGGAAAGAGTTGAAAGAGATAATAATAGGGAGAGTAGGCAAGGGTAAGTGGGAAAGGATTGGCTACAACTTGGTAGGAAGGGCCTACCAAGCTGCAAGCTTCCAGATGCTGTTCTCTGCTGCTGCTTGTGCTGCAAACACAGACACAGCTGAGAAATGGCAGAGAGGAGTGCACACACAGAGCCTTATATGTTGTTTCTCCATCCCTTCCCTAGAGCACTGGGATTGGAAGGGACCTCGGGGACAGATTGCAGACACTGACCAGCTATTAATGTCAATATCAGAGCAGTTCTTCCCACCCCCCGGCCCTTTCCTAGTTTCTGTTTCCCTGCAAGCCTGGCTCGGAAACTCTGAAATTTTCCAAAATGTTTTGGATGCTTTCGTTTTGTTTTGGAGCTTTTTCTCAGTCTCCTGTTCCAATTTGGATTCGGTGTTTCAGGCACCAAAACAGGCCGAAACGCCTCCTAAACAAAACGGCTGCCAAAGCTTTGCATAGCCCTAGTACTTTGCAATGCAAGGCTGCTGCTTTTGGAAAATATTTACATTGCAAGTTCGTGTGTGAGTCAACTGATATCCAGCCATGCAGCAAGGACAGTTTGTAGAGCTGGAGATCAGTTTGACTCACCATATTATTTTTTAACTTCTTGTTCGTTTGTTTTTTTGTTGCTTGTGGAACAACTATGAATGAATTGCTTAATAAAGAGTTACAGTGGCCCTTAGGATTGCCCTGGCAGGCATCATATTGAAAAACCCAAAAGCAGGGATATTGTATACAATAGAAAATGAAATGACTTTCATTGCATTCCCATAGAAAAGAAAATTAGGACAGGCAAAGTATCTGAGAGCTGGTGTCTGCATTTGGACTGCATTTGAAAGCTTGTCTAAGTCTATCCCAACCATGCAGTTGGTCCAATAAAAGGTATCATCCACAGAAATCCTTTCCTCACAAATTTTCCTGGACTGTCACAGATATAACATCACTTTTCCTTTTTGTTGCTTTAAAACAAGGGATGACCTATGAGTGTGGGAATATAATTGTGCCACTTTTGCCTTCCTCTGCTTTCGCCCCAGATTATGCCCGCCCATCAGTCTTGTCAGGCTACAGTTAGAGTACGTGCCATGCAGGGTGGCATGTGCACTATGCTGCAAAACTCAGGCTGGGAAGAGCAGAATAGTTCTGAATCTCTGCACATTATTCCAGTACTGCTTAGCTTAATTAGGAAATGGATGAATGTGAAGGCCAGCATCTGCTAGGTTAATAAGAAAAAGTGTAAGTTAAGCCCATCTGGAGTGAAGCTGGGTGCAGCTGTAAGATGGTGGGTGGCTTATACACAAGATAGCAAATTGCCCACCGTGAATGACTGGGGGGGGGGGGGGGAGGGGGGGCAGAGATGGAGTGCTGCCACCCAGTGCCCTGTGGTGCTGCTGCTTCGCCTCTGACCCCATGTGTTCCACCACCCCCCGTGTCCAGCCCTGTGGCCGCCCCCCCCCCCCCCCCCCCCGCCACTCCTGGTGCGGCCCTGTGTGTCCCCGCCCTGCTGCCGGTCCACCCTGTGCTGGTGCTATGCTGTCAGCACCCCATGCTGCCACCTCCAAGGAGCAGAGCTGGTGTGGCAGGGCAAAGCCAGCTCCACCCCCAACATTGACGCTGTCATGGTGGCACTCCAAGACAACCAATCAGATTGCGAATAAAGCATTACAGACAGATAGATGGACCAGACTAAGGCTTTAATTCTGGTAAGGTTATATGTGAAACTATATTTGTCTGTCCAGCATGGTCCCCATCCAGAAGTATGACCACTTCATCATGGCCTGCTGTGAATAGACTGGCTTGGGAAACATGGCAGGTCAGAGCAGAAGTCCAGGAGTGAGACCAAAGTAGTTTAAAAAAAAAAAAAAATCCCATGGGGCATCTTTCTGGTACTAGATGGAGCTATTATCCTGCTGTAGTTTTATATTTCCTAGGCCCATTTGGAAAATGGGTCCCAGTCCTAAAGATGGATAGAAACCAATGTGTGGAGGAAAGACTTTGTGAAAGGTTTGTGAGAGCTATCATCAGAGTTCAGTTAGAGAGAAGAGAGTTCAGGAGTGAGAATAAGTATTTAATTCAAATGGCCAGTGTCTGTATGCAAGTCTCCATCTTCTTGCTTTTGTACATTTTGCATAGGTACCTATGATACAACACTGATGTCAATTGTCTAATTATTAGGTCAACAACCTAATTATATGGTTTCTAACAAGACCAAGGAGCAATAGCACTGGATATTAAATAGTACTGTATTACAGAACATAAAGAGATAGTTTGAGGTCGCACAAATTTCAAAGGATATTCTGGAGTATTTGAAATTGAAGACAGGAGGATAGTAAGGGTGCTATTGTGTGGAGAAGCTGCCAAAGTTTCCCCAGTATTAGTAAAGCAGAAGTGCATAGAAGGAGTTGCTTTCCTTGAAAAAAGAAATGCAAAGACTGAGATTTTAATTAACACAGGAAATCGACAGGACCACAGACTAATTTAAAAACGTACAAGGGGAAGTTGGAGTGTGCTATGGACTGAAAAGGCAGTGGCAAAATTAGCTAAAGAAACTTTTATGTAGATGTAGATAAGTAGAGGTAGATTAGTGGCTTCTTTAGGGAGAGGGCTTATATGAAAGCAAACTGTCCAATGAAAAGGGAATGAGAGATTCAGGACTAAGAAATTCAAGCTCTGTTAGATCTGCCTTGCTACCTTTCACAATGTGTAGGTCCTACAGAAGAAGTAGAGCTTCCATTTCAATTAAAAGATGATGCAGAAGAGAGAAGTCAGAGACTGAAAGGAACAGTAATCAGTTTAGTGTAGAGATTCCCTAGTAGTGTATCTTCCCTGGAGAAGTTGCACAGGTTCCAGGGCTCTTTCCTCCCTTACATTTTATTGGACAAAATTTGTTTCTGGGACTTATGGATGCAGAATACTTTGAGAGTAAACTATCGGTTTGAGGCCTAAATACATAGGCAGCTTGAAACAACAGCCATAAGGAACAAGCCCAGTGCTGGGAATTGTGTCCTAAAACACATGGCAGAGAGGATGCTGAGGGAGGTAGTTAGCTGTGTTAGTCTGAAGTCAGTCAGAAGGCCGGATAGTTATGCACCTTTATAGGCAACTAAGATACATATGTAGAGCACAAGCTTTGGGAACCCAAGTTCCCTGATAAAGAGAACTTGGGTTCACAAAAACTTGTGTTCTACAAAAGTATCTTAGTGTATAAGGGAGGATGCAACCACAGTCCCATTTTCATGTTAATAAATGAGAGCTGAGTACTTGCTCCTGGCATAGAAAAAAGGTTTAAGGGAAAACACCAATGCTGGTTCCTGTAGAGCAGAGGTGTCAAACTCATTCAGCACTGGGCCAGTCCATGAGCCAGATTGGGCCCACATACTGCCCCCCAGTGTGTTCCCCTGATGCATGGGATAGGGGCACCACATGTGGCACAGATCCCAGACCAGATGGGACAAGTGCAGTGCAGGTCCCGAAATGTGTACTGCATGCGGCACCTACTTCTTCCAGTTCAGAATCCACACAACATGCAGCAGCTGGTCCAGGACCCACACTGCACATGGTGCCCGCTCTAGCCTATCCAGAATCCACATTGCACATGGCACCTGCCTCCCTCCCACAGGTCCGGGGCACAAACAGTGCAGTCCCAAAGTGGGAAGGGGAGTATAATACTGTATGTGCTGCACTTTCCAGAGTGGGCACCATGTAAGATGTGGATCCCAGAGTGGGTACCATGTGCAGTCCAAGTGTCAGGCCCTGTGTGTGGGACTAATCTGGTGGTGTGTGTGTCAGATCAGGAACAGGGGTCAGATGAGAGGGCACTGTAGCCAGGTCCAGCCCATGGTTCATATCTTGGACACCGCTGCTGTAGAGTTAAAGGCTTAAATTGTTGTATACAAAATCTTTATTTAACAGTCCTATCTGAAATTGTAGTGAAATTTTCTGATCATGCAGCAGGCTCCCATCACATTAACATAAGGGCAAACCCATTATCAGTGCAGATCCTAGTGATCAACTTACTTTTCAATGGAGAGATCAAAATTTGTGTTGAAATGCTGGCAACAAGAATAGAAAATATAAATACTGCTTTGGATTTAATTGTACCATTTGTATCTTCATGTTGTGAGCTCTCTGAGGTAGGAATCTTTATTGTTGCATGTAGTTACGGTGCTGCATACAATGGTAGAATTCTTTCTTCTGCCCTTGCAGCAGATGGTTGAAGCAACTTATACAGAATTAATTGACAATGAGCATTATCTAGATTAGATAAGATACTATACTTTTAAGGAGGATACATAATGTTAATATTAACTCTGTAATGAGCTGCATCAGGTACAGTTCTGTGGAGCTGTTCATGAAATATTAATTCAAGAGCAACATGTACTAGGCAGGAAGAATTCTTAGATTTACTCTGGGTCTTTGTTCAAGAAATTTGTGAAACTAAGATAAAACCCCATTGAATTCATGTATTTTGCACATGTGGCACGTGGCATCTTTCACTTGCCAGGTCTGAAGAATTTATTGGGAAGTAACCAAATCAGGGTTGTACATTTTTGTACAAAACCTACATAGAAAAACCTGCATGTAGTTACAGTGCTGCATACAATGGTAGAATTCTTTCTTCTGCCCTTGCAGCAGACGGTTGAAGCAACTTATACAGAATTAATTCACAATGAACATAGGGGAGGATGAAAGTTGTTTGGAGTGATGGTCTCCGAGTGTTCTCCTGTTATCAAAGGAGCTGCTGGTGGAGTTTTGGTACTTCTTTGGGGACTGGACTTAGGCTCCTTAAGGTCTGCACCGATGGCTTAATCTACCTCTCTTTTCTGTTTGAAAGGTGAAAGAACACCAAACTAATTATTCAGTATAAATGTAGAAAGCAGGTCCAGTGACCTGCCCTGAGTGAAAGTCACCCATCAGGCAGAGGCGTAGCTGGGCATCTCAGTGTTGGGGGCAGTTGTATGATGTCCAGGGTAACGCTGGCTGCCACAGTGCCGATTAACAGTGGGGCCATTAGTTGCTACTGAGGTCACAGCTATTTTTGCACTCTTCCACAAAGGCAGTACCTAGGTAAGCTGCTCCGGTTGCCTCCCCTCAGTTATGCTGCTGCCATTAGCTTCAGGCACAAAACTAACCCTGTAATTTCTTGTAAGATATAAGGGTCACATTTGTTAAAGAAAACAAAATGGTAAGTCAGCAAAGAAACAAGCAGTTGTTAGGCTCGCCTCCTGACCCAGCAACTCAGAGAGATGCTGTGTGATGCTCGGTGAAGTGTAAACTGCAGTTTTCAAAACCACCATCAAAAGTTACGTTCAAAGTAGAAGTCTGTCTTGGATAAATGTCTTTCATTGGCGGTTTACAGTGTTATAATTTTTTCAGTACAACGAATAATATTTGCATAGAAGGACGGTGGCTATCTGAGCCTTTGGTGATGTTGTAGTCTGTGGCAGTGCTAGTCTTTTATAAGGGATCTCTCTCTCTTTTTTTTTCTGCCAGGGATATCTAGATTGGAGCAGCTTCATACAAAACTTGCTTATTTGACTCTTGATAGATGTTTCTAGCTATCTTCGTAGACTGCCTCGTTAGTCTGTTTTAGCACTCCGCAGCTCAGCAGCATAAAATCTTAATGAAGGCACATGTGTCTTTGTAATCCACCAAACCCCCTGTAACGCCTACAGTAACCATCTTCTATACAGCTGGTGTTGTTTTGCATAACAATGGCAAAGTCCTGTATTCCTTGATTTGGAATACAGGAAGTGAAGATTGATCCACTAAATATCACAGGGTTGGCCTAATGCTGGTGTATTAGTTATGTGATCCATTGATTTGTTTGTTTTTTTTTTCATGTTACGTGCATATATCCATGATTGCAAGAAACTCTTAACTTGACAAGTTTTTAAACCAGTTCCTTTTTAAAGTAGTTTCTGAATATTCTGATAGATTGCCAAAGTCATTCCATATACCTACCAAATTATTTTTTACATCTTGATTCCTTCAAGCCCCTTCCTCTCCTACTGCTCCTACCAAAATCTTTGTCTGCATATATGAATAGCCTCACAGTGGCATTACTCTTAGAGTAAAATTACACCAGGGCAATGGCGTAGAGTTTGGAGCTTCTACATGCTCTGAAAGTTTGTCTGTAAAGTTCACCAAAGATCTGGCTGCTGAATTGGCAAAATAAGAAAGGCTGGGAATTCATTGTGATGTGGAAAATACCATGAGTAGAAATGAAGTACTCAGGTGCTGTCTGAGTTCTGGCTTTTGAGAAAAGATACAGGTCCTGCACTATTTGATGCTTCTATCTTTTTTCATGTGCTGAAAATGATGATCCAGGAGTGCTTCTGAATTCCCTTTCTCTTATGAAAAAGTTGCAATTTAGGGTCAATACCTAGCAAGTATATCAGGCCATAAATGTGGCTTCATATTAGAGTTAAAATAAGTTCTTCAAAGAACCTATGAAAGTTGTAAAGGACTTTGTGATATGTGAGACGGTATAGTAATAATTAATAATATACAATTGTTTAATATATGACACAGTATTCTTTCCCATCATGCACCTTGAAGTCCTCTTGCAAGATTCCTATGTGTGTACTTGGAAACAAAGGAGCTTGAAGAGGTGATAAACTGAATGCTTTACATTCCTTAAAACTGAGCATGAGGGTTTTTTAAAGGGAGAAGGCAGGGTAGCTTTGCACCTTAGACTAAATCAGAGATGCATAATCGTTTGTAAGCAGCAGCTTACTTCATCAGCTGCTGTGAAGGGACTGCAGGAAGCAGAGCTTCTAAACAGAAACCAGAGATTAGAATACAAAGGAGACGGGACCAGGCACGGCTGGGAGAGGCAAGGTGGTCTTCCAGCTGTGTCCCCTTCTTTCTCCTTTGTATTCTACTTGGCTTTCTGTTTAGAAGCTCTGCTTCCTGGGGTCCCATCTCAGCAGCTGATGTGAAGCAAGCTGCTGCTTATGAAAGCTAATTATGCATTTCTGATTTAGTTAGCTCGTAAGATGTAAATCTACCTTGCATTCTTCCTGATTTCAGACTAATGTGGCTCTCTCTCTCCTTTTTTTTTAAGAGAGCAAGGGAGTACAGTGGCATTTTTGTTTCTGATCATCTAAATTCTAGTCCTGATTCAGGCTATACATATAAAAATAGGTTCGCTTTAATGGAAGATGCATTGTTGTGAAAAATATCAGCCATTATTATAGTTATATTCTCATTTAGGTGTCTAGCAGTTAGGAAATTCAGATGCCAAAGTTTCACAAAGAATTCTAACTCCAGTTTCCTCATTTTCAAATATATTCTTATGTCTTTGGAACTGCAGTGTTTTTGTAAGATTTTAAAATTAAGGTGCATGGATTTGAAATATTCCCTCCAGCCTAACAAATATTCTTGTCTAGGGTAGAATATAGCTAGATGAGAATCTTTAAGCTGCTTGTTAACAAAACAAGTATGCATTTTAGTCCCTAATTTGAACATCTTTTTTGGTTGAGGAATTCACAGTAGCATCCCAGTATAATGTGATGCCCCTGGATGAGTTGCTGGTATGGGGCCTTAAACCCAATAACTCTGAATTTAAAACATATACCTCTGCTACATGAGCTAAATCAGAGGTTCCTTAGCTCAAAAGCTGCAGCAGTCTCACAAATATCTTCATGTGCACTAGCTATTGGAGGGGCACCAAGTGTCTGTAGTATTAGGGCTTGGACCTGTGACATGTTTTAAAAATATTATCAGCCTTTACATTGGTGTAAACATGCAAGAGAGTGTACAGCCATATGCTGGTGTAAGCTACTTGAATGTGGGGTAGAATTGCCTCAGGAAAAATTGGGAGCAAAGCTACATTGGTATAACTTACAGCAGTGTAAATTCATTGTATCCCCAGTTACCTCTGGGCCACAGATTCCTTGTAAACCAGGGGTATCAAACTCATCTGGCCCTGTGGGCTGGATGGGGAGCACAGGGTTAGTCTGCCAGCTGAATTTGCAGACAACAGGACCAGTCTACAAATTGGACGCATGGACTAGCCCCATGCACCAGAGCCAGCATACAGGGCCAGTCTGGCTCAGCATACAGCATGTGCCCTGGTGTGTACAGTGCATGCCAGCACCAGCCTGGGACTTGCATGTGGAGCCAGCTGGTTTTGGGGCCAGTCCAGATTGGGCCTGCAGACTGTCCCTATGCACCAGAGCCTGCATGCAGGGCCAGTCTAGCAGGATGCTGTGTGCAGTATACACGCCAGGTCCAGTCCTGCATGCTATATGCAGCACATGCATGGGGCACATGCTGCATGAACACCAGCATCAGACTGGCTCAGAGATGGTTTGTGGGCCCAGTTTGGCCCCGGAGTCATTGCACAGTGCCAATCCAGTCCAGTGTGGTCACCGCATGCAGCATGCACCAGACAGGGTCCATGTGCAGTGCATGGGGTCAGAGCCAGTACAGTGTTGGTCAGAGGGTCCAAGGGTCAGGTCTAGCCCTTGGGCTATATCTTTGACACCCTTGCTATAGGCAGCAAAGCTATTACCTCAGGGACGGGCAATTATTTTGAGCGGAGGGCCACTTACTGAGTTTTGGCAAGCCATCGAGGGCCACATGACAGGCAGCCAGGGGCAGGCAGATAAATATTTATTTTCTAAATTGGGGGGGGGGGGGGGGGGGGGCCACGGGCTGGATAGAATGACCTGGCAGGCTGTATCTGGCCCGTGGGCCACATTTTGCCCATCCCTGTATTACCTGTTCTCTCTGCCACCATGTGATGAGGGACTGTATTAATACCTACTGTATGCAGCTATCATTGAAGACCTGGTCATCTCTGGCTGCTGACAGATGTGGGGGGAAAAAACAAAACAAAATGGCACTCTACTTCCAGCTTGGCGCACCCCCACATCGAGCGCAATGCATGCCCAGAAGAGGAACTGCATCAGTTTGAAACAGCTCACCCAGCATCTGTATAGATCATGCGGTTCAGAAAGAGAAAAGTGCCAAAGAGCCCCGCTGAAGCGCACAATCTGTACAGATTCTGGGGAGCCAGGTCAAACTGATGCAGTTCCTCTTCTGGTAAAGAGCCCTTTTTTTGGTTTTGTTTTCACATCAGGCACCTGGTGTGATTTACATTGATGCAAATTGCACTTGGGTCAATGTGTTGTGCATCTAGGCTTCTAGTGTGGGTTACATAGGTGTTCCTTCCTAAAGAGACCTGTCAAGATTTGTAGGATTCAGTCTTGACATACATAGGGTTGTAAGGTAAAGGAAAAAGCCCCAGTATATCTAGTTTTAAAAGAACAACCTATTTCTTTCTAACTAAAGTTGAGAAATTAAAATCAAATCCAACCTGTAACTGTTGATGAGTCTCACATCTGCTTTTGTAGCAATGTTGAAATACAAAGCCTGGAGCTCTATTGGTGATTGTTGCTGATATAATAAGGTCCTAATCCAAATAAGCATTAAAGTATGTGCTTAACTTTAAGCATGCAGACTGTGCTATTGATGTCAGTAGGACTACTCACATGTCTACGGGCTATTGTGAAGGAAGCCTAAAATGTTTTGGTGTGTTAAGTTGCTGCATGTAACAAAGCTTATTTTAATGAACTATGGTCAAGCTAACTTTATCTCTGTGAAAGTTGTTTGGCAGTATAAAGTAATATCTAGCAAAAAGGAGGTGTTCAATGGAAATTCCAAATCTGTGATTTATTATAGAAACTGGGTAGAGTCAGGGGGGAAAAAGTATTAAAACCTGTAGCAGACAAGCATGTGGTTTTGAACTCCAGTAGCCATTATTCATGGCAACTCAGTTAAAATGCTGGAGATGCAGCTTTTGGAATGAAACTGTTTTGATTAATTACGCCTCAAAAGGCAGAGACCAGCTTTTTTTTTTCTATACTAACCTTCAGTAATTAACTTTGAATGTAAAGTCATTTAGGAGCTGTTGGGCTAATTGACTGAAACAGTGTAATGGGAATGTATATGTGAGAAGCACAGTTGGTTTTGAATAATGTAAGAGAAGTAGTCAACCGTAAAATTGGTTACGAGTCATATCCAATCTCCTGGTATAGCTGCAATCTCTGGATTTTGGAAAGTGTTTGATACATAGTGTAGTTAAACTGCTGCAAACGGCGTCAAGCTTGGGGAAACACAAGGGTTTCTTTTCATTGGAGACTGTTCTTACTTATTCTGCTTTCAGATAAATGCCCTTGATGGTGACTACGTGTCTCTGTATAAATGATTTGTCCTTTTTGCTCCTGGCTTCTCTCCCCTTTTTCTCCTTTCTCCCAGGTGTGATTATGTAAAAGTAATTGTTCAAACACAGTCTTTTCCTCCTGGAGCATCACCAGTTCAGAGACTGTAGAAAACAGGTTTCTCTGGGATGGGTAGAAATTGCATGGGGAGGGGAGAAGACTCAGGATGTGGTGCTTGTTTTGTTGTTATATTTTTTTCTTTTTAATTAATAAAACTTCCTAGAAACTTGCTACTTCAGTGCTCTCCAGTGAGACTGCAGTATTTCACTCATGACTGTCCAAAGTCCTGAGTTCACTGGTCTCTCCAAACCATGTGCATCTCTGTTCATTTCTTGACACTTGTGCTTTTTTTTTTTTAATTGGGAGCAGCAAGGGGGTGGTTCTGGTGAAAGAAATATGGCACTGGATGCCTGCTGCCCACTATACTTCACTACTTGATCTTGTAGCATGGGCCAACGAGGTCTATGGAAGTGGCCAAAAGAGCAACTGCAGTAGAAACCAATACTCTTAAAGCCACTAGTCTGCTGCCTCAGTAGGTTGTATGCAATTGGAACAACTGCATTGGTCCAATGCAATTGGAACAACGGCATGTCCCGAAAGGGGATGGATGCATTGGTTCAGTTCAGTTGGTGCAGACACTTGTGTGGGCACCTGTTTCAGTATGAGGGATTTATTTTGGCTTAGCATAAGCTCGTTCCCATTGAATTCTACATTAAAATGAAATGAGCCTAGTTTAAGTTGAAATAAGTCTTTGTGAAACTCTTTGAACCATTGGTAAATATAATGCAATTTAAAATTGCATCTTAAGCTAAACAAGTGCAGTTCAGCACGTGGACACGGTAGGCACGTCTACACGTGCCCCTATGGCACCATTGTTACTGCGATGTCATTTAGTACTTCCTTTTTGAAGTACTAAATGATGGTGCAGTAACAGCCTGTACTGCACTTTTTAGCCGCTACATCACTGCAGCAACCCGCTATACTGAGGGAACTTGTTGCTATGGCGACATGGCTGCAGTGTCACGGTTTGTGCCCGCAGACACTATGTTGCCATAGTGTCATGTGTAGATGTGCCTAGTGGCAGTTACTCAGTGTAGTCCTTACCTTGGTGCCTTATTTCATCCATACAAGGAATGGTACTTTCTGACAAGTTTTAACTTCCCAATTTACTACCCCCTCTTACTTTTAACTGATTATCAGTTTGTTTTAAAGAGACTGCTTAGCTGTCATCTGCAGGAAATATGCCAAATAAAATCTCATTGTGGTTTGTCTCTGCTTATTTAAGTGAAGTAGCAATGAAGCAGGGAATAAATTGTCTGTGAAGGTAGTGGGAATGCCGTATGTTATGCAAAAATGAGTTTGTGAACTGAAGATTAGTTCCTCCTCCTGGAAAAATACTTTTTTTAAAAGAAGAACTGATGTGTACAACAATGAGTGGATCTAGAATTTTGAAAAGGGGGGCACAGATGTTCTAGTGTGTCATCATCACATATAACATGATACATATTTTTTTCAAGTTAAAGAGAAACAAAAAGCTTTATTAATAAGCCAGAAGCCTAGAGCTATATTTTTCATTTTAAGATCCAAGCAAAACAAAAAATAACTTTATTGGACTCTGCACAACTTTGCTAAATTGTATATTCAATTTAAAAAACACAAGAAACTGGGCAAAATATAGTCAGAATAGTCAAAAGATACTGTGTCCTTTGTCCTGTGGTCATTATACTTGCCGTATTCGCTCAAATATAAGACGACCCTAATTATAAGATGACCCCCCAATAATTAATTCTATGGAAAATTTATAAATTTGATATAATTTTCTAGGCATAGAATCTAATTGGATATTTGTCTTGATTTTTTTTCCCCCCCCTCCCACTGCTACAGCAGGGAAAATAAATCTGGGTGGGGGTCAGGTAGTCCCTTTGCCCTCTGACTCCCCCCAAATTCTTCTCTCTTCAGCCCCTTCCCCCCCTTCCTTACTGTCAAACCTGGCTATCCCCTTAAGGGCCAAAAAAAAGTTTCCCATCAGCATGTTTGCCCAATGTGGGCCGTATACTTTATTGCTATGCTCAGGGTTGACTGCATGTAATCAACTTCGTAGTTGGTTTCCATTACTGAGCGTATGCTGCTTTTAGCCGCTGTTCAAAGATAGACAATGTAGTTAGTGAGGTTACATTTGCATGGGAATGTAAGAAGAGGGGTTCTTTTCTGCACGTTGATGGTGTGGGAGAGGACTCGTAATTGTTCATCTCTAATTCAGATCTGTAAAACAAAATCAGGCTTTCTTAAACATCTTGACAGTGCCTCCAACATTTCACTGTCATTCATTACTACACCTGAATTAATATGACCACAGCTCAATTAAGGTTTTTAGCTAGAGCTCGGCAGATCTCTGAAATAGCCGTTCCTGGCGGCTGCCTTTTCTAACAGACAGCAGCATTGCAGAAGAAAGGATAGTTTGAATAGTGGAAAATTAAGACCATTAAAAAGGAGAGTTGTTAACACCTTTGGAGTGAAGAGAGATTAGGAGGAACCTGTTAGATTAAAATGTGCCTTCAAGTCAATTAATGCCTTCAGTGCTTCCTGAATAGAAATTCTGCTTCCCTTCCAAGACAGTTGGTTTTAAAGTTTGGGTGGAATAGGAATCAAAGCGGGGTGCAGCTGCAACACTGTATTTCCACACCTCCCTCCCCCCCGATGCGCCTTTGAGTACAATCTTGGTGGAAAGGAAGGTAAACTGTTGTACTGGGATTTGTACATTGAAACCATTTGTTCCAGCGTTGCTGCAGACTGCTGTGAAAAAAGGTCAGTTAATCTTTGTGTGTCCCAGATCCTAATTTGTAAAATGGGGACAATGGTCTTTTCTCCCCTCCTTTGACTTTATCTGTTAGGATTATAAGAATTTGGGGGCAGTGAATCTTTCTTAGAGTTTTGTTAGATCACAGCCCTAGATGATATACCCAGTGACCTACCTATGGATATTGTATGGAGAGAAGAAGAATCCAGAGTACCACAGACATAAATATATCCACAGTAGCTTCACATGAATACAAATTGTCATCGGTATGAGTAAAGCTGATGCAATAGAGTTCGTGTTGAGCACTGCAAGACTTTGATGTTTTCATCTGTGCAGGTATAAAAGGATATTTTTTTCATGAAAGAACTTGAATCTAACATGCCTTCTGGAACTGTTTTGTTTAGTATTTGACAAGATAACTTGTCTTCTGGAAAAGACATTTCAAAAGGAATTATTTACAAAAAAAATTCTAAAATTACACTCATGGGAGCAAATGTGCTCTTGGTTATTTTAAATAGCAGCCGGTACTTTAATAGGAATACCAGGTCTGGATTAAAAAAAAAGTGAAAGGTAGATCAAATTTTAGTTTATAGCAACAATTTTGAGCATTCTTTCTGTCATCTGATCACATGGTGTTCATGGTAAAAGCTGAATCCAAGACCCCTGCTGTCCAAAAGGACTTGACCAGCTTAAGCCTTTGTCCTCCCCACAACCTGTATTCTGTTTTGCTCAAAAAGGTTGTGGTTTTGACACTGAAGCACTAGTCTGAGTGGTGGGACCCACCCCAGCTATAATCCCAATTCTAACACTTAGCTCACTGTGTGGCCATGGATAAATCACCGGTGCATGCCTCAACTTTCAAATGTATGAAATGGGAATTGTTCCCTGCTCACCTCTCAGTGGTCATATAAGACTTGGTTAATGTTTGCAAAGCACTTTTTTATGGACAAAAGAAGCTCAGTAAAAGAGATCCCTGTTCTTTACTTTTTGGAAATCTCAGGGGGACATATTTAGTAGTATATTGTCCATGGCATCTTATTGGCTGAGCATTGACTATGAGGCTTATTTTAAAGGGAAGAATTTTTACAGTCCTCTGAAGTTATGCTTGAAGGCTCATTTCAGCTGCCTGTGCCTTTTTCCAGTTTCTGAACCCTTTTTATCTGATTCTTGCCTAGCCCAGGAGAGGTTTCTTATAGGGGTGCACTGATATATCAGTTAGCTATTGGAATGGCACCAATAAAAGGAAAAATGGCATTATTGGCTTTTTTTGGTTGTTGTAGCCATAATTACGGCTGCGTGCCTATAGTGCCCTGGTAAATGTAGTCTGGTCCCTGTGTCCCGCAGCCAACCTGAGCCTGTGGCAGACTACAGGTCCCAGCAAACAGGGGTGGGGCTAGGGGTAGGGGTTGCTGGGGAGTGGTCACAGGCACCACACTCAGCAACAAAGGGACCATTATCAGCTCCTGCTGTTGCTGCCATGGCAGTGCCATGTGCATAAGGGACATGAGCACTGTGGCTATTGCAGTGACATTGGGCTGTGCATGGGAGGGGTAAGGCACTGCCTGAGGGGACAGTCTGCTTCGCTGGGCACCAGGCACCTTTGCAAAAGCAGCTTTTCCCTTGGTGGCTTCAGGTGGCTTCAGGTGTGTGAGGCCTGCTGAGGCAGCGGCATGCTTTGAGGCTCCAAACGTGCCTGGCACAAGGGTCCACTCCACCCGCCCGGGACAGCAGCATGGGTTGTGCAGGGAGTGAGGAACCATGGGCAAGGGGGCAATGTGTGTGGGAATAAGGTGGTTACTGCCTTCCTCATCAAGGGCCAGAGCAGGTAGGAGGCTAACAGGCTGTTGAAGCTGTAGTGTTTGTGTAAGCCTGTTGGCTTAGCTTTGAGAAATCAGTTGGGCACCATGCTCCTTCCATATGATAATGTAGGGTAGAGGTTGGCAACGTATCTCCTATGGGCTGGATGTGGTGTGCAGTGAGGGCAGGGGGGCACTTTGACAGTGTTTCAGGGGCATGGGCTTCACATGGAGCTGCACCCACCCCTCGGGGGGGCATTGGGGAGAAGAAGCGGCAGGGAAAACTGCTGCAGTAGTGGTTGCAGTGGAGTCCTTGCCCACCTCAGATCCGAGCCAGGTTGTTTCAGCCTGCAAGTCTGAAAAGTTGTAGACAGCTGGTGTAGGATGCACACAGAAGAAACTGATCTGTCTACACAGATGGTTTTTAGTGACCTGTGCTACAGTAGTATTTGAACGCCTACCATTAGTTAGTGAACATCAGGCTTTTCTTCTCTATTACCAACGAAGAAGGCTAGAATTTATTTTTATTTCTGAAACAAATTAATCTGTGAGAACAAGGCTATTATTGTGGGAAAGACTTGGTGTGGAGAGAGGTGTTTTTATATTTGGCACTGAATAGGGCAAGAATAGTGACAGCCCGTATTTCTTCTGGCTGGAAATTCCATCTTTTTGCTCCAGAAAGGGAAATACCATACAAAAAAGTGCTATGTTAAAAAGGCAGTAAGGTTTAAAGCATTCAGAGCCCAAAAGTGAGGAAGCGAGAATAAAAATTTAAGTTGCTCTAGCAATACTCTTTCACATTTCTAAACAGTGTACTGTTTTTTTAGTGCATGACACTAGATTGTTTGGTGCACAAGATAGTTGGCCATTGAGAATTTTTCCCTATTTTGTGGCTGCAGGAGGGGAGGATAAAAGTTTAAAAACATATGAAAATGATACTTTACTGGAGTTTTGCTGGGGAAAAAAACATGTTGTATGTCTCCGGCTCATGTAAACCTGTTGTTTCTTTGTGCTAAATGAAACTATCCATTTGTGCTACTTGTGCAACTGGCATCCTTTTGTGCAAGGGGACCATAAGATGGGTGACAGCTCTTTATTTGGGGAGACAGAGAACTGTTCATTGTTGTGACCTTACCTTCTGTGGTACCTGCAAATTCAGCTGCTGCTGTTTGAGAGCATGCCTCTGGTTTCTTCCCCTTCAGAGATGATGACAGAAGGCATGAAATATCAGGAAATAAGGACTGACCTGTAGGTTTAATACCAAAGGGAAATATAGTCTCCATCCTGTTTTGGTCCTGCACCTGGAATTTTAAAAATGAGCTAAACAGGTGAAATCCAGGCCACAGGAATATAGTTCAGCCATTTTGCAAGTCAGCTATCCACTACCTTCTCCATATATTTTCAATTCCACGTTGGTCCTGTTTCAACATGATAATCAAGCACATGCCAAAATCTGTTTACTTACTGACTCCATTGGGAGACCCCTTGATTAATTTTCCTCCTGATGTGGGGCTTTAGTAACAAAACTTGGAGCTACTACACTTAATTTACTGATGGACTACACTTAAATAGAAGCTTCATTAGCTTACCTCTAGGCTAATAAACTTTGGTTACTGAGGCATTGACTTGATTGCTTGGTAGTTGCTTGGAAGAGACACGTGCTTGGGTTCTTACTGATAAATCTTCAGTTGCATTTGATCTGCTCTAGAGAATGTTTACTATAGCAAAATATGAGGAAATTTAGGGCCAGTGTTGGTCTGTCCTATCCATGTACTTTAAAATTTGCTTGAATGTAGACAAATGCTGGCAAAACCCAGTGAGAAGATAAGACACTTGATTTGCACTCACCCTAAACATGTTGCATACTGGGTCCTTGAAGGATATCACCCTAGTAATTTACTCCCTATTTAATGGGAGTATGGATTGCTGATAGATCCTTCTATTGGTTGCTCAGTGACCAATGTCATAAAAATGGCTTATTTTCATTATCTCCTCAACTATGTCTAAGCACTTTAGAAATCAGGGTTGTTTTATAATTATTATTCTTTTATTACTTGAATGTTAATTGTTTCTACAGAGCCTGGCAAATATTACCATGCTCTTACCTCCCAGCTGGACTCCACGTGGGAAGCAGAGCTCCTGTTATCCCAAAGCTGAAAGCAAAGCGGGAAAAAATCTCATGTCAGAGTACTGTACATTAAAAGCACTGATTTTAATATCTCAGGTCTTTAAATGTTATTGGATTGTCTGGGGTATTAAATTATCAGCTTTGAATGATTGTTTGAAAAATATTTACCCTTGATTGAATCTTACAAGCTATATGCAGTCAGTCAGGTGGAGTTTTTTAAGGTTAAAGTTGCACAGTTTTGTATAGCTGTAGGATTTGATACTCTGTAAAATTAACATTCAGATATTTTCAAGATTGATATTCAGGAAAGCCTAATGGGACTCGTAGCTAGTTAGTTTTTCATTGTAAAACGAAAATGATACTTAAGGGTCAGATTTGGAAAAGAATACAGCTTTGATTTAAGCATCACAATATAATGGTCATGATTTTTCAAATGCTCAGCCTCCATTGAGAAGAATGGATGATGTGGGTGCTGAGCCCTTTAAAAATCCAGCTGTCTTATTTAGGGACTTCTGGTCTTGCCTGCACAGCAATGTTTTAATGTGGATGTTCTTTTTAAGAGGTGCACATTAGCTTAAATTAGTTCCTGACTAACTGATGCTCGCCATGTTATGACTGTTCATAGTCAGTAGGGCCCTCATGTACACAAAAGCTGGATGAGGGCCATGTTTTTATAAGAATTAGACACCCTAGAATGAGTTGGGAGTTGTCAGAGCAAAGCTTAGTGGTTGAGTGCCTCGGCACAGTGGAACTTTCTAGCATGAGGCACGGTGAGATTTTGTACGAGGGAATTTCTCGGCACGGTGGAGATTATTGGCTGGTTCTAAATTATTTCTACGTGGCGACTAGCAATTGGCTTGCTAACCGTATAAAAGGTTGGAGCGGTTTCCGCCCAAGTTGGAGAACTCTGCGCCCATCTTGGAGTGAACGTGGTAGACATCAACCGCTGACGACTCCCTGTCGCCGACTGACCGCGACGTACCCCCATGTCCTGCATGCTCATGTTTAGAAAGATATCTCGTTGAATAAGAGCTCCTCGATTAAACTGTAACTGAAGTTTGAAGTTAACTGTCTTCCTACGCTGTACATCTCAACAGTGTAAGTAAAGCCATCTTTGTTTGAACCAGTACGCGTTTGTGCCTAATTCTACTCCAGCGGTTGAAAGTACCCATCTGTATGTGCTGGGTTTGTGGCCACAACCCAGCCGACCCTTTCCTGGATCCCCCTCGGCCCCCACGTGGTGTCATGAACAGGATCAGGATCAAGATTTGGGGACAGGATCAGGATTGGGATTTGGGGAAGACCCGATGGAGTCAGAATTAGTTAGAGGCTGCCCCTGGAGTAGTGGGAGACGCCACGTGTTGAACGCTGCAGAACTAGGTACCCACATCACCTATCATCAGGCGGGCGGAATAAGTGAAAGGTGCGTCAGCAGCTACCTTTCGCTGAAGGGGGAAGAAGAAGATTCAGAAGAATGGGAAGCACATCTACACCCCGGAGCGTTCGGGTGTGTGATGAGCAGTGAGCGGGTCTTGTTTAAGCCCTGGGAGGAAGGGGGCACCGCATCTTTCGCCAGATTCGAACCGAGCAAAGCGAGCCCGACCCTCAGCCAGGAGTTTGCCCACTGTAGGCAACTCGTGCGGGAGGGTGAAGAACCGGCGCCGACCGACTGGTTCAGTCCCCCAGCCCTAGCATTTGGGTTGAAGGGCTGCGAGGTTCTTTCCGAGCTTTGCGAAGGTCTAGAGGCGGAGGAACACGCCACGGACAAGGGGAGAATGTTGAGTGTACTGTTCCGCACCGTAACGACTTTGCTGCGGTAGAATGCAGATTTGGAGGCCCAGCTGCTCGCAGCCGGTCAGGCGGTTAAAGAAGCAGCAG
This sequence comes from Alligator mississippiensis, assembly GCF_030867095.1. Classification (NCBI taxonomy): domain Eukaryota; kingdom Metazoa; phylum Chordata; order Crocodylia; family Alligatoridae; genus Alligator; species Alligator mississippiensis. Next base: position 181,574,976 of record NC_081825.1, on the reverse strand, counting down.
AAGAGAAAAGCCCCGAGTCGACGCCACTCCAAGATGGCGCCGAGGAAGGAGCGAGCTGCCCGGAGAACCTGGAAGAGAAGGGCGGAGCTTCGGGAGAATCGGCTGGAATCCACCCAGCAACCCCGCCCACCGAGGTGACGTCGCTCCTGGCAGCCCCGCCTCCTTACCACGGGGAGGGGGCACCGAGTGAAGGGTTACATCTGCCCATCCTACCAGATGCAGCAACAGCTCTGACAGCAGCTTGTTCTGCAGCGACGGTCAGCCGAGTGACTAATGCACAGGGTACAGTTCGCACCACATATCGCGCCCGCACTTGGACCGAGTTACAGGAACTGTGTAAAGAATCAAGGATAAAGCCTGAAGAGACTCTAGCCGTGTGGTTAGGACGTCTGGTCATGGGATTCGGGTCCGACTTGTTAGACTTAGAAGAGGCTAGTTTCCTAACCCGACAAGCCTCGTGGAGTGGAGGGCACACCACCGACATAGACCTAGTGACGTGCAATGTTCATTGGCCCATTCCACTTCCAGCGCTTGTCGCGGGCCAGGTCGATCACAAATCCCACGTGTGGCACGACGGCCGTCCATCGAGGGTCAGTGCAGAACAGATTCTGCTGGCAATAATAGGAAGCTCATATTGTTCCTGGAACTCCCGAGCGCACGCTTTGGGACTAACACCACCCCAACAGCGAGGGCCATGGCCTCACCGCCACCTGCGAAACCCGGGAACTGTTCCGGTGACTTTCAATAGCGTAGAAGCCTGTGTTGAAATTTATGGAGGAAGAAATGCCACCATCCTTTGAATGCTCCTCAACCCACTAGCTGGCCAACCTGTGAGTAATCTTTTGCGACAGCTCCCGAAGTTACAGGCCTTCATGAAGTCAGACACGGGAACCTCTAGCGACTTGGAGTGAACATGGCAACCGCCGCAAAGAACGCCAGAGGAGAGGATCGTGTTTGGATTCCTCCTGCATCATTCTAGGCTCACGAAGTGACAGCTACAAATCCTGGGAGACGCGGGCCAATGGCAACTGGCCTATGAACTAGGGTTCCAGTATTCAAGAGAGTCAGACGATGACTCTGGGTCGTCCTCATCTCGCTGTGCACGGATGGTGCATCTGCAGGTGTGTGAGAGCTGTCCACAGCCAAGTCGTGTCCGAGCACCTGTATCGTGTACTTTGGAGAAAGTGGGAAGCCGCGAGAAAAATCTGATTGGCTGTTATAGATATTGTAATATAAGTTAATTAACTGTTCAAAGAATTCTTTCTTTGCAGTGTTTTGTCCGAGGCTCGAGATACGTGTCAGAGGTGGACCCAGAGAGAGAGGTGGAGAAGACGCAGAAGCCTGACTTCGCCATGACACCTATCGAACTCCTCGTGATTGAGCTTTTTGTAACCAATGTACTTATGTGTGTTTGTGTTTGTATTGGTTATTATTTGATTCGATCCGTTGAGGACGAACTTTTTTCGTTGTATGTTTTTGTATATAGCCAGCTACCTCATGAAACCCCCCGAGAGGAGCGACGATTTAGATGACGTGCATGTGCTTCAATTTCCAGCTGTGCCATCGGCAAGGGGGCATGTCAGAGTAAAGCTTAGTGGTTGAGTGCCTCGGCACAGTGGAACTTTCTAGCACAAGGCACGGTGAGATTTTGTACAAGGGAATTTCTCGGCACGGTGGAGATTATTGGCCAGTTCTAAATTATTCCTACATGGCGACTAGCAATTGGCTCGCTAGCCGTATAAAAGGTTGGAGCGGTTTCCGCCCAAGTTGGAGAACTCCGCGCCCATCTCGGAGCGAATGTGGCGGACTGATCAACCGCTGACGACTCCCCGTCACCGACCGACCACGACATACCCCCATGTCCTGCATGCTCGTGTTTAGAAAGATATCTCGTTGAATAAGAGCTCCTCGATTAAACTGTAACTGAAGTTTGAAGTTAACTGTCTTCCTACGCTGTACATCTCAACAGTGTAAGTAAAGCCATCTTTGTTTGAACCAGTACGCGTTTGTGCCTAATTCTACTCCAGTGGTCGAAAGTACCCATCTGTACATGCCGGGTTTGTGGCCACAACCCAGCCAACCCTTTCCTGGATCCCCCTCAGCCCCCACAGGAGTCACATTTGTGAATACAATTCCTAGCTGTGCTAGTGACTTTGTCTTCTGGAGGTAACTTGTTTCATCTTTTGTCTCTTTATCCTTTAAAAATGAAGGTATGGCAAGGAGAATTGTTGCATACAGTACTTTGCAAATGCTGCCTGTGAACAGTTAAAAATAATTTCCAATTTCTTTATTATTCTTTGTCCACATGGATTTTTTTCCTCTGCTGAACCCTGCTCCTGCGATTTCTCACAAGTACTAAAGCTTTGCTGTTTCACTGAAAGAAACTCGTTTCAGGAGTTTCAATAGGAGACTGTAATGTTCCTTTCTTTAGCAGATCCATGGGTTATTTCGAATGTAGGCGTGAAGCTGTTGGCTTGGTCTTGCCAACTGTGATCCCGTTGGGGGGAAAGTTGTTTTATTTTTTTTCCAGTTTTCATCTTGTGTATCTCGTTCATGTTCCAATAGCATATTCACGTCCCTTAACAGTAAAAAGTTGTCAATTTGTTACCACAAGCTGTCCATGTTACTTAAAAGTATTTTCTTCACTTATTCTTTTGCTTGTGAATTTTAGGCTTCTAGATATACTACCTGCTCCTTCCCTTTTCCCTCCCCCTTCACTTCTTTTGGCACAGTTATTTGGTTAGCTACGGTACCAGTAGTAAAAGACCCTCTCAGTTGGCTGCTTTTCCACACTGCTTAACTAGATTTGTGAGCTTGTCAGTCTCCTAGAATGCCTGAGGATTTCTGAGCTTGTTTCACAGTCCTCTGCTGACCTATTTTAATGTCCAGACTCTTCCGATAAACTCTTCTTTTAATGTTATTGTTCCACTGGAGTTTGCTAGTACTGCTTTTTAGCTAAGCTTATGTCAGTGTTTCCATAATAACCTCCTGTCCTCCCCTTCCCCCCTCCTACCTACCCCCCACCTTCAACATGCCAGGCTTAATAGCTTGGCCAGAAAAATGCTATTTTGGACTGAACCTTGGTATACAGTGTCTCAACCAGGGTACTATTTGTACTTAATTTGTTTTGAGCTGGCTTTGGCATTCTCCTTTATCAGACATAGAAAGTTTAAAAAGAAAAAAAAGCACACAGTGGGTGCTTCTATACATGCAGTTAATGCAAAGCGATAAACTCTGGAGCAGTTTTTAAGCTGGAGTATGCTGGTCCTGGCTGCACAGCAGCACTTTGAGATGGGGCAGAGCAGCCCGGGCTGGCAACAGGCTCAGATGGGGGGGTCAGCCCCGGGCTCTGGTTGGTGGTGTTGGACAGCAAGAGTGCCAGACGTGCAGAGCTGTGTGCTTAGGCAGCAGACAGGGGTCTGGCCTGCTGCTGCCTGCACTGACCAGGTGCAATTTCTGCCTGTGGTTGCCATCTACACGAGCATTTGATTACAGATTATTACTATGCCTTAAGATAGTACTGTCCCTGACAGTCCCTGCCCCTGCCCCTGTCCTTGACAGTACTATCTTATGGTTAGGGACCTACCAAATTCATGGTGGAAGTAGAGAGCACAGTGGCTCCTTCAATCTTGCATGTTCCCACGCATGCATCACGCCCCTTGCTTCCCCCTTCTACTGATTAGTGGAGGGCCCTGCTGCCCCCTCCTGATCAGCAGGAAAGCTAGAACTGAAGTTTTAAACATGGTGCCATTTTTGCCTCCTTGCCAGTCAGCTGCAAACAGCGGGGCCATCCAGGGCCCTTCAGCCAATCAGCGGCAGGAGGCATATTTAAAACCTTAATTTTCGCCTCCCCGCTGATCAGCTGCAAGCAGGACCCCTCCACCAATCAGCAGGTGGATGATGGGAGTGTCGGGGAACCTGCAAGATTAAAGGAGTCACAATGCACCCCACTTTCACTGTGAATTCAGTAGCTCCCTACTTATAGTGGAGCTAATTAGTTTACTGCACCCTAGTACTGGCGCATGTATAAATGGTGATCTTTTACTGTGGAGCTAATTGGTCAGCTCCACAATAAAGCACATGTGTAAATGAACCCAGTGTAACCTAAATCTATGCTTCTAGGAAAGTTCTAAAAGCTGAGAGTTTGTGGCCTGGTTATTGTGACATCTCTGCAGTAGTTCATGGGATTATTTCTTACAAAAAATATAGAAAGAACAGTCAAGGTATTATATTGGGTGCCAAGTGGTTAGAGCATTATTAGCCTGGGACTCTAGAGACCTAGGTTCAGTTTCCATCTCTTCCTCAGACTTCCCGTATAATTTTAATCAATCATTCTAATATGTCTGTGCTTCAGTCCGCATTTTACAAATGGGAACTTTCAGCTACACTTCCCTATTTCCTAGGGATGTTGGAAGAATAAGCGTACCATTTACACAAATGCTTCAACATTATGGTAATAAAGTCTGTGTAAATATGTGATTGATTTCTTTCTTTAAGAGCACCTGCTAGACGTTTTCTGAGCCTCTGTTCCTAATACTTCACGTTTTATATTCATATTTAATGCAGATATACAAAAATAATAGTAACTGCACTGTACAACTGAACTTGGTATTACATGGCATGTTTTATATACCAAGTTTATAAACACACAGGATGAAGTGTCCAAAGGACCAAGTGTCCAACAGACCAAAAACAGTACCTTGCAGAAATGCTCTGAACATGAATATTGTTCTGCCTGTTGACTGAGTTGAATTCATTTTGGTACGTGTCCACAGACACTGCCAGACATTTGTTGCAGGTTTCTATTACCCTTGGGCCATGTTGTGCTGTCGGGTATGTCTGTGTTGAACTCCCACTTGAATTGTGGATTTATGCAACTCCTGTTGAACTCTGCTGAAGTTGCACACTTATGGCTGAAGACTGAATTTGAATCTAGTTACAAATTACTGTTTAAACTAGTTTAAACTTTTTTTTGTTTGTTTGTTTTTTTTGCAGCCATATGGCTTTCTGTGTGGAGTAAATGGTGGCAGCTTTCCCCCCCCCCACCTATAAAGTTATATACATGGGCCAGGTGTTCCTACTGTGGAAGTACACATCATTTCATAGAATGCTACCAAAATTGAGGTCAGAGACACTCAATCTGCTACCTCTTTGATATAAAAGAAGAGGCTGCTGCTGGTAGAATGTACTTCATCAGGGCCCCTTGGCTTTGGGGCTGATTGCTCCACTTCCTCTGAATTTGTAGATCTTCAGGGAAGGCTGCAAACTAATGACATTAGGGGTAGGGAGGAGGAGATGTCGCTCATGGACAGTTCTTAGGGAGGGATTGGGGATTTTTGCTTCCTCTTGTTTTCTCCCTTCAGTGGTGAGGTTTAAATAGCGTGACTGTACATGCAGGATATTGCCATTGGTTTTTTCTTTTGGTTTTTGCTTTTCAGTAATTTAATTTACACTTGGATCTATAGGTAGGGCTCTATTGAACTCAAGACAGCTGCTGGCTGATTTTGCTTGCAAATCAGGGATGGGCAACCATTTTTGTGACACTGACAGGGGCTGCTGCCCTCATCAAGGGCCCTGCCTCCTCACTGCTGTAGCGGCTGGGCAGGGGCATGGCCAGACACAGGCTGGCAGGGCCCCTTAGGTGGGAGCAGGGACAGGGATTATTCCCCCTCCCTCCAGCATTTGGTGGAGGGGACAGGAGGGGTCTTATTCCACAGCTTGCCCCAATAACCCCTCTCTCTGCTCCCACTGCCTCAGGGGCCACGTCAGACTGCCATTGCAGCAGCGAGGGGGAGCGCCCGACAGACTGGACTCAGGTCCCTGCCGGTGGGACAAAGAGTGGGGAATTAAACCGTTCTCTGGCCAGTTCAGCCCAGGCTGGCCACACCCATCCCCCCAGCACAGCTTCCCTACAGCCGAGGGCACTCTCTAGCACCCCCTGGCGCCTGGCCTTAGCAACTGCAGACATGTACCTGCAATTCCTCAGTTCAGAGGGAATGTCTGTACTGTTACAAACCAATTCAGCCTAGGCAGGCTAGACTAACCAGCAAAGATTTAATCAATTCAGGCTCTGGCTTTTTGAATGTCCATCCGTGGCCCAAGGCACCAGTGAAACGTCATCTAGAATACCATGGACAGTTCTAGTCATCCATGTAAAGGAGATATGTAAATTCAGATTTGAATGGGTGCAGAGCAGGGCTACATGGATAGATGGTGAACAGAGAGTCTATCATGTGAGAAGACCCATAAAAGTGTGGCTTGCTTAACTTGGTATAAAGGATGGGAGGGGGGATGCAATTGCTCTGAGTTTAAGCTTAAGGATGACGTTGGCAAAAGAACAGGTGGTTATAAACTGGTCATGAATAAATGTAGGTTTGAAATTAGAGGATGTTTTTTAACTGTCAGAGGAGCAGAGTTCTGGAACAGCCTCCTAATAGGAGTGATGAAGGCAAAAAAGTTTTAAGATGGAAGATGGTCAGTTTATGTAACTCTGGTTGCCTGCAACAGCATGAACTTAGACACCTGCCTATCCTAGATGGCCTCCTTCAGTCCTCTTTCCTGCACTTCTGTGTAATACATTGGCCTATGGCATGATCCCCTGATCTCTCTTCCAGGGGTGTGACACAAAGTGGTCTTCCTAGATAATGGTTCTCAGAGGTAACAATAGGTAGGGGGATCCTAACTGATGTTTCAGGGCATAAGCCAAATTATCAGCTGACCAAAAGGTCAAAAACTTCCTCTCTGAACTTGTTATTCTGTAATTGATGCCACATTGAATATATAACCTCTCTCTCTACCCTGCTTTCTCCCTCCCTCCCTATTATCAGTGTGGACATACTTATCAAAATATAAGGGGATGGAGAGATGAACAAATTAGACCAAGTTAAAAGTGTGTGTGCATGTGTGTTTGAAAGGAGGGGGATTATTACCATGCATCAGCGCCTTTTTGCTAACTGTTTCAGATGTACATTTCTATCCTGTATCAAGTGGAAACCTACCCACAGTAACTGAGACCTGTTTTAATTCAGTTGTAAGATATCCCATTTTAGGCCCTAATGACTTTCCCTGGCCCTGAAAGTCTGACTCGGGAATTCAGTTATAACCTGAGTACTTAAGCACAAACTCATCCTTAGTGAAGTATGTGCCTTTGACTTTTTTTTTTTTTTATTCTTAAGTTCCTGTCATCTGTCATACTCTCCTTAATGCCTGCACTGCCTTCTCTAATATTCATCTACTACGTGTATTCTAGTATGATCCCTCTTTAAACCTGCCTTTTCATGCTATCCCTTTACCCATCTAGTTGTCAATGTGAACTTTTTTCCCTGTGAGTTGGTGCTTGTAAGCCTGCAGAGGTGGAGCAAGGTCTGTTTGCAAATGGTTTGACAGAGATTTTAAAGTGGCAGTGGAGGGAGTTGTAGCCACCTAGATAACATCCCCTATAGGGTGATTCTGATAAGGTACTTGAGCAGAGATGGCATTAATACCAGCATAGGACAGTGCAAACATGTTATATCATGGCACACCTAACTACATATTGAAAAGTGGAACAGGGGCATTTTGTAGGAGGTGGAGGGTCAGGCACCTGTGCCCCTGCATGTAGCAGGGGGGCAGGCATGGGGGGGGGCAAGTGGCAGAGGGCACAGGCACAGGGGACAGGTACAGGCATGAAGGGACAAGGGGTGAAGATCTGGCCTCCCACCTTCTACCACTGCTTTCTCTACTAGAGCAGTGGGCAGGATGAATTTAAGATGACCTTCCACCAATTAGATTCTGTACATGTAAAAGGATAGCAAAGTTACAATTTTATAAATCACAAAGTTATAATTTTCCATTATGGACTGTAATTATTGGTGGGGAGGGTTGTCTTACATTTGAAGTCATCTTAGATTCAGGTAAATACAGTCATATCAGCTCCTGAGTTAGGCAGAGCAGAATTCTGACCTCTGGTCTTCGTACAAGAATAAAGAAGGAACGAATTGTTACAAACCAAACTCGGAAAAATCAGAGGTAACTTTCATTTTGTATCTGTGGCAAAGTCGGACTCCCCGACTAACCACAGTGCTAGTTGCCCTACTTGGCTTTGGGTACACCCCGCAACCTGACTTGCCTGCCACACCTTATTAATTAATCAATCTTAACTAGGCGGGAGGCTGCCCATGTATTGCCCCGATGCCAGGTGACGCTATCTGTGGCTCCGTACCTGCCGTACACCGCAGACCATGCCTCGCAGATGGTATCCAGATGACAATATGCTCCCAGCCTACAGCCAGAGCAAGCTTTGGCCATGCCGTCAGGCCTCAGTCTCACGCATACTCATACCGCCTGCCTCTCAGTCGGGCCTCACACACTCCACCCTCTCTGGCAGGGTCTCTTACATCTGTCGACAACTTATTCTTCCTTGCTCTATCTTGGAGTGGGCCCCATAGTCTTAGCTAGTCCATCCCTTGGGTGGCAGATGTACCGTCTTTTGGGCGTCTCCCGCGACCCTCACTAGGGTAGTGGCCAGTCAATTGCCCAACCGGGTCTAAGCTTACTCTGGCCCCTCCGGGGGCAACACTATGTGCATAAAAATGTATTGGGCCCTTAGTCCTCTGGTTCTTCTCTCTGTTCACTGGGGCTCCCCATCTCTGCCCCCCTCACTTGGGGCTCTACACTGCCCCCCTCACTCAGGGTCATGGGGCTTCCCTCCCTGGTGGGCTCAGGTGGCCATAGCTGTGCCTGGCCCCCAATACCTTTCCTCAGGGTATTGCACCCCACACAGGGCTCAGGTGGCTGCAGCCGTGCCTGGCCCCAACTCTTCCTCCTTGGGGTATTGCACCCCTCAGGGCTTGGGTGGCCATAGCCATGCCTGGCCCCACTCTCTCCGATGTTACATAAACCCACCCAAAGGTGAGGGCTAGGGTTAAGGTGCCCCTACCCGCCTTTCACCGGGGTGATAACTGGCCTGGCACTTCCTGGGGGCTCCTGTACCACTGAGAGACCTACCAGGCCACCCACTCCCAGCAGTGTGCAGTTTCAGGTCGTGCCTAGGACCAGGAGCCTCCTAGCCATCCCCTACAGCTCCTGCCCTTACCTCCAGGTTGTTATGGAACCTCCCGGCCAGGCAGTGTTGCTGCTTTGCCAGCCAGTAGGGAACTGAGCTGTTTATACAGGCAGCCAGAGATCTAAAATGGCTGCCTTAATCAAGCACCTGCTGGCTGCTTGGCTCTGGTCTTAAAGTGGCAGGCACCCACAATGCCCTGCCACACATCTTCCCCCTTTAAATGGTACCAGGGGAAGGTTTCCCCAGCTGCTGCTCCAAAGCAGGCTCCTCTCGAGTGGCGAGCAACCCCAAAAAGTGCTCTGCCACACACCTCCCCCCGTAGAATGGGATCTGGGGGGCTTCACCTGGCTGCCTTTCCTGCTGGGCTCGGCTCCAGCCTACTGCAGCCCCTACCACGTGGCGAGAACCCCAAAGGTGTTCCACCACAATCTACATTCATTTTTTATTAATTTAAAAGAACACAGGTAAGCATGCCCTTGTTCTCTCTTGGGACCTCTGGACTGTCAGAAGGACCGCAGTTATCATGCGGTCATGACTACCTGAACATTAAGTTGATCACTTGCATGCATAAATGTTGTTAACACGTGCCATTGTAATAGCTAAGGATGTAAGCAAGGTGCACGATTGTTCAAGCTTTTGACAACTAGCTTGTCCTCTGAGATGGATGCAAATAGTAATATTTCATATGGAATGCAAAACTTCTGAAACATGCCCTCTTTTTTACAGGAACTTGTTGAAGCCCCTGGACCTTTGGCTTGAATTTCTGTACTTCTTAAATAATTTGGGGATGTTTGTTTATATGATTAAACCTCTCTACAGTAATATTAAAAATAACATTTTTAAGTTTCAGAAAAGGCTGAGACTGCAGCTGTTTCTGAAACCATCAGTAATCGCTTTAGCTTCCTAACGCATTAATTAATTTTTTATTTTTTTTTTTTTAGGTATATGTATTGGACAGACTGGGGTGAAACACCCAGAATAGAACGGGCAGGAATGGATAGCAGCACACGGAAAATAATTGTTGATTCAGACATTTATTGGCCTAATGGACTCACGATAGATCTTGAGGAGCAGAAACTGTACTGGGCTGATGCAAAGCTGAGTTTCATTCATAGAGCAAATCTGGATGGTTCCTTTAGGTATGTTTCTTTTGGTCTCTGTCAGGTTGGGGTATGGGTCTTCTTTTAAAACACTGCTCATTTTATGCAGATGCTAATTTTCGCTAGTCCTCTAATGCTATGTAAACACCTTGTCATCTTGCTAACTGTATCGTTAGCACTCCTCATGTAAACATGTATGTAATCCTACAATTAGAAATGGTGGTTCAGTTTTCTAAAATTAAAGAATAATTGGAATATTTGCATCATCATTCCATGCTAGGCCAGTTGTTATAGCCTTCCCCTGCAGCATAATTTTTTCTCTTCTAGGCATATATTTATATTTGAAATAAATTAGAGATGCCTTTCCAAGGCCCTAGGCACCTACCATGTAATTAATGATATAGCAAAACCCCAGCAGCATTGACATTTTTCAGTTCAACAGGAACTCAGCAGTCAAGCACCCACAGAAGCTCCTTTTCACCCTCCCATCACTACGGGAAGCACATTCTGACATCCCTGTCAAGCAAACGTCTTATGCAGGGTCCCTAGTAGGTCACCAAATTCAGGCCATTTCAGACCAAGGGTGACCGTGAGCTGCATTTTACTGTCCTCACAGAGAATGTTTTGGTAATGTTAATTCAGTTAAAATTAATGAGGCATATCTAACTTGAGCATCCCTTTTAACTCCTGTTGTGGCATTATGGCACAAAGAAGTGTGGTGGTTTAGATTAGCCAACTAGGTCTTCATAGATCGTAGCCAAAACTTTAAACTCTACTCAGAGCTCAGTGTGCAGCCAGCACTGATCTTGGGAGCAAATGTTATCATGCATTCCCAATAAGAAGCCTCTCATTTGGCAAGTGAACTGCTGCATATTCTGTATCAGCTTCAGTCTTAGAATGGTGTCTACCTCCGTGTTGACCACATTACAGCGGTGGTTCCTGCCATCTGGGGTGCCAGAGGCAACCTGAATATGATAATTTAAAAGTATCTTATCCGATCATTCAAGTATCCAACTTTAGTGCCCACGAAATGTTATAATTTGATGCCGGTACCCAAATACCCTGGTAATGAGCCCAGCATGTTGGAAGTAAATCCTTTTTGTTTGTTCTTTTTGTAAATTGAGGATGACTTCTACCTTCCCCTCCTCCCCCGACCCAAAAGAAACATGGCCTATTAACACTGTTAAAGTTTTCCCCTTTACATATGCTTCACGTGTGTACAAGACTTGGTGCATCTGTTGTGCTAAATTTTAAACTATGTGCACTTGTGGTGGTTTTATATGAGGAGTCCTAAGTATTCCAAATTCTATCATCTGACTTGAAGTTCCTAGTTCTACAGCCCAATTTGAGATGCTGAACTCATGGCACCCAATCCAAAATAATCTGTCCTGGGGGAATTAGCTGAGGAGTGTTAGAATGTAACAGAACCTGATATCAAATTGGTGACATGTCTGAAGGCTGCTATCCCTATGTGAGAACAAGCCCCTAAGGCAAAATGGAAATCACAGCAACATCTGTACCATGCAGATGATCTGTATATTTTAGATACTTAAAATTTCCTCTTCTGAAACTAATTACTTGACTTGATAAAAATTCAGAGATATTTTGGATTATGCATCTCCATACCAGTATAATGCAAAATAAAACGTACTCTATATCTTACACTAACTCTACTCCAAAGTGCCTCAGTTTTCAGTTGTTTAAAATAGGGATCATGTTACTGACTCCCTTTGTATTCTTTTGCATTGACTCACTTTTGAGTTCTACTGAGAATAAGTATTTAAAATTGTTACCTGCTGGAGTTATGCTGTGACTAAGTAATAATCAGAGATCCTGGTTTTTCCTGATATAAAATCAGAAATTCTCTAATAATAATGCCAAAATCTGTGATTAAAATTAAAGGCCCCCCCTGGCCCGGCTTGTGCCTCTCATTCCCCCACCACAGCCTTACTGGTGCTCCTTACCACCACCCCCCACTCCCCACCCCAACCACAGCTCCTGCTCCTGTGGCATAAGGTACCTGCCAGAGGGGGCCTCCAGCTTCCAGGGGTATAAATCCAGGTCCACATCCCCCTGCCCCTGCTCCCCCCTGCTGCAGCGGGGGTGGCTGGCTCTCCATCGTGGCACGGACTCCCGAGGGGAGCAGGGGGGACCCGTGCATGGCTGCTTTGAGGGGCTCAACCCTGTGCCTCTGCCCTCAAAGCAGCCACGCATGCAGGGGGCATGTCGCCAGGACAGTGCGAAGTTCACAGTGGCGAGCGGCTTCTCTGCATGGCCTCACTGTTCCCTGCCATGCTGGGTTGCACCCATCAGACTGAAGGCCCTGGGGGAGGGCAGCTGAGCAGAAGAAGCCCACACCTGCAGCCTATGCCTGCCCCATGCACAGATCTGGAGGGCGTGGGGCACCATGGCGGGGAGCCATCACCCGCTCTCCCAGATGAGCTGCCCAGGGCCCCGTCCCGCTCCCCGCTGGGGCCCTGCAGCTGCGCGTTGTGGCCCCAGGCCCCAAGTCCCATGCACTACCTGGCTGGGCAGCAGCCCTAGCCCCAGCCTTGCCCAGCTCCCTCCTTCCCTACTTACATGCAGGAGCTGCTCTCCAGGCTGCCTAGAGCCATGTGCCAGTCCATGCACGTGGCACCGCCCTCCTCCTGCTCCCTTCTAGCACCATGCAGGCTGGAACTCTGCCAACCTGCAGGGAGCTTATTGCAAAACTGCAAATCCGCAGGTTTTTTTGGTAAAAATGAGAAATCCAGGTTTGCCTATGGTAAAAGGTAAAATCCGCTGTTTACTCTGTTTTTCCGTGGGGAACAGAAAACCGGATCCCTGGTAATGATAGATAAAAAGTCAAGGCAAGTCGGAAAACGTTTTTGGATGTGGCATAAGGTACCAACCAAAGACTTTTTGTCGATTTCACAATTTTAATAAAACATTTCTTATAACAATAGGTATGTCAGGAATTTATATACAGTTTAACAAAACCTCAGCCTTTTAAATTTTTTTAAGGTAGTTTAGATATTTCAGATTTTTGAGTCTGATACTCTAGTTCTCTTGCACAGGGAATTCCCATTGTCTTCACTCTCAGTCATGTATGTGTAAGGGTATATAGACAGTAATTTATAAGTAGGATTTAATTAATATCCTGTGAAGAGAGGAAGCGAGAGAATTCAGAAGGGAGCAAGTTTTTCCTGAATGTTCAAATCTCACTTGTCCTGCATACTTTCTTATCTGGTATTTGGGAGCCTGAATACACCCCAGATGTCAGATGCTTCCAGTACAGCGTATACTGCTGGAAAATCCTTGAGCCTGTGCAGTTCAATGAGTCTTTGGCTATTGTACAGTGTAACAGAGGTAGCTTCAGAATTTGTTTGCTTAATGGGAGTTCTATTATACCATAGAAGCAATTTAACTCCCTTCTTATAACAGCATACCTCTTGTGTTATTAATCAAGGTCCTTGGGTACTGATTTTAATCTTTACATGGTGCAACTTTAATAGGATTTTTGTTTATTTTTTCCCAACTCACTAATCAATGTTGATGTTCAGAAACCTGTAAAGTGAAATACTTTGGCACTTGATAATGAAGTAGGTTTATAGTGCAGTTCAAATCTGGAAATAACTTTACAATCACAATTGAAATAAAAACTAGGCTTCTTCATGCTTGAATGTCTATTCTTTTTTAACAGAGCCAGATAAATCATACCTAAAACTTTTCAACAAATAAATCCTTCAATACCACAAATCCTTTCTGTCTCCCCTCGGGCTCTGTCACTTTAGAATTCAAATAAACCAGAAATTTGCGTTCTCTATAGTGGATTAAAATTACTGGAGCAATCTGTTTATGTGTTAGTAAGCTTGAGTTTGAAAGTAAGTCAGCTGGAACTCTTTCAAAAGTTCCAAAGCATGTAATTAAGTGAGGGGGGGGGACGGGACCTGATGTGTAAGAGAGATGGAAATAATAAAAGCAAGGACAGTTAATAGTTAGAAACAAAGACTCCAAGACTAGAAAGTCACATAAATTCACCCATCACTTTTATTAGGAAAGGCACGCAAGCCAGGAGATGGGAAAGAAAGTTAAAGATACTGAAGATGAGTTCTTATTTTTTCGTTTGGTCATTTATTACTTTGAGCAATCATCTGGATGTTCCCAGGCCCAGATTTTTGAAAGCAGCCTTAACTCTATCTCCAAACTGCACAAACAAGAATTTGTACGTGGTCAGCTTTGAATGTACATATGCAAATAATTATTTGCATATGTAAATCTGGAAGGCGTCTGCTTGGTGTATGTGCATAAAAATGATCTATGCATCTGTCAATAGATGTACGTGAAAAACTTGCGGGTGTTATTTTTCAGGTCAGTTATGACAATATTGCACCATGTTGATAAAATTAAAATAACATTATCTTCAGTCCGTGTTACCCTTTCTTCCTACTTTCTTCTTTCTCCATAAGAGGAGTGAAAATGAAGTCTGCTTAATAGTTACAAGAAAGTATTTTATTTTTTGCTTCCCTTCCTTGGGGATATTGTCATTTCTATGAACTTTCAAAGTCTTTGAATGCATATAGCCAACCCTTTGATGTGGAAGATGTATTTTTTTCCTTGTTTGAACAGAGCATTTGTTTCTAGTGTGAAAAAACAAATAAGATTGTTTTAACAAACTAAAAAATTGTCATACTTGCTTTCACTAACTATTAAAATGTCTCATTGCCTCAAATTGCTTTGAACTGCACCAGGTTATTGTCCTGTGCATAATCTTTAGAATCCCCTGTACAAAAGCTTGTTGTGAAATTACATTCAATGACTGCTTATCCTAAATGATAGTGACACACTTCCAAAAAATGTGATTTTAAAGAGGGAATATATCTTATTGTAATGTTTGATTTATAATGTTGGACCTGATATAAAGAATAATAGAAAATAACATGGAATCAATCCAACAAGTGACAAACTAACTGCAGTGTACAGAAAAGCACTGTAGAATGAAAAAGTCAATTGCAAATGAGATCCAGTTCCTGCAGTGCAAAACTACATGTAGTTTTGTATGCCTGCCTTTGTGGAGAGCCAAGTGGAGGTGAATGAGGTTTTGAAAAGGAATGGGGGTTCTGGTTCAGACCCATTGAAAACTTGCAAAGTTTCATGAAAAAGTAAATGATTACATCTCTGTTGGAGGCATGAGCATGTGCATTATATCTAATTAAAGATTAAAAGTCCTCAAAACCTGTTGCTCAAGGCCACTCCAGGTTCCAGTTGCCCCATAACATACAGAGGGGGAAAAAGGCATACAGAACTCTGATAGCTGTTGTTACTGGAAATGGCTTAACAGCAATGCCGCATGAAAAATTTTATTCTCAGGGACATAGTTCTATTTAGGAGGAGAATAAGAAATTCCTGAAGCTCTGTTAGATTGTTCTGTTAAATTTTTAAACATACTGGTTGATTTCTCCTTTGGATCCCACTGCAAATGTGGATATTTGATTTATTAAATACGTGCCTCCATTAGCACCCCAGAATATCATGCAGGAAGTAGGCCTTGACTCATGTGGTTCCGTGTATGTCAATCAAAAAAAAATTGTTGTTGAGATGTAATAAACGATACTTGAGGTGGAAGTTACGTTGTGAGATAACTTAAAAAAAGGAAATGTCTATGCTTTTGCTTCAGTCACTTCAGTATGATGCAGAAAATGTTGGCTCCATAAAGAGACAAAAGAGCTGAAATCGTATGGGACAAACCTGGACAAAGATACCAGACATATGAGTGGACAAAATAACTAGCATTTTAATGAGGAGAAGTTCTGTAGTCTGTGTTCCATCTTGGAGACGGTCATAATCAGCCATTTGTTTGCTTGCATTAAAGAACATTGGTGTGGCCTTCCAAGGGTCAGTTTGTAGCTGAATTGGATATCTTGTTGCTATGAAACACAGTATATTTGTTTCCTGATTGTCTGGCAGATTCCCAGTTTGACAGCTATGAAGCAGTTGAAGAAAGTCTAACTTTACATTTCTAAATTCTGTAAAGCTTTCTTACACACATGTGTAAGGTGTTCTCTGTTATGGAATCTGACTATATTTACATAGCATACATTGTAGTTTCTAAAATATATATGCATGCTTAAATGGAAGCAAATGGCTGCTCTTTACATTTGTGCTTGCTTTGTGCACAGTTTGATATTAGTCTTTCTAAGATTTTTGGAAATGTCTTTCCCTTCCTTCTCTCCCACAGTAAACATGGTTAAAATGAGATGAATGTCTTCTTGGGGTGGAGCTGGAAAAAAACAAACGGATGAAAGATCAACAGTTGTGGCTGTTTATAAAGCGCAAGAGTTTGTGTGAATTTATTTAGAACTGAAACGAAAGGTTCTCCATGAAATATTTTATGAAAATATTCCACCTACTTCAAGAGCACATCAGTTGTATATATCCACCCTGGCTTAATTTCTCTGGATTTTCCCAGAAAGTATTCATCAGTTGTACCTTCAGATAATTTCACTGAACTGTGGGCAAATTGTTTTATTTCAAAATCCTACTTCTGTGGTGATTTAGAGAATGTATGTATGCTAATGTTTGTCCTCTTTCATAAATCTAGGCAAAAGGTTGTTGAAGGTAGTCTCACTCATCCGTTTGCGCTGACCTTGTCTGGGGACACGCTGTATTGGACAGATTGGCAGACTCGCTCCATTCATGCCTGTAACAAAAGGACTGGAGAAAAAAGGAGAGAAATATTGAGTGCACTTTACTCCCCAATGGACATCCAGGTCTTGAGTCCAGAGCGACAGCCATACTGTACGTTTCACATTGTCCTGAAATTCCTTTATATACTATATAAGTGTTGTGGTTTGTTTTTTTGTGAAGCAAAAATGTTAATTGGAGAAACATTTAGTCTGAATGAGGTCTGGCAGCTCTAAAGAAGCCTAAGAAAAGTTAGGTGCCAAACTCAGTGGAACTGATTCTGTTTTGTTACATATGTTCTTAAATATCTTAAATACCCTTCTAGAATTGGGCCCTGTGAAAGAGAAATGTCACCAGCAAGGTAGGTCATGGTAATGTCAACTTGTCAGCACAGAAGCTAATCAATGATCTGGGCCCAGTCCATCAGGACTTGGTAATTCCTACTGACTTCATTCAGTTCAGTGAAAGAAGCATATTATTCAGCCCATCATGCTCTTAACATTAAGAACCTTAAAAGGGAGCCTATGTTTGAGGTCACATCAGTGGCTAGTGCCAAAGAGCAGCTATGATAGAAATTACTTTTAACTTCTGGCATCATAGCCCCCTGGATTGAATGTGGAACTGAAGGAGAGCTCCCCAGGTTCTAATCCTCTTCTAGGTCTTGCTAGGTAGTTTTGGACAGACTGCTTTTTACTCCTTGTTATCCCCACCATAAAAGAGGGTTAAGCTTAATTTAATTTACTGCAGAAAAATCTTAGGAGAATAAATTGGTATAATAGGATCTGCAAAGGAAAAGTCCAAAACTTTTGGTTTTGCTCCTTTGATGTTTAAGTAAAACTCACTATCTTATTCTCCTGCTTTAAACTTGTTTCAAACATGACTACTGCTTTAGCAGTTTCTAAAACATTTTGGCTGGCTGGTGTGAGGATGACCAACCGGAATTAGATAACATGTTTTGGAAAATGCTTACTTCCATTCATACTGACTGACCAAGGAGCCTGTCTGTTCTAACTATTCTAACATTTCCCACTCACTACTAGTCAGTATAATGGTGTTTGAGAGTGCTAATATAGACAGGCCTCCAAATAGCCCCCAAGTTGTTAAAAATCCCTGGTGTTAAGTGAGGCTTGTCTAAATTTTTTATCTTACATTAAGTGCCTAACATATACAGAACCTTTTTGGTGAGACCACTATACTTATTTAATGCTATGGCCAATTCACATTTTTGACCAGGTATTTGGAGGTAAATAAAATATCTTTTTATGCTTAATATGTAATTTAAAAACAATAAGATAAAGCACTGTAGTCCTCATGGTAAAAAAAAAAAATAAAATTGAAATCAGTGGGCATATCATGCAGAATATTATACTTACTGCTACCATATCAGTATCAGTAGGACCATGCTCCAGGGTCTGTATGTCTGTGTGCGTGTTCTGAGAATGGTAGTTGCAGGGAGCCTGTGGGGAGGAGGTGAGAGTGATACAGAGGATACAGATTGAATCAGAGCAGAGCAGAAATATGTGTGTAATTCAGCCCTGGGGATAAGTATCATGTCTCACTCAGCAGAAGCTCTGCCTTTTGGGTTTGCTCTTTAATTTAACCAAACTGTAAGGCTTGTTTCCTGAAGGCAGCACTGTTTTTTGTGGGGTTTTTTTAAAGGAAAGTTTAGGTTGGCAGTAAACAGGCTTCAAGTAAATAACAGGAATTTGGTATCTGTTTAGTTGAGAAACAGGTGCAAGATTTCAATGGAGGTTGTCAGGTATGTGCTGTACCACAGCTTGTCCCGGAGCTCCAGATGGGAGTGTGGTGTGTGTGCTGGATTCTTGTCATTTCTCTTAGCTGAGGGAATGTCCCACTCTTGGGTCATAGTATTTCTAGGCCAGTAGCAAGGAAAACATGGTACTTGGGGAAAGAGCATCTGCTGAAAATCATTCAGATGCCATTGACTTCACTAGGATCAAGTTCAGATGCCTCCTCCTCATGATTTTTCTTTCTTGTGGCTCTCAGTGGAAGGCAGTACACACACATACACAGCAAGCCATCCCAGGTTTTTATTAATAGTCCTTTAAAAAAACCAAAACAAACCCCCCATTTAATTGGATTGGGGATTAAACTGTACATAGTTACAATACATATATGTGGTGTGGAGTTTGGGTAGTCAGGGAAAGCTTGCAATCCATCAAATGTGTCAGTATTCTCAGGGATGATTTAATTGAGTAGTTTCTTCCCTCGTAGTCTTGCTTTTTCCTATTTCAAATGTATTGCATTTGCATTTTCAAAACTGATTTTAAAAAGAGGTAGGAGGAAAAAGGGGAAGACATTTTTAGTCCTTTCTCTGAAAAGTGAAAGAGTTAATTTTTGCTCTGTTCTTCCTTCTCCTCCTTTCCTCCCATGAATCACATACATGGAAATCCTAGAATGTTAAACCTTTAGAAGCTGTAGTATCCAATGTAATAAACTCCCTTTCCCTCCCCAATAAAAACTAGTGATTTTCTTGTTGCTTGGTAGCAGAAGAATGTTGTCTTTGGCTAGATCTACACTGTGGGAGCTGCTGCCACTTTAAGAAGGATGCCTATGTTATCACAGCCAGGCTCCTCGGTATAGATGTTTGGCTGCTCCCAGAACCACCCCAGCTTCCCCCATCAGCAGAAAACACCTTCATCTAGTATTGGGATGTTGTGGGGATGTGGTAACATAGACAAGGGCCAACTAGTGATTTGAGGAGTCTCAAGTTTTTAGTGCCCAGCCTGAGGTGCATCAAAGAAGGCGTGAGCATCTGTCCTCTGAGGATTGGGCCCTTTTTAATGCACCTCAAGTCGAGCACCCAAGATCACTAGCCACTTCTGAAAACTCTTATCTTTTCGGTTGGTGACAAATAGGCAGGAGTGGTGATCTCCTTCTTGGGAGGGGATTGCAGGAGGTAATATTTGAGTGGGACTTGCAGCTTTAGAAATAAAAAAAAGTAAATGTTGGTTCTCTTGATTTCTTGAAGTTCATACTCCCTGTGAAGAAAAAAATGGCGGCTGCTCCCACCTGTGCCTTCTGTCTCCCAGAGACCCCTTCTACAGTTGTGCCTGTCCCACTGGAGTGCAGCTGGAACATGATGGCAAGACTTGTAAAGCAGGTAAGGGTCTCTTAGCTAGTGCTGATTCTGTTGAAAGGCAAAAATTTGTTTTTGCTATTTAGGCACACAGATGTAAAGTAAAGATGCTGAAGATAAGTTGTCATGATTTCATAGCCAACTTGGTTGGCACAGTCAATGTATACTTGGAGAAACAACTACACTGGTCATTAAAATCCCCACAAACCTCTCCTACCCATCTAAGTCTGTATCAAGAGAAGCCAGCTAACCCCATAACTTTTGGTATTTTTAAAAAGAAGTTTGATATATTTTGGTTAAGACACTGAACTGCTAATTTGGAAAATTGGGCATAGTTTCTAGCTCTGCTACAAATCTACTGTGTGATCTTAGGCATATCTTTGAGTTTAAAAGTTTCCTAAAATGTGGGGCCTGCTCCCTTATCTGGAAACAGAGGATGTGAAGGATGAATCAACAGGACATGGACAAGACTCTTGTGTTCTTCACTGGGTCAGCTTTTTTAAAAGACTGTTTTCAAATTTAGGATTGTATAGAAATGCTTGAAAGCATTACAACAGTGTCTGCTTGCACTAGCAGAGATCCTGAAATGCAAACTGTGAGGAGTGAACTATCTCATTAATCTTGGTGGGAACTATCTCATACCATTGGTCCTTTAAATGTCCATGTTTGTAACCATTTCACTGCTCATCAGAGCATGGAAGGAGGGAGAAGATCACCTCTGGAAATTGTACACAATCTACTCTGAAGCCAACTTTGCACTACAAAGCTTTGCTGGTATAGCTATGCTGGCTAGGAGCATGGGGGAAAAAGGTAAACACAACTGCTATCATTGCAAATTAGTTAAAACTTGTGGTGTTGGTGTAGTGATGCCAACAGAAGAATGCTTTGGTTAGTGTAGCTTTTGTTCTGGGGGTGGTGTGGCTAGCAGAAAAACTCCTTGTCAGCATATGTCGCACCTTGCTGGAATCTTTATTCCCATAACTATTGCTCCATGGCAGCTCTTTGACAGTAGACTGGCTCTGGATGACTGAAGGTTTTCAGATGGCTGCTTAAGTGTTGAATTATCCAAGATATCTAGGTTGGCCTATTATAACACATGGCGGGGAGGCATGACTAGCTTAATTTTCCTGGGGAGGGGAGGAGTTCAACTTGGAAAAGTCTGGGAAATACTTGATTTCTCTCAGTCTCACCTCTCAGAAGTGCTGTGTGCCCGTATATTTAGCTGTTGTCAATGAGAGCTGCAACAACACAGCACCTCTCAAAATCCACCTTTGGGCTTAAATTTTTCCTCTTGTAGAACAGAAACAGCAATATGTTTCTGCTTTGCAGCTGTGTTGGAAATCAAGGCATTAATGTTTAAGATACTGTGGTGATCCTGCCCATAGAAGTACCCACATTGGTAGGCTGTGTTGCGTCTGTCTTTTAACTGCATCTGCTGTGGATGAATGAGTATGATTTTCCTTTGGTTTCTGCTAGTTCTAGAGATGTAGAAATATTTGTTGTAATTCATTCTATTGGTTTGGGCCATAGTTCTTAGGTGATGATCCACTGACTTTTGGTCCACAGAGCACCTTCCAGTTGCCTGTGAGGTTTGCTCTTGTCTTGTTTTACACATCATTCTTCAGTGGGACTTAAATGCATATTTAAGCACCTTTGTGAAGCATGTATATATATATATTAGAAGGAACCCATTGAAGAACTGTCTTCTCTTTTTCTGTCTGGTCAATGGTACCCATAGACTGTTGTTTATTCCTGCCTATTACTGATGTAGTAGAGGGTCAGCTCAGCCATTATGCTTGGGCTGCATTCCAAAGAGGGTGCTTGCATAACATGTTTAGGACACTGATATGCCAGTATACTTGCTTAAAGCCAGATCTTTGTGGCTAAGTACAGACATTTGGGGAGGTTAAATCAAGTTAAAAATGTCCGCCTGACTTAAACTTAGCTCGTCCCAGTGCCAACCTTACTCTTACAGACCAGGTCTCAGTGACCAGCAATTAGTCTAAACCTGTAACTGTACAGAAGTGCCATGCATACAAACCAGTCTAACAGCTAAAGAACCAGGTTCTATGTAGTATCAAACTTATTAAGTTTAGGTCAAACTGGTGCATGGAACTTCTGTACAATTTCCCTGTGCAGTCCTGGGGTGGGAAAACCCAGGCACTGGCCCCAGCCTGGGTGCTGCTTTCCCTCCCCCCCAGCCCTCTCAACTCCCATCCCATGAGCCATTCCAGGTGCAGCTGCTCTTATCACTGTTCACTACCACCAGAGCTGAGCATGTAAGTCCCGGTGTGGGGAGGGATGGGGGTGTAGGCTCACTTGGGGGGATCCCACTCCACCTGCAGGTTGCACCTGTCCCCCATCCCCTGGTGGACCTGCAATCCCCTTCAGCTTGCTTGACTCCCCAACACCCTACTAGCCTGCCCATCCTGATTTACCTGATATTGGACAGCCATTTTGATCTGATTTAAACTCCTCCTAATGCCCCTGAATATCTGTACTTAGCTTGTGTGGCCATGTGTTGTGTTGCTGCTGATCCAGCAGGTCACTCACAAATTCAGTTAATTAAAATGGAGTGATCCATACAGAAAAATGCCAAATTAAAAATTAATCTAGTAAATCTGTTTCTCTGCTACTGAAGATGAATGGTGTCTCTTCTTCCCTCTGTGCTGACTCTTTATGGAGAGATGCGTGAGGTAGTTATGCTAGGACATTTTTCTCATTGGGCTGAGTTTGTGTTTTCATGCATTAGGTTCAATTTTGGAAAATGTAAATGCAAGGCTTTGTCCTAGGAGGCTTGTGAAGTTTGTTCTTCTAGGTAATTTGGATGAGAGGAAATAAATCTAGTATCTCAGATGGTAGTTCCCTACTATTAAGAAACTGGAATTCCTCCCTGCACTTCTTCTAAAGTGTTAATTCTGATATGACACAGTTGAGGATTACTTAGCTTCTACTTTAGTTATTGTCCTCCTATCATCGATAACTGTATAACTGTAGGTGCATATTTCAGGTTGGTAATTTGGAACTTATACAATGTATTGGAAAAGTTTTATTTTTTTTATTAATCAGGAAATTTGGCTTTTTAAAAAAAATTGAGGGAGTAACATTACTGTTTGGAGTCCAGCAATGATGATGCTAAGAGCAACCTTCTTAAATACATATGGTTCTGCTCAGTCTGTGACTAAAAAACTCTGCTGTTGAAGTCTTGGGTGCTTTTTACTTTTATCTAGCCAGTGTGCCAAATAATGTAGTCATTTTCTAATGTGGGTTAATTTTCACTGGCACCAGGACAAACGCAACAACCTCCTTTCATTGTGAACTAAGGCGGGATTTGAACCCTCAGTTTCCTGGGTTGAAAGGACAGTTTCATTAACTCTTCCTGCTGCAATTGAAATGCTTTTAAGGTAATTCTTGCAGCAGCTGAAAGACTTTCTCTTTCCCCATACAGCATAAGAAAGCTTTCCCTTTCACAGCTTTAAAAAACATTGCTGAATGTTGAGAACCAGCTTTCTTTTTAAATGTTCATATTGACCTTGTGTTTCTGGCAGGGGAAACCAGGGCCAGTGTGAATTTGGCTTCAGCTAATGGCACAAACATGAGTGACTGTTTAGACTGTGCTTGCACCTTTCCATTGTTGAGTCAGACAATCTGTCAAGGGTTTTCTGTCAAAAGAGGGCAAAAAATGTGGGATGGGAACAGGAAGTCTGGTTTTGCATAAGAATGCGGCCTTTTGGTTCGGTTTTATGGATTATTTCTTTCCCAAGCTCTACATCTTTTGTGGTCCTGTCTGCCTTATGCCAACATCCACGTGCTTCTCTTTCCACTCTTATTAATTAACTCCTTGGTTGCAAGAAGCTGACTTCTTGTTCCTTGCAAAGAAACTTGTATGTGGGTCATACTAGGAACTGCGGACATGGAAGAATGATCTATGTCTCAGTTTCATTCCTTGCTAATTTAGGTAAGAACTTCAGAAGTGCCAGATGACTTTATGAGAGTAAGTCTTGTTGACTTTCCCTGAAATTGGGCTCCGGAGTGAATAAACTGCTTGTGAAAACAGAACTGAGGACTCATCTGCAGGGGAAAATGTACTGACACAACTATACCAATACAATTGAAAAATGGTATTCTGAATCCCCCAAATGTATCTACAAGTGGTATATTACTGGAGTATCTATAATAGTATCTATGACACTAAATGTCACCATTTATACAAGCCCTCAGGCTTCTAAGTCACTTTGCCCCCCTTGAGAAGTCTTGAAGAATTTGCAAACATGAGACCCATGTATTGTGCAATTCTTTATAGAGGGAGAGTGGATTTGAGGGAGTGAACATGTGGTTGGAAACTGCAAGAGCTTGAGTTCAGGTACAGGTTCTGCTACCAACTTGCTTCAACTTTGCTTTCCCCTCTCTAAATGGGCGTGATAATTCTTACCACATACCACTGTTCAGAACCTTTGCTTCCCTTGTCTTGTTGTCTTTATGGATCAGGTTTTTGTCATGACAGATGTAAAATAAATTGTAATTAACTTAGTGGTGGTGAAGGACCTAAGGTTTTTTGTGTTGGGGATAACACTGAAAGCCAATGGGTTAAAGTACAAGACTGTACTAGCTGTTACAGGAATGGGACTAGGGTAGAGTGCCATAAGGGTACATGCATTCATTGACATTCAGAAAATATGGACTAATGGTGTGGTGTAGTATGAATAACTGCTGGTCTGCTCAAACGATAGAAAAAACAGTTATGTTGAGTGGAAAACGTCATTTAATTTTTAAAATTTTTTTGCATTCAGTATTGTTGGATTGTTTTATTGCTCATCCTTCCAGGTCTACACAGTAATATTGTCTGACAAGTCAAAAAAATGATAACACTTTCAGCTGCGTGGTGCATTCAGTGTATTAATATATAGAAAAATGTGGACAGTGTGCAACTCTTGACTCTGAGCACAAGGAGCTCTCCAGGAACATGTAGTTGCTTAGTGTTGGCAACTGCTGCCAGTGTTGCTTCACTCCAGACACAAGAAACTGAAGTCTGGTTTGCTTTGTGTGCGGTGTTTTCTTATTCATGGATGGCAATCCTAGTACTCTTGTAGCACTGAGAAAACTGTGTAAGAGTAATCTGCAATACAGGAACAGTTGTTGCTTCTCTGTTTATAAAAGAAAAAATGCCACATTTTAAATCTAAAACAAAACCCCTGTTACCCTGCAGATTTCGTAGACTGTGATTTTTCTCTCTTATACATGTATCTGAATTGTAAAAGATCAATATGCAGTATGCAGTGTTTGTAAGGTGATAGAGAGCTGGTCTTAAAGCAGCAGCAGTAGAACATTTCCTTTACTGTTGTATTTGACTTCCAAGTAGAATGAGCACTAGAATTTTTTTGGAGGCTAGAGGAAATTAGGCATCCAACTGCTAATTGTTTTACTCTTTCTAAAGTCCTATGCCCTAATGATAGCCGGGACAATAGGTTCTTATCAGAGAGTGTTCAGCTTCTAGAGAAGAAAATGCTGAGTCAAGAGACCTAGATTCTGTTCTGTCTGTGTCCCTAGAACTCTGTTTGATGTTGGGCCATCTGTGTGCTTGAGGTTGATATTATTATATTATTAGCTGTTTGACAAGTGGTGTGAAGTTTAATCATTTTACAGAATTTCTTGATTATGGAATGGAAGAAGGTATATGCAGCATGGGCTAATGATGTTAGGAAACATTTCTCACCATTTGTAAGATAGAATGGAAAGAAAATGCTGTTCTGGTTTAGGTCAGTAATAGATTAAATGTAGCACTGATGAAAAGACATGTATGAAAAGACCTTTCTAAACTCTAGCTTTTTGCTTGTGATCTAGCTCTTTGTGGAATTTTTGCTAGTAGGGTAACTTAAAGAAGTAAAGTAGAGGAGCACACTAAGGTAGACATGCTAAACATGTGTAAGCCAATAACAAATCAATTCCCATAACAGAGTTAACTTGACCTTATTGCCTGCACAAGTGTATTCTGAATTGCAGTTTGAAAGCAGTGCAGCTAACCAAGCAAAGTCAAAGTGGTGATAGTTTTTCATTACAAGATGTCCTGGGTTTTTCTCTTCTTCCTTTACCTTCCTTATATGTTCACCCTCTTCTCCCCCCACCAGTTGCAAATAAAGGAGGTCAGGTTAACAACAGTGATGGAAAGAGATTAAAATAAAAAAATCTAGAATTGTTCCTTGTAGAAAGTAGGCCAGTTTTTTTTTCCATCTGTGCTCTGTGGCCCACTCCTGCAGTGAGACTGTACAGGCTAACTTCTGAACCTTCCCATTTGGAGCCCCACTGAAGTCACAAATCATGATGTCTGTCAGCACCTGGGTGGTGGGGGAAAATAAGGTAATGGCATTTGTGCAGGAAGATACTTTCAGTACTTCTAACTCTTAGCACAGCATAGGTGTTAGAAAAGACAGATCTTTATAAAGTTGAAAACAAAATGGTTTTGATTTCAAGGATCATAGTTTTGTTTTGTTTTATTTTTGAAGTTTGGAAGCCTTTTACTTTGGAGTTTTGCATAAGCCAAAAATGGTAGAATGGGTGGAAATTTAACTCAGTTTCTGAGTGAAGAGCTAGTATGAAAACCTTGATGCCCAGAAGAACCAGTTTTGACAATTCATCACACCAAAAAAGAGATTTGGAATGGAATGTCCACTTTTAGCCTTAACAGAAGCTGTAAAGATGGGATTTGAACATCTTATGGAATGTTAATTCTCTTAGAAGCAAATGTACTTAGCAAAGGTTTAAAGAAGTTGACTTCACTAAGAAAGAATTCTAACTGCGTAAGTACTGGAATAGGAGTTTATCCTCAGTGGCCTCCCCAGTACTATTGCACTACAATGAACTGTTCTTCTGCATTTTGTTCGGGAGGGTTAGGGAACTGTGGTTCTCAAAGTATTTTTGCATTGGGTTGAAAAACATGCCTTACCTGTCTGAGAATTTAGGCACGTAATTCTGCTCTGAAAATTCATACATTGTAAGACAAGGAAGGATCTTTCATCATAATCTTCTCTCTCATACATATCATGGGCCATAGAAGCTCACCCATATCTGCTGCTTGAGCTATAGCATAACTTGGAAAAAAACATTGAGTGTTTTGCTAAGATTTAAATTGCACCTGTAATTATACCTTTAGCCACTGATTTGCTTAAGCAATTATCAAGATTACACTTCTAATTTAGGCCTACATTTTTAAATCCCCTGACACAAATGAAATGAAGAAAATCCTAAAGAACAAGTTCTCTCTCCCATTTTTTAAGAGGCATTTGATAAAGGCATAGCCTTTGTATCACTTAACAGCAAAGCATAGCTTGGATCAGTTGTCACTACAGTTGAGGAGGAGCAGCAGGGAGGCTGTCAAAAAGGCACACATGAATTCAGGTGTTTCAGTTTTGAAGTGCAAACAGATACTATTTTCCTGTTTACAGATAATGCTTTTGGCATTCTGTTTAACTACAACAGTGCTGAATCATGTGATTTTTATAAACATTTAACTGTTCCTGAAAGGAATCCCCGAAGACGAGAAGTTTCTTCTCTTCCCTCCCTCCCTGAGGGTCCCTTAGATGGGTCTGACTGGGTTCTTTTGTTGACTTAAAAGTAGCTTAACATGTCAGGAGAAAGCCAAGCACAATGTATTCATGGATTATGTTGTCTCCTGATAGGGAGCCATTTGAGCCCTTCTTGCTCAGTCCTCTCAACAGTGCTGAGAAGTGCTGTTACTTAGAAGGCATCTCATTACCGTGAGGCGCTGCTGTTGGAACGGGTTTCTCTGTCTTTCTTGGGCTTCTCATCCTTGTTGACTTTCTTCTCCAGAAATTCTTTTCCTGCTTTAGTATGTAACTAGCAAGAATTACACATCTTCTCTAACAACTATGCTGGTCCTCTTTGTGGTTGAATTAGGTTTAGTGCCAGCTGATTTGAAGTTCTGAAACAAAGTAGTCTCTCTTGCAGCTATAGTTTCATGATATGGGCTTACCTTCTTTCCCATAGCTTGTAGACAGGACACACTCAAATGTTGGATGTGTTGCTGGTGGCTTGACAATACAACTCTAATTTAATCACAATCAAATGTGACTAATGAAGAGGATAGTTCCTGGCATGTCTTGTCCACTAATTGAAATTAAATCCTGGTCCAAGTGCCACTGCTATATCTACTACTTTTCCCAAGGTTCAATACCTTCCTAGAAACAATGTTCAGCAGCCTGTTTCTTTCAGTTCTGGAAATACATCTTTTCTTTTTATTGTGTCCAGAGTTGTTGGCATAAAAATACTGCTACAGGCTTTTTTTTGTAAACTTCAGAATTGTCAACTTTCTCCATAAGTGGGAAACAGGCCAGTATTCCCATAAATGGTTATTGCAAGTTTTCATTTCACTTCTTCCCAAACAAGGGTCCTCTTTCTTAACTGCTCACTTTGCTATTTCAAGGAATTCTATTCTCATTGCACATCAGTGTCTGATAACTTTTTGAAACAAAATGAGCCAATGTTTAGTTGAACTAAAATTATTTTAACTGAATAAAAACCGAAGGCTAGAAAAAGTAGAACAGGTCACATTAAGTTAAAGACCAATTTGTTCCTTTGGTTCAGCTTGGGCTCCAGCTGTAACTAGTTTGTACATGTGACCTCAGAGGTGTAGGACTTTGAACATCCCCAGCTGGCCAAATTTAACATTGCTTTGTTAATTTTGGTAGAACTATGCTGATCTGTACAGTCACAATCACTTGATGTATGGTGTTTTGTTAAAATTTTGCTATTCCCCATCTGGCCTTATTGTGCCAATGCTCAAATTGACCAATGTATCACTAGTTTTATCTTTCTTCTTAAAGAAATTTGGGTCATTTTATTTCTTTTTTAGTGCACAAATATTTGAGGAGTTTTTCAAACTTTGTCAAAATTTTTTTTCTCTTTTACTGAATATATTTAATTTATCTTTCTCATGAGAGAGTTTTATTGTTCCTCTTAGTTCATCTCTTACTGGGGAGTGCTTATATTATTGAGGAACTGTTTTACTATTCACATTATTTCCATCAGTGGATTCCTCCTGAATTTTTCTTGACCAATTAATTAATCAATCAATCCAGAGTCATCAGCAGGTGAAGGAAATGTTCCATTAAGTGGGGTCTCGTGTATTATTTCCTTTATTATCTTGTACGCTTTTGACACAGATTCCTGTGAATATGTCTGTATATGTTTTAGGTCCTCTCCTATAATCTCTATGGTGTCCAGCATATATATTTTGTTCATCTTCTGACCATGAACATATTGTGGAGTTCTGACCCCATTTACAGTGACTTGAGGCTGAGGCAGACCTATTGATCAAGGCTATATGGGCGTATCCTGAAGGCTGTATCACATCTGTTTTGCCTCTAGCAGCTGTAAGCAAGCTCAGCATTATAACTGTTTTCTCTACCGTGTTAAATAAACTTTAATCTAAAATAGTCCATGTATCTGTTATCTCAAGCAGGCCCTTAGCTGATAACACAGTGTGCGACACAAAATATAATTGAAATTAGTTGTTGACAGGAGGAAATGCTGAAGACACATCACATCAACACTCCTCACCCTCTTCTGGCTCATGTTGATATTTGTAAGCCATGGCTTTGATTTCGAAGGGCCTCAATAGCTTGGGACCTCAGCTTTATGAGAAACCTCCTCCCCATTCATAACTTAGTAAGATAGCTATGTTCTTGTAGGATAAAGTGCCGAGCATTGTTCATGGAGAAACTCTCAGAAACATGGGAAATTTGAATGGTACTGTGTATATACCTAGCATAAAGGAGTCCAGCATAGCTGAGCCCTCTGCGCACTGTAGAAGTATAAAATGCAAAGTCTAAATCTGATTACGTTTAGGAATTGATGTTAAACTGTAATGCCTCTTCTGTAATAGCAAAAGGTAAAGAATTACAACACTACAGGCAGCAAGAAAATAACTGCAGAATTGCACAGGAAGCATCAGCTACGAAACTGGGAAAAGTAAACAATGGAGAGTTTTGCTTACCTACCACCTTGCACTGAGCATGCACATCAGTAGATCAGAAGCAATTTGTAACAGGTAAGTATATCAAGGAGAAGTGCCAGGGACTTCCACTAGGGCCTTGGATGGCCAGGAGTTTTTGTACCTTTAAATAGCCTTAAAAATCTGTTCCTTTTTGATATTGCTGGTGATTTTACATATGAGGGCTTTGGACACAATGGCAGTACCAAACCCTAAGAAAGCGAGACAATTATTATGGTTGAGATAATCCACACCTTCAAAATCCCTATTTTAAGGTGCTTAAAACTTTCTTAAAAAGAAAAAAAGCTATGAGATGCATCTCATGCTTAGCCTTAGCCTTGACAAATTTAGAATTAAATTACTTGAAATACATTTTGTCCATCTCAATGTAAAGATGATAGCTTTTCACTTGAGCTTGAAATCTTGATCCCACTGAATTTAATGGAAAAAAACTCCTGTAGACTTCATTGGATTCAGGATTCTATCCAAGATGTTTTTGGATGCTTTGCCAGTGCCCTTGGATAACTCAGACCTGGCTCTTATTTAAAATTCCTTGTTTGGTCTGTACACAGCCTTGAATGAAGGAGAGCTGCTCTATTGTGCTTGGGGGAAAAACAGTTTATAAATTAATTTTGAATGTTTATAAAGCACGTAGTCAGAACACAGTAATGACCAAAGTGCAATGCTATGAAGGTTCATATGGCACAGATATCTTGATATGAACAGCCTCCTGGCTGTCGGTGTTAGATGCCTGAACTCTCTGTAATACTCAGGATTTGTCTATACCAGCAAGTTGTGTAGGATATAAAGTAGAGTATGAATTTGAACCATTAGAGTTGAAATGGTACGACTTGCAAATGGTCAGTCTTTCATGCTGGTATGAATGGTTTTAGTTTATGTTGTCTTGAAAATAGTTTAAGCTAGTGGTGCTTAACTTTTCAGCCCTACGGGCTGGATGAATGGTGTGGGTCTGGTCCCTGGACCCTAATGGGGCCCATGTTCCTGGATTGGGCCCCATGCTGCTTCCGCCTGGCCCCATGTGCTCATGTTGGGCCCTGTACTGCCCCACTGCTGAATTCCTGGATTGGGCCCTGCCCCACCTCTGTTCGGCCCTGTGAGCCCAATTTAGGGCACAGGGCCTTGCTGTCTGGCCTGCAAAGCTCCCCACAGGTCTGGATATTTGGATCAAGGGAGTGGCAATTAACACTAATCTGAAGCACCTCAGAGTGCCTTTTACACATGCTCCAGGGATGGAGAGGGGATTGGCACTTTAATTAGAGCAGCTCTCAGAGAAAGCTCCAATGTGTATCTTGTATCAGCATCCCTGTGCTTCAAAATGGTGGCAGGGGCACTTGAGCTAAAACTTGTTCGAAGAGCTTTAGTTCAGGCGCCCCTGCTGCCATTTTCAAGCACAGGGATGCTGATACACAAGACACGCTGGAATTCCAGTGTGTTGGAGCAGCCTCCGTGCTCATGTATAGGTGCCCTCGGTTTCCAGATTGGGTGCTCAGCACTTTCTGAAAATTGGGCCTCTGCAAGATGTCATGTATTGGGCAACTCCCTTCTCACTGCATCCCTACATGGCATAAACTCACAATTGCTGTATCATGCATAATTTTCACCAGCCAGTGAACTGAGACAGGTTTGCTGTCTCATCAGGGTATTCTGAGGCACTTGCTGATGTTGTGAGACTCACACATCAAGGCTAGGGACAGGAATTACACACAAACCAGTATAAGTAATCAGAAACCCATTTGAATCTGTAACACAACAGAAGTTCAGTGCCCATAAACTGCTTTCAAAATGGCCAAAACAGGTTAAAGATAAACCTGGATGGATACAGCACCAGACTTAACTGATTTAGTTTAAATCAATTTATTGAACTTCTGTCCCAGATCCCAGTCAACTCACAGTCCCCCAGCATCCCAGGATCCCTTTCATCTCCTGCACAACAACCCCCCTCCCCCCACTTTGCAGGGTGGGCAAGCTAGCTGTGGCCCAAGCTGTCTGCTCCAGCCAAGCAGGGAGGCATGCTCTAGCGAACCCCAGCTTCTGGCCTGGGCCATTGCAGGCATGTGGCTGCATTTCTGGAATCAAAAGTTAAACATCCTTTCACTTGCTTACCAGTTCAATCTGTACAGTTTAGACTAACCTGCGATTCAGCCTCAGGCTTTATGACTGTCTGTACTTAGTCCAAGAGTCAAACCACATTGTTTTCTATTCTGTTTCTTAAGTATTGTAACTATGGGTGTTTAAATGCTGATTGCATGGTAAGAAATAGTATATGTGGCATTGTGCTGAACTGTACTGCACTGAATTGCTTTTGCCAGA
This sequence comes from Alligator mississippiensis, assembly GCF_030867095.1. Taxonomy (NCBI): domain Eukaryota; kingdom Metazoa; phylum Chordata; order Crocodylia; family Alligatoridae; genus Alligator; species Alligator mississippiensis. Next base: position 181,542,733 of record NC_081825.1, on the reverse strand, counting down.
AGACAAAGAATTTAAACAGTGAAACCAGATGCAGTAATGGGTAGAGGGCCATGAAAAACCAAAAGCTGTTATATACCCTCTTACCGATCCATAAAATCACTTCTCTCATAGTGACTTTTCAATGGCCCTTATTTACTACCAGGGATGAGAATTTTTTTTCCAAGTTTATGAGGTGATTGTTTCAGTATATGTGTCAAGGTCAGAACAATGAGAACAATATATATGCCACATTTTAGGGAATTTGGAAAGTGGTCATCTAAAGTGTATGCATCCCCTCTGATTTTACCTCAATTGCATTAGCATTTCATGAGTAAGGTTTTTCTCCTCCATCCTCCCAGTAACTGTTGTCCTTACTCTCCCAACCCAACCCATTTTTAGCAGATCTTGGTTTTTTTAAAGTCTGTTTTTGATTTTCACATTCTAGAATAATGAAAACCTGTGCAGATACTTTTCAGTCTTATCACAGCTGGAGAGCGAACTAACTTGGGGGAAAAAAAAAACCATCTGCTTTCAAAACACCCGCATTCAAAATATGATGGAACAGAGCCAGTAGCAATGTCCTGGAATGGGGGGGATCACTTTTAGGACAAGGCTTTTCTACAAAGGATAGGGCATTCTCAGCTCTTTGCAGAACTTCTAGATGATCTTTAGACTCTACTATCTTGGAATGAAAACTACCATATCTCTGCAGTTCAGGGTTCTTGGGAGACTTTTTTCCTTTTTTAGTGGATGATTTAGCATTGGTGTTAAGATTCTTGGAAAAGGCTGATTCATTAATTAGCAAAGGAGCTGGGTGTTAGAACTTCTTAATTGTATGTACCAATCTGAGGCCTCAGCTGTATCACTTAACCTACCACCTCTGTTTCTCTGTCCTCAAAATGGAAATCATTAAACTGACAAAACTGGTAGGGAATTGAGGCTTAATTGTTCAAGTGCTTCAAAACTGTTAGTGAAGCTGCTGAAAAAATGGTTGCTATTGCTTAGGTTGCTGTTGCTTATTTCTATTTATTAAGATCTTGAGGATTGTGCCTAGAATAACTGTTAGGATTGCTCATTCCTGCTGAATGTGCTACATTGCTTGGTTAATTAATTACTGCTGTTTTGAATAAGTGTTCAGGAGTATTCTAGTCTTCTGTTTTTTGCTGTTATTTTGGCTCTAACACTTAAAATAGAGGAATGTGAAATAATTGGGTTCCACAAAACATGCTGTTTTATACCCTCTTACTGATCCATAACTTGGCCAGTATGTACCCAACAACCTCTTTTAGAGTGTGCACTAGCATTCTGTTCATCCATGTTTTCTGTACTAGGATATGTAGTGCTGTGGCTAAAATACCATGACTGACTTTCTTTTGTACGTGGAAGAAAAAGATTCTTTTTATGTGGACTCCAAGTATTAGTACAGCTTGTTTAGTTTTCTCAAGCATGTTTCAGAACTGTAGAAAAGTCTAATAACAAGTAATGGGACTTTACTGAGACTTCTCAACATCAAAATAAAACCTCCCTGAACAGTCTGGGTTGCAGATTGTTGCATTTGGGGTGTTAAGACTAGCTAACACTGAACATCTATGCTGAATGTTGTCATTGTTTTGAATATTGGCAAGGTTATTAAATAGCATGGCAACTATTTCTGTTTCCCATGATCCACACAGAATAATAGGGTGGTTTTTTGGGTTGTTTTTTTTTTTTTCTCCTGACACTATCCTCTGAAACTTTGCCAAATAATTCAGTATGTTACTGGAACTAACAAGATCCTTTGCTCATCTGTGTGGTTTTTTTGACATTTGTCTGGTTTATCAGGGATGGCAGGTTATCTGTATTCAAATAGCTGGTAAAAGATTTGCCTATTGTCTAAGTACTTTTAATAAGCTTCTTGCACCCTTCCCTCTCCCTCCCCCCTCCCCCCCCCCCCCAAAAAAGAAGAGATTAAAAAAGAAAAATCTGATCCTTTTCTTACGTTTCAGTGCAGAACTAAACTTTCCGGTTTACAAATTCTGTTCTGCCCAGCAAAATAGCGGCTGTAAAAAAGTTCCTAATGAGTAGACTGGAGGAAGGGAAAAAGGGGGAGGTGAGGGTGAAGAGACCCACAAGGGGGCATTGTTCTATCCTGATTAGCAGACAGACAAATGGGAAAGGAATAGCATGGCGTTTGCTGGCATGGATTAGCAAAGGCAACCACTGCAGTCTACATTTGTTTAGGTTGGGTGAATAAATTGGAGCATTTGTTACTGTATTATAGATGTCTTGTCACTTGTCAAATGTGAAGTGGGCCAAGGGGAGAATAAAAAAGGCTCTTGTTGAGCTGGTGAGATGGGCTGTTTCGCTGCTGTCAGCTCTGATTGGAGTTAATTTTGCAAATAGAATGCAGCTGCCATTTTCAGCACTGAAGCATGAATTTTTAATAATAAGAGGCACACAAACCAACAAAATCTCAGCAAACACTATATACCTAGCATGGGTATTAAATTTTAAAATTAATGGATTAAGTAGGGGAGGGGTAGAGTGGAACACAACACACAAAGAATCCCTCAAGTCCATTCTGTGTAGTTTCTTAATTACAAGGAGAGCATAAAGTGTTTGGGGAATGAGAATAAATGACCAACACTGTGTATTGGTTTTATTTTAATTCAGGTGTAGTTAGCATCTGTTTCTAAATGCTAACTATTAAAATTCATGGGTTTGTATGGCTGTTAAATTTGCTCAGAAGGTCTGCAGAACTCTTCAGGAGAAATAGAGAGCAAGAAAAGGACACGAGAATAATAAACCATTTTAAATTTAAACCATTTGGAAAAATAAAAGAGAAGTTTGAACTCAAGGCTTTATAAACTCTTTCAAAATGGAATTTTCAAAAGGAATCCAATTTCTTTGTTTTTAATGTAAAAAAGCTATCGAAAGTGATTTCTTGTTTGAAAAAGAAATCACCTTGTTTGAAAAATGTTTCCATCAAGTACATGTAATTTTACACTCACATTCCTTCCTTCTTAGTCTCTTGGCCATGGTTGATGGGGAGACTTTTTAGGTAACACTTTACAAGGGGTTAGGATTTAAACTTGGATTGCAGCATTGTATTTGTGTCGTTTGCGTTGCCTATGCAAAAATGTTTATCTGTTGTAAGATGTGAAACCTGTTCATGTCACAGTACTTAGTTTTGTTTTTTGGTTTTGTGGTTAGCAAGATGACTAATTTGAGTAGCAGATTTAGAGATTCATTTGGTTAAATCTGTGCTGCAACACATAATACATTTAATTTGTTTCTGGTTGTGCTAGATAGTTTCTAAAACACCTGGTACTTAATTTTCTACAATAGATGTGGTCCAGTATAGACCTTGCATGGTCTTTTATTTTCATAGCATTTTAGCAGCTTTCGTTCTCAAGTTGTCATATGAAATGGATAGAGTCACCATTTTACAGATAAAGTCACTGATTCACTTGTTCACTGTTTCAGAGGTAAACAACCCCTAATGCTAAAATTGATTTACTTTTTAACCCTCCTAGCACTGTGCTCAGAGCTGTGTGCGTGCCAGACTTCCCTCAGTTTCTTTCCAGAAAAAAATGCTTGTATATACATAAAAAGCCTTTTGCGTTGCAGTTTGTTTTAAGTGCTTGCAGAGGTATTTGCAGTCATAGTAGTATTGGCAAAGAGCAGTGATTCTTAACAGTACACAGTCCATTGAGTCTTGGACCATGGAGAGAACTCAATGGGAAACTTCAGTAGTACATGCTATGGCATTTGTCTTCTGGGGCACTGCCTTTATCCCATTGTCTTTGGTTCCTAAGGACTGAGATACACGCCTGTCAGGAAGGTAGTTACAAATGAATGTAACTTCATTAAGAGTAGATGCTGCCAAGTGGTAAGGATTATGAGGCAGCCAGTGTGCATAGGCCAAGCAGTTCACTTCAGTAATACTAACTCATTCTCTGCGCCCTAAAATAGAGAAAATTGAAAATTCCTTTAGGATTCTAGTATGCCTTAACTTCCACCCGGGAGATGCTTTCTGGGGACTTCATCAGATCATGAGGGAGAAATGAGATACTAAAGGAAATGCCCATGATTCTACAATTTTACTGTCCACATCTGTTCCATGTACCTTCCCTGAGCACCCCTGGGGTCAGAACAATGATGGCGCACCTTTCAGTTTAATACAGAGTACACTGTTTAGGCACAGAAAAAGGCAAGTTTGATGTAGAAAGGACCTTTTTCATCTTTAAGCTGGCAGAAGCATGGTCTTATCATAGAGGTTCTGTGCAGAGATAAACAGACGATGACTGTTCAGAAAGTGATGTGAAAGCTTACCTGTCCCATCCAGTTACAGTAATACAGTGAGAGTGACAGAGAGAAAATTGGGTTACCCTGAGTGAAAAGCTGTAGTTGGAAATCTCTACCTTTTGAGAGCTGAAATCTGCTTTGGTGTGGACAGAAGGGAACTGTTAAATTCATCTGGTTGTACCTTCCTGTATAGTACAGGCCTGAGTGTGTCACTCAGCATCTCTTGCATCAAGCTCATTCAGCCTTGACCTAGTTCATTGTGATGAGAGAGAAAAATAAAATCAGAGATAAGAGAACTGAGGAGAAAATACAGTCAGTTGTATGAAGAGGCAACACTTCCATTTACAATGATCCCCAGATACTTTAAAAAAAACAAAAAACTTTCTAATACTCCTATATATGTTATCAGTTGTTAAATGCTTATTCACTGCCCCTTCACTTTCTATTAAATGTATTTTAATATTATTTAAGTAGATCATGGTGATTATAGATGCACTAATATAATTGAAAATGAAATGGTGAGATGGATGTGAATTTTTGAGGGCTGTGTGTGACAGTAGCTGATGTGTGCTGTTGCAGTAATGCTCATCCTCTCCTACATTTTTGAGGCAGTTAAGCTTCATGTTCAGTATTCTTATAACCAAATTATTTTTTTAAATATTTTGTAATAATTGCATTGAGGTTTTAACCTGAATGTTTATTACCTAAATTCCACTAAAGATAGTATTGAGCATTGCTTCCATACAAGTCAGATATTTGTAGTTATTACTTTGAATGAAGAAGTTAAATGTGCTTTTGATTTCATTCATCACATAAGCAAAACCATATACCTGTGGTATTGTTGCCTGTTCTCTTCTATCTCCTGTTCCAGCTTGTCCTATATTACAGTGGGCTATGAGCTGTCTGTTATTCAGATGCCCTTTTTCTGCCATCACCACTGAAGTTTTGCTTGCTTTAGGCTGTAGCTCGTTGTCTTTTTATTTATTTATTTATTTTAAATGTGACTTTTGAGAACTTTCTCGAGTAAAATCTACTGGAAATTTGAAAGATAGGGCCAGGAAAACCTATTTCAGTTACCACCTGGGACTTGAGAGACCCAAATTCCATTCCCAGCTCTGTCATTATCAGGTGGAGACTTTCCCTTCCCACCTGTCTTGTCTGTGTAGACCAGTGGTTCTCAAAGACTCAAGGCAACCCTTGGAAAATGCCAGCTCTTGGCTTTCACTCATTTCTTGACTACAGAACAATAATAGAACATTTTTTCTGTTGCAAAGAACTCAGAAAGACCACAGCAGGTCAGAATGTTTTTGACACTGTGGATTCCTATTTGAAAATCTTGGATTTTTCTTGTGAATCCTGTGTAGGTGTTTGCGCACCTAACTGTGCTAGATATTGTTCATCACCCTTAAAAGGATATCATGATGCCCTAGTTGAAAATCACTGATTTAAACCACCTTGAGACAGGGATTTTCCTATATTTCATGTGTATACAACACAGAACACTGGGGCTTGGTATCTGTTGGGCCCTCTAGGTGTTGTTGTAGTAACAATAATTAATAAAAGATGATTACAGGAAAATCATCTTGTCTGTACAAATTCAATTTTGAAAGAACACCATGCAAGATTTAAGTTTTGCCATCCAAGGCAATTGCAAATATGATCCTTTTGCAGTTTTGAAGTTCTTCCATTTCTGTTTAATATTGAAATACTTCATATTGATAAAACAAACACAACTGTTTTGTTGACCTCTTCTCTAATCCAACAAAGAGATGTCAGGATAGCTCACAGGCTAGTATTTTTGGGCTAATCCTTGCTACACAGAACAAAACTATAAACTTTGAATCTTTCTTTTTATGTTTCTGTTGTCAAAGTAGCTTTTTAAAGATGCAGTATGATTGAGAGGCCTTTGCTTAGTAAAGTAATATTTTTTTAAGTATGCCACTGAAGTATGAGATGCAAACTATTTGACATTGAGACCTTTGATGGGGTTTGATTCTGTTGCATGGGGTTAACATTTAAAAGATGACTTGTCTTCATGCACGACATGAGAGGTACAGTAGAACAGGAGGCACAAACTATCAATTTGACCAACTATTTTTGAATTCCATCCACCAGTGTCTGTATTTTGCTGATATGTTTTCTCTCAAGATGTTTAGCACAGTCCAACATTTTAAGCATAGCTTAAAATATCAAATAACCATTGGGATATTTCAGTATTTATTTTAACAAAGGTTCTCTTTCCAGGAGATTTGTCAATCATTTAAGAATGAATATCTGTGTCCTGTGCCAGCAATACCATTTAATGATCATGGGTTCATATTGTTCCGTTAGTGAAGGAAAACTTAAAAAAAGAAAAACCTTACTCCTACTTGCCGTGTTAAAAAAGCCCTTGAAGGCATCCGGTCACTGAGTGCTGCTGTTCCCTCAGTCTTATCAATAAGTGGCTTCTTTTTGTGTCCTGCTAAATGATCACTGGCTTCCAACACACTTCAGCCATATGTTTTAATTAAATATTTGAATTTGCTTAGTAGCCTTTAAAGCCAACAAAATGCATCTTCAGGAGATTGGATGGCAAATTTTCTCTTTAGTTTGGGTAGAAACAGCCGTCTACAACTTAATGTTAGTCTCCCCTCTAGCGCTCCCAACCTCATGTTCATGTTGTGGCCTTTCTCCAGCCTAGACCTTCCTTCAAAGCCTATCAGTGCAACAGCGAGTGCTGTGGAGACTGGTTTGTTAAGGAGGTCTTAACAGACCAGCTGTGGAGACTGATCTTTCCTTTTGCCTACCCCTCCCCTCTCCTCTCAAAATCATCTGAGTCACCCCCAGCCTGAAGTAGTTTCTCTTTGGTGTTTCTGTCCCTGACTGCTTGAGGCATTTGGGGACTAAATCAAGTTTATCCAAGGCCAAAACAAGTGATAGCTAGGCAGGAATATGAGATGAATATGAATTTGGCTTTGCCATGTAACAGGTACTTCTAAACACGTGCACTTTTGCAGGCTTGCCTCGTACCCAGGGAGAACCATTTCTGAGAAGAATATAGTGTTGGGAATTCAAAGCAGTTTCTTGAAAGGAACTGGGATGACTCAAAGGATTTGTCTGTAAGATTACCACTTTTTGACCAGTTTAGGCTGGGGCTCACTGGACATTATCAATATATAATAAGAAGTGTAAGAATAAGGCAATGACAGTTTTTTGGTTGGCTGCGTGAAATGGAATAGACAGTTTCAGTACACTTCAGTTAAGTAGTGAAAACCCATCACCACCACAGTTTGCATTCTCAATAGATGCCTTAAGCCAGGGGTTGACAGTGTTTTTGGTATAGTGCCAAAAACACCCACAACCTTGACTTGTAAGATATTGGTGTGCCAGGGGCAGATGACTGGGGGAGCCACAAGGGGCCTGATCTTTGTTGTGGTAGTGCAGCCCCTACCCTTTCCTTCCTGTCCACCCCAAGGTGCACATGCATGCGCTGCCAGCAACAAGCTGAGCCAGGGCACTCTGGGCCCCTGTGCAGCTGCTTGCAACCTCCTGGCTGCCTGCCACAGCCAGCCCAAGCTCTGGGCAGTCCCATGCTCAGGTGGCAGGGAGGCTGCAAGCAGTTGCACCAGGGTCCACAGACCCCTGGCCCAGCTAGTTGTAGATGGCAGGGAAGGAGCTGGAGCTGCACTGCCACAAGGATCAGGCCTCTCGCAGCTGCCCTGCCATCTGCCCCGGGTACGCATGCCAAGCAAAATACCTTTGTATGCCACACTCTGGCACATGTGCCTGGGGTTGCCTACCCCTGCCTTAATCTTTTAGTTGGTTATAGGAGAGGAACTAGACTCTCACTTCTAGAAATTCTCTTTAGAGCATGTTTATTGTTGTGGCACTGTGGCGGAAGTCTAACTTGTTAGGCAACAGGCTTATTATTTTATGTGCAAAGTTTTATTGTTGGTGAAGAATTTACCAAACAACAACATAGGAGTCTGAATTTCTCCATTTGCCCATAGAACACTCTTCAGGGTATTTAGTTTGGCAACCTTTTCACCAACAATAAGACATTGCATAAAAAAGTAAACATGTTGTCTTAAAAAGTCAGATGTATGTCAGCTTCAGGCAGATAAGGCATGCTTGCAGTAGTTGTGACTTGCTCTCCCTTTTGGCTGTCTGAAACAAAGCATTAATGTAATTTGTTTAGGAAATCTTATGGCTTATGTTTCTCCTGTTGTTTCTTGTGTAATATGTAGCGTGTGAAAACCATATCTAATGCACTCATTCAGCTACAGAAGGTTGGCTCAGTTGGAAATTGTGCGTAATATGATGAAATGTCTAGACACATACCCACCAAATTTTTTTTTTGGTATGTGCTAGCAAAGGGAATCTCATCCTCATGTTAACCTGGTTTAATATAAATCTTTCCATCCTCTGTGCTGTTTCTTTCCTGACAGTTAATAAAGCAATTTCCAATTAAAACCTTCATTTTGTTGGTCTGAGCCCCCCCCCTTTGTTTTTTTAAGGGTTTGCTGCAAGTGACTGCCTTTCAAAGATTGTTCCATGTGTATTAGTGTAGAAATCCGTCCTAGGTAGGAGGGAGAGTGCAGCAGTCTGTGCAGTATAATTTTGCCCGTGTGGCAGAATTCGTCATAATGTGGCTTACATGGTTCTTGAGTACAGCACATAGCCTTTAATGTGGAAATACAGATTGGGTTTGTGGGTCAAGATGGATAGTAGGACCTGTAAGATCTGGAGGCTTCACCGCTATCTTAAGCATGAAGCAACTTAGGTGTGGTGTTTAGGCGTTCTGGCAAAGGGCTAATATGGCCCCCTACGGCTTGTTTGTACAGAGAAATTAACTTGAATTAAGGTAAATTGTGACTCCAAAATATGAGGAGCTCTTCCTGATTAACGCTCTTTGTGAACACTTGCATTTTAAATAAGTGTGACTTACCCAAATTAATTCAATGCGTTGAACTGATATGCAGTAAGGTACTTCTGTTTTGAGATCACAACAACTGCACAAGGTGTTAAGCAGAAATAGCTGTTCCAAAATAACTTCCATGTCTAATACAAACCCCTTTACTTGACCAAAATGTGGGTGTTCTTGATGTTAGGTGATAGTTGTTAGTTTGATGCTGGTAATGTGTTGCTTTCTGTGCAGTAATTCTTAATGGGGTTAACATGTACTTGTGACAGGTGAAGGAACTCTCACTACAGGTGAAAAATGACATGGGCAGTGCTTTCTTCCAGGTGCTGAGGAAGTCTTATTGCTTGCAAGAAGGACAGATTTGCGAAGAATCTCCTTGGACATGCCAGATTTCACTGATATCATTCTACAAATAGATAATATCAGGCATGCAATTGCAATAGATTACGATCCTGTTGAAGGATATATATATTGGACTGATGACGATGTCAGGGCGATTCGTCGGGCCTACCTCGATGGCTCTGGAGCACAGACCCTAGTGACCACAGAAATCAACCACCCTGATGGCATAGCAGTGGATTGGGTGGCTAGGAACCTGTATTGGACTGACACAGGAACAGATCGCATTGAAGTGACTCGATTGAATGGGACATCCAGAAAGATCCTGATATCTGAAAATCTAGATGAACCCAGGGCAATAGTGCTGAATCCTGTGATGGGGTGAGGAGTTCTTGTTTTATTTTGTTTTATTGCCCTGTGGTGGATCTTTTCTAAGCCCTGTCCAGGGTTCTGCAAGACTGTAACAGCTAATTAGTAGCTGATGGATATGCTCTTTGTCAGAGATCATGATTTTCACTCCTTGTCTTCTGTCAAAATCAGTATATTGCATGCTTGCATCTAATAAGTTTTATGTAGCCTTTTGGGCCTTACTATTCTTTATCCTTAATGTTATCAAAAATAGTAAAGAATGGTGCCACTGCCCATGCTGGATAACTGCTTTTTAAGGCTCAATCCTTAGATTATTGTCATTAACTGATTGCCAGTGGAGTTTTTAGTCCAATTACTGCCCCATGAGACTACCAGGGGAGAGTTCTCTCAGCAGGCTACAAACCCCAAGTTGAACATCAGTAACATACTGTAACATAAATATGTATTTATTTGTTCTTACTGTTGTTGTTGGGTTTGTTTGTTTTTTTCCCCCTACAGCTACATGTACTGGACAGACTGGGGTGAAAGTCCAAAGATTGAGTGCGCTTATCTGGATGGCTCAGAGAGGAGGGTCCTGGTAAACACTTCCCTAGGCTGGCCCAATGGCTTGGCACTGGATCTTGAAGAAGACAAACTCTACTGGGGAGATGCAAAAACGGACAAAATTGAGGCAAGTAAGAATAAAATGAAATGTTTGTGCGTTCCCAGAAAACAAAAGGAAGAACTATCCCTGCAAGCATGTGTAGGGCCTGGAATGTTTAGGAATCCACTTCTTAATGATACACTGCCCTTAAGTAGGTCCTGCTTAAAGCACCTGAGAATCTTGTGTAATAGCGGGATGCTCAAGTGAAATCCATTTAAGGGTTTTTTTGACTTGGCCACAATTTCTGGAATACTGAAATTGCTACATGCAGAGGGCCTGATTTAAGGCTACGGCAAGACAGTAGGTGGATGTGATGTCTCAGATTGGGGGGGCAGGGAAAGACATAATACTTAACATATTGTGATGTTTGCAAGCCTGCTCTTTTGGCAGGCTCTGTAGAAATCTATGCAGAGACCATGATGTAGATAGATACAGGAGGAACTAAATGGGAGAGGAAGGCTGGAAACCACCTCATTAAATTTTTATGAAAATTATTATGCCCTCTACTTTTGTTAGTTATGAAAGGTGAAATAATATCAAGCAGATTAATACTCTCTGATTTTTATGTTATTGAACAAATAACATAATAAATTCATCCCATCCTGTTTAGCACAGAGTAGTCAGGTTTCTTTTTCACTGGTTTGGAAAGCTTGTGACTATACAAAGTTTAGCAAAATGGAAATGCTGTTGTAAGGAAAAGAAAGTAGGAAGGATGCTTCTGAGTGCTGCTGAAGAATCATTGCTTTTATATCTGAGACCTGCTCATGTAGGTCTCCAAACATATCAGGTGATGGGCTTTGGCTTTCACCTAGACTACATGTGGGTTTAACTAGCAAGCCATGCTTTTTCCAAAGCATCTTAATGCATACATGGTATAATAGTTGTCTTTTTCTTCATCTTTTTCCATTAATATGTCTGACTAAATCTTAATTGAAACAAACATTAACAAAGTGCACACCCACACAAGTGCACCAGCACTCAGCTACGTTTCTGTGGGGACTAAGTGCAGCAAATAGTGCAGGTTGAGGGCCTTTTAGTCAATAAGAAAGAACACAGCATGGCAGACTTGAAACTGTTATATAGTCTAGGAGTGCTGAGCTGTAATCTTTTTAGAATTATACGTAGCCTTTTAGCGAGTCACTTTTTTGTATAGCTATCATGTGGTGCTGGGCTTTCCTGTAGAAAGGTGTTGGTTTAACTTAATTGAAAAACAAGGAGGGAGGCAATCCAGTAGTTGTAGACAAACAGACTTCCAACAAATGGCTTGGGGTGTGGTGCGAGGTAAAGGTGCTATTTCCAGAGCCCTGGCCATAGTTACACAGCTGTTTTACCAAGGCTGCAAGTCCAGAGAAATGAAAGGGATGCTAAGCAGATAAGAGGATTCTGAAGAGATGTCAGTGAATTGTGCTGAGGGGAAAATGGACTAGGATGGGCACAGAAAGGTCTAGTGGGAGTATCTAAAATAGTAGTGGACCTTTCCCAGATTTCCAAGGTAGCTTGGTCTTAAGTAAACCAGGCACTTATATTTTCTAAAGTTGTCTCCTAAAATGCCTTTCTTTAATATAAGCAACACTCTGCTTTAAGAAGGCTGTGTAGTCTAGTCATACATCCCAGGAGGAAGAGAGTGTCTGTCAACAGCCTGCAGGAGCTGATCTTAAGTCAGACCTGCAGAAGTATCTAAGGTTAGTACTCTGGGACCCTTCCTGAGAGAGTGGGGGGATCATGATTCATACCTGAAACAGGCCCGAGTTCAAAGCCTGAGATTTGAGTAGGGGAAGCAGTCAGATCTGAATTGGTCAGAGGTGCAGTTAGCTTGATAACTATAACCCCTGGTGCAACGTGTCTAGGACTTAGTTCAGTTCCTGGTTCTGGTTATGACTTGTTTGGCTTTCAGCAGGCTGCCTTACTGATAAGCTTTTCTTTAACTGTGTTCTTCGAACTGGGTAATCCCTAGAAACAGCAGTAGCAGTTCCAAGTCAGACTTGTGGTCTATCTAGTCTACTGGTTTTCAACTTTTTTTTGTTTGTGGACCCCTAAAAACTTTAGAATGGAGGTGCAGACCCCTTTTTGAAATTCTGAATGGAGGTGCAGACTCTTTGAATTTTAAGTGTGGGTATTCACATACTTTTGATTGATCAGAATCATCTTTTGCCAGACCCCTTAGACATAGTGTGTTGACCCCAGGTTGGAACCCACTGATCTAGTCCATCCTGCTGCCTACCACAGTGGTTCAGTGCCAGTTGCTTTAGAAGAAGGCACAAGAAGCTCTGCTCATAGCATTTGCAGAATAACATGCCCCCAAGACATGATGGTTTATAGCCCTCCCAAAATGTTTGGTTATTATAATAATTTTAATACAGTATAACAACATAATAAAAACTGGCTATTCATATGCATATTATAATAATGTTAATACAATATAACAACATAATAAAAACTGGCTATTCATATGCATAGAAATCTTTTTTTTTAATCTTTTGAAGCTCTGGGGATCCTGGTAACTTGTGACATTGCTTATGGTACTGAGTAATAAGTACTAGTCTGCTTCCAAAAGGATGTTGGGCAAATAGTTTGAAAATTAAACATGCTAAATTAATTAGGCTTTTTTTAATTGATAATTATTCTAGCTTCAAGGGAAGGGTTTCGGTGTATTCAAAATTGCTTAAAAGTAGAGGAACGGAGGTAGGGAAAAACAAAACCTAGAGAATTTATAAACGAGTTGTCAATGAAATTACAGAATAAGAATGTCACATGGGAAACAAACTTGGTTAGAAAGGAAATTGATTAAGTATATCAGTTTAAATATTTTCTCTCCTACAGCTTGAACTGGTTCTCCGTGGAATGAAACTTTGACTAGGCTGTTGCTATGGTACCAATCTTAAATTTCTGTACAGAAGATTAGGAAAAAGCAATATCAAAACTCAGTATTTGCTAGTGTTTTATCATGTACATTAGGCCTTCAGTTCATGCAACAGTCATACATGCAGCCTTCTTTGATATGCAGTCTGAAGCAGCATGTGGTAGGTGTGCTAAAGATAATGTGTTCAGAAAAAATTATGAAATCAAAGAAGCTGGTTTGAATCCCCCCCCCCTTTTTTTAACCAATATAGAAGGAAATCAAGTAAAATAAAATAAGAATGGAGGAAAGGAGCTAGTCCACCTACTCTATCCTATTCAAAGATATTTGCCCTTCACAAGATTAACCTCTTTTCAGATATATTGATGCCTGGTTTCTATACAACACAGATATTTAAATGCACCTTGCTGAGAGAACATCTTAAACCCACCTTGCTATGTATGACATTGTGAATGTTATTTGAAGGGGGGAATAGATGGACCTTAATTTTAAATATTTCTTTCCATTCTCTTTCTTCACACCTAAAGTTTTATCCTTTCTACAGACCACAGACAGAATTTTCCACCGGATCTTTGTAAGACTAATTTAGTTCTTTATAGAACTGGGTGGAGAAGAAAAGTTTAATGAATGTTAAGTTGGGATTTTGAACAGCTTTGCACTGCCTGTGACCATGATTCTTTCTCTGTTGGCTTTGTACAAATGTGACCTGTACTGGCATTGTCGAAAGTGACATTCAAGGTTGCTTGCATAACTGCTGACAGGAAACAAATTTTGATTTTGCATTTTGAATCATTTGCACCAGAAATGTTTGTATCCTCACATCCACTTGGAACAGAAACTGCACTGACTTACCTACCAAGTACAGTTAATCAGTACCGTCCAAATATCAATCTGTCAAGATGAATCCAAAGTTATATTTGTTTTTAAAAGCATGATTCAAAATTGGTAAATGACTAATAAAATAGAGAAATATTTTGTGTGCAGGAGAAGAGCTAAATGTGTTGAATAAATCATTCATTCCAAAGTTGGAACATAAAAGTGGAAGAGGCTTCCTGTGCCATCTGCTCCAGTCCTCTGCATTTGTAGGCAACCCCCTTACCCAAGGATTCCCCTAAATAGCCACGTCAAACGCATGATTACAACATCCTTTGTTTTTTTTAATTGTTCATGATATGCACAGCTTTGACTGTAGGATGTACTTAGTGGGATAGTCTCAACTATTATGCCTTGCTTTAATATGGATTTACCCCTCTTGTGTATGTGTATTTTGCCTAGAACGTGGCACTGAAATGGTTATCCAGTGCAACTGATGTCATGGAGTTCCATTCTTTGTACGTAATTGGCCTGTGCAAAGCAGCAGGTATTCGCTTCGGATTCGGATTTAGCCGCCTGGCTGGGCAGCTTGTCCCAGCTGCAGCCCCAATCCCTCCCTCACTGTGGGGGCATTGATCTGCACCCCCATCCCCCCCATGCCCCTTCCCTTCCCCCTTCACCCACCATAACAGACTTACCAGCTGGACAAGGTTCCTTGGGTGAATACGATATCTTTTATTAGACCAATAATTGGTCTAATAAAAGATATCGTATTCACCCAAGGAACCTTGTCTGCCTATGTCCTTAGACCAACACGGCTACAACCTAAACCCCTGCAAAATTACCAGCTGGAGGCATTTGTGTCCAGCATCCTTGAGGACTGCTGCCTGTTTAGTCTACGGCCGAATCTCTGAATCTTTTCTGAATCAATTTGGAGGCTTCTGATTCAATTTGGACCTTTTAATTGGTCTCCTGATTGGATTCAGATTCAGAGATTCAGCTGCTGAATCAGGCCAAATCTCTTCTAAATCGAATTGGCTACCAAAACTTCACACAGCCCTAGTATGTATGTACTTACTGCATCCTCAGATTGCCAAACATACAAACCAAATGGCTGCAAAACGGAGAAAGGTTTTTGTGTAACATTATGTGGTCTTGTTTACTTAGCCAAGTCTTTTGCACGCAGGCACCTAAAACTAGTGAATGGCAAGTTGTTGGCTAAAACTAGGTGACAGTAATGAGTACAGGAACATAGATATAATAGTTGGCAGTAGATTGTTTTGTAGTACATTCTGGTTACAGACAAGTCAGTGCAGTTTTGAATGGATTTTATCCATCAATGTTCGAACTGTAGAGAAAGGTTGGTAGTTGTGTTAGTCTGAAGTTTGGCAGATGGCAAGGCAAACTAACTCATTCACAGAGGTATAAGCTTTTGTAGGCTACAACCTGCTTCATAGTTCCCATTATACATCTCTGACCAAAACACTGGTGGAATATTGTTTGGGTTTTTTTAGTGCTTTTTTAAGGAGAAAGCAGGAAACTTTCTGGTCAACTCAAGAAGTTTGATCAGGTTGGGTGCTCAGTGCTATGACTCTGCAGCCTGTGCCTCCTGGTAAAGGTGAAGGTCATAATATTGCAGACGTCTATAGAACTGCCAGTAGGCAGAAAGTGGCATTTCAACTGGCATCCATTGTTCAATAATGGAACTACAGGTTTCTCTCGCTTTATGCTGTACATGCATTCCTGGAAAACAGTGTATAACTTGAATTCATATAAAGGGAACCCACTTTACAATGTAACAAATAGGGATACATTCCAAGACCATGAGTGTACTGACCCCCAGGCCCATTTCTACCACGTTTACAAGACAATTTAGGTACTCACCGACAGCAGACAGTACACACGAGCAAAGGGCACTATCATAATAGGGGTGGCAGCTACAGAAACACATGTTGCAGACAACAAGCAAGGAGCACAGATCCACACAGGAGACTATTTTGGTGTGCACCACTCCTACGATGCACCGCACAAAGCAGCTGACTGTGGGCTTCCACCACACCAATCACATAAGAGTGAATTTACCTTGCACATAACGAATTTTTGGTATAAAAAAGGTCATCACATAAAAGCAAATTCGCATATAGAGAACCCGCATAAAGTGAGGGAAACCTGTAGTTGAATACAGCTTTTTCTGTAGTTCTCTCTAGAAAAGCTCATAGATTAGAGACTAGCACAGCTGTAATAGTTATATATTGCAGATGTTTTTCATTTAAAAGGCATGACTGAGTACAGTTTTGAGTTTGTTGTTTTTTGTTTTTTGTCTGGTCTTCTGCACTGATTTACAGTATCTTAGTTTCACAAAGGGTCATCTTAGTCTTCTTTAAGAAGGCCTTGTGATACGCTAAGTTCTTAAACAGTGACTAAACTCGATGTAGCTTGGGAATTTGACAGAGAAATCTTTCTCATTTTGTTAGGCTTTAGGTTTGTAATATTTGTTTTTTAAATACGAAGTAGTTTTGCCATTGCTTTTGGGTGTTTTGGTCAATAAAACAATTTTAAAAAAGCAACTAAACTCCAGAGGATACCAAACAGTATCCTATACTGGGAGAGTATGTTCTTATTTGTGTGTGTGTAAAACTTCATGTGGTGAAAACAGCAGTTACTCTTTCCTGGCAGAGACCTTCCCATCTGCATCATTTAGCTGTAATACAAAGGGCCCAGTCACTTCACAAGAAGTTTATATCCTGAAGAAACCATTTGGCGAGACTTGTCAAACTTTGCGTGACAGCAGCCTATGGGGCTTTCACTGCAAATTTGGCACCCTGTGGTAACATTGTTCCCAGCTTTTAAAAATTTTTGCTTAGTTAGTTTGGTAGCATCTGCAGCAAGAAAAAGAAAATTTAGTAAATTTTGAGTTGCCTGTTGTTCTTACAGTGTCAACTACCACAAGTAAAAGGCATAGATGAATCCAACAAGAACTTTAAGTTTTATTTACAGAAAAAGGTACTTTCCAGGAAAAAAAAACCCAGTAGATTAATAAGGATTACAGGGTTCCAGCAGAGAGAGAAGCAAAGAGCCAGTGGCATCCACGTGTAGAATTTTCTAATTCTCCTTAAAAACCAATTTTGTGGTTAGCTGGGATTCCTGTGTACTCTTTCTTCAGCTCTTGCTTAAAATGCCCAGGGTATAATTATAGAATTAACAATTATTAAACTCTCAGGTGCTTGTTATTATGTATGGATTTTATTTAACTCTTTGTTCAATGGGCCTTTTTTTTCTTAAGTGCTATGAAGAATATCTTTTTTCTCTCTGCTTTTTTGTTACGGATCAATGCCCTACATTTATCTTTGCAGAACTTTCACACTTCACGTGCAGTTGTTCTTTGCTGTTTTGCAGAATGTAGAAGCCAGAAGCAAAACTCATTGTCAAGTAATGATCCCATCCCCAACCTGAAAACACTGCAAGCCACACTTCATGACACCATATTTGAAAATTGGGATATGGTTGTTATAATTTGATTTTTTTTTCTAAATTATACTCTTGGTAATGAATTATTTGACATGACATTGCATGGCCTTGAGATAATTATGTTATGATATGGGTAAGGGTTTAGCAAAAGTGGATGGCATTAAAAAATATTTTCACTGCTAATGTGCATTAAAGGCAATATTTTCTTTTTCATAATGAAATAGTGCTGGAAGGAATATAAGCTGGTTTTTAAATAACCAAGCGCTATATCTTGGACTTTGTTAACTAAGACAAATATTTCCATAAAGATTTCCCCGTTAGACTTTATACCACAAACTGCACTTTTGGGCTAGTAAAAGGGAACAAGCAAGTGAACAAGCAAGTGAAATAGAACTGATGAAGAATTTGAGATCTGTTGGGCTACTTTTCTTGTTCAAGCTAAGTACAAAATAAAGAACGTGCATAAATTGACAAGAAAATCAATCTATGTATTTCAGAAGGGGACTAGACTTAGTGGCTCAGGAGGACACTCCTGTCTTGTGGTCCTATGTAGTAATGTATATACATTGCAGTAACTGTCCAGTTCTTCTTTAGCTGATCCTATCACAAAAAAGTGATGGATTACAATAGCAATGTATTTATTAATTAAAGTGTCTATACTGAAATGAAACACTTTCCCAGTCCTGGGATATTTTTAAAGGTTTTTAATTGCTTGATTCTAAAATCAGATTCTGTATATTTAAAGCATGTAATGCACGTCAATCTTACATTGCAAAATGCTGAATAGGCTACTTAACAATAATTAGGACTGTCTTCTATTGTGTTTTTCTTCTTTATTAAGCTGTTCAGGGATATGCTCTTACAAAATGGGACGATCTTTTTAATAACACTCATTGGACCCAGTTATGGCTCTTGGACTTTGTTGCTTTTCTGACTCTGTACCCCTATACTGTTGAGAGTATGCACATATGCTGCCCTCAGTCTTTACACACAGATCCCAGTGTTATTGCTGGAAATTGCATGTGGGTTGGGGTAATATGTAATCACTAGGTCTTGATTTGGCTTTAGATCTTTTTCTAGGTCACTGCTCATTTTGTGGTTGTGCTTGAAGAATTGAGAAGTTGTTGGACCTGTTGTAAAAAGGATAGGGGGTTTTGCAGGGTAGAGGGTGCTTGTTGTTTTTGGGGGTGGGGTTTGTTTCCTTTTACCTAAAACAAGGCCATACAGCTGTATTAACTCAAAATGTTACTGAGATACAGCCACCTATATCCAGTCTCTGTATTAAGCCTCAGTAGGAATAATTTGTCCCAGTGTTTTTGAGACCATGTTACCAAATGCATACCCTATATACAGATAGTGTTACAGAAGGAATATTCAGGGTCTGTAAAGGAAACAAAGATCTACTTTAAAATATGTTGATAGAGAAGTAATCATGCTGCTGTTGGACTTTATTGTGTTTGATGATAGATTATTAGTAGTAATTGTCCCTTCCAGTAGAGATAGTGCTGGAAGGGAATATAAGCTGTTTTTGAGATAAGCAAGAGCTCCATCTTGGACTTTGGTTATTAAATAATGACTAACCGATACCTGTTGAGAGCTAGGATGAAGGATGAAATAGGATGTCATTACTTCTGAAGATCCACAAAAAGGATAGCAGGGGACTTCTTGTATGCAAGAGAAATGGAGAGTTCAGCCGTAGAGGGAAATACATCTGGCTTTCTTTCTGGTTTTCTCTAAAGTTTAAAAAATTAGTCACAGTTGGAAATAGGATGTAGAGGAGTACTTTCATACATACCTTGCAATTGGATTTACCTTCATCATGTAAGACAGATTTGGTGGTGGCTAGCAATTTCCTGTTAGGTCAGATTGTGGTGGGGAAATCTAGGATATTTTTGCCGCCTTCTGCATAATGGGGCATGGTTTGCTTGCTGAGGTCGTCTGGTCACATCTCACCTGCTCAGTTCCCTGCCCTTGCATGGGGCTTGGGCAGTGGTGGCACCTTGAACTCTCCTGTCCTTGGATTTTGGCATGCTGAAGCTTAGTCCCCAGAGGACTGCGGTGCCCTATATTACTTATTTGATAACTTTAGCAAAATTTAGTTGTTTGTGGTCAGAATTTTGAATCTAGTAGTCCCTTCTGGCCTTAAAGTATGGACATACTAAAAATGTATTGCAAGGTAAAAAACAAGCAGGGCTTCTACCAGCACATCAGATGTGTGTATGTATGTCTTTTCTTTACTATAGATGGAAGCCACCACACTGCTGTTTAGCCCTCAGTGATATGGTAAACTTTGCCTGCGCAGCTGATAACACTCTCTTGAGGGCTGGTCCAAGACTGAAATGAATTTCTCAAGGATCTATCACACTCTTTAACTTTGATTTCCCCATCATAAATGCATATTGACATGGCTTATTTAAAACCACACACACACACATCCCATGCACTCTGGATGGATGGACAGATAGACTTCTATTTATATAAAGCCAAAGCAAGCAAGCAAAAAGACCTGAAAACAAGATGCACTCTACAAAAACAAGGCTGTCACAGCAACTCTTCTTTCCCTTGGGGAGAAGTCAAGGGAAGAAATGCAGCAGAAGTTAGTCGCATCATTTAATGTGATACTAGAAGGCGTTCAGATACTGTGGCAATGAGCATAGTATAAAAACCTCTATAGAATACCCTACATTGGGAGTGGGGGTCCTGTGCTGTGGTATAGAAATTTGATGTTCCAACTGTTTATATCACAACAACTTAATAAGCGTGGTATATGACTTGATACCCTGAACTGATATTGTTTTGGTACCATGGTACCATGCCTGGTTTAGACGTTTTATTTGGATCTCAGCACTATAGCATCTACAATGGTCCATGCATGCTGTCTATAGCAACTTTTGCTTTTTGTTTAGTTACTGTCCCAGTCGCACAAATTTCTGAATCCTTTCCATTTGTCATAGAATGTAAATACTGTTTTATGCTTTTAAAAAACACAAAAGTAAAAACCCAGAAAAATCCAAAATGTAAGCATCTGACAGACACGTTCTAAACTTGGCTTTTGTAGCTTTCTCTAGAATTATTTCTGCATGTTTAGCTCTTACTATATTTATAAGGAGGAAATCCTGCAGATGTATTAAACTACAAAGCTGACGAATTATTTGAATTTTACATATTTGAGGCTCACCCTCCTCACTGAGGAATTATTTTAGGCTGTCTGACATGAGATCACCTTTTTCCGCTCCTTCACAGAGAAAATTCCACTTTACTCCGTTGTTAGGAACTACTTTCTGTAACCTTAAACTGGAGTTTTATATTCAGTTTTAGATGAGCTTTTATGCCTGCTAATGGTGCTAGAATTCTTTCAGCATTAGTGTGTGTTCCCCATTTATTTACTTCACATAGGTCATGACATGAAAACCATAAAGTAGATTACTGCTTTGTTGTCTGTACACTTGCTAAGAAGAAAGTAGACCCTAGACTACTTGTAGTCCTAAGGGCTTTTTTACTTTTACCTTCCAGTTTCATACAAACAGGTAGTTAACCTGGTTTGCATTTAATAAATTGCCAGTGATTAAATGTAATAAAGTCTTGATATGATCAATGAGTGTATTTAGCATATAATTTGCAAATAGCAATCAGGACTTTTTAGAGTCTTTTGTTCTCTTGGCTTCTATTTCCTTACCTTCCTTTCTCCTGTCCAGGAATAATACTGTGTGTGGTCACATGGCTCACTTCTGACCCAGAGAACAGATAAGGATTTGCTGCTAGTCTTGCCCCTTTTACCTCAGTATAAGAGACAGTTCCAGAAAGATTGATTTCTTTAAATGTCTGGGCCAAGTCCTGCCTATGTTTGAATTGCTTCCATCAGTACAGCGCTTTCCAAATTTTTGGAAGGGGAATTCCCACTTCAGTGAAAATTCATGTCCTTGCTCTGCTTTCCCTCATCCTGATTTTGCAGGGAAGCATGGCAAGGGGCTCACAGTTTAACTTGCCTCTACCAGTAAAGCAGGGATGTCAAACATGTGGGCTGGACCCAGCCTGTGGGTCCTGGATTGACTTGCGGTGTATGGAAGCCAACTGGTGCACAGGCTGGAACCAGCACCATGGGTGGTGAAAGTGGCCCAGAGGGCTGTCCTGGGGTGCATGCTATGCCCCACCAGCCCAGCCCCCGAGTACTGCATGTGCAGGGCCAGTTTTGTAGGGCTCCACATGCAGTGTGTGCTGCCCCCCTGTGCTGCATGCAGTGCTCACAGCTGTTCCAGCCCCCTGTGTTGCCTGCAGAACACCCCAGCCGCATTCTGGGCTTGTGCTGCAGGTTGCGTATAGGACTGGCATAGGGTGTGCACTGCACAAGATGCCCTGTCAGATTAGCTTTTGGCACTAGTCTGGTGTGGTCCCAGACCCAGCACAGAGGGTCACCAGTGTGTCTCATGCAGCACGTCTCTCATGCAGCACGTGTCCCACTGCAACCCCCCTGCCTGCAAGGGCCCACTGCAGCTCTGCTGCCCACCATGACTCTGCTGCTGCCTGGGGCCCGCTGCAGCCCCACCACCCACTGGGGCCCAGCTGTGACTCTGCCACCCATTGGGGCCCACTGTGCCACCTGCTGGGGCCTGCCGCAGCCCCATTGCCCGCTGGGACCCACTGCAGCTCCACCGCCTACCAGATCCCACCACCCGCTGCATCTCCACCGCCTGCTGCACAACACGTGGGCCCGCTGCTCCCCACAGCTGCCACTTCCCACGCTGCTCCCCATGGGCCCCCCTGCCACCATGCTGCGCCCTGCAGCCCCCACCGCTCCCGCAATCTCCCCTTCCAGCCACTCCTGTCCAATCCTACCTTACTTTCCACTTGGACGGAGGGAGGGGGAACAGCTCCAGAGGCACGAGGCCAAAAGCTGCAGAGGCTTCTGGTTGGGGGCTGAGAGCGGGAAGGGGGTGAGGGGCTGGGTGGAGCCAGGCTAGCCTTGTTGCTCGGCCACAGGCTCCCACTGGGTCCTGCTGCCGTTGTCTACCTGTCATCTTTGACAGGCGGCCACGGGCAGATAAAAATTAATTTTCTAAAATTTTTAAAGGCCCCATGGGCTGGATAGAAGGGGCTGGCAGGCCATATCCGGCCCATGGGCTGTATTTTGCCCACCCCTGTCCTACGTGGTCCCTGCTAGAGCTGGTGTAGTGGGCTTGGGTATCATAGGTATGTTCCAGTCTGACAACCCTGTCTTCCTGTAGTGCGTACACTGACAGCAGACTGTACTTTCCTATAAAGTGCAGCTTCATACCAGATTACTTGATGTACCTTGGTGCCAGGAGCCTTGTCTGCAGGAAGGGAATCTTTGAAGCTAGTTAATACCACGTTCTGAATCGCATCCTCTGAACCTGTTCAGAGCAAATCTCCTGGATTCCCGTGCTAGGAAAGGAATACTGCTGACAGCTGGCATCAGCCTACACTAGAGCTCCCAAGATTTCTTGCAATGGTGGGAATTTTTTTTAACTCCCCTCTCCCCCAGCGTAGACAATCATAAAGGTTTTTGTGTCATCTTTGCCTTTCTAAAGGTGCTGGGGTGCGCTGACAGGATAGCAGTCACCCAAAGGAAGACTTCCTTTGCTGGTTTGATTGACCCGAGTCATCCTGTGGGAAAGGAAGCTAACTAATTCTAAACTAGAGGTGACCCTTGCCTCTTTTTGCTAGCAATAAAGACATAATAGGGGCCCAGTTAGGGTGTAGTGGAACCCCCACAGCCATCTGCACACTTCATTGGCAGAAGTGGCTTTCTCTTGAACTTGCATTTGACAAGTTCTCTCTCTCTCTCTCTCTCTCCCTCCCCCCCCCCTTTCATTCAGAAGGGTCCTTCAAAGCCAACTAATTGAAATGCTCTCACCCCTCCCTCTCTTCTCTCCTTCCCCCACATATGCTTAAATTGTAGGGCCACTGGTATTCAGTGTTAATGAGTAAAAATGCACACTGCTCTTAAGGCTGCACTTTTTTCTTTTCCACAGGAAAGCTTGTAAAGAGCTTTTCCACCCTCTGTGGCTCTATCTTGATAAAGAAACAGAAAAGTTGAAAAAAAAATGTTTCTGTTGCCTGTTGCATTGCTGCTCCCCCTGCCCTCCCTCCCCCCTTCCCCATAGCTCTGGACTTTTTTAAATGAAACACAAATCAGGTCCCTGGAATAAAAGGTTGTGAGTATGCCTTGTGGCATTTGGAATGAGACTATTCACTGCCTGAATGACTATAAATAGAAAGCTAGGAGCCGGGTATTTCTCTGCTCAGGCTCCCTGCAAAGAAGCGCCCTTCCCAGTAAAAGGGTGACTTTTGAAAGAAACCTTGCTCCTTGTGGTGAATTGAATTGCTCCAGGAATTCTTCTCCTTGCAGCTTGAATAAAAGACGTTAATCTCTAATTTATTTCTCCTTTTTTAAAGGCAGTATTCTCCATAATAAATGTATATTCTTGGCTATGTAGCCATATATGCCTGTCTTGTCTGCAGAGTTTCATGTAAAATTCTGAACGCAGAACAAACATTGTTCTCTGCATTTTGCTCCTGAAAGCTTTCTTTTGGCTCTAGTCCAGCTGTCGGCTCCTTTTTATCTTGTATTCATTCTTCAGCAAGAAGGCTAAATTAGCGGCACTTGGGTTTTAAAGGTTTGAGAAACAGAACAGGAATTGTGATTGATTTTTATTATAAAAGATTTGATTCTCCCAACAGACTTCTGATGTTGCCGACATAAGAACCCCAGCAGCTTACTGTTGCAGTTCTTCAGACAATTTGTTTGGCTGATTTGGCTGTAAAAATGCTCAGAAATCCCTTGTGTTGTGCAGTTAGGCAAATTCAGTGTCATAGTGCTCCCCCTTCCCTTTATAGAACTGCTATTAGTCTTAAAGAAACTAAGCATAGTAGAAGGGAAAAAATATTGGGCACATTTTAGGGTTGGCATTAGAGAGACTTTTACCAAAGTTTTTGGGATGTTTTTGTACTAAACCCTTGTGGTGCTGTGCATTGGTATTTGAAAGTTGTACTGTGATTTTCTGCTCAGACCTTTTGTTTTCCTGTTTTTATGCTCTCCAATAAGTGATGGGGATAACAATTTTTTCTACATGTTTTCTTTTTTCATAGGCAAAATATCTAAATGAGAGGTTTGTATTTTCCTCTCATGTCTGTGGGTGTTATTTCTGGGTTCCTAACCTTAATCTTTCATCAAGTTCATGAAAGAGTTTACAGGTGTTGTCTGTTTAAAAGCTAGTCTGTTCCTAAGCCCAATTGGAAATGCATGATTTCTTCTAAAAATGGTTAACATACAAGTGAGAACCCCTGTTTGGCTTAAATCATGGTTAAAACAAAAATAATTGGAATTAATTAGTGATTCCCTTACTTGGGGGGAAAAAAAAACCCAACCAAAAACGAAGGTTAAAAGATATGTGCTCTCTGTCAGGCCAGGGAAATCAGACTGAAGGATTTCCAAAAAACCTAAGGAGAGAAAATGGTTCTTTATTTCTTTTTGGTCTAATAACTGAGTACCACTTCTCTAATGTTTTTTCCATTACTGGATACATGCACAATAGACTGTAGATACTTACGTTGCAGTTGGTTATTTCCCTTCTTTGATCCTGCCTCTCTGAACATTTTGATGATCAGAGTCGTTTGTTGGGTCCGCATGCTGATTTCAGCGTGCGGGTCCATATGTTTTGCTTGTCACCTTTTATTGTGTGACTTCCTTCACCTAAGGTGGCCCCCTGCTGTCCTTTTGCAAGCGCAGCTACTGTAGGTATTTCTGTTGCCTTTTCCCTTTCTGGCTTTCCCTTGGGAGCCTGTTGTGAACCATTGTATGAAGACATTGGATTCTCTCTGTCAGTTTTCATCTTGCCTTGTCTCTGGTGACTTTGTCCGTCATGTAGGCTTGTTTTGTAAATGTCACCCACCATCCTTTTGAAGCTGTGAATTTCACATGCAATTATTCACATGTTCCATCCCTATGTTATATATTTTTTAACCGATTTTTTTTTTTTTTTTTTCTCCTCTTGGTTCAAACTGACGTTCTTCTGCAGAAAGAAAGTGGTCCTCCTTTGGGTGTTGGTTGGTTTTTGTTTGTTTGGTTGGTTTGTTTTGTTTTGTTTTGTTTTTTAACTAAAGCAAAAAAACCTTATGTTATGCCAGTTTGTCTGAATTTCCTCTGGCTTCTTGACTCGGTGTGATGCTACTTATAAAATTCTTTGTAACTAAACAAAAATAAATAAAGTGTCTCATTCCTTCTCCGTTGAATTTCATGCTGGTTTTGTAATAATAAAATTATTTACAGAGGTACTGTATTCTAAATTGTAAATGTTCTTTTTAAAATTTTTTTTGAAACCCTGTGACTAAATGGTTACAATTTGTAGGACGGTTGCAGAGGCAGGTTATGTAAACAAAGTATGAACACTTTTGAAACCACTTTCCCGTCCTAGCATGCTCCTATCTTTTTATCAGGATTACTCTGAATGTTTCAGTAAATCTTGGATTTCATGCAGAAAGATTACAAACTTTCCTGTGTTAGCATTACTGGTACCTATCTGCTATAATTATAGCTAGATAGTGAAGGATCACTTTAGGTACTACAGGAATTGGGAGGATTTTTAGTATTTGCTATTAATTTCCTCTGAGCTGCCACAACCACCTTAGGGCTCCTTTCTGGGTAAGTAGGCTTGGTCTGTGCTACAGTTTTCCCGCATATCTGTCAGCTGGAGGTGTGAAAAATCACACCCCAGTGAACATATATCTACTGACACCTCAACCCCTCCCAGTCTGTACACAGCTGAGTAAAAACAGCCTCTTTCATGTGGGGAAGTGGGGCTGCAAATCAGGCAAAAGAACCTTTCCTGCTGCCATATGCTGGGGCTCCACTGGAGGACTCTGCTGCCATGGCTCTGTCAGCAGAGCTGTGAAGTCAGCTGCCCTGCAACACTGTACTCTATTTTAGTACATAGCCTCAGAACTGCAAAAAGGTCACACACCTGCCTGCAGAATGCACTTACCTGGACTTAATGTAACCAATCAGTGCTCACAAATTATAACGCAGTGTTGGTTCTGTGGCATTAGAACTCCGAAAACTGACTAGCGGCTCTCACTTTCCAGGTTTCTAATGGCAGTTCTGGAACTATGAGAAGCCATGAAAATGACAGGCAGTTCTCAATGCTAGGGATGCTAAGACCACACCAGTGACAGTGCTAAGTACTTGGTGACCATTGCTTTACAGTGCTTTCATTACTGTGGTAGTGGGAGCCATGAAGCTGTCTAGTTCCCCTCGTTTTGATGCTTTTACTCCTTAGTTTCACAGCTGCTGTTTAGAAGACTAACTAGCTCATGTCATAATCATGGCTTCTGATAGTAGCCCTTTGACAGCTGCTGGCTCTTTAATTGTTTCTGGTGCAGTTAAAGAGAGTAGTTAGTATAAAATAGATTGTTATATAGTTAATCAGAATACAGGCAGTCCTCAGACTTACGACACAACTGGTTCCTGAAAACAACATCTTAAGTCAAAACGTAACTCTAAACCAATTTTCTCATAAGAAACAATGTTATAAATGGGAGATTGGTTCCTGAACCAAGGCCCAATACCCTATTTTCACCAAAAATACCCCAGAATTTTGTACTCAATCAATTATAGATGAGTAATATATCTACATTCATGTATTTATATTGTAAATAGCAATCGTATTGATTTGGAAGGATTTCTTTGAGGTGACTTTGCTGGACTTTTTGAAGGGGTCTTGGCTGCAGGTTTTTCTGGAGTCTTGTCTGCTTTCTTAAAGAAAGTATCCAAGCAAGTTTGGGCAGATGTTCTCCAGGGAGATGGGTGACACCGCAAATTTGTTTGCTGGTGTGGCGTCACATTGGATCAAGCCTTGTAAAGTCAAAACTAATATCATAAAGTTGAAACAGGGTGTCAATTTATAAAATTTTAAGTGCGAAACGTTGTAACTCGAAACGTTGTAAGTTGAGGACTGCCTTTACCATATTTACTGGAATACAAGATGAGATTTTTCTTCCTAGTCATATCAAATTTATAAACTTTTCATAGGTAGAATCTAATTATTAGCGAGTCATCTTATACTTAGGGTCATCTTATATTTGAATAAATGTGGTAGGGTTAAGTTACAAAGAAGAGTGGAACTGAGAAAAGCTGTGAATTTAACAGATATGGAGATAACCAGTTTGTTACAAGGTAAGCCATAGGCGAGAAGTTGGGCTGTACTGTGCTAGGCAATTAAATTATGTACTTATCCAGGATGCATATAAGTGGATGCATGCATGTAAATGCATGCTCTGTGTAGACAAACCCTGAGTGGTGGTATGCTGCTGTAGGGTGTGCTCCTTCAGGCAAGTCATGAAACCAAGGTTCTGACCATTTGTAGTTCATTAGAAAGCTCATGATTCTTCTAAAGACAATTGATGTTAGCCCTAGTCTTCTGGCAAAAAATCCATTTGGGGTGAATTCTCTTCTGTACCCCCTTTTGGCTGTAGTCTTTAACTATTGTGCAGTGTGGCTGTGCAGTTGTGAAATGTTTTAGGATAAAAGCTACTGCATAAACATTGTATCATTTCAATGGCTATGGCTTAGGCATTGGTCCACCTGAACTGTGCCAATACAGTTTCTGGCCCAAAACTGAGTTCTATGCTCATGGAATCAGATTGCAGTTATTAAAGGAAATCCTCCTCTTTCAGCAGTTGCAAAAGGCCTGATTAGGTGTTCTGTTCCCTTGCTAAATATGGCCATTGGACCCCTGGGAAACATGCCAGGGCCACCACACAGAACATCCTCAGTCCACTATTTCATTTCATCATCTAGGGATGAACTTCAAAGGAGCTAAAGGAAAAAAAGTGTTTCCTCATCTGACTGGACAGCTCCTGAAGTCTGTCAAGGAGAAATGTAAAACCTTGTCACTAGCTTCTACTGGTGCTGGTTATAGATAAGGGTAGTAAAAAGATAGGTAGGAGAGACCTCTGTGGCTGATGAAAGGAAATGACCTCTGTCATCATGGAAGAGCAGTAAATGAACCATGTATTGTTTAAACAGTAAAACACAAGGCCTGGTCATCTATCTCTCCTTGCAGTACACCAAGGTACCCTGTTTTCTATATAAACGGACAGAAGATTGTATTGATGAGGAGAACTGTCTCTGTTTCCGGTCTTGACACCCGCTTCCTCCTGCCTTTATGGAAAACATAAGAATTAGTAGAAAGTAGGGTAGATTTGCAACTTATAAACTAACCAAAGGAGGAGCGTTAGGGAGAGGTATACCAGGGTATTTGTATATACCAACTTGAAACAGAAGCTAGACTTAATATTTGTATGTATCTACTTTGGTTAGTTTAGAAGTTTAGTCTATGAACTGAGCTTCAGCTCATGAAATCTTCTCTCTCTGTCTCACTCAAACACTCTCACACATACACTTTCATGGGCTGAAGCTCACTTCATCAGATAACGTGAAAGAACATGTACAAAGCTGTGTATAAAAAGGAGAGAGAAATATAAGAATTCTCAATCAGTCCTAACTTGGCTACTCTGCCCATAGGCCACAAGGGAGCACATGTGTTTACTGTTGGCCTAACCCCGCTCCCCATTGAAGTCAGTGCTCTACCTTTGTTTTCAATTAGAAGCATGGTTAAACCAGCTCATTGTATTTGGGAAAACCCATCCTGTAAACTGAACCATCCCTCCCTACACAAGCAATGATAGATCATGAGGACTGAGGGACATAGGCCCTCATGTTTGGGCAGGAGGTATTGAACAGAGTGAAGGAGGGGAAAGGGAAAGAGAATCAATATACACATTATCTAGATGGCAAATAGTAGAATATAGTTGTAGTGTCACATGGTGCAGCCAGTGTGGGCTTGTTGTTTATCTGGATATTGAATATACCCCAAATTATTTTAAAGCAGTGTTTGAAAAGAGAAAGATAAACAAATGGCTACGTACAGGAAAGTGATTTTATTTACAAAGTGTGTTGCTGCTAACATGCATTTCAGGACCTCCAGCATTTTGTATTGTAAGTTAATGTATCAAATAGATATTGCCCATCAAAATAAAAGATAAAGCAGAGTGTGTTAGTGCATCAAGGAGCTTAATCCTCATGCCCACTATCCTACGATTGTCATACTGCCTCTGCTGCAATATTTGTATGCCTCTGCTCCTTTTGCAGTTGGTCTTTGCTGTCAATCTTGCATGTTATGCCAAGCCCTGCTGTCAGATTAATGCAAAAATATCTGCCATGCTGAGAGTGCAGTTGCTTGATTCATTTTAAGCCCCTCTCCCCCATCACGTGTAAGTTATTCTTGTGGCCATTTTTAGAGGCAGGTTCTGGTATAGGTAGGTCTGGAAATTTTATTTCTGTGGTCTGTTGAAAATTCAAACTGTTCATCATAAGAAGTAAACTGTCTTTTACCATGTCCTTTCCCATAATCCCAGTCATGTGGACCTTCTGGACTACGGTTTAACTCTTCAATGGTATGGGGCGGGTATAGCATAGCTTCTCAGACTTTCTGGCTCAAATCAAGCATACCAG
Organism: Alligator mississippiensis; assembly: GCF_030867095.1. Classification (NCBI taxonomy): domain Eukaryota; kingdom Metazoa; phylum Chordata; order Crocodylia; family Alligatoridae; genus Alligator; species Alligator mississippiensis. The sequence goes on along the minus strand of NC_081825.1, from coordinate 181,512,546 downwards.
AAAGTTTTTGTAGGTGTTTTGCAAACATCTTTACTTAACAAATATGAAGCACAAATTAGTATGTATCATTAGGAAACAACAGTTACCTTGAAAACAGTATCCCATGGAAGTCCACTGAGAGTTATCTCAGTTCAAGAAGGCAAGGTCTCTTCTTCTCTTATCTAATTTCCACAGTAGGTTCTCCTCATTCTGAGCTGGTGAAAATGGCCCCTGGAGGAGAGCAGCTGCCATTGTATAAATCTTCTAGTTCTCTATGTCATGAGACCTAATCAGTCCTAGCAAATAACTACAGATGCTTACTAGGCATGACTCCTACTAGTAGGCAATCCTTCCCTTGAACAGATCTCCAGGATATTTTCATTTTGTGTAGCTGCCATTATGATTTAACAACTAGTTGTTGACCCTGGCCTAGAAGATGTGTGCTAAACACTAGGCCTGTGCTAAGTGGCTAGTATTTGCTTCGGGTTTGGCGGATTCGGGGGACAGTGATTCGATTCGGTGATTTAAATCACTGTCCCAAATCGATTCAGCCGAATCTCCAAAACAAACAGGCCACATCCCTCGCCTGCTTTCCCAGCCCTGTCAATGGCTGCCCCTCCCAGCCCCAGTGCCCCAGCTTTTTTAACCCTGCCCTGGCATGGTTCCCCCCCCCCCCCCCAATGCCCTGCCTTACTTACCGACACAGAGTCCAGGTCCAGCTCCCTGTGTCGGCAAGCAGGAACTGCCCTGATCTCTAAATCTCTCCGAAGCTCTCTGAATCTTTTCCAAATCAATTTGGAGAGCTTCAAATTAATTTGGACTTCTTTTATTGGTCTCACGATTTGATTCAGATTCGGAGATTCGGCTGCCAAATCTCCTCTGAATCGAATCAGCACCCAAAGCTTTGCAAAGCCCTACTAAATGCCTCCTCACCCGAAGACAGATACACAACATATTCCAGTATGAGGTTGTGGACTCTCCATCAAGAAAGCCTTGAATGGGATGACCTAGTTGGGGATGGTCCTTCTTTGAGCAGAGGGTTGGACTAGATGACCTCCTGAGGTCCCTTCCAACCTTAGCTTGCTATGATTCTGGCAGTGCTGCTACTAATGGACTGTATGCTGTTAATCTTCCTGGGAACAAGGGTACACTGGTGACTCATATTCATCTTATTGTCCATTCTAACCCCCAGGTCCTTTTCTGAAGAGCTGCTGCTTAGTTGGTCAGTCTCCTGAATGTAGCAGTGCATGGGATTATTCTTTCCTAAGTGCATGACTTTGCACTTGTCCTCGTTGAACTACAAGAGATTTCTTTTGGTTCAGTCCTCCAATTTGTCTGAATCCTAACCCTACTCTCCAGCATATCTACTACTCCTTCCAGCTTGGTGTCATCTGCAGACTTGCTGAGGGTGCACTCTGTGCCATCGTCCAGGTTGTTGATGAAAACATTGAACAAAACCAGGCCAAGGACTGACCCCTGGGGCACTCTACTTCATACAGGCTGCCAGCTAACCATTGAGCCATTGATGACTACTCTCTGAGCCTGATGATTCAGCCAGTTTTATATCCGCCTTACAGTCCATTCATTCAGCCCATACATCCTTAGCTTGCCTGCAAGAACATTGTGGGAGAGCATATAAAAAGCTTTGCAAAAATCAAGGCATACCACATCTACTGGTCTCTCTGCATCCACAGAGCCAGTCATCTCATCATTGAAGGCAATCAGGTTAGTCACGCATGATTTGGTGAATCCATGCTGACTGTTCCTAATCACCTTCTTCTCCAAGTGCTTAGAAGTGGATTCCTTGAGGATCTGCTCCATGACACTTCCAGGGACAGAGGTGAGGCTGACTGGTCTATAGTTCCCTGGAATACTGGTGATGCGTAGGGGGTGCACGCAGGTGCACATAGGTGCACCTGCACCCCCTGAGATTGTCCGCCACTGCTGCTGCCTGTGCACTGCTGTATTGCCCTCCCAGCAGATGTCAGGGTGATTGAAATGCCCCATGAGAACCAGGGCCTGTGATTGGGAAACTTCCGCTAGCTGTTTGAAGAAAACCTCATCCATTTCATCCTCTTGGTCTGGTGGTCTATAGCAGACCCCCACCACGACATCGGCTTTGCTGCTCTTTCCTCTGACTCTAACCCAGAGACTTTCAACAGGCCTATCTCTAGTTTCATACTGGAGCTCTGAGCAATCATATAGCTCTTTTACATAAAGTGCAACTCAACTTCCTCTTCTCCCCTGTCCTTCCTGAACAGTTTGTAGCCATCAGTCATGTGAGCTGTCTCCCCAAGTCACTGTTATTCCAGTCGCGTCATTGTTCTGTGCCCATGCAAGGACTTCCAGTTCTTTCTGCTCGTTTCCCAGGCTCTGTGCCATGTGTGTGCAGGCACCTGAGGTAACTAGTCAATTGCCCCGAGTTCTCAGGAACAATAAGAACAGCTCCCCTGTTGCCCCCTCCTGCTTGTTTTTCCTCCAGGTCACTGACTTCCCCACTATTAGGTGTGCCATTACCTACCCATGGTTCACAAAATGAACCCAGAGATTTCACATAAGTATCCAAAGTGTCAAAAACATACTGACCTGTTGTGGGCTTTCTGAGTTCTTTGCAACAGAAAGATCACTCTATTATTTTTTCTGCACTCAGAAAATGAGTGAAAGCTAAGAGCTGGCATTTTCTGAGGGGTGCCTTGATTCTTAAAAGGTGTGACCCACTGAGCTAGCCTGAAATACACTTTTCCCCAGTATCACTGCTTCTGCATGATGGGCTTCTACTGGTACAGCTCTGTCTATCAGAGATTGCATTTGTCAGTCTGAAGATTTTCACTTCTAGAAGCACTTTTCCTTTGGGATAAGATTTAAGTGGTCCTCTATCACTGGTGAAAACAAAAATCTGTAGCCTGTATCCAAAGTGCTACAGGTGTTTGGGACCCAGCCATCACAAAAGACTCGTCTCCTGGTTCTGGGTGGATCAGCCATTGAATCCACAAGGCTGTCTTTAACTCCTGTATTTATAACTTCCTCCCTGCACTTTTAGCTCTTGTGGGGAGACAAGGTATATGACCTGCCAAGCAGGCGATCCACAGTACAATCTTCCAGTATAGCAGGGGTGGTCAATTATTTGAGTTGGAGGGTCACTTAATGAGTTTTAGTGAGCTGTTGAGAGCTTGAGGGTTAGGGGGGAGGCCAAGGAGATGCTAGCTGATCCTATCTGGCCTGCTAGCTGCTGCTTGGGAACCTGAAGAGGGAGGGCTGCACCCTGCACAGTCCTGGCACAGTGGCTGCCAACAACTGGGCCCACAGAGGACAGGATGCAATGCAGCGCATTGAGTAGCCATCCCACCCACCAAATTACTGTGATGGGCTGCTGCTGCCGTGCCACACAAGGAAAATTGGAGGCAGCTCCCCTGGGCCGAGCTCCTCCCCCCATGGCCAGCAATGCAGCGCACTCACCTCACCTGTTGTGGCAGCAACAGCTTGTGGTATGTGGGTGGGACAGCCACTTGGAGTGCTGAACTACACACCATACTGTACAGGCCTGGCAGCCCCAGTGCCAGGACTGTGCAGCCACATTGCCAACAGGAATCCAAGTGGGGGATGGCGGGGGAGGAGAAGTCCGTGTGCTGCCCAGCCCAGCCCTGGCTGCAGCAAAGCGCAGCAGTGCAGGTCGCAGCCTTCCATCCTCGGGCTCCTGGCGGTGGCCAGCATGCCAGATAGGCTCAGCCAGCAAGTCAGATACAGCCCACGAGCCGTATTTTGCCCACCCCTGCTATACAGCTTCTGAGCATGCCCAGAAACTATCCACACCCACCCTTGATTCTTGGGATTTCTGGCTTCTTCTAATGGAGTTGCCTGTTCTGCATGTACACAGAGACACGGCATACGGCACTAAATTAAATATTTCCTGACTGCTTTTTTCCTTTTCCCTTTTCTTTGGGCCAATCCAAGTCAAATGCTGCAGTATAAAGCGTGTAAGTTATACAATAATTGGTGTGTAATTAGACAACTTGGCAACGTAGGCCATATACTGCGATAAAGATCAATCTGTTCAGAGCAGAGTTGACACTCCATTTTCACTCTGTTTTTAATGGATCAGAAAGTATTTCCAATAAAAGACCTATTGAAGAAAAAGATTTTTTTTCCTACGTAAGTGGCTGTAGTCACATTTATGGTCCATGCCTATGGAATGTAGAGGGTCAAAGAAATCTACCTGTTCCTTACCAAGACCTTGCCTCTGTCCTGCAAGGTGTTGTTAGTCTAGAATGCAACAGAAACTGTAGGAAGCACTAATGACTAACTGCAGAATTGTAATATGACTCAAATGGGCCAGGAAAACCATTTGTGCTCTAAACAAACCTACCCAACTACTTTTCCAGTTGTTCAGTGGCATGAGATAAAAATGCAAATGGCGCTGTTGCTTTTCCTACTGTGTTTTTTGGTAACTCTTTATTAAGTTTGTCTACCATCTTTAGTTTTTCTTCATCTTAATCATCTTCAGTTTAATCCAATATGATCCTGTTATAATCATCTGTTATACATCTCGGCTTCAACTTGTCACTACAGTGGTCAGGAGGGATTGTTTTTTCCTAATGCATAATTGGTCACATGTATTAGAAGTCTCTCATTTTCCTCTGAACGTCATACTGGCTGTAGCTGGAGACAAGACATTGGACAGGGGCCCAGTGCTCTGAGGTGGTACAGAGTCCTTTTTCTTAGATGAATGGCTACTGTGCTTTACTTAAATAACGAGGGTCTTACTCACTGCCAGACTTAGAGTCTGGAAGGAACTTCCTTCAGGAAAGATTGGCAGGGACTGTGATTCGGTGGGAACCCTTCTCTCGCAGTGTAGGGGGCAGTTCACCTGCTGAGCATTATCTCACCTGATCTGCTTCCTATTTCTGCATGGGTCTTTGCCATTGGTGGATCTTATTCTCTGCCTGTGACACAGTTTATTTTGAGGACATATGTACTTAGTGTAACCAAAGTCTTTGGACTTAATATAGAAGTATCTGCATAAAATGTAACACACTGCCATACACAGCAGGTCAGACAGGATTGTCTGATGGGCCTTTCTGGGTTTAAACTTTGGCAAACTGTGGAATATTTAATACCCAGAGATGGTGAGTTTCCCCCTCTCCCTTTTTTTCCTTCTACCCCTTTTGTGGTGTGTCTCGGACGGCCGGAGCCGACTCGAGGTGATATACAAATTGCTCAGTTGTTTGGGCGGGCTGGTGAATGGAGAGGCAGACAAAGCGTATTGGTTGTGAAAAGCTTTACTTATACCGCTAATAGCCGCGACGCGGGTGGTCCAGTCGCTTAAACAACTCCACGAGTTGCTCCAGCTGGCAAGGCTCAGGCCAGCTAATCCGTCCACAAATTAAGCCGGCAGGGAAAGGGTACGTCGAACGATTGCGCTCGGCGACGGGGAGAAGAATCGATAGGTGATCAGGCTATCGATCAGCTCAGCCGCAAGTCAGATATCTTTAGAGGCACTCTGCAGCGTGCTCAAAGTTCTCCGACTTGGGCAGAAGTCGCACAAAATGTTATATGGCCAGCAAGCCAATTACTAGCCGCCACGTAAGAATAATTTAGAACTGGCCAATAGCGGGACACAAATTTGCATGTGAATGGCAGGAACTCTTGCACCGGGATTTTCTGTTGCAGCAGAAAACTTTTGCTGTGCAAGAGACTCTCATGTGGTGGGAAAATTCCATTGTGCCGAGGCACTAAAATCATTGGGTTGTGACATGCCCCCTTGCCGACGGCACAACTGGAATTTTAGACACATGAGCACGTTATAGAGAATTTTTGTTTCAGGATTCACTGGCCTGACAGAGCTTAAGCAACCAACATATATATATATATATATATATATATATATATATATATATATATATATATATATATATATATATATATATATATATATATAAACAAACAAACAAACAAACAAACAAACAAACAATTTTACAGACCGGTCTTTTAACAAACTATAAAATACAATAACTTAAACATATAACAACAACTATTAGTTATCGTCTGATTAGAGAACATCTGTTTGGGACTCCCCTCGTCTATTAGTCAGTGCACAATGAAATAATCACCGCAGGATGTCCGTCTTCTCCCATAACAGACAATGCCAATCAAAATACTTAGCAAAATGAGAGAGGAGCAGCGCCATAGCAAGTTATGGGCCGATGGACATTCGCTGCCTTGGTGCCCCCTCCATAGCCGTTATTATGTTGACTTAAGGGAACTGCAGTTGGGTGCTCGACGGATCTCACAAATCGAGCGGCTGTGGATTACTGCTTTGTTGAAGTTGGGCCTGTAAAGAAAGAAACAACAACAGAACAAAACAAAAGAGAATTGTAATTAAATTTACTATAAGGATACTAGGTGAACGTCGGAATGACGAGTCATCCAGTTGTGATGAACGATAATAGGGGGACGATCAGGCTTTTCCTCTAATTGGACAGAATAGGTATTAGGATATTGTCCCGACCGTTGAACTGTTCCCTTGTGAACTTGTGGATGAGACTGGTGGGGGTGCGGTATCAAGATCCACACTAACTCATCTGGTTGGAACTTAGGTTCCCAAGGCAGAGGTTTCTTGACATTAGCTTCGTCCCATAACGGTTTTGCAGTGTTCAGTGAGATGAGAACATCATGATTGAATTTTGTCCAGTTTTTAAACGTCCCTCCTCCTCTGAGACGAAGCTGTTCTTTGTACAGGCCTATATGTCTTTCTGCAACGCCATTGGACTGCGGGTGGTACAGCAGGTGGAGGTGCCACGCTATTTTGTGAAGACGAGCAAATTTGTCTAGAACGTTAGAGTTAAACGGGGGTCCCCCATCAGACTGAATCTCATGAGGAGGTTGCCAGGTGGCAAATACAGCAGTTAAAGCGGAAATAACAGCAGTGGCATTGCTTTTCCATAAGGGAATGACTTGTAACTGTCTCGCTTCCAAATCAACAACAATTAATCCTTTATTTGGCGGCTTAGACCCTGGGAGGGGTCCTAGCAGATCTACCTGCCAGACTTTTCCTGCCTGGATCTGTGAAGAGTTGAAAGCTCCGAGCTGATGCTTAGTTCTATGACACTTCTCCTTAGCACATATCTCACAGGCCTGAGCTACCTTTTCCCAATCGCGCCGAACTCCGTATGAGGCCGGCTCCGTAATGGTTCGGCACCAACGTTGATGGCAAGCTCGCGGTCCCGGGTGACCCCAATTTTCATGAAGCCACGCGAGGAACGGATTTACTTCAGGACCAGAGGTAGATGTGATAGGCAGAACTACGTCAGTTCGGAGTGGGTCTTCTAAGAGCTTATCGATGACCTCATGTACTGGATCAGTATCCGGACGGTGTGACTTACTGTGTTTAACCAACGGGAGCCGTGCAAATTTAGTTAACGTTTTCCAGATGTCTTGCCAATCATCCAAATTTTCGGTGGGAAGGGCTGTACCAGTAAGAATCTTGTAAATGTACTGCGAGTTGATTGCGATAATTGGAACTGGGAGTGTATCGTCATGATGTGTCAGACAATGCTCCAGTACCTTGAGGAATCCTAACAATTCACATTTTTGGGCCGAGTTGTCATTTGGGTAGGCTTGAAATATTTCCTTATCGTGACAAGCCTTGCAGTAATACCCATAGCCTCCGCCGTGTCGGGAGGTTCCATCTGAAGCCATCCATGCTGGGGCAGAAGTTCCATACAGTGTAGGGACCTTTTCCTCATCTTCTGGGCTGGGATTAGGTGTTGTATCTTCTAACTTCCAGCAGTGCCAGTTGTAATGATGGGTAATCGCCAGCGTATTCCATGTTTTAGGCTCCCCCTGAAAATGCGGGTCGACTTTTTCTGCATCTAGCAAGGGTAACAATGTGGCACCAGGAGTGCGTAATGTTCCATGCCCCCTTGCTAATGGCTCCACTAGCTGTTTGGCTAGAAGGATTTTCCCTGTAGCTCCATATTGATGTTGTGCTGCTTGAAGTGTCTTATGGGCAGTGTATACTAGCTCATCGCGAGAATTGTGCGCCATAGCCCACACGTGGTTTGTGGTGAACCCAAGGGTTACGGTTAATGACTCACCCAGATGGATGGCGTGGAGCTGTGTGTTTTTAACCATGGCTAGAAGGCGAAGCAGGTTTCGCTGATCTCCTTTCGTCTAAGGCGCGGATTTTCGGGATTTGTCACAGATATGTCGCTGCAACTTAGTGAGGAGTGCCAAATCACTGGGTTCAACATAATGCCGGTACCAATTTAAACAGCCCAAAAGCTGTTGAAAATGTCTCTTAGTAACAGGGAGGAATGTTTTTAATGGATCGATGTTAGGACCATCATGTGAGATTCCGTGGCGGATGGAACTGATGTATCAGGTGCCAAGGAACGTGATGTCATCTACAGGATGTAGGCATGACTTTTCCTCATTGATCGTCCATCCCTCGCTTTGAAGGTGAGCAACTAGTTGGTTGACTATACTAGTAACGACGGAACTATCATGACCCATGATGGCGATGTTGTCGACATAACTCCAAATTCTTAATTCCTCCTCTGGGGGAAGAGAGTGCGAGGCTTGAAAATTCTTCAGTGTGTTGTTCATGGCACCAGTAGCTAGCGACGGAGCGTTGCGATATCCCTGTGGGCAAACTGTCCACCTGTACATAGTGCCATCAATGCACATATTTAGTATTCCTTTCGGGTCAGTTATCGGGATGGAAAAGAATATGTTTTTCAAATCCAGCGTGACTCTGACCCACTTACTTTGCTGGAATCGTGCCATCTCGAACATGCATTGTAGCAGAGTAGAAGGATTAGGTTGTTTAAGTACTTGACATCTTTTGTTGACCTCTCTATAGTCTACGACTAGCCGGGCTTCGTTGGGCTTTCCAGGTTTCGCAACTCCCCATCCTGGTGACAAGTAGGTGCTAGCAGTTATGGTTTTGATACAACCTCGTTGCTCGAGTCGCCGCAGGAGGTCAGTAAGGGAGTTTTTTAGGGGACCCTTGGTTGGAATTGGCCGATATCGCCAGGTGGAGGTGTTACGAAGCGTTGGTCGATGCCAATCCTGCTCTGGGATAATAATGGGTAAGGCTTGTAGCACTTGTTCCTTAAGGTCAAGCGCTCTTATCCCCGGGATTCCTAGAATGTTGATGCCCCCTAGGACAGCCTCTAGTGGGTATCGGTGGCCTTGGACTGAGAATTTGACCTTTGTGGTGACTGCAGTAGCGTTAAGCCCTTGTACCTTGATCGTTTTGGTGGTCTTCTGGTGAGGTAATCGCATTGACTTGAGCTCCAGTATCGAGTATTGTTGTTGGTCATCTGGATCAGTAGGGTTGTAAATAGTGAGTTCGGCATAAGGACGAGGGTCAGTGGGGTCAGGTTTGAGTTGGAGAAGGCCGCCGACAGAGCCGACAGCCATTATTCGTTTTTTGGTGGGTCTTCGAATTTGAATCCTAATGCTTCGGCCAGATGACATTGGGTCCTTTCTCCCAAAATGCGTAACTGATATTTTGTAAGTCCGGAGCGGGCGAGAAGAAACCCGAACATATTTTTTTCCTTCAAGGTTCTTGGAGGTGACCACCATGACTCTCGCCGGGGGGTAAACTCTTGACGTCTTGGTCTCGGTGTTTCGACTGGGTATGCTGAAGATAGGTCTCTTATATCATCAGAAGTTCCTTCACTTTGTTTCATGAGCGCCTGCAGTCGTGGGAGATGGCCTAAGAGATTTCCCACTGGCTGACCCGCCATTGGGTTCAAAAAGAGTCAGAACGTAACAGCATTTCTCCTCCGTATACTTCTACACAGGCGTCTATAGCTTCCAGGGGCGTTGGAATTGCCCCGGGGTCCGATAGGTGGCGATGAGCCCATCTCTCTTTGCGTTGGGCTGCTGTTAGCCCCATCGGATTCGCTCTTGGGCTCCATGAAAGATATGATACTCCGATTATGGCTAGGAGGAGTTGCTCTGCAGTGGCCTTCTGCGGGTGACCCTCATGCCAGGTGTGAAATTTGTGGGTTACCTGTCCCACTACAAGCGCCGAGAGCGGGATGGGCCAATCTGCACTGTCCGTGAACATGTTCAAATCAGTAGCACGCCCTCCGCTCCACGCCACTTGGCGGGTCAGAGCACTCGCTTCTTCTCGGTCTAAAATGTCAGATCCAAACTCCACTATTAATCGTCCCAACCACATGGCCAAAGTTTCTTCTGATTTTATTTTAGATTCTCTGCAAAGTTCCTGAATTTCTGGTCGAGTGTGTGTGCGAGAGGTAACAGTGGTACGCGTAGTACCTTCTTCATCCACAACACGCTTCATCACAGCTATCGGGTGAGCTGCGGCAGAGAGAGAGTTAAATTCTTCCTGCGGGAGTGTTGGCAATAGGAGGAGGGATGTACCCCCCTCCCCATGGCAAGGAGGCGGGGCCATTGGGAACGACGTCACCTCAGGGGGCGGAGTCGCTAGGCGGATCCTCGCCGGGTCTTCTAAAGCTCTGCCTCTCTTTTCCGGGTTTCCCGGATGGCTCGCGTTTCTTTCAGCGCCATTTTCTATCAGCGGCATCATGCGGCCGGCACTATTAATAAACACCGCTCTGGAGTTCTCTGCCATCCGCTCCAGTGATTCCTTGCCCGCCGTATGCATTTGAACCTCTAAATTTGCATATTCTCTTAGTAGACCCGCTACTGTACGGAACAACACGTTCATCATTTTTCCCTTCTTCCACTTAGTTAAACCCCATTTGGGCATGTGACGGCCCTTGGTCTCCAGGTCCTCCCTGAACTGAACGGGAAGCTCATGACCCTGTGACCTGGGCACCAAATCCGGGCAGCTGAACCAGTCCGTGGGAGTGGGTTCCCCTCCTTCCCTTAAGTATTGGGTGCATTGAGCGAACTCCTGAGTGGGGGTCAGCTTTTCTGCCTTCCGCTCCTTCACCCCGGCTAGGGATATGGTTGATGTTTCCTCTGGGGGTCGATAATAGACCCGGTCGCTCCCCATTATGCATTTGAACTCCCCAAGGGATAGTTTAGTTCTCCACTCTTTTATGACCGCTTCTTCTTTCTTTACGGAGAAGTAGCCATCAATATTCCGTTCATCCCCTTCTACCACCTGGTGGTAGGCGATATGTGCCCATAGATCATTTGCATTCTCTACGCGGCGAATCCCGGTGCGCCAAGGGCAGCACCCAATTAGACTCATCTCCATCACCGTGCCCTTGTATCCCATCCTCGTCACCATGTCTCGGACGGCCGGAGCCAACTCGAGGTGATATACAAATTGCTCGGTCGTTTGGGCGGGCTGGTGAATGGAGAGGCAGACAAAGCGTATTGGTTGTGAAAAGCTTTACTTACACCGCTAATAGCCGCGACGCAGGTGGTCCGGTCACTTAAACAACTCCACGAGTTGCTCCAGCTGGCAAGGCTCAGGCCAGCTAATCCGTCCACAAATTAAGCCGGCAGGGAAAGGGTACATCGAAGGATTGCGCTCGGCGACGGGGAGAAGAATCGATAGGTGATCAGGCTATCGATCAGCTCAGCCGCAAGTCAGATATCTTTAGAGGCACTCTGCAGCGTGCTCAAAGTTCTCCGACTTGGGCAGAAGTCGCACAAAATGTTATATGGCCAGCAAGCCAATTACTAGCCGCCATGTAGGAATAATTTAGAACTGGCCAATAGCGGAACACAAATTTGCATGCGAATGGCGGGAACTCTCTTGCACCGGGGTTTTCTGTTGCAGCAGAAAACTTTTGCTGTGCAAGAGACTCTCATGTGGTGGGAAAATTCCATCGTGCCAAGGCACTAAAATCATTGGGTTGTGACATGGTGAACCACCGTTATGTTCTTGGAAAACAACCCAGAGAGGATAATTCTGTTTCCTTTCTGTAAGGGGAGCCTTGGATTTTGCTCTGATTGCAAATGGTGTCACAATACAGGCTTTTGTTACTCTGCAAGGCAGTCCATGCATGCGGAAGCCCTATGTAGCGACCTGCTGACCCCTGTGGGGCTCTGCATGGGCACAGAACATGCAAAGGCAGATCAATTTGCAAGATAATGGCCAAGAGTTGAGACACTTGCTAAATACAATGCATTCCTCCCATGTCTGTTGTCAGATGTTGAGCTTCATTGATCTTGTCAACAGTACAAAATTCTACTGTCGGAGCTGTGTCTGGAGGGGTGTGAAAAAATCCGAGTGCACCAATTCTTAACCAGGGTGCTGTGGCACCCTGGGGTGCCTTGCGATCCTTTCAAGGGTACCCCCAGGTGCCATGCAGTGTTATCACTGTGAAATATACAAAGATGATGTTAAATTTACAAAGATGACTCGCAAGATTTTAACGCCTTGGTTTTAGCAAGGCTTTTGATATGGTCTCCCACAACATTCTTGCAGGCACGTTAAGGTAGTATGGGCTGGGTGAATGAACTGTCAGGTGGACAGAAAACTGGCTGGAGCATCAGGCTTAGAAGGTAGTAATTCATGGCTCGATGTCTAATTGGCAGCTGGTATCAAGTGGAGTGCCCCAGGGGTCAGTCCTTGGGCTGGTTTTGTTCAATGTCTCAAATCAGCAACCTGGAAGATGGCACAGGGTGCACCTTCAGCAAATTTGCAGATGACATCAAGCTGGGGGGAGTAGTAGGTATGCTGGAGGGTAGGGCTAGGATTCAGAGTGACCTAGACAAATTGGACGATTGGGCCAAAAGAAATCTCATGCGGTTTGATAGGGACAAGTGCAACGTCCTGCACCTAGGACAGAATGATCCCATGCACCAGTACAGGCTGGGGGCTGACTGGCTTGGTAGCAGCTCTGGAGAAAGGGACCTGGGGTTTATAGTGGACGATAAGCTGAATATGAGCCAGCAGTGTGCCCTTGTTGCAAAGAAGGCTAACGGCATACTGGGCTGCATTGGTAGATGTCACGGGGTAGGGTCCTGCAAGATAGCCATGTTCTCCCCCAAGACCCCCTTCCCCTTGCCAAGTTGGCCCAAAGGGCACCCTCACTTCTCGCCCGCCATGTCTTTGATGGAGATTAAATATATAGGAGGCTGCCTTACGTCCTCTTGGACATGGTTTGCTATAATATCTGACCCCGGGGACTCCCGGACCCCTTGTGGGTCCTGCTCTGCAATGAGTGCTTCAGGGGCACCCTAGCCTTATGGGCTATGCGTGGCTCTAACCACCCCTTTACCACGCCCCAAGCCTCGCAGCTGGAATAGACGTTGTCCTGTCTTGGCCTTGTTATAACCTGGCCTCTTGTCTTCTCTGGGCCCTACCTCTTTCGATCTGCACCCTCTCCGGCGCTAGGGCTCTCCACAGCCCTGTCTCCCTCTGTGCCCTCCTCTGGGGCTTCTCACAAATGCCAACCCCTCTCTCTGGGGCTTCTCACAAATGCCCCCTTTCTGGGGCTGGGGTCAGTGCACCCCAACTGCTGTGCCCTCACTGGTGCTGGGGTCCCCACACTGCTGTGGGTCCCCTATGAGGCCTCCTCCAACCCCTAATAGCCTCACCCAAACCACCAGTTTTAACAGTAAACAAAGCACAAGCCCTTCGGCTATAACTTAAATGGAAGCTGACCGGCCATAACAACATTCCAGCCTACCTGGAAATACGCCATCCCTCAGCCAAGTCAGATGCTGCTCCTTCAGTTAGGCTTCCCCTCTCTTCCCTGAGGGAGCTCCTTCCTCCTTGGCTGCTGGCAGGGAACTGCTAGCCTGGCCTCAGCCCCTGGGCTTTATATGGGAGCCAGGCCCTGCCCCTTCTGGTCAGCTGACCTCCTCTGGTTGCCCTGGCAACCCACAGCTGGGCTCGTCCCCCACTGCTAGGGCTCCTTCCCTAGCAGTTTTTTCCTTCTTAGGAGCAGTGCACGTAAGTGCTCTGCGACAGTAGGTGTGTTGCCAGTAGGTCAAGGGAAGTGAGTATTCCCCTCTATTCAGCACTTTTGAGGCCACATCTGGAGTACTGTGTCCAGTTTTGGGTCCCCCACTACAGAAAGGATGTGGACATATTGGAGAGAGTCCAGCGGAGGGCAGCAAAAATGGTTCGGCAGCTGGGGCACATGACTTCTGAGGAGAGGCTGAGGGAACTGGGCTTATTTAGTCTAGAGGAGAGAAGACTGAAGGGGGATTTAATAGCAGCCTTCAGCTACCTGAAGGGAGGTTCGAAAGAGGATGGAACTAGACTGTTGTCAGTGATGGCAGATGACAGAACGAGGAGCAATGGTCTCAAGTTGCTGCAAGGGAAGTTTAGGTAAGATATTAGGAAGAACTTTCTCACCAGGAGTGTAGTAAAACACTGGAACAGGTTACCCAGAGAGGTGGTAGAGCAAGTTACCCAAAGAGAAGCTCCATCTTTGGAGGTTTAAGACCTGGCTAGACAAAGTCTTGGCTGGGATGATCTAGTTGGGGATTGTCCTGCTTTGAGCAGGGGGTTGGACTAGATGAACTTCTGAGGTCCCTTCCAACTTTAATTTTCTGTGATTCTATGGTTCTAAGATAAACCCAGAAGTTTCAAATAAGAATCCATGGTGTTAAAAACACTCTGACCTGTTGTGGTCTTTCTGAGTTCCTTGCAACATTAAAACTACACTATTATTTTTACCATAGTCCAAAATAAAAGAGTAAAAACTATGAGTGGGCATTCATAGTCATAGGAATGAATGCCTCATGTCTAAAGTGGCTGAGAACCACTGTCCTAATGTGTAGCTGAGGTACTTCTGCTGGCAAACCCCAGAGTTCGGTTCAGTTCTAGGGTTGAGAGCAGTATGTCATGAGCATTGCCCTATGTGCGACTTTGTACAGCATCAATAAAAAGAATGCAACTTTACCAAATTTTATTCATGCTATTCCTTGCTACCTGGGAAAACTCATAAAAATTGCATTCACTAGAACATATATACCTGTAAATTTATACAGGTATAGATTTATGATTGGGGCTGCCAGTTGCTGTGCTAAGACAAGGAATTGTTCCTGCATGGGAGACCTTTCACTCTGAAAAGAGAAGTCAAAGATTGAGCGAAAGGAGGTGATTATTCCCGTATTGATTTTAGATGAGGAAAGTAGGTAGGAAGCGAGAGACATGACCTGGTTCGCATAGGGAATCTGGTAGAGAGGGGAACTTAAGTGAATACTCATGAAGCTCTTCTCAGTGTTTGTAACCCTGGGCCACCTGCAGGCCACATGAATGGTGTGGAGCTGGTCTGTAGGCTGTATTTGGCCTCATGCCATCCCTGCCTGGCCCCCAAGTGCCAGGATTGGGTCCCACACTGCCCTGCACAACTGATATAGTGCACAGGGTCTCATCCATGGGGTCCTGCAGCCCAGATGGCACAGTTCCGGGAGCTAGCTCTGGCTTGTGGGCCAGGGGTTGAACACCCATGATTTATAGGATTTAAGAGCTCCACAGACACATATAGGTGAATAGGTATCATTTCCATCCACTTTATAGATTATTGGACTGAGAGGTAACAGCAGTTAAGTGCCTTGCCTTGGTTGCACTGTGGATTAGATTTGGGATTGGGGCCAGGTCTTCACTGCAAAGTTTTTCTGGTATAGGTTTGTTGGTTGGGAATGTGAAGTAAATCAAGCCCATATATGCCTGGAAGCCCACCTTCCCCGCCAGGATGGAGGCAGCTTAATCCAGCAGAAGAATCATTTTGCTTATGTCATTTAGGGTAGTAGTTTTAACTTTACCAAAAGAACTCCTTTTGCTGGTATAAGTTACCTGTCCAGTGTGTCTGCTTGTGTCCACATCTCTAAACCATAGGTAGAAATGTTCTGCTTGAAAGCAGCCTTGAGGCCTATGTTAGCAAAAATTATTATGAAAGGTGGTTAGTTGGAGAGATGGGAAAACAGGAGAGAGTTTTATGGCATCTTTGATGGCAACAGCCATTTCCCTTCTGTTTTTGCTTTCTGTGTTCCCTATGTGACATCCTCTGGGAGCTTTTAATATTCCAGTAACATGAATCTTCTCAGTAGGTTTCAGTGATAAACTGAATATCAAAATTCCTCTCCAGTATGGGCTTTTCTGATTAATCTTCTTCATAATGTGGTCTCTAGTATTACCAGGCAGGCAACTAAAGAATGTCTTGTCTATATGTCTCTTGTCACCTTATTTTTTTGACACCTTAAATCTGTGTTGCTTGTTGGAGCATTTTTTTCAGTGTTTACCACTTTGACACTCTCTGCCTGGTGTTAGCTTAACACCCTCATGCTGAGTCAAGCCAGTCTCCCACCCATAAATTTGGTTCCTCTGTCACTGAAATGCAAGTTATACTACTTCACCTTTCCCATGGAAGCAGTAGCCTGTTTGTTCAACAAAATTAATACCACTACAAGTAGCCAGCAGTTTATCTGCTGTACATTCTGCTCTTTTTCCTTTTGCTTAAGAAGGATGTACAAGAAGATCACTGGACTTTCCTCTCCTTCAGTTTCCTAAAATCTTCCGTAATCTGTCATTTAGAGCCATATCATCTGTGCTGTGCAGAACTAAGGTGTGCATATATTTTTAGTTCAATGCAGAGAGAAATGCTGCTTTGTGGTGTCCTTTGCCCTTTCAGAATATCTTCTTTAGATCCATTGGCAGCAACCTCCATTCGCTCCAGCTGCCTTTACCAGGTTAAATTAGATTAGGCACATAGAATGATAACGGGACAATTTGAAACATCTTTGGCAGAGTTGTAATTATGTTACAAGGGAATATAGAGTGGGTGTACCATGTTTACTTTCAGGAGAAGGTGAAGATAGAATTTTCTTTGTGACCGTAGGGGACTGCAACAGGAAATTTAAGATGGAGATTTGGAAGAACTTTGACTATGCGAGTGGTTAAGCATTGGAACAGGCTGTCTAGAGATGTGGAGTCTCCATCCTTGGGCATGTTTAAGTGCCATTTAAACAGACACTTGGCTTGGGATGGCTTAGTCAGTGATGATCCTTTCCTGAGCAGGGAACTGAACTAAATGGTCTCCTGAGACCCATTCCAGCTCTTCTTTTCTGGGATCCTGTATGATCAGACGGAGGAGATGTCCATGTCCTATATAATAGCTCATTTCAACCCTGATTTCAGTAAGCTGTCAGCAACAGTGCACAAGGATTTTCTTGCTATGGGGATTGTCAGCTGACAGTGGTCAAGTGAACTTAATGAAGGGTAAGTGAACTTACAGTGTTAGATATGAACCCTGTAGGTGCATGAATGGATTATTAGAGATGGTGTAGGGCAGGGGTAGGCAATGATTTGGGCTAGAGGGCTATTTAATGGGTTTTGGTGAGCTGTTGAGGATTAGGGGGCGAATATGGGGGCAGGGATTTGCCAATTGATCCTATTTGGCCTGCTGGCCGCTGCCAGGAGCCCAAGGAGGGATGACTGTGCCTTGCTCTGCTCTGCTGCAGCGAGGGACAGGCTGGGCTGCACAGCACACAAACTCCTTCTCCTCCCCGACATGCATTTCCCGCCCCCCCCCCCACCTTTTTCCCCCCCCCAGCTTCCTGTTGGCACTGCAGTCCTGGCACCATGGCTGCTGGCATTTGTGCCTGCATGGGATGGGGCACCGTGCAGCACAACCAGTGGTTCTCAACCTCTTTAAGCATAAAGCACGCCTCACTAGACTCAGGGCACCCCTCCATAACTTTTGTAAATTGAGCAGCATCCCGTTTCAAAAACTAACATTACCATGCTTACCTCCTTGCAGAAAGTCAGGCAATGGGGACTGGGGAATGGCCAGGCAGGGTTGTGCCTCAGGGCACCTTCAAAGGATCTTGCAGCATGCCAGGATGCCTTATCACCCTGGCTGAGAATCACTGAGTTAGACCTTGTAAAGGAAGTTAGAATAAATAGCATAAAGTTCTTCAGCAATATACATAGAGAATGAGAAAAAAAGTAATAGAGCCACTGTGCAGTGGGAACTGAGTCAAAATCTCCTCTCACATAATTTCTGGAGTATCATGGCTACAACATCACTCTTACACCATCAAAAGTAAGGTAATTGAGATATGGACAAGCTATTAAATGACCCCTTTGCTTCAGTTTTTAGTAAGAAGGGATGTATACATGTTGTACTCGAGAAAGACAGGATAGCTAATGGAAATGAGTACATGGCCATATGAATGACCATATCCAAAGTGCAAGTAAAACTTGGAGCTTAATGTTCTCAGAATGGGGAATTCGTATAATTTCTATATCCGAGTGCTGAAAGAACTGATCCACTCAGTTGCAAATCTAGTAGAAAGGATGTTTAATCTGTCGAATTGGGAATGGGTGCCATATAACTGGAGAATAGCAAATGTACTACCAAAGTTTAAGACTGGTGGTAGGGGAAGGAAGGGTGTGCTATGGGTACCTGTAGACCCTTTAGTCTGATTTTCATTTTGCAGTTTTAGAACAAACTTTGAAGGAAAAACATAATAAAAAAGTGGTAGGGGGTGGGGGGTGAGGGCAATGCAGTGCAAACTGGGATACTTGCAGTGCAGCTATTGCAAAAATAGATCGTGCCAAATTAACTTTCATAACTTATTTTCTAGACACAAGAAATGCAATATATCTCATCTGCCTGAGTTTTGGCAAAGCATTTGATGCTGTGCCACATGGGAAATGTGGGATTAGCATGGGAATTGTAATGTGGGTCAGAAACTGGCTACAGGGAAGTCACTGGTAGTGTTAATTAAGAAAGTATTGGATTAGAGGAAGGTTACTAAGGGAATTCCTCTAGGTTCAGCCTTAGGACTGATTTATTTAATGCCTTCGTTAAATATTTAGGCACAAAATTTAATGTACTAATGAATATTGCTAATAACACAAATCTGGGAGGCATTGCCAATACAGAGGAGGATCAGAACATCATACAGAAAGAACTGGACAAACTTAAGGACCAGACGAATGGAAACAGAGGCTTTTAATAATATAAAACGCGAAGTCATTCACCTGGGAGCTAACAACCAGGATTTCTGCTGTGACTGGTGGACAGTTGGAAATGACACAGGGGGAGAAATGTCTGGCTGTGTACATTGTTTGATCGCAGGATGACTGAGTGTCACAAGCATGATGTGGCTGTGAAAGAGGCAGAAGTATTAGTGCCGCTGTATAGGGCCTTGAGTAATACCTCATCTGAAGTACTGCATTACAGTTATGGTCACTTGTATTAAGAAAGATTCATTCACACTGGAACAGGAAACTAGGATGATAAGAAAATGGAAGTCCTACTTTACCAAAAGAAACTGAGAAAGCTTAGGTTGTTTAGCTTAGTAGAGCGCCAGATACCATATTTTCTCACATACTACATGCCCTATAATATAATAGGCACCTTATTTTTGAAAAGCAGAGTGAAGGAAAAAAGATCTTTCTTTGTAGTAAGAAACTGAGCAGAAGCTAGGGAGCCAAGCCTGCTCATTTGTTGTGCTCCTTGTGGATTGCTGCAGATTTTACTTTCAGTTTCATCTGCGAAGTGGCAGAACTCACTCACTACATTTTTCACATACTGCACTCCAATTTCTAGCAGCTGGTTTCTAGGTAAAAGTTGTCTGTTGTAGGTGAGAAAATACGGTAAATGGGAATACAGTTGCTTTATTTAAATGCAATGTGTGGGTAAAGACTGGAAATGGAAAATGCTATTTAATCGGAAGGATGCTAATGAAACAAGAACAAGTGGTTATAAACCAGTCATGAATACATCTAGGCTGTAAAATTGAAGAAGATTTGGGAAATTCTGGAACAGCCTTTCAATATAAGCAAGTGGAATAAATCCTCCTAACTTGTTTAAAGATGGAGCTTGATAAATTTCTGAAAAGTGGTGGTAATGTGGTACCAGCAGTACCAGGGGACTGGACTCTGTGATCTAGGATATCCATCGTGGTTCTGGTTTGCAGGAATTATTGGTCATTAATGATTTGGAGAATGGGATCAAGTGCACTTCTAGCAAATTTGCAGATGACATGAAGTTGGGTGAGGTTGCAGGCACTCTGGAGGTAGGGCTAAGATTCAAAATTACCTTGATAAATTGGAGAAATAGTCCACAGCAAATGGGTGAACTTCAACAAAGACAAGTGCAAAGTCCAGCACTTTGGGACCAGTAGAATGACTGAGGGGGTGCAACCCTGGGTGCCATCTTTGTGGGGGCAGGATGGGTGCAAAAATAGCTTCCTGGCCACACCTCTGTTTGAGATGGAAAAGTTACATATACAAATACAGACTGGGGATGAACTGGCTAGGCTGCAGTGAGTTTTCAGTGAGCAGTACTCACCTGGAGTACTGTGTTCAGTTTTGGGGCCTACACTTCAAGAAAGATGCAGACAGATTGGAAAGAGTCTATCAGAGTGATAGAAATTATTAGTGACCTAGGAAACATGACTTATGAAGATAGGCTGAAAGACCTAGGATTATTTTTAGTCTAGAGAAGAGAAGACTGAGAGGGGATTTGAAGGATGGTTATATAACTTATATTGGGCATGGAGACAGACTGTTCCCTGGCTGTAAGGGACAGGAGAAGGATCAGTGGTCTTAAATTACATCAAGGACAATTCAAGTTGGATAGCAGGAAGGATTTTCTCACAATGAGGATGGTAAAGCATTGAAACACGTTACTCCTAGGGAGGTTGTGGAGCCTCCAACCTTGAACATGTTCAAGAGCAGGTTAGACGGGTACTAGACTGGGATGGCTTAGCTGGGGATGACCTTGCAATGAGCAGGGGGTTGGATTAGGTGACCTTCTGAGGCCCCTCCCAGCCCTACTATTCTATAATTCTATGATGCGGGCAGTTATAGTTGTAAATGTTTTCAGCTGATCAGCTACTGTAGGTAGGTAATATTCTTAATGCCTGGCTCTTATGCAGCACTTTTCATCAGCAAATGTCAAAGCACTTTACCTCATTTTATAGATGGGGGGACCCAAAGAGCTGAGCAGTGAAGTGACTTGCCTATGGTCACCCAGCAGGCAGGTGCAGAATGCCCTGGCCCCATCTCTTGGCTTACCACCCAGCATTCTCTCCATTATGCCACATGATTGGTATACCATATTTACCCTAATTTAAGATGACACCCCCAATAATTAGATTCTACCTATGGAAAAATTATAGATTTGTTATAATTTTCTATGCCTAGAATCTAATTTTTGGAGAGTCATCTTAAATTAATTACCCCCACCACTGCAGCTGGGCAAGCAGCGGCAGGGGACAGGTGGGGAGGAGGGGGAAAGTGCCGGGGAGTCACGTGACCTGACTTGTGCCCATTGTGACCTATGACCTTCCCCCCCCATCACTTAACTCTCCTACTGCCTGACCCCTGGTGCCAATGTGCCCCACACCTGCTCCCTTTTGCAGTACCTGTACCCTTGTTGCTTTCCCCCTACCACTTGCACACCTCTTGCCTGCCCTTCTGCTTCACCCCCACTCCATGTGCGTGCACCCTCTGAGGCCTGCCCCTCCCTATGATGCCTGCAACCCCTGGTACCTGTCCCCTCCCTCCCATTACAGTCCCCCCACCCCCACCCCTGACTCCCTGCCTGCTGCCACTACTGCTTCCCTTCCCTTCATAGCTCTGATTCTATCTGTTGTCCCTTCTGGCTAGGGACAGGGAGCATGGAGAACATGCTGCCTGCAGCCCAGTCATGCAGCAACTGTTGTGATGATAGCAGCTTCAGCCCCAGATCAAGACCCAGGCCCCGGGCCAGATCTGCCACCATCTCAAGACTTAGATGCGGCCAGAGGCAGCACGTTTTGTGCTTTCTGCCCTTGTATGAGTAGGGCATCAGCCGGAGCCAGAAGTGCAAGGGGAAGATAAATGGTGGCAGGGAGCAGAGGCTGTAGGCGGCAGCCGCTATACCTCTGACTCTGTCCCCAAGCCCAGGGTCAAAGTTAGAGCCACAGGTGCTGTCCCCTTCCCACCACCCCCACCCCCACTGGTACTCGAATCTAAAACAAGGGGCACTTTTCCAGATGTTGAATGAGGAGAGAAAACCTTGTCTTGGGTTCGAATAAATATATGATTCCTCCATATTCTAACCCATCTCTCAGCCCTGTACAGTTTGTCATATTAGGATTGGAATAAGGGCAAAAGGGAAATGTAGTCTGTATCCTGAAATCTTGGCAGTTTTATTACATGATGGTTACAATAATTTTGAGCCTATGAGAGAGCACCAGTATGTCTCACCTTCTTAATCCTCCCTTGCCTTGCAGCATATAGGCCCCGGAGTTCCAGCTCATGCTCTCCGTATGCAACTATTAAGTCATTAGCACCTAAAATGTGGCTCCTTGCTGTCTGAGTTTACTGGTAGGTCACACCTTTCTTTGTTTAGATAACCCAGGCTCCACCATAAATTCTCCCCAGCTGTAGTCTCCAGGTCTCCCTGGCCACCCATTTCATCTAGCCAATCAGCCCCCTTCCAGGCTGGCTCCTGTACTCTGGCCAGCCTTACAGGTCACACAGGAGTAGCATGTCCTTTAATTCTTTATTCCGTGGATTCCAGAGGTTTTCGTTTGTGTTACCCTAAGACAGGCCAGATGAGTGGCACAGGACTAGCTCACAAGCCAGATGAATGATGCAGGGCTGGCCCCCTGGGCCAGACTGAGCCACCTCCCACCCTGCATGCCAGATCCAGCATCCATTTGGGCTGGTCTGGGACTCTGCTGTTCGTAGCACCCATTCCGGCATCTGCCCCAAACGGTTTGAAGTGGATGCCATGTGTGGCATGCACCCTGCACCAGCCAGAGTGGAGCACTGCACGAGGGAAGATCCTGGAGTAGGCACCATGGACCTTGGACCTGGCATGAGGTGGTGGTTGGAGTACATGGGTACAGCATGCATCCCAGTGTGGGTGGCATGTGTCCCAAGGCCAGTCCAGTGCCTGCGACATGTTAGTCCGTTCAAGACCTGGGGCCAAATGATGTGGCTGTGGAGACTGTATCTTGGACACTGCTGCCTTAAGGACTCCCCAGGGCGCCAGCTCACTTGGAGTTCCTGGAGAGGGCCTCTGACAGCACTCCAGGGGGGGATGAAAGCTTCCTAGGTCTCAGTGTCCAGAAGAGGAGAAAAGAAAGGTGTTTGCCCCTTCCCCACTCCAAGCACACACGGAAGTGGGAAGAATTTGGCACTGACAGGCTTCCCTCCCTTACTTCCCTGCTGCCCATCTCCAGTTCCTTCTTGTTACTTCCTTCCACTTTCCCTGACTTGGGCTTCCCAGCCCTTCCTCTACCAGCCATTTCCATACACCTTCCTCTGCCTCTCTTAGCATGCATTTACAACAGCCATTTCCATACACCTTCCTCTGCCTCTCTTAGCATGCATTTACAAGTGTAATTTATTTTCTTTCTGAAAATATTTTAAGTGCCTTCTGAATTATTGGGTGTGCTCAGATTACATTTCCCCATAAGAAAGAAAAAGAATTTTCAAGAGCTGGATTTTACCCAAGTGCACTGTCCGAATTCTGCCAAGCATAAGTTTCAAATTTAGTATGTCTGGGTGTAGGTCAGGTTCAGTGCCCGAAGCATGTCCTTTGAGACATTAAGGTCACATGAAACCTGGCTGGATAAAGGCCCGACTTGGCTGGTCTTTCCAGCCACATGTACTGTGCTCTAGTATGTGCCCATCCAGAGAGCCCAACCCTGTTTTTAAATGGCCTTTGCAATATTGCTTCCCTAAATAGGTAATGAGCATTGGGCACAACCTGGGATGAATGTACGATAGTAAAATGTAGAGATTATTGGCAGGATATCCAGGTGCTTGCAGAACAACTGCAGTGGGACCTGTTGACATACAAACATCCCTAGTGTAAAAATAACAATTATTGCTTTAGAGGGCTAGGCCTCAGGAACCCAGTAATGCCAACTGTCTTGAAACCTTCGCAAGATTTGGGATTTCAAAGTCAAAATAACTCTGATTTGCAATCTCCCAATCCAACCCTCAGATCTCCGGATTTTCCCAGCTGGTAAGTGGAGGGAAGGGGCAGGGGGGAAGATTGAGGCCCCTGCGGTTAGGGAGGGAATAGGGAAGGAGCTAGGGCAGGGGTGAATGGGGCCCCAGGGCTGGGGCGGGTCATCCAGAGGCACAGGAGAGGGGTGCAGCTCTCTGCAGTAGCCCACAGACCCAGGGGAGACGTGGGGGCACGTGCCGCAGCCCACTATGGGTTGGGGCCCTGTGCCATGCTGCTTTTGCCCTGGGAGCTCAGCCGTGCAACCCCATTGTGCCTTCTGCTGCCAGCTGGGCAGGAGATCTGCCGTGCAGCCAGCGCACCCCATGTCCTCTGCCTGCCCAGCGGGTGACGATGGCATTGCTCAGCTGAGCTCCTGGCACAAGGCAGTGGGGCAGAGAGTCCTAGCCTGCAGCAGGCAGCCCGCCTCTGCCCTGCAGGGGCCACATGCCTCCCCCTAGGGATGTGCGCTGCTGCAGGGAGCCATGCCTCTCCCTTGCACCTCTGGACGACCCGCCCCAGCCCCAGGGCCCCATTCATTCCTGCTCCTGCCCAACTCCCTCCCTCACCATGGGGGCCTCAATCTCCCCTGCTCCCCACTCTTCCCTTCCCTCCACTTACCAGCTAGGGACTGTCAGTGTCTCTGTATGTCTGATTCTCACTCCCAAGCCACAGCCTGCCCAGCCCTGCTGCTGCTTCTCACTCCTAACTGACAGTACCCTGCATTCTGCCAGGGTGTGTGGAGACGCCGCTCTCCAGGTTCCAAACCCCCCACACACACCCACAGCCCCCCACACCTTCACAAATAACTCCCACCCACACACACACACACGCTTTTCAAAAATAGCATTCATGATTCACATGCCAATCTCTTGATTCTTATTTATTTATTTTTTGTTAAGAGTTTGTTTCATGATTTTTGGCCCAGTGGGGTTGGCAATACCGGGAACCCCCTTCCTTATATTGCCCTAATTTTGGATCACTAACCTTGCCCTATGCCCCATGAGGCAAAGAATATTTCAAGGTAGTCCAAGTAAGCAACTAGATTTAAGAATTGACTGTTAAACAAGAAGATATTTTCCCCCCTTGCCTATGGCAGAGCTGACACTCAGCTATAATACTACATGGATTTAATCAGTTGCTTTGCTCATCCACATGGCAAGATCATTTTGTAGAGCAGAAATGATGGGTGGGGGAGAAGTGGAGGGAGAGGACTGTGGTATCCTTGGGCAGCTCTATAGAGGGGGGCCTTAGAAAGGAGTAAACTGGGCAGTTAATGACATATTCCCAGCTGAGGGAGAACACCCTAGGGAAAATGAACAGAGCCTAAAACAATAGCTCTGTGTTGACCTACTCTCTTCATCTCAGCAAGGCAGGGTGGCTTTGAAAGGCATTGAGCTTTTTTAGGCAACAGTTTACTCCTGTAGATGCTAGGAATGTTTTGGCAGGAAAAATAAGATTTATATAGATAGGAAAGGGACAAGGGGAGGGGATAATGCTGAGAGACACAGTAAGTGAATTGATTAGATCAGTTAAGATGAACAAGGCAATTGATACCTGGACTGAATCACAGTAAAAAAAACAGGTGAGATCATGAGTGTCTCATCCCTGCCCAGTTGTCAGTGCTAGATGGCCTGCAATAGGCACCATCCATGCCTCTTCTCAGCTCCTCAAACCTTTAGGTGAGAACATGAATGTTTTCCTGATAAACTAGAGAAGTAGTACCAGAATTGTTTGTGTTACTTCCCTAGAGGGTTAGAGGAGAGAGAGAGCTATGCCTTTGGAGCCAAGGGGATATGTAGCTGTCCGATACTCTTTTACTGATGCCTCCGTAAATACACCAGTTTTAGGGATGATATAAGAAATGGTCAAGGAAGGATTTCTGCTTCTGCTTAAATGTGACCTGGCTATTCCCTCTTTTTCCAAGTGGCCTATTTGCAGTGTTTAGTAACTATTTGTTAGCATCATCCATGTGTTTTCCAAATGAAAAATATTTTATGTAGAAATATCTAATAAGTATGCTAGGGGGAGGAGGTGTCTTTTAAGGGACTGGACTTGCACATACCAAATATATGCATCAGGGAGAGGGGGGTTGTTTAAAATTAATCCACTTTATTCACAATCAACAGAAACCAAGGTAAAATTGAAACATTCCTATCCAAAGCTGATTTGCCTTAACAAAATACTGTATCCAAATGTAAACTTACCAAGTTTTAATACCCTCCCCACATTAAAGACAACTGACATTTTCCTAGTCAAAATGGCTGTCTCCTCCTCTTAAACTATCTGCCTGTCTCCTGTATTCTGAGGCTCCAAAAAGACAATCCAAGAGAAAACATAGTTGAGATGATTTAAATGTGGATTTTCAAGCCAGCTGACCAACCTTTAAATGGAAAACAGTTATAGTTTTATTCTGGTTTAGGTAACTAATTTTTCCATTCTCTCTTTCTACAGCAAAGGCTGTAAGACATTATGAAAAAGTACTAGAACAGAAGTGCCCAATAGGGCTGTGCGAAATTTAGGCAGCTGTTTCATTTTGGAGGTGTTTTGGCCTGTTTTGGTGCCTGAAACACCGAATCCGAAATTAAACAGAAGGCTCTGAAACATCTCTGAAACTAAACAAAACTATCTGAAGTGTTTTGGAAATGTTTCGGAATTTGGAGGTGCCCTATGGGAACAGTCTGGCACAGCCCCACAGCCCTCTCTTTTAAAGTGCCAGGAGGCTGGGGCCGGGCAGGGGATGAAGCTGGGCAGGGCAGCCATGGGGCCTTCTTGCACAGCTCCCTGCACCAGGGCAGAGGCAGGCACAGCCGGAGGAGCCACAGGAGAACCTGCAGCCACCCAGCTGTGCCTGCCTCTCCCCGGCCAATCTGAATCCCCAAATCAGCACCAAAACAGCGTCGAAACTCTGAAACGGGTTTGGCCGAATCAAAACAGAACAGTGATCTGAAACACCAAAACAAATCGCTGCCCTCCAAAACGGCTGCAACTGAAACGAAGCATAGTCGTTTCACACAGCCCTAGTGCTTAACCTTTAGCCTGCTGCCCCATGTCATCCAGCCTGTGGCCTCCCTATAGGCCCGTAAATTTAGTGACAGCATAGCAGTGCTACCACTCCCCCACTGTCAAATTTCTGGACCCAAGGCAAGCCCAGGGCCCTGCACACTGGATCAGGCACCCAATCCTGGTGCACAGGTGCAAAGCTGGGCCCCAGGGCCCAATCCTGCCATGCAAGGGGTTGAGAGGAATGGCACTGGGCCTCAGGGCCAAATCCCAGTTTGGGGGGCTGAGTGGGGGTGGTGCCATACCCAATCCTGGCACACTGGAGCTGGAGGGGGCAGTGCCAGACCTCTGGGATCCAATCCTGGTATGCATGGGTGGGAGGGGGTGAAGCCACCCTAGGGTCCACTCCCTGTGCTAAGGACAGGGAGGGGCTGGTGCTGGGTCTCAAGGCCTGTTCCCATGAGCTGGCCATGCCCCACTCATTTGGCCCATGAGGCCAAAGGATTGAGCACCACTGTTTTAGAACATGGAATAATAGCAACTAAAGCGTAGGGGTAGGAAGAGTCAGGCAGTGGGATCAGACACAATGTGAGCACTCTGCACTTGTCCATCTTTACTAATGCAGTATGGGAGGCAGTGTGGACTTGGAAGTAAGACCTAAGATCAGGAGCCAGAAGATCCAGTTCTGTTTCTGCTCAGCCTCTGACTTCGGACAACTTAGTTTTGCTTCTCAGCATGTCCCATTCCCCATCTTACCTTCTGCTAAGCATTTTCTCAGCAGCAGTGACTGTGTGCATACAGCTCCTGACACAATGCAGCCCTTGTCTCAGCAAGAACCCCTAAACAGTACTGTAAAACAAGTAGGAGTAATAATGCAGCTTATTCCTGTTCAGCACAATCTCACAGGGAGTTTCTAATCAGACAAAAATCAGCCAGAATTTGGGATCTAAGATAAGTGTTCACCTGCCTTGATGACAAACAAGTGAAACATTTGACACCTGATTGGATCACATATAAAGCCTACTTTGCCTACTCACCCCAAATATTTTCCTTCATTTTTCTTTAGGAAGCAGAGGCCTGGTGGTTGCAGATGTAAATAGCATCTGTGTATCTTGATTGTGTGTATGCTGCTTCATATCTAGAGACTTAGCTCTATATCAGTGCACTTATGATAATCCACATTCAGTGGATTGTTTAATTCAGTGCACAGTGAGAAATAAAACATTTAAAAAAGAACACAACACTGTTGGTTCCCTTTCATCCAAGCATTTGCCAACCCTCAGAATATAGTAACAAACTGTCCATCAGAACAAAAGTGTGTACGTGTATGGGAGCAAGTTACCTCAAGCAGATCCTGAAAACAAAGTACCCAGCACAGCGCAAGGACTTTGTAATCACCTTGGATTTTATATGGGAAGTACCTGGATGCTATGGGGATAAAGTGGCTGTGTAAGAGTTGCTGAGTCTGAAATGTGTTAGCCTGGAGAAAATGAGAGTATAAAAGTAAAATTCTGTTCTTGGTGAAGCATGATTGGTCTGTTCCCCAGTATGTAGTTCTCCTTGCTTGCATAGAACTGTATGTAGAGACAGCTGATGACCAGTCTGACTCTTACAGATACCAGATCTAACTTTTTTGCCTTGTTCTGAGTTTTCAGAACAATCCACTAGCAAGTTCTCTTAGACTTTGAAGATGCCTGAACTGTGAGATTAGCAATGAGATGAGCACTTTGCTCTACTGTTCAGTTACAGTTAGAGATGTTTTTGCAATTCTAGTATATCCTCCTAATTTCTAGTCTATAACTGTTTGTAGATGGGCTTTGGGCCTAGAAAGGGAACAGGAGAGCATTGTAACCTACCATTTGTGGCGGCTTGTGCGCCTTCTCAGTATGTGAACACAATTCTCAGGATGATATGTGGCATAGTGCACATAGAAGGAGCAGCAGGAATCCCACATAGACTACACTGGGTATGTTCTGTACCTGTTTTAAAAGCTTTAGACAAATCCTTTCACACTCATTCATTCCAGTTGCCCTTGCCCCTCTAACTGGTGAGCTGAAGAGGTGTTTCTTCAATCTTCCATTTGGAACATATAGACCCTCATTTCTGGTTTCTTAAGTTATCCGAAGTATGTGCTGGAGGGGAGATTTTTTTTCCCCAGCCCTGCACTGACTTGTTGTATGCTCTAAAGCAAATATTGTGTTTTACCTCCCTACCTTGGTTTCCCTATTTATAAAATAGGGATATTGCTATTTTCCTTTATGAAGTGTTCTGATGTGTAGACAAAAAGAACTCAACATTGTAGGCTGAGAAGAAAACTGACCTCTAGCTAGCCTCTTCCCCTTCCCTTTTAACTATGCAGCATGTTTGTTTGATAGTGGAAATCTAATCCTTTGGAAAGGACAAACTCTTATAGCAGCTCTGATATGTATAAATAAAAACATATTCCTCATTACAAACACTAACTTCAAAGCATTTGCGATATGGATTAAAATACACAAGCCCCCTCTGTATTTATACACTGCAGTGTTAAGTTCAAATGAAGCCATTAGCAGTATCTCCAAATATTTGGCAAAGGCAACTGCACTTGTGTAGCTATAGGCAATGAAAGTCCCTACTGGTGAGTGGGATGGGGAGTAACTTGCATTGATCTAATTATCCAATGAGGCACAAAGTATGTAAAATCTCATTAGATATTGTTGGGAATGAATGGTTGGCTTAAGAAGCAAGGAATATGTAACTGATTTGTCCATGGATGGATTATTCATGTCTTTGAATCTTCCCAAAGGAAATAACTTTTCAAAAATATATAAAATATTAAATTTACAGGTGCCTGGTCATGAGATTTTTCTCACTCCTTACTCAAGGGAGGCTCCCATGGGAATGTGCCTGTAAAAGGAAGGAACCAGGACTTCAGATTTTAGCCCATTATTGTTTTCTGATTTGAATTCTGTGAACACCTAGGAAACCCCAAGTGAGACCAGGGCTCCTTGTGCCAGGCATGGGGAGAGACTATTTGGTATTGCCAGTCTCAAGTATACACACACGAGACAGGCTTGAGGAGGGGAAAGAGCTGCTAAAACATTGGCTGAGCACCTCTTCTCCCTTCCCCAAGAAAACTTTTCATGGCCTGGAATGAAGCAGTCTGATAATGAGATTTTTCTGGCTCAAGGATTGTTGTGAAAATTATTCCCATTCTTCAGTTCAAACTTGAAAATCACTGCTACATTGCTTATGTCCCGTTTGATCAAAAACAGAGATGGTCATCACTCTTGTCTCATGTTTGTTTGTTTAAATCTTTCCAACAGGGAGCATTTCAGTGTCATTTACATGCTATTTCCCTTCTTCCTCTCTCTCTCCTCCTCCCCCTCAAAAAAAAATCTTCCTTTGAAACATAAGTACAGTAGAACTGGGAAATTAATCAGGATTTCTTCTTTGGTAAGTGGAAAAGCAAGCCCAGAAATCTTACCCAGTTACCTACTAATAGATACAAAAATAATTATTACTGTAACCTTTTAAAAGGTCTAAAGGGATATGAATGGCCTTAGCAGCTGTGTTTGCATACATCCTGTGAAGCAGAATTTGTGCATGTTTTAGAGTGAGTTTTACTGTGCTCAGTGAAGGAGGAGCTCTTAGCACACTGAGGACCAGTATTCTCAGCATCTGCCTCTCTTGTACCTTTCCTTAAGACTCACCAGACCCCTTCCTGTGCCAGCCTCCATGAACCCAATGAGTAGGGCCTGGTTTAAATTGTGGGCCCAGCTCATGGGGCCTGTTGACCTCGCTGCTCACTCCTGATGGCTGGGAGGCAAAAACCATGGTTTTAAATGTGCCACGGTTTTTCATTCACAATGCTTGCTGCTGACTGCATGGGAAACAAAAACCATGGCATATTTAAAACTGCAGTTTTCGCCTCCCAGCCAGCAGGAGTGAGTGGCCAGTGGCAGGGCCGATGGGTGCCTCCGCCAATCAGCGGTGGGGGGGGCACACAAGGAATTTTAAGATTAAAGGAGCTGCCATGCTGCAAGCTGGGCCCGTGATGTAAACCAGACCCTACCAACGAGTGCCTGCTCTCTCCTTCATATTTTATGTCTCGGTCTGCAATCCCAATGTACTGCTTCAGGGGTTGGCAACGTTTTTTGGTAGTGGGGCTGGAATTACCAAAGTCGGAAATTAGAACCCACCTGCCGCCACTGCTTCTCCTTGGTGCTCAGCTGCAGCCTGGCGTAGCAAAAGCCCCCCTCTGCTGGAGCCTGTGCCACCCAGCTGTGGTGTGGCATAGGCAGAGCTCCCTCTTTGCCAGAGCCTCAGGCACTGACTGTGCTGCGGTGCAGGGAGAGCTCTCCCTACTGGAGCCCGAAGTGGCTGACTGTGGTGCAGCACGGGGAGAACCTCCCATTGCCAAAGCCATGGTTCTGCAGGCTAGATGCAAAAGCTCCTTGGGCTGTAGGTTGCTGTCCCTTTCATTAGTTTAATTCAGGGCTCAAACCTCGTGGTTCTTGTACAAGAGTATGGGCAGGTTTTCACAGAGGTAGCTCTTCGCTTTGGTTTTGCAGCCCTTATCTCTAGTACAGAACAGCCTCTGAGTGCATAGCCAATAGGAAGATTCTCCTTTACATAGGGCAGGAGGGTGACAGCATTGTGTGGCAATATGTGACAATTTCCCTCTCCTTCCCCTGTAGATAGGTTAACTCTGCTTGCCCTCACTGCTGTTTTCTCCCTCACTGACCTCTTCAAAGTGGTGCTGTCCAAATTGCTGTGGTCCATAACTTGTGGATCTGGTGGTTAATAAAGCTATCCTCCCATCTTGTCAGCTCTACCACTGCACTGCAGTTCCCTTCTTGCTTCCCTGAGTCAGACAGATGGGTGCTTCCTTTGTCTTAGCACGTCAGCCGTATCCCATCTGTGGTGACTTCAGTTCCCACCCAGTTCTCTCCCTCTGGCTGGTTTCTTGGCTGAGGAGATCTGGATCTTGATCATGTCTTGTCTAGGGGTGGTTTGACTGAAAAGAAACTGCATTTGTTGCTATAAAGTCAAGGTGAATGTTGCTTAGATGTAAGAATCTGACCACGTACCACTCAGCTGGAAGAAAGCTTCCTTCCTCAAGCAGCGCACACACCATTCCCCAGAAAATCCTGAAAACTAGTCTGTTTTCATTCTCATGAGCAAAGACCTGAATTTGATCATGATGCCATTCTGCCAATATCACAATATAGCTAACACCTCCCTCCCCCCCCCCCCAATAAAATCCAAGCCAAAACAAAACCCTATATCACTGATGCTAGGATTTGAGACTGTCCACAGAAATGAAATCTACTAAATCATGGTAGTACCAAACCACACCAGTAGGAATTTCATTTCAGAACTTCTGTGAAGACCATGCAAGGCTACATACATTGTATGAATATTGCTGCAGAACTGCTACAGGGTCCTCATGCTTGCAAGAGGACTTCTGCCCTCCAAAAATTTGGGACATGGACTCATTTGCAGTGAAATGCCATGAAGGAAGTTTCCCTAACAGGTAACCTGACTGTGAGGCTTATCTCAGTATATCCAAGTCCATTCTAGAAAAAACGATGTGTCATGCTCTCTTAACCCAGCTTCACTAGTAGTATAAGTAATAGAGAGGGCACATGTGTGTTTACTACAGTAGGAGTTAAATTTTCCTGCTGTGGGGCTAGATGACAGTGTGGTTTAAAAAAAAACCAACACACACAACAAAATCCTGGAATACTCTTATCCATATTGCAGCCTTGCTCTTACAGCTGCACTACTGATGAATTCAAGATCCTATTTTGTGTTTTTTTTGGCAGGACAGTGGGTAGTAGATAAGATTACATGGGATTCCCACAAGATTGAAGTAGCTTTGTGTACATTTTTATTCCTACAGAATCATGAGCTCTCTTTAAAAATGTATTTTATCTTCTCTCATCCCTTTAGAAGGGAAAGCTGTTCATGGTGAGCATGGGCAGGATGATGCTCTAATTTTTTCACAGAGCCTGTGGTATGTTGATTATGCATTTAGCATGGTGTATCTTTCTGGGCATTGGAAACCCTCTGGTATTCATGAAAGAAAGTTGCCTTCCAGGCTACTGCTTTTATTGCAGATTAAGAGTTCTTAAAGTAACACATGATCATCATTTGTAATAATTTTTTGAAAAACCTTCCAAAAGCTTTTACTTTTGATTTTACTCTTTAAAATTATCCCCTTTCAGGTGATTATAGATGGAAAAGAAACTGATTGACAGTGTACAGGAAAATATCTAAGCGCCTTGTCTTTTGATAAGGTAAATCAGGCCTGAGAGAGTGAGCTTTCATAATTTTTTCATTCCATGCTTTCTGTTAAAACAGCTTGGAAGCTAAAAGTCCTGTGCCAGGCATTGGCTCTGAAGGCTGGGGATAGCTAACAAAGAAATATTGAGCCTTTCTTGGAACAAGAATAGAATACTTCACAAGTGTTGAGGCCCTATGCTTTGAGCCAGAAGTTTTTAGTCTAACTATAGAAAAGAGGCTGAATATTTGTGGTCATGGAAACTGAAACCAGGTCTTTTTGCAGGTCTGCAAACTTGGTGGAGATTGTGATGAAAAAACATTGTCAATTACAGACTATGGTAAATGTGTGATTACTACCATGTGCTGTTGGCTCAGTTCTTCAGAAGAGATCAGGCTCAAAGATGTATTAATGCATTTTCAGCTGGCATTGGTAGCTCTTTACCAAGAAGAGCCCTAGAGGAGGCACATTTCCCTTGGGGATAAAACTTTGCCAACATTCTCTTGGGTTAGACTTGACCCTCCAGTGAAACAGATGTGGGAGGGAATGATTTATACACGTGAAGTATGAATGCAGTGCGACATCTCGATATGAATAGCTGGCGTTGAGCTTCGCAGCGGAGCCGTCTTAAACGAACAGGCAGAAGGTAGCTAAAATAGACTGTCTAGCCTTTTTATGAGCTGCTTTGTTTTTACATTTTAAAGTTGGCAACAGAATTGAGAGTGAAATATTAATAGGGGTACATTGAGGTAGACTGCATCTTGCATTGGCTACATCTTGAAAAATGGCCTTTGATATTAACTGGGCAAACTTCACAAAGGCTATGGTAAGCATGATCCAAAAACCAGCTGGTTATGGTTGGGGGGGGGGGGGGTTGGGTTTTTTTAATGTTTCCTTCTGAAGATATGCGGTCTCCTCTTCCAAGCCTCCTGAAAGTTTTTTTGGGGGGAAGAGGGGAATGTATCCACATCATCTGCAAATAGGTGTATATGGAAGCAAGCAAAATATAAGACAAGGCATGATATGTGCTGCTTATTTGATTAATGTTGTCTCAAACTGAGGGGCCCAGCTACTTACTCAAAGTAAAGCTGGATAGAAACCAGCTATAGAGCTGTTACACGTTTTCAAGCACTAACAATTGTAGCTGGTTGGCTCTCTTTATAGCTGAATTTTTATGGTGTGATAACTTGGTGTGCATGGTTCATCTACACTTATTGCGTAATTAACCAGTTAATTGCTTAATTAATATATATAACATGTAGCAAGGGCCTCAGACTGAGTGTCAGCTTGGGCTGGATTCTGATTCACTACTGCCACTGATCTGACTCCTTGTGCAAGTCACAGTTGTTCTCTGCATCTCCCATCTGAAGAGATGAAGATGGGAGATGCTGTTTTTTCATCTTTTGGATCTGCACTGAGACACCGTATAATACCATTTTGTTGTTAGTTTCCCCAAATTGAGCAACACTAGCTCCTTTTTTTATTCAAGGATCTCGAAGCATTTAACAAATTTTAGATAGGATTGACCATGCCATTCTGAAGTCAGTAAAATACTTAATGGCCATTAAAATAAGGATTAAACTTAAGCTTTGAGAGAGTAAGTTACAGCCTCAGGATCACCCAGTGAATCTGGCAGAGCTGGGAAGAGAACCTAGGAAATCCTGTGCTGGTCCCCAACTCTTAACTGTCAGACGCTCTGTTTCTAGAAATTTTGGTAGTGGTTTTATTTTTCCATCTAAACCAAGGATGTTAAACTCATGTGGCCTGTAGGCTTGTTGAGCTAGTCAGCAGACTGGATCAGGACCAACCTCCTGTGCCAGATTCATCCCATGTGGCATGTAGCATATGCTGGCCTTGCTTTGGGGTTTATGCTTCATGTGGCATGCAGGCTGGACCTGGCACTGCATACAACAAAGGGGGTGCTTTGGGGCTTGGGCTGCATGCGGTGCCCTGCATGCTGGCTCTGGTCCAGATCAGAGCCCAAGCCACATGCTATGCCCCAGACCAACCCCATGCTGCATGCAGCATTGGTCCAGTCTGCATTCTGCATGCAGCACAAGCCCCATGCCAGCCCTTTGTGCCATATGCCCAGTGAGCCCTGAAGTTGGCTTTTGTTATATGCAGCACACAGGGCTGGGTTGACCATGAGCACTGCACCATGCCAGCACAGGACATGCCCTGTGTGCTGGCTGTAGTTGATCTGGTCTGGTGCAGGCACTGCATGCAGAGTACAGGACCAGGGCTGGCATGTGCCATATGAAGTGCTTAGGGTCAGTCTGAAACTCACAGTTTGGATCATATAGTTCCATAGGCTGAATCAAACTCTTCCACAGGCCAGATCTGGCCCTTGGGCCATATGTTTGCCACCCCTGATCAATCCTATAAACATAACTTTTACAGCATTGTTTTATGGAAGAACTTAAAAAAGAAGTTTTCAAGAATGTGATATCAATCTTGTAAGAGACCATTTTAAGAAGGGAGGCACAGTAAGGAGACCTGAGCTGTAGTTTAGATTGCTGCCAAGACATTGTCTTTCTCAGCTATTTTCACTTGCCACTCAGCAAAAGCAGAGTTGCATATTGAATGCTTAAGAAACGACTGTAGCCAAGTCCATATGGGAAAAGGTTTTGATAGCTTCTTCCTTTTGTTTCCTTCAATTTCTCTGTTCTTGATTGTGTACATCTCCTAAAAAATAATCATTATAGAACAGGAGTGCTCAACCTCTAGCCCGTGGAGCTGTGTAATCTGTCCCACAAGAATCCCCACAGGTCTGGAAATTTGGTGGTGGGGGAGCAATGGTAATTAACACTGCCACTGCTCCCCTGCCACCAAATTTCGAAGCCCCACATTGCTGGATCGACCCTGGCTGGTCCCGCATTACATAGATGAATCCGATCCCATTTCCATGTGGATGGATCAAGCTGAGTCCTGATGCAGCCATGCTGGAATGACCCAGCCAGGACCTGATGCAGTCGTGGTGGAGTTTTCTAAATTTGAGGGTGGTTAAACACTGGAATGCTTTACCCAGACAAGCTGTGAAATCTCAATCACTAGAATCTTTTAAGAGGAAGTTAGACAAACACTTGATGAGATGCATTTGACAGAGATAATCCTACCTTGTCTGAACAGAAAGTTTGACTAGATGACCTCCTGAGGTCCCTTCCGGCCTATTTTTCTATAATTCTATATAGGATGGCCCCTATGGAAAAACTGGATATTTATGGACTCTAGTGTGATACAGGTAAACAGAAAAAGAAAATAGTTCTCTAGATCTGCGCAAACAAGGGCTGATCTTGTTTCTTCAGCTCACTGGCAACAGGCTCCCTCTGGGGCAGGCATGGAAAACAAACTGCCAGAGCAATACAGGAAGCAGCGGGTGGGTGGGAACCTGGGGGTTGTAGATTAGCCCCCTCTAAGCTGCATGTGGTCCACAGACTATCAACTGGACAACCCTGATCTAGTCTGAAACTGTGTAAGGGATTCTCTTCATGTATACATAGGAGTGTATCTAAATCGCTGGGGGACTTACCAATTTTTGCGGGTTGATCATGGCATAAAGTTCCCATTCCTTGGTCATTTCATGGCAGTCCTGCCCCTCGGTGCTGAATGGTGGAGAGGCCTCAGCGGGGGAGGAGAGACAAAGGGGCAGCAGCCATCTTGTTTGCTACCCTTCTTGCCACCCTGCCTGCCAGCGCCTTCCAGTTTTGGCAGCAAGGACCACTGGGTCCCACTGGGGAGCCGGCATTTTATTTTTATTAAATTTGTTGTTGTTGTTGATTTCACAGATTTTGCAGACAATCCCAGATTTCGCAGTTTCTGCGAAACCATGAATTAAGTAGGTCTCTAGCTATAGGGCAGCATAAGTGATTAACTTTAGGTAGCATCAAGAAAAGCTATAAAAGAGTTGTTGTTAATAGTTTGATTACTTACAGTAATATTTTCAGGTAGTCCCAATAATAAATCTGTTACATTTTAAAATACATGCATATATATCTATATCTATATTTAGATATCTATCTATATCTATTGATATATAGATATCTATCTATATTTTTTTTTTAAATAAATAAAGCTGGATCATCAAACCTTTTTGGAATCTCTAAGAGGAACTGAGTGAAACTTAAAATGCTGTAAGATACTTTGCTGATGTGCAACTAATTTTAAATTGTACCAGACAGCAATGAGCTTCATTGTTCAAATTCTACTAAAGCTGTCAGAGTTGGGTATTTCCTTCAACTAATTATATCAAACTAAAGAAAAAAATGCACAGTAGATTTTTGTTATGGTTATGTTTGCGGCTTATTAACATAATTGCACCGAAACTGGGATTGAAGTTTCCTTGTTTTATAACAATGTTGCGGTTCACAGTTGCCACCACAGCTGGTTAATTGTCTGTTCACAATGCATTCCATATGTGCTAGAGACCACATTGTGTAGGAATTTACAGGGTACAAGGTGGAGTGTAAATAATGGGGGTGGAAACCCTACTCTGTTTTTTCTATCTCCCCCTCCTGAAATCCATTTATAAAAGGCGTGATAGAACAGCAGGAGGACGTATTTTGTGTGTGAACTTTGAATGAACATTCAAATACAATTAAATTTTGGCTGAAGGACCACAGTATTGGCAAGAGCCTTTGACTGAACTGTTGGCATATATCAGACTGTATAGAATGTATGGAAGTGTATTTTAATGCAGTGCAGGAGTTGGAACATCACGTTTATTACCAGAGAAAAAAAACCCCAAAGGGTAACAACAGCTTTCAATCCTCTGTCACTGTTCTGTCCGAGGGTAGGAGGGTTTGTCTTCAGAGTATGAATTTCATGTTCACAAAAATAACCAAACATTGTTTCTGTTTATTTTGCTTGTATGTTATTTGGCTCAATTATTTTACCATTTCTGATGTGAATGCCAAATAAGTCATCATTGTCTAGTTGGTAGATTCAGGAACTGAAATACAAATGAAAAGATTTCTATTCCTGAATTTCATATTGACACACTGTAAGGTAATGATAATATCTCCTTCCTTGCTTTACGGTTTTTAAAAATGAAAGACAGTGCTATTGGAGTGTTAATACAATTTTACCGTAAACGGTTTAGCCATCTACTCCTGTTATCGAGTTATACAATTCCCAATGATTTAGATATCCTATGTAGAAGCTAAGTGCTACAATATCACTAAGAATCATCCTGATACCTGCTTGAATGCAGTGGCTTTGATAGCCTTCCTCCTAATTCATCCCAGCATAAGTGAGAGGGGTTTCAGGTCTTGTATATTTGACAAAAAGATTTTTTTTTTCCAGGAGCATGGCAAATGCTTCCAAACAGTATGTGGATTCTGTCCCTCTACAGAAAACTCATGCTTTAGGAAAAATCCTCAAACCTTTGAATTCTGTTGTTACTGGGCACATCTGCACGCAATGCTTTACTTGAGCTTAGAGCAAATTACTGCACTGTAAGCGTCACCATCTACATGTGAAGATGCTTACTGCACAGTAATTTGCTCCAACCCTGAGTTAATTTGCTACTGTAATACAAGCAGCAAATTTATTCAGGAGTAATTACTGTGCAGTATGGTATGTGTAGATAGTGGTCCAGGAGCAAATGTGCTCTTGGGCAGCCAGGCAACAGGAGGTGGGAGATTGCTTCCTGCCCCTGGGAACTGCCTGCTGAACCTCCTGTCATGGAGCAGGGGCCAGCTGGGGCAGAAGCAGACTTGCCATGAGCAGCAAATCTGCTTCTCTTCGCTGCACATGTAGATGCCTGCCCAGGGTGAATTTACTCTAGAGTAAATTGCGTTTGCACGTTTAGACATGCCCACTTTAGTGGTAGCAGCAAAACCAGAAATTAATATTCTTGAATTAATCGGCCTTTAGCTGTCTTGCTTGAGCTGGGGTAGTAGAAAAAGTAAGAGGTTGAAAAATGGTTGACGAATTTTTTTGTGTGTGTTTGTTAGTTTTTGGTTTATCCTAGGACTTGCGTGCTCCACAGAAATAACATTTAGATTCATTTTCAAGCCAAATTTTTAAACCTTTCAAATGCTACAGAACTATTAAAGGGCAATTGCAAAGTCCTGCACTTAGGGCGGAACAGTCCCATGGACTGGAGTAATTTGGCACATGATAGCAGAAGGATGAAGGTCTACTTATGAGATAAGATCAGCACTCCAAGAATATTCAACAGCCTCCCACAGGGTAGTTTTCTGGCACCAACACTTTTTAACATCTACAGAAGTGATACACATCATCAGCGAAATTTATGTATGCCAACAATATCGCTTTGACCACACAAGCAAAATCTTTTCAGGATATTGAAGCCACACTGAACTCTGATTTATCAATAATAGCTGACTAGTTCTATAAGTGGAGACTACGACCGGATCCAACCAAGTCCATTGTCTCCACATTTCATCTTAACAATCGCAAGGCACATAACACCCGCAATGTCACGTTTTGTGGAGAAAAAGTGCATCACGACCCAACTCCTACCTACCTTGGGGTGACCCTTGACTGCTCCCTAACCTGCCATCATCACCTCCAAAAGACTGCCCTGAAAACAAACATAATCCGAAAGCTCACCAGCACAAGCTGGAGTGCAAAAGATGCCATCTTCTGCACTTCTGCCATAGCCCTGGTCTTCTCAACAGCTGAGTACTGTGCACCCTTCTGGACCTCAAGTCAGCATACCAAACTCATCAACACACAACTCTACTCAGTAATGAGGACCATCTCTGGAATTCTGCTATCAGTTCCAGTGCAGTGGCTACCAGTACTTTCAAACATTACTCCTCCCTTTATTTGACGGGATGCAGCACCATACAGCAAAAAATGTGTACCAATAGTAATCTGGACCTTCTCAGCCATAGAGACCTTCACGATCTTCAAACTCGTCACACAATTTCACAAAAACCTTTTTGGACACAAATCAAGCGCCTCCTTTACCACAACACTGAAGAAGCTTGGAAGAAAGCTTGGGCAGAAAACACTTTCCCAAATAAACACCTTACCTCCAATCCAAGAATGGAACAACCAGGCTTCAACCTTTCATGGAGCATGTGGATGACCCTTAATAGGGTACATGCACTGGACATGGCTGGTGTGGCCACCTGACATACAAGTGGTACCTAAAAGCCTTGCCTGACTGTGACTGTGGTAACCCTGACCAAACCATGGAGCACATAACAACATCCTGCCCCAGATACAAATTTGAAGGAGACATCCTGGAGTTGCACCTGTTTTCCAGCAGGGTATTGTCTGGTTGGGGAATTTGGAATTAAAACTGTAACAATATCTCATGTTTCAAAAGCCATACAAAAGAAAGAAGAAAGAATCCCATGCACTGGTAGCGACTGGGGACTGAGTGGCTAGGCAGCAGCTCTGCAGAAAAGGACCTATGGGTCACAGTGGACAATAAGCTAAATATGAGCCAACAGTGTGCCCTTGTTGCCAAGAAGGCTAACAGGATACTTGGCTACTTTTGTAGAGGTGTTACCAGTAGATCATGGGAAGTGATTATTCCCCTCTATTCAGCACTGGTTAGACCACATCTGGAATACTGTGTCCAAGTTTTGGACCTCCCACTACAGAAAGGATCAGTGACGACACATAGGGGAGTGCTATCATCCCCCCTGCAAGCACTGGCTGGGGAATGGAGCACCGTTCCACTCACAGAAGCGGCCGTAGCCGCTCCTGGAAGCAACTACAGTGATTGGCCGCAGCGATCATCCATCTCACGATTGGCCGCAGGGAACACCCCCCCCCCCACCCCCCGACTAAGGTGGCACCAGTCAGTCGCCCATGGAAAGGATGTGGAAAAATTGGAGAGTCCAGCGGAGGGCAACAGAACTGGTTTTGGAGGCTGGGGCACATGACTTTTGAGGAGAAGCTGAAGTTAAAAAATGGCCTCATGATTTATTGCCTTTTTTTACAGTTCATAACTTTGAGAATGTGAAATTTGACTTTTTTCACATTGTTAAAAAAATTATCTGTAATGTACACTGGAAAAAATGTATTTTTTAGAGTATATTTTGTTTGACCTATAAATACTTGCTCTGAGTTGCAAATCTTTGTTAAAATGTAACCCTCCTTTTCAATGATGATTTTTTCGAGAGAAAAGGAAAATATTTAGGTATTTCCTGTAGTGTTTTATAGTGTTTCAAAGAAAACTTACCAAGGGATTTTTTTTCCTTCAGTCAAAGACCCAGCATATTTAAATAAAGCTTATACATATGTTTCTTCTTAATTTGTAAATTTTCTATTGGCACATAGAGAGGTAAGCTTGTACTGCTTGTTTCACATGACTATTGTGTTTTGCATTAAGGTTGCATACTTTTATGCATCATTCAAAAAAGTTAAGCAGTGCATCACTGCATACATCCCAGTGTGTTCACAAAGACAGATGATGTGACGGTAATTTGTCCTTTATATTGCAGTAATACTTGAGTGTCTCGACCAGGTTTATTGGGCCTTTTTCATTTGCTTCTGTTCAGATGTTTAATAAATAGCAGTCCTTCAAAATATGTTCCATGTTTCTTGTGTACAAAGAGTCCTATGGACTTAAAGATGCTGCTGTGTTTACTCCTGCTTTTGGTTTTTCCACTCATCCCAAACACGCTTGTTTAGCCACCAACCAGAGAAAAGTTGGAATAGTCTGTTTACCTTGAAGTTGTTTGGTGGCAAACAGCATGTAGTCATATTTCCTTCTAGTTATAGTGTTTCATATTTCACAGAGGAGTAAATAGATGTATTCCAGCTTTTCTTTGAGCTTAATCTGCATATAAAATGAACTGTTCCAAACAGGAGACTTTACCACACCTTCAAGTCTCCTATGAAATATTAACTTTCATTTCTATCCAGGAGAACTTTTACAGACTTTTCTCCGATGCCTGAAGAAGCGTGTTTGTGCCCAAAAGCTTGCAATTAAAGAATTTTTTTTTTGCAAAAATCTAGGTAGACTAATAAAAGATATCACCTCTACCACAAGGCTTGATTGCTTTTTCTTCTAGACCAATACAGCTACAACCCGGATACATGAATAACTAAAGACATTGGATGGCACTGCTCACCCACACTGACAAAGCAGAGTGCAATATTTTGCAATGTCTATCTGGCATCCTTCTCATTGCACTAATTTTTGTTTTTTTTTTTACTGGACAAATTTACCTACATTGTGGCATTTTGGACTCAAACAAAACATCTTATGCCTTGGGTTGAATGGAAGGAATAGCGTGACTCATGGGCAACTGGTGCCTCCTGTACTGGGGGGGCACTTGGCCCCCCAGCAGCCAGTCAGTGACCGGGGGGGGGAGGCAGGGGGTGTCTCCCCGCGGCCGATTGGACTGACACTTCTGGGCAGCATTATCGGCCGTGGGGGAACTGCCCCCCAGTCAGCGCCATTGGCCGCAGGGAGACCATGGAGATTGCTTCTGCTGGCGCCCTCACTCCTCGGCCGGTGCTCTTCGGGGGGCACTGGCGTGCTCGCCTGCCTCCCCACCCATTGCCTAAGTGGGGAACACTGCTGTCAGGTGGTGCACATGCACCCCTATGCATCGCCACTGGCGTGACAACCTCATTAAAAACAATGTTAAAAAATGTAGGGTCAAAATTCTCTCTAGGGATCCAGACTCTCTGCACTGCTGTCAGGGCACGAAGGGGCCAGAAGGTGGCTAGACATGCCTAGTTGAAACCATCCTTCCTTTAGGTGCTGTAGGAGCTGTCTAATGGCAGTTCTGCACAGCCTCTTCCAGTACAGGAAGTCAGAGGAATCTGTAGGGCTGGAGTGCTGCTGTTGCTGTCCACTGCTTGGTAGGCCCTTGATGCCTGTTACCAACTATGGAAGAAGCCCAAAGGATTCTCTTAATTATGCCAGTTCCAGCAGTGAGCCAGCTTGTGATTCAGGGAGTTGCAGCCAGTTTCATAGGAGTGTATGCACACTACATGCCACAAGAGGTTGGATGTAGCAGAGATTATGCACCCTGGTGTCAAAGAGAAGTGAGATTAAAGACAGGGAAACACATGTGTAAAAATGTACTTCCCTGACAAACTGCTTGTCACCTATTTGTGATTCATACAGTGAGATTTCTGAATTCAGTTTTCAGAATCTTTTTCTTCATGCGTGCCTGGAAAGCATCCACCTTAAAGCATTGCTATGTACATTATCATTGTTGCAGTGTGTGAATGCCTCCGTTGCATAAAGGATGTGAGGAAAGAGGGAAAAATGCTGTATTATAAATTTCTTGTTACTCTAATGTATCTTAGATAAGCTGGTTGTTAGGAAATTCAGATAATCATAGAAAATTAGGGATGGAAGGGACCTCATACTCAAAGCAGAGCCATCCCCCAACTATATCATCCCACCCAAGGTTTGTCTACCTTGGTTTTAAAAACCTCCAAGGATGGAGATTCCACCAGCTCTGTAGGTAGCCTGTTCCAGTGCTTTAGTACCTTACTAGTGAGAATGGTTTTTCCTGATATATAACCTAAACTTTGTTTGCTGCAACTTGAGACCCTTACTCCTTGTTCTGTCATCTGCCACCACTGAGAACAGTCTAGCTCCATTCTCTTTGTAGCTACCTTCAGGTAGCTGAAGGCTGTTATTAAATCCTGCTGCATTCGTCTATTTTCCAGAGTAAATAAGCCCAATTCCCTCAGCCTATCATCATAAGTCTTTCACCTGATCCCTCTAACGATTTTCATTGAAAATTCTGCTGGATTTTCTCAAGCTTGTCCACATCCTTTCTGTAGTGGGGTGCTCAAAACTGGACACAGTACTCCAGATGTGGCCTCACCAGTGCTGAATAGAGGG
Source organism: Alligator mississippiensis (assembly GCF_030867095.1). NCBI lineage: Eukaryota > Metazoa > Chordata > Crocodylia > Alligatoridae > Alligator > Alligator mississippiensis. Next base: position 181,468,619 of record NC_081825.1, on the reverse strand, counting down.
TAAGAATTTCTTTCCTCAGTCTTTTGGGCAGCACTCGTGCTAATGCAGCCCAGTATGCCGTTTAGCCTTCTTGGCAACTAAGGCACACTGTTGGCTCATATTTAACTTATTGCCCACTATAACCCCCAGGTCCTTTTCTGCAGAGCTGCTGCTTAGCCAGCCAGTCCCCATTCTGCATTGATGCATGGGATTTGTTCTGTCCTAAGTGCAGGGCTTTGCACTTCTTATTGAACCTCATGAAATTTCTTTGGTCCAGTGCTTTGATTAGTCTAGAGCTCTCTGATTCCTAGCCCTACCCTCCAACGTATCTACTACTTGCAGTATGCAGTCTCCTATATTTCCGTATGTTGTGTAGTAAGTAGTGTCATAGTAGCCAAGCCATGATGGTCAATAGCATGTGCAAAAAGCAGATTATATCTTTTAATGGATCAACTGTGTATCCTGGAGAGATGTTACACAAGCTTTTAGGAATTAAATGCCCTTCTTCAGGTCTGGGAAGGAAAAATAGATGGCCAAAGCTAAATGCTAAAAAAAAAAGTCTTGGTTTTGTTTAATCCCATTATTAAATGAAAGCAGTCACTTAAAAAGGGAAGTGGTCTGTACACTTATGCAGCAGAAGTAGTTACAGATCAAGTAAAAAATAGTTGAAGTAGATCAGTGATTCTCAACTAGAGTGACCTGGAATCCTTTCATTGGAGTGCCCCACAATGTTTGCACCACTGGGTATGCAAACATGATTCACAAAATAAACCCAAAGTTTTAAGATAGGAATGATAGTGTTAAAAACATTCTGACCTGTTGTGGTCTTTTTGAGTTCTTTGCAATGGAAGAATTGCTCTACTATTTTTCTATAGTCAGAGGGAAAGGAGGGAAAAATAAGAGCTGGCATTTTCTGAGGAGTGTCTCAAGTCTCAGGCTGTTACTGTTCCCCGTGCCCCCCCCCCCCCTGTTTCCGGGCCCTGGCTCCAGCAGAAATTAGGGGACACACACATACACATGCTACCTCCCCCCATTCCCCTCTGACACATAGCCTATGATGTAAGCTTACCCAGAGGACAGGGAGTTTGAGATCACCATACAATGCATATAACGGATAGTAATTTTTACTTTGGTTCATACTTCCTTTGGTAAAGGAGTGGCTAGGAATCCCATCTTTTATCGATCCTCCAAACTAAGATACATTGTTTATAAAAGTATAAAAGTCAGAACTCAAGTGGTCAGAGTTTAGGAGTAAACTTGGACCATGCATGAGTGGGCATTGATGATGGTGTGGAACCAGCCTCTTACAGCAAAGCAATCTGTAGTGTCATTACACTGCCCTTCATTTGTCTCAGTTTAGGGAAATCAGTTTAAATGTCTAGAAAGCTAAGCATCAATCTAAGTGCTTTTCTGAATGGGGCAGTTTGCTGAATTGTAAGAATTGGGGCATTAGAGCACACTGTGATTTGAGGGTTATCATCATGCAAGTTTCCTTCTGGCATTGATTAGTATCTGTTAGTGCAACGGTTGCTCTGCTTTGCTTTTTCAGGGAAAATGCACTACTTATCACTCCTACTTAGATATGGCAAAAGTACATCCATATTTTAGTGAAAGAAGGGAACCGTGTTTCTGACTTGCAAAAGCAACAAACCTTTGAGCTGCGATGTTTCAGTCATATCTCTTCAGTATCCCTTCAACATGAAGAGGCAAACAAAGTTCTTTGGGTAAATCTGATATCTTGTATTAGACCAACTCAAATAGTTGTAAACAAATTTTTTTAGCAAGGTTTTGGGTTTAAAAATGCTTTGTCAGGCTGAGGAAGCACCTGCAGTTGGTGTGTGCTCTTCCTGGATGGCATGAATCTTCCTGGATGGAATGAAATTAACATGAATGTTCATTTATCAAGGGCTTTTTAGTTTCACTTTTGAGGAGCATTTGAAGATGCAAAATTAGGCAGGTCTGGCTAAGTAATTAGCACCTGGGGACATAAAAGCATACATAAAAATAAAAAGGTGTAAATACCAGGAATAATTGCAGTTAACTTAAATTAAGCTAATTCAGGCTCTTATTTCCATAAACTTTTTTTTTTTTTTTTTGCTGTGGCCTGTTAACTTCAGTTCCATGCTGAAACCTTTCATAAGATTGGGCCCTTAAAGTAAAAAGTCCATAAGTAGCGTTTTCAATCATGTTTTCATTATTTGACTTGGTGAAGCTTAGCACTCTATAAATACACTAAAACAGCATCAGAGGCCACTATCAGACAGACCAGGAAGATAAGAAAATAAGACTAAGTGTTTCTGTGAAATTTGGAATACCGAAGGGGAATTGTGGGAGCTCAATCCTGGAAGAGGTCTCTGAGTGGAATGGGGAAGGCGCTTGAGAAGGAACTAAAGATAACAATCCAGTGTGGACAAGGAGAATGGGGTAAATGACACCTCATGGGTTTTTCTCTCTCTGATTTCGTTTTTATACCTAAAAACCTTTTCCCTTATCCCTTCTGTCATATCTCATTTTCACCTGGTTATTTACCTTACCAATACAATTTGATAAATTTGCTTCTCCTGTTGATCAATTTGGATTACATATAAGACAAACAATGAGACAATGAACTATTCAAATGGAACTGGCAGATATCTTTAAAGTTGGAAAACACCTCTACTAATACTCTGAAACCAATTTTTAAAGGATGAATAAAGGAAAATGAACAATTCTGGAGTGTGGATATTTGTTTTTCGGGTTTTTTAGCACAGTAAATTGAAACTACGTCTTGAACATGCTGTTTGCTAACTTTTAAGACTTGGGGAGGTGGATATTGGATACAGGAAGATCAGCAGTAGCCTTTTTTAAATATTGTGTTCATTAAGAACAAGAAAGAGTTATTTAAATGGTTGGATATCCTTGAAAGTTTTTCTGATGATAGTCAGGATCTTAGAATAACTGAACTCCAGTTTTGTATTATGCATTGTTATTTTGGATTTGTATTGTGCTTACATAGCAGCACACTTTCCACCGTTGCCTTGTTATAAACTTTGAATGAGAAACCAAAGATAAATAAGGATTCAGTTCATCTACATATGTGGCTTTAATGTCTACTGGATCAGGTACTTTATTTAAAAAAATAAAAAATAGTTGGAGTGTTATGCTATTCTTTTCTTGCTGCAAGGAATGAAGCATGGTTCTGTACTGTAGTAATAGTGCATAGGACAGAACTCTTAATAACTGACCAGCTGTGTTCTCAGTGCTTTGATATCCTGTAAACAGAACAAAGTTCTGGAAATATCAGGGTGATGTAACAGTACTTTATATGGAGAACATTAGCTGTTCCTAGGTTAGCTTTATAAAACATTAGATAGATTCAAGATTGCCATTGTCAGTGCAACCTTTCCAACTAAAGGAAAGTTATCCATTGATTTGTCTCTGTTAGAGCTTATTTTCTGCAGTTTTATTGTTAAAAACTTGTGTGGATCCCCAGGCTTTTATCTGGAACTAACAAAGCCCCTGGTAAAAATCATGGGTGATCATTATGATATGTGATGAAAAAAAGTTAACAAACATTGGTTATAAACAATGTAGAAAGCTTCCATTGTTTATAACCATCTATTTCAGGTGGTGATGATCTGAGCAAGAAAAAAGACATGTGGCATGTTTTCTTGCATGCAACATGCCCTGGCCTATAATACACACCTTGTTTCTGAAAGGCAGAATGAAGGGGAAAAGATCTTTCCTTGTAGTAAGTAACTGAGTAGCAGCAAGGAGGGGACAGAGACTTTTTATTGTTCTGCTCCCTGTGAGTTGGGTGCTTGCTTTCACTTTTGCCTGTAACCAAAAGAAACTGTTCTTACCATATTTCTATCATGTAATGCACGTGGAAAATTCCAGCAGCTGATTTTGGGGAAAAAATGCATGATGTATACAAGAAAATATGGTACATGTATGTCCTAAATCAGGGGTGGGCAAAATGTGGCCCATGGGCCAGATGTGGCCCATGGGCCAGATGTGGCCCACTAGGCCATTCTGTCCGGCCCACAGAACCACTAAAAAATTTAGAAAACTAATAGTTATCTGCCCTTATCTGTCTGTCATGCAGCCCTCAATGGCTTGCCAAAACTCAGTAAGTGGCCCTCCTCCCAAAATAATTGCCCGCCCCTGTCCTAAAGCAATTGATATTCTGAGAAAACATAACTACACTGAGATTTTACGTGTGCACACACGCATATACACACGTCCATTTATATTAGCCCTGTTGCAAAAGCAGCTGGAAAAAAATTATTTGTATATTCCTGTAGGTTTTTCAAAATGTAACAGCCTATTAACTGCCTTTGGGATTCTTAAAGAGAAAGAGAGAAAAACTACTAACAGTCTATTCCATTTGTAATGTAAGGTTACAATTAATACAAAAAAAAAACCAAATTGAGGAAGAAAGTGTTTTTGAGTTGGTGAGTTTTGAATGCAGCTTTGAAGTGTCAAGTTGATAATTATGTTTAATTGACTAGAATACCAGAGTGTTAGATTTTGTAGCCATCTGGAACTTTTGGGAAGTTTTAGTCTTTTCAATTCATTGGCTTACAACTATTCTTTTATTTGACATAAATGCTGTGAAACATGTTCTTCCCATCCTTACTAGACACATGTTCACACATGTCCTTTCCTTCCCTTTCAGCTCTTTTACCCATTGGACTCTAACTTAGTCTAACTCTTCCTCTAATCAGTTAGCCTGTAAGGTGCCACCCTGCCCTGCCCTCTGTCTGACTTGAGACTAATGAAGCTAACTACCTGTCCTTTTTGTCCATGAAATGCTACTTAAAACAAAAACCAAACCTTAAATGTCAGTGTCATGTTTTCATCTATGCTTGCAACACAGTGGCACAGAAAGGTCCAGTTCTTGTGTTTAAATGTTATCACTTAATCTGAGAGGATTCCAGGAGTCTATTTTTCATGCTGCTTCGTTTTCATGACTTTCTTTAGTATGCATCCAGTGATATGGTGGAATCTGATACTGATATTTGGGGAAGAATCAATAACCCCACCTATTTTGGCACATTACTGCTGTGGCACATGTTTGTTAAAAGCACCATTGGGGGTCTTGTATTTTATTTGCTGGAAGTTCCACTGTACAGCCCCTCATGTCCCTTCTGCTGATATAATGTTCAGTTTTACCCATGAATCTCACAGTGCCATGCTGTCTATATGGCCGATAGCAGCTGACACCCTTCTGAGGGGTTGTCAGTCATCAAAAAGATACAACTATATTTTGCTCAGTATTACAGTTAGATTTTTTATCTTTTTTGGGTAATAGGTAACTTAAATAGCATAAATCATATGGTATACAGCAGTCATTTCCATAATCTGAAAGGTACTGATTTCTATGGCCAAGGTTTTTAAAATGCATCTTGGGGTGCCCGGCCAACCACACATTTAATTGTTCAGATTTTCTTTTTCTTTTTTTTTTTTCCAGAAAACATTAAGCACCTGGCCTCTAAAAAGAAGATTCTTTTTAATTTGTCTTAGATAGAAAATACCTATCTCACACAATTTCTGAAAATTGTGGCAGATGCATGCACTTTATTCTGCTGTACAAACCAAGTCAGAAAAGACAGACATGTAAGCAGTCTCCCTCCCTTTATACAAGTTAAGGAGAAGGGTGACAGGAAAGAACTTTTTCACTGCTTTCCACAAGAGTGTACTTAGGCAAGTTGCCCAATCCTGTTTTGAGGATGTCTTGGGAGAAAATAAAGGAGCCACTTGAGTAGGTTAGCAGCTCTTGATAGTGTCCACAAATGCATCAGTATTTCAGGGTCATCAGCACTGAAGATGCTGGATAAACTTTGAAAATCTGCATGGAGAGTCCAGTTGCCAGATGCATAGGGCCACATCACCACTTCAGTCCTTGTTCTGCACCTAGGTTTAACCCCAGATTGACTGGATGAATCTGAGGACCTGAGGATTGAAGGTGGTATTTGAGTTATTTTGACATAACCTTCTCGATAATAGCTGGAGAGCTGGTCTGTGCCAAGTGAGCAAGGCTTAAACAATCCCTCCTTTGAAGAAAGTTGGCATCCTGCCTTCTGTCAGAGGCATTGAAAGCAGACTCCAATAATGGGCCCCCACTACCTTCCTGTTTGCTTTCACCAGCCTGAAGGCATATGGGGTGTAATCTGAGCCCCACTGAGTGAGTGAACCACAAGTCAAGCAGGGTAATCGCTGTGTGAAATCTTGGCCCCACCACAAAACTTTCATTGACTTCAGAGGGCCCAGGATTTCATTCTGTGCTAGCCCCTCCCCGGGATTTAGCTTTGTGGTTATGGGGCCTGGGGTTTTCAGGTGAATCCAAGTGATCTTATTTACAGGAGAGCTTGAAAATAACTCCAGAAAACCCATTTAGCCATCAAGGCTAAATGCAGATGGGATTAACCAGGCAAGGTTCTTTGGGTAGATGTGATATCTTTTATTAGCCCAGTGGATTAACCAGAATTCTATAACTTTTACTCAGGTCCAGTTATACAGGTGAAGAAAGGCTTTTTCACTTCTGCTATTGCAGCAGCATATTTTATATTTCAAACAATTTCTGCCCTGAGTTCAAGTCAGGGCTTCCTTCTTCCTTCACCCTGCTCCTCCCTCGAGAGTTTTAGCTGACTTCCTTCATCATCCAATGGCTTCATCTCATGCAAGCACAGAAACAGGACATTACTTGAGCCACTGTACTGACAGTGAAGTCAAACAGCACGGTGTGTGGACAGGAAGCACAGGCATTCTCATTCCAAACCCCACTATGTAGTCCCACCCAGCTCTGGTAACTTTTCTCAGTGATATTTTTAAATGCCACATGACATGAAGCCCTGAATGGTTCAGTCACTTATTGGAACTCTGTGTCTCTGAATGTTTGTATCCAGCACTGCCTCAAGAAACAGCTTTTTGTGTGGGGTGGCATCCTGCCATTTTCTCAGATCAGGCGTATGACCACATAGAAGGTTTGCCTTGTGTCAGGCAATCACTAAGTAGTGTGACCTGATCTGGGGCTAGAAATGGGGAACGTCCTTGAAAAAAAGAACTTGGTGTATCGCTAAACATCAGTGCCATAGCAAGGGGGGTGGCGAGCGGGGCAACTGCCTTGAGCACTGAAGCAAAGGGGCGCCAACAGGCACTGCCCAGACGAAGGGGGGTGGGCAAGGGATGGAGCCGCAAGCAGCTCATTTGGGGGGGACGGGGGAGGGCAGCTCCTGCTGCTGCATGCACTCCTGAGCAAGCATGGGGGAGCGTGTGCCCCCCAGATCTATGCGCGGGGTGAGGGTGGGCTGCCACTGTGGGCTTTGCCCCAGGCGCCAAACTTGCTTGCCATGGTACTGCTAAACATCCAGAGTTTATTCCCAGGGTTGAGGTAATCCAGCTTGTTAGCCTGTAGTGCAGATCTTACATATCGTGCAGTAGGCTTTTACTTAATTTGTGATTCATGAATTAATTCTAAAAGTTCTAATTTTGCTCTTTACGGCAGATCATTCTCAAATAGGGTAGATGCTAATAACTGGCTTTGGTGGGGTTTTTTGGTTGGTTTTTTTAAGAAACATTTGAAGAATTAGGATCATCTGTGAAAGTTAGAATAATAAATGCAAATGACTGTGGTTTTCTATGCTGGGAGGCAGACACCATTGATGTATAAGTTATGTGAACATTTAAATAAAATATATTTTTTCCAGATGGATGGAATGTTGTCAAGGTGCACTGATATAGTTGCAAGAGGGCCTTTTTTACAATCGCTTAGCTTCAAACAAAGCTAGCTGAGCAAGGAAGAACTGTTCTCTAAATTCCCAATTTTTTCCAGCCACTTTCAGCCAACAGTTTGCTAAGAGATGCAAGTAGTCTGTGTGGCTAGTGGCCAGAGATGTGGTAGGGGTTTTTCAGTGTTGATATATGGGTTTTGGTACTGTTGATTTAAACTTATTCTCTTTTCTGCTTGCCAGCTTCTGCCAATACATGCCTGGCATTAAGCCCCTCCAGGGGGAGAAAAAAAAGAATCCACTTTTATCCTGAGGCACTGATGAAAGGTGGTTCTATTTCAGCTGTTGGAAATGTTAACTGATGGCCTAAACTGGGCTGAATATAGAATGTAGTACAGTCTGCTCACAGCTGCCTCTCTCCTTTCTCTTTTCAAGGCAGGGTGTTGACCTTCTGGAATCCCATTTCCCTCCCTTTTCCATTTTTCCTTTTATTTGCTCCATTGCCACCCACATGGTCTGTGCCTCACTGGTTCTTCCAGTAGCTGAGGAAGGCTGGGAATGGTGCCCATGGTCTCTCCTCAGCCATCTAGGGAGGACTGTCCATAGCCATTCAGGTTACTCCTGCCTATTAAGGGCTGAAATCTTACCCCCTGGGAACTCTTGGCGCTCTGGTGTAGTGCCCGAAGACTGGAAGAAGGCCAACATGGTGCCTATCTTCAAGAAAGGGAGGAAAGTGGATCCGGCTAACTATAGGCCCATCAGCCTGACTTCTATCCTGGGGAAGATCTTAGAAAAGTTTATTAAGGAGGCCATCCTTAATGGACTGGCCGACGCCAACATCTTAAGGGATAGCCAGCACGGGTTTGTTGCGGGTAGGTCTTGCTTGACCAATCTCATTTCCTTCTATGACCAGGTGACCTATCACCTGGACAAGGGAGATGAGATTGATGTCATATATCTTGACTTCAAAAAAGCCTTCGATCTGGTGTCCCATGATCATCTCTTGGAGAAACTGGCCAATTGTCGCCTTGGGTCCCCCACGATCCACTGGCTGGAAAATTGGCTCCGGGGTCAGACCCAGAGGGTAGTAATTGATGGAAGTCACTCATCGTGGTGTCCTGTGACCAGTGGGGTCCCCCAGGGCTCTGTCCTTGGACCCATACTGTTCAACATCTTCATTAATGATGTGGACACTGGAGTCAGAAGCGGACTGGCCAAGTTCGCCGATGACACCAAACTTTGGGGCAAAGCATCCACGCCAGAAGACAGGCGGGTGATCCAGGCTGACCTGGACAGGCTCAGCAAGTGGGCGGATGAGAATCTGATGGTGTTCAACGCCGATAAATGCAAGGTTCTCCACCTTGGGAAGAAAAACCCGCAGCATCCTTATAGGCTCGGCAGTGCTATGTTGGTTAGCACTATGGAAGAAAGAGACTTGGGGGTCATCACTGACCACAAGATGAACATGAGCCTGCAATGCGATGCTGTGGCTAGTAAAGCGACCAAAACGCTGGCTTGCATCCATAGATGCTTCTCAAGCAAATCCCGGGACGTCATTCTCCCCCTGTACTCGGCCTTAGTGAGGCCGCAGCTGGAGTACTGCGTCCAGTTTTGGGCTCCACAATTCAAAAAGGATGTGGAGAAGCTTGAGAGAGTCCAGAGAAGAGCCACGCGCATGATCAGGGGTCAGGGAAGCAGACCCTACGATGACAGGCTGAGAGCCCTGGGGCTCTTTAGCCTGGAAAAGCGCAGGCTCAGGGGTGATCTGATGGCCACCTACAAGTTTATCAGGGGTGATCACCAGTATCTAGGGGAACGTTTGTTCACCAGAGCGCCCCAAGGGATGACGAGGACGAATGGTCACAAACTACTACAAGATCGTTTCAGGCTGGACATAAGGAAGAATTTCTTTACTGTCCGAGCCCCCAAGGTCTGGAACAGCCTGCCGCCGGAGGTTGTCCAAGCGCCTTCATTGAACACCTTCAAGATGAAACTGGATGCTTATCTTGCTGGGATCCTATGACCCCAGCTGACGTACTGCCCTTTGGGCGGGGGGCTGGACTCGATGATCTTCCGAGGTCCCTTCCAGCCCTAATGTCTATGAAATCTATGAAATCTATGAAATAGCCCCCGGGTCCTCTGAGCCCAAAGAGCCCAGGACCTGAACATAGGTTCCTCTGCCTAAGTGCCAGTGCTGCTGCTCTGCTGAAACCAGCCCGCTGACCCTATTTTTTATTATGCACTTAATGATCTTGCCTTGCCAAGGATATGTTTCTAGTTGTCTGAGCTTTGCCTGTATCAAATCAATGAATTGGTTTCAGCTTAATGAATTAAATATAGAGGCTAGTGCTCCATCTTGTTCTTTGTTGCTCTGTCAAAAGACATGCTGTATATGCACAATATTTGTTTCTTCACAGATGCACCTGAAATCTAATCTGTCTACATGAATCGCACTGTTGTGTAGAATTTAATTGCATTGTTTTACTTTAATCTTGTTCAAAGAGCCCGATGCTTTTGAATGTTATTTTTGGGAATATTTGTTAAAACATTTTGCATATACCGAAGCAGCAGCATCTAAACAAAATCACACCTTATTGTGCTTTCTTTGTAATTCAGTTCATTAGTATGTTTTGATGTCTGACTGTTTTATTCTGCCCAGGACGGATTTTATCTATGCTTGATGAGGCTTCAATAAAAGATTTGTTGTTCAAGCCTCTGAAATAATCAGGCCTTTAGTATGCACGTATGTAGGAGCAGGCCATGTGGCCTAACATTCGGAATAAAGCATATGCCAGGTTCTAGGTCATGGGTTTGTTCTTTGACCTTTAGCGCTTCACCTGCTTTTGCTGTGCAATTGGTTCAGAGTAGAAACTTACTGGGAAATACATACTGCATCTGTACCTGTACATATGGAGCTTGCTTTTGTCTAAAGCACTTACAGCCACAAACCTGTTATTTTAAACTACTTTGTTCTTCATTAATTGTATGGCTACCAAGAGTTCCTTAACATAAAGTAGTTATATTTGTAAAATGACCAATGAATTAACAACTTACTGTAAAATATTTTCCCTACATGTTTGCAACGTGCTCCTGTAGTGCTTGTCTTAGTGCTTGTATATTTCCTCTGTTCACATTGAGCAAGAAGAGTAGACTTTTGAATTTTCTTTTTAAAATACACTGAAGATGTGAAGCTTTTCGTATTTTTGTGCCACTGGTTGAATTTGGTTGAGTAGAGAGTGACTTAAAACCTGTAGACCATTTGGGAGGAGGAAAGGAACTTGTGTGTTTTCAGGTTCCAACTAGTTCCCAAGTGACCTTTTTAGGTAGTTCAAGAACTCATATCTTTCAGTTATCTATGACTGTTTTGAGATTTGACTGACCACAGGTCCAGCCTCATAAGTAACATTTTTCTCTTTCTGGTTGAATGTCAGATCAGCTCTACAACACAAATTGACAGGCAGTGCCAAATTAATTACTGCTTTCCAGTCATTTGGATTCATCTGATATTTACTGCATTATCCTTTTTTTTTAAATTAGCATGATAAAAAGATCTCATTCATTACCATTTAAGTCTTTTGTGAATTTGTGCAGACTAATCTCAATTCCAGGCATATGCCCATTCAAAGATTAAACAGTAGTAACAGTTGTAACTATGGTGGCATCATAAAGCCCAGGGATGTGCAACCCCCAGCACGCATGCCAGTTATTGGCATGTGGAGACGTATTTTCCTTGGCACGCCAGGAGGTCTGTGAGGAAATTGTTAAAAAAATATTTTTTTAAGTTGCTGCTCCAGGCTCTCCAAAGCAGACACAGGACCCAGGGCCACGGCAGGCTCCGGGGGCAGAGTCAGGAAAATACAGGCAGGGGGACAGTCTGTGTTCTGCTGACCCTGCCCCCTGGGCTGCACCCTCCAGCCCAGCCCAGCCCCTGGAGGGGAGCTGTGGGTGGGCAAGGCCAGGGCCTGGGCAGGTGCTGCAGTGGGCAACTGTGCTAGAGGCTCCTAGAGGGCGCGGCCCCAAGCACTGCTCACAGCAGCTGTTTCCAGGACCTTGGGGCTCCCGCAGTTGGGCCTTCTCACTGGGGGCAACTCCACCCCACTTGCACTGTGCCCAGTGCACAGGAAGGCCAAGCCGGGAGCCCCCCAAGCCTGGCATCCTGACCTCGCCAGATGGTGTCCCCTCACAGGCCAGGCCTGCGGCACCTCCCCCCACACCAGCCACATCCTGCCCAAATGCCTGGCCCTAGTGCTCAGCAACCTAGTGCTACCCCTCCCCCAGCCAGGCTCTCCATCCCAGCCCTAGGTACAGACTCCCCCTTACTCCAGTACCATTGGGGAGTCCTGAGCACCCCAGCCCTGGCAGCTGTTGCTGGAGTGTCACTGCCACCCTCCACCAGACACTGCCCTGGACCAGCAGGCCCAAGCTTCAGCCAGTAGTGCTGGGAGACATGGGCAGTGAGGAACACACCCTTTTTCTCTTTTACCTTTTTTCTCTTTCTTTCCCTCTCTCCTCTCTTTTTTCTTTTTTCTCTTTTTCTTCTCTTCTTTTTCCTCTCCTTTTTTCTTTCTCTCTCTTCTCTTTTTTTTCTCTCCGCTTTCTCTTTTCTCATTTTCTCTGTTCTTTTTTCTCTCCCCTCTTTTTGTCTCCTTTTTTCTCTGCTCTTTTTTCTCTTTTTTTTGTCTTTCCCTTTCTCTTTTTCATTCTCTTCTCTCCTTTTTTTTTTCTTTTCTTTTTTGTTTTTCTTTTTTCTTTTCTTTCCATCACAGACTTGAGCCCCTGGCAACTGTTATACTTAAGACTTGATTAACCAGTTAATCACATATTACATAGTAACCCGACTGCATATTCATGCATTTAATGGTGCAATAAAACAGGGAATAAGCCACAAAGTTATTATACAAAATATATGTAATAATTTTATGGCCGGTTTCCACTGCGCATTAAATTGAACATGTGGCCAGGCCGATCAGCTGACTGGCGCCCCAAGCCAGATGTGCTGGGTGCCCAGCTTACTACTTGTCAGTAGTCAGTATCATGATCCCAGGCTGCCCCTGCCTCAGCAGTAGGACACAATTTAGGATCAGATCCCCAGTCCCACAATGGTGCCTCCTGCAATGCCCATATAATTGTGGGATTGAGGATCTGATTCCATCATAACTTTAATTGAACATCTACCAGGGACATTAGTCCTGCTGTAGCACAATTCTGCATCTGTAACATGCTTGCTTATCAGTGGGCGTTAGAAATGTCTATCTCAGCCAGCAATGGACTGATTTCTTACCTAATGAAGTTTACTAACTAGTCACAAAGGGCTAGAATCCAACTACAATGATGCACACCTAAATTCTGCCAATGTGGTTGAATTTTAAATGAGTATAGCTGGCCAAAAGTCAACTAGAAGTGACTGAACTAGTTTTTTACCACCTACTCCCATGTGTTGACATGATCATTTCCCAGTGACTGGGATTGGAACTAGTAATACCTAGCAAGGAGAAAAATTCTGAAGACCATATCTGTCTTTCTACTTCCAAGTGAAGGCTGCTTAGGTTTGTTAGGCATTCTGCCAATCAGAAACTATGCTAGAGAGAACTTCCGCCATTTCCATCACAGCCATGATGTAACACTTCAGAAAATGTTTGTACTCTGACCAATGCTACAGTTCAGATCTCCATTCCATTACATATCATGTATCACATAATGTCAGCACCACCCTATACTGGTACAGGAAGCGACCAGATTGCCTAAACAGCTCTATTTATTTTATAACTTCAGCACAGCTTGCACAAGTAAATAATATAGAGTTGTATGTGAATATACATAATGAGTATTTCCCCATAGGTATCCTAAACCAGTGTCTTCTAGTCAGTGGTCCCAGTAATTAAATGATATCTTGCCAATTAGTATTTTTCACTTGTTTAGAAAAAGTACTTGGCTGAAAGTGTTGCTGCTGCATTGTCCTGCTTGCAGAAAGAGTTATATCTTGTTTACCTAATATGGCACCCAGCTTGGCTTCCACACCTGAATCTGCAAAATGAACTTTTGAACCTGGAGCATTTGGCCAGCATGTTGCCTGTGGGATTGATACTCCTTTAAATAAATGAGTGTTTGGGGTTTGCCTGGACATGATGTCATGCAGATAATTGCAGAACCATTTGGATTTTCACTGCAGACATCAGTGCCCTCCCCCCCCCCCCCAACTTCTTTTTTTAACGTTCTCTATTTAGCTTAACTAAATGAAAAGGCATTAATCATTTTAGTCTCTGCTACTTTATGTAGCAGAGGAATTATGATCTGATTAGTTAATACAAAACTCCCCAGAAACGTTTAGATTTAAGAAATCGCAGTGTTATTTTTAGCTTTCTCAAGCTGGAGACATTTATCTGAAAGGAGTCTACTGATTTGTCAGTCTCCCATAGCTCCAGGATGTCTCTGGAGGGTTATCTTTATCCTTCAGATTGACACCTATGCACCACTCCTCTGCTTTTTCAGTCTTCTCTTTTCCCTTTCAAAAATAGCTGCTTTTAATTTCGAGAAGAGTTGAAACACTTTTCTTGGCTTTCTGGAAAGAAAGAGAGGCACTAAGTGGGTTGATCAGGTAGAGATTAGTCTTTTCTTCCATCTGTCTGTTAACAGTACACTGAAGGTTGTACAACTAGGGGCTATGTGCTACATAACCTTAAATACATGTTTAGAAAATGGTTAAAATGTCCAAGCCCTACAGTAAGGTAGACAGTGCATTATACTGGAGGTTTCTGTATGCAGTACAGTTTTGGGCAGCTCTGCATGTTTTGGCTAGATTTGTCTAGAAATTCCAGCACTTGGCATGTGCTTTCCTGGTTAAAACCAGCTTGCTAGAACTGACTACAGCAGGCCTTAATATGAGGGGCGTGTGAAGCGGGCAGTATTCAATTTGGATTCGGCCTGATTCGGGGGACAGCGATTCAATTTGCTGATTCGGATCACTGTCCCGATTCAATTCAGCCAAATCTGAATCTGAAGATTCTATTCTGATAATCAGCAATTCAGCCATAGACACAGCTTTATATGTTTTTTTCTACGTACGTTGAGGTACCAGGTGTGGCTCATGAACGCTGAGATGGTGGGGCGGATGGAATGTCCCACAGGAGCACGGGGGAGTCCCCCACATGCCTGGCAGTGGACCTGGAAGTACTTCCGGTCCACTTCCGGTTCCACTGCCAAGCACATGGTGGACCGCCCCCCGCCCCCCAAACACCTCTGCCAGCTCAGCAATCGGCCGTGGGGGGTCCCCGGGTGCTGGCCCAGACCCAGGAGGCACTAGTCACTGAGCTGGGGGACAGAGGGGGTCCCCCATGCGCTCCATGGTGAACCCCCCCGCACTCCCATGGGACGCTCTATCTGCCCCATCATCTCAGTTTTCATGAGCCATGCCTGGTACCTCAAGGTACGTAGAAAAAACATAAACCTGTGCCTACGGCTGAATCATCAAATCTCTCCAAATCAATTTGGAGGCCTCTGATTCAATTCGGAGAGATTAATGGGTCTCCTGATTCAATTCGGATGTACAGATTTGGCTGCCGAATTGGGCCGAATCTCCTCCAAATCAAATCAGTGACCAAAGCTTCGCACACCCCTACTTAATATCTCCAAATGGCAAGCCTCATACCTAACCTGACTTGTTTTTGAAAGAAGGCGTTCTTGTAGTGATAGTGTATCCATAACGATCTAGACTCTAGAGAATGTGTGTGAAGAAACATTTGTTTGGCGTTATCTTTTACTGGACCAACAGTATAGTTGGGAGAAAAATTAGACGAGCCATCAGGCATGATATGCCCTTCCTCAGGTCCGGACGTGAAAGAAAAGCATGTGACTTTGTTAAATTTGCCTGCCTTTCAGTGAACTGTTGTAGAAATGCCAAGTTTCATAACTGAGGTTTTCTTTCTGTACTAAGAGGCCCATTCAGAAAGAATGTGCTCAATTTCAAAGTTCTGTCTTCATGGGAACATGGCCCTTATCCGTCAGGTACAGGATTCCCTTCCTTTATGTGGGTTTGTATCGGCATATTCACTCTTATGCGATGACCCTTTTTCTACCAAAAATTCATTATATGCGAGGTAAATTCAGTCTTATGTGATCAGTGTGGTGGAAGCCAGCAGTCAGCTGCTTTGTGCAGTGCGTTGTGGGAGTGATGCACACCAAAATATAGTCTCGTCTGGATCTATGCTCCCTGCTCGTTGCCCATGACGCATGTTTTTGTAATAGCCATACCCATTATAATAGTGCCCTGTGCTTACATGTACTGTCTGCTGGTGGTGAGTACCAAAGTTGTCTTGTAAAAGTGGTAGAAATGGGTCTGGGAGTCAGCACAGTTGAGATCTTGGAACATATCCCTATTTGTTACATTGTAAAGTGGGTTCCCTTTATGCAAATTTGAGTTATGTGCCATTTTCCAGGAGCTCATGTGCAGCATAAACGAGGGAAACCTGTATTCCATACTTTAGCTTATTACAGGCATATGCGTGTATATCCCTAACTACTAGACAGATACAGCATAACAAGCCATCAGCATTGAACCCATTATGGAATTTATGCTTCGTGGCTCTTTAATGTTCTTAGCATTTAATAGAAAGAATATTAGTTTGGTTTCTATATTAATATTTTACTAGAGTTATAATTCAAAAGAAAATAAGCATTGTCTACCTTATTAGCAATGGTTAGCACATTTTGCATGCTAAGGTGTTATAGCGCATTCTTCAGAATCTGCCTCGACTATTCTCTTCTTGTTTGTAAGTCACAAGAAAATAGAAGCAGTTTTATAAAGATATTTATCTATCTTTCCATGTAGCATAGATTTAATATACTACTCCAAAAAGAATGTCCGAGTGACAGAAGAAAAAAAGCTCATGCACAGTATAGCTTCGAGAAGATAAAGGATTATCTGGTATAAGCCCCCTAGCACACCTTAGTTTAAAGCACCATGGGATTTGAGCCACACAGGCACAGCAGGAAGTATGATTTTGAGATCAGGATCATGCCTTTCTACTTGTCAGCACAGGAGGAGCCTGGGATTGTGATGATGTCCCCTACCCACAGGGCAGCCCCAGGCCCAGCTGAAGAACTGGGGCTGCCCTGGGAGCTTATGGTGACAATCAGCTGGTCGTCAGCACTGGCCTTAGGGAAGCCCCCAGCTGGTAGGAGACTGGGACCGCTGCAGGCTGGGGCTTGACAGTATTGTCTGCATGTATGTTGGAGGCTAGGACTATCCAAGGCTGATTCTGACAACCAGTTGATTTTTGAACAACATCCCTGAAGAGCCCCAGTATGTAAACATGCCACATTCAATTTAAGGCACCATACAAACCAGCCATAAAAATAGTCTGTATTTTATATAGAACATTTTTATGGCTGGTTTTGCCATTTTCTGGCACCTTACATGTGACATAAATGTAATGTAGAGTGGCTCTAAGAAAGATAGTCAAATGACATTTAACTCAGCCTCAAAATCTGAATTAAATTTGCAGCTTCAGCCACAAACTTCCTACATAACCTTGGCCAAAACAATCTACCCCAGCTCTCAGCTCCCTATCTGTAACATGGTATTTATACTTCCTTACCTCAGAGGGCCACTGTGATAATAAAATGCATTAACAACTATGCAGTACTCAAATACTGCAGTGTTAAGAACCATATCAATACCTAGATAGATTGAAAAATACAGATAATGAAATAGAAAGCCTTTTCCCTTCTTGAACAGTGATTCACAATCTACACAGGTCAGCAGTGATGAAGACTAATGACTATGAAGTAATCTAGGATTTTTGAAAAGCAGGGTGTAGATGGTGTGGTGCATCATCACATATAATGCAACACGCACTCTTCTCCAGTTAAAAATGATTTTAGCAACCAGGTCTCCCTCTTCACTAATAAGATAGAGACCTAGAACTATAGTATTCAATTTAAGATTGAAGCAAACAAAAAAAAAAAACTCCAATAAAAACCTTTATTGGAATGTGCATTAATTTCCTTTATGACATATTATCTATAAAAATGCAACAGACTAAGCAAAACAATATAAAAATATGTTGTTCTGTAGTCATTGTAGTTAAATGTACATATCTTTCAGATTCATACAACAAAATCTAGCCTTTTTGAGTATCTTGACAGTGCATTCAATGCTTCATTGAAAGTTATTTCCACACCTGAGTTAATGTTTCTAGAGTTAAAAAAACAGTGTGCAAGGCTGTGAAATGGGAGCTATGTTACTAGAAGCAGGTAACAGACAGTAGAATTGCTGAAGTAAGGATAATTTCAGTAGTGGAACCATTAAAGACCATTAAAAAGGAAAGAGTGTTGTTAACGCCTATCCATAAAGTTAGTTAACTCTCTCATTGCTGCCTGAATAGAGGTGCTTCTGCCCCTGCCAGGCAGTTGTTTTTGAAAGTCGGATGAATTGGGAATCAGAGAGGGTACGATTGCACCACTGCAACACCACCCCTCCTGGTTCTGCCCCTGCTAATGACCACCATCTAATGCGGTGATTCTCAATATCTTTGGACTTGAGATACCTCTCCTTGAAAACAGCTGATAATTTCATACCATTTTTAAGTTTGGACTCAAGCACCGCTCCATAATTTGTGAATTGAGTGCCACCCAATTTCAAAAAGTAATTTATAGATTATATTACTTACTTCCTTGCAGAGGGGGTGAGTGATCAGTCAGGCAGGAATAGACCTGAGCTTGCATCTGTCTGCTTAGCTATTCAAACTTTTCGGCACCCTTCAAAGGATCTCATGGCACCCCAGTGTGCTGTGGCACCCTGGTTGAGAATCACTGATCTAATGGCAGCTGGATTGGATAAAAATGTTCAAAATTCTTTGGACTTGGTGATAGGGTCTGAGTTACATGACAGAGTTCTCTGTGATTTCCCATGCAGCCTGGAATTTTTCAGTAGTTTAATGGTGGCAGTTTTTAATTGAAGTACAGTATTCACTTTGTTTGCTTTTAATATTAAATTGAACTGTATGCCACTTCACTGTACATATTCAGGTTAAACCAAAAATCTACAAAACATTTAACTTGTTTTGGTTTTTTTTTAAATAAAAAGTAGCAGCATTGCATTTCTTATTGGGGCAAGGGAAGAAGCTACAAGCTTTGGCAGCTGTATAGAGTGGCAGCTGTATAGCTCTAGGGATTTTGACTCCTGGGAAGGTACAGGGAGGTATTTTGATCCAGGAGGTTGTTGTAGTTTTTGGCACAGGAAGATGATTGTCCTCTTTCCATCCACTTTGTGGAGAAGAGGGTAATTACTTTAGCCTGTGCCTTGGATGGTACTGTGTGTAAATTCTATTAATACCACATTGCCTGAAAGCCTTTGACAGCAGCCACCCTGCCCCAGTGTCCCTCATTGCATCCATCAAAGATCCATTGTAACTGGATGTTTCTGCTAAAACGATTGGCTGTGAAATGTATGGATGTGTCACATGTTCGTGTTTGGGTATTGGAGTTAATGTACAAAGTGGGACATTTGGGAGCATCTCTGTAGTCTTTTCAGCCTGTCTGCAGCCTCAGAGACAGATCTGCATTGATGTACATCTTATTACATCTGGAAGATTCTCTTCACAATCTTAAGAGCTTAAAACACAGTGAGAATTTAAATGCTGGAGTATAGTTTCTTGCAGTGAGTTCTACCATTGTGAAATTGTAGAATTTGAATGACCCAGCTCTTGCAAAAACAGCTGATAATCTCATGCTGTTTTTAAGTAGCTAAAGGGAAGAAATCTTTTTTAGCAACCAAGTCCCCCTCTTGGAGTCTTGGAGAGAACAGGGGTTAAAGGGAAATAAGCATTGACTGCTCTTACGATGCCTTCTTCATGTCTAAATTGCTGCCGTAATGTAAATGCAAGATGACTGCTTGCATGGTTGTCATTTTGGCTCTTTTCTTGTTTGAACTAAGTCAACTTAGTTTGTTTTTAAAGAAAGGTTAAAAATGATACAGAGTGTGATATATGTAATTAACAGAGCTGATACTTGCCTTCTCTATTTAGATATTAAACAAAAAAGCTTTTTTTATATTTTATAGAAAAGGTAGCACTTCATTTGTGCCTTACACAGTTCCCTACGTCCATTCAGAATTATCAAGAGTTTTGTTCTCATAGGGTTTAGGCCTCTGAATTTGCTTGCTGGAGTTCCTACCGTGCAATCAGCAGTGTTTTCATTGCAACTTTATTTTTTCCCTCCTTTTCTTATGTCCATAGGTCATAAATGTTGACGGAACAATGAGGAAGACCCTCCTAGAAGATAAACTGCCACATATATTTGGGTTTACGCTGCTGGGGGACTACATCTATTGGACAGACTGGCAGAGGCGAAGCATTGAAAGAGTTCACAAAACAAGGGCAAGCAGGGATATCATAATAGACCAGTTGCCAGACCTAATGGGTCTCAAAGCAGCAAGTGTCACCAAAGTGTTTGGTAAGCATGAGCAATGCAAAATGGATTTGATACTGTTTCCAGAGGGTTGGGTTTTAATTAAGCAGCGTCCACTACTTGTGACGAAATGAATTATGCTCTCCAAAGCTAATGCTGTTTATAGGCAAGAGGTTACCTAATTTCTGTAAAGCCAGAGTAGTGAAATGTCACAAGAGAAAAGTCTGTTTTCTGTGCAAATGCAGTCAGAAAATCCACATAATTTTGAGATTGCAAATTAATGCAATGTGTGCCATTTTTCATGCTCTGCTCTTCTGAAACCATTAGGCAGCTGCTTCCGCAACATTTCAGCAGGGTAGCAGAATTTTGTAGCCTATTACAGGCATTTCACTGGTGTGACAGGAACTCATCAAGCCTCTTTCCTGTGCTTTTCTCCTGTTACAATCAGTTTAGTGTCAGTCCTGCCCAAATGACACAGTTAGATTAAGAGTTGAGGGTGCTGAGCAATTTTCAGGCAATGTGTGGCACACTGAGGAGGTATCCTGCCCATTACTGCACTAATCTTGAGGTTGTCTGTGGATCATGTTTTTAGCATAATTTAGCTCTCAGCTTGTAACGTGATATGCTGTGAAATAAGTAATTCTGTAATGCAGTAAATTTCACAACACCTTAATATCTAACAGATGAAAATAAGGGCAAATAAAATTTCATGCCAGGCCACCCAAGCCCCTGAGTATGGGTATACAGACATAGAGGTTCTGTTACTATTTTGTGTTGTTGTTTTACAGTACTCTTCCAGTCTGCCTCTGAATTTGCTTTGATGACATCTAAAAACTGTGATGAGTTTAATTAATGAGATCATAAGCTTTAAGTGACACTTGAAGGGGGGTACAGGTGTTGGCAGAGAAGCCTCCTTAAATCACTAGAACAGAAATTACTTGAGCAGCACTGGAGGACCACATTGTCAGCTGGTCTGAATCAGGCTAGCGCCAGCAACTTGAATGGATCTCTGTGCTGACTTTTGCCAGCTTGGGGATCTGATCTGGAATCTGTCCCTGCTCTGAAGCAAAGGAGGAAAAGAAAAAGAGGATTGTCTGCATTTAGCTAAAGAACAGAGACCTGTATTTTTGCCCTCTCTCCCCCCAAATTCCCTCACTGTTTATTCATAAAAGCACTGGTTTGCATAACTAAAATTGGGGAGGAGGGTGATCTTGTTGGAATTACTCCTGATGATGAATCCCAGCATTTGATTATATTTAACAGCTGAGGGAAGCTGCAGTTGTTCAGCTCTGTTCTCACCAGTGCCTGCCACTTGAATTCTCACACATTTAAGAATGGATGATTCAAGTAAAAATGAAGATCAGTTGTCTGGCCAAAAATAAACAAGCAGAACAAATACAAAATTGTGTCTGCCTTGACAAAATGATCAAACTGTCTGAAAAAAATTAGGAGAGACTTTTTTAGAGCAGCCAGCTATGTTTATAAGAGGACTAAAACTCACATATTTGGTTCAGAAGATCTGAGTTGGTTTTGGAAACCTCCCTTAACAATCACAACATCATATTTCTCAGTTCTATAGCTATGTTGCATTTCCATTCAAGCCATTTTTTCCCTCCTAATGAACCATCTTTTGCTTTCTAGGAACCAACCCATGTGCTGAGAATAATGGCGGGTGCAGCCACCTGTGTTTCTTCACACCTCAGGAGACCAGATGTGCTTGTCCCTTAGGACTGGAGTTGCTGAGTGACATGAAGACCTGTATCATCCCTGAAGCCTTCCTGGTTTTCACTAGCAGAGCAGCAATCCATAGGATTTCCCTTGAAACCAACAATAATGATGTAGCTATTCCTCTTACCGGAGTCAAGGAGGCATCCGCTTTGGATTTTGATGTGTCAGATAACAGAATCTACTGGACAGATATTAGTTTGAAGGTATCATTGACATTGAATTCCCTGAATGTGAAGGCACAGTAAAGTTAGGGTGACCATATTATTTTTAAGGAAATCCTGGATATTGCTGTTCCCCCCTTCACACCCCAACCAAGTCAGCAGCGCTGCTGCACACAGAGGCAGCCGGGCAGGAGCCCAGGGCACAGTCCAGCAGGGAAGTGGAGTGCCCAGCCCAGCTCCTCCTGAGCAGCAGCTGAAGGTAGGGAGTGGGCTGGGCTGGACACCACTCCAGTCCTCCTGCCTTGCTCCTGCACAGCAGCAGCGGTCCTGCCTGCCTGACACCATGTCACTCTGCCTCCCCACCAGACTGCACCCCATTCCCCTGCCTGCCTGCCTCTGCTTCTGGGACTTTTCACTAACCAGCCAGGACTGCCTTATTAAATTCGGGACTGTCCTGGACAAACTGGGACATATGGTCACCCTAAATATAATCCCTTTAATCTTTCAAAGATCTTTTGGTTTGGTGGTGTATCAAATAGTTGCTAATATCGTTACTGTATCCAAAGAAACTACTGGGGGCTGGGTTGGGGGAGAGTTCCATTTTTTTAAAAACACATTTGAATGATAGCTGTGTTCATGCTCCATGTAAATAACAAAGGCAGGATCCAGTTATATTAGCTTTCTGAATCTTGACTATGTTTTGTGATGTGTCCATAAATTTACCTATTTCAGAAAAGCTGCTTGCCAGATATTAGGGTAATTTAAAAGCTAGGTCTGGCACCCCACTCAGCTTGCTCTACCTCTTTCCAGTTTTGACTTGAAATGCAACCCATTCAGAATTAAAATGTGACAAGTAACCCTTGGATCACTCACTTTTAGCTGTGGCTCCAGCTTGTTGCCTTGCAGCTGCATACAGTAGACTTGAAAGCTTACAGAGTTTTCACAATAAAATTCTCTATTGGTGTGTTTCCTGAGCCATCTGAAATTTGATATGTAACATTTCTGGTTTTTAGCCAGGTGCAGGCTAAGGAGAGTCATGTGTCATCCATCAATGTTGTTTAATTTTCTTTTAAGTGAATTAAATACTGGTGGAAAATGTCAGATTGATATTACTGGAAACTGACTCCTCTGACTCCTTAACTGTGAAAGCTCCCATGTTAAAGTGCCTCAACAGGGAACAGTTCACTTCTAGGGACCATGGGGGTAATTCAGTTTCCATAGCCACTCTGTGGAGACTAGTAAACGTTTCACTTCAATGCTAGCAATGGGTTTTGTGATGTGGACTCCTTCCTACTAGGAGCTGTGCCAGTATAATAAATTCATGTGCTGCAGATAGCAGATGCAATTGCTAAATAAATCACATACACACACCTGGGGAGCTAAAATGATTCTGTTAACAGTGAGTAGCAGAAGATGCCATATCTTCTTTGGAGGGCAGTATCTCTCTCCCTCTTCCCCCCACCTTCCCTACACATATGCATGCGTGTGTGCATACACACCTACACACACAAACACACAGAAATGAAAAAGCATTCTACCAATTTGCAATCTTTTGAGCCATCCAGTCTCCCGGAACGTTGATTCAAGTTGTAGTAAAATTTGGGTAGCTCACATTTAAACAGCACAGATAGAAATAAACTACATGAAGTGATTACTCTGTATCACCTGATAGGAAAAAAAAAAGACTATGTAATTATGGCTCCAGGTGATATCACTGGTGTCAACCATTTATGCATGGCTTGACAGAATTTGTTTATGTACTACATACATA
Source organism: Alligator mississippiensis (assembly GCF_030867095.1). Taxonomy (NCBI): domain Eukaryota; kingdom Metazoa; phylum Chordata; order Crocodylia; family Alligatoridae; genus Alligator; species Alligator mississippiensis. Next base: position 181,444,863 of record NC_081825.1, on the reverse strand, counting down.
TTCCTTGTTCTGAGGCCTGCTCCACTATAAATGTGTACATAAATGTAGGTGGAGCCAGCAGATAATCACTCCTTATTTTTACTGAGTCAGAAAGGTTCAATTTTATGTTTTAAAGTGACATGGTAGCATAAGGAGACCAGTAAGTTCACTCCTCTTTCTCCAGAAGAGATTGAAAATGTTACAAAGAATAAACAGAGAAAAGAACTCCAGCCTTTTTTTTGTATTGAGCGAACAGGAATTTGCAGCAGAGTTGGCTCATATATTTGGATGGCCAACTTAAGACCCTTTGTAGTGAACTGATGTTCAGAGTGCAGGTATTCAACAAGTTCTGAAAATCAGGTCCCTTCACAAGTGGTCAGTTTGGGCATCAGAAATCAGGGTTCCCTTCTAAAAATTCAGGCTGTCTTTTATTTTGTTACTCACTAGGCATTTGCCCTGTTATTAAAGATGATATAAATATGAATCACAAATACTTGTTTTAAGCATTTTATGATGGGGGGCGGGGGGATTTGTTTTTTATTCTGATCACCCTCATTTGTTGTGCATCTGTAAAGTACTGCAGAGTTTTCACCAATTGTCTTGCAGACCATAAGCCGAGCTTTCATGAATGGGAGCTCTGTGGAGCACGTCATTGAGTTTGGGTTAGATTACCCTGAGGGAATGGCTGTGGACTGGATGGGAAAGAACCTTTACTGGGCAGATACTGGAACTAACCGAATTGAAGTTGCACGCCTGGATGGACAATACAGACAGGTTCTTGTGTGGAAAGATTTAGATAACCCAAGGTCTTTAGCTCTTGATCCTACTAAAGGGTAAGAAACACTCTGTTTTGTCAGTCAACTTGACAGTTATTGTTAGCATACACTCTTGCATTACACTATAGTTTATATTTCTCCAACACCGTTTAATTAGGGATCCTCAAATCACTTTACACAAGTTAATTAACTTAGCTCCACAGTACCCCTGGGAAGTGAGTAAGGGCTGTAATGTAAAATTTAAAATGATTGGCAATCAAAGTGCGCTGTCCTTACTATTCAAAAAGAAAACAGTATATTTTAATCTGCCATAATTCACCGTGGACCATTACATGTGGTGTTCCAATTTGTAGTAATTTAAAAAACAATCAAAAGATATGCACTATGTGACACTTGCCTATTTTTTAAATATGTTGCATTCAGTTCATCTGACTCTGAAATCTAACTTCTTTTGATTTGCAATTTGACACCTGTCAAACACATTCGGCCCAGTGGTTTTCTGGCAGGAAGCCAAATGACTGTTACTTTTATCACATTAAGTCTGCAGCAAAATGTAGTTATTAACCCAGGGGTAGGCAACGTTTTTTGGCCAGAGTGCCAAAAATCCCCACAATGCCTATCTTGGAAGGTGTCAGAGTGTCGGCATGCCAGAAAAACAAAATGAGGGCAGGGGGTACATGGGAGGATGCCCTGCTTGTGCCTCTTGCCCCCCAGCCCTACTGCCCTTCTGCCCCTTCCCCCTACCCAAAGCCCCTGCCCCCCAGCCCCGGCTCCTTGGCTATCAGCAGCTACCCAGAGCAGGGGATGGCTGCAGCCGGGAGGCTACAAACAGCTGCTGGCCTCCCGCCCTGGCTCCAGCTGTCTCTCGGCCCTGGGGTCCAGGAAGGCAGCAGATGCTAGCACTCTACCCGTTGGGGCCGGGGCCGGGGATGGGGAGGCAGCAGCTGTTGGTAGCCTCCTGGCTGCAGCCGGCCCCGGCTCTGGGTAGCTGCTGGAGCCTGCTCCCAGCAGGGCTTGCAGCATCCCAGCTGTCTACTGGGAGCAGCCCAGGCTCCTGGCTGGCAGCAGCTACCCAGAGCTGGGGCCGGCTGCAGCCGGGAGGCTGCAAACAGCTGCTCTGGAGCCCAGGCATCAGCTCTGTACCGGTGCGTGCACCCACGCCTTGGAGCGGGCGGTAGGGGAGGGGCATGAGGCAGTGCAACCCTGGTCTCTCCCCCGCTCCTGGCACAGAGTTGGTGACTGGGCTCCGGAGCCCAGCACAGCTGTTTGTAGCCAGTCTGGGCTCTGGGCAGCTGTAGCAGGCATGCTGGTGGTGACTGCACGCGCACCTCAGGGCAGACAGCAGGGCAGCACAGCTGCCCCGAGGTGCGCGCACAGTCACCGCCTGCATTGAGCTGATGCCGGAGCTGTGGAGCCCAGCGCAGCTGTTTGCAGCCTGCCTGCTGCTTGCTGCAGCTGCCCAGAGCTCAGACTGGCCACAAACAGCTGCACCAGGCTCTGGAGCCCAGTCACCAACTCTGTGCCAGGAGCGGGTGAGAGACCAGGGTTGCACTGCCTCATGCCCCTCCCCTACCGCCCGCTCCAAGGCGTGGGTGCACGCGCTGGTACAGAGCTCATGTCTGGGCTCTGGAGCCTGGCGCAGCTGTTTGCAGCCGGCCCCAGCTGTGGGTAGCTGCTGCCAGCTGGGAGCCCGGGCTGCTTACAGCCTCCCAGCCGCCTCCTAGGAGCAACCCAGGCTCCGTCGCTGGCGGCAGCTACCCAGAGCCGGGGCTGGCTGTGGTGTGCCAAGTAAAATGACCTCACGTGCCATGCTCGGCATGTGTGCTGTGGGTTGCTGACCCCTGTTTTAACCTGAGCCACAATCTGATTATTGGATCCTGACTCTTCATGAAAATGCCACTGGACCTTCCAGCCCCAAAGGTGGCCAGGTACTCAGTTTTCTTTTTCATCTGGAAGGCTTAAGCAGTTGGTTACAAAGAGCTGTGTAGCAACAGGATAAATAGGCAATTTCAGGGATGTAGGGCTTGATCCTGCATGATGCTGAACATTGGTTTGCCTTGACACATCCCTTAAATTCAGTGAAATGAATGAGTTAAGGGGTTTTTTTTTAATTTATTAAATGGATTTATTGTAGTCCTGTTGCCATTTCAGCTAAATACTCTGGGAGTCCTAGGTAGGAACGAGGGGTTTAAATCCATGTCACAAGAGCTTGTTTTTTTTTTTGTTGTATGTAATTGCAGGTACATGTACTGGACTGAATGGGGAGGTAAACCAAGGATTGTTCGGGCATATATGGACGGAACAAATAGCATCACTTTGGTGGACAAAGTGGGACGTGCCAATGACCTAACTATTGACTATGCAGACCAAAGGCTATATTGGACAGACTTGGACACAAGCATGATTGAGTCATCAAACATGTTAGGTAATCCGGTTTTATATGCAAGGGAGCACAGATTCATACAGATGTGATGGACCTCAGTAAAAGAATTGAGTAAATGTTCTTTTAAAGTATTAAATTAAAAATTAGGAATGCTTTCCTTTAAACCAATTCCTATTCTAGTATTATGACATAGCTAAGATTTGACTCTCTGGGTGCACCTACATGTGCAATTAATTAGAAGCAATAAACGCCAGATCAGTTTGAGCTGGAGTAAACTACTCCCGGGTGTAGCATCTACATGTGTACCTAGGACAGCAGCAGTTTGAGTTGGAGCGGAGCAGTTTACACCAGAGCCAGGAATATCATAGTGCTTAGGGTCAGACAGGACCTAAACAGATCATCAGGTCTGACCCCCTGCCCCAGGCTGGAACGAGTGCTGGGGTCATAACATCCCAGCCAAATATCTGTCTAGCCGCCTCTTGAACACCCCCAAGGTAGAAGGGAGCACCACCTCCCTTGGGAGTCCATTCCAGAGCCTGGCAGCCCTAATTGTGAAGTAATGCCTCCTGATGTCCAGCCTGAACCTCCTTTCTAACAATTTGTGGCCATTATTCCTAGCAACCCCTGGTGGAGGGCCACTCGCATGGTCAAGGTGCAGCAGGTCAGGCCCTACGAAGAGAGTCTAAAGGGCCTGAATCTATTCAGCCTCCACAAGAGAAAGCTAAGAGGGGATCTGGTGGCTGTTTACAAACTCACCGGGGGGGCCAGCAGAAGTTGAGTGAGGCTCTGTTCCCCCATATAGGAGGTCAGCCCCAAGGTCCAGGTGGTGGTTGCAGAGGGGCTGGGGCATGAATATGCTGGAAAGTATGGAGTTGTGTGGTTAGGTAGCTGGCAGGAGTCTGGCCCCCCGCTGGCTGGGCTGACTGGGCTCAATTTACACTCATGATCCGCATCTGCACGTGTTTAATCACAATTAATTACCCTACTGTAAGATAGCAGTGTCCCCAAAAGTAGTATGTTACAATGGAGTTAATTAGTTTACTGTGGCCTAATATTGTCCACATGTAGACAGTGATGCTTTACTCCACAGCTAATTAGTGTGCTCCACAGTTAAGCACACATGTAGGTGAGGCCACTGTCTTTTTCCCCAAGATATTTAGTGTGTTTTGGAAGGGGTTCCATTAAACTTACATTTCCAACTAGAATGTTATTATACTATTAGATATTTTGGAGAATTAAATGCATAAAGAAACTGACTAAACGTTAATTTTATTGACATGGTTAACAAAGCTGAGGACTAAACATTTCATGTAATAAAAACATGAATTAGACTTTCTAAAGCAGTTACCATAATGTAATATCATAAGGTCATACGGTCCTCTTGCTCTTGCCCAGTCTTCTGCTGAAGGCAAGATCAACCCAACTAAACCATCCCAGTAAATGGATTGCTCACTGCCACAAAGCAAATGGATGGCAGAGTCAGAATTAGAAACCAAGAATAGCTGATGTCCATATCTATATTGGTTTCTGTTGAGTAGACCTTTTTTACATGTGAAGTAACATTTCTGGAACACCAATATTACAAGTAACACTTATTTGGAAAAAGATACGTACTGTATTTACTTGATTCTGAGACAAAGTGCCACCCCTCTCCCTATTTGACATTGTGTGGGGGAAGCCTGTCATCTTAGAATTGCATAGTGAGGAGCAGGTGGCTGCTGTGACTTGGGCTCCAGCCCCTGCCCAGGGTTGGGGCCATAGCCACAGCTGTGGACTGCCCCCTCTTACCCTGTCCCTCCGCAGGCTTTTTACCATACCATCTCCCCAACCCCACAGCTCCCCAACCCCACATCTCCCCACAGCCTGTGCTCCCTTGCTTGCCCCTTTCTCTTCCCACTTTACCCTTGCTCTGCACCAGTAGGATCTGTGCATACTGTAGCCTCAGACATTGTGCACAGCCCCAGCCTGGCCCATAGCAGTGGCATGCAGTCCGTATGGCTGCTCTGGGGCTGGGCTGTGGCCTTGCTTTGTACCCCTGTGTGGAACAGACGGAGCCTGCCAGCACAGAGCAAGGGTAAGGAAGGGCAGTCAGTGTGAGGAGCAGAGGCTGGTGGGGAGGGGCAAGAGTGGGAAGAGGGGCTGTGGGCAGGCAGGGGCAAGCTGCTTGACTTCCCCGCACCACCTGTCCCCCACTGCCTGCTTCCCTGCAGTGGTGTGTGGGGGGATGGACAAATTGAAGGTGATCCCCCCCAAGTAATTAGATTCTACACATGGAAAAATATAATACATTTATACATTTCCATATATAGAATTTACTTGTGGGGCCGGGGCCATCATAAATTCAAAGCAGTCTTAGATTCAGGTAAATGTGACATATAACATTTAAATGAATGGTATCAGTATCACTAAAGTGATATTATAGTTGGTTGTGTAGGTATCGTAACTTTGTATTTTCAAGACCCTTTTAATTTTCCATGGAAATCTGCCTTGAAAGCTTTATTTTGGACATTTTTATATGTGATCAGAGCAATCTTTTTTTTTTTCATGTTTCTAGAAAGTTTTAGATGCCTTTTCTGTGCTAACATTACACAGGTTCTTATTTAAAATAAAAAAATAAAACTTGTTGTGGGATTTGCCATCAGTAAGCAAGAACCCTTGATGTTTTCTGAAGAAATTTGTTTCAGGAAACTATGTAACTGACATCAGCAGCACACGACTTCTCAGCATCTCTCTTTGTTAACAAAAATTGCTGAGCTGTAACATTCCAGATAGACACTGACGAGCAATGCATGTAGATACCACGTTTACCCAGATCTAAGATGACCCAGAAGTTAAGGCAGACCCCAATAATTAGATTCTATACATGAAAAATGTATTAATTTAATTTTCCATGTATAGAATCTAATTATTGGGAATTGTCTTTAATTTATCCCTCCCACCACTGCCAGGGGGCTGGTGGTGTGGGGAGGTCAAACAGCTTGCCCCCTGCTTGTGCCTCCCCCTTCCCCTCTGCCTCTGCTTCCTGTCCTGCTCCTCCCCCGCTTCCCCCCCCCCCGCAGACTTCTGCTCCCTCTCTCCCCCTCCCCTCCAGCCTCTGTTCTCCTCAACCCCCTGGTCTCTGCTTCTTCCCCCACTCTTTATGCTTGCTCCATGCCAACAGGCTCCATCCCTGTTCCAGCCTGGGGCAGTAAGCAGGGCCTGTGTGCTGCTGCTACAGGGCTGGGCTGGGACTGTGCTCAATGCCCCAGACTAGAACAGGGATGGACCCTGCTGGTGTGTGCGTGGAGCAAGGCTAAGCAGGGGGAAGTGGGGCAAGCAGGGAAGGAGAGGCTGCATAGCGGAGGGGTGCAGAGGTGATGGCGGGGTGTCGGGGGAAGCAGGGCAGGCAGTACCTGTGGCTGTGGCCCCAACCCCAGGTAGGGGCTGGAGTCCAAGCCATAGCAGCTTCCCTCCCCCCCGCCGCCCCATATTCAATTCTAAGATGAGGGGCTTTTTTCCCCATGTGAAATGGGGGGAAACCTCATCTTAGAATTGGATAAATATGGCATATACAACTGCATTTACCTCAGTATTCCTGTATACACTCATGAAACCATAAGGAAAATAGAAAATTAACAATGCAGACTATCATGCCTCTGGATTACCGATTCTGCACTTAAGTGTTGATCCCAGGTTATGTACACATTAGGCTTTACCCTGGCTGTGATAAAGTATTGCTGCTGTCTGCTGGCAGCCAGTATTGGAACAACTGAAAATTGAGGAGGGAAGAGATTTTGGAAAATGGGCTTTCTGAAAAAGTTTTTAAAAAAAATAGAATGATTTCTTTGGAGCATTGTCAAATAGCTGTGTGGTTCTTAAAAAGTCTTCTATAATCTAAGTTTCCCCAGTGGATGTCACTGATTACGTTAATGTCTGTGGAAGTAGATAGAAAGTGCATTACTGATTTGGAAATCAGGGCTTGGATTCTATAGTATGTATAGCTTTTCTGTCAATCACTTTTGATATGGTCATTCATGAGACTGTTTAGGAAACTCAATTGCCAGTTGAAATCTGTGGTACTGGGCAGGGCCTGAGCCCTGCCGCCATAACAGCCTTGCAGACTATGCGCCGCTGTTACAGGGCTGGGCTGGGACTATGCTTAGTGTCTCAGGCAGTATTCAATGGCTCCTCCTCCCACTGAAACAAATTTAAATCAACCATGTTAAATTAAACTGATATCAACAATGTTAATGGTTTATTTTTGTGGGGGGAGGAGGTACCAGGTAACCATTTGCTGAAGCTGACATTGAGGTAGGCAATTCATTTCTTTAGCAGAATCTACAGAAATTAGCAAGAACTCAGCTGGAATTTTTTTTTTGCCAACCCACTGGGTAAAGGACATATAACTAGGATGAGTCCAGTGGCAAACCTTTACATGTAGTGTGGGACTGTAAGGATCCTGTGCTGAAAAGAAGCTGGTTAGGGGCCGCAGAAAGGAATACACTTGACCAGGGAGCAGCAGCTGTGAATGAAACAACCTGAAATGGCTGAGCAGATGCTGCTCTCAGACCGAGTAGTGCCCACAAATAAGTCTAAAATGCCATCCCCCTTCTCGGTGGTTTGTTCTGTTGAATCAATAGAGACATAACATGAAACTCAGCTTGAGCCTTCTCTTCAAGGGTTGACTGTTGCTACATTTCCTCTTTCCAAACAGCCTAGCCCAAGTCCTAGATCCTCTCTCTAGAGAGATTTCCCATCACCCTGAAGTCCACCTGGGTAACAAGCCACATGCCTGGATGAGTCAGGAGAATTTAACCTTTTTCCAACAGGGTCAATAGCTGCTAGCAGGGTGGGATCTTACAGGCAAAAGTTACCAGCCTGCTAGAGAGGTTTAAAAGGGGAAGGGGAAACAAAATGGTTGGTGACATGAAATTAAATTCTGTTTATGTCATGCACACGATTAGTTCTACTAAAGCCAGTCAAAGCGCTTTCACCAAACAGAGTTGAGAAGCGTTTTCCCCAGGGCCACATTAACACATGGCAAAATTACAAAACTAGGGGTTATTTATCCTTGGAAAAGAAAGGTGGGAAAGAGCATGACTCAGTTTTTCCCAGCTGTTAGGAGCACAGTTTAATGAGGGGCGTGTGGTTTGTTACCCAGGTGGACTCAAACATAAGCCCTATAGGCCAGATCTGGCCAACGGCACCCTATAATCCAGGGCTGGGCAAAATGCAGCCCGCCAGGCCATTCTATCCAGCCCACGGGGCCCCTAAAAAAATTTGAAAATTAATATTTATCTGCCCCTTGCTGCCTGTCATGCAGCCCTCGATGGCTTGCCAAAACTCAGTAAGCGGCCCTCTGCCCGAAATAGTTGCCCACCCCTGCTATAATCCTGGTGCTGCCCTTTTTGCTGAGCCAGATAATCCTCAGGGCATGCTCACTCAGGCTGGTATCCTGGACCAGCCTGGATGGGTGCTGCCTGGGTTGTATCAGGCATGCGAACAGGAGAGGGGGAAGAAGAGGAGTCAAGTCAGTGCCACACTCCTGCAGCTCAGATGAGCTTGACACCCCTAGTCTAACAATTTTCATTTCCTCCTTCTTCTATCCTGTTGTACAATGTGAAGATAGGAAGAAGTTTCATGAAATTAAAGGGCTGTAACTTCAGTAAAAAATAAAATATGTTTACTAGTAGCTATCTGTCTAGGAAAAATAACATCCTCCTAACTTTCTTGTTACTGGAAAGTGCCCTTTTATGCTCTGCCTTCTTCCTCCCATCTAGGCTAACTCAAGTCCTGGAAAAGGCAGGGCATTCTGTACATTCTGGCACTGGGTGCACGTTAGAAGAAATGAAGGCACCCAGGGTACATCTCCACTTGGTGTAAATAGGCAATTGGCATAGCTGCCTTGGAAACATGTAGGAAGTGGTTACAGCAGAATTTGCCACAGAAGTTCATTTTGTTCAGTGTCAGGCCTCTGGCAATGGCCAATACCTGCTGTTCCAAAAGATGATAAAACTATTAGTAACCTTGCTAATTAAACAGTGTTGAATATGGGAGTGTTGGGAATCTTTCCATGCTAATGATGTCTTAATCATGCTAAATATCTATCTTTGTTGGCTTTTTTGGCAGGGGCGGAGGGCCGAGGAGGGATGCAAAAGGGGTTACTAAAACAATCTAGAGGAATTCTATTATTAGATCTGTCACTTAACTATATGTTGCTTGTGTTTTGTATATTAAATGTTTGTTTTAACTGGATTAAATATCAACCAGGGATTAAGATTATTCATAAATATCTTGCTTTGGATCCAGTTGGGGGTACTGACCGCATGATATTACTTAGAATTTCTTAAAATGGCATTTTTCAGTAGGGTTACCTCTGAAGTAAGAAACTGCTCAGTGTGAAGAAGGAATTTGACTAAGAGAGGCCAAATTTTAAAAATAATTATGGGTTACCTATAAAGAGAAATTGTTTAATTGGAACTCAGAATTCCATAATATTGACTCTGACCAATTTATTTTTTCAAAAATAAAATGTTTTTGTAAAAAATTAAGCAAGGTATTAATGCCAAATTAATAATCTTTTATATGGGCACTTGAATGCAACTGTGCTCAGTTACTATGTGCATTTATTGCTAATGGTATGTAATTACATTTTCAGGTCAAGAAAGGGAAATAATAGCAGATGATCTGCCTCATCCATTTGGATTAACCCAATACAGTGATTACATCTACTGGACAGACTGGAACCTTCATAGTATAGAAAGAGCCGACAAGACAAATGGAAAGAACCGAACACTAATTCAGGGCCACCTGGATTTTGTGATGGATATATTGGTCTTCCATTCATCACGCCAGGATGGCTTAAATGACTGTGTGCAAAATAACGGACACTGTGGTCATTTGTGCCTTGCCATACCCAATGGGTACAGATGTGGCTGTGCTGCTCATTATGCCTTGGACCCCAACAGCAGGAATTGCAGTTGTACGTGCCTTTTGTTTCTCATGATATTCACAGGCACTTATAGGTCTTTGCTGCTTGTGATTACTTTTATTAGAAAAAGGGATCGACACCTGTACATGTGAAAGTTACTGGTTTTAAAGGTGATCAAAATGAAGAGAAAAACATGGGTTTGTGCTCTTCTTAAAATGTACAAATTAGGACTGGAACATTTGCTTGCTTTTTAAGTCATAGACATAACAGCCTTGTCAAGTCTGGTCTTTCTTGTTTTGCTGGATGTGTTTCTTGGGTGATTCAGATGTGCAATAGAAGTTTTCCCAGCCTCTAATTGAATGAGTGGGTGGGTGTGAGTGAAATTTTCAAGGCATCTTTTCTTCTGAGTGTATTAGTTATACTAGTGTTAATAGACACAACAAAAATAACATGTAAGAAAATAGGGTTTTTTAGATAATCTGGACAAGCAGTCACAAGCCCTTTCAATTAATCAGACTTCATTTTCATTCTCCAGTGGTCCACAGAGCCCTTCCAGATGAGGCCTAATTTTCACATGTGGATAAAAGTCTTGGGTAGAGGCACCATTGTTGGATTGTTGTTCAGATTTAGATGATCCTGCCACAAAAGCTTACACACACGTTTTTCAAGTACCCCTGTCCACCACCAGAAAGAACGATTAATCACCCAAAGGGATAATATCTGAAAGTACTTGCCTTTGTTAGTCTTAATTTCACAGTTGTTATTCTAACAGCAGTATGCTCCCTGCTGTGGAATTCAAATCTTCTATTAATATTAAGGGAAATACAGTCTTGGCATGATAGTATCATCTTTCCCTTCCAAAACAATGAAGCGTTGAATAAAAACAGGACCATTTAGACTTAATAGCAAAAATCACAAATTGGGAGTAATTAGTTTTCATTGTGAATACTTTTTATCCCTCCTGAAATTTTTCTTGGTGTTATGTATTGCATTTCCTCCTCTTATGCACTCTTATTTGACTCATTTCAGCACCCAGCAGCTTCTTACTGTTCAGCCAAAAGTCTGCAATCAGTCGGATGATCCCAGATGACCAGCAAAGTCCAGATATCATCCTCCCTATGCATGGGCTAAGAAATGTCAAAGCCATTGATTATGATCCCTTAGACAAACTGATTTATTGGGTGGATGGACGTCAAAACATAATTAAAAGAGCAAAAGATGATGGTACCCAGGCAAGTTTACATGTTGCATACATAAAAAAATAGTATATTTTTGTTTGAAGTTTTCAAAGCGGCCATCAGTTCTTAATTTTTATTCCTGCTAATATTTTTACTCATGTTTAATTTTATTCTCTGTGGAAAGCATGTAATGATTTACATGACCCAAGGTCTAAATTTGCACAGTCATGTTGCTATATAGTGTATATATCATAAACTGTGGACCTTACAACTGTGATAGATAATCAGTGACATGAAGCACACTTTTGTATACCTACTACTGAGTTAAACACTTTTAAAATCAGTGCTGTGTATACCATTCTTCAGTGGTATCATGATTGTAAAGATGCCTGGGACTAAAAAACAGTACTGTCATCTCAAAATCACACTTAAGTCCCAGTTCATTTTAAAGGGCTTTGCTGACTAAAGATGGATTTAAGCACATGCTTAATTGTGTTGCTAAATCAGGGCCCTAAATGTCTTGTTCCAGCTACTTGAACAGTAGTGGGGAAAAGTGGGTTGCTACTTTTAGATAATGACAGCCACTCCATTTTTACCATATTCTGGGAGTTCAACTGTTTCTCTAAACATGCCATTAGAAAAAATAGTATGCAAACAAATTTGAGGTGTACAAGATTTAAATGCACAGTTCTTTGCCATCTGTAATCTCTGTTACATGATTTACAAGGAGTATAATCTATCTATGTCTTCTCTTTGTGCATTCAGAGACCCAGATACAAGGTACCTGATGTGTAGAAGATTGGTGTAATTCCAACAAACGAAGGAAAATTTTCACTTTTTTATGCCTTTTGATTAATGTCTTTGGATTCTTTGGGAAGGATCAGGGTTGGGATGAATTACTAGTTGATGATCTTTCAGGGATGTTGGTTGTAGCTGTTTTGGTCTAAGGGCACAGGCAGACAAAACTCTTTGGGTAGAGATGATATCTCTTATTAGACCAACTAAATATTTGCAATTTTTTTTTCTTTGCAAGCTTTTGCATTCACACACCTTTCATCAGGCCAAGGAGAAATTAGAGATGGTAAAACTTCTCCCAGTAGAAAAGCCAGTTTGTAAAAAGCTGTTCTCTGAGAAATTATTTGCAAACCCATTTGCAAATGCATTCTCACAAAGCAGCTTTTTACAAACTGGCTTTTCTACCTGGGAGACCTCTTACCATCTTTAATTTCTCCTTGGCTTGATGAAGGGTGTGAGAGCCTAAAGGCTTGCAAAGAAAAACATTTTTTTGCAAATATTTAGTTGGTCTAATAAAAGATATCACCTCTACCCAAAGAGTTTTGTCTGCCTAGTTGGGGGTGTGGAAGAGTTTTGAGAAAGTGTTACACAAGGTGTTAATTGTTGGAGCCTAGTTTCTCTTTATCGGTACTCAATAGGTGTGAATTACATTGGAGATTAATTTGCTCTGTGGGGGTTTTTCTACTGTATTGCATTGGTTAAAGAATGTTAGGGGCTTTGAAGAAGTAGCTTCTCTGGAAATTGGACTTTCCAGTTTACAATTTTCACTACTTATGCTTTTGCTGAATTTTGTTACTTAATGGTCCCATGAATTTTACTAATTAATGCTTTGTATGGATATTGGATATTATTTGTCCATTTCTGGGTAAAGTTCTCCATGCGTATGGAAGAGGATGGCTTTGTTTTATTTATTTCCATATTTCCTGACAAGATGAATAGTCTACACCTACAAATAATGCCTTGCCTGCGTCACTGAGCACAACTCATATTATTAAATCAAGTTTGTAAAAATCCAGTGCATTTTTGCAAATTCACAGTTTTTTTCTTGAAATTGTTGGCTTAGACCAGCAGTTCCCAACCCAGGGTCATGACTCAAATGAGGGTCGTGGGGGCAATGTCGGTGGTGCCGCACAGAAAAGACGAGCCGCACCGTGTGCTGGGAGCTCCCCGCCCCCCAGGCTGCCACTGCCGCCACACTCCGCTCCCAGCCACGGGGTGCGAAAGAAAAAGGTTGGGAACCACTGGCTTAGACTGAGTATAAACTGGACTGCTTCACTTCTTGAGTCTTACGTACTTGCTTTGATGTTGCTGTGTTTTGGAATTGAAAAACTGCACTGTGTAAGTCAAGGAAGCAGTTATGCTCATGACAGTCACTGTGGCTGCTTATAAGCATTAAAAAATACCCCCAAAAAAGTGCTGTACTGGAATAAGCAGTGCAGTAGTTCGACCTAGCTCTGTATAGATTGGTCACTTCAGTGGGGCATTTTGGTGATTTTATCTAATAGCTGATTCAATTAGCTGTTACATCAAAGTGCCAAAAGCCCCACTAAAGTGTCTGATCTGTACAGACATTGGGTGAGCCGGGTCCGGCTAACACAGTGCCTCTTCTGGGCATACAGTGGGCTTGGTGTGGGAGCGTGCTGAGTTTACAGTGCCATTTTTTGCTTTTTTTTAACATCTGTAAGCAGCCTCTGATACCAGAGGTGATTATTCTCAAATTTTATTAGAATACGCGGCTTCCAGGATGAGTACCCAGAAGATGTTGCAATGGAACCACAGTATTGTTAATACCAAGTTTTAAAAAGCATGAGCTTTTAAAAATAATACATTTTAGTTTCTCTTAGGTTTGTGGGTCTTTCAGATAGATATGTTTCCAAACTTTTCTCCATAGAATGGTGAGGGCTAGAATATTACATTATCAAACTGGCTAGCATAACCTAGCATAACCAAAGGATAGCAGTAGCCTAGGGCTTTATGAAAAACACCAAATATTGTGAGCTCCATTCAGAAAATGGGAAATAATTTACAACCATGCTCATGTGGACAGGGCAACACTGCAAGAGCTCAGCTCATGGAGAGGACAGCTGAATTAAAAACTGTTCAGTTTTGTAACATAGATGCTTCAGATTTACACAGTTAACTTTATAAGATGGTCCTATAAATGGGTTCATCTTGTCATTAAGACATCTAATCTATTCTGTGCTTAATTAATAAGTGTTCCATACATATTCTTGTCCAGACACATTTTGATTGATTTTAGTGACAGGGTTTATTCAACTACATTTCAGAGCTTTTTCACAGATATGTTGATTTTATTCACATATTTTCCCCTTGTTCAAAGCTCAAATCTTTATTTGCTCCGTTTTGCTCCTTGCTTGCACTTGGTCTTTGATCATTTTGGATATTTCTTTATATATAAGGATGCAAGTTCCACCCATCCTCCCTCTTCTCCCTCCACCAGAAATGAAGCATTTCCACAAACCGTGTCTTTTTTATCTTGTAGCCCTTCACTGTTATGAGCACTCCAAACCAAAGCCAGAATCCAGAGAAGCAACCACATGATCTGAGCATCGATATTTATAGTCACACCTTATATTGGACCTGCGAGGCCACAAATTCAGTCAATGTCCACAGGCTGAATGGTGAGGCAATTGGAATGGTGTTACGAGGAGATCATGACAAGCCAAGAGCCATAGTAGTTAATGCAGAGCGAGGGTAAGCCTGCTTTCTGTGATTTGGACAAACAGGGCACAGGGGTTTTTTTTATGTATCCACTTTGTACAATATCTGTGTGTGCGTGTGTGTGCGCGCGTGTGTGCATGGTGTGCACATACATACATTTGATTGCTTTGGGCCAAATTCTCAGATCCTCTGAAGGACACATTGCCATCAATGTTAATAGAGTCATACTGAGTTTATGCCAGCTAAGGATGTAGCCTGTGATGTTTAGTCACCCAGAAAATAGTTTGCAGAAATGGGTCAGGTCTCCATTGTGATAAAATATCACAGCAGCTACTAAGGCAATTGGATAAGAACAGAAGGTTTTCCTTTCTGTGTACTTTCGGCCAGTTTTGCCTAAATTTTATTTTGCAATTGTGTTTTTAAAAACCTTGAAATGAATTAAAGCAGGTAGCACATGCTGGAGTGATTTTTCCATGGCAGAGGAAATACAAGGAGTTGTTTTGCTATGTCATAGTTTTAGTTATATTCAGGATGCCACATCTCTAGTACATAGTTGCATTAACTTTGGGTTTACAAGTAAGGGATGAGCCCTTTTACTGCTCTCTTTAATAAGTTGGATGCCTAGTTCCCTGACCACTAGAAAAGTAGCTTGAGAATCATATGTTTGACAGATGTTGTCTGACAGTATTCCATAATCGTGCAGACACAGAAGTTCCAAGAAAATCTGTCTGGAACAATTGCAGGGTTTTTAGTTTACTGTTCAATTAGGGTATGTAGGATAGTGTACAGTGCTTGATATATTTAACTCATCTTAGAGGCCACTGCAGGGAAAGAGGGATTTGAGTCATATTGGGATAGACTGACTAGGACCTGATTCATGTTTATGAAGGCAAATTCTTTCTTTCTGCTTTTGCAATTAAAATGGTGAAATGCGTTTCCATGTTGATTCCAAAAACACTCTTCCTCACTAGTCCCAAGCTTTCCAGGCAATCTTTCAGGCATGTTTAAATTAATCTACCTTTCAGTATAAAACCAGAAATGATGTGGAGGAATATTAAATATTCTGAGAGCTGAAGTCCATAGTGACTCCTTTGCCGGACTTCTCAGAGAGGCGCCATTCTTAAGTAGTCTCTTGTGTTCTGTGACCTTCATTCTCATTAATTTAAGTGGGATTTTTTCATTTGCTGACAGGGAAAGAGCCTCAGGGAGAAGGCAGGATTTTGAGGGGTCACTGCTGGAAGCTAAGCCTTGGGAGGAGGTGTGCTGGACAATGCCCATTGTTGTGATCCAATGATAAACCTCCACCTGCCAAAACTGTTGGTTAATTGATTGCCCTATCTGTTCATAATCAGGTACATGTACTTCACTAACATGCAAGAACGAGCCCCGAAGATCGAGCGTGCAGCCCTGGATGGCACAGAGAGGGAAGTGCTCTTTACTACTGGGCTGATCCGACCTGTTGCACTAGTAATTGACAACAAGCTTGGGAAACTCTTCTGGGTGGATGCAGATCTCAAACGCATCGAAAGCTGCGATTTGTCAGGTATGTGGTATGCCATCTAAGCCCTTTGAGAAAGGTATAGGTCGCACATAGATTTATTCTCTAATAAGCTCAACAAGGGCTTCTGTAAGCTCCAGTCATGCCTTTGTTGCAGAGGCAGCTGCAGAAATGATTGATTGCAGACCTTCTCCTTGGCAGTACCCAAGTGATCAGAGAATGTAAGCCTCTTAAAGGATGAAAATACCATACATGAGTGTTCCATTTTTTCTGAATCTCTAGCTAAAACTGAGTTTTAAAAACCATACACAGGCTAGGGCAGGGGAATATGTAAGGTAGGTGATTACAGTAGAGGTAACTTAAAGGGGAATTGCCAGACTTGGAGCTCCCAAAGCATATCCTATTTTTTTTATTTCAAATTTGTCTAGAATTGTGATTAAGCCTGCCAGTGAGAGTTAAGGCAAGCCCTGGCAGTTTCCTCCCTCCATTCCCCTCCCCCCCCCCAGCCTTCCTACTGACAGTCATGCAAATTTATATTTATAATAATAATGCTTGGCTTCTATAGATCTGTTGCTCACAAAGCATGTTGCAAAGGTGAATAAATATTATGGACCCCTGTTTTATTGGTGGAGAAAGTAAGCAATAAGGAGATTAAATTACCTGCTCAGTGTCACTGAGTCACTGGCAGAGCTGGGACTAGCATCTTTGTTTTCTGGCACACTTCAGTGTCATTCACTCCTGATTCCTCCATACATCGGGGAAAGCAGCCTGTGGAAGAGTGATCTCTAGGAAGCTAGAGGCTAAACCATCAATTGGAACAGGAATCCAAGGCAGGGTTCAGAGAGAAGGTGGCACAGAGCCCAGAAGAAGGATGGAAGGTAGGGAGAAGGGGAGCAGTTGTGCAACAGAGCACCCCATAACTGGGAAGAAAATCTCAGGATAAGATTCATATATAGATTGTAAGGCCATCAGGGACCTTGGAAAGATGCAGAATACAGAAATGCATTTGGAAGAGGGACCAGAAATCAGGAGAAGATGTTTAGCTAAGTAGTGGTGGTTTAGGGTTAACATTAGAGGTGCACCAACATATCAGTCACATATCACATTGGCACCAATAAAAGGAAAATTAACATTATCAGCAGTCGGCCCTTTTTGGCCAGTGTAGCCGATAATGTTACTGATAAATGCCACATGTACGCACACAGCTGCAGCATGCACACAGCCAGGAATGCAGCTTGGCACCATGGAGAGCAGCGTCCTGCTGATAAGTCTATGGTCGTGAAGCAGCCTCGGGGACAAATTGAGGCTCCTGTGCTGAGGGAGGGAGTGGGGCAGAGGCAGGCACTGCCCAGCCAGGATAGTGAATGCGACCTTGGAGCCAGGAGCAGAATGGAGTGGGCATCAGCTCATCTGGGCAGTGCAAGGAGTGGGGGCAGCTCCCTGCTGTTGCATGCACCCCAGGGGGAGGCCTGAGGGGTATGTGACCCTTGGGTTTGTGTGCAGGGCAAGGGCTGCCTGCTCTCTGCGGGCTTGGGGCCAGGGGCTGCACCAGCCTCTTCCCCAAAGGGGGGGGGGGTAGGCTGGGGCTGGGCTCTGAGCAGGCAGGGGCAGGGCAGGCAGTGGCGGTGCTGGGAGAGGTGGCTACGGGGAATTTTGAGGTGGCTATAGTTGATTCCATTGCCACCCCTCCTAGCACCACCACTGCCCACCCTGCCCCTGTCCACTCGGAGCCCAGCCAGCCCCCACCCTTGCTAGGCAGCACCTGCCCCTGCCTCTGCCACACTCCCTCCCTCACTGTGGGGCCCTCTATCTGTCCCCCCACACCCCTTCTCTCCTCCCCGCCCATTCCCCTTCGCCCCCCCCCACAGACTTATATCTGACAAGACGCTGCTCTCCAAGCTGCTAGGCTACATTCCTGGAAATCAGCTATATGGCTGGTTAATAATCAGCTATCAGTATCAGCCAAGAAAATCTTTATCGATGCACCCCTAATTAAAATGCAAAGATGAGGGGAAGGGCAGGGAGGACAGGCATCAGTGGAAGCCATGCAAAGGTTATGGAGCAGAACACAAATATTGGGAAGTAAAATGATAGTGTAATGAGTAGGGAGGATAGAAGCTTTCCTTAGGAAACATGAGAGAAGTTGCGGGTACAGCTGTAGCTGTATCAGACTGCACCAGGAAGGAGGGTAGTGAATGCCTGTCATAGTATCTACAAATGGACAACTTAAGAGTGTTGACAACTGCACTCACGGAAGAGGAAAAGGGGACTAGCTGTCATATATAGATATAGATCAGGGGTGGGCAGTTGTTTCAGCTAGAGGGCCGCTTAGTGAGTTTTGGTTGAGGGTCGCAAGGGTAGCCCCACTCCTTGACAGGTGCCCCGCTCCCTGGTTGCCATCTTGGGCCCTGAAGTCCCACCCTTAACTCCTGACCTTTGCCACTGGAAGTCCTTTCCCTTGCCCCCAGAAGTACTCTTTTTGGGAGAGGAAGGTTGCCATCTTGGAATCAGAAAAAAACCAAACCATACACTAAAAGTCAAACACGTACTATAATATTTTAATGTTATTACAAAACAACTTTTGTCATGATTTGTGTTTGCATACTGTATATAGAGGTGATTGCATAATAACTCAAAAATAAAGTCTTACTCTTATATATTGTATATGAGGGCTGGTTGGGGGTGGGTGTGTGTATACGGTGGGGTGTGGGAGGGCTATGAGGGTGTGCCTGTGGGGGGGGGCATAGGGTATGTTGGGGGGTATATATGTGGGGGGTTGTGGGGTCCGGATGTGGGTGTGTGGGGTTTGTGGGATGTGAGGGAGGATGGGGGGGTGTGGGGACCCCCCCACACACACACTTCTCCCCATGGTGCACAGCCCTTGCCATGAAATGGCAGGCGCTCATGGCCCACGCAGTTGCTGCCACCCAGCAGCGTGTGACAAGGAGCACAGCCAAGCTGACCCTCCTCTGTCTCATGGGGCTCCCTGCGGCACACATGCAGCTCCCAGTATTCATGCGCCGCTGAGGGAAGCCCTGCACGATGGAGCTGGCTGTCTGCCCCCTGCTGTGCATGTGGCGGGCCAGTAGGGGGCGCTCCTGCATTGAGCCGCCCACCTCCCTGCGCCCGACCACCTTCCAGGCTCCGAGTGCCTCCCTGGGGTGCCTCCCGTCCGGCCGACCCCTTCCCTGGAGCACACCCGCTAGCCTGGGGTTCCCGCTGCCACCATCCAAGGCTCTGGACTCACTTCTGGCTCTGCACACCTTGGAGAATGCAGGCCTGATCGTCCAATGGGTCCTAGACCCAATACAGGCACTTGGGGCACTTTCCCAAGTCAGGGGCTTAATAGGAAAGCCTCCCTTAGTCCACAGACCTAAGGGGCCTCCTCGGCATAATTTAGACCCACCCCTCAATAAGTCTCCCACACCGGTCACAAAGGAGAACTTTATTGATTACAGGGTAGGGCGGATACAGGGTAAAAGGTAGAGCAATATCATAGAAATCTTACAGGAATATCAGAGGAATCACATAGAGCAAACCAGGGTGGCTGAGGTAGCCGTTTAAACACATCTGAGTTACTGAAGCTAAATATCTAATCGGATCTTTAGTATCTTACTCACACACATCATCCAGAGGTGGTTGTTGTTTCCTCTGGAGGCAGGGCACTCTTGGAGCATACGGTGATGAGGAGAGAGCCAGGTTCAGATTCACCTGGATGACCGCATGGCTAATGGCTGACCCCCTTCTTCTTGGCCCGGGCCCTTAAATAACCTCTCTGACCTCAGCAGCCCGGTCCAATCGAAGCTGCCAATACTGGCCACAAACCGACCAATCTCCCAAAGCATCCCTGGCTACCTGGGCCCGAGCAGGGCAGGGTCTTTCCCCCCCCCGCCCAGGTGACCAGAGCATCGCCTCCCAGGCACCAGGCTTTTGTCATGCAGACAAGGTGGGAGATCCCCACCCTGAGGGATTCAACACCCGCCTCTCAGGCTGGCTGAGACAGATCTCTGCAGAGGGGCACTGATGGTGGCATTTCTGCCACAGTGCAGGTCTCGGGACTCTGCTAGAAGCTCCCACCAGCCCCATGCTTCTGCCCAGCTGCCGCTTCCCTACCTGCTACCTGGAGCACATGCTGCTCTAGGGAGATGAGGAGGAACCACCGGGCTCCAGGGAAGCTAAGCAGATCCCCTGGCGGCTGCGCAGTGGCAGCAGCAGCCCAGCCAAGAAGCTGTGTGCTGGCTGGGCCTGGCCCTTCCCCACACGAGGGTTGGAGTGAGGTACATGGGCTGAATAGAATACAATTAGTTGATGGGTGCCTGCGGGCTGGATGAAATTGTCTGGTGGGCTGGATCCAGCCTGCAGGCTGTGTTTTGTCCACTCCTATGTTAAACCCATCATCTTGTCTATAGGATTTGCATTTTCATAAGCAAGTAAGCTCTTTCCCAGCCTGAGCTAGTGATGATTGTGGAATCCTGTAAGGCCTTGTAAACATCTTCAGGTCACTGCTAAGTGAATAGAAATATTAAAAAAAAATATTTGAAGTAACTGAAATTTATAAAATTATTGAGATCAGAGCCTCTATTTTGGGTTTGATGAATGCTTAAATAGAGGGATTATTTGTCCTTCATGCTTAACGTTCTCTTTCATGTACATTTTAATTTCCACCTTCAAAAGATTACACATCTATTTCATAGGGGAAATCAAAGTATTTAATTACTACAGAAATTAGATGCTTCTTTTACTTGTAACATGTTTTTCATTATCTTTATTAGTTAACCAGAAAATGACCTCTATCTGTAGAGAGTAAAGTCCTTCCTTCGTTCAGATTTTTTTCTGAAACTACAACACAAAAGCTGCCATTCAGTCATCTAGGTGCCCTCTGACACTCTTAAAAATATACTAATTAATAACAAGAGTTGTCAACTACCCCAAATCAAATAACCTACCGTAATTAGTGAAATAACATATTTAATCCACTTCCTTCACACATTCTCTAAACAAGTACCTCACCACCACCACTGAGCCCTTCCCAGGCATGGGAGAGAAAAGATGGATCTCTGGAGAGGGTGCATTAGATCTGGGCAAAAGAAAGCCTTTGGTACTGGCAGAGAATGCCCTACCAGCTTCCCTGCTGAGGCATTAGCTTTGGCACTTATATAGACCACAGCCATGGCAGTCACTTGTTTGTGGAAAGAGTGAGGAGGAGGTACTGATGTGAAACTTGTACCACTTCAAGACAAGAAATTGCACATTTATTGGGTGTTTTTTTTAAAGGGAATGTGACAATTCTTCAGAATTAGTTTATGAACTAATTTCAAATAGTGGGAAAATCTTTGACCCCCATTCATTTGTCTTTTATTTGATCTGTGTATATTGTGCATGGCTTCTTTTGGCAGTACCATAAATGTCAATAGATGTAATAATCTTCTGAGCCCATTTAAGAGCAGCTGTAATTGAAAAAAATGCTATATTTTCATGAGCAGCTGAGTTCTAAGTAATTTAAACAGCAAACTAGTTGAACCTGGGGTTGATTAACTTTTCTACTCGTGAATCTTGATTCTGTCATCTTATTCTGTGGTCATACAAAACAGTTTCAAATGCCAGATTGAGAAAAGCCAAGTTATCATTGTTCTGTAATTCAGTTGTGGGGCATCAGTACGACTGAGTTCTGCTTTTATTTCCATTTTTTTTTCTTTTTTTTTTTTTTGCAGAATATGTCTGGTATGCACAAGCAGGAATTGTCTGAATGTGGCTTCTGTGGCATAACAGTAGTTTGAGGTGTCTCTCATTTGGCAAGAGCAAACAAAATTATAACTTATAAACACCTTTTATAAAAAGTTACCAACCCTGTTATTATATGTGCTATTGAACTGTCATCAATTAAAGATAACAGCAGCCAGAACAAATTTTCATTTAATTTGATTTTAAATATAAGCCCAAAGTGTTTTGAACAGTAGTTGAACTGAGCTTTTTTTTGTTTGTTTTGTTTAGAAGAAAATACCACTTTAATTTACATCCTTTTTTTTTCTAAACACCAAATTTCAGTTCCTTGGTTGATTGGGCAAGAGTGAAGGAGCGGTATAATTGTTGGTTATAATGTGGTCAGTTTTTTGATACATCTACATCAGTGTGAATGTGGAACTTGGCTTCCCTCATTGTAGGCACTCTACAGTTGTAGAAGAGGTGACTCTCATTGCCCCAAAGACCTTACAATCAAGATTTACAATATGAAATTTTAGTGTTGAGTGGCTTAAACTAACATTACGTCAAACATTAGCTTACTGGTTAGACAAAGACAGCTTAGTATCACGTCATTCAACCCCAGTGGGATGAGCTCTTAATTACAGTTTTTTGGTGTGAAACCATGCAATAGGCCCTGGTCTTGGTCTGTACAGCTTGGTCAAATTAATTGGTGAGCTTACTAAGTAGCAGTTTTGAAGCTTATTCTCAGGTGGTAGTAAACATTGATTTAAAAATCTGAACTTCATGTTAAATTCTTGAAACACAGAGCATCGTGTGTCTGTCCTACTGAAATAAAAAGCCTAGATTTTTTGTGCTGATTCTGAATTAAGAATATGTTTCCCCTCCTTCACTCTCTTTTCTGTGTTCAAACTGTTGGCTCATCAAGGCAGGAGTTGCCAACTTGTACTGTTTTTTGTGGGAAATCTTCCAATCCTGGTGGGGGTCTTTATGCATTATCATAATATAGATGATTTGTAACATGAAGAAAAAAGCTTAACTGGAGACAAAAGCTGTGTCAGGGTTGCCAACCCAATACACTTTTTTACTGACCATTTGCAAACTTTTTATTGACAGCCAAGCATTTTTACTTGCAAATGTTTTTCCTGATATGTTTTTTATAAAATGTAGATGAAACCTTGCTGCCAGGCCCCAGTTAGTTCAAGTTGGGTTCAAGTTTAAGTGAAATAATGGGTTTAACATCAATCATAGTAAACAAGCAAAAAAGTTTGGTTGTCAGTAAAATTTTGAAGTAATTTTTTCCTTGGGTTGGCCAACCCTGCTTAACTGTAGCTATAGTTTTACACTGTTCTGCCTGACACTCACTCCCCTGTTCCTTCCCACCCCTGGCCCAACCTCATCAGGGGTCTCCTACTCACCCTGATGCCCTAAGCTGCACCATGCTGTCCATCCCCAGCTCATCCTGCATCCCCCCCCCTCTCCTCCCCCCCCTGGGCCCACCCTCCCCGTCCCATGATTTTACTGATGATTAAAGTGTTTTAACAGACTTTACTGACAGCCATTCTTAGCCTGAATTTTTTTTACTGACTGTCTGTAAATTTCCTAATGTTTGGTAACCTTGGGTTTTGTACATTTGTTCAAATAATTTGAGAGAATTCTTTAGGGTTTGTTTTCCTGTTGGAGAAACTTAATTGGACAGATGCTTGAATGCTGAGCCATTGCACAGCCAGCAGACCCCTACATACACATCTCAGGGTGCACTGCAGGTGCTGCGGTCTGCCTGGCCACAGATGACAGCAGTGCACAGGACTGCCCAGATTAGCTGACCCAGATTACCTTAGAGACTGTATTCCCCTGCAGCACAATGTGGGTGAAGAGGGCTCCCTGTAGGGCTGCACCAGCCTCAGTGGCACACTGTCTCCCTGGACCCATGGTGGAAAGGCTGGGAGCAAAGCAGACTGGGATGCCAGAAGACTGCTGCAATTTCTTTCAGAATGTACATGTACAGAACTTTGCTCGCCCACGAGAAACTCTCCTGGGAGCCATTTAATCGTGGTTGTTCCCAGGTTATTTTTCTCCTGGAGTGGCTTTTTTTTGCTCCGGGAGAAAAATCATGAATGTCTGTATGCTCATGGTTTCTTCTGGGAAAGCAGCAACTCACCCTGTAGACATTTTATGTTTCTACTTGGCCAAAAGCTATCAGTCAAAACCAAAGCATGATTTTGCCTTTTTTTGTTGTCTTCTATCAAATGGAAGCAGAGAACTGTTGAGTGCTTTTAGCATCTTCTCAGCTCCCTTCTTTGTGATGATACATACCAAAATGGACAATCTGGATAGAGAGAGATGAATTAGCAGTCCAAAGAGAAATAGGGTATATGTTAATCTGTTCACTGCTATTTTGAGCACTGACTGAATGTGGAGGCTTATTTGAAAGTGGTGATACGATTGGAAAGTCTCCATGTCAAATAGGAAATGCCTCAGGGACCTCAGACTGCGCTGGTGATGCAGTTTGCCAGTATTCCTGAAATCTGAGAGAGTGCCCGGGTGGTACCCCAGCTAAGTGAGATCTGCTTGTAATCTTTCTGTATTTGACAGACTCTCCAGAACAGCATTGCATAGCCTCTGCAGCATACAGGGACCTGCTGACATCTTGTCAGCAATCCTAGCATGGGCAATAATTTGCAGACAGATTTATATAAGCCAAGCTCATTATGTTGATGTACCTGGTTTCCTGCTCCCCCCCCCCCCCCACCCATAAACCAACTGTACTTGAGTTGAATTGTCTTAAGATAAATAGGAAACTTTCCTTACCCATAAAGTGCTGTATCTCATGCTTTTTTCTTCCCTTTCCATATTGTTTGCTACATTCCTTACATCAATGTTCATTTCATTTCTTCTTCCTTTTTTGCTACATTCCTTACATTCATTTCCTTTCTTCTTTTTTTTCCCCCTTTCTCTTCCTCAGGGTTGCTTCATCTCTTGCCCTTCTACATTGCCTCCTCATCTCTTTCCTTTCATAGACCTTACTTCTCCCTCCCTTCTACCCTCCTCCCATTCTTCCAAGCTAATCTACACTCTGTGGTCCCACCATCACTCATACTGTCTCCCATCCCCACCTTCTGTTCTTCTGCCTTCACCATTTTTCACCCATTATTTTTTTCAATGGCAAATCTGCGTCCTGAATAAACCAGCTACTCGCCCCCCACCCCCCCCCTTCTCTTCAGTGTCTCCCTCACTTTGCTCCTGAGGCTGCCATCTCCAGCTAGACACTTCAGTGCTTCAGTTTTCAGTCATGTAGCAGAAAACAGAACAGAGCTGGCTTTTGCCCCTTGCATGTTAGCCATCTGATGGGTGAGATGGGGAAAGCCACTTGTGGCAACCAATGTGTAGGAAGGGAAGTAGGAAATCGGAGTAGCTGTTTGGTGCTACAGGGAATTTTTACAGGAAAAATAATCCATACCAATAGACAGCACCTGTGCTTTCTCCACCTGCAGTCTTCTGGGCAGGACTCCACATGCTCTCTACTTTCTAGAGCAAGTGAAGCAGGGGAAAGAAACAGCACGTGATTAGTCTGTGATCATTCATGCACTCAAAGCAGGCAAATTAAGGTGACTGAGGCCACAAAAATGCCAAAATTACTTAATGTTTACATAGCTGACCTTGCAATTTCAGTTGTATTCATAACTTAGGTTTGTATGTGTGTATATACCATATTTATTTAAGGATTTTATATGGCCCTCATCTCTGTGATACTGAGTTGTCAGCTTTTAAATTTTTATGACCGGCATCACTAAAGTTCTTATATGCAGATCTTTATTAGAACACCCAATAAGTGTATGAAAGTGTAAGAGCATGAAAGCCTTTCTCAAGAAATATCTCCTTAAAGACCTAATCTTTTAGGGGACAATCCTGCCCTCTACTGCCAACAAATGGTTTCCAATGGCCGTTTAGTATTATACACATGTAGGTCTGAGAGCTGAGTTTACCTGGGAATGCCTGAGGGAGATATTTTTTATTGTGGCCCTAGCAACCATTTCCAGTTGTACTGGATCAGAAATTTGAATTTAAAACTCCAAAATGCATTCCTGATGGTGACTCCATTCAGGTATAAAGTGTGTTTTGGAAAAAGGGATGGAGGTAGGAGGGTGGGGGTAAGGGGGGGAGCAGTGGAAGAGATGTAAACAAGTTGGCTGTTGCAAAAACCCAACATTTGCTTTTGATGATGGCAGGAGCGAACCGTGTGACCCTGGAGGACTCCAACATCCTGCAGCCAATGGGCCTGACTGTTTTGGGGAATCACTTGTACTGGATTGATCGCCAGCAGCAGATGATTGAGAGAGTTGAGAAAACAAATGGATCCAGGAGGTCGCGGATCCAAGGTCGAATTGCTCACCTGACAGGCATTCATGCTGTGGAAGAGCTCGATATGGAAGAATTTTGTAAGTTTATTTCAACGCCTAGTTATGCTGATACTGGTTTCTCTTTAAACTTCTAAATCAAGTGCACAGCATATATCCCAACGTGTGCATTTTTTGATTCTTCAGTCTCCAGCTTGCAGTAAACCCTGATATTCACCCTAAAGAGACCACATGGAGTTCTTGGTTTTGCTTCTTTTTTTAAAAAAACAAACAAACAGAGACTGCTGAAAGCCAAGAAAAATTGTTTTTCTTAATGAACAATCTTGACTATTTATTTAACACCCAATATACCCAAGGTATTCTCAAAACTGAAGACAGATCCCTGTCCTGAAAAACTGTACTGGGGGTAGGGCTTGATCCCGTAGGGCACTAAGCACGCTGGCATTGAATATATGAGCAGTCCCAGTGACTACAAACAAGTGTTTAGCTGGCGCACACTAGAGTGCTTATCACCTTGCAGGATTGTGACCCTCCCAGAAGAAAATACCATATAAACCTCTTCTCATTCCTGTCATGAGTTGTCCTTGTACAGAACAATGGTGTTAGTATACAGCTAGCCTGCTGGTTTCCTAAAAGAGAGCAGTCTGTTCTGTACCCACATGCACAGTGCATAATTTGCTCCAGAAGCTGCTTAGATATCTATGACCAAAAACTAGATATATGATATACAGAAGTCAGTTATACTAGCCAATCACCTCTGTAAGTGTATGGGCTGATATGCCATGGTGGAAGATGTCATCCCCAGTGGATGACAGGACTCAGCCATAAGAAAAACAGCTGCACTTTATATTTGCATTTCTCAATTGGCAACTTTACAGACTAGAAAAGGCTTGGATTTAAACTACTGGGCAGTAACTTGTATGAGTTCATCTTAGCTGCTGCTGGTAGTAGTGGGGAACTGTAAGGATGGGAAGAGAAGCCTTGTTAGGCCCAGCATGTTTCAAAGGCCCCATCAGTATAGCACTGCAAAGGAGTTTTTTTTCTTTTTTTACTCTGAGCACTATTCAAACAATTAGGGAATGATTTCATGGGGTAACCTAGTGATACTCAACCTCTGTCCCATGGCCAGATCCAGCCAGCAGAGCAGAGCTGTGTCACATGGTCTGCAGGGCTCCCCACGGGTCCAAAGGTTTGGAGGTCATTGCTTCCCTGCTGCCAAAACTTTGGAGGTCCAAAAGTTTGCTGTCACTGCTCCTCTGCTGCCATATTTCCACGCTCCATGCATTGGATCAAGCTGGCACATGGGGCCAGGGCTGGGGCCATGTGCCAGATCACACCTTTGTGCTGACCCTGTTGTGGATTGGGCCCACAGACCAATCCCTAGCACCAGATTTGGCCCACAGACTAACCATGCATCACTCCTCTGGCTTGGAGCCCAAGAAGGTTGGGCACTACTGAGCTAAACCATGAATGGGGAAAAACATGATTTATTTTGTTTATGGTGTGGATCCTGCTCTCTACTTTGAGTCATACTTGAAAGGAAAAACCCTTCAGGGCTGAAATCTGAAGCTGATGTTTTTAAAGGTGAATCTCGTTTACAACATAACAATTTTTCTAAATAAATTTTCTCCTACTCTTTTAACAATGCATGCTAAATGCAGAGGCATCTTGAGACCAGATATAATAATGACATATTTTTAAAGGTGAAGGCAGATTTCTGAGCTTAAATGAGTGATAACACAAATGGAGAGCATGTCTGGCACGGAGCTGTTTCTACATGGCTTCTCCCAAGTAAACATCTCTGTTCATTAGTATCACAGAACATTTCCTTCTGTGTCTTCAGAAATGAGATGGGTTCCAATCCAGCAAAGCATATCAGCGCACACAGGAGACAGTGTTATCTAGCAGGTAGGGCTTTGGATTAGGAAACAGGAGGCAGGTTCTTTGCTCATCTCTAGGACCCTGGGCAGATAACTTCACATCACCATATCTCTGTTTCTTCTGCACCCTATGTCCTGTATATTTTGGTTGCTTCAGCTGAGAGACATTGGGTGCTCAACACTTTTGAGAATCAGACTACTGATGGAAACACCTAATTATAGTCCTAAAATCATAGAAAAATAGGGCTAGGAGAGACCTGAAGAGGTCATTTAGTCCAGACTCCCTGCTCAAATCAAGATGATCCCTGCGTAAACCATCCCAGACTAATATTTATCTAACCTTCTCTTCAAAACCTACCAATGACAAAGGTTCCATAACTTCCACAGGTAATCTGTTCCAGTGCCTTAACCACTCTAAAAAATTATTCCTAATATCTAATCTAAATCTCATTTGTAGCAATTTAAGCCCAGTACCTCCAGTCCTCTCCCCTCTGGACACAGAAAACTAACCTCCTGTTCTTTTAAATCATGGCCTGCTTCTGTGTGCATACTGCAGTTTTATAAGTAATTAAGGAGTTCTTTGAGAGTAAAAGAACTAGGCACCTCATGAGTTGTTTGTTTGTTTGTTTTTAAGTAGTATAAGTTCTTTTTGACATCTAGTTAGCTTCGAAGAGCAGATGTGAAGTCTACTCATTCCTTAAATATACTCTTTTCAAAGAAGCATGTTAAGGTTTTTCTGCACCTGAATTTCCAAATGCCTCTAAGCAATACTTTAAAAATCCATGTGTCACATTGTTCAGGAGCGGTCTAGTCTTAGTGAGACTGTAAATGAACTTGGGCATTGACCTCAGAAGTCATTTATTTACTGCATTCATTTCTAGTGAAATGTGGTGGTTCCTCACAGAAGCAGTTTCTGACTTTGCACTAACTGAACATCATAGTGTATTTACAGTATACAATATTCCCTTCTGTATGTTGTTTATACAGCCGCACACCCCTGCTCCCGTGACAATGGTGGGTGTTCACACATCTGCATTGCAAAAGGGGATGGAACTCCAAGATGCTCGTGCCCAGTGCACCTTGTACTTCTACAGAACCTCTTAACATGTGGAGGTAAGTGGACTGTATTAGATGGGGCATGGGGGTTATACAAGGCAGTGAGTTACATAAAGAGATTTGTGGAACTTTTAGGTCCAGGCTCCACAATGATAGACCTAGGCTCAAAGGTGTTATAGATCTCAGTGTTATTAAGTTAAGGAAAAACTGAGTCATTAACTGTCTTTGGTTTAAAAAGATGAGGTTTTCAAAAGCTAACTCCGCGTTCATGAAAGTGAATGAAGTCAGTGGGAGTTTAATGAACGGGAGAGCCAATATTGGGTGTTTGTGATTATTTTCAATCAAACTGTAGGTATTTGTAACTTTTACCTGGATATTTTGTTAAGACTGTTTTGGTTCTAAAGGTAGGTCTTTTGGGGGAAGTTCTCTGTCAGCTTCCCTCTGGGTCAACAGATAACACACTTGTGTGAGAGTGGAGTATGAGAACTGAGAGCTGCTTTGATTCTCCCCCCCCCCCCACCCATTATCAGGAATTCAAGAAAAAGAGAGGGAACAAGGAAAACACAAGAGCTCACCTAGTTGCCTGCCTGCCAAATTATGAAGTTGGCTTCCTGTTTGCTGGGTTTGTTTTTATGATTTTACCATTCAGAAGCATATTTTATCCTTCCCTCTCCCTGTTGAAGGGATCTCTAAGATGTCAAACATGGCCCAGGGAGCCTACAGGGTTCTTAGAGGGGCGGAAAATTCAGGGGCAGAGTGAGCAGGGACAGGGCCTGCCACCAAATTTCCATTATGGAGCCACAATAGGCATGCATGTTGGTGGCAGGAGAGAGAGCAATGGCTGTGCTAACCCCTGCTCCTTTGCTCATCCTACTACTAGGTCTGAGGAGCACAAGTGAGTTTGACACTCAAGCTGGGATCCCAAGCTCTAGCATAAAACTACCCTCATGACATCTGACTTTTATTGAATGCACATAGCCTCTGGAAAAAAAAAGGACCTGTACCTTTCTGCAGAGTAGGCCCAAGTTGAGTGCTTGTATATGCATTGTGTGTTTATCTCTGACCAAAATTTGGCCTTCAGTCTCTCCACGGGCCATGCTCTGCTTCCCATCTCTCAACCAAAATGCTTCTGCCTGGTCGTAGAACCTTTAGTTCTGGCATTGACACTTGTTTAAGTTTGTCTGATATAGTACTTTTGAGGATTGTCCTCTGAAAGTGGTGTCTGACACCAAGTGACAATGTTGCATCACATATCATGGCCTAGCATTGAAAAAGTCCTAATACAGATAATAAGATCACAATGCATCATTTTGCGTGCTCTCAAACAGAGCTGGTTTGGAATGTGATTTGGACATGCTCTTGAAAATCGAGACCATTTCAGCAACACCCAGATGAGCAGGTACCCTTTACCAAATCTTTCATAATTTCAGAAATTGTCAGTGCTTTTAGCATCATACTTAATAAGAGAATAAAATAAGACCTTCATTTCTTTGGAGAAGTATTGCATCTTCAACATTTTGGCTTCTTTGCTGCTCTCAAGATTTTTTTTTTAAATATATGCATTTCTCCAAGATTTCATGTGCTGGCTGAACTTTGACCTCCCTTGGGACGGTCATTTCTGTTATAAACTGTTTTTTTTCCCATGACCACAACATGCTCTGTGGTTTCAGGGTAGTGGTGGTTACTTCTTCAGGAGAAAAATAAATCAATCTCCTCATGTTTCTCAGTACATTGCTGTTGGAAGACATTGCCAGTGAAATATTCTTACCTCCCACTGCTTCATTATCTGCTGCTATAAATCTGAAAATTCAAGGCTTTTTGTCTTCATTCATTTTTAACCTAATCATATGCTAAGCCTGATAAGATTTTTTAACATATCCTGTCTGCAGCAGTAGTAACCCAGAGCCATTGTTTAATGGTAGTGGATAACACTGGGTTGCAAAAGGTCTGCCCACATAGTCCCACAGGCACTGATAAATTTTAGGTGAAAAGGTATCTGTTCAGCGTAATGTGGCATAATGTTAAATGCAGCTCACAAAGTGATTCTCCTTGTAGTTTTCATTGCCTGTAAATATTTTGTCTACAGAGGAAACCTGAGTCAAGAGTTTAATGCCTGCTGTCTCCAGATTACTTATGTATATGGCCTCTTAATTTATCTGTCGCTGCCATTTCATTGTTTACCTTTGAAGTAGTTGGTATTCCAACCCAGAGCAATCAAAATCCCAATTAGTTAAAAAATCATGAGTTTTTTAGCAGTGAGTACATTTCCCATTTCTTTGCCTTTTGGTTTCTTTGAGATTTCAGGTTACACTTGAATCTCATTTTCAAGCTTTTCTTCTTTATGAAGAAGGGTAGCAACTTTCTTTTTAATGAAAGTACAGGTTTTTGTGTAATCATATGGCACAGAGAGCTGGACCTTTAAAAAGCTGTACCAACATCATGAGAGAATGGCCTCCTATTTATTATTGGTCCATTTGTCACCAAAAGGGAAGGTTTGCTGATGCTGGCCACTAGCAGAGAATTCCATATTATACAGTGTTTGTTACACAGCAGGTCAGTTAACAAGATCATTACTCAAAGGGGTTCCTATATTAACCTATGACTATTGTTTTGTTTTTGTTTATTACCTCTTCATCCTCAAAAAATGAAGCTTTGTTAAAATCCTCATAGTCATCAATTTTCAGTATGCTATTACTACTTACGCTTTATATATTCTCCATAATAGACGTGAAGTGTAATCATATACTGCAGCTCTTTAAACCACTTGTTTTACTCAGTTATTAAAACAATAACTGGGAATATCAGTAGAGTAGCAAAGGGATAGTGATCACTAACATCCTTAATAGCTCTGGGCCTGTTTCAGGTTGATGGGAATCTTTCCCTTTCTTCTCATCTGGAATGTTTTCTAGTTGCTTTGCCACAGCAGGTGATTACCATGACTGAAGAGACAGACTCTTCATGGTCGTGGGTAGTATGTAACTTCACTGGTTAAGATCCTAGGGGTGTTTTCTTTCGTTAATACTCTTAACAGGGCACCATCACTGGGCAGGAAGTGGCTTTTGCTGTGCCACTGCAACTTGATATTTGCAACCCTTTTATGAGGTGGCAGCAGCTTCTTAATACAGTGCCTCTGGAGCAACAGTGGTGGGCTTGCCTACATCTCTTGATGGCCCGTAGTTAAAAGCTTGTAGATGAGTCAGTCTTCTAGATGTAGACTGGCCACTAGAGGAGGAGAGCACAAGTCACTCTGTGTAAGCAGGGGTTTTGCAGGGTTCAGGTTAAGTAGTTACTCATGAACCCTGACTGCCAGCTTTATTATAAAGATTATTTTAAACCATGATCAGAAATGTTCTAAAATAGTACAATTTAGGGATTAGAGTTATGTGAAACTAGCAATTCATGCTTTGCAAGTAGATACTGATACTTGCAGTAATTGTTTAAATTTAATTCATAGAATAATCTCTTTGTTGAGATAGTTGCTAAAGCCACAGTAATCATTCAGAGTTCCTGCCATCAGTCCAGTGTTCAGAGACCTGGATTATGCCCTATTTTCCCCTGTCGACATACTGTACTGATGTCAGGATGGCAAGAATTCATTTGCCAAGCAAAAGGGTACATTTTCCCCTTGCTGGAATCTTGTAATTTTCACAACAGAATTTCAGCCCAGACATACACTTTTCCGTAAAAAGAAAAATAAAACGCACCTCCATTCCCTCCCTCCCCTTTTTTCTTTTTATTTGCTTCTCTGGACTCGGATAAGTGAGTGCATGTGTGATGTTTTGTTTTCTCCAGAACCTCCAACTTGTTCCCCAGATCAGTTTACCTGTGCAACTGGTGAGATTGACTGTATCCCAATGGCATGGCGGTGTGATGGCTTTCCAGAATGTGATGATCAGAGTGATGAAGATAGCTGTCCCATCTGCTCTGCAGCCCAGTTTCAGTGTGAGAAAGGGCAGTGCATCGATGCCCGCTTGCGATGTAATGGAGAAATTGACTGCCAAGATAAATCCGATGAGGCAGATTGCGATAGTAAGATTCAGTGTCCACAGCACCTAGCTCTAACACAGACATTTGCCCTGCATTTAAGAGCTTTTTTGCAAAAAATATGTTAAAAATGAATTGTATGCAACTGAAAGTATCCTGTGATTCTCCCCTTCTCTCTCTGTTTCTGGATCCCATGCTTCACAGCAGAAATTTCCATGTTTGCATTAATTATGCTAATTATTAGGGTTTAGTGGGAGGCGGGAAATGCAGTTCATATTAAAAATGTGAATGTAAGAAAAAAAGGTATAAAACTAATTTTACTGCAGACCTGGAATAACAGATCTGCAATTAATTTTGGTGGGCTGTCCTTCCTCCTTTGATTTTTTACCACTTCTCTGCTTCTGCTATGTGTGCACGCCAGAATTTCACACTGTTGAAACTATATGTGCCTTGCTGACCATTATTAAAACTTTGGATTTCTGAAAATATCTAAATGCTCCATGTTATAATTAGATTTGGACTGAGGATTACATGTGGTGATTTAACCCCTGCTTTTTCTCTTCCAGCAATCTGTCTTCCAAATCAGTTTCGA
This sequence comes from Alligator mississippiensis, assembly GCF_030867095.1. Taxonomy (NCBI): domain Eukaryota; kingdom Metazoa; phylum Chordata; order Crocodylia; family Alligatoridae; genus Alligator; species Alligator mississippiensis. The sequence continues at coordinate 181,411,092 of NC_081825.1, read as the reverse complement.
TGTGCCAGCGGTCAGTGCATCCTCAGAAAACAGCAGTGTGACTCCTTTCCAGATTGTATTGATGGTTCTGATGAGCTCATGTGTGGTGAGAGGTCTTTTCTTTGAAATGAAAATGGACTGCATTCAGGCAGCACATGTTGCATTCCTGCCTCAGTTTGAAATGTATAGAATGATGTGTGTTTGGATGACCTTGAGGCTAAGAAGGACTGACTCAACCATATCTTGCCACTAAACTTAGTCTTGCCCTTTCTTAGGACACAGTCTACAACAATGCAAGTGTAGTTGCAGCCTGGGTAGCTAACTCTAGCTAACATGGGTAACAAATAGGAGTGCAGGTGTGGTAATATGAACTTTAGAACAAGCTAACAACATAAGTGCAAACACAGCGTCCTCAGCCCCCACGTTGGTGCAACTTCTTGCTGAAGCTGCTGCCCTGGGACCCCAGGGGCAAAAAGGGTGGAGTAGGTGAGCAACAGCACTGTTCAACCTCAAGACCCCAGAGGCACACTGGTGATCACTGAGAGTTCACCAGTCATGCACTGCACAGACAAAGGGGGTGTGACTACATGCCCTCCTCCCCCTCCCTTGCCAGATCTGCCCCTGCTTGGCACCATCTATGTTACATAAACAAGCTCCAGTTTAATTATGTCATGGAATTGCCATGAGTACAGCAAGCTTCATTCTGTACAGCGCAGGTAAGGGATGAGAACACAAGAGGGATGTTGATGTTTTTGCTTAAAACAATCCTAAATTCTGATGACCAAAGCTGTATGCAAATCACAGCTGTACCTGTGCTGACTGCCCTGTTTTGCCCTTAGCACTGTTTGCTCTACTGTTTTGTGAAGTGCTTTGAGATGCATAGAAGTCATAATGCAGATGCTATTCTGTACTGCCCACAGTTGTATCCTTTGTGCCCCTGGCATCTGGATGTCAAGCTCATAATACTCATAGATAGTGGGGTATGAGGTAAGAGGAGTTGCTCCAGCTAACAGAAGGGGATGCTTTTAGCTGAATGTTATAGCTGCTGCTTTTAAAGTGCTGCTTTTGGGATAGAAGCCATGGTGCTGGCCTTCTGCACAGTGGTGTCTAGGAACATGCCCCCCACCTAGTGCCTTCCTCCATGCACTGAGGTGCCCAAAGGCATGCTCCATAGTCACCTGGCAGCTACTTAACAGTAGTTGAACAGTTCCTTCCTGGTATTCAAGAGTCCAGTGTAGGGCTTCGTGAGGGTCCCTAAATAACAGGAAAGGGGATAGTCATGCCCTTTGATGTGTGAGCACTGCAGATAAACTCGTGTCAGCAGAGGCATTCAGTTGGAGTTCCTGAAGACCCTGAAATTGTGGAAGTTTTCCAGTTAACCCCTTGGTGAAGGGCTGGCCCTACTCAGCCTAATTAACCCCTAGGTGATTATGTCTGTGATCCATCGATGACACCCCACAGGAGATCTTTCACTTTATATATGCCAAGTTATTGTGTATGAAATAACTTAAATGCAAAAAAGAAAACTAAATTACAGGAAAAATCCACTTTTCCCTCAAAATAAAAGTGAGAATTATTTTTTGGAGGTGAGAAGTGAACATGTGTAATCCTATGTATTCATTTGATTTTAAAAGAGGCTGTATAAACTCACAGCTGTTCAGGGTTAATTAAGCATTGGAGTGACTTATCAAGAGTTGCGGTGGACTGTACATCATAAGAAATTTCATTTCAAGATTGAGTGTTTTTTCTAAAAGATGCTCTAGTTTCCAAGCAAAAAGTAATCCAAGGGAGTCCTCTAACCAGTGTCATGTATATGCAGTGGTTCTCAACCTTTTTTTTTGAACCAGAACCCATTTGTAAGCATTGATGGCCAGTCCCTATTCAGTGCCATTCACTCCCAACCTGCTGCCCCTACCCCCACAGTGTGTGGGGCAGGTGATGGGTGTGTAAGGGAAGGGGGGACCTCAAGCAGTCCCTTGAATGCTAGAACTCTAACAAACTTCAAGGGAAAGGTCATGGTTTCCCATGTTTTTCTCCTTAAAAAGAGAATCCATTTTTAAAGTTTGTTGATCCATTTTTAAAATTTGTTCATGACCTGTTCATATATTCTTGTGACTTACTTTTGGTTTGGAGCCCATGGATTGAGAAACACTGGAGAGTGGTGGTTTTCAACCTATGGTACCCCTGGGGGTCTGCAGCCTGTGTCTAAGGGATCTGTGAAAGATGACTATGATCAATCAAAAGTATGTTAATACCCACACTTGCAGTTCAGAGGACTATGCATCTCAATTTGAAATTTCCAAAGGGGGACCACAAATTAAAAAAGGTTGAACGCCACAGGACTAGAGGGGTGCATGAAGATGTAAAAAAAACAAACAGTGCTTACTTTTAAACTCAGTGCAGTCCTGCACCAAGCCTCACGCATGCCTAGAAGAGGTAGCACTTTACTTCAACCTGGCTCTGCAGTGTCTGTAAAGATTGGGCACTTTAGTGGAGTTTTTTTGGTGCTTTTATCTAATAGATGATTGAATCAGCTGTAGCTAAAAGCACCAAAAAGCCCCACTGAAGCGCCCAATCTTTACAGATGCTGCAGAGTTGGGTTGAAGTAACATGTTGCTGCTTCCAATAAAGCTTGGTTTGTTTGATTTTAGACTTATTCTATGAAGCTATGAACCAACAGAAAATTAAAGTAATGTGTATATAGCCACCCAACAGGCCCCATTCATCATCCAGTAATGAAAGGGTTCATCAGTGAATGTGATGGGCATAATTCTCAAAATCTGGTAAATAAATAGGTTGGTAACTTCTTACTGCTTCTTGCCCGTCAATGATGCTTTTTTCCAACATAACATATATTGTCATATAAAATGTCTGTGGAAGTCACTACAATGGATTAATTTTTCTGGCTAGTCAAATGTGTATTGGCATATGAATGTAGTTACATTCTGTTCCATTAATGATTTGAATCTCCAGTGAAATAAACATTGGAATGACACCCAGCATTATATAAAAAATAAAGAACCAAAGATAAGTAGTCTTGAAAGCTTTCTTCTCTTGTCACATAGCACAGTTTACCCGATGTTCTCTTTCTTACCTTAAGGTTGCCCAATGAAGAGCCAGGTTCTGTAGTACAGTCCTCTGGCTAGCCTCCTTCTTCCTATGGTTCGGGTAGAGCCTACGGTAACTGCAGGGCCCAGTGTGCACTGCTTCATTTTCAAATGTGCTGCAATATATCCTGTTTTTTCTTTTACAAAGGAGTTGCCCATTCTGACTGGGACCATTCTCTCAGGCCACAGGTGTGTGTGTGTAACTCCAGAGCAGATGTAATCTTTGGGTATGCAAGGCTTGATCATGCGAATAGATACACTGTAAACACCACAGGAAGATATTTTTGGCAGCTGACTTTTCCTACTTTAACAAATTTATTTCAAGGCTGTTGGAGCAGTGTACTCCAGTTTTTAAAGGGATACAGGCATCACAAAATTCATTCAGTTTAAAAACTGGGTTAAGAGTGATCATAAGGATGCCCCTGTGACAGGGACATCTTTGTGGGTTCACAGTTTTATTTTCCTGTTTTTTGGAAATGGTTTCATTTTATTTTAATAAGCAAGGGGACCACATGAAAGTGGAGTCAGCAGCCTCAAATGTTTTCACAGGCACAGAATAAACAAACTGGAAAAATATTTTTCCCCTAAACTTTCAGGCTTTAGTGACCTCAGGATGTTTCTTTCATTACTAATAGGCAAATGCGTATTCTAATATAATATAACATAATTACAATACAATACAATGTTCAGACAGAAACGTTCTTTTTAAATGTGATGACAGATCCTTATAAAATTCCAGTCGCTTTCCATTTTTCCTCAAAAGTCATCTGCAGCCATTTAAATATCACAGAACCATTAAAGAAAATTATCACAACCTGGGTATGAATGTTAAGCAAGCCCCTTCATTGCTCATGAGTTCAGTGAAGGAGTTCATGGTTTGGTCCAGGCTCATGTGAAACTCAATGGCTTTGGCTGAGTTTTGAGTTCTTGTATTTATATGTATGCTTGTGTGAAAGAGAGCAATACCAGGACTTTGCTTTTTGCCCTTTTCACTTAAGATTCTCACAGCACTTTCATTTCCCCCAAAAGTACAAAATATTGTGACGGTTAATTGGCACAAATGTAATTGCCAGGTTAGGTTTCGGGACCTACCCCTTCCTTGGAAATTCTTTTAGAACTTATTAAAGTTATTTCTGGCCCTAATCACTCCTAAATGATCAGAACTGAACCCTGTCACTGGTGCAGAACTAAATGTTGACTCATTGATGCTTCCTGAATCTTGGACCTGCATAGTTTTGAGAGGAAAATTCCTTATCTTTAGGGAAGAAGAAACTCTTCTCAGCCTGCTTCTATTTTATGGCAGTTGTTTGCAGCTGCTAAGAAATTTGAAGTGTTAGAAGTAGTTCCAATACAGGTGGGTACATGGGCAAAGCATGGCTGAATTGGTGAAAGGAACCTGATAACACTACAGTCCATGTATGTTGTAGGAAGAGGAGGTATATAAGAGGCCCAGGGAACACTTTGTGTGTATAAGGGTGTTTAATGTACAATATTCATGCAGTTTGCTGGGTAAATGTTCATAAGATACTTCTATTTGACTCCAGAACAGCATCAAATACCTCAATTCTTTGCCTTTCTTTCTTTCTCTCTCTCCTTCCCCAACCCTTTGCAGAAAAAAATAAGCCACCTGCAGATGAGCCTCAGCCTCACAGTAGTGCTATTGGACCTGTGATTGGTATCATACTGTCCCTTTTTGTCATGGGAGGAATGTATTTTGTTTGCCAGAGAGTAGTATGTCAGCGCTATGCTGGACCCAATGGACCTTTTCCACATGAATATGTCAGCGGTACCCCCCACGTCCCTCTTAATTTTATAGCTCCAGGGAGTTCTCAGCATGGCACTTTTACTGGTAAGGACGGTAAGGACCCTGCATCTAATCAGTACTATTGTATTACTTGGATTTTATTTTCATAGGGTACTAATTGAGGGGGAGAATTTCAAAGGCAGAATAGCAAGTTAGATGCTGGTGAATCCATTGACTTTGTCTGACTTTGGTGTATAATGGCCTCTTGGTCCAGGTTTTCAGAAGTTTCTGCCAGAGCTAAAGTAAGGGAACAGAGGGGAGGGGCCAGCTCTGCGTTGGAGCAGAGAGCCTCGCCCAGCCCAGAGAGCATGCTGGGATGCTGGGGGAGTCTGGGGGCCTTTGTATAAACCGATTTGACCCACATCAGTTAAGTCTAATACTACATTCAACCAGGTTTATCTCAGACCAGTTTCAGCCATTTTCAAACTGGTTTATGTGTGCTAAACATCTGTTCTGTTACAGGTTTAAACCCATTTCTGATCACTTAAGCTGGTTTATGTGGAATATGTGTCCTTAGCCCAGGAGTTCAGTGCACACAGACCACTTTTAAAATGGCCGAAACTGGTTCAAGATAAACCTGGATGGGTGCAGTATCAGACTGAACTGATTTAGGTTAGATCAGTTTATTGAATGTCTGTCCCAGATCCCCTCTAGATTCAAATTAACTCGCAGTCCCCCAGAGTCCCAGGATGCTTTGCACCTCCCCTGCAAACCTCCCCACACAGGGTGGCCTAGATGTTGCCCCAACACTCCTCCCATCTGCACTCATAATGCTTTTACCTGATTTTGGTTCTTCAGACCCAGATTAGCTGGGCCACCTGGGAGCATGGCTTAGAGAGACTCCCACTTTGCAGTATGGATACAAGCTAAAGCAGTGAATCTCAGTAGGCCACCAGTGCATTTCAGGAGCTCAACCCCTGTGCCTGGGACAGAAAGGTTCTCCTACAGTTCTGTGGGGAAGAGTAGAACAGTCATCTTACTGCAGCACAAAGAATGTGAAATATGCTAGAACTATATATGTATATGTAAAAAAATGTAACTAATGTGCAAAAATCCCAACAGCACGCACAGATTTGTGCAGCACCATGATGACACAGTAACTTGGGTCTGACTTGTCAGTGTGGCTGCCCTACCCAGGCTGGCCTGAGGTAATTGGCACTTGGGCTACTTTGCAGTGAAAACAGATCCCCTAGTTTCAGTGCCTGTCTTCACCACAGACTTCCTGCATGGCCTCAGACAGTTCTCTTTATCTCTCTGTGCTTTAGTTCCCCCATCTGTAAAGCAGGATTCTTCCCTACCTCACAGAGGAATTCACAGGATAAATCAGTTGATGTTTCTAAGGTACTCAGTTCTATGACCACAAGGATATGGGACATAAAGGTATATGCGTGGACTCAGGCAACAAATAACAGCTTGTAAACTTCCTACAAGCATTACAGTAAAAAGTTAAATTAAATCTGTTTTAAAATAAATAGTAGTTAATATTTTAAAATATAGATTTTACAGGGCAGCAGTGTGCAGCAAACTCTGAGAAGAGGGATTCCCTTAAATTGTTCAGGAAGCCAAATAATAGAGTTTCTTGTATACCTTGCCAGTAAAAAGCAAAATATATGGTCATTTTCTGGTTCAGATGCAACCAAGCCATGCCCCTGCTGTGTGTGTCTGAAGCATCTGTTTTTCTTAACAGCTGGAGATTAGATACAGGATAAATCTAAAGTCCACTTAAGAAGTGTGGTTTTGCCTCATACGTTAAGATGAGCTAGCTGTGGCTTTCCCATAGCCATAAATGTGGAAACTGTTGGATAGCTTCCCTTCCCCCCATATTTACGCAGTGTTACTATGATGGAATTTCAGGATTTAAAAAGGTAGGATGTGGAGATTTACCAGCAATTAAAGAAGAGTTATCCAAGCTCTTAGGAAGCAAAGCGTACCAAGTCATGTTGTTACTGTACTAATGTCTCAGAACCAATAAGGACATCATCAAGGACACACACAGCTAGTTAAATACATACCAAAGCCTCACTCTCAGGGAATTAAGAGCACTGTACTGGTGCTAATGCAGGTGAGGTAAGGTGCACCTGCTACCATAACCTACAGTAGACAGAACTACCTGTGACTTTTATTGCCAAGTACTGGGCAGTAGAGAAATAACCTGGCAGCCTGTAGGTGCCAACGGCTTTGTGCAAAAGAGCACTTTATCAGATTACTATCATTACCCCTGGCAGAGGAAATGTTGTCAAAAACTTGTGGAAGTGAAATCCACTCCATGATAGGGTACACTGGGCTCTTTAACCTTGGTCAGCAGCCAGTCTAGGAGCAGAGCCCTGATAGAAGGACAAATGGATGATCTCCTTTGCTCCGACACCTCCTGGGACCAAGCTAGGGCCAAACGTACTGGTTTTTCCTTTGGATTACACCAGCAAGACTAGAGGGGACGCTGCTGTATGGGCAGCTCAGTGTCTTCATATACACTGCCCAGGCTTTTGCACCCTGGTCACTCCAGCTTCGCTTTATCTTTCAAGCAAGGGTTACACCCAGTAAGCTGATGTCTCACTCAGCGTAATTCTTTTGTCTCGTGAGAGACAGATGCCATTGCCTACTTCTAATCCCTAGTCTCTGGAAGGCAATCAGCCTTGTAGGCAACCTGGTGTTGTGGTGTTGCTGCTTGTAGTAAATATTTTTAAGTTACTAACATTAAGAAGTTTTGGGTAGGGAACTAAGAGATGAGGAAACTCAGGTGAAACCCTTGCTATGGTGGCTTTCATTTGTGTGCATTTCACATGCACCCATTTCAGGTACATTTTAAAATTAAGATTAATATTTATCTCCAGTAGATTTATACTTATAATTGTCAAAATAATAACAGGTCTTAGTTTTAACTTCCTTCAATACAGGAGACTTGAGTTGGGTTGTCACTTAAGCCAGGAACAGACTTTGCGTTGGTCCTGGGACAAGTTGTGCCTGTGTTCATACAGAAAAATTCCAGGATTAGCATGTACACATATTGCCCTTCTGATTGGGGTTTAATGAGCACCTGAATGTACTATCACTCTTCTGCTGTTGATTCAATTATACTATCCTGAGACAACTGTTCAAATGCACTTTACAATGTCCTGGGACAAACATTTAGCATTTTTTATCCCATGAACCTTTTTTAGGGTTTGTTCTGGGACACCAGACATGACTGTATGAATGATAGCACTTCGTCCTGGGAGAAAATGGCTTCTCCTAGGACAAATATGATGTCTGTTTGTAGTCATATGCATCAAGGGGTCCATTCTCAGCCAACAGAAATTCTCACAGCTTTGTGTGGTACTGTGACAGTTTATATCAGGTGAGAATCTGCATTTAGCTGTTGAAACTCTGGAGAAAGAAGAAAGTGTAGGGGCTCTACGGCCAGGAGTGCATACATGCTATTTGTTGCGGTTGATTGTAAAAATAATATAAACGGTATAGGTTGTGTTATCAGAAATTAAACACCAGGTTTAGAATCAGTAAAAAATGCATTCCAAAACTTCTGAACTAATGTCCAACCCAGATATTTGCCTAACTAATAAAAAGTCTTATGGGAACAAGCTGATAGCTCTGTTGTCACAGTGAATGTATGGTACATTATCTTATCTGTGTACATATAGAGACTAGAGCTGGGTTAGAAAGTGGGGTGATTTCCACAGACTTTTGACAATTTTAATTTTTTTTTAAAAAGGAAACCCTATCTTTCATCAATATTTTCATGACAAAGTTGTGTGGGGGTGGGTTCATCCTGTTCTGTTTTTTAAAAAATGGGGAGAGGAGGAGAATTGAGCCTTTTTCCACGGCAAAACAACTAAATTCTCTGCATAAAAAGCAAGTACTTTTCACAACATGAATTAATCATCAAAGACCCTACTTTTGCTCAGAAACCATGCAAAATCCTTGACCAATTTTAATGAAGATGGCTTTATTGTCCAGCCCCTAGGGAATCCTGTCTGCCCTAGCTCAGGGCAGTTGTGAGGTATTATGTATGCTAAAACTGTGACTTTGGATTGTGACATGGCAGTTTTCTTTAATTTTCATAGGAAATAGGGGATCCCAAACCAAATAATCCATGCAAATTCATGAAAGAAGCTATAACAGGAGATATTGCTAGTAGCAAAGAAAGGTTTTAGTTCTTAATACTCTGAAACTCAGGCACTTTCCTTATTAAAACATCCTTCACAAAGAATGAGAGCTGATGAGAAGTATGTTGATCTGCACTAGTTGAGATTCCAATTGTGTGTTACAAGGATAAATCAACAGAGGCATAATGCTCTTTCAGCATCTGTGGAGGAGGGGAATTTTGCTGGCCACTGGAGAGGAGTGGGGAGAGGAGAGGGGGAGTGGAGTCCAATCTGCCCCAGCCCTCCTCACTTGGGTGGCAGCTGCTGTTCTAGTAGTGTGGACTTGGGCTGCTGTGGCTGAGAGACAGGCAGTGATGTGGACTCCCCAAGGGACGCTTCTGGTGCCTCATTCCCTCCTCCCTTTAGGCAGAGGGCTGTCTGTCCCATGGTAAGGTCCCCTCAGAGTAGGAAGAGGTCATACTAAAGCCCCCTTCAAGTCAGTGCCCAGGACTGGTTGCCCCTCACCCTGTCTTAGTTGTGCTACTGCAGATCATGGCGTGGTTCCCTAATTTTGATTCCTAGTCTTGTTCTGCTTCCACGCAGGTATCTCTTGTGGCAAGTCTATGATTAGCTCCATGAGCCTCATGGGAGGAAGTAGCGGTGCCCCTCTTTATGACCGAAACCATGTTACTGGAGCCTCTTCTAGTAGTTCATCGAGCACGAAAGCCACTTTCTACCCACAGGTAAGTCTTGAAAAGGCACATGACACCTTCTCATTTGCAGCCATCAATAGACAAATTAAAATTTATACTGCTAGAGAAGCACTAGTAAAGACTGTTCTTGTCATTTAGGAAAAAGACAAACAGAAATGAACTTAATTTGCAGCATAGATTTAGGTTGGATATTAGGTAAAGCTTTAACTATGAAGATAGCTAAATACTGGAACAGGCTGAATAGGGATGTTTTAGAATCTCCTTCAGTGCAGGTTTTTAACAGCAGATTAAACCTCTGACAGGGGTAGTCAATGCTTTATCCTGCCTTAATGCCAGGGGGGTGGAAGATTTCTTGAGGACCTTTCCAGCCCAAGATTTCTAGCACCTGAAGGTTTAACACAGTGTCCACTGAATTTAGAGGAAGTTAGTTCATTTATTCCACTGTGTATGTCCCCCTTCCTGTAATTTTTTTAATCTTTTGTTATTAAAGGGATGTTCTTCAAGGACATTCCAGTCCATTTGTATTCTTGCACTCTGGCTCCTGGCAAATATCTTTTCATCTGTCCCTTGTGAACTCTGATGTCATTGGCCTGATGGTATTTGGCACTGCATAATTCAGCAAGCACACACAGGAGCAAGAAAACAAACAAGACACAACAGGGGCTGGAGAAAATGCTTAAAAAATAAGCTTGGCTTGCTCTTTATCCAACAAGTTGTGCTTCGATTCAGAAAATCAAATGCAAACACTGGAAAAACAAATACCAGAGTATGATACCAAGTTTAAAATGCTGGCTTTTCAGCAATGGGTTTACTCTTTATTTTTGGTTTTATTTGACTTACCCATGGGAAAATGACAGATTCTTAGTCCCTAAACCAGATTTCTTTAAGTGAAAAGATACCCTTCAAGGAGATAAAAATGGGGAAATGCATGATAAAAACTGATAGAAAAAGGAACATTGGTGGTATGTGACAGAAGGGAGGTGAGAGGATCATTTTCACTGGCATCTTACTGCACATTCATTTTTCTTCCCCTAAGCATTGCAAGCGTTTGATTTCTCCGTTAATGTGAGCTTTCAGCACCAACTACTTTTACCGTTAGAGTTGCTTTGACAAAAGTAATTATGTTGGGAGCCAAATGAGTATGTAGGTATGCATGCAGTTGTGTTTACGTTTAAACAGTCAACATGTTGTAAATCAAAAAAGCATTTGAGAGCTTGTTTGTTTTCTTCTTTGTCTAACAGCAACTGTAAACTTGTTTCTTAATTTTAAAGAATGTAAAGGTGGAGAAAGGGAATTGTGCAAACAACTATGAAATGTTTAGTGGTTCCTGCTTTACGGGAAGCTTGGGCTTGCTTTCCTTTCCTGGTTGCTTGCTCACTTAGCCATCAAGGAGTCATTCAAGAGTTTTATAGATATCTGGAACTCCAACATACCAACCCTTTTAAATAGTTAATGGTGGGGGACAGAATTAGCTGGATGGTTTCATGCCAGAAACTGGTGAACTGGTCACCTACTTGTAAAAAGGATCATTTAAATCATTTAATTAATTAGTTCTCAACTTTTCCAGGCACTCCTCCATCACTTTTTTTTGAATGTGGCTGCACCTCAGCTGAAAACCACTGTTGGTGCTGCCTCAACTGACTTCAGTGCTTTACAACCAGGTGCTGCTGCCTCTAGATATGCAACTGCCCCACGCGCCTGTCACTCCTCCTGCAACAGGACTCTGCAATTGGCATAAAGCAGGCAGAAGCTGGCTCAGGCTGTAGCCTTCCTGATCCAGGTGGAACTGTCCCCTGAGCCTCTGTTTCCAGCAGGAGCATGGCTCAGGAGGGCCTGGACTGGGAAAGGCTACAACCTGAGCCAGCTCCTGCTGGCTTGAGACTGATCAAAGACCCCTAATGCACATAGGGCCGTTGTACCTAGCAGTCGCCATTACTGTAGCATCCCTGAGGGGGTTTTGCTGTACCCTGTTTGAGAACCACTGATTTCAACAAATCTAAACAAGAGAGCCAGTGTGCTGATGTGTGCACGATTATTGTAAGAGTATAACTATATTAATTTAGAAACAAATACAATTAAAGCACTATCACCCCAGCATTGTTTATCTCTGTATGGCTCATTCACCTTAATTTACACAAGCAAGTTATACCAATATAAGTGCCTTAATTATGCATGTACCGCTGTGTCTAAAACTTGGTGGTTGTACAACTTCAGCTGAGGTTCAGAAAGTGATATAACAGTCTGTAGTTGAGCCCTTGACTATTTCTACTTTGCTATCCTTCACTTTGTAACTGAGGCCATGTTATCACTGAAGAGACAAACTTCAGAACACAGGATGTGATGTTTGAAGCACTGAGTAATAAAAGTTATTACTAGAGATCAGATTGGTTGAGGAGGAAAATGGCACCATGCCTCTAAGCATTGTCTGTGATGTCTTTCATCCTGTCATTCCACGGTCCTGGCAGTTCCAAACTGAGCAGGAAAGAAATATTCAACGCTGTAAATTGCCACTAGGTGATTAGGGTGCAGATTGGATAAAATAAGTGGTGGTATTTCTCCCACCCTTGCCCCTCAGCTCTGATTCCATCTGTGGTGCAAGATCTGCCAAAACAGGAACCTGTTTCCATTAGGTTGGGCAACTCTGTGCAACTCCCACTAAAGCAGTGGCTCCCAGAAGTTCAGTCCCCCTCTATAGGTCACCACTTGTTACAGAGTCTGTGGGTTATCTGCAAGGATTGAACACAGGTTTCTTGGATCTAAAAGTCTGAGCCTTTACTATGAGGCACATGAGCTTGGAATTTGGAGCAGAGTCATGACCAGTGTATGCTTTACCCACTGGAAGACAGTGTCAAACCATCTCAGCTTGGGCTATATGAGCAATACTGTGAAGTGGCAGGAGGAGAATTTAGAGTGGTAGTTCAGGGAGATCACAGGGTGATGGCTGACCAGATGTGCCAGAAAGTAGTGTAAATGATGGCAGGAGTGGCTGAGGCAGCAGCCCTGGTCACCACCTTTGTGACCCTGCTTTGGCCAATTATGTTCTGGTATCTGACTCCCACAATTTTTAAGCTAAGATGACAGAGAAGCCTGTGGGGAGACAACTCCGAGCATACCTGCCTCAGATCATCTCTATAGTTATTCTGGGTACAGCACACACACCCCAGTGGTGTTGACTGATGTTCTCTTGATCCAGGGCCATATCTGTATAAATCAGCCATGCTCTATTGATGTCAGTGGAGCTCTGCCAGCTTACAACAGCTGAGGATCTGGCCCCAGGCATCATGGTTGCTATTGTGAGGTCTGCCTGCTGCTGCCTTCAGTTTGAATTGTGAATTGTTGCAGACGCTGCCCCAGTAGGAGCAGATGGAGCTGCACTTGAACATTCCTGGAGTGTGGCCTTAAGCAACTGCTTATCTTTAATATCTACAGATGCTACTGTGGGGAAATGTTCACAGGTCCTCCCCTACCCTGTCTTTTTAAAAGTATGCAAGGATATTCATATCAGTACTGGACCCAAAAGGCCTGGTTAGGAACCAGGGCTTCATTGTGCAAGGCACTTTACAAACACACAAGAAAAAGGCAGTCTCTGCAGAGAGTATAAGGCAAGAGAAAACAGATGGAGACAGACAGATGAGGGAATACAAGGAGACAGTATTGATCAGTGCAGTAGGCTTTGGCCTTTGGAAGAGAACAAGGTCTGTTGCTGTGTGGGAACTTGTCAGTGCATTGGATGCTTTGTTTCTCCTGTGAGTTATTAGAAATCAAATGCCCTTAACTCAAGCATAAGAGTATTAACTAAGCTCCAGCTCAGGTCAGTGACATTCTGACTCCCTAAATCCATCTGCTGCTGTTGCTTTTCTCCTCCTGCCTTGTAATGCCAAATGTTTGTTCCCTTCTACCCCGCAGCAGCTGCATTTCATTGGTGCCCAAAGTGATCCCCTCCCTGCTTCACCACGGTGGGAAAGCCCACTGTGGTAGTAGAAAAAAAATCTCCCTCAGATCTCTTGGAAGGAACAAAGTGTTGCTATTTTATTTATATTTTATAAGCGTTGGAGATCAGATGTCTCTTCCTGCTGCCGGGGGAGGGGCTGTATACAGAAGAAAGTAAGGAATACCTAGCGGCACATTCCCATCTTACTGCTCAGTGATTTACAGCCATCACACCCTAGGCACTGGGAGGTGATGTGGTACCCATTCAAATTGTGGTTAATTTGAGCTGTGCTAGAAAGAACATGAAAAACACACAAAAAATATGACTCTTTGTCCCTGTATAAAAGATGAACAAACTGGAATATCAAAAGGTGGAAGGGGGCAGGTTTGGCAATGCCAATGTATGCTTGGGTTCATCTTCAAACATGATGTGTGGGGTTTTTTGCCCGTAAGTGCTGCCAATAATTAATTAGTCATGTACTATATACATTGTGAAGGGGGAGGTGGGAGAGATTTTGCCCAACTACTGTGATTTCAGACATGCTGTAAAAAAGATGTTGTAGAGAAAACACGGAGTTGGACTAATTCTTGTAAAGGAGTTACGACTCCTTAATCCTCCATTGACTGGCAGAGAATTGGAGTTCAAGGAGTGAAAACTGGGAGGCTGCAGTTTCCATTGGTGACTCTGAGACACCAGCAGTCATAAAGGAAACATGCATTCTTGGTTAAGTTGGGTTGAGATAGAAAATCTAGTCCTACTGTGACCTTTCTTGATGGTAGGCAACCTGCATACATAGCAGGAGAGAATCTGTCCCTCCACTGGAGGAACCACTGGTTGAAATTCTGTGGGCTGCGCTATGCTAGAGCCTGGACTAGAAGACCACAGAAAATATTTCTGTTCTTAAAATGTATTAATTCTTTTGAGCTACATGTAATAACATAGGAAGTAAGAATAGGATTGTGGCCTGAGAGACAGAAAAAATGCTAAACATAAGTAGAGTTGTGCAATTAATTCATTCAGATCTCTGCCTTGTTTTTATCCTGCACAGATTTTGAACCCACCTCCTTCCCCAGCCACCGATCGCTCCTTATATAACACAGAGATGTTCTATTCCTCAAACATTCCTTCGACGACAAGATCTTACAGGTACTGATCAGACTGAAAGCTTGGCATTTTCTTGCATCAGTATCTCTTTGGTTTTACATCTGAAATAAAAAGTTCCCATTTCAGAAATTTAACTTTTAAAGGGAAAGGAAGTTGGGATTTTTTTTTGTTTACACCTTCTTTGATAAATAACACATCAGTGTTGGCGTGTCAAACATAAAGTCTATTTATGTGTGCTCTTTTTCTAATGCATTGGTTTGGTTCCAAAAAATTACATCAGGAGAGTGAGTGTGAATGTAGTATTAGAAGTGGGATCCTGAAGTCTTTTGTTGCCAGATTGAGGGTTAAAATGCAACCCAAATGGTTTGTCAGTTTAAAAGCAGCTCAACATCCTGTGCAAAATGAGACTGGTGATCTCAGTCCAGCTCCTCATCTATGTCATAGCACTGTCACATGGTACAAAGTGGCATCATGTTCAAATCATTGGGATTTATTTTGTCACAGAACTGAATTTTCTCACCTGTGGCTGAGAATACTGAGTGCTGCAGAGTGTACTTACGTTGTAGGGAAAAAATATTTCCTCCCATCACAGGAATTGCTGGGTGAAGCTACATGGCCTGTATTATTTAGGGGGGCAGAGTAGATGGTTCTGGCCTTTTGAATCTACAGATCTACTTTGTGTTGGGCTAGGAGTGAGCCCAGGGATGGCTTGTGAGTGAGCCAAGGGGAGGCTGCTGCTTATGTAGGCCGGGATTTTCAGAGAAACCTATAGGAGGTAGGGTGGTAAATCCCACTGAAATTCAATGCTTCCAGGAACCTAGTTCTGTTGGGCTCCTTTGAAAACACCAAATCTACTCCTTGGCTTGGCCTCCGGATAAACAGAGGTCTTAATGCAGTTGCTTTTTCACCCATGGTTTAAAATTTGTGCTGTAGCATTTTTAATGAGCTTTAAAGCATAGCTAATACCAAGCCATTAATTTTTCAGGCCCTACCTTATACGAGGGATAGCTCCACCCACAACACCATGCAGCACAGATGTGTGCGACAGTGACTACACCACAAGCCGGTGGAAGACCAACAAGTACTACATAGACCTAAACTCAGACTCAGACCCTTATCCCCCTCCCCCAACGCCTCGCAGTCAGTACATGTCGGCAGAAGAAAGTTGCCCACCATCTCCTGCCACGGAGCGAAGCTACTTTCACCTCTACCCCCCTCCACCATCTCCTTGTACAGACTCCTCATGACCTCAACAGAAGGAACTTGTCTTTTTCTGTAAATATTTTTAAATATGAACAAAGATTTAAAAATATATATTTTATGATTTTAAAAAAGAAATAGGGGTGGGAGTTTTAAGAAAAAAAGAAAAGGAAATGTGAATAAAAAGGGGTGGGGTGGGGTGGGCCTGTGAAAATGTGTACAGTGGAAGAATATTTATAAATTTGAGGTTTTTTTAACTTAATTTCCATTGTTTTGTGCCATATTTGCCTTTTTTTTTAATTGAAGTCATGAGATTGACTTTGACTTTCAAGGGTTTGGGGGTGGGGGGCGTGGAATGTTGAGCCTTGTAGGGGGGTTTTAAGTCACCTTTTTAATTCTGTAAAGTATGTGTGTAATTCTTTCATTAATGTGACAAAGAAGCAATCAGTGGGAGCGGCACACTAAAAAGAGAAAGTGATTAGCAAGGCTGACTAAAGATTTATTTGAAAAAAGCGCACAGCATTTTTGCTCCCAAAAATGTCATTAAAAAAATCACCAAAATTGAGGGGTGGTTGGTTTGGGAAAATTAATTTAAAAATGAAAACCCTCTGTCCTGAGTGCTGGCTCTTGCAATCAAACTGGTTGCTTCCCAGAGGAATCTATGCACTAAGGCAGACCTGAGTTCTGAATCTTGCACTCAGCATTTGGCACTCTCCCTGGTTTGACTAGGTGAAACAAGATTTTCCATCCCTAGCAGCCTTCCATCCGTTCCCTAGCTGCCACTTCCTTCAAGGTGGGCATGTAGCCATAGAGCAATAACATGAGAGAAACTATGGGGTTAGGCAGGAAGAAGCTGCAAAGGCCAGTTTTTCTCTTTCCTAAAAAATGGTATCAGTTTAGTTGCTTCGGCCTCTACCAAATCTGGAATTCATAGTCTGTTTCCGGGTCTTTATCCCCCACCCCCCCAACCTTTGTAAGTTCAGCTCTGTGAATTACTTCAGTTCCAGATGTCCAGATCCCCACATGGGTTATTCCATTGATATGTTAGTTTGTATTTATTTAAAATGGAAAGTTTTAAGATGAAATCTATAGAAGATTGTATAGGTAGCGACTTAAAACAAAAAATCCATTCAAGCACATGTGATTTTAGTCATGGTCTTAGGAAAATTTGCCAGAAAATGAGTTTAACTTCACTAAGAGGCAGCAAGAATTGAGAGACTTTCTTTAATGTATGCTTTCTCTTTCTGAAACATATATAAACTGCTGTAATGCCAGGACAATGCCACCAAGAGGCCTGTTTCAACATTTAGCCCTCAGCCCTTAGCTGGGCATCTCTGAACTTCTCTCACTAGACCTGGAGACATTAACTTTTTTTTTTCCTTGCTGTAATAAAAAGGCATCATATGGCACTTTCAGAAACTCAGTTCTTACATTGATAGCCAAGATGTGGACACGTGATCAAGGCACACCAAGGGAAGAGCTGGGGAGTCTATTTCTGCAGCTGTTTTTACAGCTGCTGATCCACAAATGAATTGGGCCTTTGACAGCCTTGACGCTGTTGACAGCAGTGAAAACTTTTACTTCTTTAACTCAAATTCAATTTTTTTAGCAAGTCTTTCTTTTTTTTTAAAGTGAGTGACGATGCAAGTGGGATAGAATCCTATACATTGTAGTCAAGTACAGTACAGTCAAGTCTGTCACCCACTCCTGATGGATTTTTATTCACAACCATGTGATCCTGCTCTGTTCTCATATGTTGCAGCAAGCTCTTCCTGCTCTTGCTTCTACAGGAATAGATTTTTGTTTGCCACTGTGGGTGTGTTACTAAAACTTGCAAGAGGAACTTGGCTTTATTCACCTACACTATAAAATTCCCAGACGTTCATATTTGGATTTGGTCCAGAAAAGAGGCTCATTTCTTGCAAGGAGAAAGAGAGAACAGTGTATCAGGATCTACCATCATTTTTCAGGCCTGGCCTTTACTAGGAAAATTGGAAAATGTTTCCCCCCCCCCCCCCCCCCCCCCACATGAACCTTAGCAGTTCTGCAGTGTGTCAGGAGAAAGGAGGACATAGCGTCTGTTAACCTCTGAGCGACTCATGGCAGATCTCTGAATAACAGCGTGAACCCTTTGGCTAAATGAAGAGCATGTTTCATATGAACACGTTTCAGTTATTGAGATTGTGAATGCAAGCTAATGGCTGCTTATACATATTGTTTCCTTCTTAGAAATAAGGGCTTGTTGTGTGTTACAGCAGTTGGAGATGAGATGCTAGTTTCTCATGTTGTTGTCTTTAATTTTGTGCATGATCATCATTCTTCTTTTGTAATGAATCCATTATTTTAGCTATGTCACGTAGTTCTTGCTTAGGAAACTGCAATGTTACATTTCCTGTGTTCTTGTGATGACACTGGATGCAATACTACATGGATGTTTTATAAACCACTGATCATTTGAAGAGAAAAACCACACTTTTTGCTTTATCCTAACCACTCTGTCTGAAGATTTGTATCCTATTAGGAGGTTTGGGATTGAATTTGAAGGAATTGTAGCAATTGCTGAGATTTACTGAGTTCTTTGGGGTCAAATTCAGATCTGGTGTATGATTTGCATTGGCCCTGAGTGTTTAAAACCTGGGAAACACGTCTGGCTGTGTGGGAATAAACTAAGGCCATGTGATGGTCAACAGCCTAGTTTCTAATTTCTGAGCTCCTTGACTAGCTTGCTGAGAAATTACCTCATCTGAGATGCTTGAGGATTAATGGTCAGTATCTGAGACTATTTTAAAAATTCCACCCTGCTTTATTGTCATTGGTTTAAATACTGTACCCTAAAAAAGTAAGCATTTTCCCTAAGTAATAGAATATAGACATTGTTTCTGATTACTGAAGACCACATACATCTAGCATAGGGTTCCCACAGCAGCAGTGTCAGAGATGAAGACCTATTTGGGAAAGAGGAGATTCTTCTTGGAAGTATGTCATAGTTTGTTCCTAGTGCAATAGGTTTCCTACCTTGTGAACTCTCAGTTGCTGTGGCAAAACAAAACAGGTTTGATTTTCCCCTAAATCAGTGAGGAAGAGAGCTAGAAAGGAATTGTTAGGTAGCAAATTATGACAATTCAGCATTGTCTGAGAGGAAAACAAAATGTGCAAAAGTACTTTTTGATAGCTTGTATATGTATAATTTTACCAACCCAAGCTTACTTTGGGGAAGATGACAAGTGTTTTGAATTCTCTCGCCAAAAACCTGCAGGGAGATGCATGCATTTAGATTGCCTCCTTTTGAGCATCTGAGGGCTTAAATCAGTTTAGCCTTTAAATTTTATATTTTTATTGAGATTGATTCACTATTGCAGCATATTATCACTTCAGGTAATTTACATTAAGACAGCCCCATCTCTGGAGAAGAACTATTAATCCTGTGCCATGTGGGACAGATGTGCTGAGAGTGGGGAGAGAATGAAAAAGAGTGGGGATTTGTCTGTCCTCTACCGGTGACAAAAATGAGGTTAGGTTTTCTCTTTATGGGAATTGGCCCAGTTACCGCTATTGATGTAGATGAAGTAAGGTGAAGCTATCACGTAGACAGTCAGAGCCCCTGTAAGCCACAACTTGCACCAGTGGAGTTTGGTCTGGTTTCAGGGCAAATCATGACTTTCAGTAGCTTCATTTCCAATTTGAGTAAACTCCTGACCAGTAAAAATCCTTGGTGTATATAAGCAGACAAGGTTCTTTGGGTGAATCTGATATTTTATATAAAGCTTTGGTGTATATAAAGCCTTTAATGTACTGATGGTGGTTTATTTGGAAATTTGGGCTAAGTACTGCCTGGAGTGCTATCGTACTCCCAAGAGACGTCCAAAGAGCCAAGATAAATACATATATCTATGCTACCTAACTGGGATGCTTTCCTCCTGGTAGTGCCACAGTTTGTGACATCCTTGGTAGAAAGATCAGCTACTTGCACACCAGAGGTTGGTCTCGTACTGTTACCTGGAAGGTGAAAATAAAGGAGTTGGTTGAAATGAGCAAAAATAAATGTGTTCTTTTAAATATTTTCTTTAAAAAAAAAATCTGAATTACATTTTCTTTTCATCAAAATGTATTTTGACTACATGATATAGAAGCCACTTCAGTTTAGTTTTGTATTTCTTTCAGAGTTTCAACAGGAAAATAAATGCTGCTTTTTTCCTTTGTGGTAATTCTCTCTCTCTCTCCCTTTTTGAAATGCCCAGTTTTGAGGCTATTATGCAATACAGCCCAAATGTATAGAAGCTAGTGGTCCTCTATCTGTTTAATACTCTCCCACTTTCTTCCAGACTTAAGACTTACTTTATGCCAGCTGATACCTCCTGCCTGTTGGGGCTTGCTGCATCCAATCTCTGTGGAGCATTAGTGTGCAATACTTAACAGGAATCCAGAATCAGTGGCACACAGGAGCCCTACTTAGAGGCTTATGATTAATGGGTGGATCCATATCCAGTTGATGACAATGGAAAGATTTCCATTTACATCAATGACTATTGAATCAAGGCTTAAGTTAGGGAGAGAAGTCATAATAAACCAGCTACAAGAGCCTACTGTAATCAGTGCTTGTGCGCTTTCCAGTGATTAATAACCACAGATATAATTTGCACTTCTTGTTTCCTCTGAGCATTTTTAAAGGTGCATCTCCTCTGATCCCAGTTACTTTGATGGACCATGAGGCTAAACCACTCCAAGTGAGTAACTTGTGCTTCATAATTGAGCTACAACTGATATCCATTAATGTCAGGAAATGAAAACAAGGCAGGCATGTTCCCAATAATTAAAAACACACAGAAGTGCTTGGCACGGAGCCCTGAATTAGAAATACCATTTTTGATGTTAGGCAGCACTCAGGGACATGCTATAACTTCCATATTTGGACAGAGCCTCATATACATGCTGCCACAGTCAAAGGGGATTTTGGTTTAGAGATCACAGTTATTCCACAGTTTATGGGTTTAAGAGATTTAGAGCAAGTTCCTCAATAAAAAATTGACTACAATGTAAAAGACTGAAAGAAAATTGAGGACAGAAAAGGCAAGTTAACTGGCTACAGAATAACCAATAGACTTTGCTACAGAAACAGTCAGTCGCTGATGGTTCTAATGCAGCTGTGCGTTTTCCAATACTGTGCTACGTATTTACATTCTGCATTGCCAGGGACTTAAAAAGCCTTTTTCTTAAGCTGTTTTTCTGAGTTTAATAGGAAAGTATCAGTTTCACAAATGTAAGAGGTGACTGAAATGAGTATTATTATGCACAAATATTTTGTAGATCCTGTATTTTTTCATCCCTGTTCTGCTTTCTGTAAACACTTTAGACAGTATTCTTGTTTCTTTTGAGGATGGCCAAATGCTCTGTGGCATTATGGCTCCTTCTGAAATAGCTTGTTTCCCCACTCTGTGTTGAACCTGATGGTAAAGTGGGTGGAAGTTAGTCTGACCTCTGTCCCATAAGCAAATTCCAGCTCCTCCAGGTTTTGAGATCCAAAATCCAGTCCCATGCCAATATTCTTCTAACTTTTATCTGGTCCATGGACATCAATGAGTTGCAACGACATAGGGTTTTATCCCGATAATTTTAATAAGAGCTGATTTCACTGAGTGTTGGATCAGACTCTTACTGCACTAACATTACTGATCAGTCCTATACAGAGTTTTTTATATTGACAAATGAATACAGAGATATGTCTGTGTTGTGTTTTCAGAGGGAGAAAACAGATTTGATAGCTACAATAGGTGACAAACTTATATGCCAGCATTTATGTTTTTGGAAATTACATACTCAATTAAAATACTTTTCTCCACAAAAGAACAAATTGTTCTTTCAGGACAGCGAATCACCCTTGTTTCTTAGTAATATCTCTCTGTGCTGAAGAGAGGGGTACTCTAGCTCAAAAAATTGTGGAAAAACGCTCTGTAAATAGGTGTTGAGATATTTGGTTGCAACTAAAAACAAAACCAGTTGCTATTAAATGGAACCTTATCAGTCTGACACAGATAAAATTAAATTGTCTAAAGTATGAGTAATGTTTTGCTGTTGTATGTGAAATTTGGAGGGCATTGTAAAACAGAAATCTAACCTGGACTGCTTTCTTACTTATCTAAATGTACTGCAATTGCTGCTAATGTAAATGTTCGTGAATATACAAAGATTAACAAGATTTTTTTTATGATTAAAAAGAATCCCACACAATCTTACTTTTATATTTATATTAAAATGTGTATTCTGCAAACAGCCTAAATATTGTAGCTTTATACTTGTATCATTTTGTACAATTAATTCTTTCAGAAGAAAACCAAACCAATATTTAAGTGCCTTGGGTATTTTGAACATCTCAGCATATTGACTGGGGAAAAACAAAGCCTTAAATCACAAGTGCCCCCTATATCACTTGTTGACTGTACTTTGTTGGATAGGGTTTTTTTAAACTTTGCAGTTTACCGCATTTTATTGTGCTGGGCCCCATTCATTCCAAACAAAGATACACAAGGATCATGGAATGAGATTTAATGTATTTTGTATTCCTAAATGTGGAAGCTAATAATAAGTGCTATTTTGGGAGTAAATGCTACTTAAGTAATTGGAAATATTCTGTTACTTTTTTATCAATTACATTGCTCCAGGTGTATTTTGGTTGTATACTTATTTCTTCTCTGGATTTTGTTTTTTACCTTTTTCATGAACGATTTTGCTCACCATTAAAAATACATAATGTTAATTTAAGCAGATACCAATATCTTATTTTGGGATTAAATTAACATTATTTTCAGGTTGTCACTAATTTTGTATTAATACCATGCAGATTAAGTTTTGATTCAGAAACACGAGTTATTCAAAATTATTTTTCAGACAATGGTTTTGTAGCGTAAACATGATTTTTTTTTTTAAACCTGCTGAAATTAGCCTTTAAAAACACTTTATGGAAGGCTAGCAATGGCAGTAAGCAAACAATTTGAATATTATCTATTTTCAGGCCCAGAAATTACAAATTGCAATGGTTTTACTTTCATGTCATCAATACCCAAGTTTTGTTTGAAGTAACTGGCTTTATGTATAAATATCTGTAAAGTTAACAAATTCTGCATTTGTACTATAGATTTTGTGGATTTTGTTTTATAATAAATATTTTTAAAAGATTTGTTTAGCAACTCCATGTGTGTGTGATGCTACTTCATGGTCTGTCTGCAGACCAGTTTGAGGCCTGATGGGACAACTGACCAGTGTTGGATGGCTTTGGTGAAGGGTGACACAGTTGAGAAAAGGATAGATAGAAGTTGTCTAGCTTTAGTGAAATTAAGGATTCATACTACCGCTAGGAATCCTGTCTAAACTGGAATCAGAACTATGATGTAGCTCTTGAATATGCACTAATACACATCATCAAAAGTATAGCTTCCCTGTCAAGGGTGACCAGGAATATTTTTTATTATAAAAGTGTGCTGCATGCTACTTAAAAGAAATATCAGGCTGCATAACTCAAACTTTACTGAGGGCCCTTTGCAGGGTATGTTTGCCAATAGAGGGCTGTCCCTAGTGCCCCCTGCTGTGGTGGGGTATAAGCCCTCAGTACTTCTGCAAACAGGAAATGATGAATAGCGAGGACTGTGGGGACTCATTGTTTTGGTTTTCAAATCATTTGGCATTGATTAAAGGATGATGGCAGGTCACTGGAATGATACTGGTGGGGGCCACATTTTGTACATCTCTGGTCAATACGCCATGATTTGACTAGCTAAGGTCTGTACTGGGTAATTGTCCATATTCAGCACATGCTTACAGTGGTTGTGCATGTACCTCAAGCACTCAATTGGAAACTTATTGCCTCAGTAGTATCTATAAATGGGAACATTAGCCAGACCCCCCCTGTTTGCCCATGGCATGGGACTAGTATGGTGCACAATTCCTGCTCCTCTTTTTCTCGTAAACGCTTTGGCTAGAGAGAGGGCAACTCTTGTTAACTTGTGTTTGTACCTAGTACCCCTACTCAAAGCTTTTTCTTCAAAGTGCTGCTTCTTACAAGTATTCTCTCTCCCTTTTGAGTTGTTGCACTGGGCCATGGGTTGCCAGGTCTGGGGCTGCTTGGGGATCAAAATGCCCATCGTGATCAGGAGGCACGAGCAGAATCCAGGGACAAGCTGAGTCAGGAAGCCAGGCGATCAGTCCGAGAATGGAGCCTAGGAACAAGCTGTGTCAGGAAGCTGGGAGATAAGGCAGAGAGCAGTCAAAGAGCAAGCCAGAGGGAACAGCAAAGCAGTCTTGGATCAGGTTAAGCTCTGTTGCCCAGACACTTCCTGTTCCTATGCAGGGGTTTATATGGGGAAAATGGAAAGTCAGCTAAACCTGACTGACCACTCCAGTGACAAGTGGTTGGACAGTTAGGCTCTGCTAGAGGCTTCAAGCCAGGCTTGCCTTGTCTGGGTCATCAGGTGTTGGGTAGAAGGCTTGGATGAGTGGCCATGGTCAAGGCTACAGCTGACATGGGCTTGCCCCCAGGCTTTAATTTTGACTGCCTCATAGTATAACTTTAATTTGGGGGTCATCATGCTCATTGGCTATCCTCTTGTAGCTTCTTCATTTCTTAGAGGAAATTAAAGGGAAAAGAAAAAAAAACCCTATTATAGAAGTGTCCTTATTATGGCTTCTACCCTTTCTCTTGGGCTTAAGGCATGCCCATCTTGCCATGAATGCCACACTTGCATCAGATCAGCACCATAAGTTTTTTACCCAAGTTGGTTACTGAATTTCAACAAATCAGTTTGCTGGTCTTCTTTCTCACACCGTGTCCTTTCTGAAGTGAGATGTTCCTACACTCACTAAGTTACACAGAACTAAGCCTTTCCTAAAGCCTCCAGTGCCATTTGTTTCCTTAGCTAAGAGCAAAAGGCACAGCAATATTAGCACAGCAACTGTCCAACTGGATATCAGGCCATGTTAAATGGTGTTACGAGAACACCCAGGTGGCACTGCCATCTCTGGTCATAGCTCGTCCCACCAGAATCCCAGCCATTTCAGCCCAGAGCAGCCACCTGGATCTGCAAACATATTTTTACCAAGCCACATACACTTGTAGGAGCCGCTCTGGCAGATGCTTTTTGGTACGGCAGTCCTTCAGACCCTGCCTTACCTACAACACTCTGGGCCCTACTTCCAGGTATGTGGGCGTTGCTTTGTATTTACCCACAGTGAGGCTGTGCTCATGGGCAAGCAGTGGAAGGAAAAAAGTTATATGCCAGTAACTGGAGTTCAAGATGTGTTGCCCATATGCACATTCGCATTCTGTCCTTTGTTTCTTCCTCTGAGTCACATAGTATGTGGCTCTGTGGTTGAAAGGAAATTTGGGGGCAGGAAGTACACACACCACCTTTTATCCCCTCAGCATGGGGGGCACAAGGGTTACAGGCCACCCTATGTGTACTGCTATGGCAAAATTCTCCAAGAGGTTGAAAAGCATGCACACCCACCATAAGGGTGCACATATGGACAACACATCTTGGAAGATCTCTGGTAGCTAGTAAGTCACTTCTCTGTCCTTGCATAGAAAGATGGGGAACCCAAGCAAAATGCCCTAATGGAAGGAACATCTGCATTTAAATCTGGCTGTTGCTACCAGTTTGGGGGTAGGATTAATGGTGACCAGCAAAAGAGATTAAAGAAAAATGAATAATGTCATTTATCTTTTAATTGTTCCTTTCGGATGTGTAAGGAAAACCTTTAAAGGAAGCTTAACTTTTTAAAGTGAATGTATCAGAGGTATGAGGACTTTTTGAGGGCAGTCTTTCCTGAAATATCCATGGGAGGTGTCAAAGATCTGTGAAAGATGATGCTTTAATTCAGGAATTGGCAACGTTTTGCACTGGTGGGGGGTGCTGCTTTAATGGAGCTTAGCTTGAGCACAGCCAGCCAGTGGCACAGTGACAGTCAGGCCCCTTGGGCACAGGTGTAGCAGCAACTTCCAGTTGCTGTGCTATTACAATCACATAGCTGCCAGCAGCAGCCACCTTTTTGCCACCCACCCCACTCTTGGTTTGCCCCCCAGTTGCAGCCTAGTTATACCACTGCAGGCTGCTTCCAACCTAGTCCATGGCGGAGCTACGACAAACATTGCTCGGTCCTGCAGCATCACTGTTGCCATTGCTTTTCCCAGCTGTCTGGGCAAAGCCCCCTGCCACCGAAATGCTGCAGAAGTCCCTCAGCTCAGCAACCTACATATAGCTCATGGGCTGGATCCAGATCTGGCTGTCAGACTCCTGCCTAAATTGAAAGGACTGAGTACTACTAAATCTTTATCTCTGACATCCTTCCTCCCATCTGTGTTGGCTGGGCATTGGGGTTTAAACCTAGAGCAAACAAGCAATAGTCAATAATCCCAGTAGCAACAATTAGTGGAATTTTTATGTGGATTCTTCCAAAGTGGTTAAGGTCTTAAAAAAAAACCCTAATAAAACCACTGTTGCTTACTTTACAAAACCCTTCCAGTTCCTCTTACAAGTAAAAAAGGACACGGGAAAGTTATTTTCTTAGCTGCACCATTTTAAAGTTGTTATGGTCCGAACAAAGTTGAACAAAGGTGTACATGCAAGCTGGAGAACAGTGATGTTGTGGCTGTCACCAACCTCAAGTGTAATGGCAGCTCTGACAAGGTTGCTGTATAAATATTTAAGGCTTCAGCAATACCTTCTGAGTGCCTCACTATTTTTAATGATTTTATTCTCACTGCACCCTGTAAGATGGAAGCTGAGACACAACCAAACTTGATGTAGTTGTAGTGACTTCCCAAATGGTACTAGAGAAACTGTGGGTCAGTTTAAGTGTAGTAATATATCATCTTAAGCATGTAATTTTATGCAAATGATTCTAGGAGCGCTTTTCTACATTTTATTTTTGATATCAGGAGGAACTTCCTTACTGTTAGAATAGTGAGGCAGCAGAATAGACTGCCTAGAAAAGTTGTGGACTCCCCTTCACTGGAGGTTTTCAAGAAGAGGTTGGATAAGGGTTCGTCACGGGTGATTTAGGAGAGTTATCCTGCATTCATACCAGGAGTTAGTCCAAATGACTCTTGAGGTCCCTTCCCACACTGTGATTCTAATAAGGGCAGTACAGAAACATTTCTCCTCCAGAACTTCTGGTTTGTATAGAGAGAGACCTTCCTCCCTCCTTCCCTATCCTGCTTTGGAAAGGGAAGTTTGGCTTTTATTCATCCAGACTTCTCCAAAACTCTTCGTAATTGTTACTTGGGAGGTTGAACTAATCGGAGGCTTGCTTAGAAGATGGTGTGTTTGTGTCTTATATGCGGGGATCTGAATTCATGTATAATTCATCATACAAGTGTCAAGATTTTTACGATCTTCACCTATGTAATGCATATTTACCAGGCTCAAAAAAACCCCCAAACCATCAAGGGTGACAAGAATTTTTTTTCTGCTGACTTAAAGCACCATGCTATACCTTACCTAACTGGCCATAGGGTGTGGAAGGAGCTTCTAAAAGGGGCATTAATTGTAACTGAGATGGAACCATTTAGACCCTAATATGAGCCTCTCCACTGAAAAGCAGTGGAAAATGAAAACTGGCATTTTGCCCATAGGAAACATGGGAGTCCTTTAGTGCATCTACTCAAGGCATGCCTGGCAGCGGAAGAGTGTGTCAAAACCAGATGAAATAATGGAGCTGTAAGGGGAAACATATAGTGGTTGCAGAAGCCATAGTCACTCTAATCCCATTAAAATGGTCCCTTTCCCTTTACACTGTTAACAGGGACTGAAATGCACCAAATGAGAACACAGTTAACATTAGGTTCTTGGGTTTTAGACTGTATGGGTGCATCTACATGAGATGCATTAATGCACATTAGCCTAATTTAATGTGCATTACAGGCATGTGTCTACATGTGCACACACTTAATGTGCATTAAAAATGGCAAAATTAGACTAATCAGGCATTTTTACAAATGCTGGGATGCAGCACCAAGCACTTTTAATTAGTGAACCAGGCTAATTAAAAGTGCCTGTATATCATGGGCATCAGTATCACTAAGCATCCCTGCGCTGAAAAAATGGTGGCAGGGCACTTTGAACTAAAGCTCATCAAACATGTTTTATTTCAAAGTGCCCTGCTACCATTTTTTCAGCGCAGGGATGCTTAGTGATACTGATGCACATGATGTGGAAGTCTCCCACAGCGCATCAATTTTTGTGCTGAAGCAGACTCGATTAATTGAGTCTGCGTCAATGCAATCCAGTGCATCAGAGCAGCTTCCATGCACGTGTGTAGGAGGCGATTGCACCTAAATTTGATATCTGCAAAGGCAGGTATCAAATTTAGGCGCATTTCATTAAAGCACATTAACACACATGTAGATACGACCTGGCACTAACTTTAGTGCTGGGTCTGTCCAGCCACTAGCGGCACATGGCAGGGCTTCAGGGACTTGGCGCTAACTTCAGTGCCAAGTCCCTACATGAATAGCGGACTCTCTTCCTACTTACACCACTGTGAGGGTGTAAGTAGGGACTCTCTTCCTACTTACACCCTCACGTTGGTGTAAGTAGGAAGAGAGAAGTTCTTGATCACTACAACTAGCATCTAGTAGCAGAAAGACCATCTCAGCCCCTCAGGTAATACCTCAGGTCCAGGTATCACCCAATTGGACTTTATGTAGTTAGATATTTCTGACTGGACTGAAAAGATTTTTTGAGCCATTGGGTGCATGTATTCATGCATATTAATGCACAGCAATACATTCTGAAGCTTATTACTCCAGAGTTTATTGCTCCCAGGTGAACATCTGAACATTTGCCTGGGATCGCAACACGTCAAGCC
Source organism: Alligator mississippiensis (assembly GCF_030867095.1). NCBI lineage: Eukaryota > Metazoa > Chordata > Crocodylia > Alligatoridae > Alligator > Alligator mississippiensis. The sequence continues at coordinate 181,382,320 of NC_081825.1, read as the reverse complement.
AGGGCAGAGCAGCCCTGGATTACAGGGTGTCCCTGGGGTCAGCCTACAAGCCTGGGGCTGCTCCCCCTGGCTCAACATGCTGTGGAGGAGCTGGTTGGGGCACAAGGGTGCCTCAGTGTGGGGCTAGCTAGCAGGCAACCCTTGCACTGAAGCACCTTTGTGCCCCAACCGGCTGGACCAGCATGTACATGTGCACTGCTGCAGAGTTTTTTACTCCATAGCAGGGTAGAACTTGTATTTATAAGTACTATCCTGCTGTGGAGTAACTTAATTTACTCTAGCCTAATAAGGGTGCACATGTCGACACCGAGACACTTACTGCACAGCAATTAGTCTACTGCTCAGTAAATGTCTTGTGTAGATATGCCCATTGAGAGGAAACTTTTGGGATAAAAATATTAATGAGTTCTGTGAAACACTGTAATGTGTTACATTGAAAGACTTTTACATGAAAATGAAAGTTGTATCAGTTAATTGCATTAATCCCTTTAGACATCCTGGTACATGTAGGGCTTGAAGTAATTATTGCAACCTCTTTATGTCTTAGAATACAGCAGGCTATGATGGTGGAGGCATTCACCGGTCTGCTTCACTAGCTGTCTACAGGACTGAAGGAGGTAGTTGAAGGTTTGATTTCCCTACTAGGCTGACATTAGAGTAAAGAGTTTCCTCCCCCCTGCCTTTCTGATGAAGAACAGCGGTGGTGTTTGTTTGCTGTTGGTTCTAATCTCATTTCTTGCCTGCCTTGTTGCTGCTCCTGCTGTTTGTAATCACATCAATGGGATCAGCTGAAGGAAGCCAAAAGACCTGCTCACTGACTGCCTACTTTATATAACCAAAAAGAAAAAAAAAGGCAGGGGGGTGGGGGTGGGATTTAATTCCTTCTGTTGCTGCAGCAAGGCAACTCAGTCAGACCACAAAGCACAGCTGACCTGAGGAATGTCTCCAAGGGCAGAGTGGTGGTCAGCTCAGCCCTGAATAATCCTCCTTTAGCTCAGCTGACCAGGGCACTAGGTGGGGAGAAAAGAGTTCTCGTTGCTGTGGCAGGCGCTGTCATTGTACTTCTGTGTGACCCTGTTTGGCCACTTACTTCACTTGTGAACCTCCATCTCCCTTCCCACCATTTGTCTTGTCAGCTGAGCTGGTTGTCACTGGGTGTGTCTATATGAGATGCTTTCTTGCACAGTAGAGCAAATTACTGCACAATAAGCAGCACCGTCTACACGTGCAGACCTTTACTGCTCAGTAATTTGCTCTGCTCGGCAGTTAATTTGCTACCTGCCCTGCCATTACCCAGGGTGCAGAACTGGCCAGTCATGTCTCTGTGAGGAGGAGCGGGGTAGCCTAGAACAGCAAAGACAGGCTAGAGCAGTTTACCTTCCTGTTCCCCAATACAATCCCTTCACACTGCAACAATTATAAGTGCATATGTCAGGCTAACTTGCTGCTATCCTGTGCTTACAAGGAGAGTCCAAGGTCAAAAACTGCAGTGTCTTGCAGTAACTTAAAGTAGCTTAGCTCTGAGCAAAGCCACAGGCTGGAGGAGGTTTCTTCATATCAGTGGCCCTTCTGATTCTTGGAGGAGTAATTCAATTTCCAATACAAGATGTAGTCCTGGAGCTTCCCCTTTTGGTGGCCAATCACTCAGGAACACTTTACTTTTAGCTCATCTCCACTTTACCCCAGGTGCCTTCAAACAGATCTACTGTACACTGAAACTTTTGCCAGTATGACAAATTTTGAGTAGGGCCCCTATATCTCAGACTAACATAGGTTGCATGACCAACTGCATGTCTTAGGTTGTGCTGTTAACATACACCAGCTGCGTACCCATGTTGCTACCATACATGGAGCTCTATTTTATCTTACAACACTACAAAACTATGTGAATAACCATGATTTTTAACATTTTCTAATAATGTTTTAAATGTATTATGGTGATACTGTGCAGGCAAAAGCTATAGCATTCACATAAACAGAAGTGTTTCTTACTGCAATAACTTATAAGTTATTTTGCTCAGCAAACCAGGATAAGCTGTACCAGCAAAAGCACTTGTATTTACTACTGTAAGCTTCATGTATGCTAAGTTAGAGTTAGCTGTAGTTTGATGCAGCTTTTACTTAGAATTCATCATCATTAACTCACAAAACAAGCACGCCTTCCTGGATTATGATTCTGGAAACCCTTGCTTAGCTGTTGCCTAACCCTGGAGGTGCTCAGACCTTGCTCTTGGAGTACACACCTCCCCTTTTGATTTTCAAGTTTCCCCAGTGCTTACAGCTGCACCCTCTGTACATCCTCAGCAATGCCTCAATCTTGGTAGAGTTGAGCATCTTATCATACCCCTAACCCCACACGGGCTTTCTGGGAAGCCTGTGTGCAGCATCTGGAAGCCCAAAAGCAAGGACCAGGAAGGCACCTGGCTTTGGAAAGGAGTCAAACATACAAATACATTAAGGGATTACTGGAGGAGCAGGAGGTCCCTCGGTCTTTCCTCTTCTGAGGCTTCTCCTCACGAGAGGCTCGAAGTATAACGTTGCTGGGAACGAATGCCCCACAACAGAGAATCCTTGGGCATGCGGCGTTCTTCTAACTGTAGGCTCTGTTGGCTTTGGCTGGATTTCCTTGCAGGCTGCCTGCTTCTCTGGGCTGTTTGATTGCATCTGGAAATCATTTCCCTCATGTGGACTGTTTGTTTTGCTTGCCTCTAGCAGGAAACATGCCAGCATCTGACCTGCCCATTGCCTGCGGACAGCTTGGCCCCTTGGCCTGGAACTGCCCGCGTTCTGCTGTCCTGTTCCAAGCAAAGGCAGTCGCGTTCAGCTTGCCCTTTTGTTTGCAGCTGCAGTGGCTCCCTCAGTCGACATGTGGTCTTTAACCCATTTCAGCTGTGACTAGGCCTCTTTTGGTGCCACTGGCAGGTAAATACATGCTTAACTCTACCTGAGAGGGGTCTGGCAAACCAAGTGCAAATCCTGTGTTGGAGGAACAAGGTAAAGATGTTGCATTCAGACCCCTTCAGGTTCAGCAATGCCCCTTTGGGGGGTTTTGATTCAGGACCACCTCTGAACACAAGTGAAAACAGACAGTTGTGCTCATCTTGTCCTTTGTGCCAGGAGGCAACAGTAGAGAAGTAGGGGTGGTACAGGTCGAGTTGTAAGCAGACTGGCAGGTTAACGCAGAGAGTAAGACCTAGAATGGCAGGGGTGCCACAGGACTGAGTGTGAGTTGCCTTAGCCAAGCTATGGTCAGATGCCTGCGCTGAGTCTCTTTGGGTCAGGCCTGCTTTACTCATCTCTGTATTTCACTCAGTATCAAATTCTCCTGACCGAAAGAGAGAGGGAGACTGGGAGAGTCTGGAAACAGCATTGCTCTAATCATTGTCTCTCCTGAAAACTGGCAAGCTGCCTTCTCCTCAAGAGAGCTGGGCTTGAAGTTTACATTAGGTACATTTTGCTGCACAGGATTCATGTGTTTTTCTAATTAGCGAAATTATTCTAGACATCATCTTTCTTTACAAAGCACAGCAGAGGCTGGAAGTGACTGTGAATTCCCCCATATCCTGATTATGGGAGGGTGCTCTAATGACTCATGAATTAGCTTGGAATATATAAATAATCAGAGCCAAGACCTTTCTCCCGGCCTCTGTATTTAGACAGGTGCTTATCCTACACGCCCATTTTCATTCATAATTTTCACTGGCTCCGGGCACCAATCTCCTTCCTTAGAGGGTCTAGTAGGGACAAGCCACAGATCAGTAGGGAAAGACATTAGAAGATTTGGATTTTTGTGGGCGGTATCTTTCATTGGACCAACTGCATACTTGGGATAGACTTAGAAAAGCCTTCAAATGCAGTGTAGAGCAGCGCAGTCTTCTTCAGGTCTTCCAAATGTTTGGCAGCTTAGAAATCAAACGCACCCAAAACAGACGTGTCTTTTCTTTTTTTCCTGCTTCATCCGCCTCTCCTTCTCATTTCCTGTCCAAATTGACCTTTCTCTTTATCTTTGAGCCTCATCTGGTCTCATGCCCTAAGTGTCTCCTCTCTACCAGCTTCCTCCCTAAGGGCCTCTGCATCCAGCGAAGTGTAGCATCCTCAAAACAGGTAGGCTGCCTGAAGATCAGCTGTCAGTCTATTCTTGTCTTTCCAGCTTCTTGGAGACCTTAGGTTTTATGTGTTCCTAATATGGCTTGCCCATTTGATCATCTAACTTTGACTAGGCAGATTTTTACTGCAGGAACAAGCTAATCTGCTCTTAAATATACCCCAACAGGGAAAGGATGGCAGTAAACATGAGAGGAGAAATAAGTCCCATCAGAGCTAGGTATAAGCGTATGCCACTGGTGCCCCCACTCAGGGGCTCTCACTTCAGACAGCACTTACCACTGTCAGGGCCATCCTTTTTGGCAGGTGTGCCACAAAGTAGGCCACACACCCTGCCTGAGTGCTACTCTGATTTCCTTCCCATGTCTGATATGCTGCTCTGCTTTCTGCTCCCTGCCTTAGGTGCTGCTGTTCTTCGCTCCCTCCTGGATCTGCCACGTGCCACACACAAAAGCTACCCATATCGCATTTGTTTTACATATGCCATAGGTTGGCCACCGTGTATTAGCATATCAAAAGTGTATTTTTTGTTCCAGATTTTAAAATGCTGCTAGAATATGCTGTACTTTCTTATAATGTCTCTGAATTTTGTCTCCTAAGTGAAATGCTAAATTTAGAGTGATCCATACGTTGCAACACAAATTCTATAAAGTTGGCTTTGTAAGGAAGCTGATCCAACTAATTCTTTTTTTGTTTGTGCCACCCCATTCAGGCCTCAAAATGGGCAACTGGAAGCAGAAATGAATCCACATTGTTTAACTGCCAAAGAGCAAGAAAAAATAATTTGGCTTTATGTAAGTTGAATGACTTTCTAAGATTCTAGATTTAATGCTCCATTTCATGTATAACCTAGCTCTGGGTTACATGTTTGTTATCAGTAGTATTTAAAGTAATACTCTTGTTTCCACAAAGACTACGGTGATCAATTTTACAGTATTTATCAATGGAAAATAATGTATTTTGCAATAGCTTTCATAATTTCCCCCATGATTGCCCCTGCTTGTAATTTTTCTCCTGCATATACTCAATGCTGATTTTTGCCTAGGGTGAGCTCTCTGTTTACTGAAGTCAGCTCTGGGTGCTACTGTGTAATTAGTTTGCCAACTCATCTTGATCCTGCTTCCCTGCTCTTGTGAAAGGACAGAAAATTGCATTTCTGATCCAATCACACCTCTTGCTGATACAGGCAGAGTTCAAAAGTACTAACATAGACAAAGGCAGACAAGGTTCCTTGGGTGAATCTGATATCTTTTATTAGACCAACCCAAATAGTTGGAAAATAATTATTAAGCAAGCTTTCGGGTTCAAAAACCCTTCGTCAGGCTAAGGAAGTTTCAGCAGTTAACTTCCTTAGCCTGACGAAGGGTCTTTGAACCCGAAAGCTTGTTTAATAATTATTTTCCAACTATTTGGGTTGGTCTAATAAAAGATATCAGATTCACCCAAGGAACCTTGTCTGCCTATGTCCTTAGACCAACACGGCTACAACCTACATCCCTGTAACATAGACAAAAGATTTTCTAACAGATCTAAAATACCTAAAGGAAAGGCTCATCTACACTACAAAGGCAACAAGGAGCCTCGATATCACCTCTTAAAATCTGCACTGGATCTATCAACTACGATGCAAGAATCACTGGGCAATGTTTTGTGCAATGATCCCTTCTGGCCTTAGAATCAATGATCTACATGGAATAAAAGGCTAAAAGCCTTAAAGAAAGAAATGTCTCCTTGTGAAGCCTGGAAGTGCTATTAAGCAGCGTGCCCCACTCATTTCCACTCCACATGCACCAAATCATAAAACTGAGATCTCATAACTGCCTCACAGCAGCTCCAGTGCCACTGTTTCAGGTGTGATGATTGGCATATGCTCAGGACTGCTTTAAGTCAGCTATGTTGTCTCCTTTCTGGGACTGGCACGTGCCAAGGAGGAGTGAGTGGACAGGCACACTTCTTGGTAGTGCTTGCACATACATGTGGCACAGGGGCAGTTTGGACAAGCCCTTTGTATGCTACAACTGTAAGCAGGGATCTAGTGACAACTAAGTTATCCTTTGACTGAGTTATACTACAGTTAGGACCCACGTGCACCACAGGAGTGAATCAGAATCATAGAAAAGCAGGACTGGAAGGGAAATCCAGCAATCCTCTAGCCTAACCCCCTACTTGAGGCAGGAACATCCCTGTCCAAACCATCCCATACACATCCATAATCCAAACTTTTCAGAACACCGCCATTCAACTCTAACACAACACTTATGACTTACGCCCAGAGCAGTAACTAATGAGTTTCAGTTCCTTGGGCAAAACTCCCCTGTGCCCCTGCCAAAGAATGGGGGCGGCAGAAAGTGCCGTTCTGGTACCTGCTCTAAATCAGCACAAGAAGCTGATGCCCTGATTGTCCCCCTCCCCTAACTGCTACTGCCAGTGCAAATTAAGGATTTTGAACACAGAAAGGAGGTGTAATGTGGACAAGGCAGGATAGTTTGAGAAGCCTTCAAGGTTTCTTGTTACAGTCCTATTAATGCAAAAAGACTACTTCATAAGAGTTAAGGCAGCACAGAAAACCTCTAGGGAAAATGAGGCATCTCTCTGAAATAGGGCTTTCCTCCCCTGAGGCTTCCTTATCAGATGTTGAACATAACTGTAAGAATGGCCATTTCCTGGGTCAGAGAATGGGTCCATCTTGCCCAATATCCTGTGTCACCTAGTGACAGTCTAGAGAATGGATGCTGAAAGGGGGAGTGAAACAGGGTACGACCAGGGTTGTTTTTTTCCACTGTTCCTCTCTCACTTGCAGCCTCCAGCATTTAAGGCCTAGCAAGAGCTGATTCAGAGGCTGTATCCTTAACTCCCACGCTCAATAACTACTGATACCACTTTTCTCCAAGCAGGGGCGATGTGTAGGTGCACTGCACCCCCTGAGCGTGGCGGTGCACCCCCTACAGTGGTGTCTGTGGGCAGTCCGTGATTGCCACTGGCTGCCGCCGATGCTGCCGGCGGAGTCTATAGCTGGTCGCTGACCCCTAGTCGGTGCTTGCCATCCCCGCTGATGACAGCACCAGCAGCATCTGTGGGAGCTCCCCCTTACCGCTGCTGCGCTCCCGCCACCACCATGCCCTCCCCATCAGCTGGAGGCACGCATCGTTCATGCCTCCAAGAATATCTTCAATCCCTTTATGAATCTGGCTAAATTGTCAGCTTCTACAACATCTGGTGGCAAGAAGTTGCACACTAATGACATGAGGCATGAAAAAGAACTTGCTTTTTTTTTAGTTTTAAACTTACTACCTACTAGCTTCCTTTTGTGACCCTTAGTTTGTGTACTGTGAGAGAGAGCAAATAGTAAATCCCTATTTACTTTCACTTTGCCATTTAGTATTTTTTAAACCCTTATCATGTGCCCCACCCCCAAGGGTCTCTTTTCTAAACTGATTAGGCCTATCCGCTTTAGTCTCTCCACATATGGAAGCCCCTCCATACCACAAATAACTCTTGTTGCCTTTCTCTGGACCTTCTCTAGTTCTTCTGTATCCTTTTTGAGGTATGGGGACCAGAACTAGGGGCCAGTATTCAAGGTGTGGACGCACCATGGATTTATAAAGGGGTATGACGATACCTTGCATTTTGTTTACAGTTCCCTAGTTAATGATCCCTACATTTTGTTTGCCTTTTTTATGGCTGCTGAGCACTGAGCTGATGTTTTTAGTGAACTGTTCACAATGATCTCCAAATCTGTGTGGTAACAGCTAATGTAGAGCCCATCATAGTGTAGGTGTGTTATGGGTTATTTTTGCCCATGTGCATCACTTCACACTTATCCACATTGAATTTCATCTGCCATTTAGTTGTCCATTCAGTCAATCATGCCAGATCCTTCTGTAGTTCCTCACAGTCCACCTTGGTCTTTACCACTTCGAATAATTTTGTCATCCATTAATCTGGCCATTTTGCGACTCACACCCTTTTCCAGATCATTTATGAGTATGTTAGACAGCTCTGGACTCAACACAGATCCCAGGGGGAACCCACTGTTACTGCTTCCCACCCTGAAAACTGACCATTTATATTCAATCTTTGCTTTCTATCTTTAAACCAGTTTCTAATCCCTTAGTGGACAGTCCCTGTAGTCCCATGACTACCTCATTTAGTTAGGAGCATCTGACCTTGTCAAAGACTTTCTGGGAGTCCAAATATACTAAATCAACTGGATCGCCCCCATCCACCTGCTTATTGACACCTTCAAAGAGCTCTAGTAGGTTGGTAAGGCAAGATTTCCCTTTGACTAAGCCGTTTTGATTCCTCCCCAGCATGTCCTGTTCACCCATGTGCTGAACAATTTTTTTTATTATTGTTTCTACCAGTTTTTCCAGGACCAGAAGTTAGGTTTACTGGCCTGTAATTCCCTGTTTCCCCTCTGGAGCCTTTTTAAATATGGGAGTCACATTGACAACCTTCCTATCCTCTGGTAGCGAAGCTGGTTTTGGGTGATAGGTTGCATGCTACAGTTAGGAATTCACCAATTCCAATCTGAGCTCTTGCAGGACCCTAGGGTGAATGCCATCAGGCCCTGGTAATTTACTACTGTTTAGTTTATCAATTTCCTCTACAACCTGATCTATTCAAACCTCAGTTTGGGTCAGCTCCACTGAGTTTTCCCTAGGGAGGAGTAGATCTGATGAGGTAATTTGCCTAACATCTTAGAGAGTGAAGACAGATACAAAGAGTGCTTTTAGTTTCTCAGCAATGGCCCTGTCATCCTTCAGCAGCCCTTTTATACCCTGATCATCCAAAGGTCCAACTGACTCCCTGGCAGGTCTTCAATTTTTAATGTACTTAAAGACACTTTTATTGTTACATTTTTTGTCTCTAGCAAGTTTCTCCTCAAATTCTCTCTTGGCTTTTCTTATTACAGTTCTACATTTGATTTACTAGTTTATGCTTTTTTTCTTTTCCTCATTAGGATTTGGATGAGAAACAACATTGGAATAAGGTTCTTCCCCCTTTACCTGGCCTCTGCTTGTGAGGGAATTACTAATCATGCCTTGGACAGTATCCTTAATAAGAGGAGATGGTGCCCCTGGCACCTCAAGGTGTTGGGTTTGCTGAGAGAAAAGGGCTCTCCCTTGTATGAACAGGTCCTTCTCCTATCCTGCTGAAGTGCATGGCATTTCTGCAGATCTGAAACTGGCCCAGGGTGGTCTGTGGCAGAAGCCCTGCTTTCCTTAGAAATCTTCACTCTTTGCAAGTCAAGTGGGAGGCCTAGTATGCCAAAAACAGCAAGGTGGGGGGAGCCAGGGAATCCCTCTGGCACCACTAAAGTAGGGATGGGCTGACCACAAAAGGTTTGATTCAGAGGAGCTTGCATCCAAACCACACGAGGTCTTTCTCCTCTTTTCTCCAGATCCTCCTTGTCTGGGACCTCCTGGCTCTGAGCAGTCAGCTCCCTGGCTAACTCTGTCCTCCCACCTTGGAGCCAGTGACAGCAGTTTCTCTCCGCCCTAAACCCTGCACAGCCCTTGCCTTACGCTCCTTCTCCCAACAGACAGCTGGCCTCACAATCTGTAAGGCCGTTAGCTGCCGAAAAGGCAGGAAAGCTGAGCAGTGAGTTGCCTCCTTTCCTCCATCCCCTTTCCTCCGTCCCCATGCTAGATGGGGCAGTTGGGCTGTCCCCTGAGCCACAAGCCACAAATAGTTGTTTGCGTTACTTGGGCTAAATCCTGGCTCAAGCAGCTCTCATGGCTCCCTGCGCTTCAGATTGCATTCCCTGCTCGTCGCTCATTGATGGCTCTTGGCAGTTCTGGCTGGCCTGGGCCCTGGCTGGGAAAGAGGGTGGATAAGGGACAGTGCTCCGTGGCTCCCTTATCATTGCCAATCACAGCTGCTTTCACTTCCGCTTCAGTCTGAGATCGGAGAAACCCCAGGTTCTCCGTGTGGGCAATAAACAGCAGCAGTTTCCTATGTTGTGTTAGAAAGGCAGCACTTTCGGTGAGGGGCTCCAGAGCACGACAGCCGCTGGGGGTGGTTTCTCTGAGACCTCGTCCCTGACAGACGCAGCACCTTTTAGACAGCAGCAGGATATATGGAGTCAGAGGCTTTGCCGAGCAGACAGTAGAATTAGAAACTGGAGAAATGGATACTAAACCCAACTTGTACAAGAGAGACAGCAAAATCATACAAACCCCACCTGGGTTTCTCTCCCAATTGTTCTAGATGCGGGGAAGGCTTGGCAGATAGGATTTTGGTGCCCCCTAGTGGTGCAAGCACAGAACTCTGGCTATGGTTTTACGTGTGTGATTTTTCTTAGCATTTATACATTGAATAGGTCATGCACGTTTCCTCTAAAACAAAAGAAAGAACTCTGCAAGAAGGAAAATTAAAAGGTGTTTGTGGGGGGGAAATCTCCAAGAATTGGCTCAGGACTGTCACCCTATTCAACAAGGCACCTCATAGGGGTATGAATGATCTGAGGAGCTGAGGATGCATAGGGGTCGAGAGTAGTGAAGTAAGGGTTAAAGAACAGGGGGAGGAACAGATGAGAGTTACCAGATGTCCAGAGCTAAAAAGTAGGTCACCTATTTCTGCTTGGGGGGATTTAGAAATCAACATAAAGTCAATGCACAGACAAAGCCCAGTACAGACAAAGCAAGGGTAAAATGGCTCTTGTTTTAGGGAATTTCTATCAGGCTTCTGTTGCTTTAACCCTTTGTACTGAATATGGTCACTACTTGTTCCAAGTGAATCCATACAAAAAGGATACAGTATACATACACACACACCTATATCAATCTATCTATACATACATACATATACACACACACACATCTATATCTATACATACATACACACACAAACACAAACATATATTACACACACATATACATATATACATAGATGTGTGTATACACTCATACATACACACATGTACACACACACACACACACACATATACACACATATATAGGCAGGTGTAAAAAAGAAATGAACATTGGTCTGATTTATAAGGGGAAGAGAAACAGCAACAACTTTGCACTCAGTCATGGAGGATCTAGGTTCCCATGTGGCCTTGTACTAGTCCACGAGGCCTGATTTCTCAAAGTGCTGGACTCCCATAAAATCATGTCACTGAAATCATGGAGAAGTAGGCACGCAGTTACCTTAGAAGATCTGGCCTTTAGACTTACATTTAGCTCTTCCTCTTTCGTTACTCTAGTATATACTTCTTTTTTTGCAAACATATACATATACATACACACTTCCAGAACCTGGATGCTTTACTGTTGGGCAGAATCATAGAAAAGCAAGGGGCAAAGGGAGCTTACCTGGTCCAACCAACTGCTCATAGCAGTATGATCCCTGTCTGTCAGGACCCCAGGGATTATGAACCAAGACCTTTTGCACTCTAAAGAAGCAGGGCCTAGGCTACAGCACCACCTGACATTTGGCTGAAAGCCAACCCCAGCCCAGGCTGGTGGCTTCTATGGATTCCCAAAGTGGGGACCAGGTGACCTGGGGGAACCAATGGAAGACACAGCCCCTGGATGGGAGGGCTATAAAACCCTCTCACTTCGTTTAGGGCCTTGTCTCAACAATAGTGTTGTGAGCTGTTCCTGCCTGATCTTGAGCAACTGTTGCCCTCACCACAATCTTGTCTGGACACCCTGGCAACTAGATGGCGCTCTGGCTTCAGGTCAATCCTTTACATTGGTCCTAATGTCCTAGACCCTGTTTATTGTCCCTGGTGTCCTATGCCTTGGGTCCAGCTTTCCAAGTTCCTGGCTCTGTCATTGTTCCTGGTTCCTGCCCATCAATCTCTCTGCCCCCGATTGCCTTGCTGGCTCCTGGTACAGCCTGATAACCACCTCTGTCTTCATTATAGGCAAATGGAGATCTAAGATGCATCGAGGTAAGTAGTATTAAAGACCAGAGTGGTTGAAGGGACTGCAATAAGGAAGATCTCCTGAGTGAGATTTAAAGCATTTGTTGATTTGTAATGGAGGAAATAACATTATCAACAGCTTGAATATTCAAGCCATTTATAATCAGATATTATTAAACAGGATCAGATATAGGCCTGATTCCTATCTGGCTGTGAATTGCTTATCATCATGCCTTTGCAGGAGACATAGGTACACTATTAGTCATTTAGATAGCTTTATTCTCCACAACACAAGCCTCAGTCCCCAGTAAAACAAACAAACCAAATCAAAATCCTCTCTTCTTCAGACATTTGGAGAAGAAACACTTTCCAACCTGGCTTCTCCACACAGCTTGCTTCCCTCTCTCTTCTAGGAGATTTTTAAAGCCCTGGTGGGATCCTCCCTCATTAACAGAAAGCTCTACAGTTGGAGTCCTTAACATGGCTGGCTGCCTCTTCTTAAGGGAATCAACCACCCTGGATAAGTATTGATAGTCAAAAAGCTGAAGGTTGAATCAATTCAATCTTTGCAGGTTAGTCTAAGCTGTGTAGATTGAACCAATAAGCAAGTTGACATACATTCACTTTTGATTCCAGAAATGCAGCCTGAAGCGGCCCAGGCCAGAAGCTTGGGGGTGCTAGAGCATGCCTCTCTGCTCAGCTGAAGCAGACAGCTTGGGCCAAGGCTAGCCCACCCACCATGCAAGGGTGGGGTTGCAGGGGAAGTACAAAGTATCCTGGGATGCTGGGGGACTATGAGTTAACTTGAATCTGGAGGGGATCTGGGACAGAAGTTCAATAAACTGATTTAACTTAAATCGGTTAAGTCTGATACTACATCCATCCAAGTTTATCCTAAACTGGCTTCAGCCATTTTGAAATCAGTTTATGTGCACTGAATTTCTGTTGTGTTGCAGATTTGAACCAGTTTCCAATCACTTATACTGGTTTATGTGTAATTTCTGTCCCTAGCATGTTACACAAGCCTAAACATGATCAGCATTGTGCAGTTATCAATTAGTCTGAGAAAGGAACTGTTTCAGATCTTTGGCAGCATGTCTTCTTTAATATCCTAATCCTACAACCCTTATTTGTGAGTACTCTCCTATTTACCTTAAGTAGATGAGGCCTCACACATGGTTTGAACCAGGAGGTGTAATCATAAATGCATAAAAAAATGAAATAGAAAACAGTTTGAAATCTAAGCTGTTTGCCATAGACCTTGTCCTCCATATGCATTACCACAAAAGGAAAAAAGTTGCTTATATGATGTTAATAGGAAAACTGTATCCTTAAATCTGGGTTTGGTTCTTGGCTCTTGGACTGATCTGTTTGACCTCGGATTAATCATTTAACTCATCTCTTTCCTCTTATGTAAGATGGCTCCCTACAGAGCATACAAGGTATGAAGGCTCCTCTTCCTGCTCTCACCAGAGCTGATATGCTATAGTAAAATTCCTGCTCATAATGTTATGTATTCAGCTAAATTAATCACGCCATCTTCAGTTCTATGTGCTGTAGACCAGAACTTGTAAGAATACGTTTAATGTATGGCATATATTATTTAGAAGCTTGAGCCACCAGATTATAATGGTTCCCTCTGGTCTTAATACAAAATGAGTGCTTTCTGGGCTTTTTTCCTACATGCTGGAAAAAAGAAAACTGCTATTTTTAATATTTCATAATTCAAATCTGATAGAAAATTCCACTGTAACCACAGACCTTAATTTAAGGCCAATGAACCTTTTTAGGGTCTATGAGTTTTAAGAGGAGGAAAGGGTACCATTCTGGGACTAAATTTCAAGCTTTGCTTCATAAAAGCACCCTCAATTAGGTGTCTGTTACCTGTTCTTGCAGGTTTGGTTTGATGATCCAGTCTTTCTGTCACCTCTGCCTACTGTTCTGCTCCCATGCTACAGTTATTTGGGTCAGGGGGGAGGAGGGGATTTGGGGACGGAGGACAAAACAGTTCATTTGGCTATGGGGTAACTGACATGTGATTTGTACTCATGCCAAAATCTGGACACAACTTTCATTTTCTTGACAGAGGCTCCAATGATGTGATTATCTTACCTTGTTTTTCTCCGCAGTCATTTATTCATCTTGGCTCTTGAAAGATAACTGGGGTTTAGGACTGTCATTAGTTTTGATTGGTCATATGCTGGTGCTGCTAATTAGTACAGCTTCTAAGCTCCAAAGTGTTTTTCTTTTTTTCTATTGGAAACTAGATCACAATAAATGTCAGAACAGACCCTACACACACAGGAGCTACCAGCATAAGAACAATTAAGGATCTGTCCCATCCCCAGTTCTGGATTTATACTGCAATATGTATTTCAATAACTTTTAGATTACTTGTCCATGTGCCCCCTGGCCACCTGCATTTGTTCTCCTTCCCCTTTTCTCCTCTTTGTGGTAACTAAGAACCAGATTTTTTTTAAATCTGTGGAATTTGGCAGAATTTAGGTCCAAAATTGTGATCCTGAGAACCTCCACTCAGCTTCACTGAAATACCTGAGATAACCTTTAAATTCTCTAAAGCCTGGAAGTTCTACTACTGCACACACAGAGAACCTTCTCAGTCTCGACAGGACTGAGAAACATGGAGCCTAACTTAAATCCAGCTGAGATCCAGATACTGGGTATCTCTACCTTCCCCTGGCCCTGCTCTGCCTTGCTCTGTGTGTTCTGGAGATGTGCACCTGTCACCAGCACCTAGCTGCCAGAGCATATATGACCAGGGGTTGAAGCAGGAGAGTCCACCATCCCAGTTGCTACTCTAGGATTGTTTATGTCTTATCCTATGACTCATATGGAAAAAGTGAGCAAAGATGGGACTTTAGCACGGGTTTAAAAGGCTGAAGAAATTCATAACTCATTTTAGATATGTTTTTCCTCCTTAGCTCAGGGATACTCAACCAGGGTGTTGCAGGATTCTTTCAAGGGTGCCATACAATATTAGTGCTATTTGGTGTGCAAACACTTACACGATTCACAAGAGAAACCCAGTGATTTCAAATACGAACCACAGGGTGCATCTACATGTGCCTATTAATGTGCTGCAATAAGCTGTGCAGTGTAGCGCTCTGGAGCTTATTGCTGCTGGGCACACATCTGCATGTGCGCTTGGGATCACAGCATGTTGACCCAGGGCAGAGCAGCCCCAGCTGGCAGGAGGCTGTGGGGGTGAGCCTGCCAGCCTGGCACTGCTCCCTCAGCTCAACAAGCTGTGGTGGGGCTAGCTGGGGCATGATGGTACTTCAGTGCAGGGCTGGCCAGCAGGCAGCCCTTGCACTATAGCACCCTCATACCCCAGCCAGCCCCTCCAGCATCTACACGTGCATTGCTGCAGAATTTTTTACTCCACAGCAGGGTAGTACTTTAATTTACTCCATAGCAGGATAGTACTTGTAAATATGTTTACTCCAGCCTAATAGGGGTGCATCCTGAGACTTTTACTGCCAGGCTAATTAGTTTACTGTGCAGAAAACATCTCGTGTAGATATGCCTATGGTGTCCAAAACAATCTGACCTGTTTGTAGTCTGAGTTATTTGCAATGGGAGAATTGCTTTACTGTGTTTCCACAGTAAAAAAAACCTAAACAAATGAAAGCCAAGAACTGGCGTTTTCTGAGGCATGCCTGGAGCCCAATGTGGGGTGCCTTGAGTCAAAAACGGATAAGACTCGCTGCTTTAGCTGTTTTGGAGTTGAGAGGAGAGAGGGATTGAAGGACTTGAACCATAGTAAAAACTATAATCTCAGTCTGTAAAAAAAGACATAGGGATAAGCCAGGAAGTTCTAGTTCCGTAAATCTAACCTCTGTGTTAAGCAAAGCCCTGGAGACAATGAGGTCACAAAACATCTGGAAAAATATAGACCTAATTCATGAGCATTGTGATTCCTTAAAGGTACGTGCTCCTGAGTTTGGTAGAGAGAATGCAGAGAACAAAGATGGAAAAAGCACCGGACAATCTATAATGGTGATGGAGAGATGATTCCAGTGTGGTGATATGGATTGATGCGTTAATAAATACATCAGAGGCATAAAGCCTTCTTGACTGCAGACTGAGAACAGTGGCACAACAGGGAGACAAAAGGCTCTTCTGGTTAGAGTGCCAAATTGGGCAGAGTCGGCCTTGGGGTAAATGACAGGAGTGACCACCCAGGGTGCTGTGGTCAGAGGGGTGTCACACACATGCATGCACACACACGAACACACATACACCTAACAGGGCTCTCCACCCTTCCTCCCCACAGGAAGGGTTTTTGTCAGCGTAGCTATCAGCTACTGGGTGTGCCCTTTTTACACCCCTAGACGACATAGCGCTACCAGGAGGACTTCAAAATATACTCAAGACTATGGATTCTCTTCCAAGCTTAGTCAGTGACCTTGAGAAAATCATTTTGTCTCTGTGCCTCAGACTTTTCTCTCTCCATTTATCTAAGTGAATTCACCGGGGCACAGGCAGTGTTTCACTTTTGGTTTGTATGATGCCTAGCATGACAGGGATATCATCTTAGCTGCTGTGAATATTTTGATACTATAAAAGCCTTGGCCTGTCTGTCCATAATGCTTTATTCACACTCTGACTGGTTGTCTGAAACAGTGTTTCTCAACCTTTGAAGTAGCAAGTACACCCTAACTTCTGAAAATTTTAATAAGTACCCCAACACTCATTTTTCCAGGGGATTTTATATTTACAGACTAATATGTGCCAGATGTTAGAAAAAGGGCTGTGTATATAAGGCCGTGATATGACAGATGTCCGATCTGGTGTGGGTAGGGTTGCCACCTCTTATACCAGGGATGCACAACTCAAGTATGTACCTGGGCTAGAGGTGATGCTGGCCAAAGCTAGGAGGGCTGAACCCAGTGTTGTGCAAAGTGTGGCATGCTAAATTATTGCTGGGGAATTTAAAATGCTGCGCAATGTCTGGCACACCAAATTTTTTGCTATATTTTTGAGAGGAGGAAGAGGTGAGGGAGACAGGGAAAGAGGGCAAGAGAGAGAGGAAAAGAGGGCGAAAGAGCGAGACAGGCAAGGATGTAGGGCAAGAGCGAGACAGGGAAGTGGGGAGGGTGAAGAGAGAGAGAGGGAATTGAGGGGAGAGAGGGGACAGGTAGCAACCATAATTGTGGGGATGAGCCTTAGGAGGAGGGAAGATTGTTTTCTGCTTTTTTTCTAAAAAGGGTGTCTGCAGGAGTACTGTGGTGGCAATGGGTGAAGGGAGTGTTTGGATCTGTAGTTTAGAGATAAAAAGACACAAGGACACAGTCAGACACATGCAGCAACACGCTGAGCCACACACATGGAGGAACACACATGCACAAATAGGCGTACAATAATGCAGAATTTAAGTTTTATTCTTTTTTATTGAATTTTACAACAGTTTTTGGAACAAAATAACACATGGATCATAAATTTTAGAACAGTAAAAACAATATATAACTCAAACATTTATATTAATAAAACTCTAAACATAGGTAGCTTTGTGACTGGAACTGATACTCTCCCTCTCTAGAATTGTTCTACAAATCAGGGATTGGACTGGACTTTTTGCTAGTTTTATCAAAATAGCATAAAAATGAGTTCTTGTAAGAGCTGGATTTAATGAGAAACTTGGGCCTGTTTGGATAACCTAAGCATTCCAAATCTTGGTTTTAAACTACTTATTGACACCATCAAATCATTTTCCAGGCACAAACAATTTCTTATTTTACTTTTTAGCCCAGTCAAGTGTGAGAAACTGGTCTCACACAGACATGTTGTGGCAAATGGGAGCAGCTCTGTGAGAGCCATGTTTCTCAGCTGTGGGTATTCCCATTTCATTTTCTCCAAAAATGCAGGAATGTCACCCAGTCCCATGCTTTGCATCCTCTGCAACGTACTGTCTGTGGAAAGCTGAAAAAATTTTTCCTTCATGCTTTCTGGAATCCCTGCTTGTTTAATAGCACTGTCATTAAATGGATTCAAAATCCATAGTTTCTGTGGATCTTCATGTTCTTCAACATTAGGGAAATAATGTTCAAAGTTTGACTCCAAATTTACTAAGTGTTCTTTAATATTTTCTTTCCCACTGTCATTCAGAGGGATTTCGTTTTCTTCACAGAACTCAGCTGTGGAAATGAACCAAAATTTCCACATAAAGCTCAGGTTTTTTTTAAATTGTTTTTTTCCAGAACCTCAACTTTTTTCTAAAAGCTCTTACTTTATCATGCAAGGTAAATATATTTGTGTTGTATCCCTGAAGCTGAAAGTTCAAGTCATTGATTTTATCAAAAATGATTTTGATATGACAATATCAATGACAATGATGATTGTCATTGATTTTATCAAAAATGTCACAAAGATAGGCTAACTTGCAAATCCATACTTCATCTTCAAAATGCTGTAAGAATTCAGATTTCATCTCTCTGGGAGAGACAGTAACTTCATATCTCAACGCGAACAGGCAATTCAACAACCTTCCACATGACAACCCCCAAACTTCAGTGGGAGGAAGTACAGTAGTATGTTCAGATCCCATATCATGGCACAACGATCAGAAAAGACATGAATTCAGAGCCCGCACTTTTAGGAAGTTTACTGTTTTCACGGCTGTGCCTAGTATGCTGTTTAAATCTTTACTCAGTTGCTTTGCAGCCAATGCCTGTCTATGGATAATACAATGGTTCCACTTGATTGAAGGACTTATAGCTTTTAAGTAAGCAACAAGACCACTTTGTCAACCTACCATTGCTGCTGCTCTGTCTGTGCACACAGACACACACCACTCCCATGACAATCCATTTTTTATAATGTGCTCATTTAAGATCTTAAAAATGTCCTCTCCTATTGTTTTTTGTGTCCAGTTCTTTGCAGCCATATATTTGTTCCTGTAGTCCTTGTTCGTCTTCATCATCAATGTATCTGACAAACATCATCAATTGTGCATAGTTGGACACATCTGTAGATTCATCAATCTGTAAAGTGAACTTTGTTAGATAAGTTTTTCTGAAATTTGTTTAATTATGCCTTCCAACATGTCATCAATTCCTCTTGTCATGATGTCATTTGAATGTGGGATGGTTTTAATTTGATCTACTTCTGTTTCGCCAAACATCATTTCAGCGACTCTGATTGCAGCAGGAAAGACCAGGTTCTCAGCAGTGGTATGTGGTTTCTTCATTTTTGCCACCATATGTGCGATTTCAAATGAAGCTTGTAGAGCTTGTTTAGGGAGTACAGAGTACGATTTCATAGCAGCACTTGAGTTTTTCAAACTTTCACATTTTCTTGTGAAAAAATCTATTGGCTTGTCCTTCAGATCAGGATGTTTAGTATGAAGGTGCCTTTTCAGAAGGGAAGGCTTCATACAATGGTTAGACAATGTCTCATTGCAAATCACTCAAAATGGTAATGAAGGTATACCTCTGTTTGTTGTAAACCCAAAAGCCAGACAACTGGGATCATAGCTATGTGCTTTATGAACCTGTAAAGACTTTCACTACTGAGGCTTGATTTTTTTAGAAACACTTTCATAGATTTCTATAGTCGGAAGGGATCTGGTAGATCATCAGGTCCGAACCCCTGCACCAGGCAGGAAAGAGCGCTGGGGTTAGGCAACCCCAGCCAGATGCCTGTCTAATCTCCTCTTGAACATCTCCAGGGTAGGGGAAAGCACCACCTCCCATGTTCCTCTGGGTCCAACATTTGTTGCACATTTGTCTGGGAACTACCTTCTTTTAAATCTGAAGTCTTTCTTTTTGCAAGAAAATGATCCATTTTCCTAGATCAATGACAACAAGAAGTCCTTTTTCAAATACATAGGGGGGCAAAAGAAGGTGCCAGGTAACGTGAGGCCTCTGCAGGACATGCTAGGAAATCTGGTCATCTCACCTGACAGTAAAGCTGACATATTCAACAATTTCTTTGCCTCCATGTTTCTGAGGAGGGACCCAGATATCTCCCCCACTGGCACCCCTGAGGACCCTGTGAGTGGCACACCCAGGCCTAGGGTTAATGAGGACCTTGTCAGGGAACTTCTGGAGGGACTAGATGTATTTAAATCTGCAGGTCCTGATGATCTCCACCCCAGAGTAATGAAGGAACTAGCAGGGGTCATTGCGGGACCTCTGGCACAGCTCTACGAGCACTCATGGCGCTCGGGCGATGTGCCAGAGGACTGGAAAAGGGCCAATGTGGTCCCCATCTTCAAAAAAGGGAGGAAGGAGGACCCAGGAAACTATAGGCCTGTGAATCTTACCTCGGTCCTGCGGAAGCTTTTTGAAAGAATTATCCTGGCACATGTCCAGGAAGGGCCAGCAGGGGAGGTTATGCTCAGGGGCAACCAGCATGGGTTCATTAGGAGCAGGTCTTGTCAAACCAACCTGGTGGCCTTCTATGACCAGGTCACCAAGTCCTTGGATGCAGGTGTCGCAGTGGATATAGTCTTTCTGGACTTCAGGAAGGCCTTCGACACGGTCTTTCACCCCATTCTCAGTAAGAAAGTAGGAGACAGTGGTGCTGATGCCTACACAGTTGGATGGGTCACTAACTGGCTGGTGGGCCACACTCAGAGGGTGGTGGTGGATGGGTCTTATTCAACCTGAAGGGATGTGGGCAGTGGGTTTCCCCAGGGCTTGGTCCTTGGGCCCCGCACTATTCAACATCTTCATCAGTGACTTGGGCAAGGGGGTAGAAAGCACCCTGTTCAAATTCACAGATGACACTAAGATGTGGGGTGAAGTGGGTACACTAGTAGGAAGGAACAGGCTGCAAGCGGATCTAGACAGGTTACAGGGGTGGGCGGATGAGAACAGGATGGGTTTCAACACTGACAAGTGCAGGGTACTGCACCTGGGGAGGAAGAACCAGCAGCACACCTACAGGCTGGGGAACTCCCTTCTTGCCAGTGTCGAGACAGAAAAGGATCTTGGAGTCATTATTGATGCCACAATGAACATGGGCTGACAAAGTGGAGATGCAGTCAGGAAGGCCAACCATACCTTGTCGTGCATCCACAGATGCATCTCAAGCAGGGCCAAGGAGGTGATTTTCCCCCTCTATGCGACACTGGTCAGGCCGCAGTTGGAGTACTGCATCCAGTTCTGGGCGCCGCACTTCAGGAGAGATGTGGCCAGCATTGAGAGAGTCCAGAGGAGGGCCACTCGCATGATCAGGGGGCAGCAGGGCAGGCCCTATGAGGAGAGGCTACAGGACCTGAACCTGTTCAGCTTCCACAAGAGAAGGCTGAGAGGGGATCTAGTGGCAGTCTACAAACTAGTCAAGGGGGACCAGCAGGCACTGGGGGAGTCCCTGTTCCCCCGAGCACTCCCAGGAGTTACAACAAACAACGGACACAAGCTAGCGGAGGGTAGTTTCAGGCTAGACATTTAGGAGGCACTATTTCACTGTCAGGGCAGCTAGGACCCGGAACCAACTTCCAAAAAAAGTGGTGCTGGCTCCTACCCTAGGGGTCTTTAAAAAAAGGGTGGACGAACATCTGACTGGAGTAATTTGACCCCAGTACTCTTTCCTATCACGGCAGGGGGTTGAACTAGAAGATCTCCTCAGGTCCCTTCTGACTCTACCAACTATGAAACACCCTCGTAAACAGTAAAATTAAAACACTGACACAAGCCCACTTAAATTTAAACACTTGAAGTGGAAACTACAGCAGACAGGCACGTGGTTAAACTCTGAGAAACACAATCTTTCTCCCCCTTACCGATGGACGACTCTATTTCTCATAAAGGAGGAGAGTTCTGATGCAACAAAGCTGGCAAGCAAGTGCAGGGTTGATGAGTGATGAAAGTATCTTATTTTAGGAAAATATACAGGTTTCCCTCCCTTGATTTATGTGGGTTCGGTATATGAAAATGTGCTCTTATGTGATGACAGTTTTTACACCCCAAATTCATTATATGCGAGGTAAATTCACTGTTATGTGATCAGCTCTGGGGCTCTGTTTGTCCCCACTCACCCCAACCCCTGGGCTGCACTTACTGTGGAGTATGAGGAGGGGAGCCCTGGAAAGCAGCAGGGTAAACAGGGATTAACAAGCATGGAGTAGGAAACAGCCCCAGGGCCCCCTGGGTAAGGGGGAACATTTGGGCAGACTGATTAGTAGCTGCCCTGGGGCTGATAAAACAGATACTGGAAGGAAGAGAAGAGGAAGAAAAACAGCCAGACTAAGAGAGTCCCTTCTGCAGGGAGAGAGCTGCTAAGATGACAACCCAGAGAGGTTTAAGAGTGCTGGAGCAGGGCAGACAGGGAAAGGCCAGAGAAATTCCCAGTCATAAAGAGACAGTGTGCCAGGCAAGAGAAGAATATCCTTTCTTTAGTTAGAAGCCCAGAAGGGCCTGATTTTTATTTACTTCCTGGAGGAACAGAGGGGACTAAAAAGGGGTGAAGAGGAGACCCCCAAAAGATCGTGGGCGGGCTCGGCTACAAGGTAAGAAAGCAATGGATAATTAAAGAATACAGAGCAAGAATGCAGAAACCCAATATGCAAAAGAGACAGGGCCCATCCAGAGAGGCAGGGCACAGCAAAGTCCTGCTGATAGAGATGAGAATGCAGAAGGCAGGGGTACTGCTGAGCTCACAGACCGTGGTTCAGACCAGAGGGATAAGGGGGACTACAGAACAAGAGAGACCACCAAGCCCCAAGATAACACCCTTGTGAGTGGTGAGCAGCCTGCCTTCTCAAATCGCCATCTCATCTGAACCAAAACTGCATGTCAGGCACTGGGATGGAGGCAGACTTTACCCAAGACAAGGTCCAGGGTGGGAAGGCAAAGCAAAGACCCTGATATCCTCTGATCAGGCAATCGGGTTGGTCAGGCATGACCTGCCCTTGGTGAATCCATGCTGACTGTTCCTAATCACCGTCTCCTCCAAGTGCTTAGAAATGGGCTCCTTGAGGATCTGCTCCAAGATTTTTCCAGGACCTGAGGTGAAGCTGTCTGGCTTGTAGTTCTTCTGATCCTTTGTTTTCCCTTTCTTAAAGATGAGCACTATATTTGCCCTTTTCTAGTTGTCTGGGACCTCTCCTGATCGCCACAAGTTTTCAGAGATAATGGCCAGTGGTTCTGTGGCCAACTCTCTCAGCACCCCTGTATGCATTGCGTCCGGCTCCATGGACATATACACATCCAACTTTTCCAAATAGTCTCTAGCCTGTTCTTTTACCACTGAGGGTTACATGCTTTCTCCCAAAACTGTGCTGTCTGGTGCAGTAGTCTGGGAGCTTACCTTGTCTGGCAAGACCAAAGTAAAAAAGACGGAGGGTATTTACAATGACATGATTACTCTTGATTTACACAGGCATAAAAAATTGGGTCTAAATCCACAAGGATATATAGGCACATAACTGCCATTGATTTCACTGAGTCCAACACATAAATACCATTGGAGATATATAACGTAGTTTCTGTGGCCACATCCCCACAAGCAGGGGCATGTGGTTGCTACAGGGAAAAAAGCAGAGGCACAGATTTGCACTGCTGCTTTTTGCCCTGATGCATGCCCCTGCACATGGGGTTAGCATGGTGAAAAATGCTCTGGGTTGGGTAGGAGAGGCTGGCCCCAGCAGCCTTACTTGAGGGCCTGGGGTCCTCCTAGGGCTCCAGCAGTGGTGATCTGGGCACACAGAGCCTGGATGGCAGCTGGAATGTGACTCTGGCCAGCCAGACTCCAGTTTTGGGCAGTACACACTGCTGCCACATGCATCACCCCACTTATTTTCCACGTGCTTTTTTTTGATACCGGGATTTCCCAGTATCTAAATTTGACTCCAAATCACATGTGTGAGTTGCATTTTGGCTCTGAGGTGCAGCAAAAGGCTCTGAGGTGCAGCAAAACACATGTGCACACTTATGTGGACATGGCCCAAGGGTTCTTATGATTAGGTGCCATGATACACAAGTCTACCAGAGGAGCTGAGTGAGCTCTGAAATATGTGCTCAAATGAGAGGTACAATAAAGGTCAGCTGGAGACATACACCTTCAGTTTAACCTTAGTCCCTTAGCTTTGTCCTCTTAACTGTTAAAACTTTTTCCTCTCTTAAGAAGAATGTTAATAATGTAATATTTAGCCTAATGTTTTATTAAAAAGGTGTAAAGTAAGCAGCTTTGGAAGGAGGAGTAGGAGCTTTTAAACAATTATTCCACATTGAAGCTTCTTGGTGAAACATGGCTGTTTAGTTTCACTGGACCCCTGTGCTAATCTGTTTAATTGAAACAAAATGTTCAAATTCAGTTTTCTAATCTCATTTCTAACACTGATCCTATTATCACTTCTAAGGCAAAGCTGCTGCTGCTGTTGGCTGCCACAGGCCCTGCCTAAAGGTACTCCAGTCATAGACAGCAGGAGCACATGTGCTGGGGGAACCTCTTCTCACCAGCCCTGTCCATTCTCACTTGGTATTCAAATTCTTTCTTATCTTGCTGGCAAAATGCTCGGGCACTTGAGCCTCCCCTTTAAAACTTTGTTTCCTCCCAATATATCTTCTCCCATAGGATGATACAGAAAATAGCCTAACAAAGAACAGATCTGTGCTACCAAGATTTGCTGGCATAGCTGTTTTGATTGAGAGCATTAAAAACCACAGCTGTAGCTCATGGATCATAGGAAGGTAGGGCTGGCAGGAACCTCACAAAGCCATCTAGGCCAGGCCCCTGTTCAAGGCAAGATCACCCTTGACTAAACCATCCCAGCCAAGTGTCTCTCTAACCTACTTTTGAAAGTTTCCAAACATGGAGACTCCACAACTTCTCCAGTGCCTGACCATCCTCATAGTCAGAAATCTCTCAGGCCATCTCAGAAATCCTCATCTCCAACCTAAATTTTCCACATTGCAGTTTAAGGCTGTTGCTCCTACTCCTGTCACTATTGCAACAGAGAAAAGCTATACCAGCAAAGCCCCAATTAAAACATCCTTTGCTTGCCAAAAAATGCTTTTATTGCTTTGCTTGTATCAATTTGGAGATGTTTCCCTGCTGTCAGAAAAAAAAATCCTTTTATAGGGATATGCTGCATCCCCACTAGGTGGCTCTACCTTCATCTTCATAGTGGTAGAGACTCTTCTAGTGTAGACAACCAAAAGCCAGGGCATATGAAAGAATAGACCAGGTGATAGGAGTGGAAGATGGAACTGTTAGGTGTTCTGACCCTACATAGGAAGTTAAGTATAGAAAGGGAAGGAGAAATTACAGGCAGCACCTCCAGGGTATGGCTGGACATGTCTTCAACTTGAAAAGGGATGATCACAATTTACTCTTTTTGGGGAGTTTTTGCAAATGAAGGGCTGGGATCTTTTGGGGAATCTAAGCAAGCTGGCAGTGAGGATTACTAGGGTTGAGCCAGCTGGAGTTGAGGTAGGTATAGAACAAACTGACTTTCTGCACATGGTATGAAAGCAGAAATCAAGGAGAAACTCTGTGGAGGTGAGAAGGGAGCTGAAGGAGTAGGGGTTTAGAAACTGTCAGTGGGCATGTCTCTACACATGCACTTTAATGCACATTAAAGTGTCATTAAAAACTGTGCTATTTAAAGTGCATTAAAATAGTTTAACAAGCATTAAGCATTGCATAAAACTATGCTCTTTAGTTAATGTGCATTAAGACAGGCTAATGTACATTTTCCTAGTATCTCACAATGGAGGTCGTTTCAACATGCTGTGATTCCAGTGTGTTGAAGCAGACTGGATTAATCAAGTCTGCTGGAGCATGGCAATTACCGCGATCTGGCAGTCTTCCACATCTCGTGTATCAGCATCCCCACACTTCAAAATGGCTGCAGGGGGCACTTTATTTAAAGCTTGTTTGACAAACTTAAAGCACCCCCTCCCTCAACTCCTGAAGCACATGTATAAATGCCCAGCTGAGCGTGTCTACATGTGCATTAACGTGCTTTAGTTAATGCACATTAAATCTAGTACCTCCATTGTGAGGTACTAGGAAAATGTGCATTAACCTACCTTAATGCACATTAACTAAAGAGCATGGGGTACTTTTACACTTTAATTAAAGCATCACCCTCCGGGGCTTGGGGGCTGATACTTTGATTAAAGCAGCTCCAAGAGCCACTGTAATTAAAGTGCAACTGCATCTTGTGTATCAGTGTTCCCATACTTAAAAATGGTAGCAGGGTCACTTGATCACAGCCCTTCAAGTACCCTCACCACCATTTTTAAGCACAGGGACACTGGTACGCGAGACAGAGGAGGCTGCTGGAGCACAGTAATTGCCATGCTCCAGAAGACTCGATTAATCAATTAATCAAGTCTGCTCTGATGCACTGTAATAACAGCATGTTGAAGCAGTCTCCATACTCATGTACAAGCACGTATGGTTTTTAAGTGATGCTTAATGCACGTTAGCCTATTTTAATGCACATTAACTTAATAGTACATTTTAGTGATGCTTTAATGTGCGTTAAAGTGCACGAGTAGATGTGCCTGCTATGTCCATACCCTGATAAGGCTTAATTTAAGGGGGGTCATTCACAAACAGTTACAATTTTACACAAACAAGCTTAAAAACTGAAGCAATTTGCTATATGAATCGGGCCTTTGTTGAAGTTCATGGCATTTCACTAAGTATAAATTTACAGTAGAATGCCAGCTCTGCTTCAGTTAACATTGAGAGCCCATTACTGCATAAAAGCTGACTTTTCTAAGTGTTTTAGAATCCACATACTTAGTCAGATTTGTCCTGAAACTGAGTGTGCCTCTTGGAGATAAGAAGGATGGAGTTACTGGTTAAAATCTGGGATCAGTTGAGCAAGAAGTTCCCAACATAAAATCTCTTACAAAACAGATTGTCTTAAGTTTAATAGATTTCTACTTTCTCCTTTTGTTTTTCATATACCTGAAGAACAGACTGTGACTTTGTGGTCTTATGGTTTCAATGGCTAGGGACAGACATTACACATAAACTGGTCTAAGTGATCAGAAACTGGTTTAAACCTGTAACAGAACAGGTGTTCATTACACACTAACCAGTTTGAAAATGCCTAAAACCAGTTTGAGATAAACCTGGTTGAATGTAGCATCAGACTTAACTGATTTGGGTCTAACCGGTTTATGTAATGTCTGTCTCAGACCCCTTCCTGGTTTAAGTTAAATCAGAGTCCCACAGGATCCTGGCATGCTCTCTGGGCTGGGTGGGGTTCTCTGCTACACAGTAGAGCTGGCCCCTTCCCTCTGCTCCCTCACTGCAGCTCCGTCACAGTCTACAGGCATTTGTCTGGCTTCCCCCTGCTCCCCCCACGCCCTGCTAAGCAGGAATTCCTCCCTCCCCTCGACTTTACACAGATACCTCTCAGCATTAGCTAGCGGACCACATACTGCTTGTGGTCTGTGCTGTGGGAGACTGGTTCCTTCCTTCGAAAAGCTGTTTAAGAAAAGCTTGAACTAATGGAGGGAGGCTTTGTTTTCTGATAGGGTGATAAACACTGTTATCAACTGCCTGCTGGACTGGTCAGAATGAGGGGGAATCCCTCCCTTATTAGTGTCCTGCCTGGATCTGGTCATGCCCCCCCCCCCCCCCCCAGCTCAGCACTGTGGAAGGGAAGAGATGGCTGCTCTAGCGCCTCCTGGCTTCTAGCCTGAGCCACTGCAGGCATGTGCCTGCATTTCTGGAATGTCTGTACAGTTACAAACTGGTTCAGCCTAGCCAGGTTAGAGTAATCTGCAAAGATTGAATCAATTCAGGCTCAGGCTTTTTGAATGTTTGTCCCTAGCCAACAGCACCATATTTATCCCAGTAGGTGCCTGGTATAGAATCATAGAAAAATAGGGTTGTAAGGGACCTCAGGAGGTCATCTAGTCCAACCCTCTGCTTTAAAGCAGGACCATCCCCAACTAGATCATTCCAGCCAGGGCTTTGTCTAGCTGAACCTTAAAAACCTCCAAGGATGGAGATTTCACTACCTTTCTAGGTAACCTGGTCCACTGCTTCACCACCCTTCTAGTGAGAAAGTTATCCCTAATATCCAACCTAAACCTCCCTTGCTGCAACTTGAGGCCATTGCTCCTTGTTCTGTAATCTGTCACCACTTAGAACAGTCTATATCCATCCTCTTTCAAACCTCCATTCAGGTAGTTAAAGGCTGCTATTAAATCCCCTCTCAGTCTTCTCTCCTGCAAGCTAAAAAAACCCAGTTCCCACAGCCTCTCCTCAGAAGTCATGTGCCCCAGACCCCTAACCATTTTCATTGCCCTTCACTGGATTCTCTCCAATGTGTTCACATCCTTTCTATAGTGGGAGCCCAAACCTGGATACAGTGCTCCAGATGTGGCCTCACCAGTGCAGAGTAGAGTAGAATAATTACCTCCCTCAATCTGCTGGCAACATTTCTACTGAGGCAGCCCAGTATGCTGTTAGCTTTCTTGGCAACAAGGGCACACTACTGACTCATATCCATCTTAATTGTCCACTGTAACCCCCAGGTCCTTTTCTTCAGAGCTGCTACCCAACCAGTCAGTCCCTAGCCTGTACCAGTGCATGGGATTCTTCCATCCTAAGTGGAGGACTTTGCACTTGTCCTTATTGAACTTCATGAGATTTCTTTTGAACCAGTCCTCCAATTTGTCTAGGTCACTCTGAATCTTAGCCCTACCCTCCAACATATCTACTGCCCCCCCAAGAAGGTGCAATCCATCCCATCTTCCAGATCATTCATGAAGATATTCAACAAAACTGGCCCCAGGACTGACCCCTGGAGCACTCTACTTGATACCAGCTGCCAACTAGACATTGAGCTATTGATTACTACCCATTGAGCCCAGCAATCCAGCCAGCTTTCTGTCCACCTTAAAGTTCATTATCCAACCCATACTTCCTTAGCTTGCTTGCGAGAATGCTGTGGGAGATGGTATCATAAGCTTTGCTAAAGTTAAAGTATATCATGTACACTGCTTTTCCTGCATCCACACTTCCCCGCTGACCTCAGGGCTTTGTTCTTCATCTCCCTGAAAATCTAGTGTAAAGTATCCACTACACCTTTGCTGAAGCAGATTTGAAAATAAGCATATTCCAAAAAAGCTTAGTTCTCTGTGTAGGTGCAAGTGTAACTCTCCTGTGCACAATAGATTAACATGTCATGAGTGCACATTTACCAAGAGCCTCCTGAGCCAGATTGTGTTCATATGATGTGGGAAGCTTGAAGATCGTTTCTGTAACCATTGAACCCAACCTACGCTCAGCCAAGTACAGTTTGAATTCCACCTTTGGCTGAAAGCTGAGAAAGATTTGTAAGATTGTTGTTAAACCTGTCTCTGGCAGAAGGTTTTTGTCTCTGTGAAATGGAATGTGAGCACAATGGATAAATTAGAAGTTGTTCAAACTAATTCCCCATCCCCCAAAAAAGGGGGAACTCCCCCCCGCCCCATGTATGAGCATTTGCTAGTACAAAGGGAGCAAGAATTAGGGGGCAGAAGATTGGGTGAGGAAGGGAGGGGGTTGAATCTATTTTGAGGGGAGATTATGGAGAGGAGATAAACTCCTTCACCCTTCCTATTTAGTATATGGGTAGAGGGTGGGAGGAGGGATGGGTGACAGGGGCAGTGGAGGCAACTAAGGCCTGAGGACCCATCAGCTTGAATTCTCCCCTTAGTATCTGCTGAAATCTTGGAGGATCCTTGTCCCTCCAGGAAGTTCTCAGCCCCTTTTTCTACCCCTGAGTATGTATGTGCCAGGGTCTCAGTGTCCCCAGCTCCTCTGCATGTGTCTGAGCCCCCCTTACCACTCCGTAGGCCAGGATAGGGAAGGCCATCTTATACTGGATATATACAACTAATATATTAGGGTTACCCTCTTTCTGGATCCTCCAACCTCCATCCGGGCAGTTTTTTTTAAATACGATCCATGTCCAGGATTTTGGTCAGCTCAGCTTTAAATTTTTTCTGGGCATTTCCCAGCTTGCCCTAGTAAGGAGCTGCCTGAGGCTGAGGGGAGTGGGGGGAGGGCAATAGAAAGCAAGGTGCACATACACAGGGCCAGCATGCACGTGGCAGGGGGTGGGTAGGCAGGTAAGTTTGTGTGGGGCAGGGGTTGGAGGGCCAGAGCTGGGCACTGTTGTGTGTGTATGTGTGTGGCAGAGTGTGTGAGGGGGGCAGGTGCCTGATGACAGTGGGAGAAGGTGTCCAGGCACTGGGGTTGCAGTAGGGTAGGGGAGGCACCTGCTCCTCCTGTGGGGGAAGGGGATGGGGCCCTTTCAGGGGCAGCAGGGTGCTGTGTGGTTGGACTGGTGGCACTGGGGCTGGTGCCCTTGTTTGAAATTGCAGGAATGGGGCAGCTGCTGCAGGGCTGGGGTGAGGAGGAAGGGGCTGTGGGCCAGGAGTGAGGCAGCACAGAGCCCCCTTTTCCCCCAGCAGGGGCCAGGACAGCCTCTGAGCAGGCAAGTGGTTGGGGCAGTGGGAGCAGGTACACCAGGGCAAGCACCAGCAAGGCTGTGGGGAGCAGGGGGCTGCGGGTCAGGAGTGAAGGGTACCGGCAGAACTGGGGGGGTTGTGGCTTGGAAGTGAGGGGCAAAGGCAGTGCCAGGGGGCTGCAGGTCGGGAAAAAGGAACACCAGCATGGCCCAGGGGGGCAAGATACTGGGGTTGGGAGTGGGGGAACTGGCAGGGCCAGCAGTCTGTGGGTCAGGAGTGAGGGGCATCCGTTGGTGGGGGGCTGTGGCTAGGGAGTGAAGGGCAATGGAATGGGCAATGGCAGGGCACTGACATATCACTGCCCACCCCCTCCCCCTCCTGCCACAACAGGTGTCCTCTTTTTTGGAACTGGAAATTTGGTAACCCTAAATATATAATGCATGCCATTCTTCATGTGAGGCATCCGATAAGAGGCATCTGAGCTAAGAAACTCAAAAGGGTGGCCAGTTTGGAGCTTAGAGGTAGAGGGTCTGTCAGTGGACATATAGGATCTGGGTATAGCTCAGGCTAAGGTAACAAAGGAAGTGCACAACCCGTCAGTAAGCTGCAGCTTGTGATACAGCAGCAGAGGGCAGCAGACAAGAAGGAGCAACTTTGGATTCTTCAGTGCTAACAGTTTAATGGGATGGGAAGGTAGAGAAGGAGAGTGAGACAGTCTGGGAAACTTTCCGATCCTCATGATAAAGTTATTAGGTACTGGGAGGTGTTACTTGTACAGATTGCTATATCATGATGAACAATTCTGTGAATGTGCAGCCACCATTACTAACAAGGCTTCCAACCTTAACCCACTAAGAGGAGGACAATGGAGAGAACTTAATTTTAATGACTGTGCTCTGAGCAACAAAGGATGTGCTAAAGAGGTGGCTGACAACAGATCCAGGTTCCTCTTAAACACACACACACACACACACACACACACACACGGTTTTGGAGCAGTGGAAATATCAAAGGTTTGAAGGGTGTTTGAAAGCTGTGCACATAAGGAGGGAAACATCCCTGACACAGGAAGATTGGGGCATAACACAGGAAGGCTTCAGCTCTTTTTGCTAGTGCAAGGCATGGGGAAGGATAAGCTACAGCAAAAAACACTGTACTCAGGGTGTTGTTTTCTAAACGGCCTGTATTCTCTAGTGCTTTGTTTGTTAACTCGTGCACAGCCAATTTGTGTGTCTGTTGGTTATATGCATCACAGGATTACTGAAGAATTAAACTGTAAAGCAGGAAAGTTGTGGCTTTTAGTACTGAGTTCTCTGGGAGGATATGTTTAAGGTAGGACAGGGTTGGATGAACCAGTAGTAGTCCCAGGAGAACAGGCAGTTGTGATACAGTTTTCTGCCCTTGGAGGTGTTATACAGAGGATCTCCACCTTTAGAGAGTGTGCCCATGGCGCCAAGTGTGGTAGTGTTCAAACACTGGCTGGAGGTGTAAAACAGAAGAGGGATTTGGATGCCTTTAGGGGATTTGGTTAGGGCCACTCGGCCAGATCTGTGAATGAGAAACACATTAGTCTTATTTCAGACACTTAAAAGTTACTGTAACCAGTCACCACTAGAACTGTCAAGATTTTTAGAGGAGGCCCTGTAGAGCGTTGGATCCAGAGGGAGAGCAGTGACACCATCCTTTTGGCTCACAGTGATCCCTTTCAAATTGCAGAAGCAGTAGGCAGGGACTTCAAGTCCCAGAAGGAGGAAAAAAATCCACCCCCTTTCCCTGCTCTTGCCACCCCTTTCCTTGCCATCTGCACCTCCCCTGCTGACCCCCCAAACACACACTTTCCTTCTCACCACTGGTGCTGTTTCTGGCTGACAGAAAAGGGGGGTAAAGGGGAAGCTCCAGAGCTGCTGCTGCCCTGTTCCAGCTGGGCTGCATATAGTCAGGCTCGGTGGGGATTGCAGCAACGCTGGCAGCGGGTGGGTTCTCCCTCCATCTGCAGTCCCCTTTCTGGTGTTCCCTGGGTGCAGGGAGCCACTCCCCACAGCCCCAGCTGGAGCAGGGCAGGAGCGTCTTGGACGGCAGCATTGCTGATAGGCAGATCTTCCCAACCCTTTCCTGCATCCAGAGGAGTAAGTGGAAGGGGGGAAGAACAGAAGGAGCAAGGGAATGAGGGGAAGGGAAGTGCCCCAAGCATGGAGGGGACCGTTGCTGAAAGTGGGGAAGGGAGAAGATTCTTACTTGATTCAGGGACTTAAAGAGTCCCCTCCAGCTGCTCCTATGGCTTGATCTGACTGCAGGAGTGGAGGCTGGGAGGAGAGGCATATAGACATGTCTTCAGTGCTGGTTGCTGCTCCCAGCCTCCCCTTTTAAAATCCTGGATCCACCCATGACCCTGTCTGTGATATTTTTTTTTCTTACTGGCCCTGTCAGCAACTAAACCCTCCAAAAATGTCAAAACATGTCTAAGATCTCCATTTTGTTATGAACAACAACAAAAACAAGTGTACAGAAAGGGTAAGAAGCACACGGGAGTTGTGTATCATTTGTGGGCAGAACCCTGGACAGGGACCTGGGAATCTGGGTTGTGTCCCTGGCTCTACCAGTTGACCTGCTATGTGAGCTAGGTCAGATTATTTTTACCTCCATTTCTGTACCTGTAAATGGGGAAGAATGATGTAGAGCTGGGGTTTTCAACCAGGGGTACGCATACCCCTGGGGGTACTTGGGATGGCCTCAGGGGGTACTCAGCAGTGGGTGCTGCTGCTGCTGCTGGCACTTCCACTGCTGTTGCTGGCACTTCCACCACCGCTGTGCCACTGGCATAGTCTCCAATCACCCATGGGAGGTGCCCCCCCGCTCATCTGGCCGCCAGGGAACTCCCACCTTCTTGACCAGCAGCCGGGGGTACGCTGACCCAAAAAGGTTGAAAAACTCTGATGTACAGCACTTTGAGACTTCCTAAGGTAAGGTCAAGGACTAGGTTTTACTGTTTATAATCTAGCCAGAACAGTGTATTAACAACACACCTATATGATATCAGAAAGGTCATCTAAAGAATTAAGGTTGCCCCTGTAAGGCCTCATGCCTTTCTGGAACATTGAGTTCAGTGGCATTCAACCCTCTGAGAGTCAGGACATTTTAAATTAGACTACATACAAATTCAACCTTAACGTTGCCCTTTTTTAGTGATGGTGCAGCCTTTGCAGGTGCTGCACATCACTCGGCGAACTGGGCATGAAACAGAACATAGCACAGCCTAATGCCTTCTCTTGGCTAAGGCAAAACGTGTGTTTAGGTGAGCTGTGCTGAATAAGAGTGATCCACAGATATATTACACCCAAGCACTGTGCTTACTCCCCAGAAATAACTCACTTCTTAAAGTTCACACACCACTTAATGCTCAACCTCATCTCTAGGCTCTATCCTAAGTTATACTTTGATTTACTCATTGCTAAATCCACTGACCAATCTTATACTGGATCTCCACCGACTGGTGATTCCCCATAGCAAAAAGACACCCCCCATCCCAGACCACTATAGCATACAGTTTAGCACTAAAATGCTTCAAACTGGATCCCTTAAGGTATATAAATGTAAGGCCTGAAAGTACGTATCTCAAGTATGTATAGGACCATCTAAGTACTTAACAGTTTTTAACATTTTGTTATGGATTGGGATGAAGCTGATGAATTGCCCTCAGGGTAACTACCAAAGCAACTAAGCTCTTTTATGGAACCAGGTATCTAACACTGCCTAAGAAGAAAACCCCACAGGTATGGGGGAAGGCTTGTTCAGCTAAACCACATGGCTGAAAGGCTTTTTCTGGGGATACTGGGGGCATCTACATGTGCACTTTACTGCGGAGTTGACTAATTAGTTCCACAGTGAAGCATTAGTGTCTACACGTGTGGCACTTTTAGGTCACAGTAAACTAATTCACTCTACCACAGGTTAGTACTGCCCAACACAAGTCCTACCTTATGGTGGAGTTATTTAGTGTGCCACAACACATGTGTAGACGGTGACCAGGGCTGACTGGGGCACAAGGGGTCTGCAGTGCAAGGGCTGCCTGCCAGCTAGCCCTGCACTGTAGCACCCTCATGCCCCAGCCAGCTCCTTTGCAGTACGTTTAGCCAGGGCAGAGCAGCTCCGGGCTGGCAGGCTGACCTCCTGGGCCCCCTGCCAGCCAGGGCTGCACCACCCTGGCTTAACATGCTGCAATCCTGGGCACACATGTACATGACGTGTTCCAGAGTGATAAGCTCCAGCACAAACTGCACCGGAGTTTATTCAGGCGCACTAATTTCACATAGAGATGCACCTACTGACAGCAACTGTGGGGCAGTTCTTGGTGAAGATGTGTATCTGTGAGAAACAATCTGAAAATACTACAGGAATAGGTGTGGGGCATAAACAGAAACCAAGGAGACTCAGAACAAGCACTGGGACCATTGCCCAGAGGAAAAAAAAAACCCTTGAGAAACAGTTATCTGAGCTGAATAATGGCTGAAAGAGGCTTGGAACTGTGATGCCTACTGTGATCAGGGGAATTATGCTTTGTACATGTCTTGCAAATAAATCTGAACACCTCAGTGAAAGACCAGATGGAAACAACCCACAGGGCTAATCACTCTGGTCAAAATAGGAGAACAGTATTTATTCCCATAATGTTCCTATAAAATAGAAAAGGATTATCATTCCTGTTATACCAAGAGGGAATTGAGGCATATGGAAATTAACTCTTCCCCAAAGGCTGACAGGAAGTCTATGGCAAGGGAGGGAATTAAGATGAGAAGTCCCAAACCCTGGCTAATCCTCTAATTGCTGAGACATTCTTCCTCAGGCCCAGGTGATAACTATATGTACCAGTGTAGCAGTTCCAGATTATTATAATGAAGCAATAGTCTTGTCTCAGTTTCCTTATAGCAGCTGGAAATGCTCCTGTGAGGAGGACATCAGTTGGCAACAATGCTGCTCTGCTGCGCGGTCTCTGCAGCAGTACGCCCCTTGCCACCTGGATTTACACCCCTCATCACCAGTAGAGTAGAAGTCAGAGAATCATAGAAAATTAGGTCTGGGAGAGACCTCAGGACTCATCTAGTCCGCTCCCCCTGCTCAAAGCAGGACCATCCCCAACTATATTATCCCAGTCATGTCCATGCACATGAATAAGAAGAGGACAAAATCAAATGGAAGAGCTTTAAGGCAGAGACCTGCCCTGTCCCGTAAGGCAGAGGTGCCCAACTTGCGGTAGGTGAGTCACAAATGGAAGGGCAGCCTCTGTGTGTGGCGGGCAGCAGACTGGGAAAGGAGCAGGGGGAACACAGAGCAGTAGAAAGAGCAGGGGGCAGGGAGCAGAAAGCTGAGCAACAAATCCGAGCACAGAGCACAGGGCAGGGAGCTGAAAGCAGAGCAGCAGATCTGGCAACAGAAGGGGATCAGAATGGCACTTGGGGAGGGTTTGGGGCTTACCTTGTGGCACACCTGCCAAAAAAGATTGGGCCCCACTGCCCTAAGGAGTCAAAGTGAAAATAGCCATGGACCAAATGGGGGAAACAGGAGGAAAAGAAAGAAATTGAGCTAAAGAGTTAATGGCAATCCTTACAAAAAAATCTAGTGTTGTCTGGATAAAGCACTACAGGCCAATTTAATTCCTGAAGTAACTCTGTTAGCATCAATAGAGGTACAGCAGGGATCAGTGTCTTATAATGGGGATTCTGTTGTCATTGGTGCAATTACAATGATAATCGGATTTTCTTTGTTGCTTTTTTTTTTTTCAATAAGGCCATCCTAGGATTTATAGGTGAGAGACCATTGCTTCAGTATCAGGAACAGTATTTGAGACCATTTTTAATACTCAAGTCATACTGTAGCTAAATAATAAGAGCTCAGCATGGTTTCTATCAGGCTAAACTGTGCTGTTATTAAAACCTTAGGCAAGCTAATAAATGGCTAAATAAAACACCAGGAAGGAAATTGTACTAACGCAAATCAGGCTGATCCAAGGGTTCTTAGGAGCTTGAAGCAAACCTACTGTGTGTCCAGCTTTTCATACAGCAGGCATTATGAAATGGAGCACCTAATTAGCTGGCAGGAGTTCCCTCTGTATGAGTATCTGCCATAATCATGCAGGTTGGGACATGTTAGCCAATTTGCTGTTCTTGAAATTCTGATGACTAAAGAGCTTGTATTCCTGTCTGAACTAGCACCATGTTTAGGATCTGAGTGCCTTGTCATACCTTATGCTGTGAGCTGCACAAATGTCGATCAGTGTTAGTGCTAGTTTGGAGCAGTCAGACTCAAGTCTAGAAACCTTTTCTGACTGTCCTCCACCTGCACAGCTATGTGTTGCCACTAGAGGGCTGGTGAGCCAGGATAGGCCTCTATATCTGCTCTACAGACAGGGGTGTGAGAGATTCTGGGATACTGGGGGACTTCAACTGGGGTGGAACATCTGTGGGGAGTGGCCGCACCTTAATGGCACAGGAGCTGGGTAGTGCAGATTGCTCTGGTGTGGCGCAACTTTGAGCCACATAACTAGTGTTTAAAACCATTTTAAGGTGTTAATATGTAGACAATTCAGGGGTTAAGAGCTCCAGAAGCCGCCCAAAATGACCATGTAACAAGGCCCTTAGAAGGAAGTAGTATGGTTTGTTTCCGAAGGCCATATGTGATATTGTACTGGATCAGAATTCAAACCATCTCATAAGAGGGGATGAAGCACGTGCAGCCTTAGCGCTCACTCTTTCTGTGTTACAATGCCATTTTGACAGAGATGGATCCAAACCAAAACCTCAGCTATAAATGTTCCAAAAGCCCAAACTTAGCAGCTTGGGTCTATTTCCTGTTTTACTTTCATCCTTCCCCACTATTTCCATTCTACCCTTTCCAAAAAAGAAAATTCACTCAAAAGCAACACTATAGCCAAGAGTTTTTCTGTAAAGGGCCCAGAAACACAGTGTTTCATTAGGCCTGTGCGAAGCAGCTAGTATTCACTTCGGATTCGGATTCAGCCGATTCGGGGGGCAGTGATTCAATTTGGTGATTTGAATCACTGTCTGGATTTGATTCAGCTGCTGCTGAATCTCTGAATTAGCCAGGCCCATCCCCCAGCTCACCAGGTGCTGCTGGGCAGGGGGCGATCCCTGTAGCTCCCCACTCTCCCATGCTGCATGGGGGGCTCTGCCATGAGCCCTTCTCCCCCCCTCGCTCCCCCAGCCCCTTCACAAGTGCCCCACCCAAGCCAGCTCTGGCCCTTTAAGAAAAAAAAATGAGAAAATCCCGTGCTCACTGCTCCTGCCAGCGGGGGCAATCCCTGCTACCCCCCATTGCTCTGCACCACATGGGAGGCTCTGCACAAGTCCCCATAAGCCCTGAGGCTGCTGCAGGAGTGGTGAGTCCTGAGGCTTTCCTCATTTGTTTTTTGTTTCTTAAAGGGCTGGAGCTGGCCTGGGCAGGACTCCCGTGGAGGGGCCAGGGGAGCAGGGGGAGGGGGGCTTGTGGCAGAGCCCCCCACCATGCAACATGGGGCAGTAGGGGGCAGAGGGGATTGCCCCCCTGCCCAGCACTACCTGGTGAGCACCGGGGCTTTTTTTAAAGTACCGAGCTGGGGCGGGCAGGGCAGCCATCGGGGGGGGGGAGGAGTGGCTGCAGGAGCAAGGTGGTGGTCGGGGGGGGCTGGCAGGGGTCCCCCCATATGGTCCCTTGCCCTGCCCCTAGTACTTACCAGCTTGGAGTCAGCTGCAGCTCCCTGCTGCAGCCACTGGGGACTGCCCGAATCATCAAAGCTCTCCGAATCTTTTCTGAAGATTCGGAGAGCTTTGCATCAATTCGGACCTTTAAATTGCTCCCCTGATTTGGTTCAGATTTGGAGATTTGGCCACCGAATCAGGCCCAATCTCTTCCAAATCAAATCACCACCCGAAGTTTCACACAGCTCTAATGACTATACTTCTGGGTATGCTTTTTGCATTCTCACAGAGGTGAATTTTATACAAATGAGATATTCATGTGAGGCACATGGAAATAGATTACTGAAAACGTTCTTGCTTTATTCCAGACAGCCGGTTCATGACAAAGCCCAGTAAGGAGGGAAACATGTCAGTTCCCTTTTTTGGTATAGATGGGCAGCCCCAAAATAATAATATTCTTCCTTATTAAAGTGTCCCATTTGATGAATCCAAGAGATCAATCCTGTCACTTTATATTATAACTAAGTGTTCTTTGCCTTTGAAATGTAATTAATATCATTAAACTCATTACAAATCTCAGGTCTTGCAATTGTCATAACACAGCTAATGAAACCAAGAAAATTCACATCACAGTGCAGTCACGGATGGACTGCATTGCTTCCATACACAAACACATAATTGAGTTACAAAAAGCCAAGGCTATCTTATAATTTTACGGAAAGGCAAGTGTTAGTGCTACAGAGTTACAGAAATTAACCTTAGTAAGCCTGGAATCTGCCATATGGCTTTCAGTTATTAATTACACAGCTTCACAAAGAGCCTGCTGAGAACACATTATTGCTGTGAGTCAGGACCTTGGCAGCCTGGGCTGAAAAGATCCACTGTGGAAAATGAAACTAAATGCTATGGTATGAGAAGAGAAAGGAAGAGGCCACAGGGTGAAACAATGACATCACTTCACAGGGGACTTAATGGACAATCCTGCCTGCCAGTGTCAGCTGTATTAAGAAAAGGTATTTAGAAGAGAGCAGAGAAGGGGAAGTGCTCTAGGCATTTGTTGCAGGGCAGGGCTGTCCAATTTTTAAGTGGCCAGAGGCCACCTATTGGCACAGGCTGCACCAGCAGGGGCTGTTTGCTGTGCAAGCCTTACCAGCGCAAGACATGGGCATCCTGGGCTGCAAGGGTATCTCCTGTACCACACTGCACCCCAACCCCCAACCTCAGCTCTGCAGCCATGTACTCCCCTGGTATACCATGACATGCAGGTACCCTGGACTGCAAGCACTGCATGCTCTGTTGCCCCCCCCCTTCTTCCCGCACCACTCCTGGGGCAGGGCTGGAAAGTGAAAATCAGAGGAGGGAGGGGGAGACCAGAGATCCTGGCTTCTGCTGTAGCCAAGGGGTAGTAGTGGCCAGGTGGGATCTCAGATGCTATAAATTAACACCCTTGGGGCCACACATGGCCCATAAGACACCAGTGGGACAGCCCTGTTCCAGGGTATAGGCTTGTTTGTCCATTGCCCTCTGCACATTATGACTTCCATAACCATGCAAAGGAGGAATAAAATGCTACCAGATCAGATTGGTACCATGTTACACACCCACAGGAATAAAATATTATCAGCCCCAAGTGTTCAAAAGCTTTAGAAAACCAAGAAGTTCAGAAACTCCACCCACTAGAGTCACTCACCAGTAACTGCTCCAGGAGGATGGCAGTAGAAACTGGGAGCATCACAGCCCATTACTATCTCCAGGGAAATGCAGCACTTTCTTTGGGCATACTACCCTTTCATATCAACACTTTACATAAGGTAACTGACAGCAGACTTTTCTGAACTTCAAAGCAATGTAGGCTTAAATCACTAGAAATAAAGAAATGCGGAGTTAAAGCCTACACCTGTCCCCTTCAGCAATGTTGTCTGCTCTCACTGAGTGATGCTCCAACCCACACCAGACAGACAGGGTAGCACCCTCTCCTTCCCACTGACACAAAGCAGAACAAGGACACAGTGTGTAGCAACTGTAAGAAAAATGATCAAACCATATCCTCACTAAAGGAAAGTCACATTTATGGCAGACTTAGACAATGCCAACTGGCTGCACCTGGCCTACACTTAACCTTTCACAAATCATCCCAGAATTGCCAGAAAAGACTATGCCTTGAATAATGTCTTAAATACTTTTTTTTTGGAATATCTTCAAAATCTGTCCTGTGACACACTGTCATGATGTGATTATTTAGATGATCAGACTATACAGTTTATGAATTTTAGCTGATGCAAAATTATTGCTATGAAAATCATTATATCATTGATTGTCTTTCATTTGTTTGTATCCATGGGCTGGTAGAATTGAGTTATGTCTTTGTCAGACTAGGGGCAATAGTGTAGCACTAGGTCTAACTAACTACTTGCGCAGTCACTTTGAAACTAGGTTTCTTCAAGCCTGGAGAAGATAATTCTTCTGAAAAGAAAAGAGAAATGGGGAGAGTGGAAACTACCAGCAGCAAGACAAAGAACCAGAGATGACAAAAAAGGTCTCACAGAAGGAAGATGGGAGATGCACAGAAAATTTTGGTCAGGAGATAGAGAGATTCAGTTGCTTTTGCAGAAATGGGGACATGGTGTAACTGCAGAATCAATCAAGATCAGAGAAAACAAACTGGAAGCTACCTGTTTGCCCACCTAAACATAGCTGGATGCTCAAGAATTCCCAGAGAAAGGGTGAACTTGATTGTGGGGCATTATTTTTCTAACCTTCTGTATCCTACCTCCGGTGGTATAAAAAATCAGTGGTATATTCAGAAATTTTGTGAAGAGTTTTTCTGTATCTGTATGTCTACCATGCGCCTTCTGAAGAGAGAAACTGTCAGCCAGAAGGCTTGCATCTCTGCTGAGAACCTGTGAAAAGGCATATATAAGTTATGGATGGAGCCTAAGGGCAAAGGACTGGCCTCTGAGGATGAGCAGTTTGGATTGTGATCTCTGGTGCCCAGGAGGAGGTGTTAGGCAGGGGATCTTCACCCTGGGAATGTGACTAGAGGTTTCCAGCTTGAAGGGCACTGCGTAGACTTGGTTCAGAGGTTCAGACTGTATGTGCACAACACATTCAGCTTATGTGAACACTGCTACTGGGAGTTGACCTTAAGGCCACCCTCAAGCTCAGACCCATCAGCCATGTTGATTGAAATCCCCTAAGGCTCAACACCTGCAGATCTGCTGAACTCCTAGATAAGTTTGTTGAGCCACCACTGCGAGCTACCTCTTGCCTGTCCCTGCCTCTGCCCCTGCCCTCTGTGGGTCCAGAAGCTGCCTGGGTACAGCCAAGCACCAGTGTAGGAAACCCACAACTCCCTGTTCCTTGATTTCTTTCCCTTCTGCATCCCTGTCTTCACTGCACATAATGAGAGGCAAGCCTAGCAGGAGAGACAAGTATGGGCAGACTGATTCCTGGAAGGGCTCCACTTGAAAAAGTACAGAGCACACAACAGCCAGAGGGTAAAGTATGGATGGGGAGAGACAGTGCTGGGCATAGGCAGCTCTAGATATCAGGGTAGATGTGCCCTCAGAGATCCAGTGGCTGAATTCCCTGCCAGCAATCTGGTGAGTGATCAAAAATAAGTAAATAAATAAATAAAGCAGAGGTGGTGCTTGGCCTAGTACCATCCTACATGTATCCTACAGAGAATTCAATCTTCAACTTGTTGCCAACCCCTCCTAATTTTATTATGACTAGTGATTCGAGAGGAGATTTCTTACACTGATGAAAAGATGTCATTTTGTGAATTTTCCCTTAATCAAAATGTCCACCATTGCATATTACTGCCAGCTGGGCTGAAGCCAACAAGATCATTGTCAAAACTTATAGGCATGTGATGACAAGGCTGCCTTAAGTAGGGGTGACTGCTGCCTTCCACTGTTTTTAGAGAGATGGACTCTGTCTATACCAGTGTTTCTCAACCCTTTCAGTAGCAAGTACCCCCTAACTTCTGAAAATTTTAATAAGTATCCCAATAAGTACTCATTTTTCCAGGGGATTTTATATTTACAGACTAATTTGTGCCATATTTTGGAAGAAGGGCTGTGTATATAAGGCTGTGACATGACAGATGCCTGATCTGGTGTGGGTAGGGTTGCTACCTTTTACACCAGGGGTGCACAACTTGAGTATGTACCTGGGCTAGAGGTGATGTTGACCAAAGCTAGGAGGGCTGAACCCAGTGCCATGCAAAGCATGGCACACCAAATTATTACTGGGGAATTTAAAGCGCTGCACAATGTACGGTGCACCAATTTTTTTGCCATAGTTTTGTGAGGAGGAAGGGGTAAGAGAGAGAGGAAAAGAGGGTGAGAGAGAAAAAGTTTTGGGGTACCCATGTCTCGCATACCCCCAGGGGTACCCATACCATGGGTTGAGAAACTATGGTGTATACAAACCAAATGGGTGCTAGTGCCACTCTCTGGCTCAGGAGGCCACTGTTAGGGCATGGGTCATGAGAAGCAGCATGGATTTTGTCAGAGGAGAAATGAGGGGAGAAAGACACTAGAGAAGAAAGGGTTGCAGGGAGGAGAGGTTGTCTGGGGATGGGAGATGGTGGAGAGTGCATGCAGCTCAGCTCAGGGGAAGAGTAGCTCCACAGAGCTGTTATGGGAAGGCAGTTTTGCTAGCTCTCACTACCTGCTCCCAAGTTGATAGGATTTGGGTGCCTTCAGGAGGAGCTCCCACGGTAATGCTAGGAGTACTTTCATTCTTGTGATTTCCAGGGCTGGACAGGCAGGTGAAGATCTTGGTGAGAGCTCTGCCCCCAGATCCAGTAGCAAAACTTCCCTACTACCTGCTGCACTGAAGCATCTTATCCGGCTGGGACCTGGGCAAAGGAGGAATGTCCCAGGGCAGTAGGAGACAGTGGGGAGAGGGAGTTGTGGAAAAGCTACTGGGGTGCCACACACAGGACAGGGCCTGAGTCAGCAGAAGGGATGGATAATTTAAATAAGATTATTTTTAGGTATGCGGACAACCAATTGTAATTATATTTATTAAAAACACACATTTATTGTAGTTATTGCATCTATTTATGTACTTGATGGCTATTACACAAAGAAGTGAGTGATTTAAACTTATTTCTGAATGGATGACCATTGATTTATGTTTTTAATAATATTCAGGAATTCTAAATGTAATTATGGCCCTAACTTACAGAAAGTTCTGCTCGACTGAGTGTTCTTCCAGAAGTTAACTGATTGCTTTAAAGACAGTCTTACAGCTCACATAAATCTTTATTGGAAAAATAATTGGAAAACTTGACATATGGAATGCAAGTAATACTTCGGGTTTCTTGGATGTTTATTGTTCACATTCCAGCTGCATTTTATAGCCTTAGTATAGAAGAGTAAAGCGGGGGTCAGATAAGACAGTAGGAGGGGCAAGATAATAAAAGGAAATGTATGTTCTCTTAATGAGAGCAGAATGTTAGGTGCAGTCCATGTTTTGGACAAACAGGTATCCCTTTGGTCATCAAGGTCACTTCCATGCTATCACAGGCTACCCTGTTGTATACTGTCAAGGAGAAACATGCATTGAAGTAGGGGTGGCCAGCCCGTGCAAGGTATGCCACAAGTGTGTATGGCAGGTGGCAGATCAGGGAGGGAGCAGAAAGCAGAGCAACAGATCAGGCAATGAGCACATGGCAGGGAGCAGAAAGCAAAGCAACAGGAGGCAGAGGAATGGGGATCAGAGTGGCATTAGGTGGCTTACCTTGTGGCATACCTGCCAAAAAAAGATTGGTTCCTATTGCGCTAAAGTATCAAAAAGCTGGCAAAGAAGTAGCGGGATATTTCAAAAGCCAAAAGAAAGAGAGAGATACCACTACTCATGCTATAAAAAATAAAATCTCATTGGGGGAGACAAACCATGTAACTTCTGTGGGACTCCTGATTTCTGGAGTGGGGTGGGTGGGGGACCTGTGACAAAACCCTAGTGTGTCGGGGTGGTCCCAGAGATACACTCTGGGTTAGTGTAAGCCTGTTGGCTCCCCACTCTGCTGAGTGGCTCTGCCCAGATTATTCATTTGCCCAGAAATCACGATTTTCTGCAGGCACCTTGGTGAAGTAACAGAAAAAAAAAGGATTTATTACACAACAGAACAAGTGGTATAAAAAAGAAGTGATCAATTTTTTTGACAACAGAGTATGGTAAAACACAACTGACAAAATCCTTGCCCTACACTCAGACTACTGCCTAGCCCTTGGAAGGATTCCTGTGAAAAATCTCCTGGGGTCAGCCTCGCTCAGTTGCAGCTAGCTCTCTCAACCCGGGACCTCCATTCCCCCTGTCCTCGCAGGAAGCCTCTCTCTAGCTACCCGCTAATGGCCTCCAGAACATCTTCCTACCTTCAGGGGTGTCAGACAACAGTGGTGCTCAACCTTTTGGTGCTGCGAGCCAGGTGAGTGGTACTGGGCCAATCCGTGGGCCAGATCTGGTCCTGCACACCATAATCGAACCCTGCTCCATTGGCCCCATGCCATCAGATTGGGGCTCTGTGCTGCATCTCTCAGCCCTGTACTGCCAGATCGGGGCCCTGTGTACCTCCTTCAACCCTGGGCTGCTGGATCAGGGTCGCACACTCTCTCTGCTTGCCTCCATGCTGCAGGATCAAGCCCTGCACCACTTACAACCAGACCCTGTGTGCCCAGATTGGGCCTCGGACACCTCTGTGTGCCAATCTAGTATGCTATCCAGCCCATGGGGCTCTCCACAGGTCCAGAAATTTGGCTGCAAACCAGCATTGCTGCCACCACTCCCTAGCCACCAAATTTTCAGACCCATGGGGAGCAATGAGGACTGGATGGCTTA
Source organism: Alligator mississippiensis (assembly GCF_030867095.1). Taxonomy (NCBI): domain Eukaryota; kingdom Metazoa; phylum Chordata; order Crocodylia; family Alligatoridae; genus Alligator; species Alligator mississippiensis. The sequence continues at coordinate 181,337,396 of NC_081825.1, read as the reverse complement.
GCTCCACAGACCAAAACTGGCCCATGGGGCAGGGACTGAGCACCCTGGCTCTAAAATGTTTCTGTCTATGGAGCCATGACACCCTTCCCCTAAAAAGTGATGATGCAGAAATTAGCCCTTAGGGCTACTTCGGTGTCATTGTATCTGGGTTCCCGTAGTGGGATAGGGCATCTGCTACTATATTTTCCTTCCCCTTGATAGAGCTGATTTCCATATCAAATTCTTGAAGAATTAAACATCACCGTAGCAACTTAGCATTGATTTCCTTTGTTTTATGGAGCCAGGCCAGTGGGAGAGAATGGTCTGTCAGGACCCTAAACCATAGACCAAATAGATAGCGCTTCAATTTTTTTATAGTCCATATGATGGTATAGCATTCTTTTTCCACCACTGAGTGGGTTTGTTTACACGAGACACTTTACTGCACGTTAAACTAATGTGAAGTAAAGCATCACCATCTATGCAAGTGCGGGACTTATTGCACAGTAATTAGGCTAATGCACAATTTCCTAGTACTAGGAAATATACGTACTAGATTAATGGCACATTAGCTACTGCCCAGTAGCACACATGTAGACTCTGACCAGAAGCAATTTGCTCCTGGTCAGCCTAGAAAGCAGGGTGCCATGGGGGATGGCGGGGGAGGAGGGGGGTGGGCTGTTTGCAGCTCTGGCACTGCTTAGCTCAGGCACGGGCAGGGAGCAGGAGCCAACTGGGGCATGCACTGTGTGGGTAGCGGCAGGACTGAAGGGACAGAGAGCTCCCCTGTCTCGTCAACCCTGCCACTGCCTATGCAGCACGCACCCCATTTGGCTTCTACTCCCTGCCCATGCCTGTGGGGAGGCAGGAGCTGAGCAGTGCCAGAGACCAGGAGGAAATGTGAGGGGGAAGCAGTGCTGGGGACTGGCGGGGAGATGCAAGAGAGAACCAGCACTAGAGACTGTTTCCCCCTCATGCCTCTCCCACCAGTCCTGGCACTGCTTACCTCCATACTTGGGCACCCCAAGCCAGTGCTGCCAAGCTGGGCTACGATCCTGAGCTCTGTGCAGCTGGGAGCTATCCTCTGCTCTAAGACAGCTTTCCTGTTACTCCATGCAGCTCTGGCCTGACCCCCCATGCCTCCTGCCAGCCTGGGGCTGGCACCCAGGGGAGCCCCCCCTGGCTGCTGCAGGGGGGCAGGGCAGGGCAAGCGTGCAGGAGCAGCCTTTGACTGAACTGCTCTGCTCCCATTGGGAGCAAATTTACTTCTGAAGTGCTTTAATGGGCCTGAATTTTCTTTGCAAAAACTTCAGGCACATTCATTGCATGTGTAGATGTGCCCAATATCTCTGCTCACGTGAAGTTTGGAAGCGTTCAGTCAATCCCAGATCTTCAGACAAGATGAGACCAGAATGGCCATCGCCCCTCCTACTGCACATAGCTATTCTCCATTTGCTTCTTGCTCTGGCTTTTCAAACTTGATATCCTGTAGCCAGCTCTTGCCATTGCAACACAGCCCATAGTCAGGTTGTATGATCCAGCCACCTGCAGGTTCCCTGGGGGCAGCTTTGTTTGCCTGTGCAAACTAGTTGATCATGCCCTGGCTTAACCCATCCCCCAAAGCCCATATGTGGTCTGCAAGTGCACGTAAGGAGGCTTTGCTGTAGTTCACATGTCTTCTTTTGAGCTATTCTCTCCCCCCAAAGCTGGTAAACGGGCTACAAATACATGTGCAGTGGTTCCTGGCAGTTGCTGGGGGTTCTTGCCAATTAAGGCTGCAGGATAGGTTGACTGTGTACCTTGTTTTTGCCATGGAGCTCTGCATATTCTGCAGTGCATGTAACAGTACAGCAGAGGCAAATGCAGGAGACTTTCTAGAGGAACTCTGTAAGACAAGATTTCAGGGTTCTCAGCACCTGGCTGCAGAGGTGTAGTTTGTACAGTGTAGATGAAGAGGCTGTATATAAACTGAGCCTAGGCATATAGTATTCATTAAGCTTGTCCTAAATGTAGGGTAACCATATTATTTCTAAAGAAATCCAGGATACTTTCCCTGCCAGTCAACGGCATTGCTGCAGGCAGAGACAAGTGGGTAGGGGTGTAGGGCACAGTATGGAGGAGAGGTAGACTGTCATGGTGTACCAGGTGGGTAAGCACTGCTGCTGCTGCTTCTATGCAGGAGTAAGGCAGGTAGACTTGAGCAGTGCCCACTCCGCACCTCCAGCCACTGCTCAGGAGGGCCCACATCAGGCATGTGCAGGCAGCAGCACTGGTGCCTGACTGCCCCCTTGTCTGGCGCACCATGCCACTATTCCTCTCTGCTGAACTGTGCCCTACCCTTGCCCACCTGCCTCTGCCTGCAGCAGCTAATTCTGGGACTTTTGCTTCAATTTTTACCAACTGGACGGGATGCTGGGAAAGCCTAGGGCTGTCCTGGCCAAAATGGGACATGTGGTCACCCTGCCTAAATGTGGCTGCCTTAATGAAGTGTCGGAGAAATTATTCGCTTAAGCTCCCAACCTGGAAAGAGAACACCTGCGAATACTCCTGACCTCAATGGGGCTCGTTTCCCAGCTGAGACTCAAATAAGCAGGAGATGAGGGTGTGGTCTTTTCAGTTTATTCTGCCGAAGGTCTCCCGACCTTAGAAAGGCAGAGGGGCCCCGGTTGCACTCTCACACACGTATTTATATTCTCTGGTTACATGATATTTCGCATGCGCAAAGCTTTAGCGGAAAATTACTAGTATTGCATGACTCTTCTTCAACCTGCAGGGTAAGACCAAATAAGGCGCAGGTCTGCCGTTAAGCTTGTCTATCATGCTTAGTTACTATGGGGGAAGTTGTGGGCCCCTGAAGGTACAGGCTGTGCTTCCCGTATTGCCAAAGGAAACCCCTTTCTCTGCGCACAATTTCTAACAGAAGACACAGTCTGATGATTTCTCCTATTATACACATATGCTGGGTCCCCAAAGTGCTCTGTATTATCCAGGAGGGATGAATGCAATGTCTGCCTCAAGTAGGCTGGGGAAGTACTGTAACAAGGGTAGTGCTGCTGGTGTACTGGCATTGGGTTCCTCCATATGGGGGCGGGGGCAGTAGCATAACTAGGGTGGAGCAATAGGGGCAACAGCCCCGGGGTCCTGATGGTGGTGGGGGCAAAAAACCCCTAGCTTTTGCCAAAGCCAAGTGATCAAGATAGTGGTGGCAGTGGCAACACTGCCCCTGTGTGCAGCAGCTACCATGCATATGCTGCCATGTTATTACACTGGTCTGGGGCAGGGGGGGAAGGAGGGGGCTTAAAATCAAGTGGAAGTAATGCTACATAGTAATGTGTAGGGGCTTGCTCTGTGCAAGATCTGCATGGGCAGCCAAAATGCCCAGCTACAGTTCAGGGCTGGGGTAGCATTCAAAGAAAAGAGAGCTAAGGTTGCTAGGCAGAGTGGGTATGTACCACAACTTTTGTATTGCTTGGCTATCAGTGGTCTGAGTCAGTGATACTCAACCTTTCAGCCTCTGGCCAGATGAGTGGCGCAGGGCCCATCTGTAGGCTGGATTAGGAACTGGGGCCTGGTACCACACCCTCTTTGCCCCCTGTACTGGGATTGGGGCCTGGGGTCCTGGCATTGCATCACCCTCTTTCACATGGCAGAATTAGGTCCCAGGGCCTAGTACCATTCCCTTCTGCCCCCTACATACCAGGATTGGATCGCAGGGGCCCGGTGCTGCCCTCCCATCTACCAGGATTGGGTGTTGGAGGCCTGGGCACTGCCTCCTCCCAGCACCCCAAAGCAGAATTGGGCCCTGGGGCTTGGCGCTGCCCCCACTCAGCCTTGCCCACTGGGATCAGGAGTCTGATCCAGTGCATAGGGCCTGGGGCCCCCACAGGTCTGGAGACTTTGCAGCAGGGGAGTGATGGCACCATTCCCCCACTGCCAAATATCTGGACCCACGGGGAGCCCTGTGGACTGGATGACATCGTGCCATTGGGTGGATATGGCCCATGGGCCAGAAGTTGAGCACTCCTGGTCTAGGCAATGGTACAATTAACATTCTGGAAGGGTACACGGCATTGTGGGTAAATTATTTCAGAATCGGTGAAGTTTTGGAGCCATAAATACACCAAACAGCAGGAAGAGAATATAACAAGTGCTGTACTGAGTCAGTCCAATGGTCCGTCTAACCACTTAGCCTGTTTCTGACAGTGGCAAGAGTGGATGCTTTAGAACAGGGGTGTCCAAAATACAGTCCAGGGTGCCTATCTGGCCCACTGGGCTCTGGTCAGGTCCCTGGATGTTAAGGAGCATGCCCTGCCACAGAGTGCAAGGCCATTTGGCCCCACTGGCCATGGCTGTCAGCACTGAGCTTGGCTCCACCCCCGAACCCTTGTTGTACCCCCAAACCTCTGTGTCTGCAGGACTTGTGCCCCTGGACCCCTCATCACCTCAAGATCCGCCACTGCTGCTGCCTTGAGACTCCTTCCTGTCTCTGGACCTGCAGTCAGCTTGGCAGCTGGCCCTGTGCGCCAGGCAGAAACCAGCTCATGAGGAGTCCCATCATCTGGATCTGGCCTAGTGCCCCAGGTAAATTTGACATCTCTGCTTTAGAGAGAAAGTATATGTACAGGATGTATCTAGCATAATCCATCTCCTGTCATACTCCCCGGGCATCCACAAGAGATGGTAAAAGAAACTGCAGTAAAGTCAGTGTTCACAGCTATTTTTTAATTTAAAATGAGAAAATAAAAAAAGACATAAACAGGAGAAAAATACTAGAAGTCCTGGCTAGCCATGTGTATGTACTTAAGGAAATAGTGTGTTTTTGAAGGAAAGAAAAAGGAGCAAGGGGTGTTCACTTCTGGATCTAATGCACGATTCCTCTGTGTACTGCGCTTAGCTTTATAGATGTGATGCACTGCAGGATTAGGCTTTTACCTTATTTTTCCTTATCTGCTGACTCTTTGAGAACAAAAGGTGAAAGCTGTAGCCAAGGCTAAAATTAGCAAGAATCTGAACTCTGATTCTTGGCTCTTGACTGATAGTTACTAATCCCATCACGGCTCTTTTCTCATCCATTTCACCAAGGCCTGAGTCAGAAAGGCATGTAAGCATGCACTCGGCTTAACACGTGCTGAATAATATGTAAAGCAAAGCATTATATTTAAGATCAGCCCTTAGCACTTTCTGTGAAGTTTTTTTTGACAATTCTCAATCCCATTTTCTTTGCTTTTCTACCATGACCTTGCTTTTTAGATACTATCCATTTAACATTTTGCTGTTTCTAAAACAGCTAATCAACTTTGGTATATTAAGCTTTGCTGTAATAAAATATTAGTCTAAAAATGAAGATAATACAGGCAAATTTGAAAGTACAAATTTATCCTATTAAGCAAGAATAAACCGCTTAAACATGCCACAGTCTCACAGAACATTACACTAACCAAATATATGTTTAAATGATATTTTATCAGACTGCTGTCTTGGAGAATAAAACTAAGACAAATAATTCTGAGGCAAAATTTCAAGCCTAACTTAGCAGCTGCTCAACTCACAGAAGATGCACCCATAACTTCACTTTTTCCTGCCTGGTTTGGATAGCATAGGATGTTTACAACAACTGTCTGAACCGCATAGATTTTGCTCCCAGAAATCATGAGATCTTTAAAGCATATATATGACATTCTGGTTCTTTTCATTTGCTTTCTGGTTTTTGAGACACTTCAGCTCTTCTTTATAAATCCACAGTGTGTCCACACCTTGAATACTGTGCCCAGTTCTGGTCCCCATTCAGCAAAAAGGATATAGAAGAAATAGAGATGGCCCAGAGAAGGGCAACAAGGACTATTAGTGGCATGGCAGTATGAGAAGGGACTAAGGAGGCTAGGCCGTATCAGTTTATAAAAGGGTGCTTGAGAGGGGGGACATGATAAAGGTTTACAAAATACTAAATGGCAAAGAGAAAGTAGATAGGCATTTATTATTTACTGTTTCTCACAACACATGAACTAGGGGTCCCAAAATGAAACTAGTAGGTTGTAAATTTACAACAAACAAAAGGAAGTTCCTTTTCACCCAGAGCATCATTCAAGTGTGGAATTCATTGCCACCAGATGTTATGGCAGCTGCCCCACAAAGGGAGGGGACAAACTGTGGGAGGAAAGGTGGATCATAGTATCATAGTACTTAGGGGCAGAAGGGACCTAAACAGATCATCAGGTCCAACCCCTTGCCCTGGGCAGGAATGGGTGCTGGGATCATGTCACCCCATCCAAATCTCTGTCCAGCCTCCTCTTGAAGACCCCCAGGGTAGGAGAGAGCATCACCTCTCTTGGGAGCCCAGTCCAGACCCTGGCAGCCCTAACTGTAAAGTAAAGGTGCTTCACATCAGGAGCTATTGAGCATGGGAATTAAGGGTACATACAGCCTTTGCATCAGAATTTCCTAGACCTTATGGAGGCTGCAAGTGAGAGAGGAGCTGTGGGAAAAAAACCCTGGTCATCCCCAGTTCGCTCTCCCTTTCAGCATCCACTCTCTGCCCGTGTGACACAGGAGACTGGGCAAAATGGACCTACAGCAGAGGTGGGCAATTATTTGGGCTGGAGGGCCACTTAAAGAGTTTCAGTGAACTGTTGTGGGCTGGGGGAGGTGCTGACATGGCCCAGCATGCTGGGGGGTGGGGAGGGGGGGAGTTGATCCTATTGAGCCCCAGGCTCTCCGCCCTACACCCACCGCCAGGGGTGCCAGACAGCGTGGGTGGGGGGTGGGCAAGGTCTCCATGGAGCCCAGGGCAGAGCTGCGATCCACTCCCCACCGTCCGGTGACGGATGCTGTCTGCAGGCAGGGATGTGCAGGTTGCAGATTGCGGCTGTGCCCTGGGCCCTGTGTTGTCACCGTCCCGTGATCCTGGCCTCCGGCCCCCACCCGCCTGCCTGACTCCCAGATGCCATTCGCTGCTCCTGTCCGCCTGGCCAAGCACATCCTGCCCGCGGGGGTGCTGGGTCTGTGGTAACCCCTCCTGCCTGTCTGCCCTCCCACTCTGTGCGGCACCCGCAGCAGCGAGTGCGAGATGGGCTGGCAGCGCCAGGCAGGCAGAGCGAGCGGCCGCTGCCAGGAAGCTGAGTCTGGCCGCCGGCCCTGCCTGGGGAGGGTGGGACTGATGGTGTGCACCACAGCCCGGGCTGCCCCCATGTGCCTGTGCTGGACTGGGCCATGGAACCCGCCGCGGGCTGGATAAAATCCCTTGGTGGGCGGCCCGCGGGCTGTATTTTGCCCACCTCTGACCATGCAATGGAGCCCGTGGCTTTTCATGGGGGTCCCACAGGGGAGCACCCAGTTCCCAGGAGCTTGTTTGCGCTGGCGAAGGGAGGGGGCTGCAGCTGCTTATTGCAGGTGCAATACAAGTCAGTGGGCCCTGAGGTGCCCCCGGCACAGGGAGTCCCCAGCTCTGAGGACTGCACTTCAGCGGGGGATTTTTTGCTGCTGAGCAGGGAGGTGAAGATGTGCCCTGTGTTGGGGGACGTGTCACCTGCGAGGAGGAAAACAAAAGCGACCATGGAGAATGCGGGCATCGATCCCGCTACCTCTCGCATGCTAAGCGAGCGCTCTACCATTTGAGCTAATTCCCCAACTGCTGCAAAAATCTCTCATGCGCGCTGATGTCATCATTGTTCGCGTCACGTGGTCACTCCCGTCCCTCCCTCTCTCAGGGCCGGATTAGCAACGCGTTGTTGTCAGGCAGTTTGGCCGCCTCAGCCGTTCTGAGTGGGGGGGGTTTCGTCTCCGACCAACTGGGAGGCGCGGTGGGCGCGGCTCTCTGGCGGTGGCGACGCTTGGCTTGGCTTCTCCCCCTCCCTCTCCCTCTCTGTCCTCCTCATTGGTCGTCTTCCCGGTTGGTGTCGCTCGCTTGCTGATTGGTTCTCCCGGGTTTATTTTTGAACGGTGTCTGCTGTTTCCATTGGGCCAGAAATCTGCCAGTCACGGTGACGTTTCGCTGTTGCTAAGGCGTGAAGGTGGGGAACCCAAGGCGCCCACCCCGATGCCCTCATTGGCTTGCGGGAGGCCGCTAGCCCGCCCCTGGTTCTCACTGAAACCAATGGTAGTTTACTCCATGCTTGATTGGCGGTCGGGGAAAACCCAATGAGGAGGCGAGGTTAACTCCACTAGCCAATGGGAGCTCGCGGGGGTGCCTCGGGGCAGCATGATTGGCAGGCGGGGTGACGGCGACAGGGGGGGGGGCTCGAAGGTTCTGATATGTCCGCCATCTTGGAGAGTCGGTGATGGTGGCGAGGGGCCGCGTTCCCGCCTGAGCCGAGGCAGCCCGGGGACCGCGCCAGGGGACGCGCTCGCTGAGGTAGGGGAGGCCCTGCCCTGCTGTGCCGCCCGCTCCCCGCCCCGGGGGCCAGTGTCGTCCTCCTCCCCTCCCTTCCCTGCGCCGGGCTGGGTCGGCCCGGGCCGCGGGGGGGGCCGCCGCCACCTTCCCCTCCCCCCTCGGGTCCGAGCGCGCCGGAGGTGGTGGGGCTGTCCCCTCCTGCCCCGTCCCGGTTTGTTTTGGCTCCCGCTGTCCCAGGCCCCCTCGGCGGGGAGGGGGAGGGGTGCTGGCGGCGCCGCCCCTCCCCCCTCTTCCCGCCCTCTTCCCTCTCGGGCACGTGACTGGCGCGGGCCCCCGCGGGCTCCCTCCGGAGGGAGGCGCCTTCCTGCCCCCCGCGGCTCTGGGGCTGCTGCCCCGCGCGCTGGTTCCCATAGGCGCCTTCTGTGTCCCCCTCCCCGCGAGCAGTGCGGAGGAGGGGAGTGGGGGCCCCGGGGCCGGGCGTCTGGTGGCTGCAGGAGGGAGTGAAAGAGGGTGCTGGGTTCAGATGGGCACCTAAAAACCCTGGGGGCAAACCCTAGCACCGACCTGCCTCGGTTTCCTGCTGAAGGCAAACTTTTTCTTGGCTTAGTTCTCCCTCCTGAGGAAGCCGGCAAGTTGCAGCTGGCTAGAAACCAGCTCTGGAGTTGTTACTGTTTCAAGCACTAACTTTATGCTAGGGTGGCTCTTGTTTATAGAGCTGAGTGGTCACTTATCCACGTCACTTTGCATGTGGGGCCATTGACCAGTGACTTTTGTAATCTACATAATGTAGCAGGGGCCCCAAAAGTCCATTTGTCTAGTTTGTTTTGCCCTGGCTCAGGCTTGTCATGTATTTTGGTTTCTGCCTGCTGCTGGAAAGGCTGTATTTGATCAGGGCAGCTCACAGGCCTGGGGTCCTTAACATTGTCATGACCACTCCTGGGTTTTGACTTTTGGGGTTTGTTTTTTGGCTTTGTTTTTCAAAGCTTTGTTTGGGTCTTATCTGGAGCCTGACAGTTTCCCTTTAACTCTGAGTCTCCCTTCAGTGGTTTAGGATATTTTCAAAGTCCTTAAGTGGATTGGAGCTCTAAGGCTCTCACCTTCCCTTGTCTTGCTAGCAGATTAGATCAGGGTAAAACAAGTGCAGTTGTCTTTCAAGATGCCTGTTCCTTTGTGTTGAAACTCTTTCTGGGTGCTTAGTGTGAAAGGTGTCAGAAATACCAAGCTCCCTTTGAATACGTGGTAATATCTTAGTAGGAGAAGCCTGTCATGCCTCTGATTAAAAGTTAGTAGCAAGAAAAATTCTTGGGAATGCCCCATGAGAGACAGCAACCTCAACCCTGGGGATTTTAATCTCTAATGCTATTCTAATATTTTAAATCCTGAATGGAAAGAATCAAAGTTATACTCTGTTTTTTCATTGATAAAGAAATGCAAGTAAATAGTTTTAGCAACTGCTTTTCTAGGCTCTGTTGTTTAGGTTACAAATGTTGTGTGTGTGTTTCTTCAGGAATGTTTAAAAAATTGGGAAACTTTTTTGTTTTAAAAACAGTTCTTTCTTAAAGGGACCAATTGAGAATGTCTTTCCATGAAACATAGTTCATGTACTTTCCTGTATATAATTATTTTGTAGTTAGTAAGTTTTGAATTGAAACTGCAGTTTTGGGGATTCTTAAAATTTTTAATGGGTGCCTGACTCTTCAAGCTTAGGATTAGAATCATGTGTAGTTTAGGCTGAATGTGCATGAAGCTCAGCACTCACACGATCATTAATTTCTATCTGTCTGTAGGTAGGTAGATAGATATAACGTGTTATAGGATCAGGCTTAAAACATGAAATGTCTTTTTCCCTTTAATTTCTTAAGAGACCTTAAATTACAGTGATTTGTTTCCTGCATCTTTAGGGCCCTTTTGAATATAAATTACATCTTTTCCTTTTTGTTTTCTTCATGAAAAGAAATAGTTTGCATAAATCATAATCATTATCGTACTACCTGGGTACTTAAAGTAGCTTTGCATTTAACATTACCTAAAGTTTTATTTTGGCCAAAAAACTGAGTAGCTGGATTACAAAGACACTTCAACTACAGGAAAATACCTGGTTAGGTTTAAAACGCATGAGATTAGAAATTTGGTGAAATTCATAAAATGCAGTTAAGCCACCTAGTCAAGAATGAGCATGCACAACGTATTGTAGCCTAGGAATAAGTGAGTCAAGTTTATGCATGGGTTAAGCCTACTGTGTTTTAGGTTAACATTAATACCATTTAAAATAAAAAAGCCACTCTGGATATCCAGGAGCCATTTTGTAATTTGTAATTAAAAATAAACTTGCCCATTTTCCTTGAAACTGAGAATCGATAGGTTGACACATCTTTATGTTACTTAACATGACCTGGAAAGAAGTAGTGTGGAGCTTGCTTATAGAGATTTGTGGCCTGTAGAGCATTTTCTGCTTTGTGGGTTTTTGTTTGGTTTTAACTGAAATGATTCTTTAATAATCCATGTAGTGGTGAGAAAATGAATGAAATCGGAGGTGACCAACCTGTGGCATGAATGCCAGAAGTGGCACAGGCAGCCTCTGTATGTGGGGCACAACGACTCAGGGCGGGAACAGGCAGCACAGCAGGAGATAGGATAGGTAGCAGAAAGTAGAGCAGCTGATTGGGTAGGGTTGGGGGATTGGAGTGACATTCAAGGAAGTTATGGGGCTTAACTTGTGCAGCAGCTGTCAAAAAAAGTTGTCTCCTTTTGAGTTAAATGATTATCTCAAGAGGTTGAGCAGTTGAAATAAAGGGATTTCTAGTCACCTGGTTTTAAAGTTAAGTGTTAAACCAAGAGTTTTAACAAAAACAATTTGGGGAGCAGGTTTCTTTATGAAAGATTGACATCTTTGCCACTGGAATTTAGTTTAGCTTAGAATACTTGCATTGAGTGGCTGGCACAAGGACAACCTGCACAAGATCAAAATAATAATCACAAGGGGGAAATGCTTTGGAGAACTGTCTGGTCACTTTCCTTTCCTTCCATTGAAGCTGTCCTCTTTCATGAAAGTGGTAAGAAGCCTTGGAGTACTGTTTAACTCAGCAGTTAGCCCAGAAGACCAGGTGGCATCAGTTCTGAGAAATGCCATCTTCTAACTCCAGCTTCCCAGGGAACTTCATCCCTTCGCAGGTAAGGATCTGGTCATATCCATTGCTATATCTAGATCTGAAGGTAGAAGCAAAACCAAGGCTTCAGCTTGTGCAGAACGTAGCAAGCATCCCATCACCTTAATAGAACAGACTGCCATCAGTGTATCCCTCTGTGCACTGGATCCTGATGCTTCAGTTATGGTCTGTGACCCATTACAATGACTACTGTCCCCTAAAACAACAGTTTGAAAAGCTCAGATTAAAACATCTGCTGGACAGCTGGAGATGATCCTTTTTTCAGAGTGATTGGCTGTGGAATGAGCTTTCAAAGGAGGCTAGACTGACTTGGTTGGACCGCTTTACAGGTACAATGCAAATATATATTTTTGACAAAGCTTTCCCACAGTAACAGGATAAGGGAAGGAGAGAAAATGCCCTGCACATCTCAAAAAACCAGAGGACTAAATAACTGAGCAGTCTTGCTTGATGTTCCATGTTTTATTTTTATTTGCATTATTTAGAGAGAGAGAGAGATACTGAAAAACCTTTCGGACCTCTATCAGACAAAAATGAATGTATACAAGCACAAGTGTTTTGTAGACCATGTTTCAAACAAATTTCGTGTTGCACCTGAGAGCTGATCCTTCTTTCACAGCTCTAAAAACCCATAGTCTGCCAAATATTTAGCACAGTGAGGACCTGAACATACCTGTGGCCTAGCACAGAATTTTCATGTGGATGAAATTAGCAGTAATCTGGGAAGTTTGCTCTAAGGGAAACAAGAGCAGTCAAAGCAAATGTATGGTTGGGCAGTGTTGCACTGTCTTGGCTCTGAATGGGAGAAGGCTGGTGTGAATTGATGATGGTTTGCCTGTTACTTGTGGGAATATTTGTTTATTGGATTGGAAAAAAATATTGATTCCAGTTGGGCAACAAGGTAGGAGAACTAGGCTTCTGGTGTAATTCCCTTTAGGTAAGCTTTGGTAAATAGCTTCTGTGGTGTCAGAGCAGTCTTGAAAATGTGCGTATTAGGAGGGTGAGTTCCTGACCAGGTTCTTCTTCTTACCCATTGTTCCTATTTAGATTGCTCTCAATTTTTCTTATCCATGCCTCTTAATGTGTCATGCAAAATCTTTCTTAAAAGTAGGTGATAACTGGTGTCTGAGCTGGCACGTGCTAACAGTGAGGGGGGAAACTGTCCAGTAGAATGCTGACAATTGAGAACATGGTGCCAAAAATCACCTACATGGGTAATGGGATAGAACTCTGAAATGGTATTACAATATTCTGGCAAAAATGGCACTGCTAATTTTAGAGGCATCGCATCATAGAGCAGCCAGCATCAGGGTGATTGCACCAGAAACATTCTTCTTTTGAAGGCAGGTCTGTAATAGAAAACCATTATTGCTAAGGAAAAACAACAACCGATTAAGAGACTAGAAGACCTATAATTTAGATCTGAAAATGCCTAAATTTAGGCATCTTAGCAAAATGCCTGTAAAGGAGCATACCAGCCTGCAAGAACTTTGAAGAGTATTAACATGAGCAAGTGGAAGGAAGTGTTTAGGATAAAGGAACTTGCAATCAACTAAGGAAAAATAAACACTAAAAGCAAGAAATGCCTGATAGGGAGGCTTTGTGACTTGATGGTTACTCATGTGAAGGGAAACACTGAGCACATCATTACTTGAGTCACTTAAAATTGGACTGGACCAAGCACACTAAGAAGCAATTGTGTATTAGTAAGGAAAAGGAGTAGACAATCTATCTTTTTGCTGTGACTTGTTCTGTGGAAAATGGGATTGCATGAGCAGTCTGACAACATGCTAATTGTGCAGCAAATTTCTTGTGATCTATTAAAGAAATAGAAATAGTTCTGAAGTAGTTGATCTTGTTCTAAAGAGCAAGCAATTCTTATATTGGGCTTGGGTCCTGTGCCACCTGATTATCACCACTTAGGCAAAATGGGATGTTGCATTACCTTTATTGATTAAACTAGAAATGTAAGTGTTCCATAGCTTGCCAGGTTCTACTGGGCTTGTTCATCCTGTGTTGGAGCATGGCAGCATTTGTACTTTTTAGATTTCAGAATTTTCTTTCCCTACATTAATTCCATTTTGAGATATTGGTTCCTTTATATATTCAGAGGAATCGAAACTTGTGGAAGAGGGGATATTTTTTATTAAACCAACTAGATATTTACAAATGCACTATTTTATTTATTTGCAAGCTTTCAGGCGCACACAACCTTCATCAGGCATAGGAAAGAGCAGAGATTGTAAAAGTTCTCCTAGGTAGAAATGAAAATCCATATTTCAAAGGAGAGCTGAAGGTGTGGTAGTCTCCTGTTTGGAATAGTTCATTTTGTCCAGGTTAGGCATAAAGATTGAAAGTCTTTTTACCTCAAAATTATCTGGTGGCAAGCAGGATGTAGAAGTATATTTCCTTCAGGTTGTGATGTTTCATGTGTCATAAAAGTAGAAAGCTCTTTTGGGCAGGAATTTCTTTTGCGGTGAGGTATCTGTGTGCATCTGTGCTCTGAGATGCAAATTCCCTCCAACAATGGCAGGAGCCTGGTGTTAGCATTTCTGGTGGTAAAATGCTTCCTTCTTGTAAAATTATGAACTTTTCATTTAAAAAAAAAAATATTCAGAGGAGCCTTTACATCCGTTCTTCATAGTTCTTGTACAGCATTTTGCGTGCTGCCCACTTCTGATCTTTTTCATGTTGCTTCCACAGCCATAGGCAGCAATTAATTGGAATAACTACATTTCAGAGGTATGGTGTAACGTTCCTGTACATGGAACTTGACTTCCTGAAGAGGTTTTTTGTGTAAGTTTCATCCTTCTCCAAATTTGGAATGAATCGAGAGATACTTTGGAACTCTGCCACTGGCACTGAGGCATCAATTGGGACATACCTTTACCTTTAAGTTTCAATGTCTTCTAAAGAATCCTTATTAAACTTAGATTAAAATGTTGCTGCTTATTCGTATTCAAAACAAAGGGCTCCACCTCCCCCCACCCCCTTTAAATGCATATATTGTACCTTTTTAGAGTTGTTGGAGTACTCCTATCTTCCCATAACAAAGAGCAGAGAGAGGTGGTTAGCTGTGCTGATCTGAATTCAGGCAGAAAGCAGGGCAGGGTGGCACTCTGACCAACTGGTTCAGAGAAGCATAAATTTTCTTAGGTGACAGCCTGCTTTCTGAGATTGTAGGCTGTTGTCTAAGAAAGGTCACGTGTCTCTGAACCACTTGGTCTCTAATATGCTATCTTGCACTTCCGTATTTCCATACCAAAGTGTGACATGTTGCTTATTAAGACTTTATAGCAGGGAAAATACAGGACCTTTGCCCCCAGGTAAAAAATGGGTGCTACCTATCTAAAGATACAGTGACCTAACTGACCGAGAAATCAAAAGCATGTTCATTATTTTTACAGCAAATATCTTTTGCTGCAACTCTTACAGTTTAGCAGATATGGTTTAAACCATTATTTTCTGAATACAGTGAAATTGGATTAATTAGTCTCTGAGAATCCATCACTATGGTCTTTATTAGTCAGTGCACTGAATCTCCATTGATGGGTCCACAAAACACTTTGGTTGATTCATAATCTGGTAACGGCGAATTAGTCATTTTCAAATATGTACACATTTAATCAAAATGAAATTGACTCCTGATAACTAGTCCGCTTAAAAGGACCTGACCTGTGTTGTTTAGGGCACTTGCCAAACTGGCTGATACTCATGAAGCATTGAATACTCTGCAGTGATTTGTGGCTGAACAAGACGGAGACAAGCCTTCTGTTCCTTTTGTAGAATTATCTTTTTGATGATGAATGCATCTTAAAGTATACAGCAAAAGGCTTTGATATAACTTACTCCCTTTCAATCCATGTCATTCCTGTATAGTAAGGACTCTGAACTTTTGTAATAAGAACATGTACATTATACATTTATCTGTATAAACACACAATTATATAGCTGGTCAGTGTATAGTTTTCACTCAGGATTTTTAAATTTTTTGTCATTGTTATAAATGCCTCAAATACATTTTTACTATATACTTTGTATCCTGTATCAAGGCATCTCATAAAAAGTTGAAAATGGTAAGCTACTGCTAGTTGGTCACTGGTGGCTAATCAGCATTACTAATCCCCTTGGGATGATCAGTTGACCATATTTCACTCTATACAGATGTTGAGTACACTCAAGTTGGAGGGAGGCTTGTGGCTATTATAGGAATTCTTAATGGCTTGTTTGTCTAAAGATAAACCAGTATTGCCTTAAATATGCTGGTAGTCTTTATTGGCTTGTTTTCCCATAAGGCAAGGGAATAAGTCGTACCAGCACAAAGATCTAGTGCTAAAGTGCAGGCCTAAACAATGTAGTTCTGTCTGGAGTTTAACAGTAAGGAAATTGTATGGACCTCGTCTTGGTGAAATAGCAGTCTTTCTGTTGTTGCTTTGTTTCACTGTTGCTGGTAAAATCAGGTTAAGTTCTGGCAACAGACACCCACAACCACCGTCATGCTGTTAGGTGTATAAGTATACTGTGCTTCTGGCAACTTCATGTGGTTCCAGACAACAGCTGTGTTGTCAGAGTACAAAGCACCTTTTGGGAAGGTACTGCCTACTGCAGAGAGTGCTGATAGGGGGCATGGGAATGTTTCCATGCAGCTCTGCCAGGTGGTAGCAGAAGCCTTCTTTTCTCTCAGAAGGGGGTTATTTCTGCCGTAAAAGAGTTTGAGTGTAGGTGCACTTAATTCTACTGGTGAAATGAATGCAGACTAGAGCCTAAACTCTCTCTTAAAAGTGTTTTCTAGTGTTCTCACTTCTGCTCTGCACTAAATTTTAATTGCTGAGTTGGAATCTTAACAGTGGTTTTGGAGCACTGCAGTTAACTCATTATTTCTCTCATTGATGGCTTGACAAACTTTCTAGATGCTCTCAAAAGCAGACATCTTGTGAAAATGGTAGGTATTAAATAGAGTGAATTTGACATGTGGTAAAAGTTGTCAGAGTTCAGTAATTTTCTTCCACAGAGTTTTCTATGGAGAATAGGAATATCAGGTACATAGCAGAATAAAGCTTGAATGTGTTTAGAGGCATGGTCTTTGCACAGCTGGTGGTGCCAGGGAAAACCTTTAAAACAGGGGTCAGCACCCTTTCAGGAACAGAGGGCCAAATTAACAGAAATTGGTTTGAAGACAGTGTACTCTTTAGGTCCCAGCTGTTGACTTTGCAGACTGGGTCTGGCCCCTTGGCTGTAGCAACAGATTGAATTTTCAGTGACTCTCCTACTTTCTGTGAGTAAAAGCAGCAGAAGTTATGGTCATCTGATCATAGGAAGTCTTATTCTACTCAGTTTATACCTGCTGCTGGCTGTAAAAAGCAATAGTATGATGGTCTTTCACTGTGGGGTTTTTTTATACTGTCCCACATGCAGTGAAGATTTTGTCAGCTGTGGTTCCGAGGGGCTCATATAGGTAACAATAAAAGATGTCTAAAATTAAATACTGGTGGACAAGATGTGTTTCATTCTAATGAAAACTAGAGCATGTCAAATTTGACAAGAAAATAGTATGTCTAAGTTTCTTGTATAAAACTAAACTGTGCTTTTGTGATGCTCATCTGTCATCATAACTAATAGGAAGCGAGGGGGGAATCATCAGGAAAACAGAAGCCAAAACAGAATAAAAATGTAGTAACTGATGAGGGGTGCTGTAAAGTACTATTCCTCTTTCTTTCCCGTTTGTAATTAATATGGTCATACACATGCATGGCGATGCTGAACTGTAGTAGTTGTTTCATTGAACTGTAGTAGTTTTGCTGTAGAGTCTCGGTCAGCTAACTAAAACTTCACAGCTCCCCTTGGCATTCTGGGTAGAGTCCTTTCTGTCTCCCTCTCTGGTTATTATCAGATTGCCCTCTTCACTTCAGGCAACTTGGTCTGGCATTGGAGTGTAGAAAGCTTGGCTTTGTTTGTGTAACATCAGGCTTATTTTCTTAATGTATTCGTTTTCCATATTGTCATCTCTCATTAGAGATTTGGTGTAGATTTTTTTCAGAATAAACTTCCTCTCTTCTCATGCAGACTGTTTTGTCACTTAAAACCTACTGAAGGTAATTAAAACTAAAATAAGTGGGGAATTCTCATCTCTGCTTTCCTTTTGAGTCTCTTGTTAGCTTTACCTTTTGGTAGTTTCTTGGCAGACCTTGACAGCTAGGAGCTCACTAGTTCAGACTTTCATTTCTTAAAACATTAAGATAAATTCCATATTCTCCCAGAGGAGGCGCATCTCTCACTTTGAGCAAAGACTAAATCAAGGTATTGACATTTTCAACTGCTTCAAAACCAACTAATAGCATTATTTCTTCCTCAGGGAAGAAATGAGTGGATCCTCCTGATGTTTCTGGGGCCTTATCTAAATGCAAATTGTATTAATGTAATTATTTGTAAGGGCTCTGTTGGCTTTGGGATGATGAAGAGCAACAACAATTAACTGGATTTACCTGAGATTGTTCGGTTTGTTTGCTTGTTTGTTCTTTGACTAACAAGGTCCTTGCAACCATTGGAAAAACATACCAAAATTGCCAGCTAATCTAGGAGGAGCTGTAGAAGCTATAGCAATGGTTCTTGACCTTTAGATACAAGGCACCCCTCAGAAAATGTCAGCTCTTAGCTTTCACTTGTTCCTTGACAACAGAAAAATAATAAAACAACTACTTTGTTTCAAAGAACTCAGTCCACAGTTGATCAGAGTGTTCTTGACTGGATTCCTGTTTGAAATATCTGGGTTTATCTTGTGAATCGTGTAGGTACTTATACCCCTAACAGTGCTAACATTGCGTGGCACCCTTAAAAGGATCTCCTGGGACTCAGGGGTAAGTAAGTAAGCTGATATGTTTGTTGTAATATTGAGGTGATCCCTTAAGAAAGGAAACTTCAAATAGATTTAGATTCATTGTATGCATTTAAAATAGTCTACGTTGTTCAGATTTCATTGCAGTGAATGAACTTTTTCTTAAGATGATTACAGATACCTATTAATTGCTTATTTAATATCACACAATTTTTTTTGTGCTCTTCTTTGACTGTGTGATCATTTTCAATACTCTCACCTAAGGAAAAAAGGAAGAGATAGTTTTTATAGTATCTGAACAGTTAAGGGTTGTTGAGATGACATTGAGACAAATAGCTTTTATGGTTATAGCCTGCTTTCATAGGGCCAAGTCTGAGCTGGGTGGAGTAAAGTATGTGCAGAGTAGACAAGGTTCACTCTAAGGGTGGTTGCTACAGCTCACACATGAATACACGTGGTAGCAGTGTACTTGTGGCAGCATAGGCTTTAGGAGGGACTACTCAAATCTACTTGGGACCCTGCTAGTTTGAAGCTAGCCTAGAAATATCTATACCACCTATATTCATGCTTCCTAGAATGTATTATAAATATAACCTGAATCATAGGAGTCTGTGGGCTTAAGACGTAACCAAACTCTGAGGACATGTAGAGGATATTTATTTCTCTTTGCAGTGAAACAAAGGCTAGATAAAAACCAAAATTATATACATATTTTGTCTCAACTGTCCTTCCTTTTTACTTCTTTGTTTCAGCTGCATATCATAAGACTTAAGCTGTAGGCCAGTATCACTGGTCATAGGTTCCAAGGGGAGGAGTGCAGCTACGTGAACCCCCGGTTTGGCTTGTAAGGTGACAAATGGTTGTGGCAGTGTGCTGTGACCTTGGTATAGGAAAAGAAGTGCAAGAGTTCATGTCGGAGGTAGAACCAGTATTGAAATGGGTGATATTTGGGTTTGCTGGAGAAACTTCTGAATACAAAGGGAAATATGCTGATTTCCATCCTCTCTTCCCCCCCCCCCCCCCCCCCCCAAACTATAGGTGTGGGGGATTGCTGAAGATACTTACTCTTTGACAATTTACAACTCTAAGTTTAGATGGTAGCAAAAACAAAGCAAAATGTTAAATGGTGATTTAGAAATCCCTTTGTGCTTCACTTAACTTCAAGTGTTAGGGTAACATCATTTTGCTAGTTTTTTAAATCAGCCTTCTAGGCAAGACAGATGTTTTGTAAAGGAAGGTGGACAGAAGTCATCTGCCCCCCATCCCTCCAGGAAAAAAAACCCATTCAGGCTGTCCTTATAGAAAAAAACAAGGACTAAGGCTGGTTCTTCTCTTGTAAGGCTTCCAATAAGCATGAATACTTCAGAAACAGGTATTTCTAAGCAACTCTGTGTAGACAAGCCCTATGATTTTTGTGGTTTTTGCAGTGTATTGATTGAGAAGCTTGCGTAAGTTCAGGGAAACTGGTCTTTTGTCCTCCCTGTCTGTCTGAGTCCCATCCCCTCCTTCCCTTCCCCCCCCCCCCCCCCCCCCCCCCCCAAAGCCTTGAACATGCATAGGTCCTGTTCAGTTCAATTTGGATTTGAGTATTTAAAGCTAGGATGCGATGGAGAGCTAAAATGAGACTTGAGGTCTGGGGTCAATACCTAGGTCGGCTACCAGTACCTTATGTGAATTAATTTGCTGCTCCAGTTCTTGAATGGAATAATTGCTCAGTTCTTTTGCAGCTGCTGTAGTGACAGCAGGGAGCTATTGATAAGGATTCAGAGCAAAGAATGACTGATGGAGCCCTGTGGTCTGGTTTCTCTCTACTGTTTGTGGAATTTTCTCCCTTCTGTTTAGCCCTTCGTGATTCAGGACTAGTCCCTGCCCGTGCTGTTGGCCCTTTTTTGTGTCTGTGTATACAAGTGTGTTGTAGATTTCCCCCTGAATGTCCACATTCGGAGCCATACATCTTGAATCCTTGCAGTGGAAGTCAGTCTTTCTTGCCGGTGGGATCAAAAGAAAACCAGGCAGCAGGTGCTTTTGTTGCAAAGATGGTTAAAGGGATTCTTGGATGTCCTTCTCTTTCCTCTCCTCACTAGGACATTTCAGGAGAGAGGTAATGCTGGGAGCTCCATTCTGGCCAAAAAAAAATTGGTTTTGAGTATCTTCACATGGTGAATGAATGTTACATCTGTTTCCCACTCAGAAGGCATTTAATATTTCAGTGGTTGGTCATGCGCCAAACATACTCTGAAACTAGCTGCATGTTTCTTAAATTGAACCTCTTCAGTCAAAGAGGTTACACAGAAGGGGTGACATCCATGCTACTAGTTTCTAGAGAGAATGTTAACATGGTATATTTAAGGATCTGGTTGAATCTGGATCATCAGTATCAGTACAAGGATTTTATCCTTGCCTCTGTATTAGTACTACAACTGGTCAAGTTGGTTCAAGAATAAATCTGGCTAAACCTGGCAGTTGAGGCCCTCAAGGATCAAATTGTTTCCCTAGCACTGTTAGTGCAACAGGAAAGTAATGAAGGCAATTGGGACTCGTAGTAGAGATGATATCTTTTATTAGACCAACAAGATTTTTGAAAAAAAATGTATTTAATTGCAAGCTTTCAGGCACAAAAACTCTTCATAAGGCATTGGAGAAAAGATTGTAAAAGTTCTTCTGGGTAGACAGGAAAGTAATGGCTTTCATCTGAGATGTCCTGCAGGTATTTGAGAGCAGCATTTTTTTTTATAGTCCCCTTGAAATGAATAGGGTTCTCTTAAAAGGTTTCATCTTCTTCATTACACCACCTTCATTTGAATTGTTCATGAGGGTTGCAATATTTTATTAACAGAAAAATAATTTTAGTTGTTAAAAGTATCGTAGTTTACAGTATGCTTTACTTGGTATCTCTTTTCCTGGAACTTCAGTGCTGCTCAGTCCACAAAGTAAAATGCTACTAGGAATTGACCCTGTCTTCATACCAAAGATTTTTCTGTAGATGTGATAGCAGGAACAGTTCCCTGTTCTCTGTCCTTATGCCCAAATGTGATACACCCCAAAGGGCCTGGCATACTTTGGACATCTGCGGAGTTCTAAGTATGTATTTGTTTCACTGATCAGTTCAGAATCACAAATGCTTTCTTTGTTCTCTTTCTGGTGCCAAAGGGACAGAAAGGTTTAGAATCTTTCACTTCACTTTTCTAGGTGGTAGAAAGACCTCAGAAGTATACCAGTGAAAAAAATGGTAACCCTTCCAGGATCAGGGATTATACCCTCCTCTGTGGGCAGAAGGATCATATGCATCATGCAAGGAAATTTGTAAAACAGTATCACATTTGTAAAACAGTACTACATTTACTCAATTCCAAGACAAGGTCGTGTGTGTCCCCCCCCCCCCCCCCCCCCATTTAAGGCTGGGGAGGGGAGCTTATCTTGGAATTGAGTATAAGGCGTGGGGGGGCGGGCGGATGATGACGGGCAGCTATTGTGGCGCTGAGTTACAGTTACTGTGTGCTCTCCCCCCACCTCACTTCTGCCTGCCCTTGCTCCAGTAGCCAGCTGCATCCTCATTCTAGCCTGGGACATGGAGCACAGCTCCAGCCCAGCCAGATTAGCAGCAGGGAGCTGCTGGTGCTGCTACTGGGTCAGGCTGGGGGTCCTGCTTCATGTTGCAGGCTGGAGTGGGGATAGAGCTTGCTGTTGAGGACCAAGGGTGAGGGTGGCTGGGGGAGGAGGCAGAAGCTGTGGGGGGAAGGGGATCAGGGTCATAGGTGGGGGGGGTAGACAAAAGGGGGACACAGCAGCAGGGCAAATGGGGGGGCTGGGCAACAGGTGGCAAGCTTGACACCTTCCACTATCTGCCCCACCCCACCCTGCTTCTCTTACAGCCTGTACCCCTGCCACTGTTTTCCCTGCTTTAGCAGTGGGATGGAGGGGGAAGGCAGTAATTTAAGATGAATCTCCAATAATTAGATTCTACACATGGAAAAATTTTATAATTTTAAAAATAATTTTCCATGTATAGAATCTAATTTATTAGGAGGTCATTTGAAATTCAGGGTCATCTTGGATTCAGGTAAATATAGTACTTTGGTTTAATACTTTTAGCATTGGAAGTTCTATACATAGACACCTAGTGATTATCATCTACTACCCTCTATACATGGGGGCTTCTCTTGCACTAGTAGCCTAGAAACTATTAGGAAAAGTTCACTTTGTCTTTTGCATGTGTATGTAACTCTACTTGTGTTCCCCTTACCCTGTTCTGTAGGAAAGCTTACCTGTGCTTTTCCTGGAAAGAAAAGGACAGAGTCTCAATGGACCGGGTAAATGGAGAAAGATGGATATAACTAATATAATTTGTCTTATTATTTAGTTTTCTTTGCTGTTATCAAGATGTTTTTAGGCTATGGAAATGTCTAAGCACGTGGTTTTTGGGAGGTGAAGCCATCAGATTTACTCTGTTTTCATCAGTGCACTGAGTAGAGAGCCACTGTTGACTGAGCTGCTCTCAAGTAGGAAAACTTTCAGATCAAGTGGCTTATTTTCAGATTAACATGGAAAGTGGCATGCTGGTTCCAGCCAGTTCTAAAAAGCACTACCACTTCAAATAAAAATGAAGTTGGCTGCAGTCTGTTTAGTCCTATGCAAACTAACCTGTCCTTGCAATCGTCCTGTCGTGAGAAGAGTGTCCTGTGACTATCTGACTAGTACTTCTATTTCAATAAAATATATATTGTGAGATGCTGCTACTTAATTTTAACTACTTGAGATCTTGCATTACCTTTTCAAACCTAGAACTCTTGGAAGTTGTCTCACTTCTAAAGACCCTTTTTGTTCTGATTTACTTTTTATCATGAATGATATTGAATACAACTTGACGTTAGCTAAGTTACAAAGAGATATAGGATCCCACAGTATCAAAAGCATATCAACATTTGATATACTGATCAAAAGCATAGTTCTGCCACAGTTCTAGAAATATAGAACTGTTGTCTTGGATAGAGGTTGTTAAAGACCTCATAGATTTTGTCTACACTTCAGAATTCAGTCGTAAGCCTAATTAAGACCACAACCGATCTTAATCCTAATAAACTTTCAAGTGTATTAGTTGTTTACATGCTGAACTATTCAAGAACAAACCTTTAATGTTCCATGCTGTTCTTTTAAACCGTTGCTGATTTGTGTGTTAAGTCCATCTACAAAGGAAAAAGATGGTTGAGCTAAGAGTTCCAATCACTGGCTGAGCTTGCAGCCAGCACTACAGCTTATGGTATTTTCTTCCTGACAGCTAGGAGCTCCAAGCACTGGTGTGCCTCCTATCTCCTGTAGTAGGGAGAACCTTCAGTTGATAGGCTAAGACTACCAGTTCAAGGGGAGCACAGGATCATGATCCTAAGCTTCCCCTGCACCAATCTTCTGCATTAGTTTTCCCCATTTGGGGGATCTCATTGGCCACTGATAGTCATTAAAAAGAAAGCATGATGGGATGTGATGCACGATCCTGCAGTTGAGCCTTCTGCCATGCACATGGGGTATGGCAGGAAGTGCTACTTGTTTGGATCATGCGTCAGGTCCCATGATGCCTTCTTTTAATGACTATCAGTGGTCAAAATGAAATCCCCCAAATGGGGAAAACTGGTCTGCTCAATTTGAGGGAAATGTAGATAGCTTCTGTATTTACTCAAATAGAAGATGACCCTGATTATAAGTTGACCCCCAAGTAATTATCTTCCATATATGGAAAATTCATAAATTTGTTATAATTTTCTAGGTATAAAATCTAATTATTGCATGTTTGCCTTGAATTTGTCTCCCTCCCACTTCTACATCAGGGAAAACAAATGTGGGGAGTCAGGTCTCCCTTTACTTTCTGCTTCCCCCCAACTTTTTCCCCTGGCAGCCTCTTCCCCCTCTCTTTACTGTCAGACCTCCATCTCTGAGCACATGGAAGTGAGGAGCACATTTAAAAACAGTAACCTTGAAACTAAACATGGCTAGAGCAGTACCCATGTATTTAGTTTATCCAGAATTGATGCATGTTTTTTTGAAACAGCTGCAAAACACACTTGTGAGCAGCACTTTGACACCTACTTGTATATAGTACAAGCTATGCATGATATTAATCCAAAGCCAAAGGCTTGTGATTTTACCACATAGTTCATTGGTCTGGGTCCCACTAGAGTCTAAAGTGTTTCAAGCCATGGTGACCCATACAACTGAATACTAGTGTGTATTTGTTTTCCCCCTTTCCTCTTCCCCATTCAGCATCCACGTGTTCTTGTCACTAGTCCTGGGATGCTCCAAAAGTTTATATGCAGATGACAGGGCAGCCTGGTTCAGCTTCACCTCATGGAGAGATGGGCCACATTAATCATATGCATCTGGCTAAGAGAGTGGCTGACAGAGGGATTCTGGGTGAATTGTATGTAATGCCATGACTCACCATGATTGGTAAAAGTTGTCAGTGAGGGGACCACACTTGATGGGCTCTACCTTATATTTTATTCAGATGGGCTATTGCTTATCTATTCCTGTGGTAAATTTCCATCAGCATGTTTGCCTGGTGTGGGCTATATGTTTCATAGTCCAGCTCAGTGTTGGCTGCATTTATTCAACTTGTAGATAGTTTCCATTGCTGAGCACATGAAGCTTTTGGCAGCAGTTTAATGATAAGCAATGTATTTAGTGAGATTTCCTTGTATGAAATTATAAGATAAGGAGCTCTCTTCCCCATGCCAGTTAGGAGGGGAGAACCTTGTCTTGTATTCAAGTAAATACGGTATGTAAATGTCTGCTCTGTCTTGCTGTTTTAAATTGCTTTTTTATGATATAGTTATCAAAGTTTGTTGTAATGCAACTGAAGAACTGAATATCATATTCTAAAACAATCTAGACCACTAGATTGGAAGATTGGGCTGAATGGTGTATTACAGGAACTCTGCATCTGAGTGACTTCCCCCCCCCCCAATTTTATTTTGATTTGTTGCAAAATAATTACTGTTCTGTTTAGGCTATTAATAAATTGGAAACAAAAGGAAAAAAACATGGTAGAGTACAGTAGACAACTCCCCCCCCTTTTTTTTTTTAATGTTGGTGGCCTTCCTTTTGTACCTTCCTTGTTATCTGTTTTTCATACAACTTGTGTCTACTATCCCCTTCTCCCTAGTAATCCTAGTTTCCTTTGCTTGCTTAAGAATATGATGATCTTTGCTTGTACAAGGCAACAACAAAAAAAGTTGTTAATGTTTTGGGGATCAAATAGATTCCCTTTAGTTCACCTTTGTTTTTCTAATATAACATTCTTCACTTCTGCTGTAATGCAGATAGGAAGAGTATGACAGTGTAGAACACTTTTATTTCTAGGCTTTAAACTCTTGCCTCCCAAAATAACATAAGTAATAGTTCATATTCAGACTAAATACCTTTCTTCAGGCAAGTGGTTTTTGTTTTGTTTTTGCATCTCCAAGCCTGTGTTCAGTTCCTCTTATACCTCACTTCAGAGAACAAAATAGTTTTGATTTTGTGTATCTATAGATAGGTAGCTTAAGTTGAGTCTGCTTTTAGCATGACCCAAACATGATTTGATTTTTAGGCCTTCTCTGTGCCATATCCTTTACATGAGGCAAGGTGCTCTGGTGGATGTCATAGTTTTAATTATATGTACATAGTAGTGGTATTCGGTTAAACGTTTGCTTGGGTTCCAAAAGCGAATACCGAACTTAGGTACTTTTATCTTGTTGTTCTGTTATTTCTTTCTTTTCTTTTCTTTTTTTTTTTTATTGGTGGTCATTTTATTCAAAGAGACCTGACAAATGTATTTGACATGTAGAGCAAAGAATCCAAAGATTAAAAACAGTTGACATTTAAAAACATTACTGCCAAGATTTGACATCCTTCTGTTTTAAATTATATTGATTACTGTAGTAGACTTAAGGAGACCATGTTAGTGTTTTGTCAGAACTGGCCTTAGGGAAAATGGTGCCCTGGGTGAACTTGCATTTTGACATGCCAGTGGTGTTGAGCATGCAGGTTAGTAGGAAGCAGCTGGCTAGCATGGCTCAGGCTCCTCAGAGGTTGCACTTCATCCTCTGCCACTCCCCCACTCCCTACCACCAATGAGGCAGCTGCTGTACACTTCCCAGGCATGGTGGTGGCAAGGGCACTGGGAGCTCCTACCACTCCTCAGGCAGTTGCCAGCCGCAGTGAGCTGGGCTGGGCCAAGTACTGCTGTGCGCACAGTCCCTACCTCCACCTCCTCCATAGCTACCACTGTCACCCCTGCCCCTTCTGCCCTCCTCACTTGCTCTTATTGCCGCTGTTGCTTGCTGCTGGTTCTGGGAGGTGATTTAATTATCGACGGCAGCTGCCTGGTTCCTGCTGGAGGCAGAGGGGCAAGAGGAAGCCCCCTGGATGGAGAGGGAGGGAGGCTCATAGCCCACAGATGTGGGAGGGAGAAGGATGGCCTCCTTCCCTCTGTTTTGTTGCCTCACTGCCTTCTTACCCAGGGGTCCCCAGCTGGCTTGGCAGCAGCCAGGGTGAGGCCACAAGGGCTCCCAGAGAAAAGGGGTGGTACTGTGTGTGTGTGTGTGTGTGTGTGTGTGTGTGTGGTGCTCCTTGACTGGTGCCGTGGGCAGTCACCCACACCTAAGGCCAGTTCTGGTATTTGTGTACTCTGTGAAGCCTGGAGTCTTCATGCTAGACTTATTTTGGGTGAGCAAAATGAAAATGTGGTAGTTCTTAGATCTAAAACTGCTGTGGAGTTTATGAAATTACTTGGTGTTTTGAGCTTGCTTTATATGTTACTGCTAAAACTGAGATGTATGATACTTTGTGCACCTACCAGGAGTTGGCAGCCTGTTGTCTGAAAGCTGGATCTGGGCTAGGAGGAGATTGCATCCAGCCTGTCGAGGCCTTATCAAAGTGCGCACATTCCCTGCCCCTCCCACACATACTGCTGCTTAGCCATATAGTATGGCTCCATGCTCTGTGTTTTAATAAAACACAGCATGCGTTGGATGGCATGAGGGGATTAGTGGCCCATGGCAGTACTTGGGATGGTTGGTTGGCCCTTGTTAGTAAAAGGCTGCCAACCTCTGACCTAGGCTATAGTACTATAGCTAAAGTACAGCTAATTCATGAAGTTCACGGAATGAAACTCTAGGCATTGTATTTTATAGCAAACATTTCAGCTGGAGAAAGATGCTGTTAACCTTTTTAAAGGGGAACAATAAGAATTTTAAAAGGTTTCATATTGAAGGTTATAAAAAATACTTTGTGTTTGGATATCAAGATGATAATCGGAATCGACGGTGTTTTTGCTACTGGTGTTTGTTACTTAAGTTCTCACTTCAACAAATGGTGTAACAGTGGTTCAGTTTTTTCAACTGATAGGTCTTTTTTATGTGTTAGTTCGTGACATCAGTTTTTACTGATATTAGTTTTGCTCTTTTTGCTTAATCTCCCCTTTTTCACTTGGTGAATTTTCAGCATTTCTTACGTCATAATTACACAACCTTCTTTACTACCATAGGAATAAAGATCTTGTTTGTGATTGGGTCAGGTTTAAACAAAACTCGAAAAAGGGTTGGGGGGGAGGGCTTTATAGATAATTTGTTGTTGTTGTTGTTGTTATTATTTTTCTACATCATAAACAAGCAAAAGTGCACAAGAACACCTCATGTTGTACCCCCTGCAAGTCAACTTTCAGATTCCTTCTGTGTTTGCCAAAATGGTTCACAACTAATCCTAGACAATAATTATATTTACCGTGAAACAATTTGATGGGATAATTTGTCTGCAAATCTGCTTCCCTGAAAATATTTCTCAATTGGATGCTGACATTTTGGTTGAGATTTGCTAGCCTTATTTCTGGCCCTTTTATGCACTGGCATGTGAACATCATTCTGGGATAAACTAGTGGTGCCGCCTTGCTCTCTTGAACATGGCATCATTTGAGTGGCAAAAAAACCTGAGTTTTTGGCATAGATCAGCAACTGACTTAAGCCAGTTTTAGCTGTCTTGCTGAAATAGTTCAAATTGGCTTGCATGCTTGATTCTCTTTCTTAGTTGCCAGTTTGTGGGCACACTATACTTCAGTCATGATGGAGCAAGACCTGTTTTGTTTTTGTTTGTTTGGAGGTTTTTAAACCTAGAAACAAAACAGCAACAAAAAAATCTGTGTTCGTGCTGCTTCCTAGATCTTTGGGTGGTTGTTTGTGGTTTTGTTGTTTTTTTTTTTTTTTATGGCTGAAGCCATGTGAGATCTCAGAAAGGTAGAAAGCTATGGGTAACTTTTTTTTTAAAGTAAAAAGTGGGATCTTAAATTCTTCATTCATGGAGGCAGTTTTATATTGAGTGAAAATATGAAGATTTCACGTATCCTGCACAGAACAAAGAAGATGGCCATTGAATAGGCAGATAAGGCCACAACAACTTTCTTAATGAATCTCACAACATCTGGTAGAATCAGCACCATTTTTTCTACAACTTCTCCCTTTCACCAGCACCTTGTATGCTCCATTCCTTGGGAGCAACACCTTTTAATATTCACATTGCCAATTGTGCTGTTTAATGGAAACCTCTTTAACATTATGAAATGTCTTGTCTTGTTTTTTTTTTCTTGTAGGAAGAAATCTGCTTCATCTTAACCTAATTCAGTCCTGCTAATACTATAGATTGAAAGATTTTGCTGTTGCAAGGATACCCTGTAATGGGCAAGGAGCCACAAAGAATACAAATTGTTTTGTTTTCTTAATTTTTAAAATATTTTTGTGTTTAACAGGTAAGAAACACTGCTATTAAACTTAAATCTGTAGGGATAGCTCTTCCCCTCCCCCTCCCCCCTGCTCCGATAAATCATCCACCTAAACATGGTGGTTCCTTGGTGCTTCAGATCCTGTTTTCATTCTCCTTTTTGTCCCCCCCCCCTCCAGCCCCCCTTTCAAGAGACTTACCTATCTTATTTCTGTAGGTCTCAGCTCTGCCTTCTCACTCTTCTTCCCTTTCTGCAGTTCAGCTTTTTGATGATCATTCCTTCCTTTGCCTTGCATCGTTCTTCCAGTGATTTCTCTCCCTTTTGTAGCTAATTGTATTGCCCATCACCACTGACTTACCACTACTCTTTCACTGTAAAATGCAGCATTATGGTGACTTTAAAATATGACCTTTGGAAAACCAGTAATAAAGAGTTTGGGTTTATACTAGAAAGACGCAGGGCAACTGGGACGCTGGCCTAGGGAACCTTGACATTTAATGCATTCCCAACTTACTTGTTCCCTTTTGTTTTCCAATATAAACATCAGATATTTGTGTTTGAACTGTTAAGTTGGGCGATGTGCTCAGGTGCCTGTGTGCCAAAAATGCTATCTTCTGTTCAGCAGAGCGATAAAAATACTACTGATCTGTAACGTGCTGTTTTGAAAAGTTGTGTTTTCAGTTGAAAACAGAACCTAAGGCCAACCTGTCAAGGTTATTTTATTACTTTCTACTTAAAGTAATTCTTTTTACTGTTGGATCCATCACAGAAAAAATGGCAGAAATTCAGCAGTTGTTGTATTCCATCTTATTGTGTGCAGAAAATATTTCTGAACAAATGTATACGTGGATGGAGGTGCACGTGTGGAAACAATTTTCAGCTGTAAGTTCTTATTCTCGGCATTTGGAAGAAAGTGGTGTTGTCTGCACAGTTACTGTAGATGTTTTTTTGCAGCAACACATTCCAGACTGTGTCTCCTAATGAATTCAAGTTACTTGTATGATTGTGAAGAATGATGATCACTCAAACTAAATGAACCATTTGCTTTGTGGAATATATTGATAACTGTCTTCACTAATAGGTTACATTAAGTGTTGGGGAAAGCCAAAATGTCCTGAATCTAGCTTGTTTGTTAAACCAGATGCTTGGAGTCTCATTTTGTGCCTACTTGCTCCTTCAGTGTAGTTACTAGTGGACAAGCTATCTTCATGTTTTGGCAGGGTAATTGAGTTTGTGTGCTTGCTTGTTTACACTTGGAGTCTTGATTTAATCCAACATTTTAACCAATAGCTGGAGGATGCCATGGTGCAGTATAGGACATGGAGGCATTTGATATTTGTCTCAAAATTGCTATTTTACCTTTAACTGTTGTCTCTAATGATGATGTGCAAACAGGCATGATTATTAGGACTTGAGTTTTTTGGGGGGAACTCATTGCTTTTGTAAGTATACAGACATTACGCAGTTCCGTAAGTAGATTGAAGTCAGTGCGTGTTGGGTATCTTAAGCATTAAGCCTTAATTGGTGTGTGCTTTAACTTAAAACAGTTTTCAACTAGCTAGACTATTAAGTACTACTAAAATAGAAAAATATGCATTTGCCTTTGGAAAGAATACATGTGCTTCCTGAGCATCCTGCTATATACTTCACAGGCATAGCTGACCTGCCTGATGCTAAGTGGGGATTTTTGTTCCACTGGGCTATGGCTGTCTCCTTATTTTAGTGATAGGGCTTTATGAAAGTTGCCTTCTCTGTTTTCTAGGTCAGTTAGAGAATGGCACTGAAAAGGGCTGTTGGTCTTATTTTATTAAAGAACATTTTGAGGGGATGTTTCGCAGAACAGGAATGTTACTGTATTTTACTGAATTCTAAGATGAGGGTTTTTTCCCTATTTAATATGGGGAGGGAGAAGCCCCTCTTAGAATTGTGCATGTGTGTGGTGGTGGGGAGGGCAGGCAGCTGCCTTGACTTGGGCTCCAGCCCCTACCTGGGGTTGGGGCCATAGCTGCAGCTGCTGCCTCTCTCTACTCCCTGTTCCTGATGCCTCTGCATCTCATCTTCCCCTTCTCCCCCCCCCTCCCCCCATCCTTGCTCCACGCCAGCAGTCTCTGTCAATACTGCAGCCTGAGGCACAGAGTAGTGTCCCAGCACAGCCCTGCAGTTGTGGGGCACATTCTGCATGGCTGCTATAGGGCTAGACTGGACTGGGACTATGCTCAGTGCCCCAGGCTTGAACGGGGATGGAGCCTGCTGGTGTGGAACGGAACAGGGGCAGGGGGGAGGTGGGGAGATGAGCAGAGGCTGGAGGGTGAGCAGGCAGGGGGCCAGTACAAATGGGGTAAGCTGCTTGATTTCCCATACCACCTGCATCCCCACTGCCTCCCCCCTGGCAGCAGTGGGAGGGGTGAAATTAAAGATGACCCTCCAATAATTAGGTTTTATACATGGAAAACTAGACTACATTTTATAAATCTTCTCTATATAGAATTGAATTGTTGGGGGTGTGGCGTCTTAAATTCAGGGTCATCTCAAGAATCAAGAAAATGCATAATAAAAATCATGACTCTTGGGAGGAACCAAGTCAGAAACTGGGATTTCAGCTTAATTGACAAAATTGCCAAAGTTAATGAGAGCTTCACAGTGTAGAAATCTAAAGTGCATTTCTCCTAATGAAGGAACGTGAAGAGACTGAATGTGGTGCATTTTCTTGATGTATCCAGAGGTTGAACACTGCAAGTACACTGACGCTTAAATACGTATTTAACCACTAATGCAAATGAAATTCTTAGAAATTAAACTCACACGAACTTCAGATGAAACTCTTAGAAACTTTCTGGTGCTATTTATTGTGGTTGGCTGGGTTTTTTTTCCATCTCTTTTCCTTTTGGGATAAAATCAATATCCATTGTCTTTCTTATGCTGCTACCTGAAAGGAGAATAGGGCATTATCCATATGCTACAGCAGGGGTGCTCAGTCCCAAGGCTGTGGGCCAGATCCAGCCTGTGGAGTTATATAATCCAGCCTGCAGTTCCCAAATTTGGTGGCAGCATTAATTGCCACTCCCCCTTTTCCCAAATTTTTGGACTCATGGGGAGCCTGCAGACTGAATAGCATGACTGTGCATTAGAATCAGGTGACATGAGGTAGGATTTGGGCAGTGTGCCACTCATCTTGCCTGCAGGGCCAAAAGATAGAGCACCACTATGCTACAAAGCCCTGGAAACCGGTGTCCATTGCAAGTCCAATAGATTGTCTCCTGCAACCATTCTGTCAGTTATATTGTCTACAAGTAGTACTTTAACCAAAGAAAGATCTGGAATAATGAGGGATAGCTGTAGAACATACTCCCTGGCTGTCGTCGTTAGTTCGCTTCAGTAATTGTTGTTTATACTTAGCTTTCAAATTACATCAGTTAAATGTTTGATTATGTTTGCCTTTGAAAACTGTCTGTGCAAGCTAATATCAAAATATCTACTTAATCTGCATTTATAAAACACTTAACTACTATAGCGTCTAATCATTCTTCCATGGATTTAAAAAATAAGACACCCTAGCATTAGTAACATGTTTGTGTTGAATCTTGTAATGCCATACTATTGGGCTGATGAAGGGACAATATTGAACACTTCAGTTAAAAAAAAAAAAAAAAAATCATATGGGTTGTCATCACCTAGATTTTGTGCTCAACATTAAGCACTACATGATGTACAAAGTAACTCCTTTTTTAAGTGGGAGATGGGTTGGGGGGAACTCTTTATAATAGGAAGTGGTTTGTAACCTTAACTTGGGGAAATATTGCTGCTACTTGGATATTTTGCAACTCTTCAGGAGTGCCTATTGGAACCTCTGTCCTCTAGTCTTTCTTCAGCAGTAAAAAGGGAGTTTTCTTCTGACCTTCCATTAAACTTCTTTGGACAGCTAATGTCTTTGTTATGATAGAAGTCATGCTTTTCTTTACTGGTTGCCTGAATGAGGAAAAGGTATATTGCTACTGCCAGCCAGAAGAAGTAACTTTTAGTTTGCTATAGGATCTGTTGCATTGGTTGCTTCATTTGACTAACTGCTTGTGCATTGTTCCATGTATGTCTCTAAACTATAGAGGAAGAATCCTGTGATTATAGTTCAAGAAGTAATAGTATTTAAAAGGTTTCCATAAGCAAGATGGAGAAAAATAATTCTTTCTTTTGAGGGACAAGAGGCAGCAGGTTTACACTATAGGAAGGAAGATTTTAAGTTTTAGGAAAAAGTTCATAGCCAAGAACAGTGGGACAAGTGGCTTACTGGAGGCATATAATCTAGGGGTGCATCAGTAAAGATTTTTGGGGCCAAAATTGATGGCCGATTTATTGACCAGCCATATCGGCTAATGACGATATGCAGCCTGGCAGCTTGGGAGAGCAGTCCAGCTGGTAAGTCTGTTGGGCATCATGGGAGAGTAGATTGAGGCCCCCATAGTGAGGAATCTGTGCACAGGGTGAAAGCAGGCTGCCCACTGTGCACTTGGGACTGGAGACTGCGTTGGACTCTTCCTGGCAGGGGCTGAACCGGAGTTCTGCTTGGGGCTGCTGGTAGCAGTGCTGGGAGGGAGGACTACGAGGGTGCCATGGCAAATTTTTGGTGTTTAACACCGCCCAGCCCCTCCTCCCAGTGCCACCACCGCCCAGCCCCCTCCTTCCCCTCCTCCCCCAACATCCCGGAAGAGCCCAGTGCAGCCCCTGGTCCTGAGTATGTAGCGAGCAGCCCACCCTTGCCTCATACACAGATCCCTCACTATGCATCTGTGCACCTTTACCATATAGTTCATTGGGCTGTGCCCCACCAGGGTCAATCACATTTCAAGTTGTGGTGACCATACAGCTCAGCATTGCTCAGTATGTATGTTTACTCCACCTTTCCCACATTTGAACAACAGCGGTGTAAATTTTTTTTGCAGCAACACAGACATTCCAGACTGTGTCTGCTGATGAATTTAAGTTACCTGTATGACTGTGAAGAATGATGATCACTCAAACTAAACGAACCATTTGCTTTGTGGAATATATTGATAACTGTCTTCACTAATAGGTTACATTAGGTGTTGGGGAAAGCCAAAATGTCCTGAATCTAGCTTGTTTGTTAAAGCAGAAGCTTGGAGTCTCATTTTGTGCCTATTTGGTCCTTCAGTATAGTTATTAGTGAACTAGCTATCTTCATGTTTTGGCAGGGTAATTGAGTTTCTTTCTTTGCTTGTTTACACTTGGAGTCTTGATTTTAGTCCAACCATCTTAACCCCCCCCCCCCTCTCCGTATCCATGTCTTAATTAGCACTCCCACTCATGACTGGAACTGGGTACTCTTATCCCAAGTCCTGGGATCCTCCAAAAAATTATATGCAGATGAGACAGGGCACCCAGGTCTAGCTTCCTGTCATTGAGGATGGCACCACATTAATTGTATGTGACAAGTTGAGAGAGGGGGCAACAGAAATTCTGGATGAACTGTTTGGGGCCCTGTTTGGTGATGTTTATCAGAGATTTAAGGTTGGTGAAGAAGCAGGAATCATTAGGCATAGGAGAGAAAAGCATAGCTCAGTTATGGGAGTGAAGAGGAAGTGGAAATGTATTCAGTATAGTGGCTCACCATGACTTGAAAGACTCAGCATTTAGGGGGACTGAGCACAGTGGGCACTACTGTGTATCTTACTTGGGTGGTCTGCACTAATCTATCCTTGTGGTGGGTTCCTATCAGCATGCTTGCCCAGTGTGTGACATATGTTTTCTGTAGTCATGCTCTGGCTGCGTTTAATCAACTTCATAGGTGGTTTCCACTGCCAAACACATGCTGCTTTTGGCAGCAGTTTAACAGTAGTCACTGTATTTGGTGAGTTTTCCCTTTGCGATTATAGGACGAGGGCCTTCCCCCCCCCCCATGCTGATGGTGCGGGAGAGACCTTGTCTTATGTTCTGGTAAACATGGTACATGCCAAGTGTTGTTCTTGGGATGGGGGTTGTTGATAAAAGCTTATGTGATATTCTGTTTCAAAACTTCCTTTTGAAAGCAATAAAATTTAATTTATAAAGTTTTAGTATGTTTGTGTCAATAAAAAAAATACACCTAGAAGCTTTAGACCAGCCAAGCTGTGGGTCGCAACCCCAAATGGGATTGCAACATCACCAGGTGGGGGTTGTGGGTTGGAAGTGAGGGGCCCTGCTGAGGAAAAGTTTGGGAAGCACTGTTTTAGATACCTTGCAAAAGTTTTGTCATTTTTGGCTTATATGGTCAATATATTCCAGAATTTCAGAACAAGCTCTACTTTTCAGTGAATCTAAGAAATAAACATTTACAAGTAAGCATTTGTTTTCATGGAGACTCAATTCTGTATAGAGTTTTGAAGGTCAAGTTAATTTACCTTTTAACAAGCAAAGTCTGAAACTGGGGTGACTTTTTAATAACCTGGAGCTCAGTGGCTGATTTTCTTCGAACTGTGGGAACTGCTTCTTTTTTCTCAGATTATATTGGGAAATTTACAAGCCAGACTGGTTTCTTCTGAGCCAGTATTAGAAGTGAAGCTACTTGCAAAATCTTCTCTGCAGTTATTTTCGTCTCAGTTGCATTTCATTCCAATTAATTGGAGTTCTGACCCATCATTTTGCACTAATTTTGGTTTGAGATCCTTTTCATTTTAAGTTGTTAAAAGGGGTTCTGTAATGTCTAGTTATTTAGTGTGACAAAGGAGAGGCCTGTTGGACATTTAGCATGTGAATAATCTTAAGAAAATAAAAATAATGAAATGGTGTAGGAGATAGTTGTGCACCTGCACCATTCTGCTAACTTTTTAGTTGTTTTTGCTCTTTCAACAAAACCTTTCCAGTTTTGAGAGGTCTCTAATATGTTTTGGATCAGTTGCTTCTATTTAATGCCTAATTTTGAGCACACTGTATATCTTAGTTTCAAATTTTGCATCTAAGATTAAAAGCAGTACATTACATAGTGCATCTTTTTTCAGGTGTTCATACCAGTGCTGATCCTGACTTTGAGAGCAGATCTTAACTGATTTGGGTTCTGTAGATGATTGTAAATCTAAAGAGCAAACTATAATACATTTTAGATGAGACTTTTTTTTAGAAGAACAAATTGGACCTAAATCTGTTCCTACTGCTAAAGAAGTTACTTTGTATAAAACATGTAATAGTAGTCATTGAAGGGAGGAGGGGGAAGAAAAACAATGAAGTGGACATGTAACATTTATTTTCATATCTTGAAGCTGCTACTTATTTGAAACTGTTGTAGCCCATCTCTAGTAAACAGCCTATCGTAACTTATAAAGTTCTTTTCTTCAGGGTTCCTGGACTTCCCCTTTGGCAGATTTTATGGTGTTTATTTTTCCTTATTCCGAAGGACCTGGGCT
The DNA here is from genome assembly GCF_030867095.1 of Alligator mississippiensis. Classification (NCBI taxonomy): domain Eukaryota; kingdom Metazoa; phylum Chordata; order Crocodylia; family Alligatoridae; genus Alligator; species Alligator mississippiensis. The sequence continues at coordinate 181,300,963 of NC_081825.1, read as the reverse complement.
CCTGTTGAAAAGTGATGGAATAATGTCTGGTCGGCACCTGCCATGTTGAGGGAGCGTCCCCTAAAACAGCTTGCCTGGGAGACAGTTTGTGAAATAACGCAGTAACATGTTTGCAGTAGTATGCCTTTTTTGTTGCTATTTTCTGTTTGGTTTGGTTTGGTTTTGTTTTTTTTTTTGTTAATTTCTCTTTTGAATGAAATTACTGAAACAGTTTGCAAGGAGGCTTGTGATATGTCTTTTCAAATCACTGCAGAGGGATTTATGTCTGAAACTAGACTTAATAGTTGTTACTTGAAAAGATGCCATTTGCATTAACTGGGGGAAGGGGAACATACTGGTCCTGTCTAGTAAGTTGGAAATAAAACATTTCCTGTTGGCATAGCAATACTCTGTTTCATTTACTCGTGATAAATGGTTGCATCAACAAATAAGCCAATGTTTTTGACACCAGTTCTGTGATTTTAAGTTACTATGTATGAGCTAACACATCTAAGTAAAATCAAATACATGAGCTCTGCTTACTCTGGCAAGCTTACTAATGTTTAATAGGTAGTTAAGATTTGCTCTTTTTGATTCTTAATGTCTCATCAAACTTTCTTTTCGATCTTTGCATGGGATTATCAGACTATCAAAAACACTGGTATCTTAATTTATTTATTTTTGTCTTTCCCCTTGTCAATTTGTCCACGATAACAGTGTTTTTTAAGAAGAAACTATAGGTGTATTTCATAAATTAGAGTTAATTTTGATGTTGAATGCTGTAAGCCTCTATATTGGTTACATATATCAGTATTTGCATTTAAAAATACAAGAAAAAATATAGGCTAAATATTAAAAATGGGCATGGATGTACTCGGGAAACTTCTTGTAGTACAAGTAATTGCTCTTTAAATATATTACATCATCTTATAAGGACTCTTCTTTTACATGATGTCAAAGTGTTCTTGGTGTTTAAGCTCATTTTGAAACGCTGAATTTTGACACTTCACTCAGGTGAACTTGATAGGCATGCTAGATCAAAATTCATACATGCACAATTCACACATGCACAAATTGTATTAGGTTCTCTTATAGACTGTTTCATTTATGAGAGTTCTTTTGTTTGTAGGCTGTATCTTACATGGCTTGAATTTGTTGCTTATAACCTTTTAAAAGTACTTCTGCATACCAAATTACAGCTCACAGACCATCCTCTTTTCTGTTTTAAAATATATGTGGTCATTTATCTTCCCCTGCCAAAAGAGCCAATTTTTTTTTTATCACTAATACACTTCAGTAATTAGAATTTGGTGTGAAAGCCCCAATTTTAAAGGTACCCATTTAAAATGTTAACATTTCACAGTATTCTCTATGTACTGATTGCTGTTTAAATTAGGGCTGCTACATACAGGCTTCCACTTGGCCAGAAAGAAACATTTCTCTTAATTACTTATTACTATATATTTTCAGAATCCCTTTGAGGCCACTTTCTTTCTTCATGTAATATAAGGTCAGCTAACAGAACAGAAGTTGTAGTTCACTGGGGAGAGGGAGCATGCTTGTTTTGATTTATGCAGGATAGATTCATGGAAGCAGGAAGCTGAGTCAATGTAAAGAGGGTTTAGTGCTTACCAAGAGGGCTTAGGGAAAGGGTGCAAGCCTGGAAAGGGTTAAGTTCAGTGTGTGTACAGAAAAGTTGAATTGGTCTGTAGTTCCCCAAAGAGTTCTGTACATATCCTGTATGTGTGTGTGTGTGTGTCCGTGTCCTGAGAATTACCTTGGCCCAAACTGGACAAGTTGCCCCTGCAGGAGAACTGTCTGTGGGCCATTAGTATGGGGACCCTGTACTCAAATTGGCAGGTACAGATATGGGATGGGTTTAGGAGGTACACTTCAATGGTGTACTGCTACAATGGAAGAAGGTACATTTTTCTGGTCTCTGTGTCTTCCCTGTCTTTTCCACCTCCCTCTTCTTCCTCTTTACTCCCCTCCCCCCCAACTCTGACCCTACCAACCCTGGAAGCTTCTTGATAAATTTAGCGCTTATTCGAACCCTGTGGCTTAAGTTAAGCATTTGGAACTAACTAACAACCTGCTCTACATACAAGAGAAATTAAGTGGCAATAAAATTAACTTTTTTTTCTTTCACAGATTAATGTGTCATTTCCTTGTACACTGTTCAAATTTTAGACCTAACTACTCTTTTAGAAGAGTTAAAACATTGGCTTATACAGTTACCACAACTTACCCAAATTAGTATTGTTTATAGCCCTGCTGATTCATTGTAGCCTATGGTAATAGAAGTCTTACCTCCACTTTTAGAAGAGCCCTTATGTTCCTTTATGGTTTTAGAAGCTACAAAATGGACATAACACATTTTTTTTATAAGAACTGTTAATTATTAGTAAATTAATGTTTTGTGTATGCTTTTCTCCTTATCCAGACCAGTATGTTTTGGAAATTTGATCTCCACTCATCATCCCATATAGACACGCTTCTAGAGAGAGAAGATGTAACCCTGAAGGAATTGATGGATGAGGAGGATGTTTTGCAAGAGTGTAAAGCTCAGAATCGCAAACTTATCGAGTTTCTCTTGAAATCGGAATGTTTGGAAGATTTAGTTTCATTTATAATAGAAGAACCACCTCAAGACATGGATGAGAAAATTAGATACAAGTAGGAAAACACTACTTGCCTGAACTGGCTGGGGGAGAGGGTAGAATAAGGAGGGTAGTCCAGTCTGTAGTGACATTACATTATGTCCATCTTCTGTTTTGTAGCTTGTTTGTATTTTCAAGGGGTTTAGAATTAAGTCATATGACTTAAACCAGAGGTGTCAAACTCATCAGAGTGGTATAGCTAGATGAGTGGTATAGAACCAGCAGGATCAGACCAGTGGACCTTCCCCTGCCCTGCCTGGTGGATCCAGCACCTGTGGTACCCATTCCGGCTGGTTTAGGGAAAGGTGCTGTGTCCTGTGGCTGGTCTGGTTCACCTAGTGTGTGGCATGTGGATCAATTAGAGGGAGAGAGGTAGCGCTGGAGGCTGGATGATGGGGTCTCTGCAGGCTGGATCTGGCCTGTGGGCCATATTTTTGATACCCCTGACTAATATTCAGGTATCTGGCATATGAAGCATAATTTGTTTCTTTGAAACCTTCCTGAAGCAGTTCCTGCACAAAAAGAACTGAAGTGTAATATGTCAAGTGACTGTAAAGAAGCTCTAGTCATTCTTACACTATCGAAATAACTGGGTGAAAAATTGTAAGAAGAAGCTTTTAAGAATATATTACTAGTTCAAACTCTTGAATATCTGATGAAGACCACTGAGGATAAGTAGTATTGCCTCTTGAGGCATTGTGCCTAACATCTTCTTGTTTGAAATTTTGAAGTATTCTAATTGACTGGATCAAATTGCAGCTCTGTCCTGGATTGTTTCACCCGTTTAGCAAGAGGAGTTAAAATTTTTAATTTAGTTTAGTTAATTATTGAGGAACTTGTGCTACTTAGGCTACTTCAGAATATACAATACAGTGCTGCATGTAAAAACAATTTGAAAACTCATAGTAATGCACAGAATATCTGCTCTCTTAAACTGTTGGGTAAAGGTACAAGACTACCAATCCTTCGTACCCTGTTCTGGCATTCAGCTGAATTAGGTAGAAGTTTTAAGTATGCTGTCACTTCCTGCCCTCCCCCAGATGACATGGGAAATGGCTTCTGAAGGCAGATGCCATTACTCAGGTGGTCTGACAGACATTAAACTAAAAACCCACTCTGATTTCCCTCCCTTTATGTAGCTGGTATCCAGCAAGTTATCTGTTCCACTGGAGTATAACATGAATGTAATAGCCTGGTCTTAGGATGAGAACAGAAGCGCTTTGTCTATAACAGATCTATTCAACTACTGTACCAGATGACTGCTTTTGATTCCATACTTCACTATGTATCTGTTATTGTATTTGCATAATGAGTGGATAAGCAGATGAATAATGAAAGGTGTTCCTCTTCTAGGTATCCAAATATATCTTGTGAGCTGCTGACATCTGATGTCTCGCAGATCAATGATAGGTTGGGAGAAGAAGAGTCCTTACTTATGAAACTGTACAGCTTCCTCTTAAATGAATCCCCTCTAAATCCTTTACTGGCCAGTTTCTTCAGTAAGGTGCTAAGTATTCTTATCAGCAGAAAACCAGAACAGGTAAATATTTACGTGTTGTGTTTGTAGCAAGTGCTTCAATACAGTTGTAATATTAAGCATATTCCTGTAAGACTGCCCTTTTAAAAGGGCAGTAGCAGAGTCAAGGAACTGAATTACTCACGTTTTTCCATGTGAATTGAATATTTGTTTTTACTGTAGAGCCTGATGTTTGCAGTATGTTAAAACTGGGGTAACTTAAACTGGCTTGTGTTGTGGTAACATTCTTACAATGTAATTCTGAGCAAAATAGTAATACTGGAAGATGGGAGAGAACATATCTATCTTCCTTTCTTCCTTCCCATGAGCTGATTGGTTGTTGTCCTCCTCCAGCCAAACAGACAAATCTTAAGGCCAGAAAGGACCACCATGGTCACTTGGCCTTAGTTCAGTTTTATAAAGAGGTTTTCTCAAATATTATACAGAATTGGTGTTTGTTTATCAGTTTGATCATCTTTTTCTTCTGCATATACTAAAATAAAACTTTGGTGCAGATGATGCAACCAGCATTGCTAAAATCACCCATTGCTTGCCTTTAAATCTACTATTCCTGGTCTAATGTGTGCTTACTGATCTGATGGGAACTGTTTGGGGTTTTTTTTTCACCCAGTTGCAAATTGTGAATAGACTCTTACCTGCACTTCTTAACACGGTCTTAATGTACTTACAGCTCACTTCTTGGAATCAACAAAGAATTTTTCATCGCACAGTAGTGCATGATGAGAAGTAGCCTGTCTGCTTTTACCAGATGACATACCTATTCTTTTTTAATAAATAGATTTTGGGTAGCTATTCCATATTGTCTCAGTTGCTGCTGTCAAAGACAGAATTTTGTTTTGGCAAGATCCATTGCTCTGTTATCCTTCTAGATATAGAGTATTGAAAAGTGGATTTACTGGATAAATCTTATTACTTGTACAAGTTTGGGTGGTCCTAATGAAAACAAAAGCAGTATTAGACAGACCCTAACTGGCTTTAGTTTTGTTCTATCAAAGGATCAGGTCTAAAGATCAGGTTGTTGCAAGAGTTTGTTGTTGGTATCTGACACTTAACATTCTCTTTAACTAACTTTCAGTCCAAACTACTGAAAAGTTAAAATTTGCCCTGGCTAAGATTCCAACTTGATTTTTATTGGATAGCCTTTTTTGTTTTCTATGCTACACAATAGAAATGTGTTATAACAAAGTAATTTAAAAGGCTCTGCATGTAGCTTAGAACTTCCCTTTTAAACTGCTTGTACTTGGGCAAAAATTGTCTGTGTAGTTCACTACCAGTGTTTGTTATTTGGTAGAGGCTATAGTCTCTGTACAGGTCCAAAGCTTTTACTATATTATCTATTATTAGCACGGACTGAACTCAAGCATTTACGGCCTTCATTGTTGCTGCCACTCATGGAGTTGCAGCAGTGATGAATTGCACAGTTCAATTTTGCCTGTGTAGACATAGCCACAGCGTAGCTTTTACCTGGTTTTTTCAGCATGGATGTTTGGTTCCAATAGTACTTTAAATTCAGGAGTGGTGGCGGAGAAAGAAGAGAATTGCTTCAGGAAGTGTGAGGGCTGCATTACCATCTTACAGCTCACTATAGCTAACCCCATTTGTTTAGCTTATGATTACTTTGCGGAGGTAAGATGGGCACAACAGCTCTTATTTGGGCCTCCATTCTCACTCAACCCCTCTTTCCCTCCCCATTCTTTTAAAAAAAAGTTCTTTGCATGAAGGTGTCTGTGCCACAAGCAAGAACTTTATCTGAAGTGGAGGAATCCTTGTTGATGTAACTGGTCCCAGCATCATGGAAATGTATTTCTTCAAGTATTTTAGTTGCATCCTACAGTATCCACATGATTTAAAAAAACAAACCAACCCTACTGCTTACTTGATATCAAGTGTTTTGTGATGCTAGAGCAATATAGTGATCCATAGAGCTCTGTCTGTTTTTTTTTAAAGGATTTCCATCTGCACATGTCCATAGATAGATGGAGCACTTGCTCTTTCCTGGAACAGTTTTGGGTACAACTATCTGGCTAGATAAGGTTAATTAGCCCCTCACTTTTAAAAAAATAAAGTATTTTGTCGAAAAATGATATGAATTTCCACAGTTGTTCTAAAACTTTGCTGTAGGTAGCAGAATTGTAAGTTGTTAAGCAATTTTCAAGAACTTGGTTCCAGGAAAAGGCTAATTTTGAGACTAAGTTTGCACCAGACCTAGAGGCGACTACTAGGGTACTGATTTGGTGTACAGATTTTGGTAACAAAAGAATGTCCGGACAGCACACACAGTGGTATTCAGTTGCCTATTAACAACTGTGAAGAGTGCCTGTTAAAATGTGCTGTTACTAGGCAGTTCTATTTGTGATGCTTTCCTGACTTTATAAGTTAAAGCAAGCATTATATATAGCCTTAGAAACTCTCTGAAGCATAATAGATTCCTATAAGCCTCTATAACAGCTGGGATCGCTTACCTTGTATGTTTCCATTGGGTCTGCCAAATGAGAGGTCACAGCTTTCTTCTCTGTAAATGATTACTTTAGGCTGTACAAAAATCTACTTATATTTAAATTGCTATAGCTAAAGAAGCCTTGGTCCCATCCTTTTACATCAAAGCCCAGTATTACAATAATGCCAAAAATCTGAAAATATCTTTTAAGGAATAAAGTAGACTCATTACTTAACTTACACATAGCAATCTTCATTTGTAGATTGCAGAGTCCTTTACAAAATATATACTTATAATACAAAGTAATTATACAAAGTATTATACTTATTTTAGAGGGAGAGAGTAGCAGGAAGAGGAAGTGACTTATCACCTAAAGGGCCAGTCCTAGAGCTGTTTCCTAGCCATGAGGCTTTCTTAATTTTGGCATGTCAAACTCAAGTTTTATGGATAACTAGATTGATAGAAATGCTCCTGTACTTCATAATACCAGGTTTAAAATTCCTCACAATGTTTGAAGGCCAGATATTGCTGGACTAAATAATCTGTTTGATTTGAAAGTTGTAAGTGGCAAGTGTTTTGCTCAGAAATCTCTCCTTTTCTTCCTTTATCACCAGAAATCAAAATTAATGAAGCCAGAACTTGTTTCAAATACTAATGTCTTAAGCAAAATACAGAAGATACTTGTTAAAAATGTGAACTTGCTGCCTTTTTAATTTCTTACAGATTGTGGATTTTTTAAAGAAAAAACATGATTTTGTAGACCTCATTATAAAGCACATAGGGACCTCTGCTATTATGGACTTATTGCTCAGGCTACTGACTTGCATAGAACCTCCCCAGCCCAGGCAAGAAGTATTAAATGTGAGTAAAAAATTTTCAAGATTTATAGTTTTTGGCATGGGTAACTTAAGTGTTGGTCTAGTTGTATACATTTTAACTTGCACTAATTTAAACTCCTGCCTAGATTCTCTTAGGTCTAACTTGGACCTGTGGCAGGTCGACTTGAAGAGCCAGAGCATTCATGGTAATTTCATTGCACATGTAAATAGGAATTGCAGGAGTGATTAGTTTTTCCTCCCACTCTGTAGAAAAAAAGAGAGCTCCTGGTGTGAGGGAAGAGGTGGGAGTGGCACAAAGGAAACTTGTGAAAGGGAACAGAGGGATGTAAAAATGCCCTGACAGGGGAAGGGAGCTTGGTTTACGGAAACCATGTAGTATTTACCTTGCTCATAAACCAGAACCTTCTGAGAGCTAATTTTTTTTTCTCACAAACATTGCAGTATGAAGAGTAGCTTCAGATTTCATAAAACAGATAGTAAAAATACCTGGCTGTACCAGCAGGTTTTTGAGTCTTTGAATCTTAACGTTACACTGGCTCTCAGAACAGCTCTCACACTTTGAAAGTGTTGCTTGGTGCGCATTTTAACCATGCACATGAATTAGGTTTACATATGTAGGTGTTGGTCTCATGCACCCTGTTATGTGTCTTCCACTGGTGGGTATTAGGGCTGTGTGAAACGTCACCGTTCCGTTTTGACTTGTGTTTCGAGGGAACAGCATTTTGTTTTGAATTTCATTTCGATTTGAAACTGCTGTTCTGTTTCGTTTCGTCGAAATAGTGATGCTATTTCGACACTGTTTCGATGTTTCACCCATAGGTTATAATGGGGAAACTCAAAACAGCCTCTCATCTGGCAGGCAGATTGGGGCCCAACCCTGGGAGGGCTGCAGAGGCTGTGCCAGTCCTCCCGTGGTTGTGGACCCCGTATGCCTGCTAGATGAGGGAGGGATGCTGCCTGGGACAAGAGAGCTGGGGAAGGGAACTGAACCCCATTACTCAGCTCCCCTCCCCAGCACTGGGCTCAATCTGGGAAGGGAACTGGGGCTGAGCTGAGCACTACCATTGGGCTAGGGAAGGGAACTCAGCCCAACTGATTGCGCTGGGGAGGGGAACTGATCGGTTAGGCTGAGTTCCCTTCTCCAGCCTGATTGCAGTGCTGGGGAGGGAAACTGAGCCAGGGATCCTGTGCTTTGATCAGCTTCCCGCAGCCCGGTGGGAGGCAGGGAAAGCCAGGGCTGCGCTCCTTGCCTGGCTGAGGCTGGAGCCGCTGGGAGCGCAGCCCTGGTTCTCCCCTGACTCCTGCCACCTGGCTGCTGGCTGCTTCGAAACTCAAAACTTTCAAAACATTTCGACTAGCCTTGTTTTGTTTTGATGACCTTCGTTTTGTTTTGATTTTGCTGTTTCGAGCTCGAAATCAGTTGAAACAGTGTTGAAACGAAACAGCCGGCAAAATTTCACACAGTCCTAGTGGGTATGAGGATCTGCAATTAGATTGTTTTTAAACAACTGTCTGTCTTTGGAACAGATTCACTGTCAGCTAAAGGATAGGTAGCATGATTTCGGTACATGGTGTCTTTATCTAGCTTGTTCTGTGAAGATACAAGAGGTATGCAAATATTTTTTCATAATATTAACTCTGACTAATACACAGCTATTATCAGTGTTGGGTTTGTGGCAGGTTGAACACGTTTAGTTCAGTTGTGTGAATCTAACACTTTACTTTAAAAATAACAAAAACCAACCAACCAAAAAAATAGTAGGAGTCTGAGCCAGGCATCATATAGGAAGGCTCTGTTTAAGTTTGATTGCTGTAAAAGTGCACTTAACCTACAATTAATTTGTGGGCTTAAATGATTCTGTGTTTTTGCACTTTAAATAAATAGACTGCATCCTGCATTAGACATGTTGCCAGTCATCCTTTGTAGCATCCTGTAATATCCCTGTTTTTAAAAAGACCAGTAGAGCTATGAGGGAGGAAATTTTGTCAGACTGTACTTGAGTGGAGAACTTCTTAGACTGAGAACTTTATCCTTCACTGCTGAAGTTTGACTGTCATACTACAAAGGCATCAAGTAATTTTTCTCTCAAGTTTGGCATGGGGGTTCTGGGGAGTGTGTTTTAATGCTGATTGGTAAAGCTGTTTAGCTGATGCCCACCTTGAATCTCATGGGTGCATTTATATTTATTTAATTTCTGTTCACCCAAGGTTTTAGATGGGCATTAATAGAGGCTTTATAAAAAGTTGGAGTGAAATCTGTCAAAATAGTGACTGGAATAACTTGTCATTTTGGCAGAGATTCAGTGCAGTAACTAAAGCCAGTCCCATTGTTTTGTATGTGATTTTTCTAACATCACTTCTTAAAGCATAATTATCCACTTCTAAATATGCATGCATACTAAATCATAATGAAAATTACAGCTGACAGCCAAGTGGCTAAAAGATACTCACTTGTGCCCTTCTTAGCATCTGTCAAACCAGCCAACACTTTTTGAAAGCATTAGATATTCTTCAGCTCCTCTTGGCTCTACAAGATGTAGGCAATAAGATAATTGTGTAAAATAGGTTCTGTTTTGGCATTGAGTGCAAAAATCTTGAACAGGTTTTTTTATAACTTGCATCATAATCCCTCCAGCTGCTGTGAGAGTTTACATTGCCACTGGTTACAGGTTGTCCAGCTCTCAAGAAGCCCCACAGGCTGGATCTGGGGCCAGATATGTTTGACACCCCTGTCTTATTCCTTAAAGGTGTACGTTGGCCACCTTTACTACTTTCACTTGTCACATTGGTTTTTAAAGAGATGGACATATATAGTCTGCTTGCAAATGTTAAAAGAGTAAAAAAAGCGGCGCTTTACTTGGCGCGCTTACATACTGAGCCCAGCACATGCCCAGAAGAGGCAGTGCCTTAGCTGGACCCAACTCACCCGTCATTGTTATAGATTGGGCACTTTAATGGGGTGCTTTTGGTGCTTTTATCTAATAGCTGATGAAATCAGCTTCAGCTAAAAGTGCCCAAAACCCTGCTGAAGTGCCCAATTTATACAGACACTGTGGAGCTGGGTCAAAGTAACGTGCTGCTGCTTCTGGTAAAGTGTGGTGTTTTTAAATGTCTGCAAGCAACTATATACCTCTAGTATATGAAGATAGGGTTTCCAAAGCTTGCACTCTTCATTTGTTCTTTGTCTCTTACCTTTTTAAAGTAATGGTATGCCAGTATACCTTTCCACCAAAGATATATTTTATGAACAAAAGAAGTAAGGGTGGGAAATATATAGTCAGTCTCTGTGTTGCACATTCTAGTTATAATGTGGAAAGTGTTTTTGGTGTTACTTTTTCAGGGCAAATAATTTTTTTTGTAATCTTCATCCAGTTTATTTTCTGTAGAAAGTTCCATTTTTACCTGAATCCAGGATGACTTCAAATTTAAGATGATCCCCCACCTTTCCTGTGTCAGTTTTGTTCCAATCTTCCATGTATAGAAACTAATTAGTGAATGGGTGTGTTCTTTTTTCAATTTCTGTTGCATTTCCCACCCTTCTTTCCCCTTCTTGCTGTGGTGGGGAAAGCAGTGGCCAGGGGCCAGACCACTGCCCATTGTCACCTCCCCCCCTTCCTGTTCCCTGCATCCTCTGCCCCCTGCTGTGCTTTCCTGTCCTGTCCTTCCCCCCTCCTCTGGCCTGTTCTATACAGAGGTCAAGGGGTGGGGGAAAGGCTGCAGGCCCCCTCCCACCCTATGGTCTCCCCCATGCTCCCCCTTGTTCACATGCCCCCTTCCTTGCCAAATGAGCCATTGTGGCTCGGGGCAGGCAGTGGCTCTGCTCTGGCTTCAGCCCAGGGTCAAAGCCAGATGTTAGCTGCTGCCTTCCCCAGGCCAGTGCTCAAATCTAAGACTAGGGGTTTTTTCACCCCCCCCCCTTGCTGATTTTGGGGATGGGGGGGAAAACTTGTCTTGGATTTGAATAAATGTGGTAACTAGCCTGGGGTTTAGGTTGTAGCCGTGTTGGTCTAAGGACAGAGGCAGACAAGGTTCCTTGGGTGAATTTGATATCTTTTATTAGACCAAGCCAAATGGTTGGAGAATAGTTTAAGCAAGCTTTCGAGTTCAAAAACCCTTCGTCAGGCTAAGGAAGTTTCAGCAGTTGATGTGTGCTCTTCCCGGATGGAATGAAAAGTAAAGAAGCCAGGGGCTGGGCCTTAAGAGCACACACCAACTGCTGAAACTTCCTTAGCCTGACAAAGGATTTTTGAACCCAAAAGCTTGCTTAATAACTATTCTCCAACCATTTGGCTTGGTCTAATAAAAGATATCAAATTCACCCAAGGAACCTTGTCTGTAACTAGACTGGTGCATTTGCTGACATCACATATTAAACATTTCTCCTCTATTCCTGATATCCCTTGCAATTTTGGGGATTTTTGCTTATTGTACCAAATGCTTGTATTTGGAGGGACAGGAGTTTGAGAATTAATCACTTCTTTAGTAGGAGTTCTTTTTAGTCTACCTAATTTGTGTTTTTTCTTATATGAACTGAAGTTGTTTACTTTTGCCAAATATTTTTTTCAGTGGTTAAACGAAGAGAGAATTATCCAGCGACTTGTGGAAATCGTGCATCCTTCTCAAGATGAGGATGTGAGTACTACTGTGTTGCTTCTATAGTACCAGTTGTTTACCTAATTACTTATAAGAAATTAAAACACATAAATTCTGTTTTTTTTTCCACCTACATAAAACCTTTAATCAGAAAATAGAACTTCAGTATTGATAATGACTTTTTAGGATTTGTTTGGGATTTAGGCAGCTTCTCCTACCTGCACCAAAGTTCTGGTCTTGTAACTCTTGAGTATTTGAGATTTTAGGATTCAAAGTGATCTTTTACCAATGCTGTTCTGCTTGATTATTGGGAGTTGTCAACTTTTAGATCTGTACCTCGGTATTCAGGAAAAATGGAGGATTTAGAAATATGTAGCTAAGTTTTCTTTCCTTTTATATAAAAACAAATTGCATGAGAACTAATGAACCTGTTTGTGTAAACCTCATAAATTCTGGACTGAAGAATTAATGTAAACGCCCTTAAACAAAATCTTTCTTTTTCAGAGGCATTCAAATGCATCCCAGTCACTCTGTGAAATTATTCGCCTGAGTAGAGACCAGATGTTACAAGTACAGAACAGTTCAGAACCAGATCCACTGCTTGCAACTCTAGAAAAGTATGTTTTGTTTTCCTTCTGATTTATTGCCCTTTTGCCTTAGGGATGTAAATGTCGTTTTAACAAATATCAATCAGGACTTGTAGAAATGATACCTTTTATTAGACCAAAAAGATTTTTGCAAAAAAAATTCTTTAATTGCAAGCTTGCTGGCACAAACTCCCTTTATCAGGCATTGGAGAAAAGATTGTAAAAGTTCTCCTGGGTAGAAATGAAAGTTCATATTTCATTGGATTTCAAAGGAGTCATTAGATGGAAAACTCTGGGCAGTCAGTTCATAGCTTGTATGAAGCTAACTTCCTCTATATCGGTTAAACAATTAACTGATAACACAACAGCTCTAACACAGCTGTTGCTGGGAGTGGCTCCTGGAGCCTTTAGACTAGGGGGACTGTGGGAGGAGGCAAGCCCAGCCAGACAGCACAGCCCAGGTGAAGCCTTCCCTTGGGACAGAGTAGGGAGCACCTCTGAGGGAGTTGCTGATTACTTAATTGAGTCATTAGGCAGCTTGCTATTTTCCTCTTAGGCTATGGGTACTAGTTACCCTCACGCCTCCTGCCAGCCCTGCTGGGGCACTTCCCTGACTTCCCTCCCCCCTTCTTCCTTGCCAGACTGTGTTGGCCTGAGCTGAAGGATAACCTGCTAGCTAACCAGGTATCACTGCACTTATCGGTTAACCTTTCACATCCCTACTCTGCCTAATAAAATGGTAGCATTTTATTTTTTTTATCCTTGGAAAATGGCAGATTTGTACTTTCAAAGTACATTTTGTTGCCTGCATGTAATGGGTTTATCCTGCAGTAATTTATGCAGGTGAACAAAGCCTAATTTGATCTTGTGTCAAACAGTATTTATTGATGTGGTTTGTGTTGTTTAGTAGTCTTGTCCTGAATTTAAATCAACTATGAATTAAATATTTTAATGAAGGCAACAATTTTGAAGTGGGCAAGAAGCAGCATGAAAACTATTTTGGCAAAGGCTGTGCAGTGGTTCAGTGTGGGGGACAAAGAGGGGAAGGGTGTATGTTGTAATTATATTATAGACGTTAGTTTGCATTTAAGAAGCTGCTTGTCAAACTTTGTCAATGTCTTCTCTCTCCAGGCAAGAAATTATAGAACAGCTATTATCAAATATCTTTCATAAAGAGAAAAATGAGTCTGCAATAGTCAGTGCAATCCAAATATTACTGACCTTACTTGAGACAAGACGACCAACGTAAGATTTCTTTTCTTTTTCTTATTAAGAGTTATGCCACTGCTGAATTTCTTTTTGCTAGAGGTAGCAGGAAAGCATGGTATACTGAACTGTATCAAAGATGGATGTCTACTAGTTTTTTACTTGGAAGGTTTTTTGTTTTGTTTTGTTTTATTCGTTACATTTTCCTGTCCCACTTGGATAGAAATATACAGTCAGAATAGACAAAACCTAACCAAATAAACTTAAAGCTAGCATTTGAGAAGAATAATGTCTTATCTTTTGAAATTCGTTATTCAGGCCTTCAAATTGGGCAGCTTATTTTTCATGCAACCATCTTGTCTGTTTAGGTACTTTTGGGGTTCCATTGTACCTGAGCTTATAGTGGATCTTAGCCCTTGAAAGCTTCCACCACCTCTCTGGGTAACCTGTTCCAGTGTTTTACTACCCTCCTAGTGAGAACATTCTTCCTAATAGCTAACCTAAACTTCCCTTGCTGCAACTTGAGACTTTTTCTGTCATCCTCCACCACTGAGAACAGTTTAGTTTCATCCTCTTGAATCTCCCTTCAGGTAGCTGAAGGCTGCTATTAAATCCCCTCTCAGTTTTCTCTTCTTCAAACTAAACAAGCCCAGTTCCCTCAGCCTGTCCTTAGAAGTCACGTCTCCCAGCCCCCTCACTATTTTTGTTGCCCTCTGTTGAATTCTCTCCAATTTGTCCACATCCTTTCTGTAGTGCAGGGCTCAAAACTTGGACACAGTACTCTAGATGTGACCTCACCAATGCTGAATAAAGGGGGATAATCACTTCCCTTGACCTACTGGCAGCACTCCTACCAATGCAGCCCATTATACCATTAGCCTTCTTTGCAGCAAGGGCACACTGCTGGCTCATAATCAGCTTATTGTCCACTGTAATATAGTCACTGTATTAAGTGACTACATGTAGCCATTATTGCTGGCATGCTGTATGTGAACCTTTTATAACTGTTCTTGTTCTAGCTCCTGGTGCTTTGAGGTATAATAGTTGCATCTATTTATTTTTTTTTAAAGACAATACAGGGAAACAAGGACATAGAATTATTTTGCATGGTTCTGCAGGATAAAAAAAATCTGTTTCTAGCCTCAGTTGACAGCTTTTCTCTCCAAACCCAAGCCTATCTCAGACCTGTGTTTTTCAACCTTTTTTATACTCGAAGCACCCCTCAGAAAATGCCAGTGTTTGTTTTTTGCTCTTTGATTACAGAGAAATAAAAGCAATTCTTCTGTCGCAAAGAACTCAGACCACAGCATGTTAGAATTTTTTTAACACTGTGGATTCCCATGTGAAAACTGAGCTTGTTTTGCGAATTATGTTAGCACACCTAACAGTGTTAACACTGTGTGGCACTCTGCATCCTTGAAAAGATCTCAAGGCATCCCAGGGTGCCATGGCGTCTCTGAGAATCACTGGTGTAGATGGATGTAACAATTGTATCTCTATTAAAGGATACTGATACAAGCTATTAGAATATAACTTCTGAATCCCAACCTGCAAGATTCTATAATGATACATATGTAGCAGATCTACTGGCATCTTCATCTAGTGTCAGGCTCATGCAGACTTAACATTTAGATTGTGACAGCAGATGTAATTCCAAACAGCAACTCTCCTTCCTCTGGCCACCATAGGCTCTGAGCTGTTACAATATGATTGTCAATATCCTGAGATTTGGTATAATTAAATGTTACGCTAGTAACATTTTACAGTTTTCAGCATCAAGTGTGTGATGGTAGACTTGAGTTGCTAAAACAGTATGTAGACTAGAGCAGGGTTTTCTGGATCCAGTCCATGGAGCCATATCACTTGGTCTCTGGGGTTTCCTGGAGGGGCGAGGAATCTGGGCATAGGGTGAGCAGTGCTGTGTTAACTCTCATGGCTTCCTGCCACTACTTGCCCTGGTGCTGGAGGTGGGCCTGGATTTAGCATTCAAAGAGTGCTGCAGCCAGGCTGAGTACAGGCAGTCAAAAAGCCTGAGGCCGAATCAGTTCAGTCCTTGCACGTTAGTCTAAGCTGAGTAGATTAAACCAATAAACAAATGAACAGACATTCACTTTTCATTCCAGAAATGAAACTATATGCTTGCAGTGGCCCAGACCAGAAGCTGGTGGGTGTTGGAGCATGTCTCTCTGCTTGGCTGGAGCAGACAGCTTGGGCCAAAGCTAGCTTGCCCACTGTGTGAGGGCAGGTTCATGGGGGAGGTGCAAAGCATCCTGGGATGCTAGGGGACTGAGTTAACTTGAATCTGGAGGGGATCTGGGACAGAAATTCAATAAACGAATTTAACCTAAAGCAGTTAAGTCTGATACTACATCCATCCAAGCTTATCTTAAACTGATATCAGCCATTTTGAAAGCAATTTGTGTACTGAACTAATACTGTGTTACAGATTTGAATCAGTTCCTGATCACTTATACTGGTTTATGTGCGATTTCAGTCCCTAGCATCATGCTCTAACTTGTGATGTGCAGGGGGGGGGTACAGCATCTGTAGGACACCCCTGAACTAGAGCTTGAAATCTGCCTCTTGATTATATGTAATTTTACAACTACTTGAATTTTGGAAAGCAGCTAAGTTGCCTATTGCCTTCATATATGTTGCACGATTCTTTATCTTGCAAATATGGAAAACTTTGTTTTTGCTTACAGCTTCTATTTTTGCTGTTAAAGTTGAAACTATTTAATATTAAGTGACTAAAATATATATCCGATGTAGTTAAGGGATGGTTTGATAATAGACTGAGTGGCTGTAAAGTAACAAGTTGAATCTTGTTCTATATTTTATAGCTCCTGAGTTATTTTTATTTGTGACTTCACTCTAGACTTAGCTCTTTTTCTTATGTTCCTACAAAACCGGTATGAAGACTGTTACTTGATTTAAATTTTGTAACTACTTTTACAATATTCAACATTAATCGGCCAAATTGTGTGTGTATGTTATATATTTAGATTTGAAGGCCATATAGAGATCTGTCCTCCAGGTATGAGCCATTCAACATATTCAGTCAACAAAAGTGTATTAGAAGCCATAAAAGCACGACTTTCTTCCTTCCATGAACTTCTCCTTGAGCCCCCAAAAGTAAGTGAAACACACAACTTACAATGTTAAAAACTGACTGCACATTTATTTGTATGAAATAATTTAGACAGTCTCAACTGACTCAAAAAAGGGCTAATTGTTTTCTTGGGGGGTGGGGGGGGTTCTGACAGTCAGTTAATGTGTAGACAGAATTCTTTTCTAATACCTACAGCTTAGTTATTCATTATCAGGGATCTGGGTCTTCCATTCACTGTGGAAAAGTGTGGATTTTCTTTAAAAGAGAAGGCTAGAGATGTGGCTTTCTCCTTTAAAACATCCAGGGATGGGGGTGGAGGGGGTGGTTTTGGGTCCATGCTGCTGTGCATATTCCCCAGGGATGGGGGAAGGTGCTTTCCCTCTTTCTCTCTCTTCCCCCACCCCCCACCCCAAAGTGTGTGTGGGGTGGGGACAGATGAAGGCTGCCCTCTGCAGGCAGGGACTGCCTCACCATGGTGGCATAGTCAGCATTGGGGCTCCCAACAGTGGCACCAGGTTCTGCCCTCTGGACTGTGAAGGCCGCTGGGGTGGGGGGCAGCAGGCTGTGGAGCCCTGATCCCTCAGTGGGCAGCCTGCACTCCTCCTCCCCCCCCCCCCCCCCCCCCCCCCCCCCCCAGCTCCAACCTGGCTGTGCTGCCGGTGGGGAAGGAGCTGGGCTCCACTCCAGCAGCAGTAGTTGCTGCTTGCTGCAGGCAGCAGCTAGGGCTCATCTGCTGCTGGGACAGGCAGGGGGCTCCTGGTCCTGTAGCCCTGGCAGCTGGCGGTCCTCTATGGCAGGGCTGGGGGCAGGCAGGGGGCTGTGGATCATGAGTGAGGGGCACCAGCAGTGTTGGGGACCTGGGGTGCTGTGGCCTGGGAACTGAACCCATGTCCTGGTCAGTGAAGGGGGCAGGAAGAGCTCTGATTTTTCTATAAAAAAGCCAAAATCAAATGCCAAAATATAGGTATTTAGAATTTATTATAACCATTGAGACATTGGTAGGCTTCCGTATTGCTTTTTAAATATTAAATTGTAAATATATCAGTAAAACTTTGTGCTCTACTGATACCTATAGATATAGGTATTAGGCCTGTGCAAAGTGGCTAGTATTTGTTTTGGATTTGGCCAATATGGGGGGACAGTGATTCAGTTCAGTGATTCAAATCACTGTCCCGAATCGATTTGGCTGAATCACCCAGGCCCATCCCCCGCCTGCTCTCCTGCCCTGCCTACCCCAGCTTCTGGCACTTGTGGGGGGGAGCCCCAACTCACTGGGTGATGCTCAGTGGAGGGGCAATCCCTGCTGCCCCATGCTGCATGGGGGGCTCTGCCACAAGCCCCCCAACCCTGCTCCCCAGCCCCCCATGGCTGCCCTGCCCCCCTCTCCCCAAACTTCAGCCCTTTAAGAAAAAAACCTCCCCAAAACTGCAAATTACTAGTTCCTGCTTGACAGGGGGCAATCCTGATTGCCCCGCGCCACATGGGGGTCTCTTCCATGAGCCCCCCGAGGATGCTGTAGGAGCTGGTGAGTCCTGGGGGTTTTTTCAGTTTTTTTTCTTAAAGGGCTGGAGCTGGGGCAGGCAGGGCAGCCATGGGTGGGGGTTGGGGGAGGGGGCAGGGGTTGGGCAAGACTCATGCAGAGCCCCCCTATGCAGCATGGGGTAGTGGTGATTGTCCTCCTGCCAGGCAGCACCCAGTGAGTGGGGGCTCTTTATTTTTTTTTTTTTTTAAAAGCACTGGGAGTGGGGGTGGGGCTAGGGGAGTGGTCGGGGGATGGGGCCTGGCAGGGGGTCCCCCCATGACCCCCTTCCTCACCCCCTACTTACCCGCTCCAACTCCTTGCTGCAGTGGGCAGGGACTGAATCCAAATCTTTTTCCAAAGATTCAGAGTGCTTCAAATCGTTTTGGACCTTATTATTGGTCCCCGATTCGATTCGGATTTGGGGACTTGGCCACTGAATCAGGCCGAATCTCCTTTCAATCGAATCGGCACCCGAAGCTTTGCACAGCCCTAATAGGTATAGGTATGTAGTGGTGTTTCATTATAATCGTGGAAAATGCAGATTTGGTGTATTAAATCAGAGAATCTTGCCTCCCCCAGAGGTGTGCACAGTGGTGGGAGCCAGCCAAACCCCACTGCTCTGCGCCCCTTGGTTGAGCCACCCATGGCTTTGCCCTGTGCCCCGCCCTGGCTGGGCAGTGCCTGCCCCTGCCCCAGCCTCATTCCTTCCCTCACTGTGGAGGACTTGATCTGCCTCCCTCCCACAGACTTATTGGCTGGCCTCTGCTCTCCAGGCTGTTGAATTGCATATTGGCTATTGGATTGGTGTTGGCCGATGTGGCTGGTTAGTAATCTGCCATAGGTATCTGCCAAAAAAAATCTCTATTGCTGCACCCCTTATTAAATTTTTGCTTACGAAATAGTTGCATTATAAGACAACCACGTCCTTTCTTCCCTTTGGAAAAGGGGTTGTGCCAAGGCATACGTGACAGAGTGGCAGGCATATAATGGGTACAGAAAAGGGTGATGTCATTAAAAGTATGGATGAACTTCCAAATGAAGTATCCAGAGACTAGGAATGTTTGCTTTAGATAGCCAGATAAGATATGAAAGGTCTATGAAAAGAAAGGAGATTAGGTTATCTCATCTTTATTTTGTAAAAGGTTGAAAGGGACTTCAGTGAAATGGGAGGGCAGCATATCTTGAGTGTTTGTTTGATTTCTCAAAAAGAAAACAGCCAATGGAAATCACTTTTTCTCAAGATGTAACATGCTAAAAACTTAAGAGTTCAGACAGTAACAAAACCTACAGTTATAGGTAAAACACTCTTTCTAAAACAGGTGCAAACTTTCATTCAAGGCATAACTGAATGTGTGACATGGAAGCTGATGCCAACATGCAGATTGTTCCATAATTGTCCTCCTAGAGAATTTTTTCCTTCCTCAAGAGCATCTGGGATTGGCCACTTAGACAAGATATTTAGTTACAGAGGCTTCTCTCTCTCTCTCTCGACTCTCTCTCCCTCTCATTACATAAATCTTTATGTAAATTTTCTTAAATTTATTTCTTTAGCTCCAGAAACAATTAAGCTATTAATGCAGTTCTCACTAAATCATTCTAAATTCTTCCAGAATCTTACCAGGAAAGCTAATTGTATAAAGAAACACAAGTTAATGAGCTAAATGTTTGTGTAGCTAAAGCTTAATAAAGTGTCTGTCTTCACTGTATTCTGCAATATAGCATCCATACCCAAGTTGGCTCGGGTTTCTCCATCTCTCTGTTCTGAAATGTACTTAATTTATGTACTCCATATATTTTTTTCCAGGCTTTCATGCTAAATATAAACTATAGCGTTTACGACTGGAAAAGATTGTTTTCCTACAGTAGTGTCAGACTGCTGCTGATGAACTGACCCGGCAAGTTTTTTGAGCTGTATTTTGCTTGTGGAAAAATAACACAAAGTTGATTTGAAAGCATTTCTTTAATTGATCTCATGCATTTTTTGTCTAGAAAAGTGTCATGAAGACAACATGGGGTGTACTGGATCCACCTGTGGGGAACACACGCTTAAATGTGATTAGGTTAATATCCAGCCTTTTGCAGACAAATACAGGCAGTGTGAATCAGGAACTTATAGACCTGAACAGTATAGGAGTCATACTGGTAAGAGCTTTATATAGTACCTTTTAAGTATAAAATCCAGTGGCAGAACCCTGATAAGATTAGCTTTCTAAAAGCATGTTCTGTGCCCCCCACTCCTTTTCTTTTCTTTTTTTTATAGAACACTTTTGTGATGGGGCTTCCACTGCTATCCATTAGATCATTTCACCATCTGATTTCATTTAATAAACTTAGTTTACACTTTCTTTTTTTCACTTTAAAAAAAATTACATTGGCTTCTATCAGTGATTCTCTGCCTTTTCAGTTACTTGGTGTGTCCACTGCCCTCATCCATACTACATATCTTTACTTCAGATTTTATGTCTTCCCAACTTGTTCCCTCTACACTGCTCTCCCCGTACTTGCATTTCTGATTATGTTGTGGTCCTATCACTATATTCACTGTCCTGTAAATGGCTAGTTCTACCCAGCCTGATGTAATCTGTCTCTGTGTGCTGCCAAAACTGATTGATTGTTTTTTAACAAATTTCACTTTTAAACTCAGGTGGCAGTCTCACTATGAAGAATTTCTTGCATTTGGGTTTTTTTTTGCCTATATATTATAACTTGTATTTTTTTTCATTAGTGGACTTATTTCCTCCTCTTATTTCAGTTAGAGCTGCCAAATTATTTTGCCAAAAGATGCAACTAAAATTCAGATTTAACATGTTACTTGCAAATGTTTTGAAAGTCTAAAAGTTTGTTTCAGTGCTCCTCAAGTTGAGCTTTTTTTTTCAAAGCATTTTAATACTTTTTCTATGGATTTGAAAGTTAAAACTTGGAAACAGTCTTTTTGTTGCAGGTTGAATGCAAGTGTTCAACATAGTGCTTTTCCACCTTGTCAGTTTTGGCTTCTGAATCCAAAAATAAGTTTATTACTCAGCTCTTACCTCCTCTTTCTTTCTTTCTGTTATATTGTAAAATTTTTGGGTTTTTTTTTTTTTTTTTGCTATCTGAAATGTGATTGAGTGTTACTCCAGTACACTGTTTTAAGTTATCACCCATTACAAATATAGGGAACACGGTAAATTTTATATCGGACTGTTCCTGGGAGTAGTAGTTACCAGTTTCCAAAGTAGCATGACCAGTTTGTGTAAAGGTACTGAACTTGAAAAGGATTTGGAGCAATACTGTAAAATGGCCACATCAAATTGCATGACATTTTCAGATTACTGCTCAGCATTTCTGAATTGCTCAACCTGAATTCTGAATTTTTCCAGTAGGAAGTGTAATTTGATTTATGATTGGAAATAATCAACTTGGTTGTTTCAAATACTTCAGTACATCACATTTACCCATGTCCAAGACCACTTCAAATTTTAAGATGACACCCCCCCCCCCAATTATTAGATTCTAGATATGAAAAATTATAGAAGTGGTTTTTAATCTTTCAGGTCTAGAAATAAGTTATTGGTGGGTTGGGGAAAGTCATTCCCCCCACTCCTGCCACAGGGAAAGCAGTGGCTGGGGGCAGACAGCCTGTCCCATGCCTCTTGCCCCTTGGCCCCACCCCCAGAGGCATGGAGCATCCAGCTGAGCCAGGCAGTAGGTACAGCTCCAGCCTGGTTTCGGGTGGGAGCCACAGCAGCTCTCCCTGCCACACTGCTCCCTTCTCCCCATTCTCCCCCAAGCATACCACACACCGTTTCGTCTGCTTTTCCCCTTCTGTGCAGTCCTCTTGCTTCATGCGTCACTTCCCCCATGCTTCCTTTGCTCCACATACCTCGTACCTGCTGCATGAGCCACCCTGGCTCCATTCTGAGCCACAGTAGCTGTTTACCTGGCCTATACCAAAATCCCCCCACCTTCCATGCTGAATGTGGGGGGAGGGGGTGTCTTAAATAATGAGTAAATATAGTAACAACTATTAAAAAAATAAATAAAAACAACCCAAAGAAGCATTGTAGAAGATAGAAATGCAGTTGTGAAAATCAGGGTTTTATCTGATCTGTGTATGGAACATTTTTATCCTTTTATTTTCTTTTCAGTGTCCTTTATCACATGGCCACTGATACAAATTAATTTTAAGTGCTAGGGGTTCAGTTCTTTGTGGGTTTTTTTCCTGAACCATAAATTGTTCTTAAACGCTGTACATGATTTGGGTATTTGAAAAACACCTGCCAATTACTAACTGTTAGACTGCCTAGAATAGGAGTTAGCTACCTACAGTCTGTGGGTTAGATTCAGCCACTTCTATAATTTTTCATATCTAGAATCTA
The DNA here is from genome assembly GCF_030867095.1 of Alligator mississippiensis. Lineage (NCBI taxonomy): Eukaryota > Metazoa > Chordata > Crocodylia > Alligatoridae > Alligator > Alligator mississippiensis. Next base: position 181,278,133 of record NC_081825.1, on the reverse strand, counting down.
ATAATAATTGGGGGGGGGTCATCTTAAAATTTGAAGTGGTCTTGGACTTGGGTAGATGTGATGTACTGAAGTATTTGAAACAACCAAGTTGATTATTTCCAATCATAAATCAAATTACATTTCCTACTGGAAAAATTCAGAATTCAGGTTGAGCTATTCAGCCATTTCATCTGGCCTGTGGTGGGGAGGGGGTGGCATAAAGTTCTGTGGCATTTGGTAGTTTGGAGGTGGTGGTGGTGGGACTGTGGAAGGGAGTAGTGACAGTCATTGCAGTGCCAACTGGTGTGTGCTCTGAACCAAACTATTACAGTAAACCCCTGCTTCAAACTGTTGCTGACCTCTGATCTAGACCTTCGCTTTTGTTTTGTCTAGTAGTGAAAAAACTTATTTGTGTAATGAAATCCTTTTGGACTTGTTTTACAGGACATGTTCTTTAAATACACATGGAATAACTTTCTGCATACTCAAGTAGAAATTTGTATTGCATTGATTCTTGCAAATCCTCTTGAAAGCACAGAAAATGGTACAATTACGGATCAGGAATCCACTGGGGACAATCTCTTACTGAAACATGTAAGTTTGCTTTAATGGGTAGTTTCTTGAACCTGGTAAACCTTGTTTTTGACTGTTGTAAGAGTTTCTTTTTCTAGTTAAAGTGAAATTTTGACTTATTAGCAGGTATTTTAGTTTTCCATGGGAGAAAACAAATTTAAAATTCCATTTTAAAAACTACACAAATCCGTGTTTTTCCACAACCTACTGAAAGCATGGCAGTGATGAGTGCCACTATTTCTGCTTTTTTATTTTTGCTGTGGTTCTTGCATCTAGGCCAGTCAGAACCCCCTTCAACCCCAGCCACTGGGTTAGGAGGCAAAAACCACAGCAAAAATAAGAGAGCAGAAATGATGCGGGATGCCACCACTCTTTCGGTAGATCATGGAGAGATGTGTGTTCTGCAGTTTTCCATGGTGAACAGGAGCTAGGATCCCTCATTAGGAATAAAAGAGAATAGTGACACTGTCTCATTGATGTTGAAGACAGCCTTCCGATTCATGGCAGTCTGCCTATTCAGACTGTCCTTAGAGAGAGCATGGTATGTAGGACAGCTAGGGTAACATCCTGTTTATTCTTGGTCATCTACATGGCTGTTCTTTTTGTCATCTTTGTCATTTTCACACCAGAAGGATTCTGTTCCTGGATACATAGCCCCATGCACGTGGATGACTAGGTTGTCACACAGAGTGGCAACAAAATGAGAGAAACCTTCCATTTGTGTTTTTTGTTTTTGTTTTTAAACTGAGTGGCCAGGACACTCACCTGAGAAGCCAGAAGACATGGGTTCTCAGCCCCGATCGCCCAGAGGGGTTTAAACCTTGGTCTCTCACTTCCAGCCACTGTACTCCAACCACCATGGTGCAGGTCAGCTTTCTTCTCTGGCATTCCTTTTTGAAGCTAGTTCTCTGGGCAACCATGAGAGAGAGCTACATGGGGCTAAGACAGGGATGAACAAAGTCTGGCCTGTGAGCTGGACCTGGTCAGCAGTGGACTCCGTTTCCCAGCTGCCCATGGCAGGGGCTGGTCTCCATGGCAACCCCAGCCACATGTGAAAGTGCAAGGCTGGGTTTGCCTTGGAAACCAGCCCCAGTTGTGCTGGCAGGGTGTGTGGCAGAGCAAAGCAGGGGGCTGCTCCGGAGCTGCTGAGAGATGTAGCCTGCGTGCTCTGGGCAGGGGCTTGCAGGCAAGGGATCATGGCTGTGCCCTGGCTCCTTGCAGCAGTGACGGCCTGGTCTGGAGCAGGAACAGAGCCACGATCCCCTGCCCAGAACGCTCAGGCTACAGATTGTGGCTCTGCCCTGGCTCCAGAGCAAGCTGCCCCCAATGCAAGATCCCAGTGGCTCCGGAGCAGCCTCCCGCCCTGCTCTGCCATGCACCTGCCAGCGTGGCTGGGGCTGGTCTCCATGACAACCCCAGCCTTGAGCTTTCACAGCACAGCTGAGGCTGAGTCCCTGGAGACCAGCCCCAGCCATGTGGGCAGGGGCTGGTGGGAAATAGTCTGGCTGCCATTTTGCCTACCCCTGGGCTAGGAGGAAGGGAGCAAGCCAGAGGTGAGTAGCTCAGTGAATGCTGACTTGAAAGGGAGGGGGGGGCTCTGGGTTCTAATCCGGACCCTTGTCCTGAGTGGGTCAGAAGTCCCCCCTGCACTCCTTTCCAATTATTTCCCTTGTCCCCCACCCACTGATTATATTAGTGGCTCAGCTTCAACAAGAGCAAAGAGAAAGAAGTGAATAATGCTTATCTGGTGTATTGATTAGGATGCTTTGCTGGGAATTCAGGGACATCTAGGTTCAACCCTCTATGGAAGAGACCTAAAATTCAGGGTCTCGTCTGGATTTCCCCAGGTGAGTGCTCTAACCACTCAGCTGCAGGAGGCTAAAGATGGACGTGCATATAGACATTTTGGCCAACTCCATCTCAAGGGTCTAAGGTGGTTGCGTGTCCCCAAGGGAGAGGCATGTGTGTGCTGTGGCTGCCAAAGTGCATGCTTAGTCTGCATGATTATGCAGTCATGAATAGTCTTCCACATGCATAGAACTACACATCCAGGAAAAGCACCCCTCTGGGCACCTAAGTGCCAAAAATGCCCTGTAGATAGCCAAGGAACGTCCAGAAAGATAACCAGAATAGAATGGCTCCCTAGCCTCTTGTCTCTGAAGAGAAGTCCTTCAGACTTGAATGAAATTGACTGACTGGTTCTGAAGAATATTTTGTTTGTACAGAAGTTTGTAAAACTTGGTAATACCAGAAGGCATGATGTCAGCTTGGAGTTTTGAATTGCTATATTTGTCATATGTGAAAGTGCTAAGTTTTGTATTGTATAGTTTACTAAGATAGACCAGATTTTCAAAAATGTTCAGCATTCAGCAGCTCCCTCCAAAGGCAAGAGAAGTTGGTTGGAGGCTGAGCACTTCTAAAGATTTGGACATTTAAGTGCCTGGCTGCCTGCTGACCTTGGAACAAAATATTTTTTTAATATACTGTAAAAGATTCATTTTGGTTTTGTACGTGGACTTGCAAAGTGGGATGTGTGGCTTTCTTATTTAATCTGAAAGTAATTGATTGCTCCTTCTGTTTTAAAATGTAAAGTACTTCTATAGAAAAAGTACTACTACAAAAAACGTACTTTCTTCTTTTTCTTTTTTTTTGCTTAATAGCTTTTCCATAAGTGCCAATTAGTAGAACGAATACTTGAAGCATGGGAAATGAATGAGAAGAAGCAGTGAGTAACAGCTTTTTTACTCATTTCTTGCAATTGAAGTGTGGTGGGAGGGTTCAGACTTGATTTTTGTAACACTGAGTGCATAATCAATTTAGAATTGAGCCTGCTAATGTAATCTCTTCCAGTCTCCAAGTAAATTAAGCCAGTTTAAAAAAAAAACAACAACAAAAAAACAACAAAAACCCCCTGCCAGGATGGCTGGGGCTGGTCTCCATGGCAACCCAAGCCTTGAGCTTTCACAGCACAGCTGCTGCTGGGGTCTCCCTGGAGACCAGCCCCAGTCCTGTGGGCAGGGGCTGGTGGGAAATGGAGTCCAGCTGCCAACTGGATCTGCCATGGTAAGCAAGTATATGCTACAGCTTAAATTAAGAGTTTTTATATCAAGCTTTATTTGCCTCGGGTTTAAATGCCTTCTACTCTTTCTTCACCTTCCTCCTCTGGCTGTCTCTAAACTTGAACTTGTTGGTTGTAATGTCATGAAAAATCTAATTGCTGGACTGAAAACCAAAATAATCGTTGCTCTTCTATTTGAGTTATTTTAGGGTGTAATGATATATACAGGTTATTCTAAGCTGTGCAACTAATTTTCTTCTAGTTCAAAAACATACTATATATTTGAGAGGTGAAATTAATAGTTTAAATGCTTTTTAGCTGCTTATTGAAGAAATACCTTTATTGATGCATTAAAGCATGCAATACTTGGAGTTGGGAAGCAGACTTTTATTACAGCAAATAACTAAGCAAATAATTTTCTTTCCTCATTGGCAGAATGTTCTTTTTTGGAAAGAAAAACCTAGAAGTCTTAAGTATTAAATCTGTGTGCACAACTGTATTAGATGCCATTGTTGGTAGTAGGATTCTGGTATGCATTTCTGGACTACTATGGATAGACTGAATTGGCTTTCTAGCATAAGTAGAAAAAACTAATCTTAGCAGTTGTACATGCCACATCATTATTTTAAAAAAAGATTTGTCAACCCAACTAAAATAAGCAATAACCTTTAAAATAGGTTGCAGGGTATGGTGTGAAGGAGCTCTTAGCTGTCAGAGGCAAACAAGACTGCCTCGTTTGCCTCTGACAGCTAAGATTAGACTTGATTCAGTAGAACCTGGAACATTCCTATGCAGATTGTTCACAACCTGTTTAATTCACAGTAGGTTGTCAAATTGAGGATGAGTTGGCTGGCTGCTTTGTAGTTGTTTCAAAGGGCTGCTTTCCTACTCAGCTGGAGCTTATCGGTGGTTCCATGCAGCTGTGTACCTCCATTTTACAGCATAAATCCTCATCTGTGTTTGTCAACCATTGATCCTTCCAGATCATGGTTTATGCATGAGAGATCACCTAGACCTTTGATGCATATGCCTAAGCAGGAGTTTTTTGGAGTGGAGGCTACCCTGACCTTCCATCTCCACTTTAGGCCCCTGAAATAGATCCAGAGGCTAGACTGAGTCCAGATGTTCGGTGCCTCCATGGCTGTCTAAGCTTTGTATAAGTGTCCGAGAATTGAATCCAGGTTTCCTGTGTGGCAGACAGGAGTTCTACTACTGAACCACAGGCGACTTTCCCACTATATCTTTGTAAGGGCTAATGCAGAGGTTCCCAACCATTGGTGTGGGGCTGCCAAGATGCCTGCTGCTCCTGCCCCTCATTGCTGATTGGCCTGTCATGCAGCCCCATCCCTTCACCAATTAGCAGTGAAAGGCAGATTCACATTGTGGATAGCCCTCTCGGCCAATCGTCGGCAAGGGGTGCAGCTATATGATGGACAGTCCACTGCCAATTGGTGGCGGGGGCAGGGACACTGGGGCCCCTGAGCCAGTCACAGGGGAGGAGCTGCCATGACAAGTCTCTGAAAATAGTGGCCATCCCTGTGATCTGTCCGCAAAATAAGGCAGCTGCTTTTTCGAGTTGGGTAGACCCTTAATTTTTATAATACAGTAGTATGTGGTATGAATGTAAAGAGAAACCACTCCCTCTTGTTTTACTTTCCAGTATGTCTTCTAAATATTATTAAAAGTAGAAGCCCATGAGTCTTGCATTTCTGTTAAAGCTTACCAACAGATTAATTCTTGGGCAATATTTATATCAGTGCCCTCATTACTTACAGGAAAACAAAAATCTGTTCTGACATTTTGAAGGTCCATGTCTGAAGTGCTTACAATTTAAAACCACAGATAAGCTGTTTGTTTGGCAAGAGAGGGCAGACTACAAAAGAGCATCACTGAGTGGTTTTGCTTAGCCTGCACCTTGAATGTTTTAGTCTTTTATTTAGTGGAATGAGATCTGCTGCGGTCTTGCTATTGAATCAGCATTCCTTTTGTTTACAGAAGTGCAGCCCCTGGTAGTCTGCTCCTCTTCTTGATGTAGTGTCAACAGTTCCTCTGTCTTCTGCTTCTGTCTAGGCTTTTTTTGTAGCATGCACACTTCCATAGTATCTCAGAATAGAGGGATGTACCCCTCCCACCCTCAAATTAGATATGCAGTATGATATGCAGTAGAAGAGAACTAGTCAGTTCCCTGCCTTGTATAGAGATTATTAAGATAAATAAACCAGCTATTTTGACTCAGATATCAGTTTTCTCTGCTATTTCGAGTGTACACATGAATCCATCTAAAGCAAGTATAAATTAGCATAAGTGTACCCTTCGGAATAACAGAGAAAACTGATACTGGAGTCAAAAGAGCTGACTTATTTCTGGTTCACAGCCTACTAACTGGATGGGGAGAGTCATGAAATGGGAATCCTACTAAATAATTCATTTTAACTTATAAAGCTCCAGATAAGAAAGAAAGGGTTAATAAAACAATAGACCAGTGTTAAATACCTGTCCAGTGCTTTTTTCCTGATGCAGAATTGTCTGGAAGGTCCTCTTATTTTGTCATAATCTGATTTTGATCTACAAGTAAATGCTTATGGCTTTACTGTCATAGAAAAGTGGGGCCAGAAAGGATCATGGAAGATCTAAGCCAGTTGTTTTTAGCCTTTTTCATTTGGGCCCCTAAAAAATTTCAACTGGAGGTGCAGAGCCCTTTGAACTGTAAGTATAGGCATTCACATACTTTTGATTGCAGTCATCTTTCACGGACCCCTTAGGCATACTCTGCGGACCCCCAGGGGTCTGTGCACCACAGGTTGAAACCTCCTGATCTAGTCAATTGCCAGGCTGATGGCAAGATAATCTGTATCTGAGCCATCCTATAGAAGTTTTTGTTTACTAGGCATAAAAATGTTGTCCCTCAATGCATGATGTAGTGCAGGGGCAGGCAATTATATTGGGCTGCTTACCCAGTTTTGGCAGGCTGTCGAGGGCCACATAGCCTTGCCCCTTGATAGGTGCCCCACCCCCTGGTCACCATCTTGGGACCAATGTCTTGATGGTTATTTTAAAATTGTAACTGGAATATTAGTGTTGGGATTGTAAAACTGGATAGCAACATATTTGTACATAAAGCAGATCTAAAAAGCCTTTTTAAAAAAAAAATCTTTGAGTGACTTTTTGCTGCATGGAGAGATTTTTACCAGCAGAAAATTTTGTAAAGGTCTGTTTTGAGCTCTGGGAATTATACCAAGAAAACATTAAGTGCAGAAAATATGACAAAGCTAGGGGTCCACTGATAAAGATTTTCTTGGCTGTTATTGATAGCGGATTTATTAACCAACCATATTGGCCAATACCAATCCGATAGCCGATTTTGCAGGAATGCAGCCTGGCAGGTTGGAGAGCGGGGTCCTGAGGGGAGGGGTGTGGGAGGGGGGAGATCAAGGGCTGGGCTGGGCTGGGTAGCTACAGATGGTGGGGGGCAGCTATAGGGAATTTTGGAGTGGCTATAACCCCCTAAGTTCCCTGCCTAGCACTACCCATGCTCAGAGCACTCCAATCTGCTGCCTTTCCCTTGGGAGACCTGTCCTAAGCAGGGATAGCATTGGAGGAGGGCTTGGGGGGCTGTAGCCACCCCAAAATGCCCCATAGCCACAGCTCCCAGAGCTACTGCCATCTGCCTGCCTACCCTACAAAGCTGAGCCTGCCCCAGCCCAGCCCCCCAGGAAGAAGCTGGCGGTGCCCCCTAGGCCCAAGCGGGCAGTTTACCTTTACCTTGTGCACAAATCCAGGGAGGCACATGGCCAGCATGCCTCCCCTGGCAGGTACGTGCAGTGGAAGGGAGTTGTCCCCCTCCCTCCACCTTGCCACACCCCCTGGATGAGCTATCCACAGCTCTGTCCTAATCCTGGCCCTGGGGTCACATTCCAGCCCTAGCTGGGCAGCCCCTGCCTGCTCTCTCCCTCACCATGGGGGCCTTGATCAGGCCCCCCCATGCCCCTTCTCTTCCACAGACTTACTGGCAAGATGCTGCTGTCCAAGCTGCCAGGCTTCATTCCTGGCTGTGTGCATGCTACAGTTGCGCACGTAAATGTGGCATTTATCAGTGGCATTATCGGCTGCACCAGCCAAAAAAAAGCCCAGGACCGATAATGTTAATTTTCCTTCATTGGTGCCAATCCAGTATATGACCGATGCATCCGTGCACCTCTAGGCAAAGCAAGTGACAAGAAACCCTGACCTCTGAGCAGCAACTAACATTTGGTAGTTGAGGCCAAATACAGATGCACGTGTTCTTAGTTTTAGGCCAGTTCTAGCTAATCTCAGTTCTCCAGTCTTGTGAAGTGGTGATCTGGCAGCTGATACTTTCTATTTTGAGTCAAACAAGTTAGCATAGATGGCTGAATTGCCTCATAGCTACATTGTCACTTGAATTTCTTTAACTATTATGCTTTAACTTTGGGAAGACAGCAGTCCTAACTTATCTGTTATATAGAAGTTTCAATTGGTCCTTCTCTGTCAATCAGAAATTAAAAAAACAACAACAAACAAAACTTATGCATCCTAGAGTACTTTAGTGTAGCCTGAATGAAGGACTTACCTATTATTCAGGCTCAGAATAGTCTTAGAATATTTTTATTAATAATAGTTTCCAGGGAAAGTAGCCTTAGAATCCGGTGAAGTGCAGGTAATTTGAACCTAATTTAAATTAATATTTCCTTCATTTTAACCATTCTACTTTTTCTGTCCCTGTCAGTCTTAAAAACATGTGAAGGCTTGATTGTAGTAATTTATATACATTTTAAACCGGTTGAGAGGTTGGAGGTGCCTTGAAAAATTTACAACTTTTAAAAAACTTTTTGGTTGAAGTATGTGCTACACATTCTGCCTAAGAGTACTCTGTGTTCTTGCTTGGTTAGTCTACATTTTCTTTTAACATGGCTCTGCTGAACATTTTGAAACCACAAAGTATTTTAACAGCCAGTTAATTATCCACAATATGAACATTTGCACTCTTCTTTTCTTTTGCAGGGCTGAAGGAGGAAGGCGGTATGGCTATATGGGTCACTTAACAAGGATAGCTAACTGTATTGTTCATAGTACTGATAAAGGGCCAAACAGTACACTAGTCCAGCAGCTTATTAAAGGTAATACTAAAGTTTGCAAATTTTGTCCTAGACTTTTCTGTTAGTTGGATTTATGGAATTGAGTTGTGCTAGGAACGAAAGAGGCAGATTTTAATATTGCTGTTTCTTTCGAAATGTTCTTCAGACAAAGTGTATGTGTGTTTGATTTGCCCAGTCATTACCAAGGCTTCTTCAAATGCAAATGGTAGGCAACCTGTCCTAATTTTATAATTAAATGGAGTCAAGCTATGTATTCTGACGTGCAACTCAGCCCCCCTCTACATGCTACACTTAAGGCATAATTAACCAGTTACTTGCATCTTAAGTTGTGACCCAGCTACACATTCAACCAATTAATGGTGTGATAAAGCAAGCAATAAGCTACAAAGTTATTCCACAAAAAATGTGTAGTAACTTTGTAGCTTGTTCTAAGCACGCCATTAATTGAATGTGTGGCCAAGTGCTTCCCTGTGCCTGGGAGACCCACCAACTGAGGGGCTCTCAGCCTCAGGATGCACTACCTGCTGTCAGCCTTGGGACTGACAAGGCTCGCAGTGGCAGCATTGTTCCTGGCCTTCCCCTGGCTGTGAGCCTCCTCAGCTGCAAGGCTTGCAGTGGGGAGAATGCTGCCTCCCTCAAGCCTAGTCAGCTATGAGGCTCACAATGGGAAGAATACTGCTGCCGTTGCAAGCCCCCACACCCCACGAGGCTTGCAGTGGTGGCAGTGTTCTCCCCGCTGTGAACCCTGTACCTCACAGCGGTGGCAGAGTTGTCTCTGCTGCAAGCCCTGCAGGCCACATCAGCTGGCGGGGCTCATAGCTTCAGAAGCTGGTGCAGGGAGAGTCCAGGATCGTGGTATGGCATAATGGGATCAAACGCATGAACCTACAGTCGCAACTCTTTGCCATGCACCCTTTAAGATGAAAATAAATGTTGCCTTTCATCTCCTCTGTGCTGCCATAATGACTTTTATGGTGGCACAAAAGCCAAGCAAACAGACATCCATACCCCTTGTAGAGTCACAGATGCCCCAAATTTGTGATATTATTTATTAGTGGATGTCTGCTTTACAGCATCAGAATGCTGGGAGCCTGGAGTTGCTAGCTCTTTCCAGCTGCTTGAGGGGCCCAGTCCTGCACACCTTGGTTAATTCCTACTAGGCTCTTCCTGCAGGCACATCCTGGCACAGCCAATCCACTTCATTTGGTGGCATCTATTTTGAGCCTTATTTATTTACAAAGATACTTCTAGAACAATGCTGCTTTTTTCCCATCTAAGCCTTCCTTTATGGTTTGTTTGTCCATTACGTTTCTTCCGTAAGGGTCTATCTCCACACACCCTCGTCATGTTAGTGGTTACTTGCATCTTTCTTATGGTCACATAATATAACAAACCCACCACACCAGGGAGCCACTGGCTACTTGCGAGGTGGCGGGGCAAGATGGGATGGCGCTTTACTTTAAACTCAGCGTGCTCCCACGCCAAGCCCAGCACGTGCCCAGAAGAAGCAGCGTGTTAGTTGCACCCAGCTTCCCCAACATCTGTGTAGATTGGGTGCTTTAATGGGGCTTTTTTGAATCAGCTGTTAGCTAAAAGTACCAAAATGCCCCAATGAAGTGCCTGATCTATACAGATGCTGTAGTGCCAGTCTGAAGTAATGCACTGCTGCTTCCCATAAAGAGAGGTGTGTATTTTGTTTTGGTTTTTGTCTGTCCCCTTCCCAGCCCCTAGTGTCAGCACCCATTGAGAGCATCATCTAATAGACTGGCAGTGCCTGTCTGAAAACCACATGCTGTTTTACCTGGCATGTGAGAGTATATATTTCCTGCAATGCTTTCAACAGTTCATTGTTGGGGTTTAAGAAGAAAACAATCATATTTCTTGAATGTCATTTCACTGACATGGGACTAAATCTTTTTTTCTTGAATTTCATACCTCTAGAACTTCCAGAGGAGGTCAGAGAACGATGGGAGACATTCTGCACAAGCTCCTTAGGAGAAACTAACAAAAGGAACACAGTGGATCTAGTAGGTTTTGTAAGATGAAGTTTGAAAAGTTACTTCTTTTATAAGGGCACCTCTTTTCCTTTCCAGTGTGTCAGGGACAGAATTACACCACAGCCTTGCCAGCCATTGTTCTTCTAAGACAATGTCAGCCAGCATCTCAGGTAGCTCAGTTGTGGAATCGACACCTCCCTGATTTTCTTTGCAAATATGGCTACCTTTATTGGCAGTTACTGTAATTTTGCAAGGATATTTGGAGTTGGGCACACTTTGTACTGCACCTCTGTAAAAATACTACGCTACAGGAAGGTGTCATTTTGAGGACCTTGCAAGTTCAAAACTGCCTGAAGAATTGAGACTAAAATTGCTGAAGCTGGGGTTAGACTTGATCCATGTAGGATGTAAACAGACATACATATGAACTGCATCCTGCATCATGGAATGTGATGCGCCTAGTATCTACCTCACTTAAATAATATGATTTCATATGCCTGTGTTATAGTCCTGTGATGACTATTCTGTTCTGCACTGACTGATTCGGAGATTACATTGACTTTTTAAAGGATTAAACACTCATCTAATTTTGAAGTGCAAAATTAGACTTAAACAGAGACAGCCTTTTCTGTTCAATGTATTTAAAGATAAAGTGTAAAAGGAAATACATTCCTCGACTTCCAAATTGGACAAACTAATTTTTTATTTCTGTTGCGAATTTTAATGGTTGTCTTCGTTATGGGAGATTTTCTTTTTTTAACGTGAGGCTGCTTCCTACATTTTTTTTAAACTTTCTTTGTGGCTTTTAGTCCTGTTCCAGTTCCCAAGAATATGCTGCTTTTGTCTGTGGGTTACTAAATGGTACTGATACCGTACTAATTTGGACCAAAAGATGAATAAAGATTGTTAAATCTGCTGTTTAATTTTTTAAAACTATGAAGTTGGTGTATGATATGCTGTTTCTGCAAATATAAAAACAAAGGAATACAACTCTAAGTACACCATGTAATATGCAATCTATTCTTTGCATAGCGGTAAATTATATTCTCCTGCATTTAAAACACAAATGGGAATACTCTTTGCAAGTCCTGCAAACCAAGGGATCTGTAAAAAATATTTTAGTCAGTATTCAGTCTCTAAACTTGTTTCCTGCAGGGCCAAGAGATTGAAAAAGTGAAAGATATCTACTTTTAAATGAACCAGAATTGCACTTCATAACAATACTGTCCACTCAAGTTCTGAGATGCCTGCTTTTTTTTCTCTTTTTTTTTTCTGTATGGCGGGGACTTGCCAAGTGCCCCGTTTTGTATCTACATTAGATACCTGTCAACATATAATTCTTGTTCTCCAGCACCCAATTCTCCAGCTGAATGAGAAGATAAAATACTTAAAACATCTAGCCTAATGGTTTATACTTAATACTGAAGTACATTTTCAGATTAAGACATCTGAAAGGGAATCAAATTTTGTTTCTCTTGAGGTGGTCCATTATGAGCCTTTCATAACTGACTAGGTTTTTTTTTTAATCTTCAAAACACACAGCACTAATTCACAGCAGAAATACAAAAAGGGTATAGTAATTTAACAAATACCCAAACCTGTAGATTCTGGGCTTTTTGTGAATCTGAGACCTGTAATGCTAACTAAGATCACAGCTCCTTTGGATTAATGCTCAAGAATCAGTCTTCCTGGATGAGGTGTATTTGTTGGGTTTGTAAAACTTCTTTTGAAAATGTCCCATAAGTGTCCCACTGCGATTCAGACTTTCTTAGCCTTCTGACCTTGAAAAAGTTGCCTAGTTGACATGTATGTGGAACAGTTAACCTAGATCTTCTGAGAAGCTTTTTAGCTGATGTGGGGGTAGAACAATTTACCACAACTAAGAATTCTGCTTGGGGAAATAATTGGTGTCATACAAGGCCTCCAGTCTGAAGTTTTCTTAAAAAGCCTTCTACAGGTCAGCCTGCTAGCTAGTTAAGGTAAATCTCTCTCAAATAAACCTATCTTAAACTGGATCTCCGCCAGAGTTAGGATAATGGTTGAATACTGAGCCTCTCTTGTTCAATACAGGTTTCAGTATGGAACACAGGACATTTAACACCCCTTTATACTAGATCCTGTTGAGACCAAGTACCTGATACCTGCTCTCTCACAAATGGGGTGTTGTCTTTCCATCTTCATTAGCTGGTCTAACATGAAATCTCTCATTAAAATAGCACTTTGGAAAGTTTGCTGTTGGTCAGTGAAGTGCCTGAGCTGAGCGCAAAGTTCCTCAGCTCTTCCAGAATCTAAGTGAGGATACAGTCCCTCTGCTTAACCAAATAATCCACATGACACTGCAGAGCAGAAATGAGTAACAGATGCTATTAACACACTGTTGACATCACTCTTGTCAAACTGTCACATAATAACAATCAATGTAACACCGTTGCTGTCAGATAGAAATGGTTATAAACATTCAATAGCTGCAAGGGGTGTGTTCCTCTGACTTTATGTAGTGGCTCTTTTTCAAATGCATTGCTCTGTGGACTTGCATTAAACAGTGTTTGCTATTTTAAATACCCACACTTCATGCTTTTTGAACTGTGCAAAGAATCATATTTTTGGCCTAATGTTTCTGTTTCTGGCATGAAACACTTCTGCACTTCTTCTGAATGGACACCACATTGGCTGTAACTGAAACTACAGATGAAACTTAAGTAATTGTTAACTCCAGAATCCTCCCCTAAACAGAAGTTAATGTTTGTGATTTGGTGGAAAAATGCTATAAACTCCATAATAATCATGCACAGCCAAAAGACTTTGTGTTCTTAATAGAAAAATGTCTTCCAGAAGCAAACCGGTCCTTCAGTGGCTCTCAGTACAAAGTGTTCTTTAGATCCTTTCAAATCACTGGCCTTAACACTAACCCTTTTAAGTTTATGGAAGACTAACAGGGATCATACCCACACTCAAAAATAACACCCACACAATGATGTTTCCCTTAATGACAGAGTGGGAAATAGAGAAGTAAAATAAAGATAACATGTTTTAAGTTGTGATGCATTTACTTGTGTAATGCTTATGGCTTGCCTATATAAGACAGGAGGAAGAATATACAAAATAATTATACGATTATCCCAAGAATAGGTAATATGCTCTTTAGTTCCTTACAGAAGGTAAGAAATTTGCTCCAACAACTGAGATGCTTTTTTCCAGAAGGAATCACATTCCAAAGGATTAGCTCACACTGACAGCAATGGTGTCTACACTGTACTTAGAGTGGGGAACTGAGAAAACCATCAATAAAAGCATAGTGATTTGTGAGTTTGGGTTTGGCTTATGACCTGCACCTGCTGGAAAGAGTGTGGTGGTGATGGAGGGGGTTAGACTCTTCCATTCAGCCACTGCTCCCTAGTTTTCTGCTTCTAGAGTAGCCTAGCTGTATCTGTGCAAGAGCTATTTGCTATCAAAAAAACTGAATAGCTCTACAGTACTTTATCAAAGTCATTAAGGTTCTTGTGAAAATGGGTGTATGACAATCAGAATGAATTTGTTGGCTATGCCATGGTATTGCTTTAGCTAGGATAGCTTAAATGCTGACTTTAAAAATGTCCTGCAAATGCAATTGAAGCAGTTTAAAATTAGACATCTGACAGACACTTAGATGCATAGACTTTTTTAAAGTTAGGGCCTCTAGTTACTACATTTCAGCCAATTCTAATAGAGACTTTATACATCTTTGTGTTTTTCTTAAATCCTGAAGAACCTTTTTTTTAAATGTCCCCATCTTTTATTTACAGCCTAACATTAATCTTACACGTATGTTATTTTAAATTCTGAAGAATACTGGCTACTTTCCAGTAATCTAGGGTGCCTCAAATACAGTAGCTGTTCTTGGGACAAAATGCCCACGCATGCAAGACTTTAAGAATGCAGTATTTAGTTTAAACACCAGCCCATGCACAAATAAACACCCTACACCTCTCCCTCTATTATAAGCCTGGATGTGAGAACACATAGGAGTCTTATTGTAAGACCCATGTATGTAGGGACTGGACTCCCACAGGCTCAGTGATGTTCACCTGTGCTCCGAGTCCCCAGCTGACCAGCCAGCTTGATTTGCCATTTCAGCCTCATGTACGTGTGTGCCCATTTAGTGATTTATTTTTTAAATTATTTTTATTTTTAATTTTTAAACCATGCTCTAGTAATTAAGGAAATATTGTAGAAAAAACATAACTACATTTAAAAGAGAAAAACCCCAGAACCTTTGAGAGTGGGATCTCCTTGTGCGTTTGATAAAGCTGAGCTCCCCACCCCCTTTTTTTTATAGAGACTTGTTCCTTTTTTAAAAAAACAAGAGCAGAAGATGGACTGTAGTGCATAGGGGAATAACATTCAAGATGCAATTTTTTTTTTTTTGTGCTAATGATCTACAGACAGCTGTCTCCTCATCAAGTATGGATTCTGGAGTCAACTGTCAAGAGGGAGAAATAGCATGACTATTCTTTTTAGTACATTGCCACCCCTTGCTAAATCTGTGTGAGAAGTGCTTCTCTGATGGGAGGCAGTGGTGGATACTTGCAAGGGTCCAGTGCTTAGGAGACTAATGTGCTTCATGAACCTCTCTCTCACGTGCTATATCAATTTATGAAATGTCCCAATTCCTATAGCAGTATTCCTTAAGACAACAGCCACTGCTATTGTTTTTCCAAAGTTATTTTTGCGGCTTTGTTTTGTTTTTTATAGACTCTTCCTTTTAAAGTGTTCATTGTTTTGTTAGTACTTTTTCAAGCATTTCTATTATTTACCCAGTATCCTGTCAGTAAATACAATTATGGTAATGCAGAATGCCAACTGACTGAAAGAAAGAAATGGGTCCTTTCATCAAAAGAACTTCTACTGTATTATTGTGGGACTGTAACCAGTTCTCAAGTTAAAAATCTTCCTTGGCTAAACAAAAGGAAGCCAAGCTCGGGGGGGGGGGGGGGGGGGTGTATTGCTTGTACAGACTAGACGTTCAGCTGCATTGAAGAATTTAGTGTTTTTTGGAGCTTCTGTAATTCATTTCTGATGTCTTTATGGTTGCGATTGATTAGCAGATGTTTATAGGAGATACTCTATTGTTAATATCCAAGCTTTCCACAGAGGGAAATGGTACGTATTGGAAGCTTAGCTTGTACATCATCCTTTCATGTAGGCTTTTCACATCCTAGAAGCAAGCTGTTCTAACAGTCAGACTTGGAAAAATCCCAAAGAGTGATGGCAAAACATACTAAATGTGTTCCTTTTTATAAAAACTTCTGAGAGTTCTGATGTGTCCTTTTAGTCTAGTATCTTCATAACCCCTTTATCTCTGTTAAGTAGAAAACTGCACAGGAGTTGTGAACCGAGTCATTTTTACAGGTATGCTTAAGTTTAGCTTCAGGCCAATTTAATCTGCAAGTCAGAATTCCAAGTGTCTTACTTTGGTTTGACTTGATTTTTATTATTACTTGCTTTTCACAAGGCTACTTACTTAATTTAATAGACTTGAACAAAAAATGATTGAAATGTTTGGTAATTCTGAGCAATTGTTTGGTTAAACTGTTGGGCAAATCCTAGTGACCTTTTAGGGAGGTTCTTTGTTCTGATGCTCAGTTTATTTAGAGATTTACATCTTATTTTTCAAATTAAAAAAATATATGCTAAGTACATGCAGAACCTATACCATGGTTTGGGTTTGAACATGATGATTTTGGGTAGCAGAGAAGGATGGGGTGTGATTTTACTGCTGAGTCATTCCAAGGTCATGTTTGTTTTACCCAAGATCAGTAATATTAATTTCTTCTATGGAGGCCTGAATTTAAAAAAATTGTATGGAAAACTTATTTAAATAGTTTTTGAAGTGGTTTTTGCCCTTCATATAGACAGTTTCACTTTTAGAAAGAGGATCAGTTGTTTCAAAGTAATAAGTGAAAGAATTACACGTGTTCTTCTATGCCAGTGGTTCTCAACCTTTTTTTGTACCAGGACCCATTTGTAAGCGTCAATGGGCAGTCCTGACCCAGTATCCCTCATTCCCAACCCACTGCCCTCCAGTGCGTGGGGCATGGGGAGTCCCAAGCAGGCTGGAATTCTGCCAGCCTGCAAGGGAAAAACCACCGTTTCCCATGTTTTTCTTCTTTTAAAGGAGAATCCATTTTTAAGGTTTGTTTGTGAACCTTTCATGTATTTTTGTGACCCACTTTTGATTCGCAACCCATGAGCTGAGAGACGCTATTCTATGCAGTGTTTATTTTTATGGAAATATTTCTTAACTTAAGCCATCTTGGCCATCTAGCCTCAGGATCTAGTGCTTTTAATGATGAGTTTTAGGTACTTAGTTCTTTTGAAGAATCAGACCCTGATCTGTCACTGTCAGTTTGAGTTTGTTTAGCAGCTAGATGTTTAAAGTTGGTTTAGTTCTCATGTGATGTAGAGTAATTGGCTAATGGCGTCTAGCACTATAAAAAATGGACAACACCCTATAAATAGTGTGTGTGTGTGATGCTTTTGTAGTATGACAGTTGAAAATTTACTTCCTGGATTGAAAATCTTCCACTACATCTCTTTTTGCGATGGGATTTAATGATGGTTAACTTATATTCAAATTTGCATGAAACCTTTTTTCTGTATTAAATGCCTAAACTTCTTTGTCTAGGTTACTACCTGCCACATTCATTCATCCAGCGATGACGAAATTGACTTTAAAGAAACTGGTTTCTCACAAGATTCTTCTTTGCAGCAAGTGAGTTTTGTTTGTTTAGTTAACATTCTTTTTATGCATAGGTTGTTCCTTTTGTGAAAGCAGGGGTGTCAAACTCACCTTATGCCCTAAACCAGATGCAGACCACAGGGCTCCTTGGAGGCTGGGTTCAGTCTGGAGTATGCTCTGGTTCTGGCATGGGGCATGTGACAGCTCTAGCATGGGACTGGCAGTAGGGCTGATTTGCTAAGGAGGTAGGGGTCCAGCAGTGACAACTGGCAAAGTGGCTGGAGGGTGACAGAACTGTATTGGGCCTTCTCACTCTTCTGCTTGGCAATTGCCATGTCTGCCTGGGTCCAAAGGAGGCTATGTTCCTCCTTCGCCTCCCCCAGCTTGTGTCGGCCTGCATGTAGTCTGGCATGCTAGATAGAGCAGCCCTACATTTGACACCCTTGTCTTAGACTGTGGTCTTTGGTCACTCTACCATAGTGTGAAACTGACTTTTATTCATGCAAGTAATTCTAAGAATGGGTATTGGTTCTTAGCAAAATGGTATTGTTTAATATATTCCATAGGTTGGTTTCAGTTCTTGGAGACAGATGAGTGAGATGTCATTTGAATCACATTTTTGGGTTAATATATATAAGGGTTAATATATATACTTTGTCAAAAGAATATGCATTCTATTTCAGTTACTACAAATTCAAAAGTTTTTTTTAAATTTATGAAGTAAGGTGTCTTAACTGATTGTTTGAAGAATAAAGGAAGAGGAACTGGCTAATTCATCTCAGTACGTTCTAGCTTTAGGAGAACATCAGAATGTAATTGCCCAAATGTGGACATAGAATGCTGAGCCTGTTTATTCTGGCATAGGGAATCCAGTAGTTTAGTACAGAACTTAAGTTGCAAACCATTGATATTTAAATATGCACAACAAAATCCTTTAAATTAAGCTGCTTTATATGGCCAGCATCTCTTTCAAATTAACTTTAGAATTTCCATGTATCATACACTATGAACAGAATGCGTGTATTCTAGCTACCAGCTATACAAAAGCAAGAATGAAGGCTTTTTAAGAGTGTTTAGAAAACTTAGTGACTGGTCAGACTGGAACATTTGGTAGATCAAGGCAGTCTGAAATGTAATGCTCTGTAGAAACTTATAGTTTGCTAATTTGACAGCAATAGAACATTTAATACAATTATGCCACACCACTGGGTAGCATTTTTTTACATTATCAGCCAACAGTACCATGTGCTTTTGATACTTCTGTCACTTTTGATGACTGCAGGGTGCTCTGGATTAGCACCACCCCACTAGTAGCATATCTTTCCTTTTAATCTTTTAGTGGAAATTGGAAGAACATATGAGCTGTCACTGTATGCTGAAAAACAACTGATAAAAACATTTTGCAACATATACTGAAATGGATTTTTGATCCAAAAGCTTATTTTTAACTGCCTGTTTATTGGAAAACCAAGCATAACTGCATGGTCTTTGGTTCTTATGTTTGTAAAATTGGGTTAATTGAAGTGTATTGTAATGTTAGAAACTCGTATTGGTATATTCATGTCTAATGTTATTTCAATAATTTGGCACATATCAGAGTTACCATTTTGTTGGATGGCTTTGAGTTCCTTCCCTAAGGTAGCAGCTTTAGTAAGAAAGCTGAATATTTAGAAAATATTCAAAAGTTGTTTCAAGCACCACCTCCTGATTGGATGTCCAGTATGTGCCCTGCAACTTTCAGAGGAAACTAGTGCTGTGGTACTGATCTTTTCAGTCTAAGTGTTTCCACACAGAAACATATGTCCAACTGCAGTAGAGACTGTCGATCCCAGATAGGCCTCATCAGCCATTTTTGGACCCACCATCGTGGAATACAATCATCTTTGACTGTAATGGATTGCTGAACACTGATCTTTTCAGTCAAAGTATATATTTGCAAAAGATGCTTAGTCCCTTTTAAATCTAGAATGGTAAAGTCTGTCTTGAAGTTGGTTCATGCTAGGAAGTTCAATATGGTGAGAGAGGTAGTAGGCTTAAATCATTTCAAGGAGAGGTAGACTGCTTGTCCCAGGATAAATAGCTAGATATTACTGTCTCTATCTTCCCCATTCTTCTCTGTCCCTTCCTCTGCTCTGCCCCTCCCCCCACACACACCCACACACACCCACACACACAGCGCCTAGCTAGCTGGGGTGGGAGTGGTAGTAGAGACTAGCCAATGATGATATTTTTACCACTGTTATCTGGACCTTCTGTGAGCAAAGGTAGCTGATGTGACTGTGTTAAAGCTGCTACATTTACTGTCACCAGAGGAGCTACACTGATATTAGCAGTGTTATGAGATTCTAGAAAATTGTCTGCATACCCACAGTTTAGGAGTAAGCAAAAATTAGCTTAATTGTGTATGAAAAACGTGGCTTTTTTAAAAATTGAAAACCTTTTAAAAATTCATTTGTGAACACCTGAATTAGCCCTTGATACGGAGTAGATTTGATCTCAGTGATTCAGGCCAGGGATTGAAAAACTACAGCCAGCAGAATTATTCTATCAGTCCCATGGACGTTGATGCCTTTGGTGGCAGGGACCTTCACCTGCACCACACCACAGCCAAACAACAAGGAGCTTCACCTGTGGTGTGGCTGGTATCAAGGAGAACCAGCAGCAGCCACTTAGACTTGGCCCAGGTCATTCTGGGCCACCACCACAGTAAGGCTGCCAATGGCTGACCTAGGTTAAAGGGATCCCTTTGGAAACATTTATTAAGAATGCTGGATGAGAAGTGAAGTGATTCTTAAAATTTGCTGTTTCCTACTGACAGTTCTGTAACTAGAATTTATTTGTTCATGCAAAATCTGGTAACTTTTCACATAAAGTTCATAACCTTTGCCACCTGATGTCTAACTTAATGTATAACTCTTTATATGCCACGAGATGGATCAGCCTTATCAATCTAGCTTTATCTTTGAGTTTTTTTGTTTCTTTTAACAAAAAAACAAAACCAAATTGAAGTATTTTTTCCTTTGAGGTCTTTAAGCTTTGTCCTGAATTCCCTTCAGTAGGGTTGGCACTACCACAACGATGTGTCTTATACTGTAAATCTTCTGCAAATTCCTGTAATTCAATAGCAACAAACAAAAATATATTGAAGTCTTGTCTTCTCCCTCCTCATCCTCCAGCTCGCAAAACATGGATCAGACTTCTGGTTGGCAGCCTCTGAGAACCCTTTTCTAGCTTTCTTTAAACCACAGCAGCAGGGGAAAAGGGCATAGAGAAAAATATGTATTTTTTTAAATCTTATCAGTTTTCAACAGAGATGTGGGATGGAAAATTTTCCAGTGCTTGATTTTTGCTTGGGAAATTTTCCATTTCTAAAAATTCATTGTTTCATAAAACTCATTAATAACAATGAATGGATGCCAATACAATATTAGGTAGGCAAGTGTGGCAGTTTTAAAGTTGTAATTAATGTTTTTCAGGTGATTATCCCTAGGAAGTGTGAGAGAGAGTACATGCATGTTTTATTGATTTGTAAACAGGAAGGTAAATACTCACATAATAATCCAAACCAGAAATCAAGTTATGAATTCACCTAATCGGCTGTGCAGCTCAAATAAAAACCAAAGCTAAAATTCTTATTTCATCTCAGACTGCAAGTTGAAAGGAAAATCAAAACTAAAACTGTGATTAATTTTTGTTTCACTTTCAGTTCAGCAAACACACAGAGCAGTGTCTCATTTCTTTTCTTGAGTTGGGGAAGTTGGAAGTGTTTGCATAAGGTCTGTAAGTTTTTAGTGCTTTTGGTTTCAAGTAGTCATAATAATGCCTAATCAGAAAAAAAAACTAGCGTGTGGCATCATGATAGTGAAGTTCAAGCCCCTGAAGGAAGGAAGAAATAAAGTTGGTAGATGTAAATATTGGGGGCAGGACTGTGCTAACAATGCAAGAGGAATGAAGAAACATTTAATAACATAGAATCCGTCCTGAAAGAGTACAGGCCATATACAGAAAGCTAATGCAATGAAGTATTGGAACACCATCATCTTAGAAAAGTCTACTTCAGGAATCCTATGTAAGTAAACAAATTAATATGTTAAACAACACACAGTATAGACTAGCATCTGTATTGTTTTCAGTTTAATAGTTGGTAGCGTCGGAAGGGACCTGAGCAGATCATAAAGTCCAGCCACTGTTTTAAAACATTATAATTTAAAAAGTCGTTAATGCAACTCTAGACTGTTATTGATTTATTTAAAATATTTGTATCCTGCTTTTCTGCTTGCACTAAGCACCTAAAGTGGCTTAGGCTTAACAATAATTTTTTTTAAAAAATTACCTAATCAGAGGACAAGAGAACAAGTCTTATGAGGAAAGGCTGAGGGACATGGGACTCTTCAGCCTGGAAGAGCGAAGCCCCGGAGGGACTTGGTAGCAGCCTATAAATATATTAGGGGTGTGCACCAGGAACTGGGAGAACGTCTGTTCACCAGGGCATCCCAAGGGCAAACAAGGTCTAACTGTCACAAACTCCGGGAAGACCATTTTAGACTGGACATAACTCAGACAGTAAAGACGTTTTTCCTTCTGAAAGCCTGGGACAGACTCCTTTCCCCGCCACCGCTGAAGTGGTGCAAGCACCTGCTCTGGATGCCTTTTAAGGCATGGTTGAATGCTTATCTTGCTGGTATTATTTGACCCCAGCAGACTTCCTGCCCCTTGGGTGGGAGGGGGCTGGACCCGATGATTTTGCAAGGTCCCTTCCAGCCCTAATGTCTATAACATCTCTAATAGATAAATAGTTAATTATTTCAACCCAGGAGAGTGAGCTTAGTCCTCTGGCTGATGGCAGAGGCCAGACTATACTTTCCTTTGGCTCTGCAGTCCTAGTGCAACTGAGCAGCAAGTTGAGCAGCAGTGTTTTTTCTGGCAGTGAGGGGGAAAGCAGGCTCACTGCCACTTCTCCTTTTGATGGATGAGGCCAGACTAGAATCAGCTAAAATAAAAATATTTTCCCCCTTTTGTTGCGGGAACTTGGTAGCTCAAGTTAAATAGCAGATTTGCAGAACGTGGAAAATGAAAATGTTGAGCTGCCAGGTTTGGGGGAAGAAGCAGGATCCTTGCTTTCAAGATCACTGTCACCAGATATGCGATCCACAGTGAGTAGTTGTTCAAGACAGTCGAGCTTTTTTTATTGGGCTTTGTGAACAAGATGTCAAAAGAAGATCAAGAAGAACCAGATGAGACAGTAGCTCAAGCAGTTTTTGCAAATGGTACACATCTTTCCATAACTGAAAATCAATACTGGAAGGAAGATTGCAAACTAGTTTGCCCATCGTATAAGTTACTGTCACATCATTGCTTATAACATTCTCTCTCAGACAGAGTATGACAGAGTTCAAACAGTGGTTATTCAAAGGATTGGTCAAGCAGAATCACTGACTCTGATGTCAAATGGATGGACTGATATACAAGGAAATCCTTTATTGAAAATTGTTAGCAATACCTGAACCAATATTCCTGAAAGCAATTGCTATTTAATCATCTCGTCATACAGGTGAATACATAGCCAAATTACCAAGTGAAGAGATTGAAAGTGCAGGTCTCTCCAGGCTACAAGCCCTTATAACTGATAATGCGAGTAACATGAAAGCTGCATGGCAAATTTTAAAGGCAAAGTATCCTCATTTAATAGTATGTGGCTGTCGTGCTCATGGGTTGAATCTTCTGGCATAGGACATAATAAGTGTGAATACAATGAAAACAATATTGGCAAGCTTCAAAGCAATTGTGAAAGTATTCAGCAATCATCATGTTGCTAATCAGGCTTCAAATAAATTACAGAAAGAGAAGCGGGGGAAGGAAAGTGCACTTTTATAGCCAGGAGAAACTAGATGGGGCTCGGCTACAAAGTTTTTACGTAGTTTGCTGCATACAAAGAGCTGTTTGCAGTGTGCTTCAGTAGATGACACAGGATCTCAGATCATTCCCATGAATGTTCAGAAGTAGATTCTCGACAATGATGTGTTCTGCGTTCAAGTTCAAGGAGCATTCAGTTTGCTACTAACGGTTTCAGTTGCTATCAAGAAACTTGAAGGAGATGCACCAAGCCTTTCAAGTATTCCGGAGATATTCAGACAACTGAATGAAAATCTAATTGAGCTTTTGCCTTCTTCACCTCTGTCCAAAAACAGTAGTAGTTAAACAGATGTTTACTAAGATATCTGAGTTTTGCTGTCATCCAATTCATCTGGCAGCAAACGTTTTGAATCCTCAACACGGAGGACAGCATTTATCAGAAAATGAATTATCTACTGCTCTCGATACAATTATAGAAGTAGCTAAGAATGTTCCCAATATGGACGAAATAGCTGTGATGACAGACGTTGCCGAGTACTGTGCAAAAGAGAGAACTTTTTGGAGCAAAGACCTCATTTGGCAGGCAGCAGAGAATGTCTCTGACATGGTGGAAGGGCTACTGTAACAACCGACTGCTGTCCAGGATTGCTCTAAGGACCTCAAGCATTCCACCAACAGCAGCTTCTTGTGAACAGAACTGGAAGGCTTTCAGCTCAATCAAGACAGAAAAGAGGAATAGACTAACAAATGAACACACCGCTAAGCTTGTTTCTGTTTCTCAAAATCTCTTGCTTCTGGAGAATCAGTCAGAAGCACAGTTAGTGAAGAAGATGAAGTGTGATGATAAGTTGCCCTTGCCCATAGACTCATTGGCAAAACCATCCTTTAGCGAAAGAGAATGAGGTTCAAATAGTTCTGAATCAGATTTGCCTCGATCTGATTCTAAAATGGAACTAACAAGTAGTGCAAGTGATTCCACAGATAATGACAGTGAAACTGGAGGTGCTGCAATGACCTCAGTGGAAGAGAGTTAAACTCTGTTGAAGTAGATGAGTAGACAACCAGGGTATATCATGCACGGTTCTTTGGGTGTGCTAAAATTAGTGTGTCAACAGTTTTCAGTGCCTTTGGTTTTTTTTCTCAAATTTAAACAAACAATGGAAGGGAAGTACATGCTGTTGTGTATTGTCTTTACATTTTTACAAGTATTCCAATAACAAAAATGTATTTCCACATAAAACTTTGAATTTGTTTGAATATAACATTTAAACCACATTGTGTGCTGTATTTAATTTTTTTCCTAATCAAATATTTCAGTTCAAATACTTGCAGCTATTGGGACATAAAATTAACATGGGGGTACTTTTTAAGTTTTGTTTACTAAATATAAGTAAACATACTAAATCAGATCACTATCTATTTAAGGCATTGGAAAATTTTCCAGTTCAAAATTTTTCAGAAAACCCACATCTCTGGTTTTCAAATCCAATCACATTTTTAGTATTCATTTTCTTTCAGTGTTTGTCTGGTTTTTTTGAGGTGAAGGCACTGCATCTTTTTGAATGGCCGCTCATCCACTTGCAAGCTGTTATTATCTAGGCCAGGTGTCTTCTGAGACCAAAACAATGCTGTTACAGTAATTACCAGTAGCAAAGAACAGAAAAAACACCTAATTTACTAAATCAGTAAATGATATTGTTGTGGCAAGTATACCACTATCCTAGAATATTTGAGAGGTTGATAGGCATCTTTTAAATCTTGAAATTTGAAATGTTCAACCAGAAATATACCTGCACAAATACAGGTCTCTCCACTGGTTGTTTGAATAAGGGCTCTCCTTACCTACTCCCAGTCCTAAGGGTGTGAAGAAGCTGCCTTGTTTTCTTATCACTATCCTTTTGTTTTTCTCCAAACTCCTAAATGCCTCACAAGCTCTACATTTTCCCTCTGCTATCATCCTTTTTCCTCAGTCATCCATTCCCATGCCTTCTGCTTACCTACCTACTGCTCTTTTCTAGGCACACTTCTCTCTTGCCTTCTATATTGCTTTAGTTAAAACAGTTGGAAGCTAGTTGCAAGTCCAGAAAATGGTCATCTTCCCTATCATGGTTTGGTTTCATTTCAGTTGAAAAGTGAAATGCACTCCTCATTTCCATATGCAATTTGTAAAGAATATGACTGTCTTGACTGAAGGTAGCATGTCTTTAGTCCTTTCAGAAGTAATGTTGATGCCCCTTAAATAAAATAAAAACTTTGATATATTAAAGCCAAGAATATGCTGACAAACTTGATATTTAAGACTGTGTTTAAAAATAGCTGTAAATCTCATGAGAATTGTGTCTAAATAATAACGTTTCGTAACTGATGCATAGTTAAGGAGTTGGTATCTGTATTAATTCTGTTTTGTTACCCACTGTGTTTTTCTTGTGGTTCATGGAGAAAAATCAGTTGAGTCAGTGCTTCTCAACCAGGGTTGAGATTCTTTTTTTTTAAGGGTCCCAAGGGGTACCATACCATTAGCATAGTTAGGTATGCAAACAACTGCCCACAATTTAAAAGATAAACGCACACATTTCAAATAGGAATCCATATTCTCTGACCTGTTGAATGTGTCTGTCTGAATTTGTTGCCATAAAAGAATTGCTCTACTGTTTTTCTGTAGTCGGGGAAACAAATGGAAGCTCATTTTTCTGAGGGTGCCTTGAGTTAAAAACGTTTGAGAACCACTGAGTTAAATCCCATACTTGAAAATGTTATAGTAGACCAACTTGACTGCAACTATTCGCCTGCACATATCTTTCTCTTCCTAAACATTTCCTATTTCCCTTTGTTCCCTGAACTGTGATTTCATACTAGCAAGGGAGTATATTTTATGGGATGCATTTGGAAAGGTGCTGCTTGAAACTGCAAGAAAGCTGAAATTGTAACTTTCTTATTAGAGCTGCTGCTGTCAGGCTGGTTTCAAAGCCATCTAATGTGGATAGGTGCCTATCCAGTAGAGAATTTTTGGTTTTGAAAATAAGCAAACTTTTCTTACCCCCTTGTGTTTAAATTAGCAAATTTTATTTCTGAAGCAAAATGGGCAGAAGTAGTATTTAGAATATTATTAGAATCATTATATCACTGTCGTTGGTCCTGGGGTTGCCAGGCCTTTTCTGATTATCAGATGCAACAAATGACGTCCAATTTTATTGACCAGTTTGGCTTCAACGATGAGAAGTTTGCTGATCAAGATGATATCGGCAAGTGAGTAGACGTTTACGCTGGTTTTCATGTCTGTCTTGAAATTTTTTTTTAACTTTTTATTATGTGTCTTTTGACTGTGTCATCTGCAGCCTTCACTGATATTGAACGGTCTCTAGTCAACTTTGTTTTTCTTGATCAATGTTGTATGTCTTTTAATCAACTAAGATCGCCAGGAAAAGCAGAATTAGCCTTTCTGAGCAATTTTTCTACCTTCCCTAGCAGCTGGATAACAGAATGCTTAGCTTCTGACTGTGTAGCTCAATTTATGGGTCTGCATGTAATTCACGTGACCCCTGGCACATGGAAATTGTGGGGCCAGAATTCGTGAGAGTTTTGAGGTACAGTAGTTAGACCTGTGATATATTCCATGCTGTGACACAGTCTTAATTAAGTTTTGGTGGGAAGGCTGGCAGGAACAAAATATCCACAAGTGTTCTTTTCTGTAGGGAACAGTAAGGAAGTGCACCATAAATCTGCCTTTTGTGTTCAAGAGCAAGGCAGTTCAGACATGTCTCCAGTTAGGGTAAGTGAAGGATTTAGAAATGGGAATAGTCTTAGTCTATAAAAGGAACAAAAAACCCAATAAAAAGCTGTATAACCACTACCATTTCTTAAAGTAAAGTAATATTCTTTCATAGGAAATAGAATCAGTTGGAGCCATTGATAAAAATGGCAGGACATTCTGTCAGCCCCTGAAGTAGAGCTAGGTGTATGTTTTGAAAAAGCAAAAGTCCATTTTTTTTAAATGATCCTTAAAAGAGTTCAAGACAGCCAGTGAAATGTTAGGTAGGTTATTGCTGTCATACTGGTTACTGATGCCTTACTCTGACTTGCACTGCAAAATAACATGGGAAATAGTTGTTACAAGCAGCTGACACAATCAGTGGCTGCTTGTTTATACTAAACATGTTTCTCTTGAGGTGTGTAGTAGGCCCATTGATACCAAGCCCATAAAAAATTGATTCTAGTTCTGCCTTCCAGAAACTGTGACACTCTTGTATTTAAAAAAAAAACAAACCCCAAACATGGTAATACACACATTTTGCACGCAGGTAATGAATGGCTGAGATTTTTCCACTGCCTGCTTGTCAGTTGTTCTCCACAGCTGCTTTCATGTTGTAGTTGCATGATTTTTCTCTTTTATATGGGGCCTAAAACTAATCTGTTTTTGGCCTTAAAGGCCATATCAAAGAATTATGAATGTCATTTCTTTTCTCCTCCCCCCCCTCCCTTCCCTCAGTAGTACTGAAGATTGGGGGAAGAGTACCAGCTGTGCAGCTAACTTTAAACTAACTCATGTGTACAGTTAAAAAGAATACATGCAAGTTTGTCCTGAAAGTCTGGCATATTTTATCCCCTTATTCCCTGACAGAGAACCCTTTGAGCTTAAACGCAAAGGAAGCTTACAAGAAGTGGAAGCTTGGACAAGCAGCTTGGGAGAAGTATAAGAATATTGGTTTGGCATGCAGGGATGAAGTCAGGAAGGCCAGAGCACAATTGGAGGTGCAGCTAGCAAGGGACGTGAAGGGTACTAGGGGTAACAAGCAAGGGATATGAAGGGTTTCTACAAGTACATCAGTAGAGAAGGATCAAGGATCACCCAGTAAGTGGGTTCCTTACTGAATGGGGGAGACAACTTAATGACAGATGATGAGGAAAAGACTGAAATGCTCAATGTCTTTTTTTACCTCAGTGTTCACAGGCAAGGTCAGGTCCGAGACTATACTGCATCAAGCAGCACAGTTTGGGGTGGAGGTGAGCAGCCCTCATTGGTGAAAAAACAGATTATGGACTATTTAGAAAAGCTGGACATGCACCAATCCATGGGGCTGTATGCAGTGCATCTGAGGGACTTGGCTAATGTGATTGCAGAGCCACTGGCCATCATCTCTGAACGACTGAGAGAGGTCCTAGATAATTGGAAAAGGGTAAATCTAGTGCCCATCTTTAAGAAAGGGAAGAAGAAAGATCCAAGGAACTACAAACCAGTCAGACTCGCCTCAGTCCCTGGAAAAATCATGGAGCAGTTCTTCAAAGAATCCATTCAAAAGAATCTAAGCACTTGGAGGAGAAGGTGATTAGGAACAGATGGCATGGATTCACCAAGGGCAAGTCATGCCTGATCAACCTGATTGCCTTCTATGCTGAGATGACTGGCCCTGTGGATGCAAGGAAAGCAGTGAACATAATATACCTTGAGTTTAGCAAGGCTTCTGGTACAGTCTCCCAAAGCATTCTTGCAAGCAAACTGAGGAAGAATGGGTTGAATGAATGGATTGTAAAGTGGATAGAAAGCTGGCTGGATTGTCAGGCTCCACAGAGTAGTAATCAATGGCTCAATGTCTAGCTGGCAGCTTGTATCAAGTGGAATGCCCCAGGGGTTGGTTGTGGGACCGGTTTTGTTCATTATCTTCATTAACAACCTGGCAGAGGGGTTGCACCCTCAGCAAGTTCATGAATGACAGCAAGGTGGAAAGTGTAGTAGATACACTGGCGGGTAGGGCTAGGATTCAGGGTGACCTTGACAAATTGGAGGATTGGGCCAAAAGGAATCTCATGAGGTTCAATAAGGACAAGTGCAAAGTCCTGCATTTAGGATGGACCAATCCCATGCATCAGTACAGGTTAGGGGCTGGCTGGCTGGACAGCAGGTCTGCAGAAAAGGACCTGGGGATTACAGTGGACTATAAGTTGAATATGAGCCAGTAGTGTGCCCTTGTTACCAGGAAGGCTAACAGCTTACTGGGCTGCACTGGTAGCTGTACTGCCAGTAGGTCAAGAGAAGTGATTCTTCCCTTCTGTTCAGCACTGGTAAGGCCACATCTGGAGTATTGTGTCCAGTTTGGGGCCCCCCAGTACAGAAAGGATGTGGACAAATTTGAGAGTGTCCAGTGGAGGGCAACAAAAATGGTGAGGGGGCTGGGGGACATGACTTTTGAGGAAAGACTGGGGAAACTGGGCTTATTTAGAGGAGAAGAGGAGTCTGAGAGAGGACTTAATAGCAGCCTTCAACTGCATGGGGGTGGGGGGGTTTCCAAGGAGGGTGGAGCTAAACTGTTCTCAGCGATGGCAGATGACAGAACAAGGAGCAATGGTCTCAAGTTGCAGCAAGGGAAGTTTAGGTTAAATATTAGGAATAGGGCTATGCGAAGCTTTGATAGCTGATTCGATTTGGAGGAGATTCGGCCTGATTAGGGGACCAAATCTCTGAATCTGACTCTAATCGGGAGACTAATTAAAAGCTCTGAATTGATTTGAAGCATCCAAATCGTTCAGAAAAGTTTCAGAAAGGATTTGGCTGCTTCAGATATTCAGCCATGTGCTAAAAAGACAGCTGACACAGCTACCTCCAGCTGGTAAGTCTTTTGGGATTGGGGGAGGAAAGGGAGCATGGGAGGGGGACAAGCAGCATTAGGGTATAGCCCCTGCTCCCAGCGCTGCCTCACTTGATTGCCCCACTGGCAAGCAGTGGCAGGGCAGAGTCCCCACTTCCAGAGTTGATGCAGGCACGGTAGTGCTGGGAACACGGGCTATGCCCTGCTGCTGGCTGGACCAAGCTGCATCTGCATTGCCCCCCCCCCCCCCCCCGTGCACTTGCTAGGCAAACAGCAGCAGGGCAGAGCCCCCACAGCTCCCCCTGCTGGAGCAGAGGCAGGCACATCCTGAGGGAGCCGCAAGAGAAGCCCCCATGGTTGCCTGGCCTGGCCCGGCCCAGCCTCTGAGCACAAAAAAAACCAAACCAAAAAGCCTACCTGCTCCAGCAGTGGCAATTGAGGCCTTGGGGGCCGAGACTAGGCCGGGGACGTGCAGAGCAGCCATGGGGGCTTCTCCTGTGGCTCCCCCCCACCCAGGGAGAGGTAGGCACAGCAGGAGGAGCCATGGAAGACCTGATGCTGCCTGGCTGTGCCTTCCTCTCCCTGGCTGATCCGAATCTCTCTGAATCGGCGCCAAATCTTCTGAAGCCAATTCAGCTGAATTGATTTGGGACAGTGATGCGAATCTCCAAATCAAATCCCTGTCTCTGGAATTGGCCGAATCCAAATTGAATACTTCCCTATTCGCATGGGCTTACTTAAGAAGAATTTTCTTACTAGGAGGGTAGTAAAGCACTGGAACAGGTTACCCAGAGAGGTGATGGAAGCTCCATCCTTGGAGGTTTTCAAAATCTGGCTAAACAAAGCTTTGGCTGGGATGATCTAGTTGGGGATGGTCCTGCTTTGAGCAGGAAGTTGGACTAAAGGACCTCCTGAGGACCCCTTCCAACCCAAACTTTCTATTATTCTGGCAATGCTCCTACTAATGCAGCCCAGTATGCCGTTAGCCTTCCTGGCAACAAGGGCGCACTGCTGACTCTTATTCAGCTTATTGTCCACTGTAACCCCCAGGTCCTTTTCTGAATAGCTGCTACTTAGCCAGTCAGTATCCTGGATGTAGCAGTGCATGGGATTGTTCTGTTCTAAGTGCAGGGCTTTGCACTTGTCCTTATTGAACCTCATGAGATTCTTTTTGGCCCAACTTGTCAAGGTCACCCTGAATCCTAGCCCTACCCTCCAGTGAATCTACTACACCTTCTACTTTGCTGTCATTCATGAACTTGCTGAGGGTGCAATCCAGACCATCTTCCAGGTCATTAATGAAAATAATGAACAAAATTGGTCCCACTACCAACCCCTGGGGCATTCCAGTTGATATGGGATGCCAGCTAGACATTGAGCCATTGATTAATGCCTGTTGAGCTTGACAATCCAGCCAGCTTTCTGTCCAATTTACAGTCCGTTCATCCAACCCATTCTTCCTCAGCTTGCTTACAAGAATGCTTTGGGAGACTGTATCAAAAGCCTTGCTAAACTCAAGGTATGTTATATCCACTGCTTTCCCTGCATCCACAGGGCCAGTCATCTTATCATAGAAGGCAGTCAGGTTGATCAGGCATGACTTGATCCTGGTGAATCCATGCTGACAGCTCATAATCACCAAGGTTCCTGTTATCTGTCTAGCTATTTAGCTATCTAGCTATCTATCACTTAATTTTAATCATGGAAAAATGTGGTTTTTGGGTTCCTTTTTTTTAACTGAAAATTGGGGATTTTTTTTTTTTTAATCAGAGAGGACCTGGATCCCTGATAATCACTTTTTTTCCTCCAAGTCCTTAGAAATGGATTCCTTGAGGATCTGCTCCATGACTTTTCCAGGGACTGAGGTGAGGCTCACTGGTCTGCATTTCCCTGGATCCTCCTTTTTTCCCTTTCTTAAATATGAGCACTATATTTGCCCTTTTCTAATCATCTGGGACCTCTCATGATCACCCTGAGTTTTCAAAGATGATGGCCAATGACTCTTCAGTCATGTCGGCCAACTCCCTCAGCACCATCGAGTGTATTTTATCTGGCCTCAAGGACTTGTACATGTCCAGCTTTTCTAAATAGTCCCTAACCTGGTCTTTCTTCACTGTTGGCTGCTCTCCTCCTCCCCAAACTGCTGCCTGGTGCAGTAGTCTTGGAGCTGACTTTGCCTGTGAAGACCAAGGTGAAAAAGGCATTGAGCACTTAACTCTTCTGCATCCTCTGTCACTAGGTTACATCCCCCATTCAGTAAGGGTCCCGCACTTTCCCTGATCCTCCTCTTGCTACCGACATACTTGTAGAAACCCTTCTTGTTACTCTTCACATCCTGTGCTAGCTGCAACTCCAATTGTGCTCTGGCTTTCCTGACTTCATCCCTGCATGCCTGAGCAAGGCTTTTTATTCTTCACTAGTTATTTGTCCAAGTTTCCACTTTTTATAAGGTTTGTTTTAGTGATTTAGTTTACTGAAGAGTTAGTTCCCTGCTAAGCCAAGCTGGTCTTCTGCCATACTTGCTAGTCTTCCTGTGCATAGGGATGATTTATTTCTTCTCTCTCAAAAGATCTAGGGAAGTAATTATTTCTCTCTATTCAACACTGGTGAGGCCACATCTAGAGTCCTGTATCCAGTTTTGGGCCCCCCACTATAGAAAGGATATGGACAAGTTGGAGAGAGTACAGCAGAGAGCAACAAAAATGGTCCAGAGGCTTGGGCACATGACTTCTGAGAAGAGTCTGAGGAACCTGGGTTTATTTAGTTTGGAGAAGAAAAGACTGCTATAAAATTCCCTCAGCCTTCAGCTGCCTGAAGGCTGGTTCCATAGAGGATGGAGCTAGACCAGGGGTCAATAGTGTTCTTGGGCAGAGTACCAAAAACACCTGGAAGCTTGACTTGTAAGATATTGGCTTGCCAGGACAGATGAAGGAGCCACAAGGGGCCCGATCCTTGTTGTGGCAGTGCAGCCCCAGCCTCTTCCCTGCCGTCTGCTCCAAGGCACGTGTGCCAAGCAAAATGCCTTTGCATGCCACACTGTGGCACCTGTGCCGGGGGGTTGCCGCCTTCTGAGCTAGACAGTTCTCGGTGGTGAAAGATGACAGAACAGGAACAATGGTCTCAAGTTGCAACAAGGGAAGTTTGTTAGATATTAGGAAAAACGTTCTCACCAGGAGGGTGGTGAAGCACTGGAACAAGTAATGTAGGGAGGTGGTGGAACCTCCATTGTTGGAGGCTTTTAAGGCCTGGCTTGACAAAACCCTGGCTGGGATGATATAGCTGGGAATGGTCCTGCTTTGAGCAGGGGGTTGGATTAGATGACCCCCTGAGGTCCCTTCCAACCCTCATTTTCTGATTCTATGATTTCATGTCTGTAGCAAGGCTATTAGGCATCAAGACAACCAAGTTCATTCAATGAAACTTTGTAGGTGGACTCACTACACAGAGGTCCATTTTTATCCTCGAATTTACTCTGCATCCAAAGAACTTTAGTTTTTCACACGTGGAATTTTTTTCCCCTTGGGAACAAGGTATACAGTTAACTTTGAAGTTTTAGGTTTAGAGTCAGATCTTGCAACATGTTCTTCCTGGGGGAGCCGTTGTGTGTTTAATTATGTTATGTGGGCACATGTAAAGTCTGCTGTCATAGTTTTCTTGGCAGACTTGAGCAAGTCTTTTTATTATAAATTGTTAAAAAATGAGTTATCAACTATCATCTTAAATAACCATGGAACTATATACTCACTATTGTTGCACTATTTCAAAAATGAGATTTAGGGTTTTATACTTTGTTAATTTTAATTACTTATTATGCAGATATATTTTTACCATGCATCTTATGAAAAGTAGCCATCTTTCTGCTTCATTGGTTTTTAAGTATTCTTTAAAGTTGTTTTTCATAGAAAATGTTCCTTGACTTAAAGTACTATTTAAGAGAATAGTGATAACAAGGTACTTTTTTTCCTTGGCGCAGAAGTTAAAACTGAATTCTTGTGCAGGAAACTTTTTTTAAAGTTTCAGATTGTCTTACTGTACAATGTTTAAAAAAAAAATGAAATGGCTCCGTTTTCATACGACTTACATTGTGGCATCTTTTCTGTTTTCATGCATGAATTTTTACTTTATTTGCAGTGTTTCTTTTGATCGTGTGTCAGACATCAACTTTACCCTCAATACAAATGAAAGTGTAAGTATATGTTCCTGCTGCTGTCCTGACTTCAGTGATTGAGGAGAAAGGACTGTTTAATAAATTAGGCTTCAAAGGGCAGAATATCAGAGAGTCAAATAATTCTTGTTGCTGGTAACCTTGAACGGCAGCTTACCTAGCTCTAGTACCTTGTAATGGTGTGAGCATCACGCTCCTGGAGACATGCTACTGCTACACTGAGGAGTATTTCTGTATTTGGCTTTCAACAGACCTGCTCCCTGTATTCTTTTGTATAGATGTGTTCAGGAGTAGATGTGGGTCTTATTTCCTGTGGCTGTCTGTATGCTTATTCAGTATATAGCATGTTGGAATTAGCTACTTCACTCTTCTGCTGAGTTATAAATTAATGGTCTTATCCAGATGAAAGTTTTTAAGAAGAGGAGTAGTTTAAAAATGTTTTCTCAGAAAGTATTTGTCTTGTGAGCCAGACACCTAGCCCTGTTCTCCACAAAAAAAAAGGTAGTATTTCTTTGGTCCAGTCATCTCTGTATTCAGCTGGGAGAAACTTTTAAAGATGATATGCCTAAGGAGTGAGCAAGAAAAGGTGAAATCATTACCATTTGCATTTGTTTACCATGTTTGAAACTGCAAAGACAAGCTTTCTTGAGCTCTAGCCATAGGAGATGCGCTCACAGCTGAATTTTTAACCAATTATAACAAAATGGGTTAATGGACAAAAAATGTGAACATCATATTCATTCCTAATCTTATTCTTTCTGTATGGTGTTCTTTAGGGTAATATTGCCTTGTTTGAAGCATGCTGTAAGGAGAGAATACAGCAGTTTGATGATGGTGGTTCTGATGAAGAAGATATCTGGGAAGAAAAACACATTGCGTTTACACCAGAATCTCAGAGGCGGTCCAGGTAACATAACATTTGTTTCCTTTCTGAGAAGTACTACAGCAGAGCCCCATTTCCGAATAGGTTTGCTGGTTGAGATTGATGACTGCTCAGGCAGGATATCTAATAGAGAGAGAGAACTTGGAGGCAAAATTTTTAGTCGAAACTTTACTTGGAGAACTGATTAGGTGACCCTCAGCACTTATTGTCTCCAGTCTTTTGCACCAATAAAAGGGTCAAGCAGCTGCTGTTTATGCTGTTCATCACTTCTTACATACTTCATTTCACTTGAAGTGGTATGTGTTCTATTCCCTCCCTTCCACATTTCTCTTTTCCTCTGTTGCCATTGAAACCCAACCTCCTCAGCCATGCTAGGCCAAGATTTCTGAGGTGCTGGACTTCCACCATTGTGTCACCTTTAGCAAGCTGCAACAGCAGCCAGTGCGCTCCACCCAGTGCTACCAGGGTCACCCTGGTATGTGCTGCAGTAATGGAAGAGACTCCTTACTTTGAAGCATAGGTCAAGTAGAGATGGAACCCACAGCCTCCCACATTTTTGCAGCTGTTCGTTCTTCTGAGACCATCAGAATTTCCTCTCGGCAGCTCTTTTCTGACCCTTTTACCGTGACACCATAAAATCCCACTTTCTCTTCCCCATCACCATCTTTTGAATGCCAGCAGTAGGAATTTCTGTACTAGACCACTACCTTACTGCTGCAGTTGAATATATTCATGGATCCAGGGTTCCACTACTCTAATGCTCCTGCAGAAGTGAAGGACAACCTAGGTGTCAGCTTATAGGAAGAGTTTGGGGAGGCTGTCATTTTGCTCTTAGGTCTACCTGTGCTTCATCTAGTATTTAGATTGTCTTGTAGAGAGCAACTAAAGAGGTCTACCTCTGCTTTCTCCTACCTCTGCTCCTGTTTCCTAACTCCCCTTCACTTAGGAGCCATGAAAGGCATCCTTATTCTTATTTGTTGGTGCAGGTGAGGATAAAATCAGTAGACTTTTAAGTGAAAAGAAACTTTAACATTCTGGCAAAGCTGAAGAATAAGTTTAACAGATAGTAGCTGCTGTGTACTTCAAGCTGATCACTCAGCATGCAGTTCTGTTTAGCCTCCAGAAAATCTGTCCAAAGAGGAGTCCTAGCTGCAGAATATAAAAGATGCCTTTCATTTTTTGAAGCTCGGGCAGTACAGATAGTGAAGAAAGTACAGACTCTGAAGAAGAAGATGGAGCAAAACAAGACATATTTGAATCTAATACCAATACAGAGGACAAGATGGAAGTAGACTTGAATGAACGTAAGTACCTTTTATCATATTTGTAGCTGCTTACATTTTCTAATACAGAAATTAAGTTGCAGGGAGTTTACACTGATTGTTTGATTAAAGAATTGCTAGAACTAGCAGCATTGCCCAGTTTTGTCTTCCTTACTGCCTTTATTGCATTTCAGTGTCTCGCCTTTGCTCAAGGAGTGTGTTCTAAGTAAAGCTCTAATTTCAAGAATAAGGTCAAGTAAGAGCAGTCTGGGTGTCTGGCTGAATCAGACCTAGCTAATGTTCTGTTTGTAAAACAAGGGGCTCACTCTTATGAAAAGTGATTAAAGGGAGGTGCACAGTTTAAATGAGCGCCTGCATTTTGGGTCAGTTTAGGATGATGATAGCACCTTTGGAGACTGACCCTAACGCTTACGTTATCCTTACTGAAAATGGCTCACCTTTAGCATGTCCCCCTTTCAGAGCAACTCTCATCCCAACAAATGCTTTCCTTGAGAAGACTGGCATGGGAGCTAGCAGCTGAGTTGAGTTGTAGGTACAGAGAATGAAGGCTTTAGGGTGCTTATTTTTAAGCTCTCAGGCCTGGTATAAACACACCATCACACCAGTTCAACTAAAGGCATTTTTTATTTAACCCTGTTTTTAGTAATTTTCAATGTTTTTTTTTTTTAATGTAAATCTTATTTGCTTAAACCAGTAAGATTAATTTTTATATAATTTCAACTTGTGCCAGTAAACTTACTGTTGTAAGCAAAACTGATGTAGTTGGTTTTTAAACTGAGAGCCCATACCCACAACCAAAATCGGTTTAGTTGAATTACCACAATTAATCTAGGTGGACACGCCCGAGAGGAAATTCTCCAGTGTCTGTGTGGATTGGAATTTCCAACTGCTAGGCATAGGACCTTCCTTTTCAGCCTGTTTTTATATGTAGTATTGTAGGTGAAGCAGCTTGAATCCTAAGTTGGACATTTTAAAATCAAATGTGCTGCAGCATTTAAAATTATAATTAAAAAAAATAAAATTAAGAGATGTCATTCATGTTTGGTAAACAAAATGTTGTAGCATTAACTTGGTGCTTGAAAAAATACTCATCTTCATTTAAAGATGGGTTCTAAATAACTTGTTTGTGGCTTTTGTCTGTTCTGAGAGGGGAGAGTGCATAGTATAAGAAAAAAAAGAATCCAGACCAAAAAATACAAAGCTTAGAAACTGGTGTTGACAATAAAAGATTTTAAACATGTTTACAAGTTAAGATTATTGAACTATATTTCTTCTTTGTTTATACTATTAAATAGTTTTTAGCTTAAGTGATGTTTGAGTAGATTATTTTGGTTTTGCAGGGTGCTGTGAACTACTTTAATAGTTTGCTGTGCCTTCGTAAGCAAATTAATTTATATTGGAGAGCTGCTGTCAGTTTCTAATTTAGTACAGTATTCATTCTTCTACATGTAGACTCCTAAGCATATGTTACATTACATTTAAGGATTTTCCAATATATAATGTCAGGGAGATGTGTGTGGTGTTTTGAGTCGGTATAAGACAAGGGAATTATCAGTTTCTAAACCTTTAATGTTTTAACTTCAATGTTTCTAGCACCCAATTGGTCCGCTAACTTTGATGTGCCCATGGAAACTGCACATGGTGCCAATTTGGATTCTGTTGGATCTGATGTATGGAGCACAGAAGAACCTATGCCTGCAAAAGAAACAGGCTGGGCTTCTTTTTCAGAGTTCACATCTTCTCTAAAGTAAGACATTATTGCACTTCAACCCAAACTATCAGCTGTTAAGTATAATAGAAACATCTAGATATTAGTGCCTTTCAGAGGGCTTATACATGTCTTTGCAGAAGTGTTTGCAATACCGCTTTTTGAAGTTTACTCAACTAATAGCTGCTGTAGTTTATAATATGTTGTTTTGGATCGTCTTGTGGGTAGAAGGTATGTTGTGTCCAAAATTACCATCTACTCTACAAATATAACCAAGTTAGGAGCTTGTTATTTTGCTTGTCTTTCTAGTTTAGATGGATATAACCACATGTCCTTAAAGACAAAAGCCTTAGCAGGTTTCTAGAATGTCTAGGTCTTCTCCACACTATAACTGGGCTATCACTGTAATTGTACTGGTGATGAGTTGATTTGAAGACAGCTTATCTTCTTGATCTCACAAAATAGAACCAGCACAGTCCCCTCCAATCTATTCTACAATTGATTCTAGAATAGAGTGGAGAGGGACAGTGCTAGAAAATAAACTTGTCCTTCCATTTACTCCAAGTAGAACTTGGGTTTGTGTTCTTTGCTCTGTCCCAAGCCACCTCCTTCCCCCCACCCTCCTCCCCCACAAAAAACTGCTCTGTGACAGTAAACAAATCAGTGTTAACTCTGGCAATTTCCTCCCCTCCCCTTCTTAGAGGATTTTTTTATATACCTGATTCAGTTGGTTTCTGGAACTAGGAGCAGTAAGAGAACTAGAAATATTAATCTAAAAGGGTTTTTTTTGTATGTGAACTAACTGAGTGTCATTATTTAGCAATCTTTCCAAATTCTGACTCTATAATTTGTATTTAAGTTCAAAAGATTCCTTAAGAAGCAATTCTCCTGTGGAAATGGAAACCAACGCAGAACCAATGGATCCACTGAGTGCAAGTGTAACTCCACTTGCAACACAACCAGAAGGTAAGTGAAAATTGCCCTGAAATTGCTCAAATGTACAGTATTCAAATGAACATACTTAATGACATGGTATAGAGAACTAGTACCGGGGCTCAAGCGTCCTGGGTTCTATTTCTGGTTTCTTCATTTGTCTGTTAGGTGATGTTGGGCAAGTCATTTCCCCTCTCTGTGCCTGTCTCTTCCTCTAAACTGGGGATAATGATACCTGGTCCCTTTCATGATGCACTTGGAGATCTAGAAATGAAAAATGCTATCAGAAGGCTAAATTATTAGATATTTTGGCCCTTAGTCAGTGGGATCTGGGTATAGTTGCTTTAAATATTCACAGGGGAGTTATGTCAGTTTATTTAGATGGGTAACATTTCTCTACATTGACATGGCCTAACTGCTGCAGTTTCAGCAGACCATGTAGACTGCTAACTGAATTCCAAAATGGAGATAATGTGTTTTTCTTGAACCATTATTAGAAGTATTTAATTATTCTGTATGTGCAGACACATATTATGCAGTAAGACACAAAATGAGAAGAACACTACGAAGTTATCTCCAGCATGTCTTCACTGATATGGACTTGCTAATTAACTATAACAGTCATTTATCAGTAAACTTAAGTGCTTCTCATCATCTAGCCCCAGGAAGTGTTGCTATGGAGGCAAGCTCAGATGGAGAAGATGATGTAGAAAATTCAGACAAAGTAACTGAAACAGTGATGAACGGCAGTATGAAGGAGACACTGAGCCTTACTGTAGATGCTAAAACTGAAACAGCTGTCTTCAAAAGGTGAGGGATCCCAAATACATTTTTTCTTCCTTATTTGCATGTTGTTCTGGTATTTCATAAGTCTTTCTGAAGCAATTGGTAGGACCAGTGACTTCCAGGACTTCAACATAAAGACTTTGGAACAAAAGATATTCTGTTTTTTAAATTAGGACTAGTGACAAATTTAAGGCTTCCTCTTATCCAAGTTTTCATCTTCATTTAATTTTTTTAATTGGGTATTAAATTTAGAGCCATCAGGAACATGCCAGTTCTTGCATGTTACTGCAAAGCAGGCTTTGAAATTTGTTTTCATTTCATATTGGGGGGGGAAAAAAGAAAACCTGTCTAAAACCATTTGAAAACATCAGGGTCCAGTTGGAACCCGAGCTGCTTCATTCAGGAGTCATTTAAGTATCTTTGGTGCTCTGGTCACTGCTGAGGACAATGATGCGTCAGATGCCATAGCCTCGTGGTTACAGTGCTGGCCTGGGAGGCAGACGATCCAGCTTCAGACTCGCATTCTGCCTGCTACAGCTGCTCTAACTCGCAAACTGAAAAAATCCCTCTCAAGAACACAAAAGCAAAACTCCCCCCATGAGTGCTGTATTTCCTGCAATTGCTGACTTCCACTGAATAAATACAGCTTATCTGTGGTGGAATTCTCTTAAATTCCCATAATACTTAGGCCACTAACTTGCTGATCATCTTTGGCCCTCTAAGGTTTGACAGTAATGTTTTCTTATTACAGAATTAGCAAGTAACCAAGGCTAGAAGAGCAAACCTCTTAACCCCTGTACCTAGGTGATCACTGTTTTTTAAGATAGTCTGTTTCAAGGAATAATAGTAGTTTGCTCTATGTTCAAAGGGAGGACTTCATAATCTTTTTATACAGCAGCGAAGTCTGTTTCTCCCAACGCTTTATGATCAAGTAGTTTTTCCTTTTAACTCTTAAAATTCTTATGCAACACCTATCCAACCACTGGCACCACTCATCTGCCTCTTCATGGTATTTCAGGCATCGCACTGCACATATGCGAGTTTTGGGGGTTTTAAATGAGTTTGCGTCATTGCAAAGTAAACTGCATCCTGATGTAGTTTATTTTGGAATTTTTCAGCCATTAGCCAGCTCATTCCCCAGCCACAGGAGAGGCAGGCAGGCTCAGCAGAAAGAAAGGATCGGGCCCCTTGCCACTTCTGCTTTCAGTATGTTCCTGCAGCTGGCCAAATACCTGGAGCTGCCTGGGAATGGGCTGGCTTGCCCCTGGGGCAGTGCGGAGAGAAGGCAGGAGGGTGGTTGGGTGTCCTGGCAGCCGGATGATGCACAGGGCCACCCGAGTGGGCTGCTAGCTTCCCTGAGCCTGCCCAGGCTTCCAGTGCCTTGTGCACTGTCTCTGCCACCTTCTCTGGCCGCCAGCACACCCAGTCACCTTCCTGCTGCCCCCCCACGCTGGCTCAGGGACAAGCCAGCCCATTCCCGAGTGGTTCCAGGCGCCCTGCTAGCTGCAGGAGCCTGTTGAAGGCAGAAGTGGTGAGGGGCCCAGCTATATAACCTACTTAAAAGTCTTTGGAGTAGACGGGGATGGGATGCCAACAGTACATAGACCTAAGCTCCAGACGAAAACTTCTGATTTTTAAAGGACAGCCACTTGTGTTATTAGTATGGGAATACTTTGTAAGAATGAAATCAAGTCAATGTGGAAAGGTAAGAGCATGTTTTTTTAATAGGAAGGCAGTTAACTTGCTCTCCCACACATTCTAGAAAGGAATATGGCTGGTGTTGATCTGACTACTCTTTCTGTGAAAACTGCCTCTGCATGTCTCTGTTCCTTGTCGTCCTAGAATAGATGTTTTGGAGTAATGCACAGAGCTTGGTGGATGCTATAAGGTTCTTAGGGTCAATGTTTGTGGGATTAAAACCCATTTACTGTTTTGGAAAATTCAGTTTGGGATATGCTTGGGCTAACAGTCCGGTGGGTGGCAAATTGGCTAGAGGGTCATACCCAGAGAGTGGTGGTGGATGGGTCAGTATTGACCTAGAAGGACATGGGCAGTGGGGTCCTGCAGGGCTCGGTCCTTGGACCGATACTCTTCAATGTCTTCATCAGTGACTTGGGCGAGGGAGTGAAGCGTATTCTGTCCAAGTTTGTAGATGATACAAAACTGTGGGGAGAAATGGACACACCAGAGGGCAGGGAACAACTACAGGCAGACCTGGATAGGTTGGACAAATAGGCAGAAAACAATAGAATGTAATTCAACAAGGAGAAATGCAAAGTGCTGCAACTAGGGAGGAAAAATGTCCAGCACACCTACTGTCTGGGAAATGACCTGCTCGGTAGCACAGAAGTGGAAAGGGATCTTGGAGTCCTAGTGGACTCCAAGATGAACATGAGTTGTCAGTGTGATGAAGTCATCAGCAAAGCTAACTGCACTTTATCATGCATCAGCAGATGCATGACAAAAAGAACCAAGGAGGTGATACTTCCCCTCTATCGGGTGCTGGTCAGACCACAGATGGAATACTGCGTGCAGTTTTGGGCGCCACATTTCAAGAGGGATGTGAATAACCTGGAGAGGGTCCAGAGAAGGGCCACTCGTATGGTTAAGGACTTGCAGGCCAAGCCCTACAAGGAGAGACTAGGGCACCTGGACCTCTTCAGCCTCTGCAAGAGAAGGATGAGGTGTGACCTTGTGGCTGCCTATAAATTCATCATGGGGGCGCAGAAGGGAATTGGTGAGGCTCTACTCACCAAGGCGCACCTCGCGGCCACAAGAAATAATGGCCATAAGCTAGCAGAGAGCAGATTTAGACTGGACATTAGGAAGAACTTCTTCACCGTTCGAGTGGCCAAGGTCTGGAATGGGCTCCCAAGGGAGGTGGTGCTCTCCCCTACCCTAGGGGTCTTCAAGAGGAGGTTAGATAGGCATCTGTCTGGGGTCATCTGAACCCAGCACTCTTTCCTGCCTATGCAGGGGGTCAGACTCGATGATCTATTGAGGTCCCTTCTGACCCTAACATCTATGAATCTATGAACAAGGATAAAAGTTTTCATTGGTCCTCCTGGCTCATTCCTTTCTAAGGCAAGGCACTTCATACAAATTTTTACCATATTTACATTTCTTTAGCCTTCTGCCAGTAGAATCTAGGTATCCTAAGCACTAACAGGGTCTCATAGACCACTCTCCATCCTTATCCTGAATCATTGAAGCAAAACTAGATTTGAGCCTGGTCTATTTCAGGGCAGTCAGTTTATAATTTATTGTAAATATTTAAATTAAGGCCACAGCCCAGTTGTGGTAGATTTTGTACAAGCCCAGAAGTGGATATGGTTCTTGCTTCAAAGAATTGAATATTTTGCAGGAGATGTAACCAGCAATGGAGGAAGAAGGTGGGGGAAAACAGTCATCTGAATGTTTCGACAAAGATAAATATCAAATACCCTCCTGGGCACCTGTTCAGCTGTTCTCTGGTGGTATCTTTCTGAATTAGAATTACCATTAGGTAGATACATGACTAGTTGAATAACCACAAGCAAAGGGTAAATATTAAAGGATGATTGTTTGAATGGGAGGTAGTCTCAATTAGGGTTCTGCAAGGGGCCATTCTCGATCCAGTGTTGTTGAACATTTGAATTAATGACTTAGATGCAGGGATAAAAAGGGTATTGATCGAATTTGCAGACAGTGAACAGCTGTGCGAGGGAGGGAAAGAGATATTACAAACTCCTTTGGATGATAGGATTAAACTCTGAAAAGAACCTTGATAAATGAGAGAACTGGCCTATGGACAACACATTTACATTTTTAATGAAGATGAATGTAAGGTGCTATGTTAGTGATTCTTAACTAGTGTGCCAGAGCAGCAGGATCCTTTGAAGGGTGCTACAGGAAGTGTGAAGAGTTAGGCAGATAAGGGCAGACTTAAGCTCTCCCTGCCTGGCTGCTCCCCTGTTGCTGCTGCCTGGCCCCTCTGTAAGGAGGTAAGCACTGTAATAAACTTACGTTTTGGAAGGGGTTGCCACCTTGAGGGTTGAGAGTTGCTGGGGTACACAGAAGGAAGAAAAAGCAATTGCAGAAATAGAGGATGGTGAGCAATAACACTGCCAAGAATGTTGTGGCGGTTGTAGTGGATCACAACCTCAATATTAGTCAGCAGTGCAGTTCTCTCGCAAAAAAAGCAAATACAGCTTGGTGTCCACTTGCTAGGGATGATAATCCCACTCTGTTCTCTGCTTGTCAGGCCTTAGCTGGAGTTCAGCATTCAGTTTTGGCCACTGCATTTTAAAAAGATGTAGAAAAACTGGAGGGGTGGAACGTGCCCTGTAGGAGGAGAGGCTCAGACAAACAGGTATGTTTAGTTTGGAGAAAAGAAGATAAAGAAGTGGGGCAAGGAATTAGTTTTTCAGTATTTGAAAGGCTGCTAGAAAGATGTTTTCCCTTGTTAGAGTGCAGGACATATCCCTATTGCACTGGCTTAAAGTGCAGGAAAGTAGGCTAAGATTGTACCTCAGGAAAAGAACATCCTCACTATAAGAAGAATAGGACAGTGGAAGTAGCTACCAGGGGAACTTGGCATCTCCTGCATGTGAAGATTT
Source organism: Alligator mississippiensis (assembly GCF_030867095.1). NCBI lineage: Eukaryota > Metazoa > Chordata > Crocodylia > Alligatoridae > Alligator > Alligator mississippiensis. The sequence goes on along the minus strand of NC_081825.1, from coordinate 181,233,904 downwards.
TCATTAGGAGGCTGGGTGAGCCCCCAGGCAGGATGGGTTAAGAATAACCCATTCTGCCACTGTATTTGGGGTTGGGCTAGAATGATCCTTATGGCCCTCTTTGCATCCTGTGATTCTGTGATGATTCTATACTTCTGTCAGGGTAGAAATGGGCTCTGAGGAAGTATTTCCTAGATAGAAGGGTAACCAGAGTGCAACATGCAAGAAACTGGTAAGGTGCATATGGAAGAAACTGACAAGGGGCTGGTAGAGGCTGGTACAGCAGAGTAATGAAGGGTGGTTCCGACCAGCAGATACCTAGGAGAACTTCAGTTGTGAAAGGCTGTAAGGGTCAGAAGGTTGTATTTCAATAGGTGAAAAAAGAGAAGAAAGTAGAAACCTAGAAAAGGAAGAGGGTTGTAACATGGCTAGAAGAATGGGTTGGGAAGACTCTCAGTATCAGTGTTTAAAACAGATCTGAGGAGAGTGAGGTGCATGTCAGTTGACCTTGAGAGGAAGAGGATTCAAGGGTTAAAACACAAAATCTGGGCCAAGATAGCGGGAAGAATCTACACGTGTGCATTTACTGCACAGTAATTGAAATTACTGCGTAGTACAAGTACACGTCGACCCATAAATGCCCATGCTGCACAGGAAATATGGTGACTTAGGCCAACTTGAGTGTAAAATTGATACCTGCATCAGGCAGGTACCAAATTTGCTCCCTATTTAGTTACTGCACAGTAACGCATGTGTACATGTGTTACCATGGAGTAACTCAGGGGGCCTCCCTGCTGGGCAGGGGTGACACATATGGGGTGCACATGAGTGCACATGCACCTCCTGAGTGTAGCAGTGCACCCCCTGCAAAAAGACACTGCCAACACTGTGACTCCCTGGCCATGCCCCTGTTGGGGGTGCTGCTGCAGCCAGCCTTCCAGGGCCAGCATTATAGGGCCAGCTGTGCGGGTGCCCAGTCATCTGGCACAGAGCAACACAGCATCCATCTCCTCTGTTTCCAGCCCTGTCCCTGCTTACGTGTGCCTGCCTATCTGCAGCCCTAGGGGCACAAATTGGACCCGTGAGGATGTGTGCACCCTTGTGGCGTTGTAGGGGGGGAAGTCCTGAGGCAGCTCTCGCAGGTTGAGTGCTAGAATGTCCACATTAATAAAGTTTTACCAGCCTGGAGGTATAGGCAGAGCTGCTCCTGATCAGCGTGGTAGTACTGTGTGAAGGCCAAGGACCTGGAGGCCTAGTGGGTGGCCGTGACCAGCCACAGTCACTAATCCAGTGGGGCCCCCCAGGACCATGCCCTTCATGTGGGAGCTGACCTGCATTTTGGTACCACAGGAGCCCACACATTCACCCTACCCTGCCACCTCCAGTGACTTGTCACCAGGGGAGGGGACCTGGGCCTTCAGTGCTTGGCCCTGCAGTCTTCCCCAGGTGCTGTGCCTACTGGCAGCCCAGAGAGCCCTGGCCAGTAGCTGCCTTGGCTTCAGCCCAGCCCCACAGCTGCCCCCAAGGAGTGGTTGGCTGTGCCACCGCTGGCCATCAGCAGCCCCAGGTCCTCCCTGTGGGGGGGGGAAGATGGGTGGGGGGGGTGTTCCTGGTCGGGTGGCAGCCCACTGTACACCACAGCCCATGGAGACTGGGAAGAGCCAGATGCCGCCTGGGACGGGGAGCCCCATGCCAAGCGGCCATCCTTGGCAGCCCTGAACCTGTGGCAAGTCCTGCACTGGGGTGCAGGCCCTCCCACCGCCACTCCTTGCCCCTGCCTCCCCTCCTTGCCCTGCCTATGCGCACTCCCCTGGTGCCCAGGTCCTCCCTACAGCATGCAGACAGGCAGGACACAGGTCAGAACTTTATTGAGCAGCCTGTGTCTCTGCACTTGGGTGGGTAAGGGCCTCTTGCACGCTGAGGAACATGTTGATCCCAGCTGCAATCTCTTCCTCTGCAGCCGAGGGCAGGGTCGTATAGCGCTGTGACAGGCAACTCTCCAGGCAGCGGCAAAGGTTGCAGGACAGGTTGGACTTGCCCTCCTGTGCCATTGTAACTCAGGGTCCTGAACCAGGAGTGCAGGTGTGCCCCCAGGGCACCAGCAGGATCAGCAGCAGTAGGGCATAGTAGCTGGAGCATCCCGCTGCCTGCACAAACAGCTCATTGCACACCGCCTGTTGCCTGCATGTGTAGATGCTAGCCTATTCCTGCTTACTCACAGTAAATTTAAGCCAGTGTAAATGTACATGTAGACATGTCTACCATGTATGAACAGGCAAAGTTAGCTGCATTATAGAAGAGGTAGGACCAAGATTTGCCCATGGCCTGGATACTTAGGGCTTAAAAGATGATGGAGATGAAGATGGCAGCCAATAATGGTGCTGGTGGATTATGGAAAGCCTGGGAAGAGAGAGGAGTTCAGTGTTGGTTATTACATTTATTGCAATAATATGTTCTGGATATCATGTTAGGCATCAGGCAGGATGAGATCTGGGATTGAGTAGAGGAAGAGATATCAGTTGTTGGCACAAAGTTGATTCTTTGAGAATCTGTGACTCTGCACCTACTTATTGATGTCAGGAAGAATTGGGGAGGAGGGAAGGCAAGAATAAAGCATTATGGAGCACCCAGGTAAAATGAGAGATGGGAGGACAGGTAGAGGAAGAAATTGGTGGGGTAACCAGGAAAGAGCAGATGCTGTAAAACCTTTTTTCTGATCGCTCATATCATGGTGGGAGGGTTGTAATTTGAGAGGGTCTGTGTAAGGATTGCACCTGTGTACATCCTTCAGATACCTAACCTTGATCTCAGGAGGGTTGGCTCTCATGTGGGTGCTGGTGGAAGTAGTTAACACCTGCAATTACAATGAAGAAGAGAGGGGAGTTATTTAGAAACCCAAGTAAGTACATACCAACCACTGTTTAGGCTGCCCACGTGCATGTGAAGTAGTTAACCTAGGCATGATTATTGTGTAGTCCTAACTTAGTTGAAACTCTAATCAGCTCTTTATCTGAAGAAGCAACTTGAATGGTCTTATACTGTCTGATTACAGGTGTCTGTCGTAACACTGTGTAACAGAAGCCACTTGTGCCTTGTCTTCTATATGAAAAAACTGGCTTTGTTAGGAGGCCTTTTGGAAGAGTAGAACGTAATGTAAATAAGCTACTTCAGCGCTGTCCATCTTTTAAGCAGCCAGACACCCCATGCTACATGGACTGCACTAGTGCAAGCCACAGGCCCCAGACCACCCTTTCCCTCCTTCCCCTGTACTATGCGCAGAGGCATCCCCCACTTCAGCTTCTTCACTGCACCGTGCTGCAGGCACCCCCAGTAGCACAGGCTGTGCCGTTCCACCCGCTGGAGCAGGAACAGGAAGCAAACGCCGAGGGAGTGGGAGCCCTGAGACCACAGCTGCAGCAGCAGCCGGAGTGATAGGGGGAGCAGTGGCCAGGTAGGAGCCCAAGGGCTGCACCTGGTCTGCAGTTGCCAGTTAATAGCTCAGGACTTTCTTGAGGGAAAAAAAAGGCCTGATTTTGCTAATGTGCTTTTGTTATGGACAAACCTGTCAGGGTGCCAGTTTGTAAGGGAATCTTTGAAAGTCTTTTATGCTTTTCTCTCCTGTTTTTTGCATACTTTTGGCTTCAGAGTGTTGAAATCCTATCGGTATGTACAGTAAAGATTGTTACCACTTCAGGCACCATGCACATCCTTTGCTCCCTCTTTGCACTTGTGCTTAATCATTGTATTTCTTGCATTTTTCTCCAGTCAAGTTTTAAGTGCATCAAATGCTGGTGCATTAATGGATGTGTGCGAGTCCAAAGCCCTGTGCTTGAGTTCCATGTCTCAGTCATAAGTCAAAATCCATTTGCATGTGAATTCTGGACCCTTCCCCAGTCTCCCACTGTTGCATGAAGTTTGTCATATCCAGAATTTAAATTGAAGTGTAACCTCCTTTCTCTCTCTCTTTTAGTGAGGAAGGAAAATTGTCTACCTCGCAGGATGTTTCTTGTAAATACGTGGTGGAGGAGAATGCAGAAGCTGCAGAAGAAAATCCTGCTACTCTGCAGCCTGCTAGCAGCAGTACAGAACAGAGGTAACTAGAATCTAGACTGCTTTCAAGCCTTTGTCTTGCCAACAATTGTTTGGGTGTGTGTTTTCTGATAAAACTGATTCAGGTGTCTACAGTTTCTGGTACCAGGCTCCATTTATGAGACTCATGGTTTAATCCTCGTTTCTGTATACTCATCTTGCACTCCATAAAGAAGGATTATTTTAAGTTGTGTTTTCTGTTGTTGTTCAGTTTTAGACTGGAGGTGGGGAGGCAGGGGTGGGGAGGTCCTCTGAAGAATTTCTTGCAAGTCCCTTCTGTCTGGAAGTATGTATGGTGTGCTCTACATGCTCTTGCTTTTGAGCTGGTGTTTCCATTGTTTTGTGGGCAGTGGGTCATCTTTGAAGTATGAAAGCTCTTAAAGAAAAATCAGTTTTGAAAGGTGGAAGAGGAGCTTCAAATATACTCTGTTAGCTGGATATGGAAATACTGACTTATTTTTCAGGTGATTGAAGGGTGATTAATGCTCAGCGATGCAAGAATCTGATCTAATTTAACCCAGCCTCCTTTTGAGAAGTTATTTTATAAATGGAATTAATCACTTTGGCTAAAATTCACTCCTCCACAGGGCCATGCTGAACTTGTACTGAATGTGTAACAAGAACTCAAGTATTGTACAGGCCTTGTTCTGACCTTTTGTCATAGGGAATATTACTCTTTTGGCTTACTGTGCTTTTCCTTGAAGTTTGAAATGCTGGCAGAAGTGCTTTTTCAAGAAAGTGATTTTTATCTTTTGGCTTTTGATTCTTTATTACAGTGTTATGTACATCAATTTGCTTCCTAGTATATTTAAATCCACTTACTAATCTATGTTGGTTTAATGAATTGTTTAAGATATCCCTATTTTGTTTTGCAGTATTATTTATTTTAGGATTGGTTTGACCCTTTAGTTGAGGGGTCCAAGCCACAAGTGGCATGTGGCAGATAGGTCAGGGAGCAGAAAGTAGAGCAACAGATCAGGCAGGTATAGAGCACAGGGAAGGGATCAGGGAGCAGATCAAGCAGGGGAAGGGAATCAGAATCTCTCTCTCATTCAGTGTAGGGCTAATTTGTGGCATGCTTGCTAAAAAGGTTGTCCTCTCTGCTTTAGTTGATACAAATCTGTAAAGTGTAAAACAGTCCAGGAACGTCAGTGAATTTGCTCATAGCGTCTTTGTTCCATCTTGCACAACCCATTTTTATCAGGGCTTATAGTTCAGCATTGTCAGGTAAAGTCCAGCAGTGCTGCAGTGTCGTGAAAATGAAATAGGATGTGTTGATTTTTGCAGATTATTAGTCATGCTGATAATTCCCAACTGTATAAATCCTAATGGTTTGAATATAATGCTGATGTAGACAGAATTATTTTTTTAAATGTTTATACATTTTTTAACTGTACTTATCACAGGAATCAGCAGCTTGGGGCAGACTTCTCTTTCTCTGTGTCCTGGTGGTGGCACAGAGAATTCTGGGAGGGAATAGGTGGATTCAAGATGCAGCTAAGCAAATTGGCAGAAAGCTTGCCTTGATTTGTAGATTTACCAATTTGAATCAATCAGCTACTATACATAGGGCATCTTCCCTCAAAGGATGCATCTGATCTTATTTCACCAATGTTATTTCTTGGTGCAGGTGCGTGGTGCCCTCACCAGTCCAGTGATAACTGGAAATGGAAAATGCCAGCAGCGAAATCTACTAAAGCCTCCCCAAAGGCAGACCTAGAGTCAGGCAGATAAAGGCAGCTCTGCATCAAACCTTCATTTGAGACCAGGCCAAAAAAGGCAGCTGAGGTTTAACTGTCTCTTAGCTCCTGTCACGAAGTGCAAGATCTGTTATCCAAATAAGCACACTCCACAATCTGATTTGGAATTAGGCACCTGGCCTTGCTTACGTAATTGAAATCTGTTTTGCTGGGCTGTACAGGTTGCAAGTGTATACGGCCCTACTGACTGCATGATTCAACACAAGCCAAGAAAATCCAATATACGGTTTGTGAAGTGCATGACGCACAGATCTTAGGTTCCTTATGGTTGACAAAGTTCATAGGAAAAGCTTCCTTCCTGGATGTCAGATAGAGCTATTATACTGTACATCAGGGGTTTGGAAACCCATAGGTTTATTGTCAGTGATGGCTTCAGTTTCCTGTAATAGTCAGTGATGCATTACCCTTTGCTCTCATCTCACATGCTACACCAAGTACCCAGATGATTCTGACAAGGAAGAAACTGTTCTGAGTTCTGCTAAATATTGAGAAAAAATAGAGATAAGCAAGTAATTTTGTTCTGAGTGAAAGTTGGAGAGTCTAAGCCTCCTGTTGAGGTGAAGCACTTGGCAGCATAGGTGGGTTTCTCTTGCTTACAGCTTCGTATTGCTTCTTGTCTCTGCTTGCCCTTTAGTTCAGGGGTAGCCAACCTGTGGCACCCATGCCACAAGACAGAGGGGAAAAAACAGGTGGTATAGTGGCAGATAGGTCAGGGAGCAGAAAGGAGATCAACAGATCAGGCACAGTGCATAGGGTAGGGAGCTGAACACGTAGACACTCTGCCAGTGAGGATTGCTTGCTACGCAGTGGTCAGAGACGAAGGGCTCTTCTTTTTCTTACTGTTGTTCTTTGGAATCGTGTGTAAATGGTCACATAGGGCACATCTGCAAGACACTTACTGCAGAGCTGCCTAATTAGTTGTGCAGTAATGTCTCCATGTCTGTACGTGTGGCACTTTTAGGCTGCAGTATAAACTAATAAACATTGCTGTAGGTTAGTACTTGTAAATACAAGTACTATCCTGCAGCACCATTGCTTAGTGTGCAGTGACGCATGTGTAAATGCTGACAGGGCTGGCTAGGGCATGAGGGTGCTTCAGTGTGGAGGCTACCTGCTGGCTAGACCTACACTGAAGCACTCGTGTGCCCCAGCCAGCCCCTCCACAGCACATTGAGCCAATCCAAGGCAGCCCTGGGCTGGCAGGCTGACCCCCAGGGCTCTGTGCTAGCCAGAACTGCTCTGACCTGGCTCAGTGTGCTGCGTTTGGGTGCGCGTGTAAATGTGGCACCTGGGAGCAATTAACTTCGGCGCAGTATGCGCTGGAGTTCATTGCTTCACACTCATTGCATGTGTAGATGCACTTGTAGGCTTTGTAGTATGATCATGCTTGCATTTTTAACAGGTGGTGGGTTCTAGTTCCTGTAGCTGGCTTCTGTATTTTGCATGTTGAACAGGCTGTTAATACGTCTGATTTATTTTTTTTTTTTGTTGATATTGCTCTTATCTGTAAATTCTAATGTTCTACAATTTAGATATCAACACGTCAACCGTTTTAGGTATGTAGATGGAAAAATTGTATATAAAAAATATTAACTTTTCAGTTGTCAGGAAACACTGTAATCCACTCTTTCATAGTCTCCTTTTCTCTCACTTCCAGATATCACTTTTACCAAACTGAGATTTATTTATTTTTTTGTTCTTAAATGTTCAAAGACTAAATAAAACTACACTCCAGCTAGGGAAAAACATGCTCAGCTCTTAATAGGCTTAACATTTTTTACTGTCAGATGATCAGTGCATTGTTTTTAAACACGTTCTAGAGCTGGTCACATATTTGCTAAGGCCTGTGTCTTCGATCCAAATTGCAGTTTTAAACCAGCAGAGGGCTCTCATGGCCAACAGTTCTCTGTATTGTTCTGAATACAACATTAACTGATAAATCGAGGACTCCTTGTTTCTCACTGATTCCTTTTGGGCCCAAATAGCACATTTTAAACGTGGGGAAGTTTATTTTAAAATACTTTTATCTCCAGGTCACTGTTACCGCAGCTCCAAGAAGAGTTTACTATAACCATCCCGGTAGATCAGTCCTCACTTTTGGGGCTCCATACAGATCTGATTGGTGGAAGTCCCCTAGGTAGGTCTTTGGCCCCCAGCCAATAAGGAGGAGTGATTTTTTTTTTTTTTTGCTAGGAGTCCAAGGGTGGCTCCAAGTAGTTTCTCTTCTCCTGTCAGTGCAGCAGCTCAGTGTTGCAGCTGTGACAACTGTCAAACAGTTGTAGCCCACCCATTTCTCTTTACCCCTCGGATTTCTTTTTTCTTGAAAACGTTTATCATTTTTGTCTTGTGCCAGCTGTTTCTAATGTAGCTGTATTATTTTAAAATGTTTTCAGTGATTAGCAATCAAAGGTTTAACTAGGTGGGGTGCTGCTGGTTATGTGCATGTTGAGCACAGACCCAGGAGTGTGGTTTCTCTATGACCGTATGCCAGCAGAGAGCAAGAATCCCGGGTAACTTCCTTTGTGCACAGTACAAAATAGAATCCTGCTCCCTTGAATCCTTCAGATTAGCTTGTGGCTGGGTGTTTTTTGCTGTGCTTTGTAAGTGCGTGCTGTTCAGCTGAGAGAAGTTGGGTCAGTCTGCTTGGAACCATGTAAACAGAGCTGATTCTTTTTTCCCTCCTCTGTATTGTCCAAGTTATCAGGAAGAGAACATGCATTTTACCTTGAACCTTTTCTTGCCATAGTGAGGTACATATTGATTCCATTCTTCGCTTCTCACTTCTGCAGGTTTGTCCCCTTCCATTGTTCCTGGTTTTTCCACAAAAGAGGACTTGAGTGAATTCCTGATGCTCCTGAAGCAGCAGTTCATAGATCAGAGTAGGCACCAGGGCACTGTTGGGTTTAAAACTTTGCATGTCTTCTCACCGTCTAGTTTCTTTGAACATCCTGTGCCAACCATTGCTAGGGTGTCAGTATACATACTTTCAGTGACTCAAGTCAGTTTTATTTGCTTAAAGATCAAACGCAGCCGGCTATCTGCACATATTTCATTTGCCTTCCTCATTAATGTGCTGTATGTAATTAGGCAACAGGGGTGAATAGTGTGATCAGTAAGGTGATGGAAGTGGGAAGTTGGCTTAGGTTGTGTTGCAATAAAATACTTCTTTTTGTGACTCCAGCTCAGAATCACTTCTCTCTTGACGAGATTTTGGTTGCTCATTTTTTAAGCTTTTTACCCAGTCTTGATTATGATGATTATTCTAAGAGTGCTTTGGTTTCATATACGCTTACATCTTCCTTTTGACTTCCTAGGACTGAACAACACACCCTTTTAGGAGAGGCATCTGTTAATGGCCCCGTATGATATGTGATGTCTACTGCTGTTGGCTGAAGAATATGAACTGATATCCAAGGGTTTTAATGTTTCTTGAGGATTTCATCTGGAGCCTGTTGAAGCCAGTCACTGCTGCACTAATTTTGCAAGGGATCAGGACCAGCAACGTTTATATTCTAGATTTTAAGACATTGTACAGAAATTCATAAGTGTAAAAAATATTGCACATTGAGAAAATACCAATAATTTTTGCGTATGTTTATATTGTATTGTTCTAATAATGGGTGGTCTGTGAAATAAGATCTTGCCACCCAAGTAATGATAGTAGTGATACTATAGTTAAAATGGCTGTAAGAATAGTTTTATAAAAAAGTGAATACACAAATCTAACGTATTTGAGACATAACTATTTGACAATTAGTGTGACCAAAGTATTTAGCAGTTTTCATACATTTTTCACCTTGTAAAAAAAAAAAAAAAAAAAAAAAAGTAAAGATTAAAATCTGAATTCATGTTTCTTCCAGGTTGGCGAAGAATTGTAGAACTGAAATGCCCTATAAATGTTATTTTGGTTGTTCTAGCTTACAAAAGTGATTTAAATAAGAATTTTTGGTGTTCTACATTTTACAACAGGTTTTTTAATTGGTAATTGTTTTCTGTATTGTTTAAAACAGATCAAAAATGTAAGTCTATTGGTAGAGATTTTAAGTATTTATTGCTACAACTTAGTTGACAAAATTGATGTTACTGTAAAGCCATATGTTCTGTTAAGTCTTGTTTGCTTGAAACAATACCTTACAGGTGAAACACTAGAATATTTGAAGTGCACATGGCTTGTTGTGGTTTTTTTTTTTAAGTGGTTCACCTGCCTTTTAACCCATTCACCAAGATTTATTTTAACACCAAGCATCATTCAATTGAACATTTAAGAACAATCTGCATATTTAAATGCCGTAATCCTGTTAGACAAGTCAACAAAATGAAATGCCTGTGCTGCTAACCTAATTACAGTACATGCATTTTAAAAGTATAGTTTTTTAAATACAAATCAGTTTGGCACCTGAGCATGTTAATTGTTACTTTCACTGTATTGATCTCTGTGAGGCTTTCATTTGTACGTTCTAAACCAGTTTTTTTTCTCAGCTGGTTTGTGTGTATATATATATAGTGATTATGGAAACTAATTCCGTGTAATTTATAATTTTCTATGTCAGTATAAAATTCCAACAGCCTTCTCAAACAAACAGAAGCAATATACTGTATATTGCCACATTGTCTGGTGAAAGGGTTAAAGTATTTCACCTCTTGCACTTTTAGATGCAATCCATTTTTATTTCTGTAATAGTTATTCATTTCTTTTTACATCATTTTGTTTTCCTGACCAGTATTTAAAGCCAAAAGGATACTCTAAACAATGGCCAATGATTTATTTTAGAAAGTGTCCCAAGCAACGTGCCTAAACATTACATTGCATACAGAAATAAAAAAAAAAAAGCAAATGTATAATGTTATTTCCCTTATTTCTTCCTATCTTGCATTTCAAGCAATGCAGTGCTAGTATTTCTTGATAGGCAGACTTCCAAGGGCAAACTGAGAAATTAATTCATCAGCCGAATAAAAATGGAAACACAACCTGTAGTCTTTTGCAGACAGAAGGGCAACAGTGGCTGTACTTGTGTGCATGTATACAAGGCAGGAATTCATATCAGTACTTGTTTTCTTTTTAAACCCTTTTTTGTAAGGCATAGTAGTCCTACTTATATTGGGACTTGTTTCTAGGTGCGTGCAGCTGAACGTTTTAGACAATAGTATGAATATCTTTAATGTGCCTACTTCAGGATGGTTGGGAAAAGTTGACTGACATTCTTTTTGTGCGTGTGAGACTTATTACTGAACCAGTTGTTGTGGAACCTAAAATATCTTTGGCTTCATGGGAGTGGCATGAGGCTGCACAGTAAGCATGATGTATTTAAGTGAAGTAATGCCTCTTAGTCTCTTGAAGTGACCTTCTCTTCCCTTGCAAACGAAGACAAATATGTTAAGTGGCTGTTTGAAGACCAGCTGAAAGAAGATGGCAGCAAGGTGTGGTAGGATACTTGCAGGGATTATTGTGTAGATCTGATGAGGCATTTATCTTTCTCACAAACTCTAACACATGCTAATTCTTATTTTTAATTGTATATTACCTGAACCAGGAATCCTCAATCTGTGATATGGAAAGTTACAGAAACTACAAAATATATGAAACCTAGATCATGTTCAGCTTCCAGAGGCATTTTCTTTTTATTTCTTTCTTGGAGTTCAGCAAGATTGAAGGTTGTATTCGGAGAATCCTACTCGCCATTTGTTTGATAGAAATGGGCTCTGTCTTTATTAGTTGAGACACTGATTGAAAATTTGCCTTTTTTAATCCAAGTAAAATGTGTAAATATATACCTCCTTGTGTGTCTATCATTTTCAGTGAAGTCAAGTGAAAGACTAAACTTTGAAAGTGTTTTTAAATAGAACCTTTGCCTTCCTGCAGCATTTTCAACCACTTTTTAGATGGAGAAGTTCATTGTCATTTCACGGTGCTCAGACTTGGCGGTACTGTCACGGGGGATTCTATTTGAGAGAGTGAAATTCTACCATAGTATAAAACTGTGAGGACAGCAACCAGATCCACTAATATTAAAGGGTGACTCAGACTGAACCTTTTGTCTTTCTCCCCTGTATGTATGCCCCAACAAAAGAGATTAACCTCTTGCATTTTTACTGATATATCTGGATACATTTTCACAGCCATAAACTATAGTTACCTGCTGCATCCTTTCAAAACAAGATCTCCAAATGCAGGTCTTTTAACAAACAACTCTTTCATTTTCTTTAATGGGAAGAAAATGTTTAGTCACTTTCCATTCTTGTCTGCCTTGGTGAACATGCTTTTGATAGGAAGGAGGTTTTTTCTTTCATTATTATCTATCTCCAGTCTAACCACTACAGTAAACATAAGAACATAAATGCCATACTGGGTCAGACTAATGGTCCCATCTAGCCCTGTATCCTGTCTCCAGCAGTGGTAGACGGTTTAGATGGGTAGTTTACCCACTGAACTGGATATACCTAGAATGATCTATCCCCTATTCATTAGTTCACAACAGTGAACTAATAGTGAAATACTGGTGTGAAGCAGAGGAAAATTTTCTCATTAAATTGGCTTAACATTCTACATGGGTGAGTTCCAATCTACTTCAAAACAGTATTGGTGTACTTTTTCTCTCATGTCACGTGAACAGATAAAATACAGCTGTATAAGGAACACTGTGTCTCATTCTTTCCTCTTTGCTAGTATTTCTAAATGGCTTTCTAAGTTAGTTATACAATGGTCAAAAAGTCCTGTTTGAGTTTAAAAATGATGTAATAATTTGCCTTATTTCTTTTTTCAGATTACCAGCAGCCTTTTCAGAAGATAGTAATATGCTGTTTTCCTTCCTCCTTACATCTCATTCTTTTCTGAGCATAGGGGGAAAAGCATAAAGAAAGGACATGCATGAAGAAACCCAGGGTATTGTTCATAAAAGATTAGGATTTTTTTAATTCATGCTAGATACTTGTGACCCTTTTTGAGTGTCTCTCTGATTTCTAGTCCAGGGCTGCCTGAAATTTTGGGGAAAGGGAAGGACAACAAAACATTCCCTGTTTTAGCTGGTTATAAGATTTGAGCCTTATGTCCCAATTTTAGTAGGACTAAACCCATGCTTAAGGACTTTGGGAACCTTAAAGAGCAAATTATTCTAAAAATATCTTGAGATTACCTAATTGCAGATGTATATGTTCATTCTCTCTTCATCATGTAAAAGATTTACAACTGTTAATTGCTGGAAATTAGTCCTTTTTACCTTCCTTCTCTAAAATTTTACGCTGCCTCAACAGTACAAAACAGCGGGGAGTCCCGTGCCTCCTTTATAAATCTTTTCCCTATCTTTTAAGAGCTTTCATAGTTTCCCTATGCTTAGGAGATGCACATGCCTGTGTGTGTAAAAAAAAAAAAAAAAAAAAAAAAAAAAAAAAAAAAAAAAAAAAAAAAAAAGGGCAGAAAGTGTATTGCAAGTGTGGCCACTGCTCTCAAAACAAAGCTCCCCCTTTCTCTTATGTATAAAAAGGATGCTTCTATTTTGTTATCTGGTCAGAATGTTTCCAGGAGCCTTTCTAAAAAAAGGATGAAATTCAGTGCGACATCTTCCTGGGTGGCTCTCCGTCAAGCCAGTAGTGATCATGGGTCAGATCAAGAGGCACAGGCCAAGTGGGAGGTAAGCAAAATCCTCTTCCTGTTGCAGAAGTGGGGCATCTGCAGACAGATGTTTTTGTGATAGGGCAGAGTGTTGGCTTCACTTACAACATATACTTTTAATTTGCTTCCCTGGCTTATGATGCGACTCCCTGGGAACTCCAGAACATAGCTAGAAGTTTCCCCTATCTTCCTTCACTGGATGTTGCAAGTACTGAAAAAGAGATGGGGTTTCTCCCTTCCTGATTCCTCTAGCAGCATGGCAACCTAGCCTTTAATGGTCCATCACCTTTTGCCCTTCCTGTACACCTGCAGCATGAGGAACCTCTGACAGTTCTGCATAGAAGGCATCCTCTGAGTCGGCAGTGAATGCTAGTTAATTGTTACAGGAGTAGAATAATTGGAACCAAAAAAAAAAAAAAGGCAAATGCTCAACAAAAAAGAAACTGAACACTTGGAACCACTTTTCTTTTGTGTTCAAATGTGGTCCTACTCCATCTTGCTGAGTCTGTGAAAAATTGTTTTTTGTAGTGGGCCTTCATCTTGGCCCCAAGTCTTAAGTCAGAAAAAGCGGTGTCTTAGCCAGCTTGCTGGGACTCCATCAAGATGGCATAGGTTCACACTTGGATGCTAAAGTACTACGTAGATGCTTAATAGGTAGAGTTAGGGTCTCACTACTAGGATCTTTAACCAAGTATTTGACACTTCTCGGTGGAGATAATGATGCATTGTTAAAGACCAACTTTGAAAAAAGGCCCAGAGAAATTATTCTCTTTAGAATGCCCAGATCCAATGATGGAGGGTAATTGTCACCCTGGGAGAAGAAAAGTATAACTGCAGATGTATGTTGCTTCCCCCTTTTCTTCATTTTCCCTCGTTCATGACACTAATCGTGGGTTTGTCCTTCACTGTACCTTCAAAGGAGTCAAGTCCCAATGGGAAGAAGCTTTAAATAGACGGAGATTAAACATTGTTTTATTGGTATCCGTGAAAACCGTGACATTGATGGAACATCTTAAATCTGTTTGTAGTTCTGGAAGTCAGAGGAAACTGTTAATCTTTTATAAGAATTACAAAGAGACCAGTTAGGATAACACTGAAGCCTCATTGTAGAGAAATTGAGGACTGTGCAGATAGTTACATACTTCTACTTTGAGTGCTGTCTTTTAACGGTGCAAAAAAATGTTACGATTCTTAAACAAGTCCATGTCCTTATGGGTGAAATGTGCTTCTCAGTCAGATGCACGACACCAAAGATTTGGTTGCCAGGCTTATGAAATGTTGTGATAGGTTTCTGTTTATATTGGTCTAAATAAATGCACAGCTAGTGGGAGAGGGGTGCTCTTCCCACAGCAGCTTGCAAATCCTCTGATTTGTGCAGGGATGGTTTGCATAGAAGTGAGCATTCTTACGCACGTGAAATGGAAGACTCTTGTGGAGGCCACAGCTATGTACTGATGCTTCAGACCATCTGGAGTTTTGTTTCTTGTTTTTAAGAGTTGAAGTAAACTTATTATTTGTGCTTTTCAGTTTGCAGTTTGATTAACTCAAATGTATATACATTCAAACATTTTATGCTACTTGAACTGATCAACATTTTTCTGCAAGATAATTTAGCTTGATCCAGGCAATTTTAATTACCATGTCATCTTGTAGGGAACCAATCCTGTAACTAACTCACTTACAGCTAAGGTATAGTGTGAGTTTGGGGACTAAAAAAAGGAGCTGAAAGTGCTTCATGTAAATGAAGCAGAGGTTCCGAAAATGTATTTATTGATATTAAAATTCTCTTGCAAGTTTTATTGCATTGTAAAGATCAAACAGATGAACACGTAATAAACCTTTCAAAGTTATACAGGAAGTAGGGGTGAAAGAAACAAATACTGATGCTTCAACTTTATCTGCTGCTATCTAAAGAGAAATAAAAAATTATCTGAGGTTGTGTAGAACATCAATAGTTTTGAACAACTGGAACATACTGGATTTCACAATACAATATGGAAATCAATTCTACAAAATCAGCTTCTGTTTTTCGTTTTAGGGTATAAACATTTGTATATTTGCAACCTATTTACTTCATGGCCTTCCTGCTGGGTTTGTCTTGCATCAGATGGCTGTGACCAGGAGGACGTCCGCCTTTACAAAATTGAGACAGCAATTGAGGACTGTACCCGATCTGTAGAAACTTCCTGTTTTGAGAACAATTAAATGTTAAAAATGTATTTTTTGTTACTTTCTATTTATTTGATACGAATGAGGCATCTTACTACAGCTTGGACCAGATATAACTTTTAAGTAATACTTCAGCCTGTACCTTTTGGTGCTGTCCAAAATAATTAAACAGTACCAATCAAAAGCCCCCAAATAAAACACTGCCCCTCCTTCCCTCCCAGTTCTTACAAAGAAACCAATTCAGTAGGCAGTCTAGTACCCAGCACTCTTACCTCCCTGCCTCCTGGAAACCACTTATCTTAGCTGTTTGGTAAAACAAGTACAATTTAAAGTACATTCAGAAAGCTATTAACCAGAATAGTGTGTTTCTAATCTGAATTAAGTAACTTTTTCTCTTTAAATAAATCTGGCCAATAAATGGAAAAGCCTCAAATTCTCTCGTGCTCATGAAGAGAGTTCTTTCTTCAGGTTGTCGCAGTGTTCCTGGTGACTAACCATATTGTGAATTAGTTTTGAGTTTGCTTTAGTTGTGTAAAAATTGTTGACTCTGTATAGTAAGGAGAAAAGCATTTACTCACCAGTAACTGAATTGCCCTAATATAGTACTAGCACAGATTCAGAATTCCTCTATTGTGATTAAGTCATAGTTGTAAAGCCCATAAGGAGATGGTAAGGCTCTTAACCCATCTGTGGAAGGGCACTTAAAAAGTCTATCCCAACAAAAGTAATCAAGGAATTGTATTCAAGGTTGTTTTGGGACTGTCTTGAGTTCCAGTCATGCTTGCTGCCTAGCTTGGACTGTGCAAATGTAGAAACACTTCATCAACAAAACTGTTTACTGCCAGGGAAACAGAATTGCAGGACTTAAAAGTTCAAGCCCCCTTTTTCCCTGTTGTATGAGCCATACTCATGGGAAGATGAATAATGTTAGCAGTTAAGGGTCAGTTGCTAATCAGCCTCCAAATTACCTCCACTTACATGTTGCGGTGCTTAAAGTGTTGGTACCTTGCCTTAAGTAGAGTGATCCAATTCAACAGCTTCCTATGCAGAGGTCCAAGTTTCTTTTCAGGGCAGGCTATATAATCTAGTCCAGGGGTGTCCAACCTGGTGGGCCACATATAAACTGTGCGACTTTTCACTGACTTGTTCCAGACCTTGCGGTGGGGTGGGGGGCATCAGGGAGCCATAGCAGTTAACACAGCTGTTGCTTAACACGGGCACTGAAACATCCCCCCAACAGGACTGTGTGTCAGATTTTGGTGCAGGGCCCTGCTCCTAAATTCATGACCCTTCTAGGAGCCCTGTGAGCCAAATCCAGTTTATGGCTTGTATGTTTTACACACTGGTCTAATCACTTAGCAAGGAGATGCCTACTAGCCATAAGGATGCCCTAGAGGTAAGGATTTAGGGTTTAGGAATCTGATTCAGAGCTACAGAGGGTTTGTTGCTCTCATGTCAGGATACAGATTACTTGGGGAAAGACTCCTCCCTGAACCATAACACTTATAGTATTTTGAAGAACAGTACTCTGCCCCCCTCATTCACTCTTGAACATGTGAAGTGTCTTCCAAAGTCTGCCTTTTCACTGAAGAAAAGCAGCAAGGGGACTGGGACTCAACAGTAATCCCTGAGGATGAGGGAGTCTTTGGTCCCACTCTGCTGCCAGGACTGCTTATATTAGTCAATTCTTATAACCCTGGCAGCAATAATTGTAACCTCCCGGGGGATTTTAGGTGCCTGTCAGCACAACTCTATATTGCATTGTTGTTTAAGTGGAAGTTTGGCACCTTGCTGTACCCAGGTGCTCTACTTGTATAATTTCTGGGCATGTGCAGAAGCTCTAGAGAACTTTACAGTCTGAAATAGGGGTACTCGATGCTTGGTGTCCACATGTGCTGGGCCAATTTGAATTCTCTTCCAGGGTCTGAAAATGAAAAGATCAGCTATGGCTGTACTAAGGACTTCAACTATGGCTTTGGTCCACACTTATGTATCATAGGACTTGAGAACAGGTTGGCATGTTCAGATACTATTTCAGATCATTTTGGGGATTGTGACTCAAATTTAAATCACAAGTGCTATCTTTAAATTCCAGAGGCTATCTTTGGACAGACCTGGAAGTGTCCATAGGATCTGGAAATGCATGCATACAGAACCCTTTCCTTCTTCAAGAGCTAAACAAGAGGTGCAGTTTTTCTGATTCCTTTTATTGGTCCAACTGTATAGTTGGGAGAGCTGTTAGGTAAGCTTTCAGGCATCATGTGCCCTTCCTCCGAGCTAAAGAAATTTATCATTTTGAAGGTAATCTAATAAATGACATAGTTTAGCCCACAGAAGGATCCTTATTGCACCGTTACTCCATGGTAATGGAGACTTAGTTGTCAATATGAGATCTCATCACCTAGTCTTAGAATTGCTTTGAGTGCATTCGCCATCTCATTTTTCAATTTTTTTTGAAGGACAAGGACACCTCTGGCAAAGCAAATGGAAATTTTGTCTCCTTTTCAACAAAACAGGAAGAAAATGTAATTCTGCTATACAGAGAATGGGCATGAGTTTCGCAAGGAGAAAAGCTAGCAGTCAGAACTCTCTTTCCGATTTGCCAGAGTTCCTTTTCTTTGAAGGTTCTCACTGATACTTTGTTTCACTACATGTTATCATGAGAGAACATGACTGAACAATCAAATTAACGAACACCATGCAAATCATGATTCGTAGATTGAAAGGTCTGAAGTGACTATTAGGATCATCCAGTCTAACCTCCCGTATAACTTGGTAGGACTTCCTTGAATAGACTGCTGTTCACACTAAAGACTTACTGGGAGCAAGGTATTGTGACCAGATGATGCAACACTGAACATGGCTAGTGCATGTCCATATTATCTCATCATGAACTGTCTTGTGTGAGCTACTGAGCTCTTCATGGTTGATTTTTCACCCTGAAAATATATACTGAAAACCTCTCATTACTCAGAAAGGGGGTGACGTCAGTAGTTATGCACTTCTAGACCCAGAAGTCAGAAAAGAATCAGTAAACAGGTGCACAGCAAATGAGTGTTGTTCAAACATTTTTGGCAAGCTTAAATTTTATTTTCGATTTTGAAAAACCTTTTAAAAAAATCACAATCCAGTCACCACTGTTATGGTGTAGTCTGAATGATTCTGCAGTTAATTCTTCAGTTATTTCCAGTGGTAGCACATTCACCAGGATTTTTGGCTACTTCAGCTTTGAACCCAAATCAGTTACTTGCGTGTTTTGAATATTGCCCATCTTTTGTTGATGTGTTCTAACTATTTCTTATACTGTGCTCCTCCTTGCGGTATATGTAACTTCCAGTAGTGTACTAAGCAACTTGTCTAACATGTCACATGTTTTTTGTTTTCTTATCTTCCGCTTTGGAGTATTTGCAGTCATTGAATTTGTATGGTTAAAGGGGATATTAAGAGTTGGTCTGGTCCAGCCTCCTGAAAAATATAGAGAATGCTACTCCTAAAGCTTTCTCGTCCAATGCTTATCCAGCTTACTTTAGAAAACCTCCAATAAAGGAAATGCACTGTTTTTCTAGGCAGCCTATTCTACTGCCTTACTGTTCTAACAGTAATAAAGTGCTTCTGATAGCTAATCTAAACCTACTTTGTTGCAATTCTAAAACCATTGCTTTGTGCAGGAAATATATTATTTATATGGGAGCTTTTTAAAATTCTATTTTGTTTTTGTGTGCGTTACGTTGGAGAACACAGGGTTGAAGAAACAAACCTGGGACTTGAAGTTGAAGACAGTGATCTTTGATCCCTGGTTCCCTGTAACGTTAATTTCACAGTCTTGGACTGGCCTCAGATTGGTTGTCACCCCTACACACAAGCTCCACTCTTGTAGTGCTCCATTTTGTTGGAGGAGAATTGTGGTCAACCCCGATCTTCATCTTGCAAGTACTATCAGGCAGCCTTTTTTGGCTTCAAGCATCTTGAAGACAGGCCTCGGAATTTTATTCAAATAGCAGTATAGATGGTAGAGGAGAGATAAGAGCTAATCATAACCTGAAGCTCTCTGCTGTAACATTTTTGTACCAGATAGCATTTCCTAAGCATTCAGTGCTTCCTGAAACTTTAATGCTGTTCCCCATTACTGTGGGGTAATGTGCATAAATTGGAAGTGTCTTGTTGCTAGATAGCCTTAGATGTTAAACTTACTGATTCTGAGTCTTCTGGAATCTGCTGTTCGTTGTCTGTTTTTATACTACTTCCAACAGTGGCTGTAGATGCAATGAAATACTTTATTAGCTATATTATACTAAAAGCTTAACCACTTGAATTCATTTGGCCTAAAATATTCTTTTTGCTGTAGAAGGGAAGGGTAATAATCCTTGTTTCCATTATAAAAAGTTTTCCTATCCTTTTTTTAAAAAAGCATTATCACCTCTATAGTATTAACAACAAGTTTAGAATTTGACAAGTGGTATGGACAGTCTTAGAATTAGGGGGAGACTGTCTGGGCTTCAGTTTTTGTTAAATTCAACCAAATTTTAACTAAAATAAATTCCTACTTTCACATGTGGTTTGCGTAGTACTATTTTCACTTGTGTGTCCTGCCAAAAGCTCCAGTGCTTTATTACATGCTGCATGCACCAATGCCTGGCATCTTTATTTCACACAGAGGTGAAGATATACCTTGGGCAAATGTCTCATGCCCCACTGAAAGATGAGAGCTGTATGTAGAACCCAGATCTTCAATATGGCAGACAAACACCTCCGCCACATAGTCATGTTGGGTTTCAGAACATTGTGGCTTTACCACTGAAAACACAGAACTACTTACTGCATATATAACATATTGTTCTTTGGTTTTCATGTTTATTCTGCTAGTGGCTGCTTCTCAGAAGATAACACTGGATGTTATTAGTTAATGAAGACAAGGTTCCTTGGGTGGATCTGATATCTTTTATTAGACCAACCCAAATAGTTGGAAAATAACTATTAAGCAAGCTTTCGGGTTCAAAAACCCTTCACCAGGCTAAGGAAGTTTCAGCAGTTGGTGTGTATTCTTCCTGGATGGAATGAAAAGTAAAGAAGCCAGGGGCTGGGCTGGTCTGCATGCAAGACAAGTAGTCAGTGAAAATGTAGACTGAGGAGTCAAAGGGTGAGAGACAGGCGGGGGGGGGGGGATGAAAGTGGAGAGATACCTGGGGAGTCAGATGTCAGGCAGGTTATAATGTGTCATAAATCCAGTGCCTATATTTAGTCCATGATTTTTAGTATCCAGGAGGTTGGTGAAATGGAGACAAGCCTATGAACTCCACTTCATCAACCTCCTAGATACTAAAAGTCATGGACTAAATATAGACATTGGGTTTATGACACACTATAACCTGCCTGACATCCGACTCCCCAGGTATCTCTCCACTTTCATCCCCCCCCCCCCCCCCCCCGTCTCTCATCCATTGACTCCTCAGTCTACATTTTCACCGACTGCCTGTCTTGCATGTAGACCAGCCCAGCCGCTGACTTCTTTACTTTTCATTCCATCCAGGAAGAGCACACACCAACTGCTGAAACTTCCTTAGCCTGACGAAGGGTTTTTGAACCCGAAAGCTTGCTTAATAATTATTTTCCAACTATTTGGGTTGGTCTAATAAAAGATATCAGATCCACCCAAGGAACCTTGTCTGCCTATGTCCTTAAACCAACACGGCTACAACCTACACACCTGTAATTAGTAAATGAATGCATTTAATCCTTAAACTCAAGTGGTCGTTTCTACTGTAGTGTTGAAGGCTTAGATTTAAAACCTGTTGTAAAGGCATGTGTAATTTATGGATTCCCATCACTGAATTTTTCTCATTCTTTTTAGAAAGGAAAGATGAGATTAATCAGTTTAAAAGAAAAAAAAGATTACAAAGCAATGCACTGAAAGGTTAGGCGTTGCCAGAATACAGGTCACACAATAAATAGCAGGAATGGAATAGGGGAAAGGCAGCTGGCAGGCAGAAGAGACTTGCCTCATACAATGTGCATTAAAATATCACTAAGTTTATGCTTTGCTGAGTCCAGTATTTTGTCTGACAAGCATGTAGGAATAGATGGAGTTTATACATAATTTTAATACTTTTTTTCTTTGGCTAACACTCGAACAGTTTTGTTTTGGATTATATTCTATTCTCAATTCCTGTGCTATCTAAAATTGTTGTTAATGATTAAGTGCTGAATTCCATATATTTTAATAATTCCATGAATGAAATTTTTTTTTCCTCACCCCGTCTACGAATATATGAATGATACTGGCAGATGCTACTACATCTTCTACTGCTCCTCTTCTTCACACTGGCAGTAGTCCGAACAATCAGAAGTTTTGTTACTGCAGCTGTGCCTTGTACCTAAAACAAAATGTTGACAAAGCCAAAAGCTGTTATAGCCCATCACTACAGTGTTTCTATACAACCTACTTCACGTACCACACTTCTGTCTTATGGCAGCCTGTTTTCATGCTTTTCTTGGTACGTACTACTTCTAGTGCATTTTGGCGTGTATTTTGCACTCATCAGGTCTGTGTAGTTGCTTACTCTTCAGATTACCTGGATCATTTTTATAAGTGAGGTGATTCAACATAAGTATTATCTAAAGTAGCCACATATTTCTCTCTGGGATCAGTGTGATAGTTCCAGTTTTATATTCCCACTAGCCAAGTGCCAGTCAAGAATGATGGGGGGAGGGGGGCACTGGGATGGAGCGCCCCATGCTGCCACTATTCTGCCTCTAGCAGGGAACGGGGCTGCTGGCCTCGGCTCCCCAACCGTCTGTCCAGTCCTCAGCGCAGCTTCAGAATCATGGCAGTGCTCCCCCATGCTTGGCGCACTCGGATTGGCTGTTTCCGTCAGTCAGAGTGCAACTAAAGCATTATGGACAGACAGAATTAAGCTTTTATAATTATTACCATATTTCCCCAAATCTAAGACCACTATGAATTTAAGGCAACCCCCAATTGATTCTATATATGGACAATTTTATAAATCTGTTATTTTCCAGGTAGAGAATTTTAATTATTGGATGGTTGCCTTGAAATCTGTCTTTCCCTTCCTTCCCACTCTCCCCACCTCCACTTCTATAGCAGGGAAAGCAGCAGCAGGACAGGTGGCTGGGGGGGGGGCTGGGCAGCCTCCTTGCCTTCTGTGCACATGCTCTCTCCCTGCCTCTCCTGATACCTACAATCCCTGGTCCCCCTCACTGACAGACATGGCCCTGGCTCTATTCCCAAATCATGGAGCACATGGAAGCATGGCCCATGCCCAGCCATGCAGCAGCATCCCAGGTCAGATCTGTGCTGCTGCTGATTGGCCAGGCAGGGGATGGACTGGTGGAGGCAGAGGCTGCAGAGGGCAGGCAGAGATAGAAGCAGGCAGTTGCTGCAGTTCTGACTTTGGCCTATACAGGAGTGAGGGGGGTGTCTTGGATTTGAATATATACAGCAGCTATAATAAAGCCATAAAAGTGTTCAAGTATTTTATGCATACAGACTTATAATGCAGTTAAATATTGATTGGCATATCTCCATTAGCTCTAAACTCACATTATACAACTAAGCATTTAGGCTTGTAAACTTCTTGAACCCAACAGGTATCTTAAGCTTCCTAGGGGTTTTTCCCCTTATCCTTAACCCACCATGACTTTGAACCCGCTTCTCATCAGGATTTCTTCATTTCTACTGTCTGGGCTCATGTCTCATTGTTTGGTTACCTTGAGCTACATGCTCCCTAATTCCAGCTCTCCATACTCTCCAATTCCCTTTTTTATTTTTCCTCTGTGCAGACTATTTAGAAACTGAAGGAAAAACTATAGACCTTAGTAGAACCACCAAACATTTGCTTGCAGGTTTTGTGAGCATCTAAAGTTCAAGAGGATGCAAAACCATTAGGAGTAGGAATCAACATGCAAAATTTGAGGAAAAAGCGGGGGGGGGGAAGGCTGAGGAATGATGGGAACCTACCTTTGAATAGTAAAATATATTTTATATAATTCTTTTAGACAGTTTTTAAATATTTTTTGTAAAATAGTATACATTTATATACATTAAATAGTATTTAAATAACTCTTTTTAGGCTTAATTTTAAATTTGCTTCATTATATTCATAATTATACAGAGTAAAACTGCAAAAAGTCAGATGAAAAACTGGAGCGCTACTCAAATGCAGTCCTACAAAGGTAAATGGTAAAAAAAAAAAATAATAAAAAAAATAAAAATTCCACATTTATATCAAATTGTACTACCACCAATCAACAATTTATAATGAGCAAAATGAGTAAAGTTATTCATTGTACTTGTAAGCAAGCACTAAGAATTATCTCAGCTTTGCCAGGGCAATACATTAAAAGTCTTCACTCGTAAAAATATTTGAAATCCAAAAAACAAATGCACAGGAATATTTTATTTTTAGTTCTACAGACATTCTGCAACTGTCCATACAAAAAAAGACAGACTTCTATTAAATAAATGAATTTAAAGCCAAGATTAAAAGACTACCTTGGCTTTAGTATGGCAACTTCCTGTCCATTTAGAATGCTTACTGTATTGAAAAATAGCAAATGAGATATAGATAACAAATAAAGAGATCTCTTGTTTGTTATATATTTATATCTAGAGAGAGAGATCTTTGAGATCATGGAAATCCTTATTTGTAAGAATAAATGGTTTTTAAAATAAGGTCATAGTTGCAGACATAAGTGACAAAGAACTGAAAATTGTAGGATAACTTCATAATAGATGCAGAGTTAAGGATATTTGAGTTGACTATAAGTAGTGGATCACATGCTAAAGGGGACCACAGATATTACCTCTGCTTTTATTTCTGCTATGCGAGTTGTGGATTTATGGGTTTCCTTTTTAAATATTTGGGTTAGTTATACCTGAGCTATCTTAATTGTTGCACAATGTAGTGTGTATTGAAAATTCATACATTGTTCATTGCTGTGGCATAAGTGAAGCTGTAACAACACCATGCTTACAAGTGCGCTATGAATTTTCAATTAACAGGGATGTTAATTTCCTCTGAATTTTGTAGAAGAATTTAGCATAGTAATTTCTAGTTTGTAAATTGTTCATATAAAAACCATTATAAACAAAGCATTCTAATAAGTGTCTGTTTAAACAGTTGTCTTACACTGTCCCCTTCACTTCAAAGGAGGAATATTGCCACTTGTTTCCAAGAATTGAAAATATCTTACAGCACTTCTGTTGCCTCTGGCACTCTGATTTATTTTTATTGAGGGTTCCACAGTCTGTGGATCTCTTGTTATAAAAATTGTTTTTACCTGGTGGCAAGTTTTTGGTAAAATGCAGGGTGCAAAATAGGGTTGTAGCACTTGACAGTCTTGGACACTTCCATGTACAAGAATAACATCTTCCATGTTTTCATCATAAATATCACATTTGCTGTGAGTTGGTACATCCATCACATAAATATTAGGAAACTTTGTACACATCTTGTAAGACCAGTCCTACAAAAAGGAGGTATGTAAGTTGTGTTTTTTTTCATAATAAAGTACATTTTACCTGTATGACAAAAAAAGTCTTGTACTTTACTCTTCTGTGGCTAGGACTGCCATGTCCAAAACTAAGTATACTGTATAGGAGGAAAAATGTATATTTGAATAGTTGTAGCTATGTAGTTATAAAGGATTCATTCTGAGTAGCTGTAAACAAGGAATCTAGCTATAGATAAAATTGTCAGTGCAACCAATATGCACAGATGGAGACTTAGCTCTTTCTTTGGCTGTTGTAAAAAGAAATCAACAGTTACAAGAATGCCCACACCTTTCATTCTGAAAGTCTCAGCCTATAATTACCTCTAATTTAGACCAGTGATTCTCAACCATGATGCCTTGAGATCCTTTCAAGGGTGACCTGGGGTGCCACGGAATATTCGTACCATTAGGTGTGCAAACATGAGTCACAAGAACCCAGAGACAAACCCAGAGATTTCAAGTAGGAATCGAATAGCATTCTGACCTCTTGTGGTTTTTGATTTTTTTGCAATAGTTTTCACTTCTTTATTAAGAACAAAAAGAGCAATTCTTCTAACAGCTGGCATTTTCCAAGGGGTGCCTTAAATCTAATGAGGGGATGCCTTCAGTTTAAAACAGTTGAGAACCACTGATTTAGACAAATCTTAAGAACAAGTTCTACTAACATAATAATGCAAAGACCGTTTTGGCCAGAACGAGGAGGAGATGCTATCGTACAGAGGGGCTGTCATACTTGCCTGGCACCCAGACTGGATCCAGACCACAGAGCTCTTTGTGGACTAGATCTGGACCTGTCTCCAGCACTAGGGTATACAACAATAGCATTATCTGCCATGGGTGCCTGACACGGGTGACTGGTGCCTCTTGAAGGAGTGGGGGGGCGCATGCCCCCCTAACACGAGTCAGTGACGGGGGGTCCCCTGGCGGCTGATCTTGCTGACGGGGGGGGGGGAAGGGAAGGACCCCCCCATGGCTGCTTTCAGTCACTTCTGGAAGCAGCACAACTGCTTTTGTTGGCGGCCCCACTCCCTGGACAGCGCTCGCAGGGGGGGGTGCACGTGCACCCCCTACGTGTCACCACTGGTGCCTGAGCTTCTGTGTTGCTTCAGGGAGCTATGGGGATTAACACAGCTGTCGCTTGCCCTGCTGCCAAATTCACAACCCCTTCAGGAGCCCTGTGGGCTGGAAGACATAGCTCCAAGGGACACTCCTGCTATAGTACTATACTAGTTTTAGTTTACTCATTCTATAGACAAGACTGGTTACCACCAAATCTGTGTCAGAGATCTTTCTCCTAACTTTTTCTTCAGCTCCAGCACAACATATTCCTGGCCACAAGGACTCAGAAGGATAAACTGAGCTTCAGGTTCAGCAAAAAGATCTGATAGCACTGCAAGAGCTTTGCTCCCTCAGTATTAACCCAACAGTCCAGCTCCAAAGGAGCAGCATCACTGAAGCCCTTGCAGTTAGCATTTATTCCCGTGATGCATTAAATGGAGAAACCAGAGTGAGAAAACAATATTATAAGCTAGTGCTACATATTTTCAAACACAACACCCTTAGCTTACCCACTCCCTAGGCACATCTACATGAGATGCTGACTGCGCAGTAGCCTGATACTACTCTGCAGTAGCATCACATGGCAAAAACCGTGCCAAGACACTACTGCACAGTAGTATTAAGCTATTGTGCAGTAGCATCACATAAAAGGCATTCACTGGCACTACTGCGCAGTAACTCTTTTCCATGCATTTATTTAGGACTTGCTTATACACGTACTAAATAAATGCAGTAACCACTGCACAGTAGTGTCTCATGTAGACATGCTCCCTTTGTACTAATCTGTTGCCCATCACAGAATCTGTTTTAGTCACAGATCTGGCCAAATGGAATGACACTGCTGCTAAGATCCCTGAATGCCCCTTCTGTGCAGAAGAGGGAGACTTACAGGCAGAGGGTCACTTGCTTATGAAGGATGCTGCAATCCAAATAGATTTAAACTGAATATATGTTTGTCATTATAGCAATAGTTATTTGTTTACCTGATAAGCAAGGTTTTCCTTGAAAGTTTTAATAGTGATATCAAGAGCAAGTTTTAACCATATTTTATATTCCAGCGAAGGGCATTCCAGAAATTTATCAAAAGCTTCAAATAAGTCATCCATTGATATAAAACAGGTCTGAAATAAAATAGAATGAGTAAATTCACAAGTGGCAGTTTCCCTTGCCCAGCATCCCTCTTAAAAAAAAAAAATCACACAGAAAGGTAATAAATTCAGTTCTATAAACTAGCATTTATCTGAAAATAACTACTAATTATTCGAATTGTTTGTTCTTTGGGGATAAGCTTCTTCTGTTTGATTGTACCTGTCTGTAAAACATTTAGCTTACAGGTGGTGTTATAAAATTAATTAATGTTAATATATATAAATAATTAGTTAATGCAATCCATTTGAAGAAAGATGATTATGTAAAGGATTATGATGTAAAGTGCACTCAGATACTACAGTGATGGATGTCTTACAGATCCTCTCTAATAACTGT
Source organism: Alligator mississippiensis (assembly GCF_030867095.1). Lineage (NCBI taxonomy): Eukaryota > Metazoa > Chordata > Crocodylia > Alligatoridae > Alligator > Alligator mississippiensis. The sequence goes on along the minus strand of NC_081825.1, from coordinate 181,206,244 downwards.
TCTTGTCTAAAAATCATTGCTTTCATTCAGTCAAAGCAGTTTCTGGTTTATACTGATTGACAATAATGAATATTTTCAACAAAAAAGTGACAACCAAATAACTGTATTGATATTAGGAAGAGAGAAAGTTATAAACATTTTGGAGCACTGACTTTCAAAACAGCTTCTAACATTTAACTGAATGTTTCCATTACACTTGAAGGACAGTTATCAGAGAAACCTGTTTAGAAACCACCTTTTATTCCATGTTTATACAGCAGACCAACTAATGTTAGCCAAGACATTCAACAAAATCCATCAAATGAGATCTGGTGTTTCTTCCCACAATTGATAATGGCTCTTGTCAGTTGCCAAGGCTATAGCCATTACAGCAGACAAAGATGTACTGCAAAATGGTCAACGTAAAGTAAAGTAGGGCTCCTCTTCTAGCCTCTTGATTGATCAGCAGTTCTTTCACCTGAGTAATACTAACCAACACAGATGTTTTATCTAGATTTATACTTCCGCAGGTTGGAAAGTAATGCAGTCTTTGTAGCTCTACAGTGTTAACTTATTCCATTCATTTTAGATAGATAAGAATTAGGCTATTATAAAAAACAATTCAGTAGTAGCTTTGACAAAAATTGGTTTTATATCCTCATTTTATTTCAAGGAGGCATACTTACTTGGAATATTTCAATAACAACTAAATACAGGAAATGTTTTTATTTTGCCTACAACAGATACCACTTTAAGGCCACATCTACACTGCTGACTGTGCAGTTGTGCTGCCAAACAGCCTTTTTGTGATGCTGACTGTGCAGTAGCGTTGTGTCCTACTTTCTGACACACAGTGCTACTGCTCAGTAGTCATAGGCTACTAAGCAGTCAGCATCTTGTGTAGATGTGGCCTAAGAGTACAACTCGCTACTCTTTAGCCTTATGTTAATTTAGGACAGTGGTGACCAACCTTTTGGCAGATGTGCCTACCTGAATATCACTCAATCCTTGTTCTCCAACTCCTGCCTCCAATCCACCACTTCTTAACTTGGGAGTCATGTGCTATACACAGCAGCTGTCTGTGCCACTTGTGGCATATGTGCCACAGATTTGCCACCCCTGATTTAGGGGGTATTTCTGTACTATGGTACCTACTACAGTTTACCTCAAACAGGAAGAAGTATACATTCTAGACAACGGCAGATAAAACCTTTGAGAGATCTGATAGAAATGATGATACCCTACACAGACAAGTTTATAGACATGATGTCATACTGAGCCCTTTGAAATTCCCCATAACATTGGCCTATGTATGCCAATAATTTTCACTACCATTCTGTATACAGAATTTAATCTGAATTATTTAAAATGTTTGATTAATTATCATATGAATTAGTTCAATGATATAAATTACTCTGGCTCTCAGATGCAGACTGCTTCAGAGTACTAGGATGTACATCTATGGACCATAAACTGTAAAAGGATGTATAATTTGAAAAATTATGAATATAATTTTTAAAGTTATAGCAATACAGAGTGATACAGAGTACATCTTACACAGACAAAATAGTGGGTGGTTAATTGTGCAATTTCAACCTTCTCTTAACAGTTCATAAATTTTAATTCCCTAGGTTATTTTGGAATAAGATGGAAAGCAACATTCCAAAACGTGAATATGTTTAGCAAGACACTGTCAGAGCACCTGTATTATAAACCCTATGATGCCCATATGAAAAATCTCCTCAGGAAATCTACAAAAGAACCCCTTTCTACATCATTAGCTAAGCAGTTGTGAAAATCAGGCTACTAAGTAGAGTCTAATTAGAGAAAAGCAGCTTAGTAAAAATTAGGCCTTTCATTCTAGAACATAGCTATGGCCAAATTTTCTAAGTCAATGGAAGCTCTGAAATATTTTGGTCTAAATCTTTTTATAATAAATCGTTATGTAAAAAATCCTGAACAGAAAGTCATTATAATCCAAGTAAAATTAATGTTCTCCAACCTGAACAGCAGTTTCACAAGTAACAGTGTATTCCATTTCATGCTTAGTTAGGCAGTTCAGTTCTCCTATTATTGCTCCACTGACCAAGTAGTCTGTAAATGGCATTCTTGTAGGATATCTGGGCTCATAGATATCTCTATCAATTCCATACCGAGGACTGGCACCATAAAGCTATTAAACAGTACAAGAAAAATAAAAACACAAAACACAACGCTCGCAATGAAAAAATATAATGAAGCAACAGTAAGACAAATAGTCTAAGAATTAAACATTTATTATTGCACACCAACAGTGTCATCCCAGCAGAAGTCGGAAGGATGTCAGAAGTAGGATGGACACCTACATTTGTCCATATCATCAGGAAAGCAAGTGGAAAGTGAAAGCTGGAAGGTTTTTATTTTTCTCTAGGGCTGGCATCACAATGCAGGTCAACATTTCTAATACTACAGCCTAGAAATAGCATTTAGAAAAACATCACTAGTCCCCTTCCCTGAGGCACAAGCCACTCTGGCCTAGGGTAGCCAGCAGCTCAGCTTTGGCCTTGCCCTCAGCCCAGAACCAGGGATGCAGCAGCCACCTGCCCCAGCCAGTATTCGAATCCAAGATGAGACTTAGGTGGGGGGTGGAGGGGACCCTCATCTTGGATTCAAGTAAATACAGTACAAGTCACAAAAGCCTAAGTCCTAATTAATGCAAGAGCATAACTGCTCACAACTAGAGATGGAAGAAACTGAAATGGCTGGTATATTCCACCTCTTGCTCTCCCCTTATTCCTTTGTTTGAAGACACAAAACAACAGGCATAAGACTATCCCAACACGCATGACTTTCTAGGTGTTTCCACCAATCTAAAAATGCAACACTGATGCATTCTGGGAAAGTATAGAATCACAGAGGCCAGCTGAAGAACAGTCAGGATTTGGGTTCAAGATAAGCAGTAGTAGTAATGGTAAAACATACTAGCTGCACCATCAGAAACAACCTTTGCTTTTTTAACACCAATTTAAAATGTACATTTGTTGGGAAATATTTTAATTACTCTTATTCAAAACCACACCTCACATTCATAACACGCAACTAAGGAAGTACAAGTTGGCTGAATGGACTGTAAGGTGGAGAGAAAACTGGTGGATCATTGGGCTCAGAGGGTAGTAGTCAATGGCTCAATGTCTGGTTGGCAGTTGGTATCAAGTGGAGTGTCCCTGGGGGTTGGTCCTAGGGCTGGTTTTGTTCAGCATCTTCATCAATGACCTGAAAGATGGGATGGAGTGCACCCTCAGCAAGCTTGCAGAAGACACCAAACTGGAGGGAATACGGGATATGCTGGAGGGTAGGGCTGTGATTCAGAGAGACGTCAGCAAATTGGAGGACTGGACTAGAAGAAATCTCAAGGTTCAATAAGGAGAAGTGCAAAGCCCTGCATTTAAGACAATCCCATGCACCAGGACCAGCTGGGGATTGACTAGATAAGCAGTAGCTCTGCAGAAAAGGACCTGGGGGTTACAGTGGACAACAGGCTGAATACGAGCTGACAATATGCCCTTGTTGCAAAGAAGGCTAACAACATACTGGACTGCATTAGGAGGAGTGTTGCCAGCAGTTTGAGGGAAATGATTATTCCCCTCTATTTGGCACTGGTGAGGCCATGTCTGGAGTACTGTGTCCAGTTTTGGGCCCCCCCAACTAAGAAAGGATGTAGACAAATTGGAAAGAGTCCAGAGGAGGGCAGGGAAAATGGCTAGAGGACTTTTGAGAAGAGGCTGAGGGAAATGGGCTTATGTAGTCTGGAGAAGAGAAAACTAAGAGGGAGATTTAATGGCACCCTTCAGCTACCTGAAGGGGAGCTCCAAAGTGGATTGATCTAAACTGTTTTCAGTGGTGGCAGGTAACAGAACAAGGAGCAATGGTCTTAGTTTATATTTCCTCTTGCGAGTTTTGTTATATCTGAATGAAAAACACTCGCTACTTTTATGAGCTATGTATACGTCACATTAAAAAGTTGAGTTATTTCGTCACCTATTTTTCATCTCTCCTATTTGAATTTATACTAAAAATAAAATGTATTATTTACAAAGAAAGCAGATTGCTAAGGATATCATGCAAAATCTAAAAATATTTGTTTCCCTGAAGACTAGTTTGTCCTGGATTTCAAAAACAAATATCAAAAGAACAAATTCCCACGAAGCGGAACTTTTTGACCCGTTTCTTTTACCATAAAATGCCACCTGTTAAATAAATCCATTAGCAATCTACATCCTGTATAACAGGCAAATTGGATATAGAGACTTTAATTAATTCAAAATAGTGGTAACTCAGATTCATTAAATACATTTAAATACAAATGCTTATGTCAGAATAAAGTAGGTGATATGGATTCTTTTTGAGTATTGTGCTCTCTGCTTCAGATGTTTGAAAAAGAAAACCAGCTTTCATATACAGTAGATGATTAAAAGAACCTTTGTTAGAGTAATATAGGAAAGCACACCAATGCAGACAACAGACAAATGATTTAAAACAGATGTGAAATTCCCTCTATGTAGAAAATTATAGGCACTGGTGATGACATTAGATGCATATGACTAATCACAGTTAATGCTTGCTGTTGCCAATTAGCCTTATTAGCACAAGCAATTTGAGCACAGGATGACATTACTTTAATTACTGTAAGCAGCTTGTTCATTTATTGAGTAGGGTGCATTTGGAAAAAGGTTACTCTATCCGCAAATTAATCATAACCCTCTTTATTATTAGAAATTCTGAAAAAAATGAGGAAAAAAAGACTTCACTAAGCACAGAGAAAATTTATGTGATGAAAGTCTGACAGTAATTTTAGTATTATTTTACTATAATTTTTTTTTTCTGCCAAAGTGAACAAAAGCTATTGTGTGCTTTTTACCTGAAAGCTGTAGGAGCAAGAGACAAAATTACCGGCATTAGAGTTAAGCCTAGACATTATGACCATTAGAGGGTAGCAATGCAAAAAATCCTGTGAAGATGTATAGCAAAAATGAGCCTGCAGCTATCTAGAGAGAAAAAAAATACTAAAGGAGTCAGAACTTATTTGTTGCTGTCTCATGAAATATAGATTTGTTTGTCAATCTATGGCACAAGTATTTATTTTTAATATAAATTTGCATATGGGTATGAGGTAACCAATCTAATCATAATCTTAATCACTTTCAAAGCCTATATTCATAAATTTATTTCCAAAGTGCAAAAAGATGCATTGTTCAATTGTTACTCATAAATATTAAATTATGCGAAAAAGAGCTGACTCATTGAGCCAGTTTCATTGACACCACTACAGTGATTCATATGCAAGTTGCTTCAGGAATGTCAGTATTATTTTCAACATTTTAGAATTTAAATATGTTTTTTCTTAAATGATTATTTCTTGGAGATTTCTACCAACTATTTATTTTACATGTGGAATTTTAGAATTTATAAAATCAAAAACACACTTCAAGCCTACCTTTCCTCCTAGATTTCATAGATTTCATAGACATTAGGGCTGGAAGGGACCTCGGAAGATCATCGAGTCCAGCCCCCCGCCCAAGGGCAGGACGTCAGCTGGGGTCATAGGATCCCAGCAAGATAAGCATCCAGTTTCATCTTGAAGGTGTTCTACTTTAATTCCGGAGATTACTTAAATAAGATAATAGAATCAAAGGCTCTGTTCTCTTTATTCGAGTTATTTTTATATAGCATAACTGCAATTCTGCAGAAGTTTTTTTGCTTAAGCCTTCTTTGCAGTTTGCCAAAGGCATCTACTGATAAAAAAAAGTGTGGGTCTTGAGATATGCATTAAGGACAAGAAGTATCGCCATAGATGGCTCTAATGTCTCAGCATTATTTACCTGCTGGGCATGTCCCCACTGCAGGGACACGCATTTGCCACAGCACGAGGCCTCCATTTGCTCCAGAACATGCCCCTAGAGCATACACCACAGTTTTGCAGTGGGTTTTTTTGACACTGGGAGTTCCCAGTATCAAATTTTAGTGCCACACTGCATAGTTGCAGGTGCACCTTGTGCAGGTTGCACTGCCTCAAAGTTTTGAGGTGCCTCAAGCTGTATGTGCACGCTCATCTGGATGTCCCTGCTCTCTCCAAATGTTTCTGATGTTATACCCAGAATCTTTCTTTGGGATGTCCTTAGTGTAAAAGAATAAACACATTTTTTTCTGATTGTCTTCAGGACATGGCTCTTTCCTATGCATTAAAACCAGCAATAATCAGTCATTTACAGTGCGCTCACTGATTCTCTGAGGCTTTGTTTACAGACTTCTGCTGAAAATAGCTATGTTAGTCAGAAGTTGTGAAAAGGTATGATCTTAGGCCAATAATAGTGGTATGGGCAGAAGTCCATATTGCGGATGCATTTATGTTAAGAAAATTATGCTTTTAACATGGTCTGGTTAGCCTATGTGGAAGAGAGGATGGGTTTTTCTCAGGACACCTGCAACTTTGCTGGCATAGCTGTATAAACACTAGGAACCCTTTACTGCTATAATATATGGGTGTTCCTATATTAATACAACACTCCTAGTGAAGCTATGACCCTAGAGTGGCTACGTTCCCAGCTGAATAGGGTCTTGCTTTAATCCTCTTCTAGATAATTTATAAAGATATGGACAGGTATAACAATTGTACCTTTCCTTTCTTGTGACCTTGTGTGACAAGATATTTAGCAGATTTCACAGATTCACTAGTATTGAACAGGGCTGTGCTGTGAGCACTTCTGCTATGGTCTCAAATGTGCAACCTGTCTATTGACTGTGCACCTTAGCACCCGCCAGTGGCGACACGTAGAGGGTGCACGTGCACCCCCTGAGAGCGCCAGTGCAACCTCTGATCAGCTGCGCTTGCTGCTTAGGCAATGGGCAGGGGGGGCAGGTGGGAGCACCAGTGCCCCCCCCTGCAAGCGCCAGCCGATAGCTGCAGCTGCTCCCAGAAGCAGCCGCAGCCACTCCCGGAAGCGGCTGCAGCAATTAGCCGCAGCGATTGGCCACAGGGAAATCCCACTGGGTAGTGAGATCTGCCATGAGGGGACACCCCCCCCCCCCGGGTAGCAAGATTGATCGTGCGGGGGGGGGGGGCACGTGCCCCCCCTAAGGTGGAACCAGTTGCCCATGGCGCCCGCACCACCCCAACAATTGTACCAATATCAAAAGATACCAATATAAACTGCTATGATGACTGTTATGTCTGTATTCTCTTGTACACCAAAACCATTGCAACTTTCCAGCCTCCATAATCCTCCCTCTTCCATCAATTTTCAATTATGGTTCGACTTGCTGCAATACCAGGAGATATAAGTCATTAATCAGAAGTCCTAGCCTTCATTTCTGTGCCATCATGTGGGTTGTATAAGCAAAGCATCACAACAATCTATGTTTTTACATTAGGCATCTATATTGGTACACAGCAGTGCATTAAAGGATAGAGGCAAGTGCAAAGTGATATTACAAAAGGAGGGCTTAGGAAAAGATTCAAGAGATGGTAACATCTGGCAACTCTGGTGTGATTGGTGCAGAGGCTGAGTATAGGATAGGCATAACCAACTGGTATGATCTGATGGTTCTTTTTTCTACATTCTTGGTTTACAGTATTATCTACAGAGATACAGTTCTATGATGTCTGCATGGGTGGATCTAGAATTTTGAAAAGTGGGAGCAGATCGTGAAGTAGATCATCACATATAAAACAACATATACTTTTCTCCAGTTAAAATAAACTAGAAGCTTTACTAATATGCCAGGGGCCTAGGGCTGTATTTTTCAGGTTAAAAGTGAAGCAAAAAACAAATATAATTTCACTGCCATGCATCAAAAACATTCTGCAGGGCTGTGAAATAGAAGCTTCATTACCAGGAACAGCTAACAGGCAGCAGAATTACTGAACAGAGGATAGTTTGATTGGTGGAATATCAAGACCATTAAAAAGAAATCAGGTTTGTTAACACCTGTGGAATGAAGAGTTTAGAAAGGTTCAGGTAGATTATAATGAACCATGAAGTCAATTGACTCCCTCAGCACTGCCTGACTAGAAACACTTCTGCCACTGCTGGGCAGTTGGTTTCAAACTTAGGGTGGAACAGGAATCAAAGTGGGGTGCAAGTATACCCCTCCCTGGATCTGCCCTGGATATCTATCTAGAACAACACCACCCAAACAGAGCAGAGTTAAAGATTGTGGGTTGGGACTGATGTAAATCATGACTCTGTTTCCTTGTTTCCAATGGGTTGTTTGTTTTGCATCAACTTTTTATTTCCTGTTGTTCAGTGGTTTAAATATAAGTACATTTGATGTTCTGAAAGAGTAAAGGGCATATCTGCTCAAAGTTATTTCTGTACTAAAGTTTTGAGGCACTACATTTTTCTCAAGTTTTATGGAAGTGACAGTTGTAACAGGGGCACAATGTTGATTCCTAGGAATACCTCTCTGATATTTTTCCTGCTTCTTTAATACCTGTGATCTCAGTATGGCTGAATGGGTTTTTTGAGGGAAGGAAGGTAGTAATTAATGAACTGTGAGGTGCATATCTACAAGCTGCAGGCAACAGGGGGAGTGCAACAGAGCTCCACATCCAATACTCTTCTTTGATAGCTAGTTTAAGAAGAAGGGGCTCCAGACAATGGTTTGAAGTAAAGGAGGACTGAGTGATGTGAAACAACTTGTTCTTCTCAACTGAGATAAAGCTAAATGCCACCTAAAGATGAATACTGACTGACACAGTAACTCTGAGAAGTATGGACTGACCTAGTCATCTCAGAGTCTATTCTTTCCACAAATGCTGGGCTATGTTGTGCCATATCGATCAATATTCAAGATAATCTCAATGCATTTATGGATTTTGAAGCATTTTGATGATTACTGTAAGCTTCTTATTGAGTGAAATTGTTTAACTTGAAAAAATGATTTAAATTTCCACCACCTTCCTGTCCGCAAGCCATACCATGGTATAGCAATTTTAATAATGAAGGTGGGAATAGTGCTGACACTGTTAAGGTTTCATCAGGATATATATTTTAACAGTAATGAAACATACCTACAAAAATTTGTCTCTTGGCTTAAAGATTCATTTTTAAAGCTTACTTCAGTTTGTGTACTGCCTCACTTTTCTGTAGTAGTTAGTGAAGAGAAAACTACTGTTTCAATTTAAAAAAGGGACCTATGATAACATTTTTCTAGTGTCTCTGATGTCCTTCATGTTCCTTTTTCACAGGTTCTATGGGCATTGAAAGAGTGAAATTAATACCTGTGATCTCTGGCTTTGTTTTAATTGAACGAATTATTGTAGAAAGTTGAAACGTCCTTTTTGTGTTTATTTTTCATAAGTATAAGTTATGAGTTGGTGTTGTAACTGACATTGGTATTTTGGTACTGTATTGGTCAATGTTGACCACAGGCCAGTCTTTTGAATAAGGTTTTCTATAATGAATGTATTTCCTGATGCGCACCTATGCATTATACTGACACTGTTGAGTCACAGCTACTTGCTTTTCTTTCATTACACTATTGTTCTGGAAACGGGTAAAAAGCCATCATTATATTCCCTAATTCTACTTCTTTTTAGAATCGCATCTTCCTTCTATTAATGTTATTTTCCTTGACAATATTTCTATAGTAAAGCTGGAATATGTACATGGATTTTAGAGAGCACTGAAATATTAGCTCTTAAACCAGAAGCTTTGCTCTCACAGCAAAGGAGCCTCTGCAGAATGTAGGCAGAAAACTAATGTGCACAACATATTATTGGAAAACTGTCACTAGCTCAAATTTATCATATGTGGGTAGTGCTGAGGATCAACAGTTAGAACACATCATCTTGAGTCATCCACATATGCCATGAACAGGCATTGCATTTGTGCCAGGCTCCTAACACAAAAAGCGAGTCTTCTTGTGGAAGAATAGAACTGGCTCTTCTGCAAGTTAAATTGATTGACCACGAGGAAGATCACCCTCATCCCGATCTAACATGAATGGCTGTACGTTTCTCTCAGGTATGGAGAACACTGAATATTCCAGTCCTCAGCTCTCTCTCGGTTCCCCCAAGAGACAGGGAGGGAGAGCACTAGCTCCCTGAAAGTCCTCCCAGGAGGGAGCTGTCAAGGGGTCCTGTGGGGACCCTGCCCTGAAAAAATCCTTGCACCCCACTATCAGCTGATTGGGAAGTGGGGGAAGAGGGTGTTTCTGTGGGGTCAGGGGAGGTCTCCCTGAACAGGTTTGCCTTGCAGGAGAATGACCCTCTGCTTCTGCCAGTCAGCTGATTGGTAGGAAGGAGGGCATTTCTCCTGTGGGGGGAACCCTCCTACCATGGCAGAATTCCTTTGCCTCGCCCTCACTGCTCCAGGTTGGCCCAGAACAGCGTGGGGCAAAGCAGCGTGTCATAAAATGGCAGCAAGGCTTTCTGAGCTTTGCCACCATGGCAGAATGCCTCTGTCACACCTTGCATTGATTTGAGTAAGTCTGGGGCAGGGTAGGGAGAGACAGTCTGCTGTGCTGCATGGTAAAGCTCCAAAAGCCTTGCTGCCACAGCAGAATGCCCCTCCACTCCACTACTTTCTGTGGGTCTGCCCAAGGGAAGGCAAGGAAAGGGGGCTATTCTCATACGGCAGGAACTGGGAGGGGTCTCACCATGGGAGAATGACTCCACCTCCTGCCAACCAGCTGACTGGCACAAGGTGGAGGGTGGGGGGAGGGGATTCTCACAAAGCTGGAACCCTTTTTGGGATGACTGTGGCAGCTGCTGCTTTTTATCAGCTGTCAACTGCCAATTGACAGCTTGCCTCCTTCCCAAGCAAGGGACAGGGAAGGTTGTCAATTAATAGCCTCTCCTAAGGTTGGGAGTTACCCAGGCAGTAGCCCCCTAGTGCCCCCTGGCTGGAGAGCTCACCTGTGAAGCTCTCTAGCCACAGGGCTGGAAAACTTGTATGCTCCAGCTCCTGGGCTATTCTGCTGGTAGAAATGAACACCTGTCTATGACCATAGTCTTAGGTCAAGTTGCCTGTAAACCCTGTCTTGCAACACAGTCCTTGTTCTTTTGCATGCACACCTTTGACTTGCTCTGGGTAATCATCTTGGCTTAAGCCACACTGTAAATATTTTATTCTGAATAACTTCTTAGTTACTGCTTCTCCAAAGGAACAGTGGTGCTGGCCACTGGGTCAGATCAATCATGTGCAGGTAACACCAGCCTGAAGAGGATCAAAGGCAAAGTTTGAGCCCCAGCTGTGCACAGAGAACTATAACCTTTTGATGCCCCCAGGGAAAAGGCACTGTTCTCTAAATACATTCGGGGCATCAGGAGGATAAACACTAGAGAGAAAGAAGAGCTATTGAATTAAAAGACAATGTTGGCACAAGAACAAATAGGTATGAACTGGGCATGAATAACTATAACCTGGAATTAAATGAATTTTTCAAAAAAGCAGATCAATAAGGGTCTGAAAAAGCTTTTTATAATGAGAATACTCAGAAGAAAAAAAATCATAGCTACTTTTGAGATGGAGTTTAGGATTACTTGCCACAGCAGGGAACTATAAAGAATAAAAATCTCATTGTCAAATTCTCCACAGACATATGCTGCCTGTTGCAACTTTGCAACTTCATTGTAATAAATGAATTAGCATTTGCTTATGCTAGCCATGCGTTTTGTCTTAAAAGCATTTTTGAATCACAGTAAAGGAAGACAGCAGAAACAATCAAGAGATAAATAACAGTAAAGTCCCAGTTTGGATAAAAAATAATAATGTCCCACATTAGATCAAAAGTAAAAAAAAAAGCCTTTTTACTTTCATCTTTAAGGAAAAAATATTAAAAGAAAATGCTGAAATCTCATTTTACCTCAGTCTTTTCCATGGCTCTGATAAACTTGCAATTACAGGAGTGGAGAGCTGTCTTGGTCAGGCATAAAAACAATTATATGTTCTTCAACCACAAGATCTGCTAGAGATTTTCACATGTCTTATGAATATGGTTATTTTTTATCTTAATAATTCCCATTCTATTTATTTTCTTTTGAATAGTTCAATTTCTTTCTAAATTTTTTTAAAAGGCAACACAGAACTTTAAGTCCTAAAAGCCAGAGGATCCCATGATCACAAAAATTTAACTACTTAACCATCTGATAACTAATATGACTAAGTATGTATCATCAAGTTTCAAAGTTAAGGATTCTTCACTTACAAAATGCTCTTCTAAATAAGGGGCTGTTAAATTGACCATATCAATTCATCCTGAATGCAATAAGAGGTGTGAAAAATAGTCTATGGCCCCTGATACGTTACACTTAAGATGTGATTAACTGGTTAATCACATCATAAGTAGTGACCTGACCACAGGCTCATTCAATTAATGGCACAATATAAGTAGGAATACGCAATTAAGTTATTACACAACATATATGCAATAACTCTGTGGCTGATTCCTATCACACCTTTAATTTAACATGTGGCCAGTGCTCCTCACCTCCAGAGCACATTTCTGTGTGCTCCATAGGCTGGAAGCACTGGTCAGTTGATCAGGACTCCCAGCTGGGGGAGCACAATGAGCTTCCCCAGCTCAGAGCCCAGATCAGCTGATAGACCTCCTAGCCACAGAAGCACATGGTGCCTCCCAGTGACTGGAAGCTCTGTCAGCTGATTGGAGCTTTCAGCTGCAAAAGCCCATAGTGTGCCCTTCGGGCTGGGAGCTCCGATCAACTGACGTGGCAGCCAATCAAAGAAACGACACTAGGCATTTGATCCTGGGTTCCCCCTGCACTAGCAATGTGTCATGATGGGATCTGATGCTCCATACCACAATCATATCTCCTGCCATGCAAATACAACATGGCAAGAAGTATGATTTTTCAGGATGGTGCATCAGATCCCATTGCATCTTCTTTTTAATGTTGGTCAGTGGCCTATAAAGGTAACTAGGGTCAAAGACTGTTAATTATTATTATTATTATTATTATTTTTTATAAATCAAGAAAACGTGAATTGAATTGCACCTGTAAACCAAATGGAAGTCAGTGGAGACTCCAATAGTGATCACAAGAAAGGAAAAGAGGCACTACATTCTGCATCGAAGCTATCTACACATATAATTCCAAGTAAAGTATTTTGGAGTAATAGAAAATGGACATGAAAAGTGACACAGCAGAATCTATACTTTTTAGGAAAAATAAAAACATGATGTTTTTGAAGAGCCCTGATGGGAAAACACAATCTTGGTTACTGCTGTTGTCTGGCCACTCACAAAGAGCCAAGGGGTTGACACTGGAACTATAAAAGTGAACTATATAAAATCAATAAAAAAAAATATAACAGTCATGTATCAGAGACTACATTTTGTTGCTAAAACATTTCATTTAGTAGATCTTAAGATAAAACACTTTTGATCTGTAGAAGTGTGTTTGTATACTAGTCATAGACACAGTAGCATTAAAGATGATATTTTTTTTTTTCTAACAGCTAGTGTCACATGTGTTAGATGAGAGATTAATAGCACTACAGCTGCTACTCTTGCTGAGGGAAATGAGTCCCAAAGCAATCTGCTTTATCACTCCTGTGTTTTTCAGATACTGCATGTCTACTGGGAGAAGAGTTGTTTTGAAAGAGAAGCTTGATTGTTTTAGAATCATACGTTTCTTCAATAAGGAAAAGTTATTCAGAAATTAGTAATCTTTGCAGGCCACATCTTAAAATATTTTAGACTGAAGATCTGAGTTTGCTTACACTTTATACACCTACTATATTGCCTTAGTATAGTAACTGCTGAAAATATATGTACGGGGATTGGCACTCATATGTGAACAACTGATTTTTTCATGACATTTGGACATACCAAGCATAAAAGCTGTACTTTTACATTATTGCTTATATCATGATGACTTTCCTGCCTACTTTGTGTACTGAGATACTGAACAATGTTTAGGGTTTTGGAGGGAACCTGTCTACAAGTGGTGGTTTGGCATAGGAATAATTCATGTGGATGGGAGACATGAAGGAAACCAAGATTAGGGATTTTTAAATCACTTTTTATATGAGAGTGATAGAACCTTAAAAAAGGAGGATGTTTCTGAATAGTGCTGTGTTCTTTATTTCTTGTGGATGGCAAAGTTTAAGAATTAACTTCTTCATAGCCTAGAATCTTCAGTACCTCAAAAAATTAAATCTCTGATGGAAAAAAGGTTCAATTAATGAATCTCTCTATCTGTTGCTATTTCACACATAGATCAATCTATTAAATAACAACGTCGTGCATCTGAGAGCATAAAGATAAACTGAATAATATTTCTGGATAACCTTATGGTGTTCATAGAAAGGGTCCTAATTCTTTAAGGCATGAATATGGGAAAGTAGGAAAAACCAAGGGACAATCACAGATATGACTGACCAAACAAATACTCTCTCAATAATAATTATAATACCTGATGATATCTGGACAAAAAATACAGTTGGTCAGATCCTCCAGTATGATGGAAAACTGGATCATCATGTACCTTGGGGAAAATCCTAGGCCTAGTGAAATTAATGGCTAAACTTTCAATGACTTCATTGGGACCAGGATTTTTCAACCAAAATGTCTCAGTAAATTTGGAATGAATACAGTTTGTCATCTAATGTTTCTTCTCATCCAGAAAATAAAATTAAAAACACAGGTAAACTAAAAACAATGAGGAAATATTTTTTTCCCTGAAATTAGCTAACTTTAAAAGATTCTGTCCTTAGATTAAACGGCCTAAACAACTGTGGTCATTAAAGCCCCATGGCACCTTATTCCAAAACTAGGGTGGAAGCATTTGCATAATATTGAAATTCCAGTCTAGATAATTATATTCTACCTTCTTGATTTCCCTTGGCAGTCTCCTTTGTATATGATATTTTGTGCTATCTGTTAAGAAAAACTGAGAGATAATGGTACGTGCTTGTAAACAGGTGCTGTGTGTCAAAACACAGGTAGCAGAGTTTTATGGATAGAAGAAGTAATACCAGTACTTATATTTAAAAGTTTTTTGGGATTAAGGACACTTTATAAATATGCCATTACATATTTGTTAACTGTATTTCCTTACATGTATATTTTAATGAAATTACTCTTCCAAAGTTTTTATTGATTTTTTTTAAAAGCAGGAAGCTACAGAAGTTATTCTTTTTAAAACTAATCAAAACTCTTAATCCATCACTTCTCTCACTCCCCTACTTGTAAATAAATAAATTATGCATAATTCTACATCTAATGAAAAAGTGTCCTATTCATAAGTAATAGCTACAAATATATACATTTCTACCACATTTACTCAAATCTAAGACAAAATCCCCACCCTATTCAGCATGGGAGGGGAGAGGCTCATCTTACATCCAAGTATTAATGAATTTAAGAGGACCCTCCAATAACTAGATTATAAACATGGAAAATTAAAACAAATTTAGAATTTTCCATGTCTAGAATCTAATAATTGGGGAATCATCTTAAATTCAGGGTTGTCTTGGATTTGGGAAATATGGCACTTAGAAAGAAGCTGGTAATGGATACTAATATTTCTGACAGCTTGTCTTCACTGCTAACAATGCTGTTATTTTTACATCAAGATAACTTTCATGAGCTACTCTGTGATAAAAACACAATGAAAAAGAAACATGTTCAATTTTACTACGAGTTAAAATTGCTAAGACCTATGACAATGTCAGACTGAACACATTCAATTTTACTTGATCTGAGAAGCTAAGTCCTGGGCACTGATCCTGGCAGAAAGCTAACAGCAGTTGAGCTGCCAGACCAGCTGCTGGCAGCTCAGCCAATGACACTACTTCATGCATTACTGCCACCCAGAGCACTCAGGCATCCAGTTATACCTCTGTATTGCCAGGACTGGCTAGTACATGGATGGAAGACCATGTGGCAGTTTGAATACTGAAGGCACAAGCCAAGGAGTTGTGGTTTAATTACCACATAAAAACCAAATAAGTGGAAATACTTTATTTACGCAAACTGTTGTTGCATAAAAAAAGTTGTGGGGGAAACAATTCAGTGAGGTCAGCCCTGACTGGGGTTGACCTTGGTACATTTGGTTCATAGCAAAACAAAACAGACTTACTATCGTTTTTTTCCCCATAGGATATCTAATAACATGTATTAGTTATTTTACCAAATCCATGAAAACTTCAGTTTTTTCAGCACTGAAACTCTTTGGGCAAGGTACCATGTAAATATGGACCACAAGTTTGATGATGCTATTAGCCAATACAGCAATCAGAAACCAAGAGAAGGGAATAGTCTAATTCAGTGGTTCTGAAGCATGGGTACATGTACCCCTAGGGGGTACATGAAGCCTCATCAGGGGGTACATGCAATATATTTCATACATTGTCCAGTACAGGTCGAAGGGCCTAAAAATAAATTTCCCATTGAAAGGGGGTACATGAAGTCTCACTCTGAGACGAAGGGGTACATCGACTGAAAAAGGTTCAGAACCGCTAGTCTAATTGAAAGGAGATTAAGAGGATGTGGAAAGATCACAGCTCTATTTAACAGTGTAACAGCTTTTTCTTTAAGCTGCATTGGTTTGTTTATATTCATAAAAGAGAACACATCAAGATCTTTAAAAGATTTTGATGAGAATCCAGATGAAAATAAAGACACGTTCAATAAGGACAATCTCAACTATTTACAAATGCATGCATCTAAATAACTTTTCAGTAAAGTAAGGGATTACAATCAGGGCAAGCAATTTTTGAATATACACAAGCTAATGATCAAAAGGAAGTATCAAGTAATGAAAATGATAGTGGCTTATGCACCAGCAAAGAAAACTTGTACAAGAAAAAAAACAGATGTAAATGATTATTACTTAAGTCAGAAAGATCTAACAAACACTTGAGAGACTACTGGTATGTTATAGAAAAAGGATCCTGGCCTTAAAAAAACATTTTTGTATAGTTTTGCAAAAGATACGAAAAGAAATTGAGAAAAATTGTTATTTGGTACTTACTATTCTTTACTGTAAATGAAAAGAACTTTTAGGGGAAAACACTTTGCAAGTTTACACTAATTCTGTTACTTTGCTAATACAAAATATTCAGTCCTTTACATTTCCCCATTCTGGCAAACTGGTTTTATAAAAAGGAATTTTTAAAAACATGTTTCTGTATATGTTCTATTTGCTTCAAAGTTTACATTGCCAAGAGAGTTTTGGAGTAGATTTCAGTTATTCTTACTAATTTTTCTACACTTTAATAATAGTAGGCACAGTTGGGGAACTATTTTTTCATGCTAGGTACGCTGTAGAAGACACTTCAAAATTTTTCATTATAGTATATTCAGTCAATTTTACAGCTTACCTGCCCCATAATTTCCTTAAACAAACAAACAGAAAACATAAGCCACCTTCTTACCTGAGATTTCAGATTTATTCTTTATAATAGAAGGTGTGTGTTTGACAGGATTTGTGTTAATCAGACAACGTATTTCAATAGGAAAGCTTTTGTTGGGGGGGAGGAAGAGGTTTTTATTCTTTGAAAGTTCAAATGAATAAAGTAGAATAAGGGATGGGTCTTTTTTTGTTTTTTATAAATAGAGGCACTGAAAAAATATCATGGAGTTTTTTGTTTGTTTGTTTTTTCCAGTAAGAAGCATGCAAAAGATTACTTTAATGTTACCGCATAATGCTGCAACAAGATGTTTAAGAGTAGCATTAAAAGCCCTTGACCCTGAGAATTCCTTATCCTCACTAACTAGCAGTAGTGGGTACTGAAAGCAAGTATAAGACTGGGCTTTTGGCAGCTCTATCCCTTGGATCAGCTGGGATTAACGCAATGAAACCACATCCCACCAGCCTATTTTATCATATCCTCCACTCATCGTGGAATCCCAGGAACTGAAAGGACTGAAAGGGTGCTTTACAAGGGTTTTACCTACTGGAACACTTCACTCTTCACCAGACAGCAGCTAAAAGCAGTACTCATTGCATCCACATCCACTTCAGCCTCCTGAGATTGCTGTAATTTCCAAATTATTAACTTGAATTTTGCACACTGATCTGCTGTTTCTTCTAATCTACTCCTTTCTCTCTCCTACGACTCCATTACCTCAAATACCATTGATGGATCCAGGATTGCGGTGATGGGAGTGCAGCCACACCCCCTTGGGGAGAAGCATCTCAGTAAAGAGACTCATTGTACATGTGCCACACAGCTGAAGGGACTGTTGCCACAGCCCCTCACTGCAATGCTGGATGCCAGCAAACTCTCAGCATGTGTTGTGAGCTCTGAACTTAACAGCATAGGGTCTGCCCAGAGTCCCTCCCTGCTTTCAAGCAGCTCCAGATCCTGCTGTTCTTTGCTCTATCCCTCCCTTCTCCCCTTTCCCCCTGCTGAATTCAGCTGCTGGGAAAGGAAGAGACAAGCCAAGCAGCAGTGTGGAACCTCCAAAGCTGAGCAAAAGCAGAGGCTGCATGTTGCTGGCTGCTCCACCTCTCCTTTTCCCTAAGCAAGGGCTCCAGGCAGGCCCTGTGTCCACCAGCTGTTGAGGCCACAGAGCTCAGGGCATATGCAGGACTAGAAGGAGGAGCTGTGCTGAAGTGCTGGTGAGCTCTGAGAGCTCACTGCACATCCAGTGCACGGCCAAAGGAGGGTGCAATCATGCCACTTCACCCCTTCTGGATTTGCCCCTGTCAGATCCCAAGCCAACATTCTTGGCTCATTGTATTTCTTGCTATCTTGCCTCACCATTTACTTACTATAGCCTTTCAGTCCTTGGGCACCTCCTTCCTCCCAAATTTGCATGGCACAAAAATAATTATTATCGTCATTCTGAAACATTTCAACTGTATATGGATACAGCCCAAAAACTACAAGAAGAAAAAGAAAAGGAGATCCATAGTAAACCAAAGTGAACTCATGGTCTTGAATCTGTACCTGTTCTACTTTTGCTTTTGTCTTTGCTCATCATGCCACATCTATCCAGAATACAACTTTATTGTGTATAGGCAGTCCTCAACTTACAACATTTTGAGTTACAACATTTTGCACTTACAATGTTTATAAATTGACACCCTGGTTTAACTTTATGATGTCAGTTTCAGTGCTTGACCCGATGCCATGCCATGCCAGCGAACAAGTTTGCTGCATCGGTCATCTCCCTGGAGAACATCTGTCCAAACTTCTTTGGACACTTTCTTTAAAAAAGCAGACAAGACTCCAGAAAAACCTGCAGCCAAGGCTCCTGAGAAGACTCCAGCCAAGAACCCTTCAAAAAGTGCCTTTCAAAAAGTCCAGCAAAGTCACTTCAAAGAAGTCCTTCCAAATCAATATGATTGCTATTTACAATATAAATATATTAATGCAGCTATATTACTCATCTATAATCGATCAAGTACAAAATTCTGGGGTAAGTTTGGTGAAAATAGGGTATCGGGCCATGGTTCAGGAACAATCCCCCATTTTTAACATTGTTTCTTATGAGAAAATTGGTTCTGAGTTGCAACGTTTCGACTTAAGACGTGGTTTTCAGGAACCAATTGTGTCATAAGTACGAGGACTGCCTGTGTCTGTAAAGCACCTATCTGACTTCTGGTTTATATAAATATACCTAATATCTGAATACATAGTAGTCCTTCAAATATAAGATTCACTTAAATATATATATATATATTTCTTCAAAAATATTGTGCATTTACATTTTAATAAAAAAAGTTATATCTACCATAGATGCGTCTTTGTTGAGCATTTGGATTTTTTCTTAGATTGAGAGTCAAAAAAGTCAAATGAGTTTTAAATTCAAAGTCTACTTATATTCTAAAGAATATAGTATACACATTAGCTAGTCAGGATGATCTGATTCCTATGACAATAGTTAATTTTTTTACCAATGTACTCATCTACTGACAACTATCTTTTTGAAAAATATTTTATGAAAGGGAAGGTATGGAAAGACTGAAAGAATTACCAATTTTCAAGGAAGGAAGGAAGTCTGGCAGTAGTTCTGTAAATTTAACTTGTAGCTCTAGTTAAATAATGAAACAAATATCAAGAGGAAAATAGAAAATAATTTTTATATTCGTCTCAAAGTGCTTGATGATGTATTCAGTGTTAAGCGCGTGCTTATGTCCCATTAAAATCAAATATGGAGTAAAAAGCCTCTAGTTAAGCATCTCTTCTTTAAAAATCCTGCCTTATGTTTCTGAAAGAAGTTCATGGGACAGCTCACATTGGGCATGTCTATATGTGCATTTATGCTGGCTTAAATAAACTGTGCAGTAAATTACTGAGCAATAAGTGGGACTAAACCGGCACCTACACATGCAGGCATTAAAGCACATTAACACTTTGTGTGAACCAAGTTGGGACTAAAATTAGTCCCAAGTCAGTCCACACATACAGTGTTCCTGCAGAGTAAGGTGTCTACACATGCATTACCACGCAGTAACTAATCGGGTGTAAATTTGATAGCTGCATAATGCAGGTATCAAATTTACACTCAAGTCAGCATAAACTGCCATATTTACTGCACACTATGGGCACACATGTATAGATGCACACCTGTACTGCGCAGAAATTACACATGTGTAGATGCACCCATTATAATGTAAAACACTTCACTTCTGGTTAGATTAAGCCAACCAGATTCAGTAGCATTTCTTTAAAAAGAAATAAAAGCTGTCTGAGCAATAAAATACTGTTCCTGGAAAGTTGTTCTTTTTACATGAGGACAAACAGAATAGTAACAAGACAGAGATGAATACACCTTGCTTATAGTTTAGCTAGTTTGCAGACAAATAGAAGTTTTTAGTATTTAGTGCTTTCAAAGATTCTATGAATTAGTACCAAGTTAAAAAAATGTTTTGAAAAGGAACTCCAATGTTTTATAATGCTTTCAAATAGCCCACAAAAATTCATGGTTGATACAAATCACATTTTTAAAGTTTTAAATTTACAGAAGTCTACTATAAATAATTTTTAAACACCTTTAAATATTGAAATAGTTTGGAGTCTATGAAAATTTCCCTAAATATCCCATACATTCTTCAAATAGTAAGTAATAAGGAAATAAAAATGCAAATAGAATAAGCAAACTAACCATAAATATAAATAAAATGAGTAAACTTCATTTTTAGGGCTATGAAGATCATTTTCTTATGTGGGCTATAGAGAGATAATTGACAGAAAAAAAATACAATGTTCTTTGAAGATATGTTAACAATTTCTGAAATGCAAGAGTAAGATTTCTGTGGTGACAGAAATCACTGAAAAGAAAATGATTTGGCTATTTCCAGCATTTGAGCTACAGATCAGAAAAAGCAAAAATGTACCTTCAAAGAGCAAATTTTATTCAATGTTAAAAAACCCCAGTAATTATTAGTATAGGTTGCAATGTGCTAAAACTAAAGCATGAATTAGATATTATATAAGCACTGTGAAGTAATTTACTAATAGATAAAAGATAAATGTTTCAATATAGTTTATGTAATTAGATATTTAATATACTTGTTAAGCTAATCTCTTCAATCAAGCATTAAAACTCATTTGCTATACAGATGAAACACATTTTAAGCATAAGTTGTACTGTGCAACTTTCTAAGTGGTCATTAATGCAGAAAATTATCAGGCCAAAAAGGGTCCTCAATTTTCCAACTGTTTTCATTCTAAAGCTTTACCATTTCTCCTGGAAGAGCTCTAATATTCTTTTTCCTTTCTTTGTCTTCAATATATTTACACTAGTGTTCCTAATTAGCTATGGAGTAAAGTGTCACTATCTACATGTGTGACGGTATTAGGCTGCAATAAACTAATTAACACAGGGACAGTACTAGTTTACGGTGTAATAATGACTGTGATTAAATGCAAGTGTAGACACTGACCATGGAAGTGAATGGTACCCGGTCAGCCCTGCCAGTAGGGGCCACACTTACAGCACCCTCATACCCCAGCCAGCCCCTCCACTGTCTAATACTGCCACCCAGAGCCCAGGACAGAGCAGGGCAGGAGCATCCCTAGCATAAACTGCTCTGTCCTAGCTCAAGCTGCTGCTGTCCCAGGTGCATGTGGAGATGCTGTGCCCAGGAGTAGTTTACTCCCACTCAAACTGCTCTACAATTTACTGCTTCAAATTAATTGCATGTGTAGACATAGCCAGTGAAGTCCATAGTAGTCTTTTTACTAGGGCTGCATATTTGATTGGTCAAATAAAATTTGGTCAATTTATTGGTCAAATACTCAAGAATTGTAAGAAATTGCCAATAGGTCCAAATAATACACAGAAGAAGCACAATTTTTCCATTAAGAAATATGTAAAAAAAAAAATCATATTTCTCTCAGGAAAACTACAAAAAAGTGTAATTTAAAAAAAAATTTGCTATAATCTGTGACTGGTAAAAAATATGCAGTTAATTGACTGGTCAATCGACCAGCTTGCCAACCCTACTTTTTACTGATTTTACTGGGCATGGAACAAGCCTTGAGAGAAATGTATGTCAACTCTTGCACCTGAAGATCAAAAAGCTACCCTTATAATCTGCACAGTTCCTGTGAAATAATAGATCAAACATTCTAAAACTATTTCTCAACCTGCTTCCCCTATTAGGAAAGGAAATGTTTGAACAGCCTGAGATCAGTTCCAGAGAGTATCTGTTGAAACCAAACTCTCCAGTCAAAAAATAAGATACTACCTAATATATAATTAGTGACAATTAGCAAATCGCTAGTAGATGATTTGCAAACACATTGGTATATTATTTGATCAAATCCAGCACCTGAAACCTAAAGCAATTTAAATTAAAGTGTGAAAATAATCTTTTAGATGTGCCTTTTTTCCAGCAGTCCTCCCTGCTTTTTAGATTTCTGTGTGGTAGCCAGTTAAGGCCCAGCTTCACTTCAGGCCTAAATTTCCATGTCAGGACAACTGGATCCCATAATGCGCTTGGAGCCAATCACAGTCCCACCTGCAGGTGAATAAATCTCCTAGACTTCTCCTTTATCTTGTCTTCCTGCTGCTGCTTGCTGTGAACTTCTCCACTTGTTGGTGTTTACCATGGGCCTCTGGTAGCAACAGAATATTTTCTAGACCACAATGGGGACTTAATTCATCAATTATCAACAGGGACTTTTGGGACTACAGCTAAGTATAATTATATGTTCTATTTGGCGGAGTTTGAGAAATTATTGATCTCTCTCTTCCACCAGGAAAGCTGTTCAGAAGAGTTGATGGCAGGTTCCCTCCCATACTAGCAAGATCTTCAGAGCATCGAAGAACATAAACCTCAGAATTTGGGCTTCCATTTTAAAACACATAGAATCATAGGCCCTACACACTTTAAAATTTGTAGCCCTACCAAGAAAAGATAATTATGGGGTGTGCACAAGTGCAAAGTTCTCTGGCTGGGGTGTGACAAAGGCATGTTCTCCCATCACGAGATGGTAAGTGGCATGAATGATGCATGCCTCCGGAGGCTGGGGGGGGCATGGTGACTGCCTGCAGGCAGCGGAGGCATGGCGGCAGTGAGTGGGGAGTTCCCCCAGGTGGCCACAGCGGTGTTGGCGGGGAGGGCCAGCACCGATCAGTGGTCAGTGACCACCCGCAGACGCTGCTGGCAGCATCAGTAGTGGCCAGCAGTGATTGCTGACCACCCACAGACGCCTCTGGTGGTGTTGGTGGTGACAGGGCGGGGGGTTGGAGGCAAGCGGCGACCACCTGCAGGCACCACCGGCAGCGCCTCTCTCAGGGGTGCACTGCCAATATCAAGGGGTGCATGTGCACCTGTGTGCACCTCCTACGCATCGCCAATGGTAAGGTGTTGCTCCTTAGCTGGATCTGTCCTTACTGCCTGATTAGTCCTTGCTATCACTGGAGCCCCATCACCACTGTCACTCAGAGGCAATGGCTGACAGAGCTGCCTGGAAGGTGGTGCCTGCAAGGGTCCATAGCAGTTTACCTGTAATATGGGAGCAAGTACTCTCCCCCTCATCTCTCCCTTACAGAGCAGAGCACTATGGGATACTGGGAGCCTCTCAGATCTGTACATGTTAAATTTGTCATAAAAAAGCTTGTTGCAACAAAAAAGTTGCTGTCTAAAACAGCAACATTTTTACCACTAATCTTCCATTTTTGTTTTGGATTGGCCAATTTTTTAGCACAACAAACAGCATGAATATGTGGATGTTGGCTTTTTGTCATAGTAAAACAGCATACATAACACGACAAATGTAATGTTTGTCTAGGGACACTGTATCATAGAACAGTTGGGTTGAAAGGGACCTCAGAAGGTCACCTAGTCTAATCCCCTGCTAAAGGTGGGACCATCCCTGACTAAACCAATCCCAGTAAAGTGTCTGTTCTTTAAAATGTCCAAAAATAGAGATTCTGCAGCCTTTCTGGATAGCCTATTCTGATGCTTAACCACACTCATAGTGATAAAGTTCTTCCTAATATCCAGCCTAAATTTCTCTTATTGCAATTTAAGACCATTGCTCCTTGTCCTGTCCTCTGCTGCCACTAAGAATAATAACACATCTCCATCCCCTATATAACCATCTTTCAGGTATTTGAAGACAGTTACCAAATCCCTCCTCAGTCTTTTCTTCTCTAAATAATCATAATTCTTTCAGCCTTTCCTCAGACATCACGTTTCCTAGACCTCTAATTACTTTTGTTGCTGTCTGCTGGATTCTTTCTGATTTATCCAGATCTTTCTTGAAGTCCAGGGCCCAAAACTGGACACAGTACTCCAGGTGAGGTCTCACCAGTGGCAAACAGAGTGGAAGGATCATGTCCCTTGATTTGCAAGTGACACGCCTATTAATATGTTAATGGTTAGTATGCTAATAGCCTTTTTTGCAACACTGTTGACTCGTATTCATCTTGTGGTCCACTATAGCCCCCAGGTCCTTTTTGAGTACTGCAGCCTAGTAAGGCCTTCCCCAATCTGTATTCATGCATACAATTGTTCCATCCCAAGTGTAGAACTTTGCACTTGTCTTTGCTGAATATCATCCAATTGATATTTGGACCACTTTTCCAGTTTTTATCAAGGTCTTTCTGAATGCTAGCTGTACCCTTCATTGTCTGTGACTGCACCCAACTTGGTGTCATCTGCAAATCTGTTAAGTGTACACTGCATCCTGCATTTGCTGTTACATAGTGTTAAAGAGCTACCCTTGTTAACAATATAAGACTAACCCCTCTTGCTCCCCCACCCCAATCCATCAAATATGAAGAAAAATAGAAAAACCTTTAATACCACTGAGAGAGCTGAAAAAGAAACAGAGCCAGGAGCACAGCGGTTCTGGAGCAGTTGCTCACTGCACTTAAAAGAGCCTGGCGGGGACCCACGTGGGCCAGAGGCGGAGACAGGAGCGGAGAGAGGTGTCTCCTATGGAGGAGAGAGCAGAAAAGGTGATGTGGAGCCAGGGAGCATGAAGAATTTGGTCCAGTATGTAGGGGGAGGCTGGACAAAGACAGGAAGCAAGGAAGCAGCGGAGGATTCATTGGAGAAGAAATAGAAGCAAGAGGAAAGGAGAAACTGCGAGAAACCGAAGGGGGCGGATGTTCAAAAAACAAAGGGAAAGGACAAGAGAATAAATAACAAAAAGTAAACAAATGAACGCATCGGGAGTCTAGGGTTTTAGCCGTTATATCGATGGTGTTAGAAACTATCCTTAGACAGGTTTAAAAAAAAATAAAATTGAAAAAATATTTTTTTTGTAAAAACTGTTATGAGTGTAAAGGAACTTGAAAATTAATTAAAAAGCCCCCCATAGTTCAACTGCACTCAAGTGTGGTTTGAGTGATATTCTTAATTCGGGTGCCAGACAAGTGAACCACTGCCAAAATCTGCAAGGGACTGCCAGCGACCTATTGCGGAAGTAATACCTCCTGACTAGTATCATCAAAATTAAAGAAGACGTGGCAGACGGAGTCAGAACCGATTCAAGAAGTCAGAGGCAAGGCAGTTAGTGCAACCGTCACAGTGGTGCATTGGCCAGGAACTGAAAAACGGCCACAGCAAGACAGATAACATGGACATGCAACCCGGCGCCATGGGTGGCCCTGAGCCACTTCAACAGACCCTGCATTTGGTGGACCAGCTACTCCAGCAGCAACAACAGCAAGTGGCTCGTCAGATCGCACTCGAAGAAAAATGGCTCCAACAACAAGCCCGGACCCAGAGAAACCAAGTCGAATTAAAAGTTCCAAAAATAACACCCCAGGATGACCCAGAAGCGTTCTTAAAGAGCTTTGAGAGAGCTGCATTATCTTCAGGCTTAGATGGGAGCTGATGGGCGGGTCAACTGGGCGTGCTCCTGGTAGGAAAAGCACAAGCTGTGTACCGAGCTATGCCACGGAGTGAAGCAACTGATTATGACAAGGTGAAGAAAGAAATTATGTACTGATTGGATATCAATCCAGAAAGGTATCAGCAAGCATTCTGTATGAGAAAGAAGAATGAAGATAGATCTCACTGGATCTTGCTTCAACACTTGGCAGACCTGCTAGAAAAGTGGTTGAAACCACAAGAAGTGTCTAAAGTAGAATTATGTGACCAGATTTTACCGGAACAGTTCCTTTTAAATCTGGATGAGAGTACGCAAAGGTAGGTGCGTTGCCACTGTCCAAAGTCTTCAGCCAAAGCTCTACGGCTTGCAGAGGACTTTGACAGTGCACAGGAAGAAAGATATCAAGAGTGCGGTCCAAAGGGAATACTGAACTCTACAACGCGAGAAATGGAACCGAAAGAAGCTCAGGAGGGAAGAAGACCCATGATCATGTGCTTCCAATGCAGTCGAATGGGACACGTGGCCCGAGAGTGTACCAGCTTCCCGTGTCAGATGCCGTGGATGAGAGAGCCGGCATTTGACAGCCGGATGCCCAGGAATGAGTCCAGGGACAGTGGAACAGTAGATGTAATGGACTGTAGCATCAGGAAGGTCGACTGCGATGGCCCAAGAGGAAAACCCAAGGTGTGGACCCGTGTTGGGAGAAAAAAGATATAGGCCACTGTGGATACTGGATGTGCACAGACCCTGATTAGGACTAAAGCGGCCCCTCACAGGTGGACCCCTAAGGCAGATGTAGTATGAATGGTTTGTATGCGTGGACAACATGCAACGTATCCAAGAAGAAGATATCTGGTGGAAGTACTCGGCAAGGCAAAAGAAATGCCCGTGGGTCTAGCCAAGGACCTCCCTTATCCGATGATATTGGGCCATGATTAGGCTGAAATTTATCACGTATTAGACATCATAAGAGCGCAGGAGGGTCTGATAGGTGAAGAGGAAGAAACCCCACAGGATGTAGGCTGATTTGATATGGAGAGTCTATTGAGTAGCGCCCAGTTCAGAGAGGCACAAGAGGGAGAAGATCTGTTCTGGTCTATCATCCAGTTGGAGTCGGCCAAGCGAGACGAGCAGGTAATATGTCCTGAGCAGTGTCAGGCCAGTCCTAGATATGAGCTAAGGAGGGGCCTGTTTTACCGGATAAAAAGGGGACAACAAGATGGACGAGAAGTCCCACAACTGTTGATCCCCCAAGACTATCGAGGCCCGCTATTGTGGCTGGCTCATACACATCCCTTGGGAGGACATATGGGAAAATCTAAGACAGAAGCCAGGCTTACCAAGTGGTGTTTCTGGCCCCGATTATATGAGCAAGTGCAAGATTTCTGTAGGGCCTGTTCAGATTGCCAGAGAGTAAGTTTACAAAAACCTCTGCGAGCACCCTTACAAACAATGCCCATAATGGAGGAGCCCTTCTTTTGAATAGCCTTAGATATAATTGGACCCTTACTGAAAAGTTTGGCGGGACACCAATTTATATTAGTCTTGATTGATTATGCTACTAGATTTCCAGAAGTGATCCCTCTATGTATGGCCACGGGACCTCGAGTCGCAGAGGAACTGCTCAAAGGGGTGTCTCGAGTTGGCATACACAGAGAAATAATTACGGACCAAGGGACAAACTTCATGTCGCACGTGATGTGCAGCTTGTGCCAAATATTAAAAATACAGTACTTAAAGACATCCATATATCACCCTCAAACCAATGGGTTGATAGAAAGGTTCAGTGGGACACTGAAAAGTATGCTGAGAAGGTGCGTGCAAGAGGAGCCCTGGAAATGGAATTTATTAATACCCCCATTGCTGTTCACGGTAAGGAAGGCCCCGCAATCCTCCCTAGGATTCTTCCCGTTTGAACTGGTTTACGGACATCAACCATGAAGTTTGTTAGACGTGGTACGGGAGGGTTGGGAGAAAGGAGGAGCCCAAAGGGTCTAACCTACCTAATATCTACAGGAATTAAGGAGGCAGTTACAGCAAGTGGGAGAAGTAGCTCGCAACCACCTTAGACAAGCCCAAGAAAAGCAAAAGGCTAATTATGACAAAGGAACGTGAGAACGTGAGTTACGTGAAGGGCAAAAAGTGTTAGTTATGCTCCCTAGTGCCACTAGTAAGTTCTTAACATGTTGGCAGGGATCATTTGAAATAATTAGGTGAGTGGATCCCGTAGATTACGAAATACTCGGTCCAGGATTCAAAAAAGAAAAACAAGTCTTTCACATTAATCTATTAAAACCATGGAACAAACCTGAGGTCCTATTGGTAACCCCATTGGGAGAGCAGACAGAGGTTAGATCGGAGTCAACAGGGCACAAAACCCTAATAAGGAAGTAAGTTTGGGGGCCCAACTGAATGTAACACAAAAAGAACAATTAAAACTCTTAGTGGAAGAGTTCTGCAATGTGTTTAATGAAAACCCAGGCCGTGTCCGGGGGATAAGTTACAGTATAGTTACACCTGAAGGACAGGTGGTGAGAGAGAAGTGGAGAAGGATCCCTCACCATCAATATGAACTAGTCAAGACAGAGATAGATAAGATGTTGGCCCAAGGACTAATAACCGAATCCTGTAGCTGTTGGTGGAGCCCACTGGTAGTGGTGCCTAAACAAGATGGTACTTTGCAATTATGCGTAGGTTTCAGGAAATTGAATGCGATTTTGAAGTTCGATGCTTTTCCCATGCCCCAAATAAGCGAGTTGTTAGAGAGAGTCGGATGAGTGAATTTCATATCCACTTCAGACCTGACCAAAGGTTACTGGCAAATTCCCATGAGGAGGGAGGATCAAGCAAAAACAGCTTTTGGCACCCCTTGGAGATTGTATGAATTTAAACGTATGCTGTTCGGACTCCACGGGGCTGTGGCAACATTTCAAAGGCTAATTGACTGGGTCTTAGCCCCACACCAAAGATATGCTGCAGCCTACATAGACGATATCATTATCTATACCAACAAATGGGAAGAGCATTTAGAAGCACTTCGAGCGGTACTCCAAGAGTTGCGGTTAACTGACCTAACGGCAAACCTGGGAAAGTGCACTAGGCAAAGCCGAAACAAAATATCTCGGTTACGTGGTAGGTTATGGCTGTATTTGTCCTTTGACAGACAAGATAGAGGCTATTCGAAACTACTCACCACCCCAAACAAGGAAACAAACACAAGCTTTCCTCGGATTGGCCAGTTATTATCGCCGATTTATTCCTCATTTTGCCGAGGTACAAGCCCTGTTAACTGACTTATTGAAAGGACAGGGCAACAATCCCTTAAGGTGGGATGAGGAATGTCTGAAAGCCTTCCACAAAACCCAACGGTCCTTATGTAATGAGGTGGTACTGCACACTCCAGACTTCAGCTGCCCTTTTATCCTATAGACAGATGCATCCAACCAAGCTGTGGGGGCCGTATTAACGCAAGAGACGGACGGAGTAGAGCGCCCTATCGCCTATGCTAGCAGGAAACTCCAACCCCAGGAACAAAGGTACGCCACAATTAAGAGGGAATGTCTTGCGATCAAGTCGGGGGTGGGGTACTTTTGATACTACCTCATCGGGCGAAAGTTTATTTTAGTGACTGATAATGCACCTTTGAAGTGGCTAAAAACTACACAGACAGACAATGCTTGGATAACTCAGTGGGCACTCTCCTTACAACCTTTCTGCTTTGATATTGAATTTAGGCCGGGACGACCTAACGTTGTGGTTGATTTCCTTTCAAGGTGCCACCAAGGACCATGCTCCCCAGTGACATTTGAGGTACTGGCCTATGAACGCCAGCCTGGTAATGTGAGCCCAGAGGTATTAGAAACTTTAAAAGCACCTAGTAGTGGCTTAAGGGGGAGGATGTGTGAGACAGCCGAAAAAGAAATAGAGCCAGGAGCGCGGCGGTTCCGGAGCAGTTGCTCACTGCACTTAAAAGAGCCTGGCGGGGACCCACGTGGGGCAGAGGCGGAGACAGGAGCAGAGAGAGGTGTCTCCTATGGAGGAGAGATTAGAAAAGGTGATGCGGAGCCAGGGAGCACGAAGAATTTGGTCCAGTATGTAGGGGGAGGCTGGACAAAGACAGGAAGCAAGGAAGCAGTGGAGGATTCATTGGAGAAAAAATAGAAGCAAGAGGGAAGGAGAAACTGCGAGAAGCTGAAGGGGGCGGATGCTCAAAAAACAAAGGAAAAGGACAAGAGAATAAACAATGAAAAGTAAACAAATGAATGCATCGGGAGTCTTGGGTTTCAGCCGTTATATCGGTGGTGTTAGAAACTATCCTTAGAGAGGTTTAAAAAAAAAAAAAAATGAAAAAAATTTTTTTTGTGTAAAAACTGTTATGAGTGTAAAGGAACATGAAAATTAATTAACCTCCCCCCCCCCCCCCCCCCCCATAGTTCGACTGCACTGAATTGAGGTTTGACTGACATCATTAATTCGGGTGCCAGACAAGTGAACCACTGCCAAAATCTGCAAGGGACTGCCAGTGACCTATTGCGAAAGTAATACCTCCCGACTAGTAACATCAAAATTAAAAAAGAAATGGCAGGTGAGAGTCGGAACCGACGCAAGAAGTAAGAGGCAAGGCAGTTAGCACAACTGTCACAACAACAATGAAAGGAAGTCAGAGCTAGGGAGCTGAAAGTTGTAGAGGCTCAATAATAATTTAAACACTCCACCCATAGTCTGAACTTCTCTTATGTTGATGTCCCATGAATGAAAAATTTACCTTCATTTTACCCTCTAATTTCCTTCTTTGTAAACAGTCTCATTTAACAGTTCTCATAAAGAGATTCTTCACCCCTCTGGACACAATGGACATAGTTCTAGCCCTCTGAAAGTCCTGGACAAACTAAATGAACTCCCCAGCAACCCACCAAAATGATTTCTCCCAGAACTGAAGACACACAAGACAAACTTGTGTTGTTAACCGTGCACTGAATAAAACAAGATAAACCATCCTTGTCAAGCTTCATTATTTCTCAAAGGCTGAACTCTACTAGCATTTTTATAAATAATACTTAGTTCTTTCAAGATCCAGAGACTAAGGTAGTTATTAGAATAGTAATTAACAAACAAAACAAAAAAAACCATGATCAGATAGAATTTGTTCTGCTAATTTTCACAATCGCATTTCAACAAGCAATGAGTAAAAACACTAGGAAATTTGTGAAGATTTTATCTTTCCTAACTCTTAACACAACAAATCTGTGCGAGTGATTGGAAACTTACAGCTAGAAAATTCCACTAATGCAGCTTGTGTCACTGAATACTTTGAAATACATTTTACATTGTTCTGTGGTTGTTATATTTAGTTCTTTGGTGTTTGCAACCTCTAGTTTGAAAGTTTAACTTTAACTAAAGATGCAACTTGTCTTGCAGGCAACCCAGAGTAAGGGTCCTTTTAGCATACTGAGGATTTATGTAATTTTTTAAAAATAATAAGCCATTTTTCCCATCTTTTTATGGAGGGACATTCTAAAATATTTTTCTTGAATCTACAGGCATGTTTGGAAATATGGTGGCAGAATTCTTTTCTGCATTTTTTTCCTACAGTATATTCTATTGCAATAGCAGAGAGCATTTGGGAAGTTTCTACTACTGGATGCTAGATAGGATAAGATAGATAAAAGAAAAGTATACTGTCTGTACTACATCCTTACAGAATTCTTTTCCTCTAAATGTGCACTTGGATCTAAATTTATAGCTTTCAGGGCATAGAATAAGGCATATCTAGTTGACAACAGATGTGAAATTAAAGGCTCTATTTTTATCAGTATATTAGTGTGGTTTTTAACTTGTACCAGTGGAGGTAGTCTTTTAGCCACTGACACTAGGTACTTCATGATTTTTTTTCTTTGATTCAGTAATGGATAGCGCTGAATTCTACAGCAACTTGCAATGAATATTTTTTTTGTAAAAATAAGTTTTTAAAAGCCTAAATAAAAGAAGAGATAAAAGACTAGGGTAAAAATAATTATTTCAACTTTTTGTCATATTAACCAAATACATAACTGAGACAAGTGTTTATACCATGTCATTATTACCAAGGTATTTACAGAACTGGCCAGTTTAGAACACAACAGATAAAAAACCTGAATATTTCCAAGAAGAAATATACACCTCAAAATGCACAATTCTAATAGAATCTTTTGTTCCTAAAGTGCTAATACACACCATTTACCTTTTCAAGATTGAAAATACCTAACAAAAACAGACATAAGTATCTTAATAACCCATAATGTTTCTTGCTTTTTCAGTACACACAAGGTTCATTTGATAAATGTTATTCAATTATACAAGAAAACTGGTAAGCTAGTTGTCTGCCAGGCATATTTCTGCTTTTTTCTCGTTTATTTAATTTGCCTTATTAAATTATTTAGAGTAAATGGAGCCTGCAAATTTTCAGTAATAATTGAACTGTTGATCTCTCTTGAAATAAGAAAATAAACAAAACACTCAGAGATAAGTATCCAAAACATTGGCCAATTACATGGAAAAAAACACTCCAATTGCTTTATTTTTTTCCATTTTTTGCATATTTATAACTTTTGTTGAAGAATGAATGTTGTTTATATATTTTACATAGTAACAAACATTTATGCAATGTCTGTAAAATAGGACAGTAGAGAGTCAAACAATAGCTTAAGTTGAAAGACAGTGGAATTTAAGCTCTTAAAAGCCTAAGTGAATATTGAAAATGGTACCCAGACTTCTCAGTTATTTAAATACTTTGGAATTTTTTACTCTAGGGCTTTGGATAGATGAAATAGTTATACTACTTTAAAAGGGGAGGAGAAAGATACACAACTTATGAATGCATGCCAGCTGACCCACTGCAAGTGTCTAAAATGTCTAATCGTGCCCTTTAGTAATTGACCCTTAACTGGGGCAGTTTATACTGGAATAAAACCACTTCTAAATTACAATGGTTTATCTTCCACTTACTGCAGGATAAAGCAAAAAAACACAAAACAGTCACAAATAATCAGCTTGAAACATAATGTGCCTTCCCCTGCCCATTTTTCAGTCAGTGTAATTGTACTGTCTGTCTCTCTGTATTCAAAGTCTATCCATTATGGTGATGAAGACAGCCATTAAAATCTGAGCCACATGCATTGATGTCTTCTGAGATATGTAGGCAGCCCAAAACAATAACTTTTAAAATGATACAAACCACTCTTATCCATTTCAGTTCTAAAGCCAGATGACTACAGTATATTTTGCTAAGATGAATGGCTATTTTAGTGCTGTTCACAACACACAATAAAGGAAAGAAATATAATTCTTTGGGAATGACTAGGAAAGCACATTTTTCCTGGTTAAAGAACCTATAAGACACAAATTCAAAGCTGGACATCAAAAGAAGCAGAAACTTTTCCAAATTTGCTAATGGTACTCTTAATCTCTTAGTAATTACCAGAAGTTGATAAAATATAAACATTAGATTGGTATTTTCATATCTCCAGTTACAAATCTTAAATTTTTACAACTAATAATCAGCATTAAGACAACAACCCAAAATAACATTAATTAGCCTTGGGATAAAATGTTGTTAGCAGAGGATTTTGATATCTACCATGTTATAGTAGCTAAGTTATGCAGTTGGGTCAATAAAAGATATCGCCCTAAGAAATCCTTGCCTCTGGCATAATTCCTGAACCATCACAGCTGCAACATTATACCATTAATTAACCTTAAAACAATTACATATATATCCAAGTCATCCTTAGGGAGAAAAATTTAAATTTGTTTCAGTTTATCAGAGTGGGTTGAATAATGAGAGAAGCTGTTAAGAGAAATAAATGATTAGCTAAGAAATGTCACATCTCCAAGTACTTGACAAGTAGGAAATAGGTACTCATTAACCCCAGAAATAAAGTGAGAAAGGATGAGCAGAATTTACCATTTATGTTAATTAAAGTAGAATAACATGTTGAAAGAGAAGTTCCCTACACATAAAACACAATTTGTAACGTACAAAATTATTTGAGAACCAACACAGTAGCACCTCCTTGATCAAAAGATCCCGCTGCAAAGGAAAGGGAACCTGTTTTTCAAATTGTCCTCAGATGAAGCTCTGAGACTTTTTTCCCATAATGCAATTTGGGATCCTGTAAATGGAAACTTGTTTCCCTCAGCAAATGGTTTCTAAAATGCAGGCTAAAAGGTGTAGGATTTTAACATCTTCTCTGTTGCAACACAAAGACCTGGTATTTTGGATCAGTGTTTCTCAACCCGTGGGACGTGACCCAAAAGTGGGTCACAAGAATATATGAAAGGGTCATGAACAAACTTTAAAAATGGATTCTCCTTTAAGGAGAAAAATGAGGGGAATGTCAGTGGCAGTAGTGGCCAGGTCATGGAGCAGGGTAGAGCTGCAGCTCGGCACATAAGCAGCTGGCAGTAGGAGGTGGTGAGAGGAGTGTGCTTCCCCCCAACTCACTACTCCTCATGCTCCTGGCAGCACTGCTGGCATAGGGGTTCCAGTGGCAGTAGCAATGAGTGTCACCACTCTGCTCCATTCTTCTGCTCTGGGTCCTGCCCGCTGCGCCAGAGGAAGCTCCTGCCCATGCTGGTCTGGCCAGGTTGCAGCCCCGGCCTGCTGTGTGCACACAAATTTGGGAGGGCATGTGCCCCCCATGCCCCACACACTGTGGGGCTATGTCCTGGGGGTGGGGGGTGATGGTGCAGCAGATCAGGAGTGAGGGACACTGGCAGGAATGGGGGCTGTTTTCTACTTAAACTAGTTACTGAGTTGGGACTGGCCATCAATATTTACAAATTGGTCCTGGTACAAAAAGTGTTGAGAACCACTTTTAGATGACACAAACAGGGTACAACTGGCATGTGTATTTACACCTTATTAACAAAATATTTTATTAGAAACCTAGGAATGCCCATTCGTGGCATATTCTTTCAAGGAGTGCTAGGGATTTGAATAAAATGATGGGAAAACTGTTTCTAAAGAATTGTGTAAACCTACTTTTCCTTGGGCAAAAAGGTTTTTTGAGCTATGAGGCTAACATTTTTTTCCACAACTGCAGAAGTATGATTCTTCTTTATAAAGGAATTGGCTTTGGAACCTCTCTTCAGAGATACTGGCAACTAGAAATACTAGCCACAGGCATATGTGAACTCTTCCACAACTCGT
Source organism: Alligator mississippiensis (assembly GCF_030867095.1). Lineage (NCBI taxonomy): Eukaryota > Metazoa > Chordata > Crocodylia > Alligatoridae > Alligator > Alligator mississippiensis. The sequence continues at coordinate 181,170,817 of NC_081825.1, read as the reverse complement.
GGTGCTCCGGAGAAGTCCCTGAGGACTGGAAGAGGGCCAAAGCTGTGCCCATCCACAAGAAGGGCAGGAGGGAGGACCCGGGTAACTATAGGCCAATCAACCTAACTTCCATACTAGGGAAAAATCCCTAGAAAAGTTTATCAAGGAGTCTATCTGTGATAAGCTTGAAAAAGGTAAGATTCTGAATGACAGCCAGCATGGCTTCATTGCAGGCAGGTCTTGCCTTACCAACCTCATTTCCTTCTATGACCAGGTAACTGGACATGAGAGAGCAGGTCGACATTGTATACCTAGATGTGGCAGGGCACTGTTTGTGCCTGCCACTTTAAGGGTCAGAAGACAGCAGCCAGCAGGTGCGTGATGAGGGCAGCCATTTTAGATTCAGGGCTGCCCATATAAACAGGGCATTTTGCTGCTGGCAGGCTAGGCAACAACATTGCCTGGCTGCAGGGCTGCTGGTATTGTCTGGAGGTAAGGGAAGAGCTGTAGGGGATGGTCAGGAGGCTCCTGGTCCTGGGCATGATCTAAAACAGCACTCTGCTGGGAGTGGGTGGCCTGGAAGGGCTCTCAGTGGTGTGGGAGCTCCCAGGAAATGCCAGGCCAGTTACCACCCTGGTGAAAAGTGGGTCGGGGCACCTTAACACCTAGCCCCCCACAACTGGGTGGGTTAGCCCCTTTGTAGGGTCTAGAAGGTGGACCCCAGAGAGACAGAGAGAGAGTCGGGCCATAGACTCTTAACCTGTCTTGACATCCCCCGACTGGTCCAAGCAGGGGCCAGGACCTGAAGGGTCAAAGGGCCAGGGGCCCACTGCGAGGAACGCCCAAGAGCTGAGGGCCTGCAGTTCCAACTGGTCTGGAGGTGGGTCAGGGCCAGTAGAGCCTAAGGTCCAGGGGGGACTACACCCGTTAGGGGGAAGCAGCTCAGGGAGCTATGTAGCTGGGAATTAAGGCAGAATAGGCTACCTGAATGGAGGGATCTAAGTGGGGTCCAACTAGTAGGATTCTGGGGCCCAGTGTGGGGCCGGTGATATGGATAACATCTGGATGCCATCTGTGAGGCTTGGGCTGTGGTGTAGGGGAGGAATGGAGCCACAGATAGCACCCCCTGGCACTGGGGCAAGAAATGGGCAGCCTCCCACTTAATCAACATCAATGAATCAATTAACAACAAGGCATGGCGGGTGAGAAGGCAGGCGGTTAGCCCAGAAACAGGTGGGTGCGCCACAGTGAGAACGGCCTGGAGCAGGCCCCCTGTTACACTAGACTTTCAAAAGGCCTTTGATCTAATATCCCACAATGTTGATGTGAGAAAATTGGAGGATTGTGGGCTTAACTCTGAGATGGTCAGGTGGGTGAGCAACTGGTTGCAGGATAGGACTAAGAGAATCATAGTGAACAGACTGTGTCATCCTGGCAAGAAGTGGGCAGCAGTGTCCTGCAGGGATTGGTGCTCGGTTCAGTACTTCTCAACATCTTTATTAACAATTTGAATGTGGGGGTGAAGAGCTCACTGGCCAAGTTCGTGTATGACACCAAGTTATGGGGAAGTGTGGTCATGCTTGAAGATAGGCAATAGGTATAGATGGATCTAGATAGGCTAGCAAGTTAGGTGGATCGGAATCTGATAAAGTTCAACATTGAGAAATGTAAAGTGCTCTAACTTGGGACGAGCAACTCCCAACACACCTACAGGCTTGGTGGCACCAGATTGACTAGTACCATGAATGAAAGAGACCTGGGGGTAATAACAGACCACAGTATGAATATGAACCGGCAGTGTGATGCTGTAGCCAGTAGGGCAAATAATACTCTGGCATGCATCAATCGATGCATCTCCAGCAAAACCAAGGAGGTGATTCTTCCGTTCTACTTGGCACTGGTCAGACCGCAGCTGGAGTAGTGCGTCCAGTTCTGGGCACCACACTTTAACAAGGACATGGACAAGTTTGAGAGAGTCCAAAGAAGAGTCACCCATATGATCAGAGTCTTACATGGCAAGCCATACGAGGAAAGGCTGAGGGATCAGGAACTCTTCAGCCTGAAGAAAAGAAGGCTGAGAGGGGACCTGGTAACAACTTACTGCTACATTAAGGGAGTACATCAAGGGCTTGGTGAGCAACTGTTCACCAGGGCACCTGAGGGGAAAACCAGGAATAATGGCCACAAACTCCTGGAAGACCGATTTCAGGCTCAACATTAAGAAAAACTTCTTCACAGTCAGGATGTCCAGACTGTGGAATAAGCTCCCTCCAGAGATGGTGCAATCTTCAAAAGGAAACTAGACAGTCCCTTGCTGGGGTCACCTGACCCCCAGTTATCTTTCCTGCTTGGTGCATGGGGCTGGATCTGATGATCTTCCAAGGTCCCTTCCAGCCTTACAATCTATGGATCTGACTAGTCCAATTAGTTTTGACACCTAATAATATTACTCCCCAAAAAACTGTTGTGTTAATTTCAATAAATAAATGGATGTAGTAACTGTCTGATAGTTAAATGTAGTTTTAGGGTTTGAAATACAGAGACCATATATGGCTTATTATTATTAATACTACTATCATTATTAAAAATCTTTTGAAGCTTTTAGTAAAGATATAGCAAAAGGAGAAACAGTTAAAGAATTTGAAAAGTTAAGGAAGGCTTTCATTTTAATAACATTCCCTATTTCCTTTCCTTTGAAGATACCAATCTCTTCCTGCACTTGGTCTCGTCTAGCGGACTGGAAGCAGACCTGCCCATGCTGCTGCCGCTGTTGCCTGTGTCTCTTTGCTGGGCAAGGTCAAGGGCAGGTGAGCTCCATGCCTCTCAACAGCCACTGCTTTGTGCTTCTGACCAGCTCCCGCTTTTCCTCAGCTAGACCCTCCCTCTGCCCTCTCCACCACGCCAGGCTCCCGACACCCTCCTCGGAGGAGCTCAGTAGAAACAGCCCTGGCCCCTGACTTTTTTCCCAGTTCTGGAATTTGTGATCATCCTGACACGGTCACTAAACAAATGCTAAGGTTTAGCAAAGAAATTTCTCTGAAGACACAAATGTTCTCTCTCTTACAGTTTTCAAGCTATTCACATTTAAAGAGCATTGTGGACAGACACACAGACAGATGGACTAAGCCCTTTACACACACACACACACACACACACACACACACACACACACACACACACACACACACACACACACACACACGTGCCTGTGTCTGAGCCTTCCACCTTGCAACATTCCCAAAGACAAATATAAACATGTCAGAAGTTTTAAGAATACATATTATTAACTTCTAAGTAACTATGAAAAGAAATAGCAATCATTTGACTGAGAACAGCAATGGTAAGATTCATCAGCAGGTGGAAAAAATCATTGTAATTTTTATACTTACTAATCTCTTTATTGATATTTTTTCCATGTTAGTAAATGTGTAGTACAGTACACATCCCCAACAAGACAATCTGTTTTTAATTATTTCAAAAAATTCACATTGCAGGGCATACAATTCCAAAATCTAAAAGGACAAGCTAATGAAGGTGATCTTTGAAATTCTTCAAATAGGATTTACCAGTCTGTTAGTGTGGATAGGCAAATCTTCAAAAAGGAAGCTTACAAGAAGTAGAAACTTGGACAAACAACTAGGGACGATTACTAGAGTGTTGCTTGAGCATGCAGGCATAAAATCAGGAAGGCCAAAGCACAGTTGGACTTGCACCTAGCAAGGGACGTGAAAGGTGACAAGAAGAGTTTCTACAAGCATGTTAGCAACAAGAGGAAGCTTAGGGAAAGTGTGGGTCCCTTACTGAACGGAGAAGGCAACCTAGTAACACATTACGCAGAACAGGGTGAAGTACTCAATGCCTTTTTCATCTCAGTCCTTACAGGCAAGGTCACCTCCTAGAGTATTGCACTTGGCAGCTCAGTTTAGGAAGCAGGTAAGCAGCCAACAGTGGCAAAAGAACAAGTTAGGGACTATTTAGAAAAGCTGGATGTGTACAAGTCCATAGGGCCGGATGAAATGTACCCAAGAATACTAAAAGAGTTGGCTGATGTGATTGTAGAGCCACTGGTTATTACCTCTGAAAACTCATGGAGATTGAGAGAGATCCTGGATGACTGCAAAAGGGCAAATATAGCACTCATCTTTAAGAAAGGGAGGAAAGAAGATCTAAGGAACTACACACTGGTCGGCCTCACCTCAGTCCTTGGAAAAATCATGGAGTAGGTCCTCAAGCAATCCATTTCTAAGCACTTGGAGGAGAAGAAAAATTATTAGAAAGAGCCAGCATGGATTCACCAAGGGCAAGTCATACCTGACTGACCTGATTGCCTTCTATGATGAGATGAGAGGAGGGTAGTAAAGCATGGTAACAGGTTACCCAGAGAGGTTGTGCGATCTCCATCCTTGGAGGTTTTTAAGACTTGGCTAGACAAAGCCCAACTATATCATCCTATATTGGCCGTGATGATATAGTTGGGGATGGTCCTGCTTTGAGCAGGAGATTGACGTCCTAAGGTCCCTCCCAACCCTAATTTTCTATGATTCTATAATATCATTTCCCTTGATACTAAACAGTTATAAATGTCATAATAATTTTGATGAGTAAGTGTAACCTACCTTTGTCATTCCTGAAATAATTAGATGGATTCCTTGTGGCATTTCACCTTCTTCACATATAACATCTCCATAATCATAGCAAAGAAGTCTTGCTTTTTTCTGAAAGTCACAACAATCATAGTCATTGTAAGTTGAAATAAACCAGTATGGAATATATGGTGTGTAGCAGCACATGAAAGACTATACATTCAAACACTACGTAATCACTATCATATTAGGAGATAATAAATATTATGAGATATTTTAAGACTTCATATAATATGTTACTGAGTAGAAGCCTTCACCACTCAAAACAATCAATGCAAGTTAATATTGTACTAATAAGTATTACAATGCAATTACTTTCCTTAAAGGAAGCAGCAATGGCATAGGCCAAGGCATTAAAAAAAATCCAAATCTGCTTGTGATTTATTTAAAAAAAGGTTATAAAATAATTTAACCTTAAATATGTAAGCTACCAACACTCGCTCTCTTTTTTTTTTTTTTTTTTTTTGCGTAGACTTCATTGTACAGGGGAAGGCAGGCATGCTATGGAACCCATGTGCTATGAACCACAATTACTATAAGGTAAGCAATAATTCCACCTTTTTTGAATGATTTATTATATAGATTCTATTGCTGATTAAAAAGAATCTGTTGGTTTACTGGAAGATGGACAGTAAGAATCCTACTTAAACAATGGATGTAAGACAAACCTACCAAAATGGGCATCCAATCTGGAATCCTTTGCCAAGGAGTAGTAGCTTGTAAAATAATGCACTGAGCTCAAACCTGATAAACCTGCTCTATAGATTTCAGAAATAGGCACATGCTTCATTCAGCAGAGACAGTCTCAGTTCTTGTGGAATGAACCCTGATGAGACTAAGTGGACCCACCTAGCTAATTTGCATCATGCTTCTACACACACAGAAATCCATTTAAACAATCTCTGAGCGGATAAAGCCTGACCCTTAACCCTATCAGCAAAAGACTGTCCTGAATTATTTCATACTGTCAGAACAGCAGGAGGTTTTAAGGTTCCATGTAGATCCGTCCCAGGTCTAGTGCTTTTAACATGTTTATTCGCAATTTGGATGCTGGAATAGAGAATGCCTTGAGCAAATTTGCAGATAACATGAAACTGGAAAACACAGTGGAGGATTCTTGACAGACTGGAAAATAGGATTGGAGCCAACAGTATGAAGTTCAACGCAAACAAATGCAAGCTGTTAAACCCAGGGAAGAATAATCAAAAGCATATATACAAAAATAGGAGCTAACTGGTTGGGTGACAGCATTGCTGAGAAAAAATCTTGGGGTTTTGGTAGATCATCGATGCAACATGAGCCAGCAATGTGATATGGTCACAAAAGAAAAAAAAAATGCTATTTTGGGCTGCCTCAACAAGAGTATTAATTTAATAAGATTATGGGACTACTCTACTCATTACTGGTTAAGCCTCATCTAGAATATTGTATGCAATCCTGGGCTCCACATTTTAAGAAGTTAGAGAGGGGTCAGAGATGTGTGACAAGAATGATAAAGCTGTGTAAGGAACAGTTGAGAAAACTAGTTAAATATAACTTGTCAGAAAGGCAATACAGAGGGCACATGATAACAGTCTTCAATTACCTGTAAAATATGCCAGATAAAATGTGCTGACACATTGCTGTGCCTGTTCTTAAGTTAATTGTGGCTCATTTAACTTAACTCTACTTCATTCCAGAGGCAAGCCTGTCAGGCTACATGCTCTCCCTGGCCGACTATTGGCAGAGGAGCAGCAATGCATGTTAGAAGGGCTACATGTGTAAAGGGCTGTGGCACTTCTACTTTGATCTGAGTCAAAACCTGGAACCATCAGGATCACCTCAAATGAGACATCTGTTTACAGCCTGAGAGATTTCTGGTGCATATTCCATACATATGGGTTGTATTCCAGTTTGAATTGTTTTTACAAGAAAAAGTAAAACGAAGCTGGACAAGTGAGAGTTAATTTGTTAATGTATGTGGATTGCCTGTTATTCATAGAAGAACTAAACTTACTTATTGGGAATTATTTTTTCTCAGAAAAAAAATAGTACAAATGTTTCCCAATTTCAGGTACGCACCTCCAAGGCGCGAACCATTCAGAATGTTTCAGTCCCACAACTTAACTCTGGCTCATTAAGCTGTTTAAGCAGATGATGTACATGCTTTCCCAGCTGATAAGCTATAAAAGACAGACTATGCATCAACGCTCATCTTTTTGGAAGAAAGAAAACAGTGAGGAAGTTTTACTTGAAGATTCACCCTAACCTCCCCTTCGGTTCAGTCAGTACAAATAAACAGCACCATGGAGAACCAACACTAGGGAAAACTAGTCATGTAAGGACAACATTGTGACGAGGGATGTTGCAGGAATTAAAGGTGATTATGCAAGGTCAGCATGGATATGTGCTGTACTAGAGGGACAAATGGATCAAGGATTTATGCAATATGAGAGGGGCTGTCATCATTATCTAACTGATGGCCCCCGTGTTCCCATCAGGGTTCCTGCTGCAAAGAATCTAATCCAGTCTATCAGAACAGGATTCACCTCTGATAAGCACAATAGGTAATGTGCAACTGTGGATTGTCTAAGTGCAGTGAAAGCTGGAGCCAATCTAGTAACAAAAAGTGCCAAATTATCTACTAAGGAGAACTCCTGACACAAGGACATAAGGGGCATGTCTACATGTGCGTTAATGTGCCGTAATTACGGCACATAAATGCGAGTACCTGTAAAAACAGCTACTAACTTAATGCGTGATAATTGGTACTACTGAGCTTTTTTTAAAATCTTTTTCATGACATTAATGTGCAGTAGACTAATTCTCCTGCGCATTAGCACAGCTTTTGCCATTATGTGCTAATATGCAGTAGAATTTGTCCACTGCACTTTTAGCATTTCATGTAGATGTGCCCAGTGTCTCCCATGCCATTGACTTATTCCTATCAGTAGAACTGTAGCTTGTAAATTTAGTTCAGGAGGAAGTGTTATAATTGACCTAGTTACCTCTGATATTACAACAGCTCCAATTAGGAGTGAGGTGAACTATTGAACTGGATCTATCTATAATTATAACAATTAGATATGATTGTAATAATTTTGCTTATGTAGAAACTAATTGCTTCACATAAACGAGAGATTTCAATTATACTGAATTCAAGGAAAGTTCAGAGTCTGTTTTACTTTGCTGGAGACTGAACCTAGGATCATCCAAGTCAAAGGTTTAACCAGTGTGTTATTTCTTTAAAAAAACATTTTAAAATTAATTTTAAGTCCAATTAGCAAGTTTACTTGTAAATTTTCAAAAAAATTAATTCAGTATTCAAAGAATAAATACTTTAAAATTTGGTCAGGATACGATGAATTCTTCATACATAACAGTAGTTTAATTCTTTCAAGGGAAGAACTCAACTGAGCCTTCATTGTGAAGTCAAGACTAACACCTCTATAATACTTTTCTTTGGAAAATAGAATATAATATATAAATCAAAACCAACTAAAAAAGTTAAATATTACCTGAATGAATTCAATTTGTTTCTTTTCATTTTCTAACCAACTGATATTTCGTAGAAGTTCCTCTGCAGTGGGTGGTGCAATAGTAGATGGAAGAGTTCCCAGTTGTTTTTTTTTAATGAGAATCATCTGCTCATGAAGAAAAGAAACCACTTTTGTGTATTCAAAATGTATTGAATTCTATTGTGCAGATAAGCTCTTTACATGGATTATTTCCACTGAACCTCTTATTTTGAAAATGTTCTTCCCCCATATAGAAATATATGGGGTAAGTCTTAATGTCACCTCTGTACTAGCACAAACATATTTTACCATTGTGCTGTACTTAGATGCCAATGCTTCAGATATATATACATGCTTAGCGTTATCCACTGTGAGAAGTTCAACTGACTTCAACGAAACTACTCAAAACACACGCTTATTTTTTTGTGGAGTGATAGACCAGTTTGGGCCTTGATGGAAAGCAACTGATATTTTCTACCACTTCAGCATTTAAGAGGACTGGCTGATAGTGTGGGGACAGAATAAAGGGAACAACGACTTAAATCACTACAGAACATCTCTGATGCAAAATCTGCCAGAAATGTTTTTTCTAAGTGTAGACTCGAGAGTGTATACACCCATTAATCAGTGCATACACAAATCATAGAGAGGTACTGCTAATAGTAGGCCAGAGAATGGAGCTAGGCATACCATAACCATATAGGTTGCACAAAAGTGTTGAAAAATTTTGCCTTTAAGACTTACAGCACTTACCCAGCACTTACGTACAAGCCATCTTTGGTACATTTGGTTTTGTTCTCAGACAAGGGAACTCCTACCCCACAACTCTTGCCCCATTCCTCACAGCCCAAGTTTCGAGCTACCCTACCTCCATTTCAGTGCCCCCCCTAGACAGCACCCAGGGCTCATGCCCTGCTTGCCCACCACTAATTATGTTACTCTTTCAAAATCACTCAGGATTTAATCCTGCTTTATCCAGGGTCAAAGTTGGGATGATTTAGCTCTCTCTTATCACTACAGGCTCATTCATGTATATGAAACAGTTACAGCATAACAGCTGCTGATTGCTCCTCAGCATCAGCTCCCCATCTCCTTTTGAAGCCACAACAAAAGTATATTTGTCCATACCTTTCATTGTGAATAATGAAGAATCCAAAATTATCTCTGGGCAAGTAAAGCTTGCTCTTTAACCCTACCTGCATGAGCTATGAATAACTTAGGGGATACTATAAAAGGACTGTTTCTGTCTGCATCAGAGATAAACCACCTAAGCAAATCTCCTGCATGAAAAATAGCTTCCCCTCTGGTTTGGAATGTAGCTTGGAAAAGACAAATAAGTGTGTAAGGTAAAAATTAGAGACCACTCATTGGAAATAAGCTTAAGTGTGTATGGTTAAAAAGGACTTAAAGCTTAGGACTTCAAGGCCACCATGTGGAGTAGCCCTTCTACAGAGGATCTAGACATCAATTTTAAAGAATCAGAAGAGTTAGAATCATAGAATCACAGAAAATTAGGGTTACAAGGGCCCTCAGGAGGTCATCTAGTCCAAGCATCTGCTCAAAGTAGGACCATCTCCAACTGTATCATTTCAGTGAAGGCTTTGTCTAGTGTGGTTTTAAAAACCTCCAAGGATGGAGATTCTGCCCATTTCTCTGGTTAACCTGTTCCAGTGCTTTACAACCCTCCTAATGAGAAATGTTTTCCTAATATCTAATCTAAATTTCCCTTGCTGCGACTTGAGACTGTTGCTTCCTGTTCTGTTATCTGCTACCACTGAGAACAGTCTAGCTCAGTGTTTCCCAACCTTTTCCAACCCAAGGCACACTTACATTAATACAAATTTTCCACAGCACACCTGTCAAGGCATTCCCCATCCTCATACCTATTGTAACTTATTGCCATGGCAAAATTCTGTGGCACACCTGTTCATTTCTGATGGCACACTTTTGTGCCACAGCACACTTACTGGGAAACACTGGTCTAGCTCCATCCTCTTTGGAACCACCCTTAGGTAGTTGAAAGCTGCTATTAAATCCTACTTTTGTTCCTGCACCCTCAGTAAGGTTTCTTCAAAGTATAGCCAGCTCTCTCGGACTCCTCTCCCCCTCAGACTGGTCTCCCAGGGGATCCTGCCCATGAGTTACCCAAGTCAAAAAATTTGCTTGGCTGAAGTCCAAGGTCCTTGCTCTGTTGCTCTCCACCCTTCCTTTTTTCAGGATCCTGAACTCAATCATCTTGTGGTCACTGCTTCCCAAGTTGCCATCTACTACTACATTCCCCACCAATTCTTCCCTGTTTGTTAGCAGCAAGTTGAGAAGAGCACAGCCCCTAGATGGCTTCTCCAGCATTTGCACCAGGAAGTTGACCCCAACACTCTCCAAAAACTTCCTGGATTGCCTGTACACTGTTGTATTGCTCTCCCAGCAGATGTTAGGGTGATTGAAGTCCCCCATGAGATCAGGTAACTTGCGCTAGTTGTTTGAAGAAAGCCTCATCCACCACATCCTCCTGGTCTAGTGATCTATAGCAGACCCCCATCATGACATCAATCACCCTTGTTGCTCTCCCCCCTGACTGTAATCCAGATTCTTTCAACAGGCTTATTGTCAGTTACATACTGGAGCACTAAGCAATCGTATTGCTCTTTTACATAAAGTGCAATTCCTCCTACTCTTCTCCCCTACCTGTCCTTCCTGAACAGTTTATATCCATCTATGACAGTGCTTGAATCATGTGAGCTCCCACCAAGTCTCTGTTATTCCAACCACATCATAGTTCAGTGGCTGTGCAAGGACTTACAATTCTTCCTGCTTGTTCCCCAGGCTCTGCACATTCATGTACAGATACCTGAGGTAACTAGCCGATTGCCCTACTTTCTCAGAAAGAATGAAAATGCCTCCCCTGTTGCCCCCTCCTACATGCACTTCCTCCAAGTTACCCACTTCCTCACTTACCTCAGGGCTTTGGTCTTCCCCAAGCAAACCTAGTTTAAAGCCCTCCTCACTAGGTTAGCAAGCCTGTCTATGAAGACGCTCTTCCCTCCCTTTGTTAGGTAGATCCTGTCTCTTCCTAGCAATCCTTCTGGGAGCAATATCCCATGGTTAAAGGAGCCAAAGTCCTGCTGGTGACACCATCTGTGCAGCCACATATTGATCTGCAGGATACCCCTACTCTTGCCTGAGCCCTTCCCCTTGACCAGAAGGATTGAGGAGACTATCACCTGAGCCCCTATTCCTTCGCTCTTGCAACCAAAGCTTTGTAGTCATTTTTGATCTGCTTAGGGTATCCCCTGGCAGGATCATTGGTGCCCACATGGATGGGCAGCACTGGGGTAGTAGTCAGAAGGCTAGATGATTCTCAGTAATCCCTCTGTGACATCTCAGATCTGGGCAAGCAGCAGACTTCCCGAAACAACAGGTTCAGGTGGCAGAAGGATGCTTTCATCTCCCACAGAAGGGAGTCTCCAACCACCACCACCTGATGTTTCTTCTTGGTGGCAGTGGTCTCAATCCTTCCCACCTTGGGGAGGCCTGGTCTATCCTCCTCCACCAATGGAACATGTTTCTCCTCCTCTGTTGCTAAGGCTCCATATCTGTACTCCAGGCAAACTGATTCAGGTAGAGATGAAGATTTTTGCTTGCTGCCAGAGGTCACAAGCTTCCAGCTTCCACCTTCCTCGGAGTCCATGGCCTTTTCTTTCTCCAGCCCTACCTTTGGCAGCCCTTCCCCCACAGTCCTACAGGTCTCCCTCAGCATCGAATCAATAAAGTCCTCATGGCAGAAGATTTTTTGGAGCCTTGCTACCTCTTCCTGTACCTCTCTTGCCTGCTGCTTGAGGGACACCAGCAGGAGGCACTATTCATATCGTAGGCACTCTCCCACCTGGCCATCACTGGAAGGAACCTGCAAACTGCAGTTTCCATAATGCCAAACCAGGGCCTGGGTGGAAGCCTTGACAGTGAGCAGTCCTGCTTGGACAGACACATCACAGGTGCAAGCAGGGGCACCAGTGGGTTTGGCATTGTGACATCCTCCAGCCATTTCCTTGGGTCTCAATCTGCTGCCTCTCTCTTGCTGCCCTTCTTCCAAGCAGACCTTCCCTAGCAAACTCATCTGTAAGCTCGCTGGTTTACTGTTCCTGGGCCCCAAAAAGTTCCTTTTACCTTAATTCCTCTCACCAAGCTTAAAGCCTCCCCATTCAAAGAGGGAAACAGCAAACTGACCTGCAACAAGAACAGTTGAACAAGAACAAGAAGGACCCTGACAACTAACACCAAGCTGGCCACAAGTAAGAACAAGCATTTTGTGAAAACATAAGGAACAAAGACCATAAAAGACCATAAAGTCAAAAGACCATAAAATATTAGTAGTTTTGGTCCACTAAAAAATCCAAGATGCTTTTATTGCTTGGGAAACACCTGTTTGTGCATGATGCAGAGCACATAGCCAGGGGTCACACAAACAGATTGTTGCCTGAAACTAGAGCTCCAAATGGGAAATGGCACAACTCACAAACATTACTGACCTCGGCCCCCTTAACTTCCAAAGAATACATCCTCTGTTTGTGGAATGCATAGCTCATGTCAGGGGATCAATCTGAAAAGTTACTTCTCAAAAAAAACTCATTGGGAGGTCCAAACTCATTAAAGCTGCTCACAGGACCTGCTGAATCAAGCATGGCTGCACCAGGGGTAAACCAAACAGGCAGAGCAGAGAAAGAGAAAGATAAAAAAGACCTTATGAGAGAGGACATTGCTGAGTCAATCTCAAAAATCAAATTTCTAAAATCTTCTACGTAGGCAAGAATTGTAATGGGGGGGGAGGGGCGGAAGACGTTTTGCAGCTGGTATACTGATTTTTATTAAAGACGCTCTGTCCTCCTTAAGCAACAATATTCCAGACATGTAGATAATACTCAGCCTCTGGATGCAAAATTAATTATAATAAATCAGAAATGGATGTGGCCCTCAACAGGTGCCCCAAACTCATTAAGTGGCCCTCCAGCTGAAATAATTGCCCACCCCTATTCTAAGATGTAAGGTCTTTCAGTTCCAAACATAATGGCATATAATCATGTAACTCAGCTGAAAGATATTATAAACTGGTATTAAATGGGAGTGGTATGAGAAAATGGATTTCTCAGATGTATTGGTACACTGGGGAAAAGACAAAATCAGGCCAAAATAACTTATAGATCACCCCCTTATTCAGACTACTTCAAGTCTCTAGAAAAACATAAGGCTAGGGACAGAAATTACACATAAACTGGTATAAGTGATTGCCAACCGGTCTAAACCTGTAATAGAACAGAGTTCAGTGCACATAAATCAATTTCAAAACAGTGGAATCCTGTTTAAGATCGACCTGGATGCATGTAGTATCAGACTGAATCATACTAGGTTAGACTGATGCAGATCCCCTCCTGACACAAGTTAGGTTGCAGTCCCCTGGCATCCCAGGATGCATTACAGCCCAGCTCACTGCTAGCTTGCTTTCACAGGGCAGGTTTTTACTCCTGCAGCCCGGCTCCACTAGGCATCAAACATCCCAGCCCTGCCCCCTCACCAGCCTCCCACCTCTTAGCCACTGGGGCATTTGCCTTGGGAGTTCCTACTGCACCTGCTGTGCAAACACCAGCTGGGGATGGCCAGGGCAAGGGGGTCCATTTCCCCACCCTGTTGCGGCCAAGAAGCGGAGACCTGGTGGAGGGGTGGGGCTGGAGTGTTCACTGCCTGGCGGAGCTGGGAGGCATGTGGAAGTGCCCTCCACTTTCTGGCCTTGGCCAGTGCAGGCATCTGCCTGCCTTAGCCAATGAAAGCGTGAACATGAGTTCTGTTTGTTAAGGTCCAATCTATGCAGCTTAGAGAAACCTGCCTACACTGGATCAGATTCACCTCGGGCTTTTTGACTGTCTGTACTTAGCCTAAGAGTTGCTTTCCCCTTGCCCCTCCCCATTAGCCTCCTTTGCTAAAAATAAAGAATTCCTCCCTGGAACTTGTCTATAAAGATTTGCTGCTTCCATTTAAAAATGATTTTCAGCATTTTGTTTAAAATATTTTTGCTTCTGCAAAATGTAACCATTACAACCTTGGAAGTTGAAGAATCAAGCAACTTTGCTAAAATGCGCTTGCCAAGATGATATGACTGAAAGCCTTGCATGCAGAAGCTAACATATACAAGCAGACTTCTGAAGTACTTTTACCTTCTCTATTTTGGCTCCTTCATTTTTATCAACAATTCCTCCTGATATCAAGACTTTAAGAGTTTCTGAAGCTGTGTTTAGCACAGTTTGGACTGCTTGTTTGGTTTTCAGAGCAGTAACAATATCTGGATAATCACGCTGCATTAAACCTATAATAAATAAGAACATGTTTTGACATTTTCACCTGAATATACTTTTAAGTGTGACATTGCCCCACACATGGAGATAAATATGGAGATAACACCCTAAATATGTTAGTAAGTTAATAAAAGGAAAATTATTTGTTTTATTTCTGTTAGTTATAGTCTATCTTCTCTTCCTTGTTATGGAAAAATCATTCACTTTATATTTTTTGTCTGGATCTTCCACAAAATAAGAAATGTATTACTGTTTCTGACTTTGATTTGTAATTCGGGGAGAAAAAAAAGACTTTTTTGCTCTAACAAAACATAAACATCTATCAATAAGGCAGGAACTATTTAAAAAAACCTCATTACCTCTTGTGCATTGCTAAATATATACATGATTAACTTTTTGTCTGATTTAATTCCAATATTCTTAGCTTTATTTTAAGTTTGTTTTAATTTTTGAGTCTGGACCTTTTAGGATAGTATGGATAATATTTGTGGGCTTGACCCTTGACTTCAGTACCCATGCTTTACCTCCAGCACAGCAAGGTATCTGAGTCACTCAAGCTGCCTCCCTGCATGGAGGCAAATCCCAGTACCAATACTCTAAGCCAAGTTTTGTATCTGGTATATGGAGGCAACTGCAGTATTCAGCAATTTCTACTGCATGAGGAGTTCATTAAGAATGAACTCATAAACTACTCAATGAGTTCCCTATCAGAATTAATGAGCCACTCATGACTATTTGTCTTAAACCGGAGAGAAGCCAATATTCCACTGTCATCAGTGCTTATGCCCCACCTCTTGATGCCAATAGAACCAAGGAGTAATGCCAACCTGACCAAGTCTTTTCTGATGTTCCAAAGGGAAACAGTCTTATTCTTCTCAGTGATTTCAATGCCAGAGTCAGAAGGGACTCTAACCTCTGGAACTGAACCATCAGCAAGGAAGGAGTAGGAAAGGTCAACTCCACTAGCATCCTCTTGACCAAATGTGCAGAACATGGATTCACCATCACCCACACCCTGTTCCACCAAAAAAACAGGCACAAGACAACATGGCAACTCCCACAATCTAAGCATTGGCACCTGATTGAGTATGTCATCATCTGTGCCTGAGATTGCAAAAATGCCTGCATCACCTGAGCTATGCTAGGAGCTGATGATTGTTGGACTGAACACTGATTCATCCATTTAGTTATGTCACTCAGACTGGTTCTGAAACAATGGCTGCAGCAGAAGCAATGCCAATGGAATATCAGTGTTGAAGGACTCAAGGACCCAAGCAAGCAAGCAAGACCTCTTCCACCAGTCCCTCAACCAAAAACTGGTGAATTCCGATCTACAACAATGGGAAAATATCAGCAGCATGGGGGTGCTCTCAAAGCCACCATCATCAGCACCCGTGAAGAGACACTTGGATTCTCTACAAGGAAACATCAAGACTGGTTTGATGAGAATGACCAGGAGATCCAAGAGTTGATCAATCACAAGCGCAAGGTCTCTTGTGCTTGGCAAAATAACACCAACTACAAGCAAAAGAAATTTAATCTCTAACAAGCCAAGGCAGAGGTCCAAAGGAGGACCTATGATATGAAGAACAAATGGTGCAAAGACAAGGCTAAGGAGATTCAACATTTTGCTGATACACACAATATGCACAGTTTTCTCAGTGCCACCAAAGCCATCTATGGTCTGAGCACTCAGGGACTAAACCCCTTGAAGCCTAAGGATGGAGAAGACCTGATCAAGAAAAGGGGAGCCCATCAAAGCCCATTGGAAGGAGCATTTTGAAGACCTTCTCAATAGAAACCCTGTTGTTCACAAGAGTGTTCTCAACTCCATCCTGTAACACTCAGTCAGAGATGTTCTCGGAATCTCTCCAACCCTCGACAAGGTGAGGAAAGCCATCAAGCAGATAATGACAAGGCATCTGAAGCAGATGAATCTGAATCCCCACAGAAATCTTCAAGCAGTGGGGAGAGGAGCTTACATCACACCTTAATGCCCTCATCTTAAAGATCTGGAATGATGAAGAAATCCCAGAAGACCTCAAGGATGCCATGATTGTGACGGTCTTCAAACAAGGAGACAAGTCCGACTGTAGAAACTACAGAGGGATCACCTTGCTGTCCATCACAGGAAAGATCATTGCAAGAACAATCCTGAAGCGTCTTCTTCAATTTGTTGAAAAGTTCTCCCTGGAATTTCGGTGTGGGTTTAGGGTATCAAGAGATACAACTGACATGATCTTCACAGCTTGCCAGCTGCAGGAGAAATGCCGGGAACAACATAAGCCTCTCTACGTGGCCTTCTTTGATCTCACAGAAGCTTTTGACTCTGTCAGCCAAGAAGTGTTGTGGAGGATCCTTTTGAAGTACAGATACCCACCAAAATTTGTCACCATTCTCTGATTGCTCCATGACAGTATGCAAGTGGTGGTTCTCAGTAATGGATCTATCACAGATCCCTTTGAGGTTAAAACAGGAGTTAAGCAAGGCTGCATCATCACTCCAACATTCTTCTCAATATTTCTTACCAGGCTGGTATATCTGACCACCAACAAGCTTCCAGCTGGAGTGAAGCTAAACTACCAAATGGATGGTAAGCTGTTTAACCTCAGCCAACTCCGAGCCAAAACCAAGACCATTCCAACCTTAATCATTGAGCTCCAATACACTGATGATGCCGTAGTTTGTACTCACTGGGAAGCATACCTTCAAGCAATCGTCAATATCTTTACCGAGGCAAACAACAAAATGGAACTGATGCTTAACATTTGGAAGACTAAGGTCCTCCATCAGCAAGCTCCTAATGAACAGTCCCCAGGTCCGGTAATCCAGACCCACAGTGAGACTCTGGAGAACATTATTTCCCATACCTTGGAAGCTCTCTCTCAAAGAAGGCTGACATTGGCAAAGAAATCTAATATTACCTCAAATAGGCAAGTACAGCCTTTGGACACCTGAAGAAATGGGTGTTCGAAGATTGTGACATTGGTTCTGAAACCAATCTCATGATTTATCAAGTGGTCGTGATCCCCACCTTGCTGTACAGAGCTGAGATGTGGACAACATACAGGAGACAACTAAAGTTGTTGGAGAAGTGCCATCAATCCTGCCTGAGGAAAATCTTCTGAATCCAGTGAAAAGATAGATGCACCAATGTTGTCATACTCCTACAAGCAAACACCATGAGTACTGAGGTGGTGAACATCTGTTTGACATCAAGTTTGTTGGGCTGGCCATGTCATCTGAATGTTTGACTCCAGGCTCCCAAAGCAAGTTTTGTTATTCCAGCTCAGCCAAGGCATATGGCTCAAGAGGAGAGCAAAGAAAGTGCTTCAGAGACGTTCTCAAGGCCAATTTAAAAAATTGCAACATTAATGTCAACTCATGGGAGACTCACCCAAGACTGCCACAAATGGAGGAAGAGTCTGCTGCAGGGACCTTAGTACTTTGAAACCTCACAACAACAGGAGATGAAAAAGCAGAAGTGGCAGAAACAGTGTCTTGCAGACCAAATCAAGAATCCAGGACCACTCACCCCACACAGAAACACATGTCTGAGCTTCAGTAGAGTCTGTCAATCCTGGATAGGCCTCATCAGCCAACTTGAGACACATAGATGAGACAATCATGGAAGACAATCATCCTCAACTGCAAGGGATTGCTGAAGAAGACTGCACGGAGCAGAGTAGGAGTTTTGAAATGATGGGAGCCCAAGAAGGGTGGCTGTGCCTTAAGGAAACGATCCTTCGGGCACAAAGTGAGACAATCCCCGTGCGGGGTAAAAGAGGGAAAGGGGCCAGGAGGCTTTCCTGGCTGACAGCAGAAATCCAGGGCAGCCTAAGGGCCAAAAGGGGAGCACACAAAAAGTGGAAACAAGGAGAGATCACCAAAGACGAATATACCTCCTCTGCTCGTGCTTGTAGGGAGGCAGTTAGACGGGCCAAAGCTACCATGGAGCTGAGGATGGCATCCCAAGTAAAGGACAACAAGAAATTGTTTTTTAGATATATAGGGAGTAAAAGGAAGGCCCAGGGAGGAATAGGACCCCTGCTAAATGGGCAGAAACAATTGGTGACGGACAGGGGGGACAAGGCTGAACTCCTCAACGAGTTCTTTGCCTCAGTGTTCCTAAGTGAGGGGCAGGACAAGTCTCTCACTGGGATTGTAGAAAGGCAGCAGCAAGGCGCCAGACTTCCATGCGTAGACCCTGAGATGGTGCAGAGTCACTTGAAAGAACTGGATGCCTTTAAGTCGGCAGGCCCGGATGAGCTCCATCCGAGGGTGCTGAAGGCACTGGCTGATGTCATTGCAGAGCCACTGGCAGGAATATTAGAATGCTCGTGGCGCATGGGCCAAGTCCCAGAGGACTGGAAAAGGGCTAATGTGGTCCCCATTTTCAAGAAGGGGAGGAAGGAGGACCAGGGCAACTATAGGCCAGTCAGTCTCACCTCCATCCTTGGCAAAGTCTTTGAAAAAATTATCAAGGCTCACATTTGTGAGAGCCCGGCAGGACAAATTATGCTGAGGGGAAACCAGCACGGGTTCGTGGCAGGCAGATCGTGCCTGACCAATCTAGTCTCTTTTTATGACCAGGTTACGAAACGCCTGGACACAGGAGGAGGGGTGGATGTCGTATACTTAGACTTCAGAAAGGCCTTCGATACGGTATCCCACCCCATGCTGGTGAACAAGTTAAGAGGCTGTGACTTGGATGACTACACAGTCCGGTGGGTGGCGAATTGGCTGGAGGGTCGCACCCAGAGAGTCGTGGTGGATGGGTCGGCTTTGACCTGGAAGGGTGCGGGCAGTGGGGTCCCGCAGGGCTCAGTCCTTGGACCGATACTCTTTAATGTCTTCATCAGTGACTTGGACGAGGGAGTGAAATGTACTCTGTCTGAGTTTGCAGATGACACAAAGCTATGGGGAGAAGTGGACACACCGGAGGGCAGGGAACAGCTGCAAGCAGACCTGGACAAGTTAGACAAATGGACAGAAAACAACAGAATGCAGTTCAACAAGGAGAAATGCAAAGTGCTGCACCTAGGGAGGAAAAATGTCCAGCACACCTACAGCCTAGGCAATGACCTGCTGGGTGGCATGGAAGTGGAAAGGGATCTTGGAGTCCTAGTGGACTCTAAGATGAACATGAGTCGGCAGTGTGACGAAGCCATCAGAAAAGCCAATGGCACTTTATCGTGCATCAGCAGATGCATGATGAATAGGTCCAAGGAGGTGATACTTCCCCTCTATAGGGCGCTGGTCAGACCGCAGTTGGAGTACTGCGTGCAATTCTGGGCGCCGCAATTCAAGAGGGATGCGGATAACCTGGAGAGGGTCCAGAGAAGGGCCACTCGTATGGTTAAGGGCCTGCAGACCAAGCCCTACGACAAGAGACTAGAGAAACTGGACCTTTTCAGCCTCCGCAAGAGAAGGTTGAGAGGCGACCTTGTGGCTGCCTATAAGTTCATCACGGGGGCACAGAAGGGAATTGGTGAGTATTTATTCACCAAGGCACCCCCGGGGGTTACAAGAAATAATGGCCACAAGCTAGCAGAGAGCAGGTTTAGATTGGACATTAGGAGGAACTTCTTCACAGTTCGAGTGGCCAAGGTCTGGAACGGGCTCCCAAGGGAGGTGGTGCTCTCCCCTACCCTGGGGGTCTTCAAGAGGAGGTTAGATAACCATCTAGCTGGGGTCATCTAGACCCAGCACTCTTTCCTGCCTATGCAGGGGGTCGGACTCGATGATCTATTGAGGTCCCTTCCGACCCTAACATCTATGAATCTATGAAAGTCCTGGTACCCACACTCTCAGTTGAACATTGCACCTATGCAGAGAGGCTTCTGACTAACTGAAATGCCTCCCTGCATCAAGGCAAATCCCAGGACCTGAGCTTTTGGTGCAGGAGGTAGCTAAAGCATGTAGCAGCTTCAGCTGTTGCATCAGAGGCAATGTCCATTAATCGGTCTATTTGGACAGCCACATTATTCTGGTTGTGTAGGGCTCTAGATAACTACAGCCACTAGAATGGCTGTAGCTACTCAAAGCCTTTGCACAGCTAGTAACTGTTAGTCACCCTTATGCACAGGGGATTTATGCAGCTACATGTAGCCATGTTAAGTCCCTTAGTTGTGGCTAGACACCATATTAGAATTTAAAATGCCAATGTAGCCATGTAAGCCACTAACATATGTGACTTATGCAGCTACATCAGTTGTTGAATGTCACCCAAAGTGTCCATTTCTTATGGCAGAGCTGTCCAACTTCTAAGTGTCCAAGAGCCAAATGAAGTATAGGCTGCACCAGTGGGGGATTAGTGAGCCACAAGACCACAGGCTATAATAACCAGTCCCCTCTACCGTACTGTGAGCTGTCCACCCCTGGAGCGGAAGCAGGAAGCAGAAGCTGAAGGAGGGAGGGAGAGCCTAAAGACCTTAGCTGCAATAGCAGCTGGAGTGATAAGAGGAGCAACCCAGGTAGGAGCCTGGGGGACATACAATTGGACAACCCTGCCTTATGGAATGACGTGCATAACATAGACTTTTCTGCTTAAACTGGGCCAACATGAGAAAACTATCAGCTTTTGTTTTCATTACGAAAGTGGTCGGTAGCTGAGTCTAGCATGGTTACATTTTGCTTGCCAAATCAGTATTGTCTATTATATGGAATGCGTAAAATGGCATCCAAAATAAAATGTGTAACCACATAAAAGGAAAATTGATTCCAGCTACAAGTCTAATGGAAACAAAACAAACTTCTGAATGAATCTGTAGAGATGGAAGCCAAATTAAACTTTCACTTCCCTATGAAAGTCTTTCCAACTGAAATCTGAAACTACAATAAGCAAGAAAACTTAAAAATCCATTCTTCTCAGCAGTTTGTCAGTCAACACTCTCAGGATACATAAACTTGCTTCACATCTTCACCAGAATCCTCTAGTTATTAGGTTTGGTTATTGGTTATTAGTTATTAGGTTATTGGGACACCACACACTCTGCTAAGGTGCTGGCTAGACACCAGCCAAAGATGCATAAAGACTTCTAGCTGTAATCCAGGGGCTGGCAATCTGTGACAAACTGCAGGCCAGAACAACACACCTGTGGTCTGCTGTGATCTGGGAGTCTTCAGCAGTGTATCAGCAGTGCAGGTGGGTGTTTTCCCTGGCTGGGGCCAGGCTGCGCTGCTGCCACTTCTCCCAGCTACCTGCTCCCTCATGCTGGTTAAGTTTCCAGCTGGCGGGGAGCTGTGCTGGGACCAGGTATCTGCAGATTGTGTCTGCACTGCCACCACATACCCATTCCCTCCACCAGCTGCAACACAGGCACAGGTGGAAGCTGCCTTGCCTCAGTATAGCTCCCCACTGCCTGGAGGCTGTGCCTGTGCCACAAATGGAGGAAGGGGGGAAGCAGTAGCAGCATGGATACAATTCGTAGATGCTTGGTCCTGGCATAGCTCCCCACTGGCTGGAAACTGCACCCGTGGCACAGCCAAGGAACAGGGGGGCTAGGAGAAGCGGTGGCAATGTGGGCAGTTGCCAGCAGCCTGTTTCCAGCTTGGGCATGGGGAAAGTCATCTGTACCCCCCCAGCTTACACACTGCTAAAGCCACCTGACCCACGTTGGATCAGAGCCAGGAGAGCAGGAATTAGCAGCAGTGGTACAAGCGCAGCTGGAAGCTGTCTGGCCCTGACAGCTCCTTGCTGCCAGGCCTCAACACTGGCACAGTCAAAACCCTGCAGCTCTGCTAATCTATTTCTCAGCTTCTTTTAATATTTCAAAGTCCTGTACTTAGATTCCAAAGAAGTGGAGAGAAAGGATGACTCTCATACATCTATATTGATAATTATCTCAAAAATTCAGTTACAGTTGAGTAATCATTTTTCTGATTCAAAGTTACCTACAGATGAGTGATACACATTTTGTAATCTATAATCTTTTTACTTACCTAGCTCTTTCATTGCATCTTGCTTGTTCTTTTCCATAATTTTATTTATTTCCTGTAAAACAAAGGCAAATGCAATTTCTATTAGGAAAGTAACATTTTTTTCACATTTTACTACATTTTACTACAAATACAACTAAAGTTTGTCAAACAAATGTAGGTGGTTGGCAGAGATGGAAGAGTTAGGGTTAGCCTGAGTTATTAAGGCAGAAGGGCAGAGGATCAGGCTCCAGTTGACACCCTTAGACAAGGTCTGAGTCAACCAAACCCCCTCAACAAGGTTCTGCTGGCAGAGATACGTTGGCCACAGGTGGGAAAAGAGTACACCTCATAACCAATGTAGCTTTGTTGGCAAAAGCTTGCACGTACACATCTCTGCTGGCAGAAAAGAGTCTCAATTGGCAAATCTTCCATGTGGTAAAGCTGGTATAGATCTGGTTGCAGAAAAACATAATCTGCCGTCAGAAATGTGTCTCTGACAGGGGCTTGGCCACCTCAGTGTTCATCATGGTTAAAGCAGCAGCAGTCCCCATGACATGACATAGGGTTCAAATACAGGAGTTTTGCATTGTTCATAGTGGAGAAGCAGCTCCATCATTCTTTACAGAGAAGCAGCATGCATTTCCCAGAGTTGGGTCAGATTTGAAAGAACTTCTTTTTTAATAAAAGATTAAGTTTTTTAGCCAGTCTTTTCCACTTTAAGGTTCTCCAGAGCCTGATGGATCATAGGGTTGTAGGAAAACAGAGCTGGAAGGGACCTCACAAGATTATCTAGTCTAGCCCCTTGCTCAACCCCGGATCATTCCTAACTAAACCATCCCAGCCAACTGTCCAAGTGTCTGATCATTCTAACATCTTCATTTAGGTAGGGAATAAATTGTGTTCATGAATTTGTGAGTTTATAACTTTTGTAATAAAACAGGTTAAGATTTCCAAAATGCACATTTAAAGCTTTTCTTACCCTAGCTAGTGTTTTCCCTTACCTGGGAAATAGTCTCATGACCAGCAATCTGTTCGATTAAATATTTTGTATCTTCTTCACCCTGAACATATCCCTTGGCAATATCATACCTAAAGGTTAGCTGTTTGTTTATTTGTTTATTCAATAGGTATATCAATTTTGGTATCACAATCTGAAATATATAATATTGACATAGCATATATCTGGCAAACCAAATAACTAAATACATAAAATAAATGATTCAAGAGAAATGGGAACTTTCTGAATTAGAATTCTTAAAGTGTATTTATATTTTGTAAATTTAACTTAGATTTATGTCAATACTAAGAACAGCATGTATATCTTAGACTGCCATTGTTTAGTGAAAGTGCTCTTAAACTTTCTCTTATTATAGTATCTCGTAAAGCATATGTTTTTATTTATGTTACGGAAGTCAGAAAAATAAAAAGATTAGCTGCTGTAGTCATGGGGTTAATTTCCAGAATTCAGCTCCTTTGCAAAGACTCTAACTAAGCTGCAGATTATGTCATTGCTCCAAGTATAAGTTCTTTGTGACCTACAATTAAATTAATATCTGGTGCCTGCAACTTTCTGTTTTAGGATTCAGAATTGATTATTAACTGGGTTAACTGGATTTGACTGGATTGATGATTTTACACAAATATTGTCTTTAGCTTGTTCAACTGATGCTATTTTGTCCTAGCATTGATTGTTACATTGTTAACCTTTAAGTGTTTGATATAATTTCTAGTAGTCTTATTCTCAGTAATTTTTTTTTGTTTTTATTTTACTCCTGCATGTTTAATACTTTTAATACAATTCATGAAAAGAATAATTGTTTTTCCTTCAGTATGCAAGACTAGCCAGAATTCTTAAAAATGCAGTTCATCAGCT
The DNA here is from genome assembly GCF_030867095.1 of Alligator mississippiensis. Lineage (NCBI taxonomy): Eukaryota > Metazoa > Chordata > Crocodylia > Alligatoridae > Alligator > Alligator mississippiensis. The sequence continues at coordinate 181,146,561 of NC_081825.1, read as the reverse complement.
GCTCCACTGATGAACATAGATACTCTTCTTTGGTTCTAACAGTAAGTAGGTGCATTGAGTGAAGACAGATCTGTGGGTACTCATGCTCAGAAATAAACTGCCAGTTAGTCAAGTCTTCCAGGTACCAGCCCCTGAATTGAGACAAATGATGATCTCACAGCATCAAGAGCTCCAATTTGCTTCTGCATCAGGACAGCAAAGCTTGCATTGCAAAATAGGCAGTAAACATGTTTAAAGGGCTGACACAGAAAAGTCAATATGTGTTGCTGCATTTGTCCACTTTATATGAGGAGAAAAAAGTTTACATTGTTCCAAAAGGAAGGATGCTGAAGATATCAGATAAATGAACTCTTGCATTCAAATAACAGGTTTGAGATCAAAGAATGTTCCCTTACAGCTAAAAATTTAAGTAAAGCCAAAGAAAAAACTTTACTGAAAAAGAAAACATGGAAGGGGAATGAATTCTCCAAACCTGAATCTTGTGGACATGAGTGGCAGAGGCAATACTGACCACAGAGGCCTCTTTCAAAGATAGAAAATATAAAGGATAAATAGAGGTAAATTCAAATAGAATATTTATAAGTAAATTGAAAATAAAATGTAAATCTCACAAAGCTGTCACCTTCCTCTTTTGCAGGCACAAAACACAGGAAGTTTCTGAGAAATTTAAAAAAGGATGAGCAAAGAAGCAGTCATTTGACAAAAAACAGATGCCACATATGCTTTCATTTAAGACATGGACAAGCTGGACTTCATCAATTAAAACTACCTATTGCACAAGAAAAGTCACCAAACTAGATTAAGGCACAGAGGCCTGACTAGAAGTTGGAATTGAAAAGTGTTTCAATTTAAATATCAGATATTTATGTGATAAGTGGATTAACTATAATGCATTAAAATAAAGCTTGAGTCTTTGTGAAGACTTAGTGATTGCCATTTGTCTGCACCAAGAGTCAAGAATTGATGCTGCCACTGAAAGAAAGCAACATTTAACTGTACTACACAATCTTCCTTCTGAATGAGAATTTAAAGCATGATTGATGGAAGCAGTATTAGATGTTCAGCCACAGCCAGGCCATTGCAACACCAGAACTGAAGATCCTAGAAATGTTGAGTATCATCTAGTTTTCTTCCTGCTTCACCCTGCAAAGGAGCAGAGGAAGTAAAGAGAAGGGTAGGAATGTGCATTGGAAAACTGAGAGAAGAAATCTGCAGAGTATCTTTCTATTCTTGTTTCTAGGTAGAAAACATAGCATTCAACATTAGACTGAATGCAACATAAATCAATCTGTGGGATGTCTTATTTCCCAAAAAAGTTTTTGAATACTGAGCATCTGGGGAACAATTTAACTTAATTTTCAGACAGAGGATGATGGTTATTAAGAGCAGAATGCAGCTGAGATATTCATGAGAGCATGACCTATCTGGCTCTTGAACAAGTTAGTCAGGTGTTCTGGGATTTTATAAATTTAGTAGCATCATCCTGCTACTAGGGATTTTCACAGATTGAAAGTTAGATGATCTGAGTGTAGAAATAAAAAGTCATATTATCATAAGTCACAAAGCCTGAAGAAAAAGAACCCTTCTCAGGATTTTTGATGGAAAAATTAGTCTTCTCCCCACCTCAACTTAGTCATATTGTGACTGCTGAATCTGGTAAGAAGAATCTTCAACAAAAAATGAGTTTTTTCTTGTGAGTAAATGAAGCACATGCATTGTATGCATATTAAGTGTAAACTTTTTGAAATGGTGGCCAAACAAATAAAGGAAGAAAAAGGTTACTTAACTCTGCAAACAAATGCAAGGATTTTGTAGTAAAAATGGTGAGCAAAACTTTCTTCAACAATTATAAATTAGGAAAACCAAAAGAAAACCTACTATTGGACAGCAATGACCAAACTGTTTGACTTCTCTCAAATGGCAGAACAAACAGGATGGGAGAAAAGATTTTTATGGAACATAATCAAAATTATATGTGTTGGGATACTATTCACATCAAGGAAAAGATAAACGCATTTAAATGGTGAAACCTGGGAATGCTATCATTTTACTGATCATTAAACAAACAAACAAACAAACAAAAATTCCTTCATGATTGTACAATACCTTGATAAAAATGATGAAAACATTATTCTTACCTTCAAAAGACGAAGGATTCTAATAAGACGAACAATCCGGAATACCCTGATAGTGTTAATCACATGGTATGATGTGTGAACCGATTTAAATACGATAATAATAAAGATATCTATGAGTCCAATTACTATGATTAATATGTCAAATTGGTTCCAGTGGTAAAAGATGTAGGTCTTCCCCATGGCTAGAGCCTGTTTTGATTAATAATATGCAATATTTATTTAAATTCATTACTTTATTTACCTGACAAAAACAAACAAAAGGGTATATTAAATTTTTATTCAGATCTGAAAATAACTACAGGAAACCCGCACTTAGTGCTCTTAATTGGTTCCTGAAAAAACGAGTGTTAAGTGAAATGAGCGTTAAGTGAAACTAAAAGTATTTGATGACCCAAGATTGCAACCGCAATCGCTTTTAATGACCCAAGATGGTGACCGCAAGCGTTATAACGAAACTTGCTGAGCACTAAGTGAAATCAGGTACCAATTTCAAATGAGCATGATATTGAAATAGTGTTAAGTGAAACAGCATTGAGCAGGGGTTGCCTGTATAATGCATCTTCACACACTACAACTCTAGACTTGATAAACCCACTTTCACTAATGGTCAGGGTAGGTTTATATGGCACTCTGCAGCATGTATTGGTTGAGCAAAGGAGCAGGTAATTATTTTGGGTAGAGGGCTGCTTACTGAGTTTTGGCAACCTATCGAGGGGTGCAAGGGTAACCTCACCCCTTGACAAGTGGCCTGTCCCCTGGTTGCCATCTTGGGACTGGAAGTCCCACCCCCTAACCCTTGACTTTTGCCACCAGAAGTCCCTCCCCTTGCCCCCCAGAAGTACTTCTTTCAGCAAGGGGGTTTGCCATCTCAGAACGAGAAAAATACCAAATTATATTCTAAAACTCAAATATGTACTACAACATTCATTAATTTAATTTAAAAAATATTTTGGTCCTGATTTACATGCGTTTGTGTAGTGTACATAGAGGTGATTGTATAATAGCTTAAAATGAAGTCTTACTCTTGTATATTGTGGGAGAGTGCGGGTGGGTGAGTGGGTATAGGTTTGTGGGTATGTGGGGGGTGGGGGAGTGTGTGTGTGGGGTGGGGGAGCATGTGTACGCGTGTGGATGTGTGGAGTATGGGCTTTGTGAGGGGCTGTGTGTGGGGGGACGGTGGCTGGGGAGGGTTGTGGCATGCATGGAGGAGGGTTTGCCCACAGCCTGCCTCCCCTCCCCCCCTGAGGCAGGCAGAACACCCACCAGCACTTCTTCAAGCCTGGGCTCCGTGATTCTACTGCTCCTGGCCCCAGGGCACTGGCGCGGGGCCCGTGCTCCTGCTCAATGCCACTTCCCCCTCCCATCTGCCACTGCTGCCCTTCTCATGCCACTTCCTCATCCCCCTCCACTTGGTTCTCTAGCACCACATCCTAGCTGCACAGCCAAGACCACACACCACAGCAGAAACCGGACTGGCCTGGCCAGCATCGCACAAAGCCAGCTGAGAATCACAGGGGCCGGGCTGGTGCCTGCTGAGTCCGGCAGCCCAGAGCTGGAGCCGGGAACCACGTGGTGCTGGAGCAGTGGCAGCTGCAGGCAGAAAAGCAGGGAAATGCCTGCAGCAGGCAGCAGGGAAGTGGCAGCGAGTGGGCATGCAGAATGCAGCAACATCTGGGCAGAAGCACAGGACTGGTGCACCAGGGCCAGCACCGGCAGGGGCCCAGGGTGGGGCATGGGCTGGCAGGGGCTCTATGGAGCTGGGTTGCACCAGCAGGGAGAGGGGGGAGCCAGCCTAGCTCCATAGAGCCCCTGCCAAACCTGGGCCCTCCTGAGGCTCCTCCTGGGGGGGGGGGGAGGGAACAGGGTGCATGGGCCCCCAGATCTGCACATGGGACAACAGCAGGCTATGGTGAATTTTGGGGTGGCAGCATCCCACCTCCCAGTGCTGCTGCCACTCTCCCTGGAGCTCCTAGAACAGTCCGGGGCTGCCACCAGCCCCAGCCTTGCTTGCAGGAATGAGGCAGTTGTGCTGGGAAGGGGGCTGTTGCCACCCCAAAATTTGCCATAGCCCCCCCATAGAACCTGGTGGTGCCACTGGCCCCATCCTGCAGTGGCAGCCTGTTATTGTCCCATGCACAGATCCAGGGGCCCGTGCCCCCCCAGGAAGAGCCCAGCACAGCCCCCCAGCCTGCAGCCCTCCCGGGGGGCACGTAGCAACAAGAGCCATGCCCCACACCCACTCACAGTTCCTGTGCTTTGCTGCCTGCTGCAGCCCCAGGAGCTGCCAATGGGTTATGCCACACACCCTTCCCTCCACCCCTTCCCTAGTGTCAGCCTCAATCCCTCCCTCCCTCCCTCACCACCATGGGAACATATCCCTACTTATTACATTATAAAGTGGGGTCGCTTTATGCAAATTTAATTTATGCGCTGTTCTCCGGGAATGCACATACCGCATAAATTGAGGGAAACCTGTATTTTATAAGAAAGTTAAGGAAGAAAGCCTTGGCTAAGGTCAGCAATTATTTGAGATACTGACTTTTGAAGTGAATCCAAGGTAGATCAGCACCTCCCAAAATTTACATTTGAGGTGTTGTCATAGGTGGAAGGAACAGAGATGAGTGGAAAACCATGCCCATTTTATAGCTTCTCTACCTCTCTCTCCCTGTCTCTCTCTCTCTCTCAGTTTGTTCAGGAACAGCTTGGAAGGAACATACAAGTGTATAAGCATGCACCAACAGATATTACTAGGAAATTTCCACCATCAGAGCTATTAATTGCCATCACATCCCAAGAGTGGAGATGTGTAGAGGTCAAGTAAAGACTCTATTTATAAGGAACATCTGGTCCACTACTAATGTATATAAACTGGGATGAAACTCAGATATGTTTCTTTATTATTGTGTCTTTTTTTAGAAGCATTTTACTATTGCTTCATAGGAAGCTGTTGAATATTATCAGTATTAAGAAATATCGAGTACTTCTAAACTGTCATACACAGAACACAGCTGTAATGACAGAACACAGAATAATGCAGCTGTATACAAAAAAGGAATGAACATTCATAAGCTCAGCACAAAAGTTGATTTTACTTTTATGTTGCACTGAAAAAAAATTCTAAGCAACTTAAAGAATACTCATTAAATTATTAGGAAAACAATTGGGCAAGAAATAGACAAGAAACAGACATTTTCTGTCTTTTACATTTAAAAGAATTATCATGACGCATTTAAGTATTTTAAAAAAAGGCATTCTTCATTTTATGGGGAATATGAGAAATATTACCATTAATAGAAAAAAAATGATATAGTACCTTTAACAGTGCCTCAAGCATATACAACCCAAGGAAATAGTAGTTTGAAATTTTCAGTTGTGGAAGAAGCAGGTCATAGTAGGATGGCAAGTAATTAACTATCATAGGAAATACGTTTAACAATGTTACAATGTGACTTGCATACTCAAATTCATCTGTGAATACTATAAAATGACATATCTTCAGAAACTTGTTCCTGCAAATGAATTTTAAGAAAATAATTATTCAGTGACTTTTTGTTAAAATGAATTAATTTTGCTTGGTTTAAAAATAGGTAAATAAGGTAAATATTGACAAAAACAATGGTAGGCACCAATTAAATGTACTTTTCCATTTTAACAATAAGTGATACTTTCTTAATAGTACCTTACAATATACTTATACAAAAGCTTAGGTAAATTAAGCTACTGTATATTTACTAAATGCATCTAAAACCATGTTTCACCAAACAGTGATTAAGCCAACATACCTTTTATTATATTCTAGGAAAATGGGATCTAGCTAATCAATCATACCAAACTAATAAAAAAATGTAGAATTATCAAATGAGAATGTAATAACAAGTGAAATCTAATGATGATGATGATGGTAGCCCTGATGGCTGCTTGCAGATGTTAAAAAAAACCAAAACAAAATGGTACTTTACTTTAAACTTGGCGTGTTCCTGCGCTGAGCCCAGAGGATGCCCAGAAGAGTTAGTTGGACCCAGCTTGCCCAACATCTGAAATATTGGGCACTTTAGTGAGGCTTTTTTGACTCTTTTATCTAATAGCTGATTGAATCAGCTTTAGCTAAAAGTGCCAAAAAGACCTGCTGAAGTGCCTGATCTATACTTTATCTATACTCTATGCTGGGGAGCTGGGTCAAAGTAATGCACTGTTGCTTCCAGTAAAGCACTTTTGGTTTTTTTTGAACATCTGCAAGCAGGCATAGAGATCTTTCCACTTACAGAATAAAAGATGAAATCACCATAAGTGGCAGTGTAGAAAGATACTAAAGATTCCTATACTGTCCTTGAATTCAAGGAAACTGTAATCATTACGTAATGTGATTGCAGTTAGACCAGAAAGTGGCTGAAAAGTTTTGAACATAGCCCTGTAATCTAGGAGATCTGCTTATGGCAAATTGTTCCACAGAACCTCAGGTTCCATGACAGGTCATCAGGGGTTCAGCAAAGAAACAGGGATTAATGGCATCCACCATTGCCATGGTGGGTTGCCTGGTTTCATGTCAGCCTGCATGGCCTGCAAAACCAAGGGTAGGGGTTCCACAGCAGAAGTGATATGAAAGGGTTCCATGACTTTACAAAGTTTGAAAACCACTGATTTAGGGAAAAGCTACAAGAGCCACGGAAGAGAAAATGAAATCAACTGATCCTGGAGAAGGAGATTAAAAGGAAGAGATTGTTGAAAGGAATACCTATGAAAAAGGGAGAGAAAGATCAGGGATAAAGCAGAATAATAGGAAAGCGGGAAAATGGGTAGATGCATAGAAAACGATAAAAGGAGCAAACGGAAACTATAGAAAGAAAAATGAATTGGTGAAAATAATAATTAGGAAAGAAAATGGATAAAAATCCCTTTATACTAAGGTTTATATACTTTTAAAATATAACATGATGTACTATTTAAAAATGCCAATAGTTTAGTGTATTAATAATTCTCTCTACAAAGAAAAGACTCTTTTGTAATCTGGCTCTTTGGTGCCACTGGCTGCCTTCTCCTCTGAACATGCTTCCTTGTTGCCTTGCCCTCCTTTTCAAATATTCTCTTTCCCTTCATTATTAAATTGCCATCCCATTCCCTTTTCTACAAAACAGATTGCTCAGACGTCTGGTAGTCCTAATGTGTATGTGCTGCCCTGCTTCTAAATACAACTTTCTGGAGTACCTACCCAATTTTTGAATTGCCAATCAGGTAAGGGCAGAAATGTAACCTTAGACAAATATAGACAGCTACTACTGCAAGACATTTGGACCTAGTTCTTCAAGCATATCCATGAGATGCAGTGTTGAGCATTGCAACATCTAACTTTTAGGTCCTTGGCCACCAAAGTGGAATTCAGAACCCTGTATTAGGCACTTAGGCACTGTATAAAATGTAGGGAAAGACAGGCAACACACAGTAAGATCCACAAGAACCAGTACACTGAGTTGGGAACTACCCCAAATTAGCCAATAGAAAAAAATAAGGACAGCCAGTCAGAGTTTATTAGTGTGCAAGTAGCACCCTAGGTAAGCTATTTCCAGTTTGGGAAGTAAAGTGTACCACCGTGGCACTGTTTGGTAACATAACTGAGTGGTACAGACCTACCCTATGAACTGATCCAAGATGATCATGATGGGGATGTGGTCACACCCCCTTCATATGTGTGGTGCATGCACAGTGAAGAAAGCTCACTGCCCATGTGCCACAGAGTCCAAGCGGGTGTGGCTGCAACCCCTCACTTAATCCTGGATGCCAGTGAGCTCTCCTAGCTGGGAGCTCCTGTTGGGAGTTCTGTCTCTGCTAGGAGCTCCATGAGCTCACCTGCTGGTCAGTGCAGGGTCTGCATGGAGTCCATGCTTCAAGCAGCTCTGGAACCTGCTGCTCTTTGCACTTCCCATCCCTCCTCCTCACCTCATCCTCGGAATTCAGCAGTGGAGAGGAGGGGAGGAATGGCTGGCACCACAACTCATGCAGCTCTGGAGCTGGAGCCCAGGGGTTGCGCTGCTTCTTCTGCTGTGTCCTCTACTCTGTCCCGTCTTCTCCTCTCCCCTGGTAATGAATTAAATGGGGGGTGGGGAGAAGCGATGGGAAGAGTAAAACAGTAGAGTGGAGTACTTGACAGCAGGGACTCCAGACAGCCCCACGCCAACCAGTCAGCCAGTGAGCTCATAGAGCTCTCAGAACATGCAGAGCTCCTAGCAAGAGCTACACTGATATTCCAGAATATCAGAGTGCATCCTGCATACAGCCAAAGGGGGATACAACCATTCCACTACAACCCTTATGGATCTACCCCTGCCTATGTACCTGAAGAACTTGGATGTAAAAGCCTTAAATGCCTATTGAGTTTAGGGACCTCCAGAGTTAGGTGACAGCTGAGTGGGGGTTTCAGTGTAGCAATTTTAGGTTTAGGTGGTCAAATTATGCCTAAATTCTAATTTCAGTGCTTAAGTCCTTGTTTGGAATTGGCTCTTTTTGAAAATATTGCCAGCCTTTTGTCATTGAGGGCCAGAGATTGTGACCTGGCTGTGGCTGTGGGCTGGGATTCTCTGCCCATTTCCCCCCCCCGCCCAGCAGTTAGCTGACTACATTCACTCTCACTGCAGATTCACAACCCCCCTGCAGACATGGAGGGCAGCAAGATCAGCAGTAGAGAGCACTACAGAGCAGATGGGCAGCAAGATGCAGCTCCATGCCACCAATTCCCATATCAGACTGGACCTCCTGCTGGTCAAGAGGATAAAACCTGGTACTGGAAAAAGATATTGCCTTTCTGGAATTTTAAATATTCACTGTTCTTTGGGGTTTTTTTTAATCAAATGAGAATATCAACATCCTTTAGATTGAAGGCACCAAACAAAGTGGGAAATAAAGAAGAAAGAATGGCTACTAACAATACCATATAGAATTTTTCACTTGTGTATTTAAGTTTTCTAAGGTCTAAAATATGGGGTAGATCATCTTCCCTTTCAGAGTGAGAAAAAATCAGGAATAGAATTCTTCCTTAGAAACTCATCCATATTATTTACTTCTATAAGTGAATACACTTTCCTCTTTAAAATTATGTTGCAAGAAGAATCTTTGAAAAATTAAGGGAAAAGGGAAGTAAAGGTGGGTACAGATATTTCTGGAAGGATATAGATTCCAGTAATAGAAACGGGGCAGAGAAAGATCTATTTCTTGTTGATTATGTCTTTCTAGGCCATGCAAGAAGCAGACAAAGCACAGTGTCTATTTTCAAAAGATAATGACAATGTTTCTTCAGACATATTTAAATCTCACCAAGATCCTTCCTTCAAATTTGTTACTAGAATTACAGAGAAAAACCTAGGAATATAAATGTTGCAAAATTTCTGAAATTAGGAATTAAACAGTTCTTTAGATGTTTATTTTGAGTATTACAAAAGGCTGGGGTTTGTGTGTTTTAACATCTCTGAAGCTGGAACTGGCTCAAAGGTAATAGCCTTACACCAGTTGGCAATATAAAACCTAAAGATAGCAGACCGTTTCTCTTTAAGTTTGTTTAGTGAGTCATGTCTGAAGCCAAAAAATAAATTCAAATACCTTGAAGGGCAAGTCAATTCTGGAGAGCATTTCACTTGAATATGGATTACTGGAATCACAAATAATTCCTAGAGACACTACAGATGGCATGGCCAAGATGCTATAGTAATCTAGCTAGGAGCAATCCAGGAATAAACTTTCTCAGTAGGTGTATCTACACAAGATGCTTTACTGTGCATTAAGCTAATCTAATGTGCAGTAAAGTGCCAACATCTACATGTGCATGGGAAGTACTGCTCAGTAAATTAGGCTAAAGTGCTGTTTGCTAGTACCAACAGGTAATAGGTTAATGGCACATTACCTACTGAACAGTAGTATATGTGTAGACACTGACAGGAAGCAACTTGCTCCTGGTCAGGCTAGGCAGCAGGGGCCACATGGGGTGGGGCAGGGATGCTGTGTACAGCTCCAGGGCAGAGTTCAGAACCACAGCCCAGCTCAATGGCGCTGGCTTGGGGCGATGCCCTGTGGCCAAGGCAGCAGCACCCTGAGCTCATTATTTTAAAACAAAACGATTATATTTGGCTTGCTGAGGGGATGGGGGACCTGTTTGTCCCAAGGACAGAGAGCTTCCCCATCCCCTCAGCCTTGCAGCTGCCCATGCAGCATGCCCCAGTTGGCTCTCACTCCCTGCCCATGCACACGGAGAGCTGGGAGCTGAGCAGTGCTGGAACTGGAAGAGATGCAGGGGGGTGGGGGGCAGGGTAAGAAGTGTCAAGACTGGGGGGAAATGCATCTCCCCTGGTACTGGCACTGCTTACCTCCCCCACATCTCCCTCCTCTTCTGGTGCTGCTTACTCACCCACATCTCCACATGTTCCTGGTGCTGCTCAGCTTCCAGCTCCCCCCAGACACAGGTGGGGAGCAGGAGCCAACTGGGGCATGAGTTATGTGGGCAGTAGCAGGGCTGATGGGATGAGGAAGCTCTCTGTCCCTGGCCAGGTGCTGTAGAGACAGAGAGCTTCCCTGTCCCAGTGCAGCTCAGCTCATGGCTCCTGGGGGGGGAACTGGGAACTAAGCAGTGCTGGGACTGGAGACAAGAGAGCAAGGGAAGAGCTCAGGGTGCTGCTGCCGCTCAGCCACAGGGCGTTGCTTCAAGCTAGCATCACAGAGCCAGGCTGAGATCCTGAGCTCTACACAGCTGGGAGCTGTTCCGCACTCTGGTACAGCTCTCTCTCTGCTCCCCAGAGCCCAGGCTTAATCCTAGTGTCCCATGCCAGCCTGAGGTGGGCAGTGGGGGAGCCTGGAGCAGAGGGGCAGAAGCAGCCCTGGTCTCAACTACTTCCATTGGGAGCAAATTTGCTTCCAACGTGGGTGCACGTCACTGTGTTCCTGGGTGTAGTTTACTGCGCTGTATCTTAATATGTAGTAATCTTAAAACGCATTAATTTTACATGTAGACACACCCAGTTGGAGTAATAGTTATGAGTTATTTCTCCCTCAGATCCTATTCTACCTGAGTAGGCACATAACCGTAAATCCCCTGAAATGAGGAAAGGAGACCCTTTTTAGCCCAGTAACCCAGTGGGATTAAAGAATTTGCCTTCAAAGTGCTTTAGGCTCCCCTCAGCCAGAGAGGCTTGAGTTCACATGTCTTATTTCCCAGTGAGGTGCTTTACCCACCTGCACATAGGCTAGACTGAGCCAAAGGAATCCTCCACATCTCCTGTGGAAGCTAGCCTACTGGACATTTATATAACCCATTAACCGCAATAGCTTTTCTGCACTTTGCATTTAACATTAATTAGATAAAATGGATAAACTGCAGTAGTACAGTCCCAATGGGGATAGGGCAAGAATCTGAGGCCCTCTCTCTTTCAGAGAATTAATCCTCTAAGCCACACTTCCTCTGGATTGCTGTCTTCCCCTTGGCCTTCCATATCTCCCACTTGTGGCTGCCCAGTGGCATAGTTTCAAGAATAAAGCTGGTGAGTGCCTTTGTAGTTAGAGCACTTTTCTGGGAAGTGGGAGATGCATGTTCAAATCTTCTCTGAGTGAGCTGAGCCCAGAACATGAGTCCCCCACTCCCTATGCAAAAGCTCTACCCATTAGTTATGATTCCAAAGTTCCTGCAGTTACCACACATATATTGTGAGGACCAGAAGTGAATCCTCCCAGACACCAAAAGTCAGTGCCCTCGGAAAGAGATCTGACTACCCAATAAAATCCATGAAGATCTATCAGAGAAAAATGTACAGAATGTTTAAATTCAACCCTGCATACCTCTGCTAGATTCACAAAGGTGACTCATGTAAAAATATTTGTGTGGACTATAAGAAAAAAAGAGTGGACTGTAAGAAAAAGATGACAATTTGATCTGCATGCTTCCTTTTTTTTTTTAAATGCACTCTCTAGGCACGTCCAGACTGTGTGGGCCGGGCCCCGATCTCGCCGCCAAGTGCGAGTCGGGAGGGGTGATCCGCGGCCCGCCTTTGCGCACGCGGGCTGTGGCCAGCAGCCCGGGCACGCGGGGTCGGAGAGAACCGGTGGCGAGCTAGAATTAGTCACAAACGCGTAGTGGTTGATTGAAAAGATTGTTTACTTACACCCAAAGATGGTAGTGGTGTAGGCTGGACAGGTTTCCAGGCACAGCTCCGCTTAGATCCTCGCTGGAGGACCACAACAAATTCGATTGCTCCCACGGAGTTATTTAAGCTCCGCGGGTCCAGTTCGGTTCCCTGGTTCCCCAGAGTTGTTTAGGCTCCGTGGGTTCGAAAATTGGGTTTACAGGAAAGGGATACGTCTTTGGATTGCGCTCAGCGACGGGGAGAGGCTAGAAGCGAAAACTCCGTGGGTTCGGTTATTAAGCCTCTTTTGCCTGCTTAAGAGAGGCGCATTGGGTCCGCAAGGATCCGCAGCGCTTAGAGATCTTCACACAGCGTGAAGTCTCCTCCTCCTGGTGTTCGTGGAGTCCTCCAGTTTTCCTCTCTCTCTCCGACTTGGGCAGAAACTACCCAAGCCTTTTATACGGCTAGCAAGCCAATAGCTAGCCACCACGTGTGCCTACATTTGGAACTGGCCAATAATGTGGCGCGAATCCAAATACAAATGGCGGGAACTCCTTTGCAACGTGCATCACTAGTATGCAAAGAAATGCACCCTGCAAAGAAGCTGTAATATGGCGGGAAATCCCCCGTTGCACCAGAGTTCTCTCCCGCAGCAGAAAACTCTATCGTGCAAAGAAAGCTACAATCGGCAGAAAAATAATTTAGCAGTGCCGAAGCGCACACAAACAAAAAACCACAACTTTGGGTTGTGACACAGACAAGCGCGCATGTGCATTTTGCAGCGTCTCAAAAGCAGGTGGGCTCACTCCTGTTCCGCCTTCAGGCCCTGCAGAGACTGCTATACAGTATCGGTTGAGGCAGAGGAGGCTGCTGAGTACAATGCCTGGCAGGCCTCCACCTGTGCCAGGTTGCCTGAGTCTTGGACCGCAAGGAGTATGTCATTGGCGTGCGCTGACAGGACCAGCTGCACCGCCAGCTCCCGGAGCAACAACCCCAGCACCTGCCTCCACAGGAAGACGAGGAAGGCCTCCAGGGTCAAGATGTACAGCTGGCCTGACAGTGGGCAGCCTTGACACACCCCTCTCCTGAACAGGATGGGCTCCATCAGGATCCAGACAAGGTGGTGATCATTGAAAGGGTTCAGCCAGATGCCAGAGGAGCGGGCCTGGGCAAAATGTGGCAAAGAGATATAAACCTGGATCAACCAGGAGTGGCATGTCTGCTCTTCCCCCACCCTCACATAGGTGAAGGAAGGGGGGGCCAGAAGGGTGACAGGCACACCAGATGTCCACCAGGGAGTAGTCCACCAGGATCTCCCCGAGGATGCCCACGGCAGCCTGGTTCCGCTCCCTGCCCAACCAGTCTCGTGGATCTAGAGTGATGTTAAAGTCCTTGCCAAGGACCAGGCATTCGCAAGGGTTGAGGGTGCTGATGTAAGTGGCTGCCTGGCAAAAAATATCTACCAACTCTGGGTCCTTTGCAAGGGCGTACATGTTCAAAAGGTTCAGAACTAGCCCTTGCACTTGGATCCAGAGGTGCAGCAGGTGGCTCGGCACCACCTCAACATCCTGGAGAACCTCCAGCTACAGGCCTGGGGAGAACAGGGTGGCCACCCCATAAGAGGTGGCTGAGAGGTGACTAAAAAAGATACTGCCTCTCCACTCCAGCTGCAAATTCGGCTCATCGGCCGGAGTCGTCAACATCTCCTGCAAGAATACCATGGGGTACCCCCCATCCTGAAGGAAGGAGAGCACCCAGCATCTCCAGAGACCCTTCCTGTAGCCATGGACGTTGAGGGTCACCATCTTAAGCGACCTCATGGCTGAGGGGGGTGGAGTGGAAGGTTCAGCAGGGGCCTCACCCATCTCAACGCCCGGCGTGGGGTTTGCCAACTCATGCAGCCCCCTCCCATACGTATGGAGGCTGTCTATGAAACTGCGGACCCACCTAGAGGGTATTGCAGCTTTTGGGCCCCTTGCGTTCCCCTGCCAGTGCCCTCACAGTAGCGAGGACACTGTCAAAATCTCCCCAGTGGTCCAAGGCAAGCTGTACCTTGCTGGCAGATCACCGGGTGTACTTGCAGTCAAGAAATGTAAGTAGCTCACCTCTGAGGACCACCGGGACCAAGAGGTCCCCAGGCTCCATGGAGCCTGCTGGTTCTCAGGGGTCCTCCTCTTGGTCCTGGGGCTCAGCGGACTCCTTAGGCAAAGTCTGAACCCCCCGGTCCACTAAAACCACAGACTCTGGTTGGGATTGGGAGAGCTCTGCAGTTCCTTGGAACAGGGGTGGGGGTAAATGTGGGGGTGGGGCTCCTTCACAAGATGGTAGGGTAGAGCTGGAGTCCCAGGGGTTCTGCACGGGACCCCCAACAAGATCGGCCTGTTGATTTGGGGACCCCACCCCAACCCCTTCTGGTGCAGGACCATGGGGCAGGATGGAAGTGAGGTTTTTCAGGGAAGGGAAGGGAAGGGAAGGGAAGGGAAGGGACCCATCAGGCACCAAGGTGGCTTTGGCGTCTGCCTCAGGGTCCTAGGAAAGGGGATTTCCCTCTTCAGAACTCACTGAGTGAGTCCCAGGGCCCCTGTCTCCCCCAAATCATCAGAGGGGGAGGGCTCTGCTGCCAGGCCTTCTTTTGGGTTGGCTGAGGCCTCAGCCTTGGCACCTATAGTCTCAGGAGGTAGGCCCTGGCCAGCAGAGTGAAGGGCTTCCTCCATGGGCTCCTGTTCGGGACTGTCTAGCAGCCCCAAAGCCTCCTCCACTGGGATAACCTGTTTAATCTTTCCCAAGGGTGGGTGATGGGAGCAGCTAGGGAGGCCCCCAGAAGCTGAGACACTCCTTCTCCCCATATGATGGTCTTGGGAGGGGATGGGTCATCCATATCAGAGGGCCTTCCTTTTGACTTTGCGCCCAGAGGGGACCTGCACCCACTCAGCCATGGGGTGGTCCTCAGGTAGACAGGCTCCAGTAGGAGAAGGTAAGGGTTGGGGGGGGGCAGTTACAGTGGGGGGCACGGCTAGGGGCAGGGGGCCCTGCTCCCTCTCCTCCTTTAGCTGCTGCCCCCCTCCCCAGCACTCTGCCAAATTTGGGTGGTGGGTGGGGTCCCCCAAGCTCATAGAGAGGCTGGGAGGTGTGACTGGAGTGCCAGGGAAGCCTGAGGGGGAAAAGGCACCAGTGGTAGGGGCACCCCTCTCACCTGCTGGACCCGTAGATGCCTTCACTGCCTGCCCCATGGGGTACTCATGATGCAAGTGCCCCGGGGCACAGCACCAGAAGCACCACAGGTCCCCCAGTGTATAGAAAATCCTCACTAGGGCCCCTTGAAAAGGAATCACAAGGCAGCTGTCAAGGAGGATGTTCTTGCCCTGCACCACAAGCTCCCTCTCCACTGCTTTGTGTGCAGTGGCCTCCGAGGCAAGGAAAATGACACCCTTGCCATGAATGCAGGAGGCGGCCACAATATTGGGGGGCCCCACTACCCAAGCCAGGGCCTGCACCAAGGTCTCAAAATTCAAGTTCTCCCACTTGGGCAGTTGGCACTTCATCCTGTGCCTGCAGGTAAGTGCCGGAAAGGGGGCCCCGCCATGCGAGCTGGAAGGGCTGGCAGTGGAGGGTCTAGGCCCTGTGGCTGTGGGCCACCCCGCAGCCACCTGTGCATAGCTGCGGTTCCCCTGCTGGGGGGCTGCATTGGTGGGGCTGGGGCTAGGGCCAGGGCCAGGCTGAGTGGGTGTGCTGACTGGTGTGGCACACCTGGTCCTCTCAGTTGCTCATGGTCTAGGCTTGGGGCAGGGCCCTTGCCTTTCTCACCCCTAGTTGTGGAGGAGGCTGAAGAGGAGCCCTTCCCACTGTCCTTGCCCTTGATCCCTGATGGTGGAGAAGGGGGCTTGGGAACCCCTTTGGGAGGGGCCTGGCCAGGGGATACCCCCTGGTTCTGCTGGCTCCCTGCTGGAGTCTCGCCTGCCCCCACAGCAGAGGTCTCAGGCTTCTCTACCTCTGGAGGAGGTTGTTTGGACTATGCCTCCGGGGTGGGGGCTGCAGGGGCATGCATCCCCTTGGGGGCTTGGCTGGGATCTGCCCCCACAGTGAGGGCTGCAGGAAGCTCTGTGGGGGCATCTTCCCTCCCAGAAGGTTCCTGCCCTGCCATTTCTTCACATAGTGGAAAGGAAAATCAATAAAGAAAAGCAAAATATACAGTGGGGCTGGTGAATCCAGTAGGGGCAGGCTGGGGCTGTGGAGGAAGGGGTGGGGGAGCAGGGAAGGGGCTGAAGCTCACTGAGCTACAGCTCCACAGGAAACTGGGCAGGCTATGCTTGGGGAAGGTGGGGGAGGAAACACACACACACGCACACACACACACACGGGCTAGTGAGACTCGAGCTGGCTTACTCAGCCACACAACATACACCAGGGCAAGGGGAGTGAACCACAGGACTTACCACACAAGGGCAAAACACATAGGGGAGCTGCTGAGGCAGTTGTAAAAGATGGCTGGAGGAGTGGAGGCACCTTGTTTGTGGAAGCTCAGTGCAGAAGCCCCTCAGGCCTCTAGCCAGGCACTCAGCAGCAAGGCAGAAGGCAGGAACACAAGCACAGGAGTAGATATGATGAGGCAGCTGTGGGGGAGTGCAGAAGCAACAGTCAATTAAGGAAGTAATCCAGTATGGGGAGGTGCAAGGTGGTGCAGCAGGGAATCTCCCTCTCTCCTGAGAGGGGGCAGTAGCAGAATAGGAGGCAGCAGCTGCAGCAGCAGCAGCGGTGGTAGTAACCATCCAGTTCAGCCACTCAAGGTGTGCTTCAGGTAAAAGTGGAGGTGAAGGAGGGGGTGGCCTGCCAAGGCAGCTGGGGAAGGCAAGGCACCTTTAGGCTCTGGCAGTGATGGTGGAGAAGGGGCCCAAAGGCAGTGCAGGCTCCTTTCCCAGGCTGTTCTCTGACTGTGACTTCGTGGCAGGCTGGGCAGCAGGCCAGAACAGGAGTGCAGAAGCTGGGGTGCCCTGTTGGGGTGCATTTCAGTGGGCCCCTCCCCAAGGGTGGGGGTAGTGTCATGCAGCAGAGGACCCCCCCCCATGGGGGGGAGGGGGTTGGCAACAGCAGCAGCAGCCTGATACAGGAAGGGGAATGGCCAGCTTCCTTCCAGAAGCTTCTGAGAGGGCTAGCAACAGCAGTAGCAGTAGCAGCCTGAAGCAGGGAGGGGCATGGCCAACTTTCCCCAGAAACTCCTGAGAGTAGATTTCATAGATTTCATAGACATTAGGGCTGGAAGGGACCTCGGAAGATCATCGAGTCCAGCCCCCTGCCCAAAGGGCAGGAAGTCAGCTGGGGTCATAGGATCCCAGCAAGATAAGCATCCAGTTTGCTCTTGAAGGTGTTCAATGTAGGCGCTTGAACCACCTCCGGTGGCAGGCTGTTCCAGACCTTGGGGGCTCGGACAGTAAAGAAATTCTTCCTTATGTCCAGCCTGAAACGGTCTTGTAGTAGTTTATGACCATTCGACCTAGTCATCATCCCTTGGGGCACTCTGGTGAACAAACGTTCCCCCAGATACTGGTGCTCACCCCTGATAAACTTATAGGTGGCTATCAGATCACCCCTGAGCCTGCGCTTTTCCAGGCTAAAGAGCCCCAGGGCTCTCAGCCTGTCATCTTAGGGTCTGCTTCCCTGACCTCTGATCATGCGCGTGGCTCTTCTCTGGACTCTCTCAAGCTCCTCCACATCCTTTTTGAATTGTGGAGCCCAAAACTGGATGCAGTACTCCAGCTGCGGCCTTGCTAAGGCCGAGTACAAGGGTAGAATGACGTCCCGGGATTTGCTTGAGAAGCATCTATGGATGCAAGCCAGCGTTTTGGTTGCTTTACTAGCTGCAGCATTGCACTGCAGGCTCATGTTCATCTTGTGGTCAATGATGACCCCCAAGTCTCTTTCTTCCATAGTGCTAGCCAACATAGCACTGCTGAGCCTATAAGGATGCTGCGGGTTTTTCTTCCCAAGGTGGAGAAGCTTGCATTTATCGGCGTTGAACACCATCAGATTCTCATCCGCCCACTTGCTGAGCCTGTCCAGGTCAGCCTGGATCGCCCGCCTGTCTTCTGGTGTGGATGCTTTGCCCCAAAGTTTGGTGTCATCGGCGAACTTGGCCAGTCTGCTTCTGACTCCAGTGTCCACATCATTAATAATGATGTTGAACAGTATGGGTCCAAGGACAGAGCCTTGGGGGACCCCACTGGTCACAGGACACCATGATGAGTAACTTCCATCAACTACTACCCTCTGGGTCTGACCACGGAGCCAATTTTCCAGCTAGAGGATCGTGGAGGACCCAAGGCGACAATTGGCCAGTTTCTCCAAGAGGTGATCACGGGACACCAGATCGAAGGCTTTTTTGAAGTCAAGATATATGACATCAATCTCTTCTCCCTTGTCCAGGTGATAGGTCACCTGGTCGTAGAAGGAAATGAGATTGGTCAAGCAAGACCTACCCGCAACAAACCCGTGCTGGCTATCCCTTAAGATGTTGGCATCGGCCAATCCATTAAGGATGGCCTCTTTAATAAACATTTCTAAGATCTTCCCCGGGATAGAAGTCAAGCTAATGGGCCTATAGTTAGCCGGATCCACTTTCCTCCCTTTCTTGAAGATAGGCACCACATTGGCCTTCTTCCAGTCTTTGGGCACTACACCAGAGCGCCAAGAGTTTTCAAAGATCCGTGCTAGAGGCTGGGCTATGATGCTCGCCAGCTCCTTGAGTACGCTGGGGTGAAGATTGTCAGGGCCGGCTGACTTGAAGGTATCCAGCTTCTCAAGATATTCCTTCACGAAGTCAGCATTAATGGAGGGCAGGGGATCACCCTCACCCGGACTTCCCTGTCCCGTAGCGGGCATGGGCGTCCCATGGGACTGATGAAAGACCGACGCAAAGTACCTATTTAATAGGTTGGCTTTTTCCTGGGCATCAGTTGTCAGTTGCCCCATCTGGTTCAGCAGGGGTCCAATGTTGCCCCTGCTTTTCCTCCGGCTCCCCACATATCTGAAAAAGGACTTTTTATTGTCCTTGATGTTCAAAGCTAGTTGGAGTTCAGTTGCAGCCTTGGCTTTCCTGGTCAGCTCCCTACAGGACCGGACCAGTGCAGAATAATCCTCCTTGGAGGTGACTCCCATCCTCCATCCTTTGTAGGCCTTTCTTTTTAGCCTCAGGAGGTCTGCTAGGTCCCTGGAGAGCCAGGGGGGCTGCTGTGCCCTCTTGCTGCCTTTCCTCTGAGATGGAATAGACTTAGTTTGTGCATTGAGGATCACTTCCTTGAGGAGCAACCACTCTTCTTGAACTCCCCTCTCCCTGTGGTCATGGTCCCTTAGGGCCTCACTGACAAGCCTCCTGAGCTTGTCAAAGTCGGCTTTCCTGAAGTCAAGGACTTCCGTGTTGCTGACTGACTTGCCAGCTTTTCGGTGGATGGTGAAGGTGATCAGCTCGTGGTCGCTGTCACCCAGCTTCCCATCAATCACTAGGTCGCCGACTAGGTCATCCCCAGTAGCGAGTACCAGGTCAAGCAGTGCTTTGCCTCTCGTTGGCCCATAGACTTCTTGAGTCAGGTAGAGGTCTCCACGCATGAGAAGAAGCTTTGCGACTGCTCAGATTTTGCTGAGCGATCCTCCCATGAGATGTCCGGGTAATTGAAGTCACACATGATGACCATGGTCCTGGAGCATGCCACCTCAGCCAGTTCCTGGGCAAACTCCTGGTCAAGCTCAGGACATTGGGTGGGAGGTCTGTAGTAGACTCCCACCATTGTGTCCCCTGTGCCATGTTCCCCAAGGATTTTAACCCAGAGGGTCTCCAGTCGTCTACCCTGGTCGCCCATATCAGCTTGCAGGGATGTGTAGCTTTCCTTAACGTGGAGAGTTACACCCCCGCCCCTTTTATCTACACGATCCCTCCTGTACAGGGTATAGCCATCTAAACCCGTGGTCCAGTCATGGGTGGAGTCCCACCAGGTCTCCGTTATCCCTATGACATCATAATTATTTGCATTGAGCAGGAGCAGGAGCTCCTCCTGCTTATTCCCCAAGCTCCTGGCATTTGTGTAGAGGCAAGCAAGTGTCCCCTGGGGGGCTCCTTCCTTGCCTACAGATTTTACCAGGGCTGGGGCAGGGGTGGGCTCACAAGTGCCGTGATCTGCTGGCTTTGCAAGGATTGCTCAGCGGGCCAGCAGTGGCGGTAGTCCCCCCCATCCCCCAGCGGGCTTAGTTGGAGCAGGTCAGCCAGTCTGGCTGAGAAGAGCCTCCTCCCTAGAGGAGAGAGGTGGAGGCCATCTCTTCCCAGCAGCTCGCTGCCTCTCTCGCCAAAGAGCAGGCTGTGGTCATGAAAGCCAAAGCCTTCCTGATGACACCAGTGCTGCAGTCTTCAGTTGACCATATGGATCCTCCTCTCCCTCCTCAGCTCCCTCCTCAGTAGGCTAGCAGCAGCAGCAACAGCCTACATGGTGCACGGTCTACTTCCCCAAGAAGTAGGGGTGGTGTCCCGAGAAGCTCCTGAGATCAAGCAGCAGCAGCAACAGCAACAGCAACAACAGCTGCCTGAGATAGGAAGGGGTGTGTCCAACTTTCTCTCAGAGACTTCTCCCCCAGAAGCTCCTGTCTATTCATAACATTCAAATACCGTGGGCCCTAATGCCCACCTGGCTAACTAGTAGCCCCTATTGTATGGGGACTAATGGGCGAATGCTACAAGAAAATATTTGGGACAACTAATGAAAAAAACAGGATAGGAGTGTCATGTGGATCAAAGGGTCAAAACTTGAAAATGAGTGTGCCTGAGGGGGGCACTGAGCAGAGCCTCCCAGGCCGCACCCACCGGTCCTCAAAGGCATTCAAGGAGCCAGTGGACACTGCCCACTGGTGCTCTGCCCAGAAACATGCACGGACAAGTGAGAGGAAAGCGGTCCCACAGTCTCCGGGCACCTTCCCAGCCAAAGCCTCCTTCTTGGCCAAGTGCAGGGCCCAGTTGGCCTGGGCCAGGGCCAGGGCCAGGGCCAGGAGGAAGTTGACCAGGAGGTCCTGGGACTTGGGGCCATGGATGGGGTGACCAAAAACAAAAAGGTGGGGGGTGAAATTCAACCAGAATCTCAGAAGATTCTGGAGGTGGAGGGGCTGCAGCCTGGCACACTCAAGGGTCACGTGCACCAGGGTTTCCCTCTGCGTGCAGAAGGGGAAGGAGACCGGGGTGTCCATGAAGCTTGACACGTATATGCCCGTGGCGACAGCTCCATGGAGAAGCCGACAGCTGAGGCCCCCAGTGGCTCATGGAATGAGGGTGGAGTACAGACTCAGTCACTTGGGTGCTCCAGCCATGCCCTCGCCAAGCAGGTTCTGCCACTGGGTGCCCCAGAAGCGCCTAAGGGCAAGTAGCCTAGTCCTGAGCTGCTTGCTAGGGCAAGTTTTTATACTGCTGGGGCCATCATCTCTAGCTCCAGGAGGAGACAGGCAGGGTTATTTTGCCCCAAATCGCACACTTTGCCCCACACCGAAGTGCATGTCTGGACATGTGCGCTGAGGCAAAAAGCCCTGGCTCAAATTTGCACCGCTTCTATTTGAGCTGCTGCAAGCACACATGCTGCATGTGTGGATGCGCCCTCTAAAACATATACAAATCACTTCAAAAGCTCTTTCCTATGCTGTATATACTGAAAACATTGCAAATGCTGAAAGAATAAACAATAAGATGGTATGAAAGAATAATCTTAAAAACAGGTAAAAATAATAATTTTGTGCTGATGGCCAAACTGAGATGTAGTACATATAAAACTTTATTTAAGAATTTTTGTACTATTCTTACCTTGAAGGCTTAGATTTTTCTTCTTTCACATTGTAAACCCAATCAGAAAGCAGTCTCTTACAAAGAACAAATAGTCCTTTGCTTTCCCAATATGTCTTTACCTCATGAATATTCATAAACCTAAGAACATTATTTTAAAACAAAAAGATTATACTGCTGGAAATAAACCTATAATATACAAACAAGTGTAAATTGGTACAACTCCACTGGAGTAAAGCAACATAAATTTATTACAGCTGATGATCCAATTTACAGTATCACCTGAACAGACGCTTCATAAATGCAGTAGTAAATATTCAATGCTATAGTATTCTTTCTTATTTTACACTTTGATTATGTGAATAACAATATAATTGGATCAAATTCTGCACTCAATTTGGGCCTGCTTAAGTAAAACTCAATTTGTGCCTCACTTAGGTAAATGAGTTCAGCCAGAGCCGTCCCTTGGGGGAGGCAAATCAATGCGACTGCCCCAGGCCCCGCGGACAGTGCCATACAGTCCCCACTGGCCGCCATGTGCCACCGGCTCTGCACTCCAGCCGCTCACCACCCCCCAGCCCCCAAACTGGCCCTGCACAGCCTGTTATACCCCAGGCCCCACACACCCCTAGAGCCAGCTCTGGGTTCAACATATGTATGGTCAAAGACAAAAATATATATCCGGGTGCTTTAATTAAAACTCGTTCAATGAGCATTAATTAAAGAACTCCCACTGCCATTTTGAAGTGCAGGATTACTGATACATGAGACACTGGAGGCATCACACCGTAATTAAAGCATGTCAGAGCATGCTAATTAACATGCTTTAGTGGCCTCCATGTCTGCCTCCTCCTAAATCAGAATTAGTGTAACAACCACACAAGTGGGCCAATTACTTTGATGCAAGCTAACTAGCACTGCTACTCAGTAATGCTAATTAATACACACCAAGGGTGCTTGTAGATGCATGGGGAGGCTGACGGGGGTACTTTAACTACAGCTTGTTCAATGAGCTTTAGTTAAAGAACTCCCACCACCATTTTGAAGTGTGGGATTGCTGATACACGAGAGCCACTGCAGGCACTTTAATTAGAGTGGCTCTCTGAGTGGCACTCCCCCCATCCCATCCAGAGCATGTGTGAAAATGCCCCAAGTGCTGCACAGGAGTGGCTAAACTGCTTCCAGTTTATGAGGCAGGCTTGCCTGAAGCAAATCATGCTTGAGGGCACAACTATTTCAGATAATAACTTTACTGTACAGACAGCTTTGTAAATTACTGTACTGTCTGTATCAAGTCAGGCAATTTTCATATTACATACTGCTCCCATACTATTTTCATATGTAGAATATATACAGCCAGAGCAAACTTTTAATACAATAAGGAAGCCTAAAAAACATGTACTTGCCCTGCTTGCATCTACATGTTACTCATTCGTAAGAACAAATATAGGTAATGTGAATATTATAAATATTGGTTACACCCGTATTTGGGCATGGGTGACCTATAATTTGCAATATCCAAATGATTTTCCTCTTTAAAAAAAATTAAATTAAATTAAGCACTTACTTCCCTTTAGCATCAACATAGCTTTCTGCAGCACCTATTAATGTTTGGGCAGCATCTTGGTTAAGCATTCCAGCATTATATTGCTTCTGATAACTGGCCTAGTTAAAAAAAAATCAAAAAATAACCACAGCATGAAAATTAACAGCAAAAATCAATGACCAAAAACTATCTGACTTTTGTTATTTTTGATTAAATAAAAATATAGGTGTATAATTAAGTATGGAAATAAATGGGATTTTTTTGTTTACTTGCCTTTGTAATATGTACACATTCTATAACAGGCAAGGATTTTTTGTGATAGTTGTTACTGGACCATCTGTATAGGTGGGAGAGTAGCTGGATGCATTTTGGGGCATTAAGTGACTTGAGGAAAGGCACTTGATGCTGGAAAGCTTGTCCAACAGTTTTCCTAAACTATACAGTTGGTCCAATAAAAGATATCACAAATATGATTGCCTTTCATACATTTCCTGGAACTTCATGGCTGCAACAATAGTCCAACTTCTACTATTCCATAAAAATAATTCTTTCTGTTCTTGAATTGCTCAACCTGGTTTGTGCAGGTTGTCTGGGGAAGCAGGAAGGAAAGGGGATATATTTCTTTAAGCCAGCCAGGACCAAATGCTGATCTCAGTTACAACAGAGCAAGTTCCACATGAATGAGGCTATATCAGCATTAGGGCTGTGCAAGGCTTTGGACAGAGCTTCGGATCCGGAGAAGCTTTGGACGCTTTGGGGTCCGAAGCAGCACGCTCGGGTTGAAGCGCTGGCCTCGTTAGGCTTCCCAAAGTGGTTCGGAGCTTCGGAAGAGCTTCGGAGCCGCCTCGGAGCCGCCTCGGAGATCTGGTCATAGGGTATAATGGGGAAACAATTAAATATCTATAACTTTGTTGGTTTTTTGTCTGACTTGGATGAAAATTTCAGGGGTGGTAGATTCTACAGAGAGAATGAAACCTGCCAAGTTTCAAGAAGATCGGTGCAGGGGCTTGGGGGGAACAGCACCCCAAATTCTTGAAAGCAAAACTTGTCACATCTAGGCGTTACAACATAGCAGGGTGAAAACTGCAGGGGTGGTAGCTCTTACTGAGGCCACAAAGCCTGCCAAGTTTCAAGAAGATCAGTGCAGGGGTTTGCGGGGAACTGCCCCTCAAGCTGTGGACAAGTAAAACTTGTACCATGGGTGCTTGCGAGACTGACTGTCTCCGTCTTGGGGCAGGGAGGGGAGACACTACTGCAGGCCTGGCTGCTAAGCTACTGTGTTACCAGTTACCAATCAATCAATCATGATTCACTCAGGGACCAGCTCAATACACAGGACCTAGCTACTACATAACAACTTAACGAGCATCAATTAGCACCTACAAAACCAGGCTAAGGAGAGGAAAGAATCAATACAGACAATCAACTGCCCCAAGACAGACACAGTCTTGGCATGAGTTTTGCCTGTCTGCAGCTAGGGGTGCAGGGCCCCAGAACCCCCCTGCACTGATCTCCTCAACAGCTGGCAGGTGTCGTGGCCTCAGCAGGGGCCACCATTGCTGCAGCTGTCACCCTGCTGTGCCTTAACACACACAGTGTCACCCATGGCACATTTTTTGCTTGTCCACAGCTTGAGGTGCAGTTCCCCCCAAACCCCTAAACTGATCTTCTTGAAACTTGGCAGGCTTTGTGGCCTCAGTAAGAGCTACCACCCCTGTAGTTTTCACCCTACATTGTAATGCCTAGACGTGACATGAGTTTGGATTTCAAGAATTTGGGGTGCAGTTCCCCCCAAACCCCTATACTGATCTTCTTGAAACTTGGTAGGTTTCATGCTCTCAGCAGAGACTACCATCCCTGCAAGTTTCATCCAAATCAGACAAGAAACAACAAAGTTATAAATTGATTCCCCATTATACTGTATGGTCGGACCTCTTAGGCGGCTCCGAAGCTGCTTTGGCTGGATCGAGGAGGAAACTTGGTTCAGAGCTCCGGATCGGATCGCGGCCATCTGAAGTGGCCAGATCCGAAGCTGGATCGGATCGCTGCTGACTCACACAGGCCTAATCAGCATAACTAGAAATCTAGTTTAGATTTAAGGTTACATGCAATTAATATAAGTATTAATGGTAAAGAAACATCAACTACAGATACTGCAATGGCATGTTAATATTTAAAATGTAATCTGAAAAAGATTGATGTTTAGTGTAAGATCAATTATAGAGAATGTCAAGAAAGTAGAGTAGGTGGATGATTATCTCCTCCTCAGCACCAAAGTTAATTTATTTCAATACTACCCTTAGACCTTATATTATAAAATTACAGAATGGTTCTGTTTTGAGTAACTTCCTAACTTTCTGAGAAAATGAAACTACTTACTAGTAACTATGGTTCTTTGAGAGATTTTTTTCCACATACATTTCACCTGGGGATGCATATCATGCCCTGAGCCCTTGATCAGACTTTTTGCATTAGCAATACCCACAGAAAACACTGTTGCACTGCCTCCCTTCCTGCCCCACGCTGATGGCATAAAGGATGGCACAATTCCTGTTCCTCAGGTTCCTCTCAACAGCAAAATCCTATATTATGCTTTACAACAAAGAAGAAAAGGAAGGCAGGATTTGAATGTGTAAGTGGACAGTAATGAAAGTAACTCCAGTTATTTGGGGGTTTTTTTCCTTCAAATAATAAACTGCATACACTTTCTCATTCACAGATGACTCCAAAGCCATAATTTGACTGAGTCATACTGAGCCTCAATAATTGACTCAGCATGCAGGAAAGTCCTAGGACCCTTTCTGCTCCATCTGGAATCTGGTGGTTGTAGGCTGACAGGTTGTAGTAAAGGCTTTCCGGATGTGCTCCTAACTGGTGATCTCCCTCTGGAACATTCAGGGGGCCCATCCAATACTAGCTTCACTGGCACTGAGGCTGACACAGGTTCATGTGGAGATTTGGTGTCAGGCTGCATAGAGGATTTCAACATGGGATCTCAGGCCAACCCAAGTGTCCTTTCAGGGGGAAGAGAGTTTCAGCTTCTAATGGTGCCTGGTAGGGCTGCGCAACACAACACCGTTCCGCTTTGACTTTCATTTCAACATTTCAGTGGAACAGTGTTTCATTTCAAGTTTCATTTAGTTTTGAAAGCACTGTTCCGTTTCGTTTCATTGAAACTGTTTTGCCGTTTTGAAGCTGTTTTGATGTTTTGCCCGTAGGCTATAATGGGGAAGCATGAAACTACCTATAACTTTGTCATTTCTTGTCTGATTCAGAAGAAACTTGCATGGACGGTAGCCCCTTCTGAGGGCTTGAAGCCTGCCAAGTTACAAGGAGATAGGTGCAGAGGGTTCTGGGAAACTGCACCTCAAGATGTTGACAAGCAAAACTGTCACTTGCTGGCAGTGGTAGCCTCCTGTTATCCAGCAGGCAGATCCAGGGACCCTCACCCTCAGGAGGGCTGTGGGGCTGTGCTGGACTCCTTCCAGGGGTGCGGGCCCCCGATCTGCCTGTCGGATGACAGGAGGTTGCTCCTGCTGCCTGGGAAGATTGGTGCTGCTGCTGGCCCCAGGTGGCCTGCGATCCAGCAGGCAGATCAGGGGCCTACACCCCCAGGAGGAGTCCAGCAGAGCCCTGGTAGCCCTCCCAGGAGTATGGGCCCCAGGATCTGTGCACCGGAAGACAGCATGCTGCTGCTTTGAAATGAAATAAGGACACTTGAAAAATTTCAAAACTTTCAAAACATTTTGAGTTTTGAAGCTGGGCTTATTTGGCTTCAGCGCTGGTCCCAGCTGGCAGCAGCCTCCTGTCATCCGACACAGATCCAGGGGCCATGCTCCCCGGGGAGGATTCTAGTACATTCCCCAGCCCTCCTGGGGGTCTGGACCCCTGGATCTGTGCACCAGATGACAGCATGCTTTTGCCGCTGACTGGGGGGGGCAGTGACAGCACCAATCTTAGTTGCACCCACCGCTGGGAGAGCCCAGCACTGATCCCAGCAGGCTCCTGGCATTCAGTAGGCAGATTGGGGGCCTACCCGCACCCCTAGGAGGGCTGCGGGGCTCTGTCAGACTCCTCCCGGGGGTGTGGGCCCCCAATCTGCCTGCTGGACGACAGGAGGCTGGTTCTGCCACCTGGGGCCAACGGCAGCACCAATCTTCCTGGTGCTGGGTGCGGGCTGCACCCAGCACCAGCTGCAGGTGGCAGGAGCAGCCTCCTGCAAACCAGCAGACAGATCGGGGGCCTGCAACCCCCGGAGGAATCCAGAGCAGCCCCACACCCCTCCCAGGGGTGTGGGCAGGCCCCTAATCTGCCTGTCGGATGACAGGAGGCTGCTGGGACCAGCGCTGGGCGCAGCTTGCACCCAGTGCCAGGAAGATTGGTGCTGTCGCTGGCCCCAGCCAGCAGCAACAGCATGCTGTCATCCAGCACGCAGATCCAGGGGCCTGTACCCCTGGGAAGGCTGGGGGGATATGCCAGAATTCTCCTGGGGGGCACGGCCCCTGGATTTGCACTGGATGACAGGAGGCTGCTGCTGCCAGCTGGGACCGGTGCTGAAGCCAAGTAAGACCGGCTTTGAAACTCAAAACATGTTGAAACTTTTGAAATGTTTCGAGTGCCCTTGTTTCATTTCAAAGCTGTTTCAATGGCTTGTTTCATTTTGATTTTGCAGTTTTGAGCTCAAAACACATCAAAACACCTTTGAAATGAAACATCCTGCAAAATTTCACACAGCCCTAGTGTCTGGCAGCACTGAGTTTGAAAAACTGACATACTGGGTGCGTCTACACAAGATATGTTACTGTGCAGATGCCTCATTTACTGCACAGTAAACATGTGTTTACATGCGCATATGCTTACTGCACAGTAACAACCCTTAATCATGATTAAATTTGCTACCTGCAAATAATGGCAGTGGGACACTTTGAACTAAAGCTCATTGAACAAGCTTTAGTTCAAAGCACCCCATTACCATTTTTCAGCATGGGGACACTGATACATGAGATGCTAGAGTCTGCTGGAACGTGTCAATTTCCATGCTCCAGCAGACTCGATTAATCAAATTCCAGCACATCAGAGCAGGGTCCCTGCATGTGTATAGGAGCCCCAAGTGATTCCCTATATATCAGTGGGCACGTCTACACATGCACTTTAATGTGCATTAGTTTATCTTAATGCACGTTAAAGCATCACAAAAAACTGCACTTTCACAAACGTGCATTAAAATAGATTAATGCACCTTTTTCTAGTACCTCACAATGGAGGGTGTGTCTACACGAGCATTAATGTGCTTTAGTGAATGCACATTAAATCTAATACCTCCATTGTGAGGTACTAACAAAATGCACATTAGCCTATCTTAATTTGCATTAACTAAAGAGCACAGGGCACCTATACACGTGCAGTGAAGCTATTCCAACATGCTGTAATTACAGCACATCAGAGTAGACTTGATTAATCGAGTCTGCTGGAGCGTGGTAGTTACTGTGCTCCAGCAGACTCCAGCATCATGTATATCAGCATCCCTGCACTGAAAAATGTGGCTGGGGAGCTTTAACTAAAGGAGCCACTCTAATTAAAGTGCTCCCCACCAAGCATATATATAAATGCCCAGAGGTACTAGATTTAATGTGTATTAGCAAAAGTGCATTAATAAATAAATAATGTGTCCTCCACACAATCTAGACAGATCTCTCCTGTGGGGGAGGGGAGAGGAGATATTGAATGAAAGTCTTGGCCCACAGTATGCTTATAGTACCAAATCTTAAACACCAAGGTTGCTGCTGCACATGACAGCTGTTTATACTACACACTAGAGTGTATAAAGAGTGGCTCTTATCATTATCATGCTTCAGGACCCTTGTAGTTGTCAAAAGCTGGAATGAGAGAAATTGTGTATCCTATGATGGCATAATATGCAAGTGTTCTACCTCCATCTGCTGGCAAGGAAGAATTATACCCATGTATATGTACTAGTATAGATCTCGTTATACCAAAATACATACAGCACAGATTTAACAGTTACTATAAATAAAGTCTTACACAACTACTGAAGTAAGAATGAAGGTTTCATAACATTATAATAAAACCATAACAACTGGGCAGATCATAATTGTCATATACTAAGTATGTTAAAGCAGTATATAATTGTTGTTGCCTACAGAACAAGAATTGCCTCATAACTGACAGCAATAGTCTAGTCTAAAAAAAACTTACACTTCTGTTATGTAAAATCAGAATTACGGTTAGACAGCCTGAGTCAAAAGGAAAAGAATTCTTCTTTACCTTACTGTCAATGTGGCTCTTAGAGAGGTATTTTCCACAAAAACTAAACTATTGGCGTTTATGTACGTCACTCGTGCCATATCATATTCTTTAGGCCTGTGCAAGTAGGCAGCTATTCGATCCGGCTTCAGATCCGGCCACTTCGGATACCAGCGATCCGATCCGGAGCTCTGGACTGGGTTTCTGCTTCAATCCGGCCGAAGTGGCTCTGAAGCTTTGGAGCCACCTTGGAGATCCGGCCATAGGGTTTAATGGGGAATCAATTAAATCTCTATAATTTCATTATTTTTAGTCTGATTTGGATGAAACTTGCAGGGGTGGCAGCCTCTTCTAAGAGCATGAAGCCTACCAAGTTTCAAGAAGATTGGTACAGGGGTTTGGGGGGAACTGCACCCTAAATTCTTGAAAGCAAAACTCATATCTTGAAAGCAAAACTCATATGTGTTAAACCACAGGGTGGTGGGGAGAAAACTGCATGGGTGGTAGCCCCTGCTGAGGCCACAAAGCCTGACAAATTTCAAGATCGTGTAGGGGTTTGGGGGGAACTGCACCTCAAGCTGCTGACGGGCAAAACTTTTGACATAGATGACCCTGTGTGTGCTAAGATGTGGCGGGATGAAAACTGCAGGGGTGGTAGCCCCTGCTCAGGCCACAAAGCCTGCCAAGTTTCAACAAGATAGGTGCAGGGGTTTGGGGGAACTGCACCTCAAGCTGCGGACAAGCAAAACCCATGACATGAGTAACACTGTATATGCTAAGGCGCAGCAAGATGAAAGCTGCAGAGATGGTAGCCCTTGCTGCGGCCACAAAGCCTGCCAGCTGTGGAGGAGATCAGTGCAGAGGGAGTCGGGCTTCTGGGGCCCTGCACCTCTAGCTGCTGACAGGCAAAACTTGTGCCATCGATGCTTGTGCAACTAATTGTGTCTGTATGGGGGGGGGGAGGAAGACACTACTGCAGGCCTGGCAGCTAAGCTACTGTGTTACCAGTTACCAATCAATCATGATTCACTCAGGGACCAGCTCAATACAATAGCTAGCTAATGTAGCCAGTTAATTAGCAAAATTCAACACCTACCAAACCATAGACTAAGGACAGGAAATAATCAATACAGACAATCAACTGCCCCAAGACAGAGACAGTCAGCTGCACAAGCACCCATGTCATGAGTTCTGTCTGTCAGCAGTTAGAGGTGCAGGGCCCCAGAACCCTCCTACCCCTATCTCCTTCACAGCTGGCAGGCTTTGTGGCTGCAGCAGAGGCCACCACCCCTGCAGCTTTCCCCCTGCTGCGCCTTAACACACACAGTGTTACCCATGTCACGAATTTTGCTTGCCCGCAGTTTGAGGTGCAGTTCCCCTCAAACCCCTGCACCGATCTTGAAACTTGGCAGGCTTTGTGACCTCACCCAGAGCTGCCATCCCTGCAGTTTTCGCCCCCCCCCCCCCCCCCCCCCCCCCCCCCCCCGTGGTGTAACGCATACACATGACATGAGTTTTGCTTTCAGGAATTTGGGGTGCAGTTCCCCCCAAACCCCTGCACCAATCTTCTTGAAACTTGTCAGGCTTTGTGGCCTCAACAGGGGCTACCACCCCTGTATGTTTCAGCCAAATCAGACAAAAAACAACAATGTTATAGATATTTCATTGATTCCCCATTATACTCTATGGCCAAATCGCCGAATCAGCTCCGAATCTTTTCCGAAGCGATTAGGAAGCTCTGAATCAATTCGGAAAGCCTAAAGCTTCCAGTGATTCAATTTGGATTAATAGATTCAGCCTCTGAATCATCCGAATCATCTCCAAATCTGAATCATGATCCGAAGCTCTGCACAGCCTTAATATTCTTATAGATAAATCAGAAATGATATTATCTACTTAACTATACTAACTGGTAACTAACAACTGCAGCAGCATTGCAGAGGGAGCCAAAAAGCAGATGAACATTGTAGGGTTCTGTTTTACTGCCATAACTGGTTAAGAACTGAGGGACAGATGGACCTGTTCCATTTTTATGCCCTGTGGTGGGTAGGAATGAGAGGATATCACAGGACAGTCGTGAACACAATGAATACTGATGGCAAAAAGAATCTGATTTCATGCACAAGGAGTGCATGCATGCTAAATGAGGACTCCATGTGAAAAATCACCAGAAGAACTGCTCTTCCTCAAGAAGAGAGAGGGATTTAAAGGATGATATTACTAAGAATTCTGACTAAGGGTATGTCTGTACTCTGTCCTCACTGTGTCCGTGGAGAGGTGCTCCCAGACATGCCTGGTCCCTAGCTCCTACTCTTACATACCAAGCCCAGAAATATGGTGATAAAGCCTTTGGAAACATCCCTATGGCCATTCTAAAGCACAAAGCAAACAGAGGTCTTAAGGACAGCCAAAAGGAGATGTCCTCTGGGGTAGCAAGACCACTGCATTTTTTAGTTTGACCTGTGTAAATTGATGTGAAGCATTCTCAGAAGTATCCACCCTTGAGGTGCCACAGATAAAAAGCAGACATATCCTTTGTGGCTGTCCAGGATGAATCTTGTTATCTCTGGGCACATTTACATGACATGTTTACTGAGGTATAGACTAACTGGCTCCACAGTAAATGTCTCAGCATCGATTCATGCAGGGCTATTAGGCTGGAGTAAATTAACAAACTCTGCAGCAGGGTAGTACTTGTAAATTCAAGTACTATCCTGCTGCAGAGTTATATTGTGCAGCAACACACTTGTAAACACTGACCCAGCTGCCTGGGGCATGTGGGTGCTTTAGTGCAGGGGCTGCCTGCTGGTTAGCCCTGCACTGGAGCACCCTCATGTTCCAGACAGCCCCTCCACAGCACAGAGACAGGTTGCAACAGCCCTGGGTTGGCATGCTGACCCCTCTGGGCCCCCTGTCAGTTGGGGCTGCTCCGACCCAGCTCAACATGCTGTGGTCCCAGACACACATTCAAACTGTGTGCACAGGAACAATAAACTCCAGTGCAATAAGAACCAGAGTTTAAAAGATAGTGCAGTAACAGCCCATACTACAATGTGTGCACTGTGCATGGTTATTTTTAGGCACTACGTTGCCATAGCATGGTATAATGAGGGAGCATGTAGCTACAGCAGGAGTTGTCTTCCGGGGGTACTTGAGAAGGCCCTAGGGGGTATGTGTGGGTGGGCATGGATGCTGCCACACACCATCATGTGCTGCCACTCAGGTGCCGCCTGCTCAGCCAGACGTGGGGGCAGGGGAAGCTCACACACGGTGGCTGCTGCCACTCTGCGTCCGGCTGTGCACCACCTTCCCCCTTCCCCCACTCGGCATCCAGCTGTGCCTCATCCCCCCTCCCCCCAGTTCCGCATCTGCACACTGGGGGTACACTGC
Source organism: Alligator mississippiensis (assembly GCF_030867095.1). Classification (NCBI taxonomy): domain Eukaryota; kingdom Metazoa; phylum Chordata; order Crocodylia; family Alligatoridae; genus Alligator; species Alligator mississippiensis. The sequence goes on along the minus strand of NC_081825.1, from coordinate 181,113,333 downwards.
TCAAAAAAGGTTGAAAACCCCTGAGCTACAGCGATGTAGGTGTGGTGCCATAGTTTTTGCCCATTGTTGCTACGTTGCTGTAGTGTGTTGCTACCAGAGGTGACCCGAGCAGGGTGAGGGGCCCGGGGCAAATCAGCCCATGCAGCGCCCCACCCCTGCTCCTATTCCAGACCTGAAGAAGCTGCCGCTGCCATTGGCGGTGGCGGGGTAGCGAGCGGCTGGACGTGGAGCTGCTGCTGTGCCGAGCTCTGCAGGGCCCCTCAAAGCACAGGGCCTGGGGCAGTCGCCTCGATTCACCACCCCCTAGGGACAGCCCTAGTTGCTAGTGACATAGCATCACATGTAGATGTCCCCACTGAGTATAAAAGATCCAAAGCACACTTGAGACAGGAAGTCTTGGATGGTTCTGTTATTTTCAAACAGGCAAGTGTTAAAACACTAAAGCTAATCATTTCAAAGGATCTTCATGGATCTGAATTTCTATAGAATTTGGGCATTTGATGTCTCTAACATTTTTTGAAAAAATCCTAATTTAGAAGTTTTTTTTATGTTTGGGGACAGAAAATCGTGCCACACTACGTCAAATTCAGTCTATAATAAAAGCTGTGTTTTTAGCTTCTACTTGTCTTTCTTCCCTTCCCACGGGGCAGGTAAAGAATCATCAGCAAGACTTCGTCCCATATTTTGAAACACAAGTAGCAGAAGTTTTTAAGTTTGCTCTTAAGCCAGTGGGGGACAACCTTTTCAACCCAAAGACCAAATGCATTATTTAAAAAAGATGAAGGGATTGCAGTCAATATACTGGGGTGGATTCCCTTCCCACTCTACTCCATTTGCCCCATTCAGACTGCAGAAAGAGAAAAGAAACCACCAAGTTCCCTTGCTGAAGATCCCTTGCCCCCTCAAGGGAGTCTGCAGTATCAAGAGATGCACACAGACAGAAAATTCAGATCCTATAACCGCCACCCTCCAATATATGGTGCATATTGAGAGCAGAGAGGGGGAATGACTAATGTGTATTGCACTCATAACTGTTTCTTGCTGATGTAGGTCCTCTTGGGAACAAAGCAGTTTTAACCTTATGTGGAATCAAGAATCGGGGTACTGTTATTAGTTACTAGATTTCAATTTTACCTTTTCTAAAACTCTCTTGGGTTGCCCTAAGTGGCTATGTTGTAGGAGGGAGCCAATCTTTGTCAGAGATCCCATTAACTCAATACAGAACATAAAAACTTAAAAATTGCTATTTTTGGGGTTAGACCATTTGCCCATCTTGCTCAGGATCATGTGTTACACAGTGGCAGTGTAGATGCTGAAAGGGAAAAGGAGGCTTGATAATCACCTAGCCGGGGTCGTTTGACCCCAGCATCCTTTCCTGCCATGGCAGGGGGTCAGACTTGATGATTTGCTCAAGTCCCTTCTGACCCTACCAACTATGAAACTATGAAACTATGGATATGACCAGAGTTTTTTCATTGTTCCTTTCTCGCTTGCAGCCTCCAGCATTTAAGGACTAGGAAGCTCTAATTCAGAGACTGTATCCCTAACTCTTGTTCTCAATAGTTACTGATACAATTTTTCCAAGAATTTGGAATCCCCTTTCCTTCACTCCACTCTCACACCACTATCTCAAGTCACTTCCCAAGTAAATAAATGTCTCCATTTGTCTTTTCTCCAAGCCTCCTCCCTCTTACTCTCTTGTTCCTCATCATCATCCCTTCTCATGTAGTATCTGAGCTCAAACAGGGCAAGCAGTAAAAACTCCTTCATAGTACAGTCCATTTCTTTCATCACCAACAAGTTTCTCACTTTCCATGGTGCTACTTTTACACAAATCACCCATGCCCACACTTTCCCATCCTCCCACCCTTTCTTCACCAACCCATACATCACTGTCTCAATTTTCCACATAAGGTCTGCATGCTCCCTTTTTAAATCTTCCCCCACACCTTTCTTGCTTGTTGCTGTCAAATCACTTACCCCTATTACCTTATCCTTCCCTGTTCTTTCAAGCCTTGCATCCTCAACCCTTCTAAACCCTGCACTTTAATGAAGTTTTCCACTCTCCTGTAGTGTATTGGTAATTTCCAAACCCACTATCCTTTCTACTCTGTCCTGTATAGGCCCATCCTACACAGTCACTTCCCCACCCAAAATCTGCAAAAATTCTGTTTTCCTGCTCCCTTCATCACCATTCTGACGTAGCATGTAGAGATGAATGTCTCTTTGTCCAGTAATTCCAACCCCCCCCCACTCTCATACCTTGTGCAAATTATGTATGATATTAGTCCAAAACCAAAAGGCTCATTATTTACAAATTTGAGCTGGGCCCCAGCAGAGTCAACAGCATTTCAAGCCATGGTGACCCCACTGCTTAACACTGCTCAGTATGTGTGTGTACTCCAGATACCTCCCACAAAGAATCCGTGTGTTAATTAGACCCCAATTTATGATTAGAACTAGGTGTTCTTGTCATAAATCCTGGGATCCTCCAAAAATGTACATGCATCTGAGGTGTAGGGCACCACCTTATATGCATATGGGGCTGTACTCCATAAGGTGGAGCCACACTAATCAGATGCACCAGACTGAGAGAGGGGGCAACAGAGGGATTCTGGGTGAACTGTTTGGGGCCCTGTTTGATGACGTTTTCCAGTCATTTAAGGCTGGAGACAGGAATAATTGAAAATGAGAATAAAAGGCACAACTCAGCTGTGAAAGCAAAGAAGTCTGAAAGGTATTCAATGGAGTGGTTCACCGTGATTTGAAGCCGGCACTGAGGGGGACTGCATGCAAAAGGCACTATAGTGAGGGGTGGCTGAGGTGGGATACATAGGAAACTGAGGGACACTGCACTATACAAAGTTGGGACATGGTCCCCATGGTCCCTATGGGCTGGGCTGGGCCAGGAGTGCTGTGTCTCTGCGGGCAGGAATGGGGCGGATTCAGTTGCATGGGTGGCAACAGCCTGGGGGGGAGGTGGGGGCTTGGACAGGGGCAGCACTGGGAAGGGTGGCTACAGGGGCACTAAGGTGAATTTTGGGGTGGCTATAGCCCCCCCCACCCAAACCCTCCCCCTGACTATAGTGTATCTTATTCAGATAGGCTGCATGAACCTATCTCTGTGGTAGGTTTACATCAGTATCTCAACCTTTTTGGCTAAGATCAAATGTAGCACTTTTGATTCTGAGAGGAAGGTGTTAGGATTGGCTCTGGCCCTCCTGGTACCAGCCTGGTATTGCAGTGCCCCCAGGCCCCGTGCCAGTTCCCTATGAAGGTAACACCCACTTTATTTTTCAGCTCCCCCACCCCGAAAAAAGGTCCCATCAGTATGTTTGCCCTAACCACATGTTTTATAGTCATACTTAGCACTGCCTGCATTAAATCAACTTCATAGTTGGTTTCTATTGGTAGCAGTTTAATGATAGACCATGCATTTAATGATGTTTACTTGCATGTGACTATAAGAAGAGGGCCTTTTTTCTCCATGCTGATGGGGGGTGGGGAAGAGACCTCATCTTGTATTTGAGTACATATGGTAGTTACATTTTATGATCCCCCTATTTCTTGCATTGTAAGAGAGACTAAATAATAAATCTCTGTTTACTTTCCCATCACCATTCAGTATTTTGTAAACCCGTATAATTTCCCCCCTCAAGCATCTCTTTTCTAAATGGTATAGACCTAGCCTCCTTAGTTTCTCCTCATATGGAAGCCCCTCCATTTCACTAATCATCTCTGTGGCCCTTCTCTAGACCTTCCCTAGTTCTTCTATGTCTTTTTTGAGGTGTGAGTCCAGAACTGGATCTGGGGCCAGGCAGAGCAGCCATGGGGGGGCTAGGAGAGCAGGCAAGGGTCAGAGGACTCATGGCAGAGCCCCCCACATGGCATGGGGCAGTGGGAGACAGTGGAGATCACCCCCCTGCCTGGCAGCAGCTGGTGAGTGGGGGCTTTTTTTTTCCCCAAAGAGTGAGGAGCTGAGGCCGCGCGGGGCTGGGACAGCAGGTGGGGCTCAGGGGGCACTCAGGGGGGGCTGAGGGAGCAGGCAGGGGATGGGGCCTGTAGCTCCCCCCACCCCCCCCGCGACTTACCAGCACGGAGTCCAGGTCCAGCTCCCTGCTACAGCGAGCTGGGGCTGCCCAAATTGCCAAAAGCTCTCTGAATCTTTTCCGAATCAATTCAGAGAGCTCCAAATAGATTCAGACCTTTTCATCGGCCTTCTGATTCAATTAAGATTTGGAGATTCGGCCACCAAATCAGCACCTGAAGCTTTGTACAGCCCTACTAGTTACCCTTACAGAAAAGAAGTTCTTCCTTATGTCTAGCCAAAATTTTTCCTCAACTAGCTTGTGCCCTTTGGACCTCATCTTCCTGAGGACTGCCTTTCTGAAGAGCTGCTCCCCTAGATCTTGGTGTTTGCCCCTGACATACTTGTAGGTGGCTATCAAGTTGCCTCAGTCTTCTCTTACTCAGACTGAACAGGCACAATTCCCAGAGTCTCTTTTCATAAGGCCTATCCCCCAGGCCCCTGATCATGCAGGTGGCCCTCCCTGTATTCTTTTGAGCTTATCCACATCCTTCTTGAAGTGCAGTGCCCAGAATTGGACACAGTACTCTGGCTGTGGCCTCACCAACACTAAATAGGAGGGGAGGAGCACCTCTCTGGATCTACTGGTAACGCATTGGCTGATGCAGACCAGAGTTCTATTTGTCCTGCTGGCAACTTCATCACACCGATGACTCATATTCATCCTTTGGTTGACTGTCACCCACAGGTCCCTTTCAGATACAGGGCCAGCCAGTGGGCCATGTGCTGAACTATTTTTTATTTCTGTTTCTATCATTTTTCCAAGAACAGAAGTTAGGCTCACTGGCCTGTAATTCCTCTCTTGAGTCTTTTTTAAATATGGGAGTCACATTGGCAATCCTCTAGTCCTCTGGTACTGAGGCTGTTTTTAGTGACAGGTTGCATAGTACAGCTAAGAGCTCAGCAATTTCTGATCTGAGCTACTTCAGGATCTTAGGGTGAATGCCATCAGGTCCTGTTGATTTGCAACTCTTTAGCTTTTATCAATTTCCTCTACAACCTCATTTATTGAAACCTCAATATGGGTCAGCTCCACTGACTTGTCCCCAGGAAGGAGGGGATCTGGCAAGGGAATTTCCCTAACACATTCCACAGAGAAGACAGATGCAAAGAATGCATTTAGTTTCTCAGCTGTAACCCTGTCATCTTTAGTGCTCCTTTTATACCCCGATCATCCAAAGGCCCAACTGACTCCCTTGGCAGGTCTTTGGTTTCAATATACTTAAAGAAATGTTTATTGTTATCTTTTGTCTCTAGCAAGTTTCTCAAATTCTTGCTTAGCTTGCCTTATTAAGGTTTTACATTTGATTTGACCAAGTTTATGCTTTTTTATTTTCCTTAATGGGATTTGTCTTCCAGTTTTTTGAAAGATACCTTTTTCTACTTATTGATTCATTTCTTCTATTAAAACATGCTGGCTTTCTTTTGGTCCACTTTCTATTTTTTTAATTTGAGGTATGCATTTGCTCTGTGCCTCCAATATGGTGTTCTTAAGCAGCTCCCATACTGCTTGCAAGTTCATCACCTCCTTAGGGGCCTCTTTTAACTTCTTTCTAACTATGGATGTGAACAGTTAAATGATCAATCATTTAAATGATAAGCCCAGTGATAGCTGGTTATAGCTTACCAGTTATTGTTCAGCGCAGGGCAGGGTGCAGTCTGGCAGGGAAAGGGAAGAAGGGAAACCATGTGATGCCTCATAAGGAACTGGAAGGTGGCAGGACAGGCGGGAAGGAGAGGCAAGGAGGAGGCAAGGGGGAGTGGGTGTTAGTACCTATAGCTAGGCTCTGTGGACCACTAAAGTGCAGCTGCTGGCAGCCTCCCTGTCACCTGCCATGAGCAGCCTAGGATCCAGGAGACCCCTATCACCTGCCACAGAACCTGAGCTGCTGGAAGCTAGCAGTGGGGATGCTGCAAGCAGATGCACCAGGGTCTGCAGAATTTAGCTTTCGGGTCAAGGGTGGACAATTATTTGGGCCTCAGGGCCACTTAGGGAGTTTTGGTGAGCCGTGGCAGGTTTGGTCAGCACTCTCACCCCCTGCAACAGCTCACCAAGTGGCTCTGGTCTATGATGGGCTGAGTGGCTAAGATGGGGCTGCAGACAGGCGGGAAAAGGAATGGGTGTGTAGGGCTGGGATCATGGGGCCGTGATAGTGTGGGGCAGGGTCCCAGGGCAGAGCCACAATCTGCTCCGTGCACACCTCTGCAACAGGAGCCATTTCTGCAGGCATAGTAATTTGGGGAGTGGATCACAGCTCTGCCCTGGGCCTGACCCCATGCTGGCACTGTCCATGATCACAGGATCACCATGGAGACTGGCTGGGACCCGCATGGGCAGGGTGCATGGCCAGGCAGACAGGTGCTGCAGACAGCTGGCGAGCTGTGCCGAGTCCAGGATCTCAGGGTGGTGACAGTGCAGAGCTGGGCCCAGGGCAGAGCTATGATCCACTCCCTGCATACCCCTGCCTGCAGAATTTGTGCCTGTTGCAGGGGCGTGCAGGCAGATCATGGCTCTGCCCCTGGCCCTGCGCTATCACTGCCCCAAGATCCTGGCCCATGGTCCAAGCTCCACCTGCCCATTCTACTCCTAGACAGTGCCCCCTGCTGGCCCATGGCCCTATCTCATCCTCGCAGCCCTGCCCACATAGGTCCCACACCTGGCAGTGGATTTGGGGCAGTCAGGGCAGAGTGCAGGCAGCAAGGTGGATCCAGTGGCTGCAGCAGCTGGGAGGAGGTGCTGCCACTGGGGTGCTAGGAAGCGAGTCCAGCTGCCACATCACCCCAGCCCTGTTGCACACCTAGGGATGGCAGAACAGGGCGCATGCACCTCAGCCTGGCCTGCCCCCAACACCTGGGCTGGGCAGGGCCAAGGGCCTCACTGTAGGCCAGACAAAATCCCTTGGCAGGCCGGATCTGGCATATGGGCCATGTTTTGCTCATCCCTGTATTAGGTACTAGTCCCTCTCTCACTCTTCTCCTTGTTGCTCCACCCTCCCTTCCACTTGCACTGGGGTTGCCATAACAATTAATCATTTAAGCATTGTAATTACAACAGGTTAAACAGATTTTTTTTAATTGGTATTTACATCCCTATTTCTCCCTTTTTAAAGTTAAAGGCTACTGTGGTAGATTTTCTTTTTGTCTCCCCTCCTACATGGTTGTCAAACCCAATTTCACTGTGGTTGCTATTTCACAGAGACTTAGTAACACTTACCCTTTGCACCAAATCCTGTGCACTACTTAGGACTAGGCCAAGAATGCTCTTACCTCTTTCAGAACCAACTGCTCCCCATATGTATTTTTCTGTTGAAACCCAGAGATTTTATCCACAGAGATCAGATGTTACCTCGCTTCTCAGTTGAAAAATCTGTTCTATATGATTTGATGCAGTCTCTGATGTAGAGTACCACTTCCCCATCAATATGACCTACTCTATCATTCCTGAATAATTTGTATCCTAGTATTACAGCCTCTCTTTGATTTTCCTCATTCCACCATCTTTCTGAGATGCAGAGCCTATCAAACACCACATCTTCTACTCCTGGGGGTTCCACAGCCTGGCAGAAAGTGGGTAAAGGAGCAGCAAGAACTACCTGTATGATGCAGCAGACAGCCAGCTGGCAAGCTGCTTAGCAGCTGCACAGGGAAAATGACAGAAACTGATCAGAGCATCCATGACTCTCACAAGAGCTGCTCCTGAGGCAATAGGGCCATGGCTGGGGCAGCAGTCCCCTCTACTTCCTCAAGTAATAGGTCTGATCTAAATATTTCAGTTTAAATCATGTAATGCAGCCTAGAGAACATTTCATTTTCTAATGAAGTATGGGCTATGGGATAGAAAAGCTTGCTTTAAGAGATAAGACTACTAACACTGAAATAAATATGTTAAGAGAAAATGAGAATAAAACCAAACAGAATTAATAATACTAACTATCTGTGCTGTTAAAAGGCGTAACCTGGCTTCTTCCAGAATATCAGCAATTTGTTGAGGTGTTGTATCATATGAAATGTCTGTGTTACAATCTGGACATCTGAGCCTTCGAACAACTTGGGAAACCTCTTCTGTGTCAAACTAAGTAAAGAAAAATAGAAAAAACTGAAGTGACTGACAAACTGCAGCATAAGAACCAAAAAAGAAAGCTAATGGTAGGCTGTTAAAATATAATAAGAAATTAAAAATACTATTAACAAAATCTAATTTAAGCTCTATTTTGAGTTTGACACAAACAATATTCACCAAGATAATAGAGATTAAACTTGTAGTACCATATTTATCAGAATTCAAGATGGACCTGAATTTAAGATAACTCCCAGTTATTGGATGCCAAACATGGAAAATGTTTAGAATCTAATTATTGGAAGTTCTCTTAAATTCATCCTCCCCACCACTGCCACAGGGAAAATTGTGGCAGGGAAAGCAGCAGCTGGGGGGGGGGGGAGAAGGGGCGGGCAGCCTGTCACATGACCCTTGTCCTTGTCTTGCCTGTTGCTCCTTCACCTGGGCTTGCCTCCTGTCCTCCACCTTCCAATTCCTTTCCATTCCTGCCACTTAGCCCTCCCACGATGCCTGTTGTTCCCCTACCTTTTCAGCTGCTCTGGTTCTGTCCCTGCTGGGTGCATGGAACACATGACCAGGCTGGACAGTAGCAGTGGCTCCAGCTCCTGGCTCCAACCCAGGTTGGGGCTAGAGCTGGAGCTGCAATAGCTCCCCCTGCCAGTCTCTGTGCCCCTTCCTCACACCATTTTCCTATGCTCCCCTTGCTCCATGATCCCCTTCCCTTGTGCCCTTTTCCCACACTCCCCATTCCCCTTTTCTAGCACTCTATGTGTCCCTTTCCCTATGCTCCATACATCTCTTCCCCCATGCTCCTTCACTGCCTTTTCCTCTGCACTCCACCCAGCACCATGCAACCCTTCCCCATTTCCCGCCCCCAGCACTGTGTGCCCTTTCCCCTACACTCCCTCTACACTGCATACCCCTTCCCTGTAACTCTCTCCTGAGTTCCCCTTGCTCCATGTTTCTCTTCCTTGGCACCCTTTCACCAGGCCCCTTCCCCTGTGCCCTTTCCCCATGCTTCCCTTGCTCTGCACATGTCTTCCCCCATGCTTTCCCCATCACCCTTTCCCCCATGCTCCCCCTCCTGCACCATACATCTCCTTTTCCCACACTTCCCCTGCTCCATGCACTGTAGTCCTGTCAGGAGCTGCAGCAATTCCGTGCCTGACCTGTACTAAAATCTAAGACAAAGGTACCCCACCATAATGAATGGGGGAAAACCTTCACCTTATCCTTGAGTAAATATGATATTTTTTCATGCTAAAGAAATTATAGTACCAAGGGCTGCTTAGAGACATTAAAGAAAACCAAAATGGCGCTTTACTTTAAACTTGGTGCGCTCCCATGCCAAGCCCAGCACATACCCAATAGAGGCAGTGCGCTAGTTGGACCCAGCTTGCCCAACATATATATAGATTGGGCGCTTTACTGGGGCTTTTTTGGCACTTTCATCTAATAGCTGATTGAATCAGCTATTACATAAAAGTGCCAAAAAGCTCCACAGAAGAGTCTGATCTATAAAGACGTTGCAAAGTTGGGTCAAACTAAGATGCTGCCTCTTCTGGTAAAACAGGGTTTTTTAACATCTGTAGGCAGCCAACATCCTATGATTATACAGAAAATCAGGATCTTTCTGAAAATATATCATACTAACTCTTATTTCCTTTCTGTGCAAAGGATGGTTGTGTGTTCTTTACTTGTATGAAGATTATTATATTTTCTCACATACAAATTGCCCCTGAATAAGATGCACAACTTTTTTTGAAAGGCACAATGCAGAAAAGGGAAGTTTTGAAAATACTGGTAACAGTAACTGAGTAGCAGCAGCTAGGGAGCCCAACATGTTCATTGTGCTGCTCCCTGTGGAGTATGCACAGTGTTATTTTCATTTTCCCTCTAGCTGAGGCTTAACTGCAGAACCTGGTATTATCATATTTCCTTGCTTATGACATGCAGCTGATATTTTTTTGAGAAAAAGAGTGTGTTATATGCAAAAAAATATGGCATTAGAAGTCCTGGAAATTCAGAGCAAATTATAATTGTATGGGGGAAAAAAACCCTTAGATGACAGAAAAAGAATAGAAATGTTGAATTAAGGTCATTCAAATTGAATTTGTCTTTATGTCATCACTCCTATATAAATTCTATATAAAACCTTTACTGCAGGTTAATGAAGACGTTTATGGAAACCTGACACAATGCTCTTTGGTGTGAACCTCCCCTATGGGAGTGTTCCCAAGAATATCTACTCTGGCTGCTTTCATGCACCACAGCCAAAAGCCACCTGGCTTTATAGAAGAAAACTAAAAAAAATTGCAATGTGTCAGAGGAAGATAGGAGGACAGACAAATAGTCCAGCATTCCTTCCCAATTTTAGTAAAATTATTATAATTTAGCAACCATTGTGTTCCAGACATGCACTCAAGTACAAGTTTTGTAATGTCATTTCTTAAAAGTAAATGCAGGTCAAGTATTGTATTAGTCATCATTTGCTCTTATATATTTCATATCTACCTCCATGAAGCCCTCTCTTCTCTGAAATTGGCTTCAAACAGATGAGGATAGACATAACTCATATATATAACACTTACAACTCATTTTATTATTTTTCGAACTTTCCAGTTTATCCAACTACTACCATATCAACATCAAATACTTCCATCATAACAGAGCCCTCTTTATCATTATAGTTTTCTTTTGTAAACCTAATATTTATGAATCTACTCTTCTAATAGATACTATCATAAGTTGAAACCAGTTAATCAGTCTTTCAATTCAGGCACTTTGTTTTAACCTCTTCCTACAGGACTTTCTTTGTATGAAAGAATAAATAATGATAAAATATTAATTACTCACTTTATAAGGGTAATCAATTTGAATTGCTTCTTCAGTCATGTTCCAATTTGCATCAGCTAAAAATCTGTCAAGTTTTAGCATGGAAAATGCATTGGCCTGCATTTCTTTTATTCGTTGAACAGCACTGTACATTGCCATCCGCTTTGGAAGGGTAATATTACACAGACCTACGGAATGAAGGAAAATGAAAGTATTTATCAATAAGTATACTTGTGTGATGTGAAAGAGAGAATGTTGGAAGGTGAGAAGATAACTGACCACCTGAATGACCTTCCTGAAAAGTCACTGGGAGCAGGTTGAAATTTTCTCCCTGAGAAGTCACAGGATTCTGCCAGGCAACTTTTTTTCTTTGTAGCAGCTGCAGTATGCTGCTGTCAGAAGCTTCTCTCCTATACAGGCACTAAAAGCCCCCTCCAGATGTGAAGGTAAAGATGCAATGGGATCTGATGCATGAACCACACATTCACACTTCCTGCATAGCAGGAGGCATGATTGTGGGATCGTGCATTAGATACCATCATGCCTTATTGCTGGTGCAAGCTCCCTCAACTGGAAGCCCCTCAGCTGATGGGGCTCCCAGCCTTGGGGGCAGATGGTACACCCCCGTAACTGGAAGCCTCATCAGCTATGGGCTCCTAGCTGCAGGGGTGCATCATGCAGGAACCTGCATCAGCTGTGGGCTCATGTACCCCTGTGGCTGCCAGGTGATCGTACTCCCCTATGGCTGGGAGCCCTATCAGCTGATGAGACTCCCAGTACACCTGGCTACATGTTCAATTAATGGTGTGATAGGAATCAACCACAAAATTATTACACTTTTTGTAGAATATCTGTGGCTTATTTCTCCTTTTATCATACCATTAGTTGATTGACCATGTAGCTGGCTCACAGCTTAAGACATGACTAACTGGTTAATCACATCTTAAGCGTAATGTGTTGGCAGGGACCTTACTGTAACCGGTGACACTTGATTAGGATTACTAGGTTGGTCTTTTCTGTAGTCGTCTATATGAATGTTTATTTTGCTTTCCTAAGCAGTCCATTTGCCCCTTTGAAGGTTATTTAACTGAGGAGTTATTTTGGCACTGTATTGTGATGTTGGGAATATTAGAGGTTTTTACAGAAATTACTTCCCTTCTTCATCTTTGTTTCTCCTCCTTTGCCCCTACCACCTTCCTTCTTGCCTGTATCACCTCATTTCTTGATTATTTCTTTAATCCTACTATTTGTGCTTCGAATTGCCCCACTCTTTTTGTGCACTTCCCTTCTTCAAATCTCTCCCAAAAGCACTTCTTTAAAACTTTTCAACAAAAATCTTTGCAAAATGTATACATATGAAGCTTATGCCTCAATCTGCCATATGATTTCTATTTTAACTATTTTATTCAAATCCAAAGACACTAAAAGGTCTGTATGGCCCTGCATAGCACAACACATGAATACTTGGGCTAGCTCTGAATAAGCTGTTCCTATGCAATACAGTGCAATGCCATGCAGAGACATTGGTTTGAAACCCCAAAACAATATAACTGGATAACATGGTGCTCTGTCCAGGTTATTTCACTCCTTTTTACTAGGCCTAATTAGCCAAGGCAGAACACATCCATACAATTATTCTACTGTCCAGGGTCAGATCCAGAGGGTGTGTCATGGTGAGGTTGCATGCCACTTCCCATAACTTAACTACAGTGGGTGAGAGAGGCACTGGTTCTGGGAGCTGATTTGAGGGGCAGCATTAGTAAGCCTTTTCCTGTTGGCCATGTTGATTCTGGGGCACACTGGGAAATGTACTCTGGACTGTCCCTCTTACTGCTGAGATAGGTTGTCTGTGGCTGAGCAGCACTCCCAGCAGCCAGTCAAATGTGCATTCCCATGTGGGCAGTTTGAGAGCTCTCAGAGAAGAGCAGAGTGGAATAAGCCTCTTGGGGGCCAATCTGGATTAAGTGAACTGGATGTTGCATCCTGCAGGGTGGAAATGAGGGTGAGGGACAGGTAGGCAGGGAGCCCTGGGGCAACAGAGGCAAGGCAGGGGAATGGAGGCAGAGAGCCCTCAGGGTGTTAGGGCAAGAAGGGGCTTGGGGAGGCGGGGGATGGGGGAGGTGCAGGCAGCCAGGATTCAGGCAGATCAGACCCTCAGCTGACTGGCCCATCTTCATGAAGCAGGTGGGAAGTAAGGAGTGCCTCACAGATTTAATAGATTTCATAGACATTAGGGCTGGAAGGGACCTCGGAAGATCATCGAGTCCAGCCCCCTGCCCAAAGGGCAGGAAGTCAGCTGGGGTCATAGGATCCCAGCAAGATAAGCATCCAGTTTGCTCTTGAAGGTGTTCAATGTAGGCGCTTGAACCACCTCCGGTGGCAGGCTGTTCCAGACCTTGGGGGCTCGGACAGTAAAGAAATTCTTCCTTATGTCCAGCCTGAAACGGTCTTGTAGTAGTTTATGACCATTCGACCTAGTCATCATCCCTTGGGGCACTCTGGTGAACAAACGTTCCCCCAGATACTGGTGCTCACCCCTGATAAACTTATAGGTGGCTATCAGATCACCCCTGAGCCTGCGCTTTTCCAGGCTAAAGAGCCCCAGGGCTCTCAGCCTGTCATCTTAGGGTCTGCTTCCCTGACCTCTGATCATGCGTGTGGCTCTTCTCTGGACTCTCTCAAGCTTCTCCACATCCTTTTTGAATTGTGGAGCCCAAAACTGGACGCAGTACTCCAGCTGCCGCCTCACTAAGGCCGAGTACAAGGGGAGAATGACATCCCGGGATTTGCTTGAGAAGCATCTATGGATGCAAGCCAGCGTTTTGGTCGCTTTACTAGCTGCAGCATTGCATTGCAGGCTCATGTTCATCTTGTGGTCAATGATGACCCCCAAGTCTCTTTCTTGCATAGTGCTAGCCAACATCAGCACTGCCGAGCCTATAAGGATGCTGCGGGTTTTTCTTCCCAAGGTGGAGAAGCTTGCATTTATCAGCGTTGAACACCATCGGATTCTCGTCCGCCCACTTGCTGAGCCTGTCCAGGTCAGCCTGGATCACCCGCCTGTCTTCTGGTGTGGATGCTTTGCCCCAAAGTTTGGTGTCATCGGCTAACTTGGCCAGTCCGCTTCTGACTCCAGTGTCCACATCATTAATGAAGATGGACTCTGGGACTGGCAGAGATGAAGGACCCAATTCTGATTGCATCCTTATTTTCAAGATCATAGACCCCACCCCCTGCTACTGTCAGTTACAGAGCTCATTTCACTCAAACTACCTTGGGTATCCCTATACAAATATTGCACTGTGCCATGTACACAAACCCAAGCTTTCTTAGAGAACAATGTTTATATAACAATAAATAAAAATAATTATTTCATTGTATTATATTTTTCTGTTATTAAACAATACTAAACTTTCCTTTTTTAAATAATCTCTTTTACCCACAAGCAAAGGTATCCTTCAATGGTTCTAAAGAGACAAAGGCTACTTTTGCATTTAAAAAAAGCCAACTAAGTTGTTTATTTTGCTGGAAAAGGAGCATGCCTAGAGACACTGTGCAGGCCATGCAGCTGCCAAGGCATCTGCCACTTACCTCTGCTTGGCAAACCCTCTCACAGCTGTAGCTACTGGTTGACATTGTAGCTTATGTTCAAAGCAGCAAGTGAGTGGTTAGTATTATTTTGATGAGGTCTGTGATGTGGAGACAGCACTCTACTTACAGAGTCTTATAAAGAAGTACTTACACTAAAGAAGTAAGTCTTACTACTACCGTTTGCAAGGGTCTGGGGCCTAACCTTGCATGATACAAAATAAGTCCTCCTGTAAACACAGAATATCTTTGAAGTGAGACATCTGAAGACACAAGTCTGCCACACCAGAACGTTCCTGATGCCACTTTTCCTGGACAATCTGGCTGCTCACATGTTAAACTCCACCCCACCCCGCCCAATTAATGCGCTTTACTGGAAGTAGCAGCGCATTATTTTGACCCAGCTCAGCTCTGCAGCATCTGTATAGATCAAGCGTTTCAGTGGAGCTTTTTGAAGCTTTTATCTAACAGCTGATTGAATTGGCTATTAGATAACATTTCAAAAAAGCCCCACTCGATCTATAGACGTTGGGTGAGCTGGGGCCAACTAAGGCCATGTGTAAATGAAGAGGGGTGTGTGTGCACAACGCTTTAAAGTGGGCTAAATGCTTTTGCACCACTTTAATGGTGTCAGTGTTTGCACTCCTTGGCGGAGTATTGCGCATTAATTCCAGCCGCTGTAGGAAATTTGGTGGTGTAATGCACCTTAAATGACTTGGGGAGCAGCAAACTAAAACTTGGAGGAGGAGTTTTAGTTTGCTGCCTTTACAGCCATGGAGTGACACACCAGGCTCTGTACAGCTCCGCAGCTCTGTAGGAAGACCTGCAGGCAGCCTGGCAGCAGTTTGGGAAAGCAGGCTCCATCCAAGAAAAGCGGCAAGCCTGATACTCTGCCCCCACCCCTCCATCCCCAGAGTTTGCCTGTCTGAGCTGTACAGGGGCCCAGTGCTTCCCTCCTTGACTGCGGTGGCCCCTGGGACCATCCGAGCCAGGTGCCTGCAGGCAGGTGCTGCTGGGGGAGGCACCCCTGCTGCAGAGGGAAGCACCAGGCCCTGCCGCAGCCCAGGGTCTACTCTGCCCACCAGCAGCCCACCCTCCCCTCCCCTCCCCACCAGACAGGCAGGTAAGTCAGTGGTGTGTGTGCATGACACAGGGGTTTAATCAGCCCTAAACTGAAGTGGTGTTTTTAAAAACCCACTGCTTCAATTTAGGGGCCCTGTTTTATCTACAAATGGCCTAACATGCTGCCTCTATTGGCAGTTTAAAACGAAGTGCTGGTTTTTATGGGGGATTTTTTTAACATCTGTAAGCAGCCTCTGTGTTTTTCTCGGAGGACTGATTCTGTGTCACACGTCAGCCATGACACTGGAAAAATATTTTTTTTCTACATTCTGCCTTCAAAAACAAAGCGTGTATTTTATTTGTGGGTGTGTTGCATGTGAGAAAATATGGTATTAAACTTAAATACACTGACTACAGACATACAAATAAAGTTGACTGGGACATGCCTAGTGCATGTCCCAGTTTAACAAGAAGCTACATATTTTATTTAAATTAGGCATGTGCTTAACCACTTGCGTAAATTGGGACCACCGTCTGTTAGGTTTTATAAACATTACATTATGATTGTAGTACATATCTTATTTCTTGCTGCTTTTGTTTGAGCAGAACTGAAATGGTAAACCAATGTTGTTTTTAGATCTCCATAAATAACTGAGCCTTCAGAGAAATAAAATTTTAAATAAATAAATAAATAAATTACTTTAAATAAAATAATTTTAAATAAATTACCTCTGTACAGATGTACAACGGTAATTGCACTTGATAAAGTAATATTGCAATTAGAGTGAATTCAATTTTGATATTATCTCTTATATCACGTCTTGTTTTTGTAACTTTAATACATTATAATCAGTTATTTTGCACTGTTAATTGTCCAAAGAATGTCTACATTCATCACTGCACTGTAAAAAGTAAGTTTGCATTAATACAGTCAAACTTGTTTCCAACAAATGGTCCAGAACTGAATAAAACAGGTTTTTTAATTAACTGAATGTCAATTTCTTCAAAGAAAGATATTACTTCTAATATTTCCTCTCTTCCTTAATACTATCAATTGATATGTTTACCTAATGTTCTAACCAGCTTTTTCACTGTGGTGGAGTTAATCACCAATGTCATTAATGATGCTGTTCCTGCATGCAGTAATATCTAAAACAGAAAAACAGGATATCACCATTCTGGTCTCAACTGCCATCACTAACATAAAATAACTTGTAAATTATTTTGAACATTTATAAAGCACTCTACATATTTTCCCAGAAGATGCCTCCATCCCAGAAGATATTATTATTAATTTCTAATTTAGCTAATTTTGACCCCATGTCCTTGCTCTTTTCAGAATGACTAAATAAGAAAAAAATTGTTATCAGGAATTCCGTTTGTCGTCGTTCTTTCTTTTCACACCCAAAAATTATGAAGAGAGAAAATTATTGCATCACCTAACAAAAAACAAGGTTATAAGACCAGTATTACTAAGCATCTGTACTCCCTTTTCTTCCTAGTATAAGAATTCCAGAACAGAAGACATTCAAGGAACTACCAGATAAGCAAAAATTAGCACCCTGATCCAAGGAGGAAAAGCAAAGACTAGGAAAGATGACAACTACAATAGAAGGAATTACAAACAAGTAATTTTCTTCTGTTATACAACTTTCTTTTTTCCTCACCTGTAAAGAGAAACATAATGAAAAGATAATGGATATATTGAGAAAAGTCATCAGTGCTTCTCTTGATATCCTGCTTGAATAACCTTTTGGCCAAGAGAAGTTGTTCCTGAGGACAACAAACCTAGTAGGTCATGGCAAACCACACTATGTTATGATATTGATTTCTGGAATTGTTTTTGCTCAATGAGGGAGTCTCCCTTCATGTTAGCAGCTGCCCGCTTTGGGAATGGCAAACACCATTTCTCAAAAGAATACTCTCTATAACAGTTGGTCTCTCTATAACAGTGCCCTCAGAAGAGACTTTTGATGCTATTTCCTGTTTCTCCAAAAACATTTTGGATTTTTTGGTGGGAGGCTTCAGGAGACAGAGCCAACCAGAGCAGGGTGTGGGGCCCGGGGCAAGTCAGCCCATGTGGGGCCCCGCCCCCGCTCCAATCCCACATGCCCCAGACCCGAAGAAGCTGCCACTGCCATTGGTGTCAGCGGCGTCAGCAGCGGAGGGGGGTAGCAAGAGGCTGGATGTGAAGCAAGCAGCAGCAGCAGCATGGAGTTGCCGTGGCCACTCCGCCTAGCTCCACAGGGCCCCCCAAAGCACAGGGCCCAGGGTGGTTACCTCGATTTGCACCCCCCTCTCCCCCTCCCTCTTAGGGACAGCCCTGTCAGGAGATATTGGCAAGTCACAAGTCTAAGCTTCAGCTCCATCTTCTATCTGTGAACTTGTTACCAAAGAAATACATTTCCTCAGATATACCTGAAATATGTTGTGCTGCATGCATTTCAAGATGGATTTGCACCAACCAGTATACTTTCAGTTGATTTGTTCTTGGTTTTATTGGGTTGATGGGCTCTCCTTTTAATGTACTAAGGAAATAGTTAAATTGCTTCATTTAAATGTGGCTTTTATGCTGGCAGCTGTTTACATGCTGGGGTTAACTGTATTAACTGTCCCTCTTCTCTCCTATTCTTTCATGGCAGGGGTGAAATCCTGGCCATGGATAATTTAATGAGCCAGGATCTAAGTCAAAGTTACCTTTCAGTTTCTGCCACATTTGTACCAGAAGTGAATAGAGTTCAACACTAATCAAACCAATTGTTCTCTTCACCTTGTGTCTCGCCTTAAACTCCTCCCAGCTAAAAATATTTATTTCTTAGGACTTTGAAAGTTCTCTCTTCAATGTTCATAGTCCTTGTAAGGTGAAGCATTTTTTTTTATCACTTCAGGGGAGACAATATGTAAAAGAGGTCACCAAAAATTCTGTTTGGGAGGGTAAATTCATACAAGAATGCTGAGTATCTCTATTCTAAGTTTGCCAAACGCCACTCACATTTTAAGGCTAAAGGCATCTAGCCATTCCACTGCCCTTCTTGTGAGGGATTTGCAACCCTTACATTTCTACTTAATGTGTCCCTCACCTCTGCAGAACAGACCCTTCAAAATGATCACTTAAGAGAATAATAGCTCCATATGGTGAGCAAAACATAAAATGAGAGACATGACCTACTAAGGATTAAATTCTTCTTTAAACAAACAAACAAAAAACAAAC
Source organism: Alligator mississippiensis (assembly GCF_030867095.1). Classification (NCBI taxonomy): domain Eukaryota; kingdom Metazoa; phylum Chordata; order Crocodylia; family Alligatoridae; genus Alligator; species Alligator mississippiensis. The sequence continues at coordinate 181,094,492 of NC_081825.1, read as the reverse complement.
AAACAAAAATCACTAAGACCACAGACAAAAGTTACATTCATAGCACTACAGATGTAAACATGTAATCCTGCCTGTGAAGGCCCCAGGGCTGAAGTGCAAAAAACTTAATAGAAAAAAGCATGGAGCAATATGCTCTCCAGTCAAGGCACATGATAGAGGATTGCTTAGCCCTGTGGCTCTGCTGATCACACTTCAGTCTGGATCCCCTAGGACTACAGCTCTCCTCTCCTCTTGCAGGGTCAGGGCAGGCTACCAGTGGGTATGCTGTGGCGTAATGTCCTGTGCCCACTATGGGAACCAAGAGAATGGAGTGCTGAGTGACTGAATAGCCTGCTCTCTCCCTTCCTCCCAGTCCCCTTGGGGATGGTGGGAGGGCAGTGCACAGCACTATGGGATGTTGGAGGACTGAGAGATCCCTTGTTGTGCTAAGGCGCACTGTGCATACAGTATATGTAGGGATCTACTCAATTTGTGATTTTGCAATTTTTGTGGAAAACAATCACCGTGAAATCTGGCATTCCCTGCAATTTTGCACAGAATCACCAGGAAAAAAAAACTTTCTAAAAATAAAATGCTGGCTCCCTACTTAAGAGTGATAGATAAGACAGCAGTCAGGGATATGATTATCTCCCAGACAAAACAAAGACACCTTATATAGCCACCAAATTAAGGGCGTGGTATGAATCCTGGAGAATGAGTTTTGGACAAAGCTATTTTCTGGATCCAATCCAGAGCAAGAAGAGAAAAAACAAATGGTGCAGTGCTACTGAGATGGGGAAAGAGGGAGGAAAAAGGTGTACAGCTGGAGCCTAAACACTACCAGTTGTCCCATCAGAAAGAAGAACATAAAAAGCATTGAAATGATCTCCCAGAGTGGTGCTGAGAATGGTAAGAAATATGGGTAGGTTCAGACATTTCCTTCAGGATTGAAGGCTGCTAAGAAAAGTAAAAACACTCCACTTCCAGCCAGATAGTTTGAGAAAAAAATCAAGAAGCAGGTAGTGCACACTGCTTTATATCCTCGCAATGTAGGAGTCCAAGGAAGAGTGGGTTAGACTCTAGAGCAGCAATTCCCAATGCAGTGCCTGTGGGCACCATGGATAAAACTTCAAAAGAATACAAGTAAAGGGAAGCTGCATTTTGAAGTTGTGAATCTAATGCAATTTTAAGTAATGTATGAGATGATCGGATTGATCTGAATTCTAAACTTGAATATTCATATTGGAGCCCACTGCTTTTTCTTTTGAATTTGAATGTGCTCTTGGGCACATAAACATTGGGAACCCCTGTTCTAAAGCATACTCCACAGGTACTGCTAAGGTAAAAGAGTCTTGGAGCAAAGCTCAAGGATATGAGCTAGACTCATCAGTGAGAATCTGTACATGAACCAGTAGTGTAACTAGGGTGGGACGAGCAGGGCACCAACCTAGGGCACGGACTTAGAGGCGGCACCAGTGTGGCCTCCCTTTCCCTAGGAGTCTTTTCAACAGCAGGGGCAGTCCTGCACTGCAGCTGGCCACTGCAGCCAGGCAGACACAGCCCCATGCCCAGTAGTATATCTGGGATGAAAGGTATGTGGAATTACATCCCTCCCCAGGTGGCTTTACCACAGAAGGCACAGCCCTGCCCCCAGCAGTAAGTGTGGGGTAAATGGCGATACCAGAAGTCCCCAAGGGGCCCAATTTGCTGCTGCCTGTGCCTCAGTAGCTAAATGAATACAGCTTAATAAATACATTCACTCACAGCCAAGAACATTTCTAAGGCAAAAATCCTATTTCTTTTGGCCCCATCATCAATACAATGTAAATATCTCAAATAATCTTAGTGCATGGAGCAATTCTCCATAAGATAAGTAATAATTAGGTAAATGGGAATAGTTACTCCAAACTATTGGCTTAGCAAGAAACCTTCCAGTGTGCTAAAAGACAAAAAAGGAAGCTTACAAGAGGCAGAAACTTGGACAAAGGCCTAGGGATGAGTATAAGAGTGTTGCTTGGGCACGCAGGCATAAAATCAAGAAGGCCAAAGTGCAATTGTAGTTGCAGCTAGCAAGGGACATGAAGGTTAACAAGGAGGGTTTCTACAAGTATGTCAGCAACAAAAGGAAGATCAGGGAAAGTGTGTGTCCCTTACCAAATGGAAGAGGCAACCTAGTGATAGATGGTGCAGAAAAAGCTGAAGTACTCAGGGCCCTTTTTACCTGTCTTCACAGGCAAGGTCAGCTCCCAGACTACTGCACCTGGCAGCACAGTTTGGGGAGGAGGTGAGCAGCCAACCATGGTGAAAGAACAGGTCATAAATTATTCAGAGAACCTGGATATGTACAAGTCCATTGGGCCAGATGCGATGAACCTGAGTGCGCTGAGGGAGTTGGCTGATATTATTGCAAAGCCACCAGCCATTATCTTTGAAAACTTGTGGCAATTGGAGAAGGTCCCAGATGATTGGAAAAGGGCAAATACAGTAACCATCTGTAAGAAAGGGAAGGAGGATCCAGGAAACTACAGACCAGTAAGCCTCACCTCAGTCCCTGGAAAAATCATGGAGCAGGTCCACAAAGTATCCATTTCTAAGCACTTGGAGGAGAAGGTGATTAGGAACAGTCAGCATGGATTCATCAAAGGCAGGTCATGCCTGATCAACCTGATTGCCTTCTATGATCAAGGGAATGGTTCTGTGGATGTGGGGAGAGCAGGGGATGTGATATACCTTGACTTTAGCAAGGCTTTTGATATGGTCTCCCATAATATTCTTGCAAACAAGAAAGTATGGGTTAGATGAATGGACTATAAGGTGGATAGAAAAACTGGCTGGATTGTCAGGCTCAAAGGGTAGTAATCAATGGCTTAATGTCTAGTTAGAAGCCAGTATCAAGTGGAGTACCCCAGGGGTTGCTCCTAGGGCCAGTTTTGTTAGATATCTTTAACAATGACCTGGAAGATGGGATGGAGTACACCTTCAGCAAATTTTCAGACGGCACCAAGCAGGGGAGCAGTAGATATTCTGGCAGATAGGGCTAGGACTCAGAAAGATCTCAATAAATTGGAGGATTGGACCAAAAGAAATCTCATGAATGCAGTCCTGCAATTAGGATGGAACAATTCCATGCACTGGTACAGGCTAGGGACCAACCAGCTAGGCAGCAGCTCTGCAGAAAAGGACCTTGGGGTTACAGTGGACAATAAGCTGAATATGAGTCAACAGTGTGCCATTGTTAAAGGCTAATGGCATACTGGGCTGCATTAGTAAGAGAGTTGCCAGCAGATTGAGGGAAGTGATTATTTCCCTTTATTCAGCACTGGCACATCTGGAGTCCCGTATCCACTTTTGGGCTCCCACTACAGAAAGGATGTGGACAAACTGGAGATAGTCCAGCAGAAGACCATGAAAATGGTTAGGGGGCTGGGGCATATGACTTCTGAGGAGAGGCTAAGGGAACTGGGCTTTATTTAGTCTGGAGAAAAGAAGACTGAATAACAGATTTAATAGCAGGGTTCAAAAGAGGATGGAGCTAGACTGTTTTCAGTAGTGGCAGATGACAGAACAAGGAGCAATGGTCTCAAGTTGCAGCAAGGGAAGTTTAGGTTAGATTAGGAAGAACTTTCTCATGAGGAGGGTAGTAAAACACTGGAACAGGTTACTCTGAAAAGTGGTGGAAGCTCTATCCTTGGAGGTCTTTAAGACCTGGCTAGACAAAGCTTTGGCTGGGATGCTCTAGTTGGGGATGGTCCTGCTTTGAGGAGGGCATTGGGCTAGATGACCTCTGGAAGTTCCTTTTAACCCTCATTTTCTATGATTTTATGAAACATAAGAGATCAGAATCTAGTAATACTGCATTTAGAAATGTTAAAAATAAGTTTGTTTGGATAAAATCAGTTGGTTTTCAATAGGATCCACTCATCTTCCAAAGGACATTTTCACTGTGAATTTTAAGCAACACAAGTTATGTGTTAAACAAGAACACTCAGGGGGCACATCTACATATGCATTTATGTCACATTAAATGTACTGTGCAGTAAGCGGGAATAATCCAGGGTCTACACATGCAGGCAACCTAGGACTAGATTTAGTCCTGTCAGAGCAGTCTGCCATGTGCCCCTGTTGCCACTGGGGCAAGCTCCAGCCTCCAGCCACATAGCTGCCAGCACTTGGCAGCCCTGCCGAGGCCAGAGGCAGCTGCCAGCATGTGGTGGCCATCTTTAGGGCTCATCCCCACCTGCACAGCCCTGCCCAGCCCCTCCCCTGCCTGGGAGATGCTGGTCCCCCCTCCCTGCCCCACCTCTCCCCCTGGCAACCAGTGGTCCACGCTGCACTGCTGGCCATGGTTCTGGCCCTGTTGGCCCCACCATGCCCCTCCCACCCAGGCCCAAGGGCAGCCATGCACCCACCAGCTGAGCCCAGGGCACCGGCTGGGGGAGGCTCTGGCCAACCCCCTACTCCTGTGCTCCCTGCTCCGGCCCCACTGCCCACACCCCCTCCCCCCTGACACCGTACACACCCCCAGCACCACTCCAGGACATGCACACAAGAGAAACTGTGTAAATGTTATTAATAGAACAACCCCCCACATCCCTTCCCAATCCACCTTTAACAAACGCAGCCCCCTTCCCCCTCACTCCACACACAGTACCCCTTTATCACCCTCCCACCCTCCAACAAAAAAAACTGCTCCCTAAACTTAAGAGACACTTCAGGTGTCTGATCCTGTCCCCAAGTCCACCTGCGAGGGCCTGAGAGGTGGGGCCACCCAAGGCAGAGAGCCTGGAGGCAGGCGGCCAGCACCCTGGTTACAGACAGTTTTTCTGCCAGTCCACAGGCCACAGTGAAGCCCAGGGATGCCTACAGCCGGTGGGCGTTACAGGACCTGCTCCAGGGTGATGCCAGGGGCCTGCTGCAGGGTGGTGGCTGGGACCCAGGGGCCTTACTACACTGAGGCAGGGGGCCAGGTGCAGGGGGGCATGGGCACAGCTTCCCATGGGCATCCCAGGGCAGCCAGCTGCTGCTCCAGTAGCTCCATGCACCACCGCTCCAGGGCTGCCATCTCGACTCAGTGCATGTGGCATGCCTGGAGCTGCACCTTCTCCCCAGTGGCCTCCCGGGCAAAGTCCTCTGCTTGCCATGCCTGATGGTTTCACAGATTTCACAGATATTAGCACTGGAAGAGACCTCGGAAGATCACTGAGTCCAGCCCTCTGCCCCAGGGGCAGGAAGTCAGCTGGGGTAACAGGATCCCAGCAAGATAAACATCCAATTTACTCTTGAAGGTGTTCAAAGTAGGTGCTTGAACCACCTCTGGAGGCAGGCTATTCCAGACCTTGGGGGCTCGGACAGTAAAGAAATTCTTCCTTATGTCCAGCCTGAAATGGTCTTCCAGGAGTTTATAACCGTTTGATCTTGTCATCCCTTGGGGCTCTGGTGAACAATAGTTCCCCTAGATCCTGGTGAACACCCCTGATAAACTTATAGGTGGCCATCAGATCGCCCCTGAGCCTGCGCTTTTCCAGGCTGGAGAGTCCCATAGCTCTCAGTCTGTCATCGTAAGGTCTGTTTTCCTGACCTCTGATCATGCGCGTGACTCTCCTCTGGACTCTCTCAATCTTCTCCACATCCTTTTTGAATTGTGGAGCCCAAAACTGGACACAGTACTCCAGCTGCAGCCTCACCAAGGCTGAGTACAACAGGAGAATGATGTTCTGGGATTTGCTTGAGAAGCATCTATGGATGCAAGCCAGTGTTTTGCTCACTTTACTAGCCGCAGCATCACATTTAAGGCTCATGTTCATCTTGTGGTCAATCATGACCCCCCAAGTCCCTTTCATCTGTAGTGCTAGCCAGCATAGCATTGCCAAGCTTATAAGGATGCTGCAGGTTTTTCTTCCCAAAGTGGAGAACCTTGCATTTTTCAGTGTTAAACACCATCAGGTTCTCGTCCACCCATTTCCTGAGCCTGTCAAGGTCAGCCTGGATTGCCCTCCTGTCCTCAGGTGTGGATGCTTTACTCCAAAATTTGGTAACATTGGCAAACTTGGCCAGTCCACTTCTGACTCCAGTGTCCACATCATTAATGAAGATGTTGAACAATATAGGCCCAAGAACAGAGCCTTGAGGGACCCCACTGGTTACAGGGCACCACGACGATTGACTTCTGTCAACCACCACCCTCTGGGTCCTACCACAGAGCCAATTCCCCAGCCAGTGGATCATGGTGGACCCGAGGCCACAGTTGGCCAGTTTTGCCAAGAGGTGATAGCAGATCAAAGGCTTTTTTGAAGTCAAGATATAAAACATCAATCTCCTCTCCCTTGTCCAGGTGATAGGTCATCTGGTCATAAAAGGAAATGAGATCGGTTAAGCAAGACCTACCCGCAACAAACACGTGCTGACTATCCCTCAGGATGTTGCCATCAGCCAATCCATTGAGGATGGCCTCTTTGATGATTTTTTCTAAGACCTTCCCTGGGATAGAGATCAGGCTGATGGGCCTGTAGTTTACCTGATCCACTTTCCTCCTTTTCTTGATGATAGGCACCACATTGGCTTTCTTCCAATCTTCAGGCACTTCACCAGAGCACCAGGAACTCTTGAAGATTCATGCCAGGGGCTGAGCTATGATGCTAGCCAGCTCCTTGAGTACCCTAGGGTGTAAACCGTCAGGGCCGGCTGACTTGAAGTTGTCCAGCCTCTCAAAGTGTTCCTTCACGAGGTCAGCATTGATGGCGGGCAAGCGATCTCCCTCACCCGGGCCTCACTGTCCCATAATGGGCAGGGGCAACCCATGGGACTGATGAAAACTGACCCAAAGTACCCATTTAGTAGGTTGGCTTTTTCCTGGGTGTTCGTTGTCTGTTGTCCCTTCTGGTTTAGCAGGTATCCAATGCTGCTCTTGTTTTTCCTCCTGCTCCCCACGTATCTAAAAAAGGACTTTTTATTATCCTTGATACTTGTAGCTAGTTGAAGTTCAGTCATAGCCTTGGCTTTCCTTGTTCGCTCCCTGAGGGTCCAGACCATTGCGGAATATTCCTCCTTGGAGGTGGATCCCATCCTCCATTCTTTGTAGGTCTTTCTTTTCAGCTGCAGGAGGTCCGCTAGTTCCCGGGAGAGCCAAGGAGGCTGCTGTGCACTTTTGCTGCTTTTCCTCCAAGACAGAATAGCATTAGCTTGTGCACCAAGAATCACTCCCTTGAGGAACAACCACTCTTCCTGAACTCCCCTTCCCTTTGGGTCACACCAACAAGCCTCCTGAGCTTGTCAAAGTCAGCTTTCCTGAAGTCGAGGACTTCTGTATTGCTGACTGTCTTGCCAGCTTTACGGCAGATGGTGAAGGCGATCAGCTCATGGTTGCTGTCACCCAGCTTCCCATCGATTGTTAGGTCGCCGACTAGGTCGTCCCTGGTTGCTAGTACTAGGTCGAGCAGCGCTTTACCTCTCATTGGCTGGTAGACCTCGTGTCAGATAGAGGCAATCCACGCACGAGAGGAAGCTTTGCGACTGCTCGGATTTAGCTGAGCGCTCTTCCCATGAGATGTCTGGGTAGTTGAAGTCTCCCATGACAATCATGGATCTGGAGCATGCAGGTTCAGCCAATTCCCTGGCAAACTCCTGGTCAAACTCTTGACTTTGGGTGGGAGGATTGAAGAAAACACCACCTGCGCCCTCAGACCTTTTAACCCCACTCCCAAATCCCTGTAGCACTGCATGACCTGGCTGGGAGCGCTCCAAGCCATGTCATTGGTGCCCACATGGATAAGGAGCATGGGATAGTGGTCAGTGGGCTGGATGAGTTTAGGGATCTTTTCTACAACGTCTCGGATGCGGGCTTCTGGGAAGCAGCAGACTTCCCAGGCTAAGGGGTCGGAGTGCCAGACTGCCCCCTCAGTTCCCCTCAGGATGGAGTCTCCCATGACAAACACTTTGCGTTTTGTCTTGGGGAGAGCAGGAGCGGTAGCTATAGTAGTGCCCGTGTTGCCTGCGGGAGCTGGCAACTCAGCAGGCTCTGCTGGGGCTGCAAGAGGTTCATACCTGTTGCATAGCTCTAGCAGGGCAAGGGCCTTGGTGTGGTGGGCCTTGGGGTCCTTGACCACCTTGGTCCAATCCCTGGGCTGGGCAATAAGGGAGGTCCCCAAGTGCTCCCTTGTCCTGGAGGGAGACTGTGGTCTACCCTCCATCTCCTGGGGGAGAAGGGCCTGGCAGTAGGAGTCTATCTCCTGCTCACAGCCCCTGATGGCACACAGTCTCTGGACTGCGGCCTGGTGCTCCTCCAGCTGGCGTGCCAGAGACCCCAGTAGGGAGCAGACCTCACAAGGGGAGGTGGCCATGCTCCTGTGCCCCAGAGCCTGAAAAAGTGACAGGCAGCCCCTGCAGCTGAGAGCCAGGGGCTCCGTCTGCATGGAGCCCGGAACCGTGGGCTTCATCTGGGTGGAGCCTCTGAGGAGCCTCGGGGACCCTCAGCGTGCAGCACGTGCCCAACCGTGTCATGCTGCTGGTGGGCTGGCTATGGCTGGGACTGGCTTCCCTAGGGTGGGGGTGCACAGGCAGGGCCTCAGGCCCTCCCACTCACCCTGCTGTGCAAACTCCACACTAACTCACGTGCCAGGCAGACAAGCGCGCCTGTTTGTGCAGTCTATTTGCGTGGCTCCCTGGGGGGCTGGGCGAAGCAGGGGCCAGGGCGGGGTGAGACTCTGGTCTGCCACCCAGGCCTCCACTGGGTCCACCAGCCACCAGAGCAGACAGCTCCCCTCCTGGCTGCACTGGTGGTGCAGCCGGTGCTTCCAGGCAGTTCCAGCAGCAGGTGGCAGCGAGCCTGTGGTGGTGGTCCTGTGGGCCCCTGTGGCCTCTCCCCCATATCCAGATGTTGGCCCTGCAGAGGCAAGAGACAGACGGCTTTTGTGAGGCTTTGCAACATTTGAGAGATAAGATGCTCTGCTCCAGGGGCTCTGTACTGCCTGGCCTCAGATTGGAGATCGGTCATGTGCAGGTGTCCAGGGACCATGGTAAGCTGGCCAGGCAGGCCCGGGCTCAGGTGGATGCTGCCCAAGCCCCTTGTCCTTGCTTGTTCCCTGGGGGCTGGCCTCGGGCCGCCTGCCCCCTTCCCAGGGTAGGCCAGGCCAGGCTGCTGGCAGCACCTACTGCTGTGGCTCCCATCCCCATTGACCACCCCCCGCCCCGCAGGCCCACCACTCTGCTGCACTGCCACGCAGTCCCAGCACCTGGGCTCGGGCACATGGGGTTCCTACACAACTGGGGTGAGGGGCTGATTGTACCCCTGTCCTCCCCCACCCTCGCTGCTGGAGGCCTCCCCAGTGAGGTGCCCCAGGGCCAGCCACCCACCACATTGCCACTTCAACCTGAGCATACCCATGCTGTGTGTGCCGTGGATGGTGCGTGATGGGCTATTTGTGCAGATGGAGGCCAACCCAGGATGCTACACCCTGCTGCTGCTGATACTTCTGGTGCCCCAGGCACACCTGCATTCCTGTATTGGGACCCTGAGCTACGACAGCTCAGGGGGCAAGCCCAGCCTGCCCTTTAACCTCCGTGGCTACCTGGAGGGCTATCTGTTGCAGAGCTACACATTCCTAACCCCAGCATGTAAATAGCTGCTGGAACTGACACCTTCCTCGGCATGGGAGAGGCCCATGCCTGCCCAGCTATGGGGACATGGGCTGCTCAATAAGGGTCTGACCTATGTTCTGCCTCTGCGTGCTTTGGGGGGAAACCTGGGGCCAGGGGATAGTGGGCAGGTGGGGCAAGGAGTGGACCGGGGCTGGGGGCAGAGGCAGGGGCAAGGAGGCTTCCCACACCCCAGTTTAGAACTTACCATGGGTCCAGGGCCAGTGAGGTTGGTGGCTCAGCGTGGGGCTCCCTATGCCAGGCAGTGTCCTGCTCCACCTGCTGTCCATGGCCTGCAGTGGGCTGGGGGCTGGTGCCTAGTGAGAACCCCCCCCCCCCCCCGGGGAGCTGCTGGTGCTTCTGGCAGCCAGCAGTGGTATGGCCAGCCACTCCTCATGGGTGGCTGTGGGGCGGGGCTGAGGCTGAGGCAGCCGCTGGCCAGGGCTTCCCAGGCTGCCAGTGGGCACAGCAGCCAGAGAGGAGTGAAGGGCAGGGTGAAGGCCCAAGGTCCCCTCCCGTGGTGACATGTCGTCAGAGGTGTCAGGGTGGGGTGCAGGCTCTTGAGGCAACAAAATTTGGGTCAGCACCCACATGAAGGGCATGGTCCTGGGAGCTTCACTGGACCAATGATTGTGGCCAATCACAACCACCTTCTGGGCCTGCCAGGCCTTAGCCTTCACACAGCTCTGCTGTGCTGACCAGGAGTGGCCCCGCTCACACATCCCAGTTGCTAGGGCCTCATAAATGTGGGTGTTTGAGCGCCTGCCCTGAGTAAACTGCCTCAGGCCATCCTTCTCACTTCACAGGAGAGTGCACCTCCTCCTGGGTCCAGTTGGCACTCTGGGGCTCCAGATGGGTGGGTGCGCAGGGATACTGCCAGCGCTGGACATGGAGAAGGAGGAGGACGTCATACCCTGCACTGGCTAACTGGGCCCCTGTGCGGCTGGCCCTGTGCTGCTGATTTGGGAGAGCTGGCAGCAGCACCCCCAACAGGGGCACGGTCAGGGAGTCACAGCCATGCAGCCAAGGTGCTTCACTACAGTCCTGAAAAGAGAGAAGTGGGGGATGAGCAGCAGTAGGTGCTGGCTCTGATGGCAAAGCTGCAGCTGCAGCCCTTGGGAGCTTTGATGGCAAAGCTCCCAGCTGTTGCCTTTGGGAGCACTCACCTGTGGCCAGGGAGCAGCTCGGGAGGGGACAGCCCAGGCAGACCCAGCTTGTGAGCTGTCTAGCAGGGCACACGGGGCCTGCTGGGGTACTGCAGCTGCAAGCAGCTCCTGCTGGCTTCCTGGAGTATATACCCTGAGGCACAAAATGGCTGCAGACTTTTATACCTTGCAGCTAAAGACTGCCAAAGAACATCCCAGGCTAGCAGCAGGACAGGGGGCCAAACAGGAACCACTCCAGATGGCCCCCTAGTAGCTGGGCAGACCCAGCTGGGAGGCTCCTGCTTTACTGTGCAGTAATGCATCTACATGTGCATTACTGTGCAGTAACTAATTGGGTACAAGTTGCCATAGTTACTGCACAGTACAGATGTGCAGGTGTAGACACGTGCTTGTATTGCACAGTAATTTAGGTTACTGTGCAGTAAATGTGCACATGCAGATGTGCCCAGTGGGATACTCCTAACTCAAGATGAAGACAAAATTCAGTAAATTGGGAAGCAATGCTAACATCAGACCTAGGACTTTTGAAGAAACAATACAACAAAAGACATGGTTAAAGTGAATAACCTTCAGATATCTCTTGAGAACCAACAGAATTGGATGGAATACATAGAAGAACTGCTGTTTCCAATACAAGAAATATAAGTTTTCTTATAATACAGGGTATTGTTTGACCTGAAGCAGAAGCAATATTTATGCTTAGAAATAAAAACGTGCATTGGACTTATTTCTCTCCCAAAAGACACAATGACTTAATGGGACATAACAGACATTTGAGACTGAGAAAATATATTTTCAAAGAAGCTATTTGGACTTAGCTTTCCTCCAGACTTTGATTTTGAACAAAGGGACAAAATTTCTGTAGGCTAAAGTAAAAGTTCTCAGCTCCGGAACTGTGACATGTAAGTTTCACATCCTACACAGTACAGAAGGCTTAAAAAGCCTGGAAAACAAGATAAATATCCTAGTTTACCATCTTATAATTTTACTGTTGGCATTAAAGGAAGAGATAAAAGAGCCTATCTTCAAGAAAGGGAGGAAAGTGGATCTGGCAAACTATAGGCCCATCAGCCTGACCTCTATCCCGGGGAAGGTCTTAGAAAAGGTTATCAAAGAGGCCATTCTTAACATCCTGAGGGATAGCCAGTATGGGTTTGTTGAGGGTAGATCCTGCTTGACCAATCTTATTTCCTTTTACGACCAGGTGACCTATCACCTGGACAAGGGAGAAGAGATTGATGTCATATATCTTGACTTTAAAAAACACTTCGATCTGGTATCCCATGATCACCTCTTGACAAAACTGTCCAACTGTGGCCTCAGCCTCACCATGATCCGCTGGCTGGGAAATTGACTCCGTGGTAGGACCCAGAGGGTGGTGGTTGAAGGAAGTCAATCATCGTGGTGCCCTGTGACCAGTGGGGTCCCTCAAGGCTCTGTCCTTGGGCCTATACTATTTAACATCTTCATTAATGATGTGGACATTGGTATCAGAAGTGGACTGGCCAAGTTTGCCAACAACACCAAACTCTGGGGTAAAGCATCCACACCTGAGGACAGGAGGGTGATCCAGGCTGAGCTTGACAGACTCAGGAAATGGGTAGATGAGAACCTTATGGGTTAACACTGAAAAATGCAAGGTTCTCCACCTTGGGAAGAAAAACCTGCATCATGCTTATAGGCTCAGCAGTGCTACGCTGGCTAGCACTACAGATGAAAGGGACTTGGGGGTCACGACTGACCACAAGATGAACATGAGCCTTCAATGTGATACTGCTGCTAGTAAAGCGAGTAAAATGATGGCTTGCATCCATAGATGCTTCTCAAGCAAATCCCAGGATGTCATTCTTCCGTTGTACTTGGCCTTGGTGAGGCCACAGCTGGAGTATTGTGTCCAGTTTTGGGCTCCACAATTCAAAAAGGATGTGGAGAAGCTTGACAGGGTGCAGAGGAGAGCCATGCGCATGATCAGAGGTCAAGAAAGCAGACCTTATAAAAAGAAGCTGAGAGCCATGGGACTCTTCAGCCTGGAAAAGCTCAAGCTCAAGGGTGATCTGGTGGCTACCTATAAGTTTATCAGGGGTGCTTACCAGGATCTGGGGGAACATCTGTTCACTAGAGCGCCCCAAGGGATGACAAGGACTAATGATCACAAACTCCTTCATAACCATTTCAGGCTGGACATAAGGAAGAACTTCTTTATTGTCCGAGCCCCCAAGGTTTGGAATAGATTGCTGCCGGAGGTGGTTCAAGCACCTACTCTGAACACCTTCAAAAGACATCTGCATGTTTATCTTGCTGGGATTCTATGATCCCTGCTGACTTCCTGCCCCTGGGGCAGGGGGCTGGACTCGATGATCTTCTGAGGTCCCTTCTAGCCCTAATGTCTATGAAATCTATGAGTTCTTTGATTAGCAAGTGTTATTTTCATTTTTTGCATCTTTAGCAGTTTGAGATGCAAGTGATTAAAGTGAAAGCAGTGGCAAGAGTGTTTGACATACCACTATCTGTTTTATGGAGGCCACAGATGTAGCATGAATAGAAGTATTGCCTAGTTAAAATATTAAAGAACCTGACTGTGACCTAATGTTTAGACTGATATAAATGCCCTGATGCTTGAAATGGAAGTAATCTTTCTTTCTCTTGAATTTGTCTCAGGAAAAATGGTAATGCAGAGTCAACAGTTTCTTACAGATAGCAATGGACAAGTGCAGCATGGACAAGAAATACCACTGTACTTCCAAACAAGATGGTGTTCTTAACCTTATCTGATAATCCCAAATACATAGAGCAATTTGGAAATATAAGCTCAGATTTTCAGAAGTGCAAACCACGAGTTATGCAGCTATACCCACACATATCTAAATAAGTGATCTGATATTCGAAGTGAAAAGGTGCCTAAATATGGATTTAGGAACTTAATATTAGACATATACTTTTAAAATCTTGGCCACAAGCACCTGAAATGCTTGAGGCAGCTTCTGCTAATGCTACTATTAACAAAAATTCACGGGATATCTTAAATCCACATAAAGTTCTAGAGATCATTATTTATACTAAATATATTTCATGCTAATTATATAGATTTAATAAAAATGTTGAAGCAATATTGATGAATTTTATGTGATAAAAGTTATATATAATCTGACTTAATAAACTGTCAGTCGGTTTTCAAATTAAAAATTCATTATATATTCTTTGCTTGCTTCTACTATGAGCCTAAATTAGTCAGAACACACTTTCAAAGTTGGTCACTTGCAATTTGCAGACATGCATTCGAATACCTTCATTTTATGTATGTGAATATCCATTCATGAGATAGTCAAAAGTACTTGCATATTTTATTTTGGTAATCTGATTCTGAATAATAATAAATACTTATATCATAAAAATTGATTTATCAAGGACAAATTGTGCACAAATTGTGAAAAAAAATCATTAATTTTTTTACCATCCTCTGCATTTTGTCTTCTTTTGTGTCTTTTGTTTTGCTAATTCCAAGTGCCATATTCAGTGTAAAAGTACCACGTATTCCACTCCAAACAATAACAGCTCCCCAGCGCCAGTTAAATCCATAGCCAAGGCGACTTAGTAGAGGGCTCAGGAACAAAATAACTAGACCCCTGAATGCATAATAGAACATAATAAACAAAAATATTAATAATGAAAGAGAGATATAGCTCTGTGTGCAGTCAGCATACTGAAAGCACTTCAGTCCCTACTTTCTTACAAACTCTTCTAACAGATTTGCATGCATGTTGAACATGAGGAGAGACAAAATGGAACCTGGCAAGACTCCCAGCTACAGAACTCTTAGTGAGGAGAAGCCACTTTCCCCACAACATTTGCTAAGAACACTGAGCCAGGAAAGAACACTGCCACCCAAAACCTGAAACATTCCCTCCTATTGTAAACTACAGTGAACCAGTACCACTTTGTAATAATGTTACAGAAGGCTGTGAGTACCTCTAGCAATATTAACACAGATACCTAATTTTTATTCATTACCAGAGGCTCACCATTTCCCTTTAATGCCAGTACATTTTCTGTAAAACACCTGGGTCTGTAGCTAGACTGGCAATATCAGGAGGTGTGTCATATAGGTACTATGAAAATGACACCAATCCAATTTTCTCTGTAAACTTAAGCAAGAATCTGGTCAGTAGTTGATATCCAGATATTCAATTTAGAATGAAGTTTTTCTGAGCAAAGGTCACGGAGCTTCTACCTTAAGGGTAACCTTCCATCCTATTCCTTTCCTAAGAGGGTGGCTGATATTCCTCTCCAGCAATTTCTCCTCATTCACCTTCACCAGTGTCACGAGTATGACCCAAACAAGATGGGTCAGGTTTCAAAACCAAGCATCGTTAACTGGGGAGTCCAAAGACTATGGGTTAGACAGGGATGAAGAAAGAAGCTAGGCCAGTGGTTCTCAATCTTGTTAGACTCAAGGCAGCTCTCCATAACTTTTGTGAATTGAACAGAACCCCACGTCAAAAATGTTTTTGTTTATTATCAGGGATCCTGGTTTTCCCTGATAAAAAAATAGCAAATTCTCTGATTAAATCCATTATTAAAGTGAAAGGCATATATATGTGTGTAAGTGTGTGTGTGTAGGTATCAGTCAAACACAATGTTTTATTGATATATTTACAGTTGTAAAGCAACCTGGAAACCTATCAGTGCTGCAGCGATTCAGCGATTCAGACATAGACACAGCTTTAAAAGTTTTTTCTACATACCTTGAGATAGCAGACGCAGTTCGTGAGCGCTGCGATGGTGGGGCACATGGAGCATCCCACAGGAGTGCAGGGGGGGCCCTCCACATGCTTGGTGGTGAACCTGGAAAAGGACCGGAAGTGCTTCTGGAATTACTTCCGGTCCACTTCTGAGTCTGCCAGGGAGCGCAGGGGGGGCCCCCCTGTGCCCCCCTGGTTCAGCAATCGGCCACAGAGGGACCCCAGGTGCCCCCCCCCAGATCCAGGAGGCACCAGTCACCAAGCCAGGGGGGCGCAGGGGCCCCCTCCACATGCTCCCTGGTGGACCCGGAAGTGGACCAGCGAAAGTGTTTCTGGTCCACTTCTGGTTCTGCTGCCGAACGTGCTGGGGAGCACTCCTGCACTTCTATGGGATGCTCCATGTGACCCAGCATTGCAGTGTTCACAAGCCGCCAGGTACCTAGAGGTATGTAGAAAAAACATTTAAAGCTGTCTCTACATTCGAATCACTGAATCTTTCCAAATCTCTCCAAATCGATTCAGAGGGTTCTGATTCAATTCGAAGAGATTAAAGGGTCATCTGATTTAATTCGGATTTGGAGATTCAGCTACCAAATCAGGCCAAATCTCTGCTGAATCAAATCAGGGGCTGAAGCGTCGCACAGCCTAATTTTTATCATGGGGAAAAAAGAGCTCCCCCTGACCCTTAGCTCACAGAACACAGGTCCAGGCCCCTCACTCCACACCCATATCCCCCTGGCCCTGCTGGTGCCCCTCACACCCCCTCATAGCCCCCAGGTCTGCTGGTGCTCCTCACTCCCTCCCTATAGCACCCAAAACCTGCTTGTGCCCCTTGCCCCCCACACATAGCCCCCTGCCCCCCCAACCCTGCCACAGGGGGCTCCCAGCTGCCAGGGCTATGGGGCCAGGGACCCAGGTCCACAGCCCACTGCAGCAGTGCCGGAGCCCCAGGTGCTGCAGCAAAGTGAAGCATGGAGCCCAGCTCCCCTTCCCCATGGGAAACATGGCTGGAGTGGAACCCATGAGGGGGGCATGTGTGGGCTGCCCAGCGTGGGCTTGGGTGGGGGGTGGGTGGGGCTTGCTGCCCACTGCTGTGTGCACTCCTGGGGAGGAGAGGGGGGACCTGTGTCCTCCACATCTATGCATGGGGCCAGTTGTGGGCTACCTGCTGTGGGTTCAGGCTCGCTGCCCTGCTGCTCTCCCCCCGGGACCTCTGGGGGCCGGTGAGCAGGACCCGCATAGCAGGGCAGAACAGGTCCAGGTGTGGAAGCTTGGTGCTGCTGCGAGCCCCATGCCCTAGAGCAGTGAGGGGCATAACCCTTTGTCACTGCCCCTTGGTGGGCAGGGAATACCTTACCAAAGCAGCACAGAATTTGCAGCAGCAAGGAGCTTCCTTGCCTGGCTCCACTCTGCCCTGCTGTGCCGGCTCCTGCCCACTGGGCTGCAGAGGTCCCAAAGGGAGGGCAGTTGGGTGGGGATCCCGAGCTCATAGCAGGCAGTCCACACCTGCCCCATGCATAGATCTGGGGGTCATGGGTCTGCCTGCCCCACCAGGAGAGTGCAGTGGCAGGGAATCCGCCCCACATCCCCGCCTCCTGGATGAGCCACCTGTGGCCCTGTCCTGCTCCCTGCTGGGGCCATGTGGCTGCATATTCCAGCACCGAGCTGCAAGCCCTCCAGCCCCAGCCCTGCCCAGTTCACTCCCTCCCTCCCTATGAGGGCTGCAATTCCTTCCCCCCATTAGACTTACCTCTGAAAGCTGCTCTCCAGACTGACAGACAGCCAAGAGCATATACATTAGGGCTGTGAAATTTCAGCAGCCGTTTTGTTTCAGAGGTGTTTTGGGCCATTTCGGCGCCTGAAACACTGAATCTTAATTGAAATGGAAGGCTCCAAAATATCTCCGAAACAAAACAAGGCATCTGAAATGTTTCAGAAATGTTTGGAAAATTTCAGAATTTCGGAGCCGGGCTTGCAGGGGAACAGTGCTGCCGTGCTACACGACTCAGCTCTGCAGGGAGCAGAGATTCGCACCAGGGGTCTCCTTGCCCTCCTCGCTGCTGCTGCCCACCCTGCACTGCCCCAGTGATGCGGGGCTGCACAGGGCAGGCAGCGGCAGCGAGGAGACCCCCAGAGTGGATCTCTACTCCTTGCAGAACCAGGTCATGTGACAGGGCAGTGCTGGTCCCTGCTATGTGACCTGGCTCTGGCAGGGAGCAGAAATCCAGGGCAGTGCAGAGCGGGCAGCAGTGGCGAGGAGACCCCTACGCGGATTTCTGCTCCCTGCGGAGCCAGGTCACATGGCAGGGCAGTGCTGGGGCCTGCCACATGACCTGGCTCCACAGGGAGCAGAGATCCATGCTGGGGTCTCCTTCCTGCCACTGCCTGCCGTGTGCAGCCCCATGTCACCAGGGCCGTGAGGGGCGGGCAGTGGCGGTGAAAAAACCCCTGGCGCAGATCTCTGCTCCCTGCAGAGCCAAGTCATATTGCAGGGACCTTGCTCGCTGCTCTGAGCTGCTTCCCTGGTCCGCAACCCAGCACGATAGGGATCAGAGATCTGCACAGGGGTCTCCTTGCCTGCACAGTGGGCAGCAGCCCTCACCTGGATGAGCAATCCACACCCCCCATCCTGGTCCTCACTGGGGCCCTGCAGCCCCCAGCCCTGCAGCCCCAGCCAGCTGGGCAGTAGGGCTGTGCAAAGCTTGCAGCCCATTCAAAACAGATCTGGAGGAGATTTGAAACAGATTCGGCTGAAATGAAACAGGATAGTGATCCAAAACACCAAAACGAATCACTGTCCTCCAAAACGGCTAAATCTGAAACCGAATCAAAACTGTTTTGCACAGTCCTAATATATACATGTGCATGGCGACCCCTGCCTGACTGCTCCCCTCCCACTTCCCGGCAGGCTGGAACTCTGCAGAGAGCTTTTTGCCAAACTGCAAATTCCACGTTTCTCTGTTAAAATGAGAAACCCATGCTTTTCTCCAGTAAAAGAGAAAATCAGCATTTTTCTCCATTTTCCCCATGTGAAACCCAGATCCCTGTTTATTATGATACTTACATGCTTGAAGGGGAGTCAGGAAGGAAGAGGAGCAGTTAGTAGGGAAGAGCCTGTGCTGCTGTGAATGGGTAAAAAGAGCAACTGAAAGGGAAGAGCCTGCACTCATCTCCTCACTGGGACCAGTGGTTATCTGGCTTATCTCCTCTCTACTACTGGCATCCTTCAAAGGCTGCTGCAGCACCCTGATCAAGAATTATTGATCCCCTGGGCAAGGGAGCAGGGAACAAGGAACCGGTAACTAGTCTTGGAGACAAGGAACCAAATTAGGGAGCTAGAAACAAAGGATAAGAAGCACCAAAGTGAGACAGAATAGGAACCTGCCTTAGTGGGAACCTTCAGAACACTGCAAAAATAAGCAGCAGCCACATCCAAGCATTTTAACTGAGGCAAGACAGAGACATGTGGCAGCCAGCAGTCAGTGTCCCCCAGGGAATTACTCCAGAATGGGAGCTTGTCTGTTTAACTGCCACCCTGACTCCTGACAACCAGCCAGGCAGGACAAAGATCACAAGAGAGTCTTGAAACACAGTGTTCCCAATGTAACTAAACTAAGAGAAGATGGGATCCTTTTTGAATTCCTCTTTCTAAGTCTACATTATTTTATCTGTAAAATCTGATATTACTTCCCATAAGATTTAAAATACAGAATGAAGGCAGCTTAGGTTAATTAACCTGTCCTAGTCAACCTGAGGACACTGTATACCACAACATTATGTTTTCCCTAATATTTTATAGATAAAATTTGCACAATACTACATACCAAGATTTTAAAAATATTTACAAGGTAAGCACTTAATGATAACTGAAACAAAAAATAAAAATTCTAGAGACTGAAAGCTTTGGCGCACCACCTGCATAAAAGGTCTTATAGAAGAGACCACCCACAATTTTAAGACCCTGCCAGATAACAATCATGATTTGAAAATTTGTGAAGAGAATATCATGCATCTTATATGGAAATCTGTTAAGAAAAAGACCTGAAGTAAGCAGCTAAAGCCATGTTGCATGAAATGAGCCTCAATAACCTCAACCTTTGAGCTGCAGTTTTTCCAGGTGTATAGAAATGAGAAATACAATCAGATAATCATTTAAACATGGATTTCATCAACAGGTAGAATTTATTATTATGACCCAATTCTGCATTAAATATTTCACAGAACAACTTATCTACCTCTTCATATAGCTGGAGTACAAGAGTTCAAATAGTTATATGGCTTTTGGTTTGCTCCAGATCAAGGTTTGGCAAAAATAGCCTATAAACAAGGGTTCACTGAAAGCTTGTAACATTCTAAGCACTACCCTAATGCTAACAAATTACTGTTGTTACTCTGTTGTATAAAATGAAAAAAAGAAAAATTTATAAGACACCTCAACATGCCACTGCATATACACCCAATGAAAATGAATTACAGTTTAAATATTTTTAAAAGTCACATGAGCTATCATCATTTTAATAAGGTAGGAAGGGATAGATGTAAACACAGATGTAAATAGGAATTCTTACCTTATAAGATTCAATGCAAGGTAGACAGTTAAGATATAAAACAAATCACGAATTGTTATATACTCAAATGTTTTTTCAACTATTACAATTCCAAAGATAATAAATATCAGACAATGAGCCAAAAATGTTAGCATTGCCCAGAACCTGCATGAAAAGAAAAATATACAGGTAAATATAAAACATCACCATTGGTAAATAATACCTTCTTTTCAGAATTAGTATTAATGTATTGGTTATTTTCAGCCTTCTGTAGATGTAAGAACTTTTCAACACTGCTCCCATCATCATGTGTCATTTACTGCTACAGGATACTATCATTGCAGTCAAGAATGTAAGAGTTAAAAAGGGATTGGACATTTATGTGGGAAATAAAAATACCTCAAATTATAATAGCAAATGCTATAAAAAGCATTGGAATAGATTTAAAATTTTAGACCTTTTAAGGCCCAAAGTGAATCTTGAGTTATTTGGAGACTTCTTTGAATAACAGATTACAGGTAGAATTTATTATGCTGCTATTAAATGAAAACAAAAGCTAAAGCGAGGCTTTGAAGGCTTTAGGCAAAACAAAAAAAAATGTTCACATTAACTTTTTTAATTATACAACTACAATGACAGAGATATGAAGGTGTCAGGAGTGGTTCTTGCCTGCATAGGAAAGCCTTTTTTGGCATAACCAAAGGGATTCATTTAAATGTATTTATTTTCAAATAATATGGTCTTTTTGAGTTATCTTATGTTACTGGGAAAGGAGAAAGTTAAACCAAAAAAAGACACCCGTATAACAAGAATGTCCAGATTGAATATTATACTATTATAACTCATAAAAAAAACCCAACAACTTTCCCATGTAGACAAACTCAGTATATAGGCAACATGACTGGCTTTTTAAACTTGAACTGTTACCACCTGACTGTGTCTGTAGTATCAATTTACCTTTGAAAACTTTAAATCACAGTAGATCAGTCACTAAAATCAGTGTTTGATCATTCCAAGAGCAGAAATTACTGACACTAGGAAAATAATCTTCCATGGGGGAACTTTAGCTTGCAGGATTCACATAGCTCCAAAAAACCCCCATCACACAAAATTTTCTAATGGAGACTTCAAGGTGAATTAATCCTTAAATTGTGTAAAGCTGATCATAAGAAACTGCAGAAAATCTGTAGAGTCTTTGTGATAAACTGGAAAAGTAAAAAGCCAGACTCAGACAAATGGAATCTAAGTGATTTATTTGGGGAAAAGTTTAAAGAGCTGCACTGGGGCACTTTTTCACACCAAATCAAAACCTTTTTTCCACTATAGTTGTAAAGCATTCTTGCAGACATCTTCCATGAAGCAGAAAAGTCTTAAGGAAACTTTTCTCTACATTTTAATCAGAAGACTAGGAAGTTTTTTTTAGCCAGTGAATTATGAACAAACCATCTTAAGTGTCCCAACTTGAGCATACTCTACTTCTGGGGTCACTACTTCATCTGTTATCGTGACATCCTTTCCAGAAATATAAGTGGCAACTAATGTCCCATAGAACATAAATAGTCAATTTAAGCAGAAATATATTCTCACCTAAAGATAAATTCATCAACCCCTGGACTGAAGCTCACAGAATCTAAAAGAATTCCCAAAATAGCAAGAGAAAGAATTCCAGACATTCCAAGCCATTCAGCTAAAGAGAAAAAAATTAGCTGTTATTATTGTACTGCGCACACTAACTCAATTTTAATTCATGGGTAGACAGGCCTAAAGTAGTAGCTTTAAGTTTGCTTGTGGGAGATTTTTAGATGCATTACCATTTGTAGTATCCAAGTATATTAGTAAATATTAAAATATAGCATAATTAAAATAAAATATAATTCCAATTAAAATATTTCTTTTCTGGTTATTGCTTCAAACACAGATTATTCCCAACGTAGTTTTTTAAATGAGCTATAAGGAGTCTGCAGTTTGATTATTTTCTTGCTTGACCACCAGTATTAGTAATGCTTTTACAATAGCTCTAGGAATTAGTAATATTTACTAAGTTACATACTACATTTTGACTTTTTATTAATCCAAGAGAAATTTTCAAATACTCTAACCCTCATTTTTCAGTGGCAGAGTACTGATCTGAAAAGAAGATTTTTTTAACTTTATTTTTTAAGGTAATGATTACCCAAATTAGTAATCATGAACACCAACATTGCTCACACTCTGCTGGCCACTTTCATGGCTGCAAAGTACATAGCTGTCATGGCTGTAGTATTAAGAAACTTGGGGGGTTTAAACACATGCTCTGGGAATGTGTGTGTGATTGGGGGAAATTACCGTGTGTGTGTGTGTGTGTGTGTGTGGTGGAAATTACCACGCTCCAGCAAACTCTGATGCACTGTAATTACAATACGTCAGGGCAGCCTCACTGCTCATGTATAGGCCCCCTTGGTTGAAAGCTCTCATTTTCAAGGCTTCTAATAGTTTCAGGGCTGCTACTACAAGACTTGACAAGGAGGGTAGATAGCTGCAGTTAAACTGATTAACTCCTAGCATTTTTCAAAGTTTCTAATAGAGGCCCTTTGCCAGTAGTTTCCCCTTTGCTGATTCTGGAGCAGTTAAACAGTTAGACAGGAGGGCAATCCAGGAGAATCTTGACAGGCTCAGGAAATGGGCGGATGAGAACCTGATGGTGTTCAATACCAAAAAATGCAAGGTTCTCCACCTTGGGAGAAAAAACCTGCAGCATGCTTATAGGCTTAGCAGTGCTACGCTGGTTAGCACTACAGATGAAAGGGACTTGGGGGTCACGGTTGACCACAAGATGAACATAAGCCTTCAGTGTGATGCTGCGGCTAGCAAGGCAAGCAAAACAATGGCTTGCATCCATAGATGCTTCTCAAGCAAATCCCGGGATGTCATTCTCCCCTTGTACTCAGCCTTGGTGAGGCCACAGCTGGAGTACTGCATCCAGTTTTGGGCTCCGCAATTCAAAAAGGATGTGGAGAAGCTTGAGAGGGTGCAGAGGAGAGCCACGCACATGATCAGAGGTCAGGAAAACAGACCTTATGATGACAGGCTGAGAGCCATGGGGCTCTTCAGCCTGGAAAAGCGCAGGCTCAGTGGTGATCTGATGGCCCACCTATAAGTTTATATGGGGTGCTCATCAGTATCTGGGGGAACGTCTGTTTACCAGAGCACCCCAAGGGATGACAAGATCGAACGGTCACAAACTCCGCCGCAACCAATTCAGGCTGGACATAAGAAAGAACTTCTTCAGTCTGAGCTCCCAAGGCTTGGAATAGACTGCCGCCGGAGGCGGTTCAAGCACCCACTTTGAATGCTTTCAAGACACATTTGGATGCTTATCTTGCTGGAATCTTATGATCCCTGCTGACTTCCTGCCCCTGGGGCAGGGGGCTGGACTCGATGATCCTCCGGGGTCCCTTCCAGCCCAAATGTCTATGAAATCTATGAAACAGTACAATTAATTTCAAAATAGACAGTGGGGTCAAAGATGCTACTCTTAAGCAGTTTATGCATTTAATTGATATGGAGATAAATTATATTTGTTACAATGTAAACAATGACAACATATTGAGGCTGGCACTGTGTTGGCATTTTAGTAAACTATATATTTAGCCAGTATGAATTATACTGTACTCTGCTTATATGTAATATAACACTTGAATGAAGATTTATGGATTTAGATAACTAATTAGCATCCACCATGCTAAATTGAAATATTCGAATTTGTTCTAATAGGTATAAACAATTCACACTGACTCTGTAATATACCATTTCATATGATCACTGTGGACAATATTGGTTAATTCACAAAATCAGAGGCACAAAAAAATAAATAAGAACCCTACCAGCTTTTTCAAGAATAAATAAAGGCAATATATTATTTGCAAAATATCTTCAGCTAAACAATTTTGGCTCTCTAACAGATACCCCCACAGCCTGTTTTCTGTTTTTCACTCATTCAATCCAAGCAAAGAATAAAAAATAGTAAGGATACTTCTTACTGGGCATGTCTACACAAGATGCTTTATTGTGCAGTAGAGCTAATAACTGTGTGTTAAACATCTGCGTCTACACATGCAGATGCTTACTGCACAGTAACTGGCTCCAATCATGAGTAAACTTGCAACCTGCAAATGCAAGTAGCAAATTTACTCAAGAGTACCTACTGCACAGTAGCATATGTGAAGATGCCTGACCAGGAACATATGTGCTCCCACTCAGCCAGGCAGCAGGGGGCAGGAGATTGTTCCCTGCCCCCAGGAGCTGTCTGCTACTGGCGTGGGCTCCGTCACCAGTGCCCGGGCAGGGATAACGTCCCCCTGCCCTGGCAGCAGGGATCTCCCAGCCCCCGCTCCATGGTCGTGGGGCCCAGGCTGAGAGATTCTTCTCTCTCAGCACCAGATCCATCACCATGGAGCCAGTGCTGGGAGAGAAGGATCTCCCTCTGTCTGCTGCCGGGACCTGTTGCAAGGCTGCAGGGAGTGGGAACAGTTTGCTGCTAGGAGCAACAAATCTGCTCCCGCATCCCTGCACATGTAGACATATGCCCAGGAGAATTTACTCTTGAGTAGTTTACTCGAGACTAAACTGCTTCCGGATTATATGCACATGTAGATGCACCCAATACTATGTTTTCCCAAACAGAAATCCCAATAAAATACAGAACAATATACAAAACAACCAGGGTTAAGGGATATTTTATTTTTTGCCCAGAAAAAAATATATACTACAAGTAAAAGTGGTTATAACCCTGGCCCTTGTAGAGATCTCAACTGGCTCCAGCATACTAGGAACAAAGGGAGGCAGTTGTAGGATTCTATCCTTAGACAGTATTAAGGTTGTAGCACTTCCTTGAAGAAGATGGCAGCACACAAATATTCCAACAAAAACTTGAGTGAATAACTTCTTAAATAAAAAACTTATGTGCATATTTTTTTCAGTTTTAAAACATATCAAAACAGGCCATCCTTTTACCTGGTATTTCTCCTGTAGACTATGTCAGTCAACAGTACCTGAACTAATGACACTCATGCTTATGTCACTCTTGAAAAGGCAGAAATGACCAGTGAAAATACTGAAGCTCTGGCCACCAACCCTGCATCTCTAGTTTCACTACTGATCACTGAAATTTAACTCACAACAAATGATGTAAGCTTGGCAAGAAGAGAGAATCATTTGGAGTGAAAAATGGTGAAAGAGAAAATGTAAATTTCACCTACTCGTTGTTTAAGTGAAAAGCTTTATTTAGCATACTGCGCAGAAAAAGCTGAAGCTGAACCTACAAATACAGAAAAAAATACTTGTCCTCAATATGAGACGTTTCAGAAATAGTACAACGCAGACAGCTAACAATGCAAAGAGCTTTACAACAGCACAAACAAAACAAAAAAAGGATGATTAGGCCAGGGGTTGGCAATGTTTTTGGGCAGAATGCTGAAAAACCTTCGCAACCTCGACTTGTAGGATGTTGGCGTGCCAGGGACAGATGGTGGAGGAGCCACAAGGGGCCTAATCCTTGTTGTGGCAGCAAAGCCATGGGCCACTTTCCCACCTCCACCTCAAGGTACATGTGCACTTGCCACTGGCAATGAGCCAGACCTGGCCAGTGCAGCTGCTTGCAGCCTGCCTGCTGCCTGCTGCAAGCAGCCCAGACTTCATGGCCAGCAGCAAGGACCTGCCCAGCGCCCAAGCTGGCTGTGGTGTGCCAAGAAAAATAGCTTCACATGCCACACTGGCACATGTGCTGAGTGTTGCTGACCCCTGGATTAGGCTGATTTTATCCACCCTGATCTTATCCAACCTGTTTTCTGAGGTTATGTTTACACTACAATTGGAAGCACGACTGCAGCATGAATGTCCAACCTCACTTTAATGTAGTTAGCTAGGGTATCAACATTAGTGAAGCCACAGCAATATGGGCTTCAGCTACCTTACTTTTTTGCTATTGATACCTGAGCCAACTAGAATGAAGCTAGTACAGGGTAAACAGTCTGAATGAATTAGGTCAATCTCTACTTTGATGGATGTGGCTTTGGAGCATGCTCATAGGAGCAGTTAGTAGAAGCTTTCCACACAGGTTAGAGCATGGTCACATACAGGCAGACTGAAAAAGTTCAAGTGAAGGTGGAAAATAATGTAATAAAAAGTCACAAGAGAGGAATAGGAATGCTAGTGATTACTCTATCACAAAAGAAAACAACTGACACAATGGGTACATCTACACATGCCATTAAGGCAACATGATAAATTCTGCTGCAATTTGTGCTGGAGTCAGCTGCTCCCAGGTACAGCATCTGCATGTGTGCCCAGGACTGCAGCAGTTTGAGCTGGGTCAGAGAGCCCTGGGCTGGCAGCAGACTCAGGGGGTCAGCCCTGGGCTCTGGGTGGCAGCGTTGGGTGGCAGAGAGGCTGGCTGGAGCACAAAAGTGCTGAAACTGCAGAGCCATATGGCTGACCCCCAAGCCTGCTGGCAGCCCAAGGCTGCTGTGCTGCAGCTCAGACTGCTGCAGTCACCACCCACATGTGTGTTTCTGCACAATAAATGAGTCCACCATAAGATAGCACTGTCCCCGACAATACTATTTTACAGTGGAGTTAATTTACCGTGCCTTAATACCAGCACGCATGTAGATGGTGATGCTTTACTGTGAAGCGATTTAGTCAGCTCCACAGTAAAGCACACATGTAGATGCACCCAGTGTGAAGCAGCAAAGGCCTAGTCCTGCTACAAGCAGTGACAGGGTTTACCTTTGGAGGACCCCATGCAAAACTTCAGTTTTGGATCCCTACTCTATACTATCATTTGAATCATCCTTCTGTTATATTCCTAGTTCCAGCACTGGGATCATGCACTATTTAGGGTCATAGGAAAGCAGGGCTGGAAGGGACTTAATGAGGTCATCTAATCCAGATCCCTGCTCAGGGCAGGATCATGGCTGACTAAACCATCTTAGTTAAGTGTCTACCAACCTGCTCTTAAAAATTTCCAGGAATGTAGATTCTGCAACTTCTCTAAGCAGCTTGTTCCAATGCTTAACCACTGTCATAGTCAGGGAGTTCTAATATCCAACATTTCCTCTGCTGTAAGTGCAGTCATTGCTCTTAGTCCTGTCCCCTATGGCCACAGAGAAAAATCTATCTCCATACTATTTGTAATTATCCTTTCAGTATTTTAACACTGTTATCAGTTCTCCCCGCCCCCGCCCCAACTATTTCTTCTCCAGACTAAATGTCGCAGAGTACTGAGGTGCCCTGCTCCTAAAGAGGAGAAACTGCTGAGGAAGGGACCTTTAGCAGAGTGAATAAGGAGCCCAGCTGTGGGTTGCCAGGGCAACTGGAGGGAGCAAGAGACCACACCTGCCAGCAGTCAGCTGACGGTAAGGGGCAGGGCCAGGCCCTTATAAAGCACAGGGGCTGAGGCCAGGCTGGCAGTTCCCTGCCAGCAGCTAGAGAAGGAGCTCTCTGCCATGGGAGCTGACCCTGACCCTGACCCTGACCCTGACCCTGACCCTGACCCTGACCCTGACCCTGACCCTGACCCTGACCCTGACCCTGACCCTGACCCTGACCCAGGAGCAGTATCTAACTTTGCTGAGAGATAAAGGGTCTCCGGTAGGAGTGAATGTTGTTATGGCTGGACGACTTCAGTTTGAGTTATAGCTGGAGGGCTAGTATTTTGTGTTGCTGTTTATTTATCACCAGTGGTTTGGGTGAGGCTATTAGGGGTTGGAGGAGGCCTCATAGGAGACTCACAGCGGAGTGTGAGGACGCCAGTGAGGGGGCAGCATTTGGGGTGCATAGACCCCAGCCCCAGAGAGGGGCAGGTGAGAAGCCCCAGAGAAGGGGGCGTTGTGGAAAGCCCAGAGTGGGCGCAGCGAGCCCCAGAGAAGGGGACAGCTTACTGGCGAGCCCCGAGAGAAGGGCGGCGTTGCAGAGAAGGCGCCCGAGAAAGGCAGGGCTGTCGAAAGCCCAAGTGCCAGAGAGGGAGTGGAGACAGAGAGACCGAACAACGTCTATTACATCTGTGAGGCTTGGGGTGTGGTGAAAGGGGTGGTAGGAGCCACGCATAGCCCTTAAGGCTAGGATGCCCCTGAAGCACCCATTGTAGAGTGAGACCCACAAAGAGTCCGGGAGTTCATGGGGCCAGAAGTAACCGTGTCCAAGGAGACGTGAGGCAGCCTCCCTAATACATTGGAACATCAAAGATGTGGTGGGCAAGAATTTGAGGGTGCCCTTGGGCCAACTTGGCACAGGAAGGGGGCCTTGAGGAGATCACGGCCCACCTGTAGGACCCCACCCGCGACAAAGTGGTGCATTGGCTGGAAACGTGAGGCCGTGCGCAGGGAGAAATCCTGCGTCCCTAATTAGGGAGACGAACCTTAGGGCTAGAATAAATATAAAGAAAGGCGAGGCAGTGAGACCGGGGCTTGAGAAGATAAGGCCAGATCAGAGACAAGACTGCCATTCAAA
Source organism: Alligator mississippiensis (assembly GCF_030867095.1). NCBI lineage: Eukaryota > Metazoa > Chordata > Crocodylia > Alligatoridae > Alligator > Alligator mississippiensis. Next base: position 181,065,944 of record NC_081825.1, on the reverse strand, counting down.
ATCATAGAAGAGAAGACGTTGGGTCAAGTCTAGAGAGGAAAAAAAATAGAATCATGGCAGAAATAGCAACTCTAAAAGGCAGGTAGCAAGAAGCATTCACCTGGCAGTTGCGGGTGGATGAGACAGAGGAAAGAGCTGCCCGTCTAGAGATCACAGAAGGAGCAAGCCGAGGCAAAAGTGGCCACTCTAGAGCTGCGAGCACAACCCAGGAAGAAAGAAGGCGGGTCTAAGGAGATAAAGCGCCTGATTGCAGCAGAGGCGGAACGGCTCGTGGCGGAGGAGGCCAAAAAGAGCAGACAGCAAGAAAAGAAGTTGCAAGAGATGCAGAAGGAGATGGCTGAATGGAGGAGGAAGTCTCCTGAACCCGGCATAGACCAAATGGGAGAACAAAAGGAGGCAATACAAAAGCTGGAGATATCAAAGAGCCTCATAGGAGCCCTCCAGAAGGAAATCCATAGCCAAGTGGAACAAACAGAAGGCCTGCACGAGGACCTGGAGCACTGGAAAGAGCAGTGTGGCCAGGCTGAACACTTGGTTGGAGAGCTGAGGGAAAAGCTTACAGAGAGCCATACCCAGGCACAAGAGACCCGGAAAGTGATAACAAAAGAAATGGAGAAAGTGAAAGAATATATGGCAAATCACGAGGCGTTATAGGAGCAGAAGCAGTCCCTCGAAACAGAGCTAAGAGAGAGAACAAAGGAGTGTGTAGAGTTGCAGGCTTAGTGGCAAAAGGTGAAACAGGAAAAGAACTACCTGGGGAAAGAAATGCAGTCCCTGAGGACCCTTTTAGAAGAGAGCACAGCCAGGGAGATGACATTACGGGCAGACATCAAACAGCAACTGGCACAGGTTGCTCAAATACAAAGAGAGAGACTGACCGCAATAGGCCTGCAATTAGAGGAACATGCATCCAGGGCTAACACGGAGTATCAAGAGCAGTTGCGAGAGCTGGAAGCCTTGAGAGGAATTTTGATAGAGACTGAGGGATGGGTAGAGACGGCACGGGCCATATACCTAAAGGAATAGGAAAACCAAGAAACCCACAAGAGTACAGGGCTAGGGAGCCCCAAGAAGGAGAGGGGAATAGAGCAGCAAGAAAACAGTACAATGACGGAGGGACCTCCTGAGACAGAGACAGCAACAGTGGGGGAAGAGAGTATCCCCACAGTTATCAAGTACCTTGAGCAAAAATGGAGTCACTAGGTAAGCCAGTATGCAGAAGGACTGAACTGCTTGGGAGGAAAATTAGAAAAACTGGCCAGCAGGTATGATACTAGCGTACGGACAATACCAAAACAGGCGCCACAGAGCAAGGTAGATAAGGGGGATATGGCAGCTGTGCAAGACAGTGAGCAGGTCAATGGGAAAAACAAGAACGGTGACCTAAGCGACCCTGGTCACGCTCAAAAAGGAGGACAGCTAAAACAAAAGGGCCAGAGACCAAAGATGGCACAGGCATGGGCATCTGGTAGAACAGATGCAGCTTCCAAAGGAGAGAGAGCGGCAGAAGCTCTAAGTAAAAGAGAGGCCCAAAGGCCTGAGATGGGCAGGAGGGGCCAAAACCCCAGGGAAATTAAGGGGAGAGGAAAGGTACGTCCCAAGCTCTACCCTAAGAACGAGATATCTAGCCCTGCACAGAAGCAGAGACCGGGCCGAACACAGACCGCAGACCAAGCTAAGGAGGCAGAAGGACCCTCAACACCAAAGGTAATCTGGTCGGAGAAAGAACAAGGGGGAGGAAGGAGGTCCTGTGTTTATTAGTAACCTCCCAGGGCAAGTCAAATGGTGGACCCTGAGAAAAGTGGTTAAAGCCAGAGTCGGGCAAGTAGTCTTTGTGAAGGTGTATACAGGGCCTGGCGGAAGATCTATGGACCAAGAAAAGATAGAATTTTGGAGGGAGGAAAATGCCCAGCGAGCACTGAGGGTGCAGTGGGAGCTTTGGGGAAGGCTCATGGACTGGCAAGAAACCTCAGGGAGAAGGGACTCTTTACAAGGGGCCCAAAGAAGAGAAGGGCTGGAGACTGCACAACATGCCCAGAGAAAGAGAATAGGGGATGTAGGAATGGAAGATACATGGGCTGAAGGTAAAAGGGAGAAGAAATCCCAAAAGGTAGGTGGGAGCTCGACCGACAGGGACTGCAACCTACCAAGGTTGGCTAGTGTGGGGGGACTGCCTGCAGCGGGGCAACTCCCGTAAAATCCCACACGGTGTACCTTGGATAAAAGGTGAGTAGGAGGCGCCTGAAAACCTCTGCCTCCACGCATCAGAAGTGTCAGTGGGCCAGCGCCAGATCATAAGAAGAACAAGATGGATGTGCTATGGAAAAGAATGAAGACCCACCTTGGTGAGTCTGGGTCTTGAGGGTGGAGGTGTATTGCAGAGCACTGAGGTGCCCTGCTCCTAAAGAGGAGAAACTGCTGAGGAAGGGACCTTTAGCAGAGTGAATAAGGAGCCCAGCTGTGGGTTGCCAGGGCAACTGGAGGGAGCAAGAGACCACACCTGCCAGCGGTCAGCTGACGGTAAGGGGCAGGGCCGGGCCCTTATAAAGCCCAGAGGCTGAGGCCAGGCTGGCAGTTCTCTGCCAGCAGCCAGAGAAGAAGGAGCTCTCTGCCATGGGAGAGAAGAGAAGCCTGACCCAGGAGCAGTATCTAACTTTGCTGAGAGATAAAGGGTCTCTGGTAAGAGCGAATGTTTTTATGGCTGGACAACTTCAGTTTGAGTTATAGCCGGAGGGCTAGTATTTTGTGTTGCTGTTTGTTTATCACCGGTGATTTGGGTGAGGCTATTAGGGGTTGGAGGAGGACTCACAACGGAGTGCGAGGACCCCAGTGCCAGTGAGGGGGCCGCATTCAGGGTGCATAGACCCCAGCCCCAGAGAGGGGCAGGTGAGAAGCCCTAGAGAAGCGGGTGTTGTGGAAAGCCCAGAGCGGGTGCGGCGAGCCCCGAGAGAAGGGCGGCGTTGCAGAGAAGGCCCCCAAGAGAGACAGGGCTGTCGAGAGCCCAAGTGCCAGAGAGGGAGTGGAGACAGAGAGAGACCGAACAACATCTATTACATCTGTGAGGCTTGGGGTGTGGTGAAAGGGGTGGTAGAAGCCACGCATAGCCCTTAAGGCTAGGGTGCCCCTGAAGCACCCATCGTAGAGCGAGACCCACAAAGAGTCCGGGAGTTCACGGGGCCAGAAGTAACCGTGTCTAAGGAGACGTGAAGCAGCCTCCCTAATACACTGGAACATCAAAGACGTGGTGGGTGAGAATTTGAGGATGCCCTTGGGCCAACTTGGCACAGGAAGGGGGCCTTGAGATCACGGCCCTCCTGTAGGATCCCCCCCCCCCCCCGACACTAAATAATCCTAGTTCTGTCAGTCCTTCCCTGTAAATCATGTTTCCCAGGCCTCTAATAATTTGTGTCACTCTCTGCTGAACTCTTTCCAATCTGTCCACATCTCTTTTCAAGTGTAGAATGCAAAACTAGACACAGTACTCCAGATTAGGTCTCACCAATGCCAAACAGAGCAGCAGAATCACTTTCCTTGATTTGCAAGTGGCACTTCTGTTAATACAACTCAGCGGGTGCATCTACATGAGACAGTAAAGTCTCAACATCTACATGTGTAGCCCTATTAGACTGCAGGAAACTAATTAATTTGGCTGCGAGTTAGTACTTGTAAATACAAGTACTATCCTATGGCAGAGTTCATTAGTGCACAGCAATGTACATGTAGATGCTGACGGGGCTCACTGCGGCACAAGGGCACTTTCACTGCAGGGATGCCTGCTGGCTAGCCCTACAGTGGAACACCCTTGTGCCCCAGCCAGCCCTTTGCAGCACAATGAGCCACTTTGGAGCAGCCCCAGGCTGGAAAGCTGGCCTCCCAGGCCTCCTGCCAGCTGGGGCTGCTCCAATCCCTGCTCCAACCCAGCTCAATGTGCTGATGTCTGTTTACTGTTCTGTGCTAATAGCACATGTAGATGCACCCAGTATGTTGCTGGCTTTTTTTGGTAACAGCACTACACTGTTGGCTCCTATTCGTCTTATGGTCTACTACAATACCCAGGTCCTTCTCTGTAGTACTGCAGCCTAGCCAATTATTCCCCACTCTGTATTTGTGCATGAAATTATTCCATCCTAAGTAAAGGACTTTGTACTCATCCTTGTTGAATCTCACCTGATTGATTTTTGGATCATTTCTCGTTTATCCAGATCATTCTGGCTCCTAGCGCTACTCTCCAGAGTACCTGCAACTCCACTGGATTTGGTGACATCCACAAATTTGTTAAGCATGGACTTAATCCTGTCATCCAAATCATTAATGAAGATGTCAAATAATCCAGGACACACCCCTGGGGAACTCTACTTGTTACTTCTTCCCAATGAAACACTTGAGTCATTGATAACTATTCATTGAGCATGATGATCCAATCAGTTACATATCCACCTTACAATACTTTCATCTAGTCTGTATTTCATTAGTTTAGTAATGAGAATGTTGCAGAAGACAGTGTCAAAAGACTTGCATATTACACTCCCCTTTTTCCCCCCCAATAATTAGTCTTTTAAAATTGGGGGCTGTGTTTTAAGTGGGGAAGTTGATTTTTTGTGCCCAAAAGCTGAATTTCACCCTGTACACCCTTGTGACACTCCTATATTCTTCCCTAGTAATATGACCAACTTTCCACTTCTGTAGGATTCCTTTTTGTGTTTCAACTCATTGAAAAGATTGCCCCAAGAGCAGGGGGAACAAGCAGGATAAACTAGCACTCCTGCTTGCAGAAAACACGTATGACTTAGTGGGGTTAACAGAAACCTGGTGGGACTCTACCCACGACTGGGCGGTACACATTGAGGGCTATAAACTGTACAGAAAGGATAGAGTAGGGAGGAGAGGGGGAGGGGTTGCGCTCTGTCAAGGAGCGTTATACATTGACCCTTATCAAAATGAAATTGGAGGAGGAGAAAGTAGAAGGATTGTGAGTTAAAATACATGGGGGGGGGGGAAGGGATTTGGTGGTAGGGGTCTGCTACAGACCCCCACACCAAGGGGAAGAACTAGATTTGGAACTCCTGAGGCAGCTCTCGGAGACCGTAAAGACTAGGGAAGCAGTAGCCGTGGGGGACCTAAACTACCCTGACATCTGCTGGGAGACGCAGATAGTAAATTCCCACCGTTCACTCAGGTTCCTATCCTATGTGTAGGACCTCCACCTGATGCAGGAGGCACACGGTCCCACTAGGGGGAATGCCTTACTGGACCTGGTACTGGCAACGGGGGATGACATGGTCACCTGGGGGACAGTGACCACCAAATAACAAAATTCACCATAAGCCATAGAGTGGGAAAGGTAACTAGCAGGGTGGAAGTGCTAGATTTTAGGAAGGCTGACTTCAGCAAGCTCAGGCATTTAGTCAACGATGCACTGCAGGGTAAGAGATTTGGCGAGATGGGAGCCCAGGAAGGGTGTCTGTGCCTTAAGGAAGCGATCTTTTGGACACAGAGGGAGACTATCCCAATGTGGGGGAAAAGAGGCCAAGAGGCTTCCTTGGTTAACCAGAGAAATCCAGAGCAGCCTAAGGGCAAAAAGGGGGGGCATATAAGCAGGGGAAACAGGGAGAAATTACTAAAGAGGAGTATGCCTCCTCAGCTCACAGTTGTAGGGAGGCAATTACAAAGGCCAAAGCTACCATGGAGCTGAGGATGGCATCCCAAGTTAAGGATAACAAAAAATTGTTTTTCAGATATATAGGGAGTAAAAGGAAGGCCCAGGGCAGTATAGGACCACTACTGAATGGACAAAAGCAATTGGTGACAGACAGGGGGGACAAGGCTGAACTCCTCAATGAGTTCTTTGCCTCAGTGTTCCTAAACAAGGGGCAAGACAAGTCTCACAATGGGATCGTAGAGAGACAACAGCAAGGTGCCAGATGACAGTGCAGAGTCACTTGGAAGGACTGGATGAGCTCCATCCGAGGGTACTGAGGGCACTGGCTGATGTCATTGCACAGCCACTGGCAAGAATATTTGAGCACTCATGGCGTACGGGCCAGGTCCCAGAGGACTGGAAAAGGGCCAATGTGGTCTCTATTTTCAAGAAGGGGAGGAAGGAGGATCCAAGCAACTACAGGGCAGTCAGTCTCACATCCATCCTTGGTAAAGTCTTTGAAAAGATTATTAAGGCTCATATATGTGAGAGCCCAGCAGGAAAAATTATGCTGAGGGGAAACCAGCACGGGTTGGTAGCAGGTAGATCATGCTTGACTAATCTAGTCTCCTTTTATGACCAGGTTGCAAAACACCTGGATGCAGGAGTAGGGGTAGATACCATTTACTTAGACTTCAGGAAGGCCTTCGATACGGTATCCCACCCCATACTGGTGAACAAGTTAAGAGGCTGTGACTTGGATGACTACACAGTCAGGTGGGTGGCAAATTGGCAAGAGGGTTGTAGCCAGAGAGTGATGGTGGACGGGTCGATATCGACCTGGAAGGGTGTGGGCAGTGGGGTCCCACAGGGCTCAGTCCTTGGACCGATACTCTTCAATGTCTTCATCAGTGACTTGGACGAGGGAGCGAAGTGTACCCTGTCCGAGTTTGCAGATGATACAAAACTGTGGGGAGAAGTGGACACACCGAGGGCAGGGAACAGCTGCAGGCAGACCTGGACTGGTTGGACAAATGGGCAGAAAACAATAGAATGCAATTCAACAAGGAAAAATGCAAAGTGCTGCACCTAGGGAGGAAAAATGTCCAGCACACCTACTGCCTAGGAAATGACCTGCTCGGTAGCACGGAAGCGGAAAGGGATCTCGGAGTCCTAGTGGACTCCAAGATGAACATGAGTCGTCAATGTGACAAAGTCATCAGCAAAGCTAACTGCACTTTATCATGCATCAGCAGATGCATGACAAACAGAACCAAGGAGGTGATACTTCCCCTCTATCAGGCGCTGGTTAGACCACAATTGGAATACTGCATCCAGTTTTGGCGCCACACTTCAAGAGGGATGTGGATAACCTGGAGAGGGTCCAGAGAAGGGCCAATCGTATGGTGAAGGGCTTGCAGGCCAAGTCCTACAAGGAGAGACTAGGGCACCTGGACCTCTTCAGCCTCTGCAAGAGAAGGTTGAGAGGCGACCTTGTGGTTGCCTATAAATTCAACATGGGGGTGCAGAAGGGAATTGGTGAGGCTCTACTCACCAAGGCACCCCTGGGGGTTACAAGAAATAATAGCCATAAGCTAGCAGAGAGCAGATTTAGACTGGACATTAGAAAGAACTTCTTCACAGTTAGAGTGGCCAAAATCTGGAATGGGCTCGCAAGGGAGGTGGTGCTCTCCCCTACCCTGGCGGTCTTCAAGAGGAGGTTAGATAGGCATCTGGCTGGGGTCACCTGAACCCAGCACATTTTCCTGCCTGTGTAGGGGGGCGGATTCCTGCTCTGATGCACTGCAACTACAGTGAGATGGATCAACTCCATTAACTGAGTCTGCTGGAGTATGCTAATTAGCATGCTTCAGCAACTTCGGTGTTTTGTGTATTCAGTTTAGAGACGCTCTAATTTAAGTGCCCTCCTCCCCACCGTCCCTGGAGCATATGTAAAGACACTCAATTAGCCTTTCCTGTTTTATCTGTCATTATTAAAACTAAATATATGGATTACCTGAATTAATCTGAAAGGAAAAGCCTATACTTCTGGACACACAAGACCTTTTCTCGGCCTTTTGGCTCAGATCATGTGAAGCACAGCAAAATAAAGACTGATCTCAAAAAACTATTTCACTGTGCTACTTATACTTTCTCATGTGTAGCATACACAAAACAGCCTATTATTGTCCACCTAACCATTTTGTATCAACAAACTGTAAACAACCATTTTACAAGCATTGCAAGTATTATTTTATGATTTTTTTTTCATTTTAAAATAATACAGCTTAATACTATATTTTTTTGCATACTGCACACCCCCAAATAAGACATGTACTTTGTTTTGGAAAGGCAGAGTAAGGAAAAAAAGATTTTCCCAAAGTCATGGAGAAGAAGTAGACTTCTCTTCAGCTCACTTGCCCAACTCATGCCACTCAGCCAAAAATTACTGCCCGTTCAGCAACAACTGTGTAAGGGTTAAAACTCTAGCTCTGATTGAAGAAGGCACTATGCCCCTACTATATGCTGGCTGGGAAAGCACCATTCCAGAGTCTCCATGCTTCTATTCTAATGCAGAAATCAGCTTCCCCACTTAAGACACACACCCCAATTTTGGAGGATTAAGGTTTGGGAAAAAGGGGTGTGCAGTATGTAAAGTTATATGGCATATTACCATAAATGTTGTTAAAAGTATACTGTAAAATAATGATATGTAACATAGCCTTAATACTGATTGTGAGGAAAGTAAGATACTTACCACCCTTGACTGCATAAAATCATTTAACAGTTTACAGTTTTTAAATGTATTAATCTCACTCATTTCCTCTCTATCCTCCATATCAATAAATAACTAAGGGTGCTTATACATGTGCTGGGGAGGAGCAGGGATGGGAAAGGTGTTTTAATTAGAGTGGTTCCCAGACAGCCGCTCTAATTTAAATGCCTCACTGTCACATGTATTAAGTCCCTGAGAGTTTAAAAATGGCCATGAGATGCTTTCAACAAGGTTTAGATAAAGCACCCCAGTGGCCATTTTTAAACTCGCTGGGGCTTAATTCACATGATGGTGAGGCCATGCTGTAGCATTCTAATTAGAACACAGATCTGGCATATTCTAATTATAATGTGAACCAGAACATGTGTAGGCAGCCCAATACTCAAGCGATGTCAATATACGTGCTTGGGGGTAGAGGGTAGGCATTTTTAATTAGAGTGGTTCCCGGAGAGCTGCTTTAATTAAAACACCACAGCGTCACGTGTATTAAGCCCCTGTACATTTAAAAATGTCCATGGGATGCTTTAACTAAAGATACTTCAATGAGCATTAGTTAAAGCACCCCGGCAGCCATTTTTTAACCCAGAGGGATCTATACACGTGATGCTGCAGCGATGCTAGGGTGTCCTAATTAGAACACATCAGAGCATGTATATAAGGACCCAAGGTAACCAAGACATCCATATTTACAGCAGAGGGATATAGAAAAGTATATAATAACCCTCTAAAAGCTTCTTTAATGTAACATTTAAAGTTAAAATTAACAACAGTCAAATGCAAAGCAAAAATGCAAAATCAAAGGTCCTCAAGCAATATTAACCTGAGCACATTTATGTTTTTTTTCAATATTAGATATTGAATATAAAATTTAATACATTCCTACATTCTCTCTATGCTGTTAAATGCATACCATAAGTGGCTAGGTTGATAATAATACAAACGTGTGTCCTAGTTAATCAGTATATTTGAATATACAGAACAAAAAGAAAAATCTGAGATACTCAGATTCAAGGTGCTTTTTAACTGAGTGAAAAAAACATCTATCCTTATCTTACCCATAAAGAAAATGATGTATGTCATTGAGAAGCTTAGTAATACTTCAGTTAATCCATCGTTGAAAATATGAGACAGCCAGTACGTGATTATTTTTGAACTCAAAAATCCAAACACGACACTTGCAAAAAATTTTAATATTATTTTTATAACAACTTCTTTAGCTGTAACAGAAGGAAATAAAAGTGAATTACTTATTTAATGATGCATGAAGGTGAAGTGCAGATTGCTACCTTCTTGTCCCTCTATTTTTCTGGAATGCAAAATTTCAAAACGCTTGACTCAAACATTAGGTAACCAAGAAATGCTCAGTTAAAGTCTTCAAACAAACAAAGAAAAAGGATATTAGTGCCACAATAACTCCCCACAAGTTTACAAAAACTGGAAAAAGATTAAGAGCTGAGAACAAGCTACTATATTTACTTGCATACCACACATACTTTTTCCCTCAAAAATTAGCCCTCCGAAACTGAGGTCCATATTTTAAGTATAGAAGCACAGGGCTGCCAGAGGCTGGCTCTTTGCTGGGCTCCAGCTATCCGTAGGAGTGGTGGAGTGTGCTGCTCACTCACTCTCTCTCCTTGCAAACTCAGGCAAAAGCTGCTGCCAATTTGGCAGTGGCTGTAATGGCGTTTCATAGATTTCAGAGACATTAGGGTCTGGAAGGGACTTCACACGATTGAGTCCAACCCCCCTGCCATAGGCAGGAAGTCTGCTGGGGTCAAATGATCCCAGCAAGATAAGTATCCAAATGCCTTTCAAATGAATCCAGAGTAGGTGTTTGCACCACCTCTGGGCAGAGTCTGTTCCAGACTCTGGACACTCGGTCTGTAAAGTTTTTCCTTATGTCATCTAAATCAGCCTTCCAGAAGTTTGTGGCCATTAGTTCTTGTTATCCCTTGGGGAGTCCTAGTGAACAACTGTTTTTCCAGATCCTGGTGCACCCCCCTTATATACTTATAGGCTGCCACCAAGTCCCCTCTGAGCCTTATTTTCTCCAGGTTGAAGAGTAAATATATGGTATGATATGATATACTGTGGCAACTAAAGTCTTCTATGAAGGACCATGTGACTGTCAAGAATTTTTCCTTGTGATAAATTTTCCTTGATGTGACACATAGATTCACACAGGTTCCTAACCTGCATACAGGCCCTGCACCCAATACAGAAAGTATGCAGTCCCACTAGGGGAAATGCCTTACTTGACTTGGTGCTGGCCACAGGGGAGGACTTGGTGGGAGATCTGTAGGTAAAAGGTAACCTAGGAGACAGTGACCACCTGTTGAGAGGATTCACTATCTAGCAAAAGGTGGGAAAGATAACTAGTAGGGCAGAAGTGCTAGACTTCCGGAAGGCCAACTTCAACGAGCCCAGGAGATTAGTTAGTGGGTCTAAGGGGTAATAACATCGGTGAGTTGGGAGTCCAGGAAGGGTGGGAGTGCCTCTAGGGAACCCGGAGAGTGGTGGTGGATGGGCTGGTTTCTACCTGGAGAGATGTGGGCAGCAGTGTCCCCCAAGGCTCTGTCCTTGGACCAGTACTGTTCAATATCTTCATCAGTGATTTGGATGAGGGTGCAGAAAGCACTTTGTCCAAATTCGCAGATGACACCAAACTATGGGGTATAGTAACCACACTAGAGGGTAGGGAGGAAATTCAGGTGGATTTGGATAGACTGAGGAAACAGGTAGATCAGAATAGTGGTCAATTTAACAAAGGTAAGTGCAAAGTGCTGCACCTAGGGAGAAGAAATCACCAATACACCTTTAGACTGGGAAGTACCATTCTAAGTAACACAGAAGTAGAAAGGGATCTCAGTCATAGTTGAAGCAAAAATAAACATGAGTCACCAATGTGACGAGGTAATAAGTAAGGCTAACTGCACTCTTTCTTGCATTAGTAGGTGCATCACAAGCAGGTCTAGGGAGGTGATACTTCCCTTCTATGTGGCACTGGAGAGGCCGCAGCTGGAGTACTGCATCCAGTTTTGGGCACTGCACTTCAAGAGGGATGTGGATAACCTGGAAAGGGTCCAGAGGAGGGCTACACATATGGTTGAGGGCCTGCAGGTAAGATCCTATGAAGACAGATTGAGGGACCTGAATCTTGTCAGCCTCCACAAGAGAAGGCTGAGAGGTGATGTTGTGGCTGTCTACAAAATCATCAGAGGGGGTCAGCAGGGAATAGGGGATACTCTGTTTACCAGGGCATTCCTCGGGGTTACTAAAAATAACGGCCATAAACTGAAGAAGAGTAGATTTAGATTGGACATCAGGAAGAAATTCTTTACAGTGAGGGTTACCAAAATATGGAATGGGCTTCCAAGAGAGGCAGTACTTTCCCCTACCCTGGAGGTGTTTTTAAGGGAGATTAGACAAACACCTAGCTGGGGTTACTTGACCCCAGCCCTCCTTCCTGCCCAGAGCAGGGGGTCAGACTCAAAGATCCAATAGGTCCCTTCCAACCCTAGAAATCTATTACAGCAGTGTTAAAGCTTAAGCTGCAGAGCTTGCAAGGAGAGAGTGAGTGAAGCTCAACAGAAGATTCTGCCTCTGCTCCCTGTGGCCTACATTCAGAGATCACTCTGGAAAAAAACCCTTTGTTTCATTCTACCTGCCAGAACAAGTTGTATGCCCTATTTGGAGGCAAGTGGTATGCAAGAAAACATGGTATTTTAGTATGTGAGCAACAGATTTTTTTAAAGCAAATTTCCTTTATTTATTAAATAAGTGAATGAGGCCAACTGGCATGAGAGTCTAACATCTCTCTTAACAAATTTATTTCTTTTGTTGAAACAAGTATTTGCAGACATTAGGAAACGATTTTAACTGTGAGAGTCTGATGCAAGGATCATCCCTCTCAGTGGAGGTCCTGATGGCTAATGGCACTTTTATAAAACACCATGTTACTAAAGGGAAAATAGTTAATCACTATTAACAGCCATAGAATGTTATACACGGCTCAGTAGTGGCCACGATCATATATCCTACAGAAAATTCTCTATCTAAAATCTCCTAAGGTGACTAGAGGAGCAAAATAATAAATAAATACATATGGAAATATGCACATGTTCCTAAATGATTCCTTCATTAAATCCAATTACAAAGGTCTGATCCCTATTACACACATTTTTCTCAGTGGCTACCTGACTTAGCTCTTCAACCCCAACAACTCTTATAAACAACATATACTACCTCCATTCCAAATTCTTTCCCAAATTGAAAATTATGACTCAAAAGAAAAGATTAAACATTAATCGTTTCTTTTAAACAGTTTGTATTCAATTATTAAAAGTCAGTAAAGACTGACTGTCCTTTTCAATGTTTTACACATATCAAGTAGGGCTGTGCGAAGCTTCAGTTCCTGATTCAATGCGGCAGAGATTTGGCCCAATTCAGTAGCCAATTCTCTGAATCCAAATTGAATCAGGAGACCCTTTAATCCCTCCGAATCGAATCGTAACCCTCTGAATCGATTCGGCAGTTTGGACATAAACACAGCTTTAAATGTTTTTTCTACATACCTCAAGGTACCAGGTGCAGCTTGTGAATGCTATGATGCTGGGGCAGATGGGGTGTCCCATGGGAGCATGGGGGAGGGAGGCGGTCCCCTGCGCACTTGGCAGCAGACCCAGAATTGGACCAGAAGCACTTCCAATCTACTTTTGGGTCTGCCAGTGAGCACACAGAGGCCCCCCCCCTGAAGTCTGGGGTCCCCTGCAACAGAGCTGAACCAGGGAGGGTGAGGGAGGGGGGCCCCCCACGCACTCCCTGGCAGACCCAGAAGTGGACTGGAAGCACTTCTGGGTTCTCTGCCGAGCATGCGGGGAGGAGCTCACGCTCCTGTGGGACGCTCCATCTCTCCCAGCATTGCAGCATTCACAAGCCATGCCTCATACCTCAAGGTATGTAAAAAAAACATTAAAGCTGTGTCTATGGCTGAATCACTGATTCTCCAAATCAAATCGGGGACAATGATCTGAATCAACTAATCAAATCACTGTCCATGATTCGGGCCGAATCCGAATCGAATAGGACCTGTTTCGCACACCATTAATATCTAGTGCTGTTTCACGGGTGTCTAATTATCACGGAACTATTCCAGTCATTGGATACCTAAGGCCCTGGTATACGTCATACTTAAGTTGTGATTAACTAGTTAATCACATATCGAGTAGTTACCCAAACATACATTAATGCAATTAATGGTGTGGTAAAACAAGAAACAAGCCACAAAATCATTACACAAAATGTGTGTAATAATTGTGGCTGGTTTCTATCATGCCATTAAAGGAATGTGTGGCTAGCTGGGAGCCCAGTCACCTGACAGGGCTTCTAGCTGTGGGCACTTGCTACTTGCTGGTGCAGAGGGATTCTGGGATCAGGATCCCAGGCACCACCTGCACTGGCAATAAGGCATGATGGGATCTGAGCCTCGATTCTAGTCACTCCTCCTGCCATGCCAGATGTGCATGGCAAGAGGCATGATTGTGGGATCAAGCATCAGATCCCATCATGCCTTTATTTGTATATCTGCCAGAGGCCTAAGTGCAATCCTACCCTGTTCAAGACCCTGAAAAGGCATTAATGCAAAGAGTAAATGGACCTAACCTTTCCTTGCTTTTAAAATTTTAGTCTTAATGCTGAGATGACAGTTCATCACTAGGGATTTACCAAATTCATGGTGGAAGTGGGCTGCATGGCAAATCCTTTAATCTTGCAGGTTCTTCCATGCACCCCTCCCCTCCATTGCTAATTGGCTAAGGGGCCCTGGTAGCCCTGCTCTTTGCTGCTGACTGTCCGGGAGGAAAAAACAGTGCCATACTTAAAACCACAGTTTTCCCCTCCCTGCCGATCAGGAGCAAGCGGCGGGTCCCTTCCACCAATTGACAGGGGGCCTGCATAGGGGAACCTGTAAGATTAAAGGAGCCACTGCACAGCCCACTTCCACTGGGAATTTGGTAGGTCCCTATTCATTACTAAAACAAGATGAGTTAACTTTTTTCACAGATTCAGAATAGATTAACATCCAGCCCTTAGTGTTTATATACCAAAGAAATCAAATTAATATCACACAGAATCTCAGGTCATGAGATACAAGGTTCAGAATAGAAAAAATATTAAATAAAATCATTCTTACCAAAATCAAGATGTTGCCTATTTAGAAAGTCCTGATAAATCTCAAAAACAATTACTGTGGTGGCATCATTAAATAAAGATTCTCCTTTAATTAGATTAATGATGATTTTTGAAATGCCTTAAAACGATAAAACAGAAAAAAAACCAGTAATATATGAAACTCTTCAAATTCTTCCACTTTGGGAATAAAAACAAAGTGTGAGTTTATGTGAGAAAGTTGCAAGGAGCAGGGTAAATTAATCTGTGAAGAGTTGTATATTGCTACAGCTAGACTGTTTCTGACAGCTAGTCTGCATTGTTAGCTGAGGTATTACTATGCTACACTGCAACATTTGGCCAACCTCCTGTCCCCATATGAGATCAATTAGATCTGTTCAGATTTGAATCTCTTCTTCTCTAGACTTTTTAGCATGTTTAGTCAAATAACTGTTATACTTGAGCCAATGTCTATTACTCCTGCACAATTCACACACAAAATATTTATTAGTCAAACTCCTATTGTTATTATTATTGTTATTATTATCAAACAACTGCATAAATCTTAAAATAAATATAGGAACAAAGCAGCCACTCAAACATACCTGTGGGATGCTCCTCATGCTTCTGAAGTTTATGCTTTTAGTTGGAGGTCCCTCCATGTCCTGAACTGGGAGAGGGACTTCCAGGCCCATGTGACCTCCTGTCCTGGCCAGCCTTACCTTTATAAACAATCCTTTCCGTTTTCACTTGTTATAAAAACCTAAACTACATTTTTTTCCTAATCATTCAAAATATCTCAGGAACAAAAAGACATATATGTTATTTAAGCTGGAACAATCTTGTCTTCAATATAAGCCTCTATGGATACAAACAGGGCAAATGATGATAAAGGTCCAAACATATCCTAGTTCTTTGATTGTCCCAGTTCCGCATTCAAACAGCTGACTTGAATTCACTGTTCCCCCTGACCCTTTGATTTTCTTTTCAAGGTAATTTCTCAGCTTAACCATCATTACAGAGTTTCAAGGTGCTAAAGCTTTGTGGGTCTTCCCTTTTTGTGGAAAGCTTTGTAATCCATGGCAGTCAAGTTTCTGGTCTTCTCATCCACCCATTTTGCTATTCCATTTTGTGGTTGTCCTTCTCAAACTGTTCAGATGATTTTCCTGCTCCAACCGAGATTTCATTTCTACCTGCAGTTCATCTCTATTCTTCTTGGAAAGCTTCCTGCTGTTTTAATTAGTTGTGTGTAGTGCATACACACATACTAACTTTCCAACAGTTAAGCCAACTTAACTTTTTAAAGTCAACTGAACTGCCAGAGCACACACACATATGTGGAGCAGAGTCAACTTAAATATGGCGTAAGATCATACACGTCCAAGGTATATTATATTGAGTTGCATTAGTTAAGTCAGTTTAGCTTACAAGGTGGCTGTCACCATGTCAAGGAGCTGTATGTGCGTATGCTCCGACGTGGCGTTAACTTAAGCCGACTTAAGACAACTTAGTTAAATTGCCTTATTTTAAGTCGGCTTAGTACGTGTGCATGCACCCATGAAGTCTCCAAACTCTAGCTTAAATCTTAATTTAAATCCTTTTGAGTTCTTCAAGCACCTATTGTCTGAATACCAATTCACAATTCTACTCTTTGAGAACTGAGTCCCAGTAGTGATTCTAGGGATACACTGTTTTTCGAATTAAACAGGGCAAAATTTGGTGCCTTTCATTTAAGTTAGAAGAAGAAAGTGATGTTTGGGCCAGTATCTTTTTTGCAATCCTTTTTTATTTACAAATACAAAAAGAACCATTTTCTTGAACTCACACCTGGAATCAGAAAATAACTAAGTCTCTTTCTAGGAAGTCTCATTCTCAGTTTTCCGATAGAAATAGGAAAGCATTATGTCCATAGCACAAGACACTGTCTGGAATACTATGTTCAATTCTGATCACCCATGTTAAAGAAAGATGAATTCAGACACGAACAGATGCACAGAAGGGCAGGAGGATGGAAAGTTCATCTTACAAGAGGATGGTCCATCTTACAAAAGCATTTGGCTTGGTTTACCTACAAAAATAAAGACTGAGTAGGGATACAATTGCTCTCTATAAAAAGTACCAGTGAGAAAACGGTAAAGAGAAAAAAGAGCTATTTGAGCTCAAGGACAATATTTGCATACAAAAACACAGGGTTTGAACTGCTGTGAATAAATTTAGTCTGGAAATTTAAAAAGTTAACCTTCAGAGTAATGAAGTTCTGAAACTCAGCAGTGAGAGCAAGACAACTGTTTTGATGGTAGAGCTTAATAAATGTGTAAGTGGAATTATATGATATGGTGGTATGAGTGAGCAAGGGTTGGACTCATTAATCCAGGAGACCCCTTCCAGACTTCCAAGCCTACTTCAGCCATCGCTTAGTCCCAAATGTGCTCTTCCCCACCTTGCCCCTGCCCCTCTCCCTTTTCCTCCAGGCTTTTCTTACAGCCATGTTCTCCCAAGTGCATGTTCAAACTGTATTTTCAGCCTTTCATTCCACTTTGTTTCTTTTTGCTTCTCTCACTCACACTGCTCCACTAGTAAGCAATACCCACTGAACCTCTTACACTCACATGTGCCTTTGGTTTGGGTAGTAGCACATGCCTGTGTTTTGCATGTTGGCTGTTACTGTTTCAGTCCTGGTTACAATCTGTCTAGACTCTGAGGACAGATTGATTTAATAAAGTGATCTGTGTATATGTAGGTGGACAATGCACCTCACGGAACTCGAGTTCTTGAAAAGTAATTGTCTGCTGTAGTGGGGCTCTCTCCAGGAGTGGCCATGAAACATATGAAGTCCCCTCAGCCCTTATCCTCTCCACACTGGGGTTTGGCAGTCACCCCTTAACTAGCACACTATGCCTTGATTTATCTGTCTTTTAATAAAGAAAGCTGCCCCAAAGCTTTCCAAATCTGATCTCATTCTACTGACCACCAGCTGTCTGCAGTCACTGCCTTAAGGGCTAATTACATGGTTCCGTCTTCCCTACACCGTACCTCAAGCCTCACAGATACTGTCACTCCTGATGTTCCTTTCATGCTCAGTCCCTACCTGGACTCTCAGACCTCCTGGTCCCACACTCAGCCCCTCTTGGCTCTCAGACGCTCTGGGTTACTCAGTCTTCTCGGGACCCCTGACCCCTCACTCAGCCCCTCTCTGGGTGTTCAGACCCTCTGGGTTGCACCTGCAGTCCCTCTCTGGACTGATGGACCCTCTAGTCCCCCTCTCAGTTTCTCTCTATACTCATTGACCTTTCTGGCCCCACTCTCAGCCTGTCTGGGCTTGTGGACCCTCTAGTCCTGGTCGCTGGCCCTGTCTGGGCTCATGGACCCTCTTGTTCCTTAGGAACCTCCAACACCGCCAGACTGCTGCAGGCTGTATTCTCTGCACTGGCTTTCAGAAGCTACAACCACCCTGCCCAGACAATGTTTCCTCAGCAGCCTCCAGGGTCCTATGACCTGCTCGGCTCAGAGCCTGGGCGTATACACCTCAAGCCCAGCCCTCTCTTAGTCACGTGACTCTCTCATTAGCCCCCTCACCACCTGCAGGTTGCTCTTCAAGCAACTTCAGTTCTTAAAGTGACAGGCACACTAAGCATCCTGTCACATACATCTACACATTTTCACGACGGTGACTCCATGTGATTCCCATAGGGCCCACAAATGCCTTAGGATGGGTCTCTCAGATTGCCCTAGGCCAGTGTTTTTCAAAGTGCATTGTGGAATGCTAGGGTTCAAAGAGAATGGAGCTCTCAAAAAGAATAGCAAGGTAATCTCCTGTCTGACAGAGAAGTCAGCAAGAATTTAAGGTAGGCTCACAGCATTACCTTATAGGATAAAAGGTATGCAGAGAATCCACCATGAAAGCTTGGATCTCACCTACTGTCTTTGCCAAGGTGATTATCAAGTTGGAAAACATTTGTATATCATACAAACCTCCTAAAGAATAAAAAGGTCAAAATTTTGTTTTCTTCTTAAAGCAGTCTTGAAATTTTGTCCCTTTTCCCAGAAAGGTGACATTCTGATGGAAGGAGGCCATTTTTCTAAGAAACTGATAGACACAAGACTTCTCTGTTGCTGTGGCCTGTTCAGCTCTACAACTTAATTCCCCTGACTAAAAAATTATTAGAAACACTTCCAAAGAGTAAAATATGGATAACAGGATTATGGAAGAGAAACTTCAGGATACAAATAACGCTCTCCTTTGTTTCTGATATGTCTGGTAACATCACAAGATTAATTTCTCACTCTCTTCTCTGCTCCACAATGTCCAGAAAAAAACGTGATTGTAGTCCTAGGATGTGAATGTCATCACTAGAAACTATCCAATGCAGAATTTTCAAAAACTGTTTGGAGAAGCTTGAGGTACCACTGTGGACAAAGTTTCCAATATTAGTATGCTCTCTTGTGCTCAAAGGGATAAGGAAAAAACATTTTTAGCTTTAAACCCGAGGATAAATGGCTCTATGAAACATCAAAAACTCTTTTATTCATTTCACTCCTTCAGAAGTAATGGATACTTACTGCTATTGTTCATTTGATAAGCAGTAAAGGTGGCCAAGTCAAATCACATTTCCCACTGAGAACAAGTTGAAATGCTTTCCTCAAATGTCACCCTAAAGGACAGCTTTTGGAACTCCACTTAGAATCTTTTTCTCCTAGCAGTATCCACTATTCATCCCCTGGAGAGAGTCCAAGATTCATGCTCAAGACTATTCTTTTATCCTCAGAAGGAATGCAGAGCTTTTACTTCATTCTAAATTTCCTTTAATTGAATTCTGCCTTACTTGGTGCTCTGAAGTCAGCACTATCATACTAGGAATGAATCTAAAATGTTCATATCTGTACATGAAGTAGTTTTCTTAACATTTCTTTGTATGTATTTTCTTTTCTCACCATTCCATAACACTCTGCTTTTCAATAGTTATTTCTAGCTTCCAAATACATTTTTCTCTTAGGAAAATGTTATCGTTCCATAAGCAAAACACATACACAGTTACATATTTATTTACACATGCACATGTGCGTATACACACACACACACGTGTGCGCGTGTGTGTAGGCTTGGCAGGATTCAATTTTTTAATCAATAAATTGTTGATTTTACCTCACACAGATCAACAGAAATATATTTCTATTGGTAATAGAAATTTATAGAAAAGGGTATGTAACGGGGAACCCTCACCCCTGTTACTGGAAGTGGAGAGAGATGGAGGAACAGAGGATGGAGAGTTAAGGAGAAAAACAATAGGTAGCATAGTGACTCATTAAATAAGCAATTAGCCTCTTGTTCATAGGTACAAGCAGCAAGCTGAAGGGAGATAACAGGCTATTTAAACCCCCTTCCCAAAGCCCAGAGGGGGGGAGGGGGAAGAGTATTCAAGGTGCAAGCAGAGTCCTGATGGGGCAGGCTGGGCCACTTGGGGGTTGCCAAGGATGCCCACTGCCTCTCCCCGTGTTCCCAGAGCTCTGGGAGTGCTGTTGCCACCCTCTTCTGGTTCCTGCCTGCCCTGCTCTTTCCTGATGAATGAATAGAATTAGAAGTGCACTGATACATCAGTCTGATATTGGATCAGAACCAATATAAAGAAAATTGATTGTATCAGAAATTGGCCTGATGTGGGCAATAATTTGGCCGATAAATGGCCATGCATGCGCGCAGCTGCAGTGCAGCACATAAGTGGTGAGGAGCACAGCCTGGCAGCATGGAGAGCTGCATTCAGCTGGTACATCTGCTGTGGTGGAAGGGGAGGTTAAGGGTGGGGGGGGCAGAGTAACACCCCCACAGTGAGGGAGGGAGTGGGGCATGGGCTGGTGCTGCCCAGCCAGGACGGGGTGGAGCATGTGACAAAACCATGGCTCGTCCGGGGGGTGTGGAGCAGTAGTTCCCGCCGCTGCATGGACCCTGGAAGGGCATGGGGGGGTGCCCCCAATCTGTGCAGGGTGCGAGCAAGGTGGGCTGCAGCTGCGGGCTGGGGCTGTAGCTGTGCTCAGGGTGGGCGGGAGCGGTGCTGGGAGAGGGAGGGGTCTATGGCAGGGCTACAGCAAATTTTGGGGTGGCTGCAGCCCCCCACCATATGCCCTCTCAGCACCACCGCCACCTGCCCCAAGCTCAGCCCATCACCAGCCCACAGCTGCAGCCTGCCCTACCCCACCCTACGCAGATCTGGGGGCACCCCCCCCCACACCCTCCCAGGGTGTGCGCAGAGGCGGGAGCCACCCCGCAACTTGCTCCCCTCAGATGAGCCACAGCTCTGTCCCACAGCCTGCCCCAGCTGGGCAGCGCTTGCCCCAGCCCCTGCCCCACTCCGTCTCTCACCACAGGGGCATTGATCTGCCCCCCCACGCACCTTTGCTCCCCTCCTCCCCTTCCACCACAACAGACTTACCAGCTGCATGCAGCTGTACTGGAAATCATATTGGTATTGGCAGATATGCCTCTTTAAAAATTGGCTGTCAGCATTGGCCCCCAAAATCTCTATCGGTGCACCCCTAAACAGAAGATTTAAATGAGGTATGATTGATTGATTTATGGATATTTACTTTTTCTATTTTGACATGTGATTTTAAAAAGCTTTTGACAGTATACTGTCATTACTAAATCGTGTGCCCCCCACACTCCTAATTTCATGCAATCCTGAACATTTACAATGATAAAAATAGAAATAAAGGCTAAAAAATAAGCATTTATTTTAAGCTGTCAACGTTATTAAAAAATAAAAATCAAATTCTGCCAAGCCTCTGTGTGAGTATGTATGTATGACTGATAAATATATATATACAGAGAGAGAGAGAGAGAAGTTCATTTTCATAAAAGGTCATATGTATGTAGAATGAAGTAAACCACAGGGAACGGGTTCTAACTGAAGTACATAGACACTGTACTATGGACAAATTTTAGTACTTATTTCAGCTATAATGTTCAAGGTTTTAATTAATTTGCAGCATAAGAAAGCATTCCTTAAGGTATCACCAATATATAATTTTGCACTTTTGGGGCTTGATCTTTCAATCTGGCCAAAATCCAGTGGATTCAGATCTGATGAAAGGGGCAAAGGCAGTTTACAACAACTTTATTATTCCCGTTCTGGAATTCTAGGAGCCAGCTTCACTCTACATGAGCTAAAATAGCTTCAAACGCTCACTGGAATTGCCTGATAATAGTTTCTAAAGAGATGTCCTGTTAGCCAATGACTTCCAGAATACAGAGGTATGTGAGTAGTAGCAACACAGAATGCATGCCAAGAAAATGCTCAGCAGTCCGGTTAAGTTGCATTCATGGTGCAGTTCCAAAAAGGCTGTAAAAGCAGCCTAGAGATTGCTCCTTCATTCTAGTGGCAGTAAAACACAACTGAAATAAAGACCAACAATCATTTTCATACCTAAACTCACAATAAAGGGCATTCTTGGCCATAGGAAACTATATTTAAACTGCATTACTGACTTTTTCTGTACTAAGTATACATTATTTAAATCTTAAAATATTTATACTTTTTAAGTTAGTAGAAAATCTAGCATACCAATGTCTTTTACAGAAGCGACAGACAGGATAGGATCTGTTGTGCTAAGAATGATTCCAAATAGCATGCTAAAATCCCAGGTCCAATTATATTTATTAATTTTGTAAGTTAACCATCCAATTAAAATGCAATTCAGCAAAAAGCCAGGAACTGAAAGAATTAATACCTGTGAAGAAAATTTATATGTGTATTAATGGATGTAAAATATACAGCTTACTGCATCACAATACAAGTAATTCATTCTATATTTCCAGCTAAAAATTATATGGAATTGAGTTTATAATTGAGAATAAATAATGCTGGGACAAAAAAAAAATACATTATTAGGATATTGTAATTAGCCACAAAAGAATTACAAACACAGGAAGATTAAATTAAACTAAAAGAAATCCACGCGTGTTTGAAGCATAGATTACATATTGGTACAGTATCCAAGCAAAGTTTAGACACCATGCATAGTGTTCCTCATTCTTGGTTTTTACAGATTTTCACTGATAAATTCCCTGATTTTTTTTTTAAGTCATTCGGTTTTTACTGATTTACACCCATTTTTCAGTTCAAATCCCTGTTAACCAGCACGAGTGGGGAATGGCCCATGCTGGTTAACAGGGGTGCCAGTTAACAGGGATTTGAACTGAAAAATGGGTGGTGCTGGTAAGCTAAAAGTACTGTTGTGCTGGTTACCTGAGGCACAGTCTTCCAGCCGGATGCTGGGGGGTGGGGGTGGCTGCATGCAGAGCAGGGGGCAAGGGGGTGGTGGTGGCCATGCAGGGGCTGGGGGAGGGTGGCTGCAGGCATGGGGCTCCTGGCTCTGACCCTGGGCAGGGTGGGATGGGCTGCGGGAATCACTCCCAGGGCAGGCAGGTCCCACCTGCACCCCGGCAACTCTGTCTTCAGCTCTGCCCCGGGTGCTGGGAGCTGCAAGCTCTGCTGGGAGTGGAGCCTGGCAGGAGAGTCCAGCCCCACTCCCAGCAGCAGAGGACTGCACCTGGGTGCTCAGCACAGGACTGCAGGGCTGGAAATGCTGCTCAGGGCTGCGGGGCTCCCGGCTCTGATCCGAGGCAGGGCAGGAGGTGCCGGGGCTGGAGTCAGGTTCCCCCCCATCCCGGTGATGCTGCCCGCCCCGAGCACCGGGATGATCCTGATGCTGCCATCAGCCCGGCCCTGCAGCGGCAGTTGGCTGCAGCGAGAGCAGGCTGCCGCCCGCCCAGAACACCAGGAAGAGCCACAGCCCTCCTGGGGGGTGCATAGCAACAAGAGCTGTGACCCCCCCCCCCCCGCCCTGACCCACACCCACTGCCGATTCCCCGCTTTGCTCCCTGCTGCAGCCCTGGGAGCAGTCGACGGGCTGCACCACACCCTTACCCCCGCACCCCTTCCTTAGTCCCAGCCTTACTCTCTCCCTCCCTCACCCCTGATTTTTCCCCAATTTAAACCGAATTTTTCCCTTTTCTTCTTTTTACCCTGATTTCATCCTGGGTTTTGTTTCGAAGATAAACCCGGAAAAATTCCCAGATTTATTTTTTTTTAATAAAAACCGAACACTAACCACGCAGCAACCATATAAATCACAGTTAGTGCGTATGAGTGTTTAAAAGACTGAAATTCAGTTAAACTTATTATTAAAGACACATTAACATTTTAAAAAGTGTGCACACATTATTGTTGGATTAATATTGCCATTTGTCTTCCAAAACCTGGAGATCTGTGTTAAATAGGAAGAGCTGCTTAATTCAACCTCTTCCCTAGGTAAATTTGAAAAAACTTATCTGTTCACACTTTTTCCCTTTCAAGACATGCCGATTTCCTAGTGTTTGGGCATGTGCATCTTTTCAGGAGATGTGGGCTCTGTCAAGGATGATTTTTTATGTGCAATTTCCACTTAAAAGCCAGAATTGAAACAATATATAGTTTTAACCTGTGAAACTATTGACTCTAAAACAGGCACTTAGGGCATGTGTAGATGAAATGGGGGCATTAAATTGAAGCGGTAGGTTTTCACAGACTTCATAGACATTAGGGGCTGGAAAGGACCTCGTAAGATCATTGAGTCTAGCCCCCTCCCCCCCCCCCCCCCCCACGGCAGGGGGTCAGCTGGGATCTAGTGACGCCAGCAAGAAAAACATCCATGTTTTCTCAAAGAGTCCAAAGTAGGTGCTTGCACCACCTCTGAAGGGAGTCTTTTCCAGACCCTGGACATTCACACCATAAAGAATGTTTTTCTTATGTCTAGTCTAAGTTGGCCTTCCTGGAGTTTATGGCCATTAGACCTTGTTATTTCTTGGGGAGCCCTGGTGAACAGCTGTTCTCTCAGGTCCTGATGTACCCCTCTTATGTAACTGTAGGCTGTTACCAAGTCCCCGCTAAGCCTTCTCTTTTCCAGATTGAAGAGTCTCACGTCCCTCAGCCTCTCCTCAGATGGCCTTCCCTCCAGGCCTTGGATCAAATGAGTGGCTCTCCTCTGGACTTTCTCAAGCTTTTCCACATCCCTCCTAAAGTGGGGGGCCCAATACTGGATGTAGTCCAAAAGCAGTCTCACCAGGGACGAGTAAAGCTGGGTGGCATCCCTGGTTTTGCTTGAGATGCATCGGTGAATGCACACCAGAGTTTTGTCAGCCACAGCATCACATTGGTGGCTCATATTCATCTGGTGATCAATCAAGGCCCCCAAGTCTATTTCAGTCATGGTGCTAGCGAGCATAGTACTGCCGAGCCTGGAAGTATGTTAAAGGTTCTTGCTACCAAGGTGCAGCACCTTACACTTCTCTACGTTGAAGGTCATCAGGTTTTGGTCAGCCCACCTTGAGAGAGTGGGCAAGTCAGCCTGTATCCCCTGCAGTGTGACTGCCCTCCCCCATAATTTGGTGTCATCCGTGATCTTTGCCAGTTTGCATCCGACTCTCAAATCCAGATTGTTAATGAAGATATTAAAGAGTATCGGCCCAAGTACCGAGCCCTGAGGGACTCCACTGGTCACCCTGCACCACATTGATTTGCTCCCATTAACTAGTACTCTTTGGGTCCAACCCTGTAGCCAATTACCTAAATGATCAAGGCCACAGAGTTCCCTAGCTTAACCATGAAGACATCATGAGGAGCTAAGTCAAACGCTTTCTTGAAATCCAGATATATGACATCCACGTCATCACCCTTGTTCAGGGCACATGTTACCTGGTTATAGGAGATGAGGTTGGTCAGGCAAGACCTGCCAGTCATAAAGCCATGTTGGCTGGCATTCAGATGCTTGCCTTCCATTAGTCTGGTGTTGATGGTTCCCTTGACAATTTTCTCCAGGATTTTTCCAGGGATGGATGTCAGACTGATTGGTCTATAATTTCCCGGGTCATCCCTCCTCCCTTTCTTGAAGATAGGGACCACTTTGGCTTTTTTCCAGTCTTCCAGACCTCGCCCGAGCACCATGAATTTTCAAATATCTTTGCCGAGGGGGATGCAACGATGTCTGCCAGGTCCTTCAAGACAGTTGGGTGCATTCCATCTAGGCCTGCAGAGTTGTGAACGTTGAGTTTCTCAAGGTGTTCCCTCACCTGATCCACATCAATTTTGGGCCTGTCACCCACTCCCAAGATGGTTTGTGTCCTTTTTGACAGTGTGGTCCCCTTGGGAGGATCCCCTTTAAAAAACACCACTTCAATTTAGGACTGATTAAACCCCCGTGTTGCATACACACCCTGCTAACTTATGTGCCCCTCTGGCAGGGAGGGGAGGGCAAGCTGCCAGTGAGCAGAAAGGTCCCTGGGCTGCAGGTGCGGGGGGGCTGGTACTTCCCTGCACGGCAGTAGCGGCCCCCTAGGCAGCACCTGCCTGCAGGCACCCAGCTCAGGAGGTCCCAGGGGGCACCGCAGCTGTGGAGGGAAATACCAGGCCACTGCACAGCTCAAGCAGGCAGGCAGGCCATGTGGGGGGGGAGGATCAGGCTCACCGCTTTTCTTGGGTGGAGTCTGCTTTCCTGGGCTGCTGCCAGGCTGCCTGTAGGGCTTCCTGAAGAGCCATGGAGCTGCACAGAGTCCAGTGCTTCGCTCCACAGATGTAGGGGCAGCAAACTAAAACTCCTCAAAGGAGTTTTAGTTTACTACGACCCAAGTCATTTAAGGCGCATTATGCCACTGAATTTCGTACAGTGGCTGGAATTAATGTGCAATACACCACCAAGGTGTGCAAACACTGATGCCATTAAAGCAGTGCAAAAGCATTTAGCCTGCTTTAAAGTGTCATGCACACACGCCTCTCATTTCATCTACACACGGCCTTAGTGGGGTTGTGATCTTATCATATATAGCATGGCCCTCTATCATTTGAAGTAATTAAGTCACTAGTAATAGTAAAAGGCTTTTCTTTGTAGACTTGCCACTAGAAGAGAATGGAGATACTTTATCAATGAGTTTCACAACTATTTGTTAAAAGTACAAGAACATTGTGATTCAGGAATAATGAATTCTAGTTCATATTCTCTACTCTAAATAAGTATACTCTTGTAGTTGCAAACCCTTCTGCCCCGTCCCTTTCTGTCACTATCCCTACTACTACACCCTCTGCAGCTGAGGTTCAGTTCCCCCTACAACTGCTACCTCTGTCCAACCCTGTGCCTATCACTCATATTTTCTCCTGTCTCCCTCTATCCCCAATCTGATCCTACCCTGTCCTCCCTTCCAATTACTGTTGCTAACCCTTGCTACACACCCATATCTCACTGTGATAAACTCTTGTCAGTTTCTTACCCTATATCTCAACCCTTCTCACCCCTATTTTTATCTCCCTAGGCACAATCAGAAGAGACATTTTCCAGACAATCTGGTCTCTGAAGGCTCTCTACAGCCATGGCATAACACATGTGTACAGCTGCAGAGTGCTTTTAACCCTTGTTAAATTAGGTAGTAAGTGAAGGTGCTCTAAAATAAAACACCTTTGTGTAAAGCACAAAAAGTTACTGCATGATTGAAGTGCCCTTTATAACTTCTAGGGCTGTGCAAAGCTTCAGGTGGTGATTCAATTTGGAGGAGACTCAGCCCTATTTGGTGGCCAAATCTCTGAATCTAAATCGAATCAGGGGACCAACTGAAAGATCTTAATCGATTTGAAGCTCTCTGAATTGATTTGGAAAAGATTCGGAGAGCTTCAGGCAGTCCCTGCCCCCTGCAGCAGGGAGCTGGACCCAGACTCCGCGCTGGTAAGTAGGGGGCGGGGGAAGGGAGGCTGGAGGAAGGGAGCAGGGAGGGACTCCCACCAGGCTCCATCTCCTGCCTGCTCCCCCAGTGCCCCCCAACCCCTGTCCACTCTCCGAGCCCTCTTCCATGGCTGCCCTGCCTGCCCCAGCTCCCGGTGCTTTAAAAAAAAGCCCCCACTCACCAGCTGCTGCCTGGTGGGGGGAGTGATCCCCACTGCCCCACACTACATGGGGGGGCTCTGCCACGATCCCCCCAACCCCCTCCCCGCTCCCCCACCCAGCGCCCAGCTTTTTTTTTTAAGAAAAAAAAAAAACAAAAAACAACTCCCAGCACTCACCATCTCCTGCAGTGGCCTCAGGGCTTCTGGGGGCTCGTATAGAGCCCCCCATATGGTGTGGGGCAGTGGAGATCGCCCCCCACCAGGCAGGAACCAGTGAAACCGTGTTTTGGGTTTTTTGTTTTTAAAGGGCCATAGCTGGGGTGGGTGGGGCAGCCATGGGGGGACTGGGAGAGCGGGCAGGGGTCAGGGAGCTCGTGGCAGAGCCCCCCACGCAATATGGGGCAGCAGGGATTGACCCCTTCCCAGTAGCAGTCAGTGAGTGCAGGCTTTCTTTTTTCAAAGTGCCAGGAGCTGGGGCAGGGCAGCTATTGCTGCGGCTGGGAGAGCAGGCGGGAGATGGGGTCTATGTGATTTGGAGTTTCGGCTGATTTGGCAGCAGCCGAATCTCCAAATCAGATATGACCAAATCGATTCGGGACAGTGATTCGAATCACCGAATTGAATCACTGTCCCCCAAATCGGCCAAATCCGAATCCGAAGCAAATACTAGCTGCTTCACACAGGCCTAATAACTTCTGTAAGCAACCCCTGGTCACATCCACACGTGCAGGCATGTGCGGTTTGAGGCACCACAAACCTCACTGTGGCACGACAGATCACATGTGTTACATGTTAAACCATGTGCGGCACTGCTAATCTTCAGGGTGGGGGCAAAGTTTGTTACCAGGATTTCCCAGTAGCAAAAAAAGCCCTGGAATAAAAAGTAGCGCAAGGCATGCCAAAATAGCACGTGCTGGCACAAATGCAGATACAGGAAGCAGGCATCCCAGGGCTGCACCCCAGCCATATGCTGCTCCCCAGATGGCTGGGGCTCAGGTGCCTCAGCTCAGGGGTTCTGCAGCATGTGTATCTCCACATGCTGCTCCCCAGATGGCTGGGGTGCAGGTTGCCTCAGTGTGTGGGCTGCCTGCTGGCTAGCCCTGTGCTGAGGCACCCTGTGCCCCAGCCAGCACCCTCTCTTCCCCACCCCCTTCCCCCAGCATATAGAGCCTGGTCAGAGCAGCATGCCAGGAGCCAGCAGAAGCAGGGCACAGGCAGTTTGCCCACAGCGGAACAATGTGCACTATGCAAGGGCATTCACTGTGCATGGGTGTGCACTGAGGCACAAAGTACTGGCAAAGATTTGTGCTGCTATTATTTGTGCCACCGCAAGCACACACCCCTGCTTGTCTGGACGTGGCCCCTGTGTTTAAATCAGGCTGTTTTCTTCTTCTCACTCCCCAAATGCAGCTGTAGAAGAACCTAGGGCACAGGAGAGGATCTTTTTTATGTGCCCAGTGCCAAACAGCCTCTAACAGCCAGGAAAAGCAATTGGAAGAGAAGTCCTGCTCAGTTGTTTTTATCTCTGGGATAAAGCATGCTCACTTCCTCTCTAGAAATGGTTCATCCACAATCCAGATTGTGCACACAATCAGACTCTGAGTACATTAACTCCCAAATTCTACTGAAAATGCCTGAACTAGAGATTTGCAAAAGCATGTAACCTGACCAAAAGTAGGTGAATTTTCACAGGAAGAGCACAAAGGCATGCCCTGACATCAAGGCAATCCATGATGCCAAATTTTAAATGTTCCAGTTCAAATCATAGAAGTACTAAAACATCTTGGTGAGATAGTCAGAATATTTTACTTTATATAACCAATGTATTTGTCCTTAACCTTGTTCCTGGAAGTGATTGAACCATTTTAACTGAACTTCAGATTTTTTTGGAAGTTTTAGCTTCAGATATCCCCTGGCAAATAAACCTTTATTTTAAACTTGTTAAGTGTGACAAAATTACAGGCAATTGAAAACAGGGTCTTACAATGGAAAGCATTAGACAATTATACTACAGGCATGACTATACAAACCACCTGTGTTATGTTTCATATTTTTTACATTCTTAGGGGGGACCCTAATTCAATTCTATCTCATAAGTAGAGGGCCTACTACCAGTTGAGGTAGTTCTGTGATAACCAAATCAACAGCACCTTTTAAAGGACTGGTTCTAAGCAGCACCTACCCAAAGATGATTGGCACTAAGGCAGAGAAAGGAAAACCTGTGGGCCTTCCCAAGACTGGAGGACAACTTGTAGGCATTAGGTCCAGGGGACAGAAATGGAGTAAGAAGAAACACCACATGCCCAAAGACAATAGAGTTAGCTGGAGATGCTGATAGAGCCACTTCATGGGAACTTAAATTGGGTAACTAGGAAAAATCTTCACCATGAAGAAACTGAAGGGTAATGAACAAGGAAGAGGTGTAGCAGAAATCTGAGGAGTACAATGGGCCTTTGACAGTTTATTGTTTAGAGTTAGATTCACTAAGTATGAACAAGCTAGCTCAGGTAGCAGCAGTGTCAGAACTGATTAGTTGAGTGCCTCGGTACAGTGGAACTTTCTAGCACAAGTCACGGTGAGACAGGGGAATTCTCGGCACGGTGGAGAGCCCCGGCGTGGAAAAGTTCCCGCCGCTCATATGCAAATGCGCATACTCTAATTGGCTGGTTTCAAATATTCCTATGTGGCGGCTGGCAATTGGCTCGCTAGCCGTATAAAGGGTTGGAGTTGTTTCCGCCCAGGTTGGAGAACTCCGTGCTCGTCTCGGAGTGGAACCTGGCGGTCTGATCACCTGCTACAACTCCCCGTTGACGACCCCCCTGACGTGCCCCCGTGTCCTGCACGCTCGAGTTCAGACCCAGTTTAAAGATATCTCGTCTTATAAGAGCTCCTCGGTTTGATTGGAACAGAAGTTTGAAGTTAACTTTCTTCCTACGCTGTACATCTCGACAGTGTAAGTAAAGTCATCTTTGTTTCAACCAGTATGTGTTTGTGCCTAATTCTACTCTAGCAGTCGCAAGTACCCATCTGTATGTGCCGGGTTTGTGGCTACAACCCAGCCGACCCCTTCCCCGGATCCCAAGCTCGGTCACCCACAAGCAGCAATCTAGTTGTAGCAGTAGTGATTTAGATTAATTTACTCTGCAGGGTAAAATAATTCAGATACAGCTGAATGCTGCTGTGGCTACATAGCTTGAATTAGCTACCTTGAATATTGGCAGCAATCTCAAGTACTTCTGGACTACGTTGAACTCTGCAGTGTAGACATACACCCATTTCTCAGATCTTCCCACAAACCTTTAGATCAGTACTGGAAGGGCAGAGAAAATGAGAGATGTAACACCCCTGCACCTAACCCCCAGATTACAGAAGCAGTAGAGCTCTTTTCAAAATGTTTAAAATATGCTGCTAAAACCTTATTGGCTCCATAGTTTTTTCTTTATAAAGTGTATAACTTTCACTTAGTGGTCCACATTCTCCGGCGCCGGGGGGGGGGTGGGGGGGGGGGGGGTTGGTTTTTCTTTTTTTAAATAATCGGGGAACTTTTAGGGTTTATCTTCAAAACATAAAAACCAGGATGAAATCAGGGTAAAAGGAAGAAAAAGGAAAAAAAATTGGTTTAAAAATCAAAGAAAAATCAGTGGTGAGGGAGGGAGTAAGCCTGGGACTAAGGAAGGAGCGAGGGGGATGGACACAACGCAGGCCATCAGCCACTTCTGGGGCTGCAGCAGGGAGCAAAGCAGGGGGAGCTGTCAGTGGGTGCAGCTCCTGTTGTTACATGCCTCCTGGGAGGGCTGTGCCAGGCTCTTCCAGGGGGCATGTGTCCCCGGATCTGTGCGCGGGACGAGAGCAGGCTGCCGCCTGCCCTGAGCACCAGGAAGAGCCTGGTGCCGTCACCAGCCCAGGCTCTTCCCAGTGATCTGGGCAGGCAGTGGCCTGCTCTTGCTGCAGCCTGCTGCCACTGCAGGCTGGAACCAGTGGCAGCACCAGGATCTTACCAGCGCTTGGGGTGGACAGTAGCAATGGGAGGGAGGAGGTTGGGGACCTCACCCCAACCCCAACACCTCCTGCCCTGCCTGGGGCCAGAGCCGGGAGCCCCATGACCCTGGGCAGCGGCTCCAGCCCCACAGGCCTGTGCCAAGTGCCTGGATGCAGTCCTCTGCCACTTGGAGCAGATCCAGGCTCTCCTGCCTGCACCACCCCAGTGGGACTTGGGGCTCGCAGCTCCCAGCGCCCGGGGCAGGGCCGCAGCCAGAGCTGCCAGGGTGCAGGTGGGACCTGCCCACCCCAGGAGTGATTCCTGTGGTCTGTCCTGCCCCACCCCACCCAGAGTCAGAGCCGGGAGACCCATGCCCCCAGGCAGTGGCTCCAGTCCCATGGGCCTGTGCTGAGCAGCTGGGTGCAGCACCCACTACAGGGAGCAGGGTGGGGCTCTCCCGCCTGCCCCCCCCCCCAAGTGAAGCTCAGGGCTCACAGCTACCAGCACCCAGGGCAGGGCTAAAGCCAGAGCTGCCATTCCCCACTCATGCTGGTTAACAGGGATTTGAACTGAAAAACAGATGTAAATCAGTAAAAACTGAATGAATTAAAAAAAAAAAAAATCAGGGAATTTATCAGCAGAAATCAGTAAAAACCAAGAATGTGGAACACTACTTTTGCTGAACTGTCTCAGCCACACTTTATATTCTCAAAGAAAAACAAGACACATTAAACATTTACCTATTCAGTATAATGCACTCTAAAATACATTTTTAAAACTACACCTTACCTGCCAAAATGTTTTCTGAAAAACATAAAAATCCATTTGAAAGGCAGCCGTAAATATTACAACTGGAGCAAACATATGAAAAAACAGGACAGGATCAATATCTGCGACGGGCAATGTAAGCACACTAAACTGGCAATACAAAAAAAAAAAAAAAGAAAGGAACCTTATATCACTTGTTTCCAGTAATCAGTATATATTCTGAAAGCAAAACAAATTATTGTAAATGGTACTCCCAATCTGTTAATATACAATGAAATATCAAACACTTCAATTAATAGTTTCCATTTGTTGTTCAGACTTTCATGGCAGTGTGATCAACCATCGGCTTCCAAACTTTATTCAAATGGTCTCTGAGTGACAGTATCAATACACTACCCTAGGGGGAAATGACAGGTAAAAAATGACATTGTAAAGCACCCACCTACTAAGGCGGAACATCTGCCGGAGCTCCCAGATCAAACTAGTACTTCTGTCTAACAAATATACTGAATATATGTAATAAATATATGGTGTTACACAAATCCTTTCCCTCTAAACACATAATTTTAATGTGAAAGATGCCTGTGGTAAAAAACCATGCAGCTTTATATGCAGAAAAATAAAGGACTTAATCCACTTAACTATGATGAAGCTAGAAGCTTTCTAACCTTTTGAGACCCTTCTAGATCACACACAAGAATAAACAGCTTATGTACTACATATACAGAAGACAACTCTCGCTGATGATCTCTCTTCTGAGGGGATTTAAAAGGGGAAAAAAACTTGGTAGATAGGTAATTTTAACTCACATGAAAAGCAAATCCTGATTTAAGATTAAACTGTGGAACTGTTCTTTAAAAAATGCCTTTTTCCTTGCAAGAAAATCAGAAATAGTTACTTACAGAAAGGAACAGCTATCTCTTCAGATTCTCTGGATGAAATAATCATGAGAAACATTCGAACTGTTGCTTAAAAATGGAAGAGTTTATGGGAATAGTGACCATATTACAGACTAGAAGGGAAGAGGAACAAAGAGACTTTAAATTTAAGTTGCACACGATGCCTCACAAATATGTGCCTGTTTGATCACCATAAGTGCAGAAATTTGTCTTTGCGAGGTACTTAAAGAAAAGCTTAAGAGCAAGGTATCTGGGATTTGCTGATGGTGATGGGAACATTGCCTGTTAGTGGGGAAAAATAATTTCTTGTTCAATCAGTCTGTTTCTAATAAATGTACTTGCGAGGTGTTTTGCTTCAATAACAAGATGGCAATAGCAGAGATTGACTTTGTGGTATGTGGTTTACATCCTGTTTTATGCTTGCTGTTTATTTACATACACTAAGACTGACATATTTGTCAGTTCAAATGAAAACAAAATGAGGCTGGATCCAATGCTGAAATGCAGACTGCACACAAGGGCATTTTTAAACCATTTGAATCTAAAATATTTTGTTTTGTTCAGAGCTGTACACCAACCATTCAAATAGCTGTTTGTAGCAACAGACACCTATTGCAGGTTGGCAAGAGAATTCTGTCTCACGGAGAGGTTTGGCTCTCCGCCACTATAATGACTTCTTACTTGCCAGGGATATATGGCTAGGATATGAAAAAGGATGGTTGCCTGGCAACCCAATATACTTGCCATTACCATCTGTTTTCAACAGAATATCAGCTTTTGGCAGCTCATAAGACCAGAAGAACCTAATGCTACTGTTCATCAGGGAATCAGACAGATACCTAGCTGGTAAAACTACATATGGCACTGTACAGTGCCATACAGAAATATGTGAGTTAGCTTAGATACCAGAGGCTCTACAGACATTATCATGACATCTGTCCAGTTCATAAACACTGGGTGCGTCTACATGCGCTATTAATGTGTTTTAGGCTTACTGAACAGTAAAATACTGCACAGTAAGCCTTCCCCAGGAGCATATCTACATGTACACCCTGTTGAGAGCAGATTTGCTTCCAATGGGAGCAGCCCTGTACACAGCTGCTCCCACCTTGTTCTGCCCCCCTGCAGCAGCCATGGGGAGCTCCATGCTTACCTGGGTGGCAAGGGGCATAGGGGCCGGTTCTGATGTGCACAAGGTCAGGAGACACATGGGTTCCAGCGAGCTCCCTGCTGGGCGGGGTTTCCCTGCCTAGCAAGGGGTTGGCCAGGAGCTTTCCTGGATGTGGGGCAGCTGCTGGTGAGCCTCCCATCAGGCAGCCCTCCCTCCCTCCCTCTCCCCCCCCCCCCCCCCCCCCCCCAGCTCCGCAAGGGACTGGCTGGGAACTGTCCCCACTTGGCAGGGGGCTTGCCAGCAGCTGCCCCTCTTGCAAGATAGTTTCTAGCCAGCCTCCTGCTGAGCAGGAGGGCAAAGGGCTCACCAGCAGCTGCCCTACTTGGGTTTCCAGCCTCCACCTGCCTCCCAAAGCAGTTCTGCATGGCACAGAGCTGGGGACTCTAGAGAGTGAGTGGGTGCTGGAGCTCCAAGCTCTGTGCTATGCAGAGCTGCCCTGAAGAGTGAGTGAGAACTGGGTTTGGAGTTCCTAGCTCCATGCTGAGAGCTGGAACAGGGGGCAGAGAGCTCCCCAGTCCTGGAATGAGCACACCAGGACCAGGGACAGAATACTCCCTGTCCCCTGTGGCCCCTGATGCCTAGGATGACTGGGAACAAATCTGCTTCTGGTCAGCATCTATAAGTGTGGTAGTGTGCAGTAACTACTGCACAGTAGCCTAATTTACTGCACAGTAAATGGCCCACACATGTAGACTGTGATGCTTTACTGCACAGATTAGTCTACTGCACAGTAAAGCATCTTGTGTAGATGCACCCACTGTTTCTTAACAGGGCCAAGTAACCTAACTGTAGCACCATGCTATACTACTTATAGCTATGCTACTTTGGGTACCTGAGCTAGCCCAGGTATGTCTAGACAGCAATTCCTTAGGCCATGTAGACATACCTACTCAGGATGCACACACTTTGCTCAGGATGCACACACATCACACCTATCCTAGAGCTATGTATTCTACTGCATTAGCTAAGGAGCTGTCTCAGAATCTGGGCCTTTCCCAAATTCTGTCAATATTTGAACAAAGCATTACGAGAAATGAAAGGTTTTCTCATTCTGAGTCTGCCCAAATCAGTACTCCTTCCCATCTTTCTGTTCATCAGAGGGTTAACTATAGTCTGATGTTATAGGTATTTTTTTATTAAGGAGCTGATGAAGCCTGGGCCTTCTGAAGAAATTAATCCTTCCATTCACAAAGACTTCAAAGATTTTCAAGCACTTACTTTCATATCTAAAGTACATCAAAGCATCTGAATGGAGAAACAGAAGTGAGATGACAAAGAGAGAAATCAAGCAGACCTGCATAGGTGAAGGGTAGCCTGACTAGAGTGGAAAGACTCCTAACTAGCCTGACTCACTAAAGAAAAGACTTCAAGATAAATTACTGCTCTAAAATGCTTTTTATTTGATAAGAAAGTCCTTTTGCAACTGAAACTCCTTGCTTTCAAATAAGGATCAACATTACCCAACACCCTGGTAAGTAAAGAAGGTACTAGAGAATTATAACTGTGGAGTCCCCAGTTTCAATAAAGGAAACCAGATGTTCTGTTCCAAGTTTACTGCTAGGGAGTCTTCACTTCAGCTTTCTGAATCAGACAAGAAACAATTACTTTAATTTTGTACTATGTTTTACTGACATTTCTTCAGTAATTTGGCAATCCTTTAATAGCATCTGATAAAGTAGATTCTTGTCTACAAAAGCTCATGCCTCCCTAAACTAACATACCACCTGCCTACTTCCTGCAGTAACTTTTTTGTGACTAGATCATCGAATAATACTCCGAATTCAATGCCTACCATCAAACCATCTCAAAAAACTTTACATTAAGTAAACTACTGAACAGTCCTATAAATCAAGTAGTTATTATCCGAGTTTCACAGATGGAGAAATAGAGACAATTAGAGAACAAAAATCTGATTTTCCAACTGAGATTGGTATTTTAACTACTAATCCTGAGGGTCTCAAACATTCTGTTAACCATATCTTAATACAGGGCTGGTCCAACTTCATGCAGACATACCCCCTACCACTACATTGCGCCCCCCCAAACAATGGATGTAACTCACCCCCACTGCAACACAGCACCAGACTCACCCTCAATCTCCCTCTGTTGTCCTGCCCCCTGGGCTGAAGGCAAGTGGCAGCTGGAAGAGGAATGGGGGAGCTGGAGATTCTGGCTGCTCTTACAACCAGAGCAATGGCGTGGGCAGCAATCAAGTGAGAGCTCAGGAGCTGCACATTTACCTTTTACTTGCAGCCTGAAAGCTGCCAGTTTGACAGCCCTGCCTTAATAGAAAGGCTGTTTTGCAAATGACCTCCAATCACATCCCAAATACAAGGCTCATCTCATTTCTCTTCAATGGAAAACTAGTATTAAGGAAGTATTTAATCTATTTCAGTTGTTTCGTCATGTAATTTAGAACCCAAAAGCAAGGATAGCCAGCACTATCTAACCAGTAACTATACTGTGAAACACTAGTGATCTACAGACTGGAGTTTTGGAACTACTGCACTAGATTTAATTTCCTATCTATTTATAACTGTCTGCAGGAGGTGGAAGTAATCATACTTTTGTTACTTTCCAATCTCATTTTGATTATGGTTGCATTTACCTCTATTGCAAAGTAGCCCAATAATCCAAAGATAATTCCAATGACATAAAGAATGACAATAACAGGAATATTTGTGCCCTTCAAAATGGTCCTCATCAATGCTGGTAATAAAAAAAAAAAGAAATTAATATATGTAGAAAAATATTGTCATTTATAACATCAACATGTGAAGCTCTGCACATCAACAAGCCAGCAGATCTATTATGAAATGATCTTTTACCTGATCTGCAATGCTGTGGATAGGATAACACAGGATACTGTATTTTCTCACATACAACACAAGAAAATAATACACACCTTGTTTCTGAAAGGTAAAATGAAAGACAAAAGATCTTTCCTTATAGTAAGTAACTAAGTAGAAGCAACTAAGGAGCCAAGCCTGCTCATTGTTCTGCTCCTTGTGGATGCTGCAGATATTACTTTTGGTTTCACCCAGTTCGCAGCAGAAACTGCTCTTACCATAATTTTTGCATATAATGAGCATGCCAACTTCTAGCACCTGTGTTTTTAGGGAAAAGTTAAGCATCACATATGAGAAAATACAGTATGGGGAGTTTTGTCATATAAATTATAATACTTCACAACAAGATACATAGATACATTTTACTTATACTTGTCAAAATAAATCATGATAAAAACTAACATGATTTTAACACTGAAACTGTCAACTATATCTTCACAGCAGTCCACAGTATGTCCCCCACCCCCCATATCAAAGTGTAGGATAGGTTAATCAGCAGACCACACATCTCAGAGGAAAGAAATTGCTAGCTAATAACTCATGGGCTTTTTTCCTCACATGATTAAGTCTGACTAATCCAGTAATGGTGGGAAACACTCAATAGCAGAGGTTGTATAAGTGGTAAGAAGAACCAAAATTCAAGGAGAAAAATATTTTTTTAAAGACTAAGGGGTAGCACAGCATTTAATACCTTTCAATTCAATATTGCACTGGCAATAACTTGAACTGCAATTTCTATTGCTTTTAAAGATAAATATAATCAGTATTGGTCAAGTTACAAATTTAAGTTGCTGATACAGAGAACCATAAAATCATAGAACACCTGGTTTTTGAAGTCTATAAAACTCTAATGTAGTCTCTAATCCATTTTATGATGGTGTTTTGGGTAAAATTTTTCACTTCTTCTGTAGGACTTGGTTCTTCTGTGCAGCTAAGTATGTGGAGCTCATTTTGCAACTAATTTGGGCTGTCATCTTTTGTTAAATATTATTATGATTAAGTATTAGCAGAGGCATAACTAATGAGTTTGTTCCTTGGGCAAAACTCCTCTGCACCCAGGTGTGTGGGGGTGCCAAGCACTGGAGAGCAGGGGCAGGGTAAAGGTGGGTGGTTTCCTCACCCAGCAACCAGGTCTAGACAGGGCAGGGCTGCTCCAGCCTGTCAGGTGGTGCAGGGCTGTTTCTACTCTAGCAAGCAGGAGCTGTCATGCCCCACTCATTCCCTCTCCCTGGTTATGCTACTTGAGCACAGCAAAGCGTGCCCTGAATTATACTGAAATTCTGAATTATACTTTGGAGTAAACTGACATATCACTGTGTTGTCTGAAATAAATGTTTAGTATTTTTTTCTTCATTGCAAGGTTGCTAACTCATAGTCTTGTATCAACAGCAATTAGGAAAGTTACTTAAATGGGGTGGCAACAGAGAGGCAACAAGTTTAGAGGTTTGAACAGAATGGGTGAAATACTTGAGGCTTCTCACAAGTGGATGCCTCCTCAAGGAACTCCACATTCAGGCTCCAATTTGCCTGAAAAAACTGGGTGTTTTGAGTCCTTTTGTTTTGGGACCCTCTGTCTTTGGGAGAGCTAGGAGAAGTGGGGAGCATATGAAGGGTTGTAACTGGCGAGCTAAGAACAGAAAAAGAAGTGGGAGTCAGTCAAGCACAGGGGAAAAAAATGAGATGAGAAATAAGGAAGAGTGCTGAGGGCAGCAACTGTGTAAGGAAGGAGATAACAGAGAGAAGGAAACTGGGCAGTGAAGATGTGTAGCTGGAAAAGCGCACATGCAGTGGAAGACATTAAACAGAAATAAAAAGCAGTGACAAGCCCGGATCAGAAGCTGAGCTACTGTGGGGCGAGCCCTAGCACCAGTCCCCCTCAAGCTTCACTGCGCCTCAGCCCAGCTGGGGAGCAACCTCTCCCCCCGCCTGCTCTGGGCAGCTGCCTGGGCCTGGGGCGTCCAGCAGGGCGGGAGGCTCTGGCCACCGCCTTCTACCTCCGCTGGCACAGGCCAGGAAGATCAGCAGCACCACGAAGGGCCGCTCCCGCGCCACGATGTGGAACTGCCCGTGGAAGTCGTTGTTCTCGATGTAATCAAACGGCAGCTCGCTGCGGTTTCCCTGCGGGTCCTCCATCCCGCCTCTCCCAACGCCCCGCGCCCCACAAGCCCAGACGGGGTGAAACCGCCACGCGCCAGCCCGGCCTGGCCGTTGCGTTCAGAACGCAGCCGTTAAGGGCGGGGCCTGCCGCAGGCGCCGCAGTAGCGGCTCTGACAGGCTCGGCTCCCGCCTCCATCAGCATGTGCTGGGCCAGCGCCGCTCTCCCTCCCCATTCCGAGGGAATATGAGGAGAAAGTGCTAACTCCCTAAGTGCAGAAACTTATTCACTTGGTTTACCATTTGGCTACTTTAGCTCTGGCAATGTAAAAAATACCTACCCTAATCAGACAAGTAAAGACAGAGGAATCCCCTAGCACAGGAAAATACCTGGATAGTATCAAACCAATATTAAACACTTCCTTCTCCCCCAACTGGGGAGTGTGCCAGAGGCTGGAGCAGGACCATGATCAATGCAACTATGCATCAATGCAAACTACAGATTTGCAATTACAGGTTTCCCTCACTTTATGCTGTACATGCGTTCCTTGAAAATGGCGCATAACTCAGATTTGCATAAAGGGAAACCACTTTACAATGTAACAAATAGGGATATGTTCCAAGATCTTGACTGTACTGAGCCCCAGACACATTTCCACTATTTTTACAAGACAATTTTGGTATTCACCAACAGCAGTCAGTACACACAAGCACAGGGCAGTATCATAAAGGGAACGACAACTACAGAAATGTGTCACAGACAGCAAGCGAGGAGCACAGATCCACACAGGAGACTATATTCTGGTGTGCATCACTCCCACAATGCACCGCACAAAGCAGCAGACTGCGGGCTTCCACCACACTGATCACATAAGAGTGAATTTACCTCGCATATAACAAATTTTTGGTATAAAAAGGGTGATTGCATAAGCGTGAATTCGCACGTACAAAACCAGCATAAAGCGAAGGAAACCTGTACTAGCCATTAAGAAAGTCTTAAAAGGTCAGCATTGCTAGTACAAGTCAGAACAGTTCAGGAATCTGGGGGACACAGAGGTGGGCACCCAACTTTGGTAAAATTGCCAATACAGTCACCTCAGCTGGAAAAAAAACAGGCAATTATGATTTAGTCAGACACTAATTAAGGCTGAGTTGGCTGTTTTTCTACTTTGTTAAAAAATAAAAGAATGCCCAATCTGGAGCAATTACAAACTATCTAAGATGTGAAACTTATTTTATTTGCTTAAGCATGTCAGATATTAAATCCATGAAGACTCAATGAGATTTTATTTATATTTTGCCAAAAAAGCAGTATCTAGAGAGCCTGGCAGCAGAACTGTTTAGTCTGTTGACTTCATGAGAGCGTAGTCTTTACATGAACATTCAAAATAAGACAAAAACCAAAACTACAGTGCTAGTGCATTATTTTCCTGCATAGTTGTGGGTTTGATATTGTGGACACTTATATTTTGCAAAGCCATGGAAGAAGTTAATGTGTAGAACAGGCATACTAACCTTTCTGTTCCTTATTCCACTAGAAACACTCAAACATACTATTAGTTTTTCTAAGGACAAAAAAACCCAAATGCCAGTGTAACATATATCCAAAGAATTGAGGGAAGATGGCACAATCCTGAAAGCTGTTGAGCACTCAGTTTCCATGGAAGATTGCAGAAGTGGATGTTCAGTACACATCAAGATTCAGCTCATAGGGTTGAATACTTAAGCCCATAAGTAGGCAAAGCTATTGATTATAACAGGAGTTTGTCTGCTTAAGACAGACAATTATAACTTCAAAGTAGTTTTAGATTTATATGATTACTATAGGGCTATTCTTGCCAAAATTTTATAGATTACTTATTTCTATTATTGCTTTGATGCGCTACACATTAAAGACATGATACATAGAACTCTGACAGTTCAGTTTTAAGGATCTAGTACATATTTTTAATACTGTTTTGGGGAAAAAATTATATTGCGTCTTACTGTTTTCTGACAGACGCAATATAATTTTTTCCCCCAAAACAGTATTAAAAATATGTACTAGATCCTTAAAACTGAACTGTCAGAGTTCTATGTAAGAAGGAATTGACTAAATTAGGGGTATGAGAGACAAGGCCCACAGGCTGAATCCAACCCATGAAACCCTATCATCTGGCCACGGTGCTGTCTGTGGCTCTCACGCTGGATTTGCATGTGCTGTACCCTAGATTAGCTCTTCATGCTGTATACACCATGTGCCAGCCCTGGCCTTGCATGCATTCTGTAGAGCTGGTTTGGCATCCACTACACGCAGCATGTAGAGGTATAGCCAGCGTGGATGCTGCATGTGGCTGGTCTGGTACATGTTGCACATGGCACAGGGTGGGGGGCTGGAGCCTGTGCTTGTACTGCATGCAGCATGCATAACCGGTCTGGGGTGCACTCTGCATGCAGCACATGGAGCAAGTCTAGGGCGTGTGCTACATGCGGCGCTCAAACTAGATTAACCCTGCATGCTGGGTCTGACACACAGGGCCAGTTTGTGGGCCTGACTGCACCCTTCTTCTGGCTCTCAGGGGTCTGATGAGTGATATCCCCTGGACTGCCTCAATGAATTTACAAAAATGAATTAAGATTCAAGTCAAAATATCTTGCTTATTCCATTTCATTATATATTTTAAAGTTCTTTAAGTTTCAGCAATTTTCATGACAGTATATCTCCCTTTTACATCCTTATACATGTAATGTATAATGTCCTGTATTATTAGACTAGGCTTAAATAAATATAATACAAAAAGAACTATACTTGATTTAAACATCAAGTTGTATCTTAGAGCTCTTTTTTGTATTACTTTGAATGGGTTTCATACTTGAATTGGGTATCCATTACTCTAAATTTGTATTATAATATTTTTAATATCTCTATTTGTGAGGCAGCAGCTTAAATTGCCTTTTAAAATATAAAGGCCCTGACCTTTCCCCCACTAGAGCATAAAGATAAGTTATTTTATAAGTCTAAATCTGATAGCTCATTGTTTTTCATTTGAAACTCTGAGGAAGTTGAAATGGATAATATTAAGATTTATCAAATCTGCTCTGAATTTTAAAGTACAGTTTAAGTGAAAGTATGTAAATGTTTAAATTAAACAGACATTCACTCAGGAGCACTAAAATAATCACAGTGTGTGTATAATAATAGTTTGGCTCTCATCTAAATGCAAAGCTATAATTCAATAATAGGAATCGATTGCATCATGAGTCATAAGTACAGTTTAAGAGAGCTTTCTAAGCTGCTACAGAAATTTCAATTGAGTTATGATTATGTTGTTTTCAGATAAAGAACTAATATTATTTGTCAGTCTTTGGATTGTTTAACATTAAAATATAGCATAGAGACATAAAGAGATGGCTGTGATGTAGAGAAAGTATACCATACAATGTGAAGAATGTTAGATTATTTTGGAAATTTGTACAAAAACTATTCATACAGATACCCTAGTAAATATAATTCCTTAAAATACTTTGGGCTTTTAATGATTCTGTCAGATTATTGATTGAATTATTAGTCTGCTTTTGTGGCCTTCGTTTTATTTCCAGAGTATTAAACAGCACGATTGGTTTATTTTATCCCCCAGAATTAGGTCTACAGGTGGTAGTGATGGTAGCTTTCGCCCATTCATTAAGAATTCCTGCACCTTAATTTCAATCTGCACATCTCTCCTCTTTAGAGAAATATAAAAGATTTTCATATTGAATCAACCACTTCTTTGGTCTCTCATAATACATTACTTTGCATCATAACTTCTTTTTAAGCATTTTCCCATTGATCTTTTATTCCATTATCTCCTTTTAATATAAACATATTTTTACAAGAACGTGCTCTTTGTACCAAAAGTATTTTTTTAAGTGATGTAACATGATCTGACATATAGTAATGCATAGATTTACTGTAATAATATATCTACTATATGTAACAACTAATACTAATAACAGCCGGAAAATATTAGTTGATAGCAGCATAACTTGGAAGAGAAAATAGTTTTTTACTCAGTATCCGTAATTTTTACCTCTGTTTGACATTGAGTTGCCCATGCTAAGTGGAAAAATGATTCATTCAGCCAAAATTGTCCACATTTTGCCTCACTGAATTAGACAGGAATTTCAAAATGGGAAGATAAGAAGAAAACAATCACAAAGCCTTTAGAAAAATGAAGAAATTCATCCTTCTATATTATCCATTTTCATGTTTTCATCCATTTTCTGTGTTTTTAGTCCTTTAAGAAACATATAGAAAAAAAGGACAATACCTAGAGATTTTATGAAAAACTGAAGAATAAATATTTCATGTAATAAACTAATTTAATAACAAACAATTAAAAGATGATAAGGGTGCAAACTGAAGTCCTTCAGGCTCTTCACATATGAACACTACCATCTCCAAAATATTCAAGTTTTTTCTCTGAATGATGCTGAAACTTGGAGAGATTGAGGTCATACTGCTGGGGAAAAGGAAGCATGTCAAAGAATGTCACTTTTGCAATATTAGCTTCCAGTTACCACTAGCTTCACCTTACATCCTTGTATCATTAAAGCAGTCTATAGCCTTATGGTCACTGGGATTTCTTGCTACTTCTGTCCAATTTCAGGCTAGCACAGCTAACTTCCTTTCACTATTTCTGGATACTCAAGACACTGCCTGAAAATGCACTGTTTTCCTTATTCTATTGACTAGAAGCCTGTGCTTCCTTCAATCAGCTAGCCTTAGCCACAATAATACATTAATTTGTGATCTCCAGGCTTGATTTACTGTAAGTCTCTGTACTTAAACATTAAAGTAGTAATGTTAAAAAGACTATAATTGATTCAAAACATAGAAGTCAGTCTGTTAAGCACTACAGCCTGCCAAGGGCATATCACTTCACTGACTCCCTGTTAAGCACTAGATCAGATTTAAGATATGGGCCCTGATCTTCAAAGCTTTACAAGGGTTTCACACAAATTACCTGGAGGGCTGCCTCACATGAGAATAGCTTGACTTCTACAACAATCATGTTCCACTGGCTCTGTCAGTCTCATGTGTGCAAGAAGCAGAACTTTCTTGGCAACAGGCACAAATCTATATTTCACTTCCAGAAGGTAACAGGATAACAACATACACATCAGAGCAAAGTGAAAAAACAGTTTCTTTGAACAAGTCTTTCCAAAATAATACTACATTAAAATAATGAGTCTTTCTCCTAATGATTGCATGGAAGATA
This sequence comes from Alligator mississippiensis, assembly GCF_030867095.1. Lineage (NCBI taxonomy): Eukaryota > Metazoa > Chordata > Crocodylia > Alligatoridae > Alligator > Alligator mississippiensis. Next base: position 181,021,466 of record NC_081825.1, on the reverse strand, counting down.
AATACATAAAAATATCTTTATCGAACTTTACCTGTATCTCTTTTCTGGGTCTCTTGAATGTATTTAACAATCTTTGCAGCAGCAGGACACTGACCACTGTTGTCCCCCTGCTTTACCTGTGTCAGGTTAAGATGCTTTTCCTTGTACAGTAGTTGTAAGCCAGGGTTGACTGTGTAATTTTAGAAGTAAGTTAAACAAGGATTAGTATATGATGGCTTAGATAGGAATGATCCTGTCTCAGGCAGGGGGGTTGGATTAGATGACCTCTCAGCGTTCCTTCCAGCCCTACCTTTTTATGACTTTGTAATGTTGGGACGTTCAGACAGTATGCTGATGGGGGGAGGGGTGGGAGAGAGGGGGAATCCATCAGGGCAGGTAGGCAGATATTTTTATATCTGAAATGGCAAAATTGGTATTGCTTGCACAGCACCAATCTTTGCCTACAAGTCTTTAACTGTATGTGTCATGGGGAACAAAGATATCTGGTGATTAATTTTGGGGGACATTGCTTAGACATACATAAATATTTCCCCAAACTGGTCTAATTACTTTCATGCTTGGATTTAAACAACAGCTAATAATAAGCTATGCCCATTTGTATCATTTACATATATGTAAGTGACAAGTTGTTCAATATATGTTTTGGTATTATGGACTATATGACCTCTTGAGGTACTTTCCAACCCAACTGTTCTATGATTCTATGGTAATTAGCCAGTCGTCAGTTGGTTTGTTGACAAATATAACTAGTTTGATTACTTAAGGGCCAGTTCCTGTATCTCAGGTTAAGAAGTCTTGTTGAGAAGCTTTGAGGAGTGTTAACAACAAACAATAGCTGGTTGCATTCCAAAGGAAAAAGATATTAACAGGGAAAATCTAAATCTCATGTGGAGATTTGCAAGAGACAAGGATTTTTGTGGGTATCTTTTACTGGAACAACTGCATGGTTGGGATAAACTTAGAAAAGCTTTAAAAAAAAGTGCAGATTTCCTAGACTATCATGGCTACAGCATTACTCCAACACTACTAAATTTTGCAAAGAATGATATTTCTCTCCCTCTTGAATAGAAAGAATAGTTGAGGAAATATGATAAGAGGGAAGAAATAATATGCAAAAATATATCTATAAACTATATATAAATATACATACGCACACACCTATGTGTATGTGTGTGTGTGTACACACACTATATATGCATATACATATGCACTTATACATACATACACATGCATATATATACACACACACATGCACACACACACACACACACAGTATAACCTCATAAATCTGTCATGTTGGGACCAAGCATCTGCCAGAAATTTGAAAATTCCAGATTTTTTTAAACTGGAGCAGCAGCTCGTTGTGGAGCGGGGGGCAGGGGGAAGGGGAGGGTAGTGGCAGCCGGTCCGGGAGCAGCGGCCACACGTGGAGCGGTGATACAGGGTGGTGGATGGTGTCAGCAGCCACCACGTGCAAGTTTTCACTTCTGCTGCTCCAGGATCAGCTGCCGCTACTCCTCAATGTAGTATATTTTTTTAAAGTACCAGATTTTGAGAATTCCGGATTTTTGATATCCAAATTTATGAGGTTACACTGTATATATGTATGTGTGTGTTTCTATCCTCCTTGAACTTAATAATGAATGAGGAGGGCATCCAGCTTGTCATGCTGCTAGAAAGGAGATTGTATGCAAAGGACTTAAGTATTTCTGTTCATCTTGAATACAGTGGGAGAGATAAGGGAGGATGAGAGCTGGAAGATGTAAGTAGGAAGCTCTAAAACGAATGTTATGTTTAAAATATCAGAATGGCAAGTCAGTCAAGACTCCCCAGATCTGGGGGAAGAGAAGGGACACCAGCTAGACAAGCTAGGGCAATCACCTGTGAACAGCAGAAAGTGTAATTGAGCAGTGAGCTGAACTGCTGACAGCACCAAGAAAGTGATCCAAGTCAGAAGGTAGCCGTAAGCAATTTCTGATTTTATTACCTTGTATTTTTGTTTCCAGACTTAACAGATTCTTTTTTGTCTTTCCGATATGTACTTCTGTCTTATGTAATAAACCTGTTTTGTTTTATAACATACCGATTGGGGACAGTTACAGGGGACAACTACAGGCATGCTATTTCCAGAGAGATTGTGGGTCACTAATATTTTGCAAACTGGGAGTAAACACCCTCCAAGCCTGCAGGGCTTCCAGTACTGGAGCTGCAAGGTTCATTTAGGGGTTGGGAACACTGAGATTTGCTGGGACTATGAAGTTACCCTAGAAGAAAGATCTGATTTGTACTCTGAAGATATGCAGTGGAACAATGGGGAGAGACTTGAGGAACCTATTGTTTTACTAGTACACTCTACTAGTGTGGGGCACTGGGGTGGGGGTGAGGGCAGGGAACTGTGGGTTGGGAGTGCAGGGGGCACTGGCAGCACCAAGGCGCTGTGGGTCAGGAGTGAGGGACACCAGCAGGGCCAGGGGTGCGTGGGTTGGGAGTGAGGGGCATTGGTGTGGGGGACTGTTCATGGCAGGCAGGCTGTGTTTGTCCTGTGTGTCCATGTGCAGAGTGGGTGAGTAGAGTGCACACCCGTCTGTGTGTGTGCGTGCATGTGTCTGTGTGTGTTTGCGTGCATGCGTGCATCTGTGTTCATAGGTTCATAGATTCATAGATGTTAGGGTCGGAAGGGACCTCAATAGATCATCGAGTCCGACCCCCTGCATAAGCAGGAAAGAGTGCTGGGTATAGATGACCCCAGCTAGATACTCATCTAACCTCCTCTTGAAGACCCCCAGGGTAGGGGAGAGCACCACCTCCCTTGGGAGCCCGTTCCAGACCTTGGCCACTCGAACTGTGAAGAAGTTCTTCCTAATGTCCAATCTAAATCTGCTCTCTGCTAGCTTGTGGCCATTATTTCTTGTAACCCCCGGGGGCGCCTTGGTGAATAAATACTCACCAATTCCCTTCTGTGCCTCCGTGATGAACTTATAGGCAGCCACAAGGTCGCCTCTCAACCTTCTCTTGCGGAGGCTGAAAAGGTCCAGTTCCTCTAGTCTCTCCTCGTAGGGCTTGGTCTGTAGGCCCTTAACCATACGAGTGGCCCTTCTCTGGACCCTCTCCAGGTTATCCGCATCCTTCTTGAAGTGTGGTGCCCAGAATTGCACGCAGTACTCCAACTGCGGTCTGACCAGCGCCCTATAGAGGGGAAGTATCACCTCCTTGGACCTATTCGTCATGCATCTGCTGATGCACGATAAAGTGCCATTGGCTTTTCTGATGGCTTCGTCACACTGCCGACTCATGTTCATCTTGGAGTCCACTAGGACTCCGAGATCCCTTTCCGCTTCCGTGCTACCGAGCAGGTCATTTCCTAGGCAGTAGGTGTGCTGGACATTTTTCCTCCCTAGGTGCAGCGCTTTGCATTTTTCCTTGTTGAATTGCATTCTATTGTTTTCTGCCCATTTGTCCAACCAGTCCAGGTCTGCCTGCAGCTGTTCCGAGCCCTCGGTGTGTCCACTTCTCCCCACAGTTTTGTATCATCTGCAAACTCAGACAGGGTACACTTCGCTCCCTCGTCCAAGTCACTGATGAAGACATTGAAGAGTATCGGTCCAAGGACTGAGCCCTGTGGGACCCCACTGCCCACACCCTTCCAGGTCGATATCGACCCGTCCACCATCACTCTCTGGCTACAACCCTCTTGCCAATTTGCCACCCACCTGACTGTGTAGTCATCCAAGTCACAGCCTCTTAACTTGTTCACCAGTATGGGGTGGGATACCGTATCGAAGGCACTTCCTGAAGTCTAAGTATACGACATCCACCCTTCCTCCTGTGTCCAGGCGTTTCGTAACCTGGTCATAAAAAGAGACTAGATTGGTCAGGCACGATCTGCCCGCCACAAACCCGTGCTGGTTTCCCCTCAGCATAATTTGTCCTGCCGGGCTCTCACATATGTGAGCCTTGATAATTTTTTCAAAGACTTTACCAAGGATGGAGTTGAGACTGACTAATCTATAGTTGCCCGGGTCCTCCTTCTTCCCCTTCTTGAAAATGGGGACCACATTGGCCCTTTTCCAGTCCTCCGGGACTTGGCCCATGCGCCACGAGCGTTCAAATATTCCCGCCAGTGGCTGTGCAATGACGTTGGCCAGTGCCTTCAGCACCCTCAGATGGAGCTGGTCTGGGCCAGCCGACTTAAAGGCATCCAGTTCTTCCAAGTGACTCTGCACCATCTCAGGGTCTACGCATGGAAGTCCGGCGCCTTGCTGCTGCCTTTCTACAACCCCAGTGAGAGACTTGTCATGCCCCTCGCTTAGGAACACTGAGGCAAAGAACTCATTGAGGAGTTCAGCCTTGTCCTCTCTGTCCGTCACCAATTGTTTCTGCCTGTTTAGCAGGGGTCCTATTCCTCCCTGGGCCTTCCTTTTACTCCCGATATATCTAAAAAACAATTTCTTGTTGTCTTTTACTTGGGTTGGCATCCTCAGCTCCATGGTAGCTTTGGCCCGTCTACCTGCCTCCCTACAAGCACGAGCAGAGGAGGTATATTCGTCTTTGGTGGTCTCTCCCTGTTTCCACTTTTTATGTGCTCCCCTTTTAGCCCTTAGGCTGCCCTGGATTTCTGCGGTCAGCCAGGGAAGCCTCCTGGCCCCTTTCCCTCTTTTACCTTGCACGGGGATCATCTTGCTTTGTGCCCGAAGGATCGTTTCCTTAAGGCACAGCCACCCTTCTTGGGCTCCCATCACTTCAAAACTCCTACTCTGCAGTGCATCCTTGACTAATCGCCTGAGTTCATTGAGATCAGCTTTCCTAAAGTCTAGCACTTTCACCCTACTAGTTACCTTACCCACTTGACGTCTTATGGTGAATTCTATTATTAGGTGATCACTGTCCCCCAGATGGCTACCAGATGGTGTTCATATCAGGTGGGAGACTGTGTTTGTGTCTGTGTGTCCATGTCCGCAGAGTGTGTGCCCATCTGCATGTGTGTGTGCATGCAGGGTCATCCCTGGGCAAAGCGAATCAGGGCAACTGCCCTGAGCCCTGTGCTTTGGGTGGTCCCGTGAAGCAGGGTGGAGCGGTCCGCACTGCCGCCAGCTTCACATCCAGCCGCTTGGCATCCCCTCCCCACCCGCTCCCTAATCTGTCGCTGACTTCCTTGCATCGGGGGTGGGGCTCCACACAAGCTGATTTGCCCTGGGCCCCGCACCCTGCTGAGATTGTCTCTGTGTGCGTGTGTATTTATGTGTGCGCATGTGTGTGTGTATGCATGTGTCTGTGTTCATGGCAGGGAGAGTATATTTGTGTCTGTGTGTCCATGTGCAGAGAGTGAGTGAGAGTAGAGTGTGTGCCTGGCTGTGTGCATGCCTCTGTGTGTGTGCCTGTGTGGCCGGATGTGAAGTAGGGGGACGGGTTGCACGTGGCCAGACATGAAGCAGTGGCAGCACCAGACAGTGAGTGGTGGTGGCGGCAGCAGCTGTGTGCAAGCTTCCCCCCTCCCCCTTCTCCCCTGTTCCTGGGAGGTAGTGGTGGCATGGGGTGGTGGGTGGCGGGTGGCTGGTGGCGGTGCCCCCCCCCAATCATTCTTGGTGGGCAATTGGCTAATACAGACATAAGAAAGAAGCATGGGAGTGGTGAAGTACTACCATGCACCATATTAGTTGCACAGTTCTAGATTTTCCCCATTATGATCACCATAGAAATTAGATAGCTAAATACCTCAGAAAATATTTCCCTTTTCTCCTTCCATATACCCAATTTACCATAGCATTGCTTAATAATCTTTTCAGTTACAGAAAGAATAGTTGCCAAACGTGGGTTTCCAAGGAATGCTGTCCAAGGCAAGATGCAAGATCGAGAAGGCTTAACAGAAGATATACATAATCCAAAAAAAAAGTCCTCCTCCAATGGGATGAATGAGAAAAAAAATGCAGCTCCACCCCTAAGCACATTGGAATTTTACTCCCATTTGCCAGTGCTCCAGTCAGCCACACCAGAAAAATGGGAAGTCCTGCCTAAGGGAAACTGCACTTTTGTTCCTCCTACCACTTGCAACAGATTAACAGCAAACTCCAGTAGGTCCCTCCATATCCTAAATACCACTACAAAATTAATAAACAATAGACTCCATTGTCACTGTAAGAGATATCCCCCCAAAAAACCCTTCAGGGTCTAGCATGTAACAAGCCATAAGCCACCCTCAGCCACTCATCCTTCTGAATGAAAGCCATCCCATTCATAACTACAACATTCCCAGACCCTGTCTCTAGCCCAAAAATATGAGGTACAAAAATGTATCACATATTGCTTTTAAGTACATCATCTAATACAACAAACTCAGTAAATCAAGCTCTCTGAAAATTGGCTGTGCAGATATTTTTTCACTGAGCTGCCCAGACTGATCATTCAACTATCCCCTGAGTGGTTACTGTTAAATTTATCACCCAGCAAATTTTCTGATACATACCACCTTGCACTTGTCAGCAAAGACTTTCATCCACTTCCAAGTCATCAAAAGCGCATCCTTGGGGAAGAGGATTTCCCCTGTAGAGCAACTCAGTGCCTTTCTTACCTACCTTGGGCTGGATGCTCGGGAGAAGGTCTGGATCACCTTCAAAACAGGATTTAGGAGCCATCCTGGAAATTAAATTATTGAACTTCCCCTTTGATCCAGAAAGAGTGTAACTAAGGCATGTTATGACACTTTAGATAAGTATAATTGAATGCAATCAAATCAGCCCATCTCCTGCAAAATTTAATTTTACTATTTTAACCTGCTGGAATTCATAGAAATATTTAGTAAAAGCATGGGTAAAGAGGTATTCATAAGGTACAATATACTTGACTTGCATAAAAAAAAATTTGATGCAGTCCCTCAGATGGAGGACTGGGCATTTTATACAGGTGCCTTATAGATGTAATTACCATAGTCTAGATTATGTTACTCTTGCAAAGAATACTGTTTTACTCCTTGAACAGTCCCATTTTCTTGGGACTACACTTGGAATTAGGATTTCAACATCTGACTCTCAATTAAGCTATGTTTAAACCGTGTTAGTAAAATGTTCCCCAAACATATTAAATTCTACCTCCCAGCCCCTTCTTGTTAGCCATCCAACACTTGATTTAAGAGCCTTTTGCTATCCTATCCCAGAACCTGAGTCATATTGCTGTGTCAAGCTCACTTCCATCATGTCTTCCCAACTTTCAGGAATGTCTTTATGTTTCTTTACCCCATTACCTTGCCTCTTAATAATATCTCTGTGATTTTGTCATAAAAGTGCCTGATTCAACATTGTGTTGTTTTTGGTTTTATATTCGTGTAAATGTCTTTAAATCAAAGGAGAATCAGAGTTGTAAGTCAGACATTAGGGGTCAGATTCTATTCCACATAGTGAGAGTCTAAGTGGATTTAGGCTTGTAAGTGCAATTCTATTCAACCCCATTCATGTCTTGAAAATCCAGTAACGCATCTGCTTCTGTAAAAATTCATCATCTAGTTCTTATGACTGAGTCACAAAAGAGCAGTGAAGAGGACTCACCCACTTTTTGCACTAATCATTTTTCAGGGATCTAGAAGAGTGGCATAGAATTGCATTTAGGAGTATTCCACCTGATAGGTGGAATACAATCTGGCCTTTGATTTATACATTTCTTTTTAATTGGCTTATTCACACGGATGTAAGAGAGACACATCATCATAAGATAAGCAGCTAACATTTTCTAGCCACTCTGTTGAACAATGACAGTTATCAGAGCCTTGCAGGTCAGTGTCTTTTTGGAAGAGAGATCAGTGGGATTTGGGTACTATTTTACTGCAAATTATTTATTTTACAGTATGTGCACCAAGCCTTGAACAAAGGTTACAAACAAAATGCTGGCAAACCCATCTTTCTGAAATCTCAGCCCAAACACAAGTTCCAGTACAGCAAGAACTGATTCTAATGACATTAAGGTGAAGAGCAAACTCTCTTGCTACTGGCAACAGCTTCACATACAAGAAATTATGTCAAAATACTAATGATAGGGCCATAGGTCTTCAAACTGTAAATTTGCTCATATGTTAACAGAAGGAACTTATAAGTCTGATTAACAGCACCACCTCATGACTCTAACCATAATAATATTATTTCAAACTACTTAATTTGCTGAAAATAGAAAATAAATGGCTGCTTCTCAGATTGGTAAAAAAATATGAAATATATCAGGATTAGAATTGCAGACTACTATCTAAAAGCAGGTGATTTAAACAATGCTTTTCATAAGGGCAGAGCATTCTGCTCCTTTGCTCACAGCTCTGGTAATTCCAGACACAAGAAATCTGAAGTGACATCCTCTGGATATTAATAGAGAATGTGGTCGCTATAACAGCTTAGCTATACAAGTCATGTTTTTGATTCATGATTCTAAAACTTACTCAGAAAAACTTACTAAGAAAAAATAATTAAACTATTTCAAAATATATGGCCCTTTTCTCCATTGCATTATTTTGAAACAGCAAGATAAAATAGGTTGTGTTCAAATGCAGTTATGTATTATTTGTTTGTAATAGCTATGGACTCAGGCACTGTAAGTGAGAAGAATTCCATTGCACATGTGTGGATTTTTAGATTTTTAGAGGAAGTTTTCTTAACTGTATTTGTGATAAAGGGCCTAATCTAAAGGCAATGAAGTCAGTGAAATGTCTCCATTTCATTTGAGTAGGCTTTGGATCAGGCCCATTGAGGAGGTTTTTGATGACAAAATTCTACTTAATTCCTGTCATAATAACAACTATAGCAAACTACCCTTTTCAGCCAACTTTTCAGCCAACTAATAAATAAATGGAGAAATGACCACATTGAAAGGTTGCTCAACAATAGAAATGGTCATTTATTCAGACAAATGGCTGGTTTTTAAGCTAAAATAGATAGAGCAGGTTTTAGACTAACTTCTAATTCTTCTGCTTGAGGAGTAAGGTTTACATTCTTACAAAATAAAAAAGAAGCTAATAGCATTTTTGACAAGGAAAATTGAGGGAATAAGAGCATAAATTGCAGAAAAGACTGCTAAAATGATTTAATTGACACTAAACTGAAGATATAGTTTTAGACAAAATGTATAATGGAGAAATGATGGAACAAGCCTTTGAGTATATAAAGAAGCTTTCATCTACCTCTGACTCTGACAAAGATGAGATTTTTTTTCACTAACTTATTTGACAAGAATATGTAAGAATTATGCTGATAAAGGAGAATAAGTGTCACAGGTTAAAATACATTGTTCCAAATACTTTTGAGAAGAACATGTAGAACAAACCCCAGCCAAAGACAGCAAAAATTAACATTTTTAAAGTCTTTGTGCTTTTGTGATTTTATTTTAATAATACAAAAGAAACATTTTGCAACTCAAAGAAATATAAAAGTTAAAAAATAAAGTACTAGTTACAGACTAGAAAATTTGAATAAGAGATATTGTACTTCATTGGCAAAGCTAAAAAAAAAGGTACTTTGCAAAAATTATCTTATTTCTCAGATATTCTTACAGATCTAGCTAGTCTGAATTCTAAGGGTCTTAAAGGCTATGGTGGACAGCAAATCACCAGTAAACAATAGGAACTGTTGAATGAGAATTTACACTTCACATGTATGTGATATGTATATTGAAGTATGGCAAGATAGAAACTGAACCCATCTGATACATATCATAGGACTGTACAGCTACATTTTTATTTTAGGGTTTGAGTACCACGTTCAGACTCTTCTAGTCCTATGTTTGCTGACATACAGGGCGTATAATAGCAGGTGGGGGCTGAACTAGGACAAGATTCATCGATTCATAGGTTGTAAGGCCGGAAGGGATCTTGGAAGATCACGGGGTCCAGCCCCCTGCAACAATCTTTCTTCTCTTTTGGGTTATGTGGGTTTTGCTACACTCACATAAAACTGCCACGTGCCTTCAGACCTATAAGGGATTCTCCATCACACACAGTTCAGCAGCCTTCTTCCCAACATACACACACTCTCCATAAATGTTCATTCTTAGGGCATTGTGAGGTTGGGGGAAAGTACACCAGAGTTCATCTCAGGTAGCTAAATACTGGTATTGCAGAAAACCCTCTGTATGGTTTTAATCTCAGGATTTTTCAGGACCAATAATTAGAAAACTCACCTTATGCCTGTTTAACTAAGAAAATGTGTCATGGAAACCAATGAAGGGAAATTCAACTTGAAATCTCACTGTGTTCTTTTCCTTATAGCCACTATCCTGACCATAACCAGATTTCAGAGAAAACAATTGAACTAAGGTGTGGGGACATTGTCCAGAGGGAGGGATTAGTCTGTGTCACTTTTCCACATCACCAGCAGGAAAAGCATGTTACCAGGTAGAGGCAGAATGTCACCCATTTGCAGCCCAGGCATGAAAAAAGCCCAAATATATTTCTAAAGGCTTTCCCCATCCCTACACACTTTGAAGCTGGAAGGAGGCAAAACAACAGAGTTTCTTTTTATCCAGCTCCTTTTGATCTACTCCTAGAGCCAGATGCAAAGGGATTTGAAAGGAAGGGTCTGGACTGGAAGAGAAGAGGTCGTGGCGGGGATCGCTCCCCTATGCTCCTAGACACTGTAATTGACCAGCCTGCGGATCGCAGTAAATACGGACACTGCCATTTAGCCCTACTTCTTTACCTGCTTCTCCAAAGTCAATTTACGCCTCCTTAGTCTCAAGCAACAACAAAGCATTTGTGAAGTTGCCCGCGAGGGAGAGCAGGGAAGCCGGGCTGCCGCACGCAGCTCTTTCCACTGCTCGCCAGTGCCCGGCCCGGGCTAATGAAAGGTAATTGGCGCGGCGCTTCTCTCTCTGCAGCCTGCATCTTGCTTCCAAGTGCCTCTAATTGAATTGCTGTCATTTTTGCCCTTCCTAATGCAGTGACTTGGCGAGGGGAAATGACCGGGGGATGTGGGCGGCTCTCCCTCCCCCACCCCCTTGGGAGCGAGCCCCTCCTGCCAAGTTGCGCGGCAGCCCATAAATAGGCGAGGGGGAGCCGGCTTGGGCTCACAACCGGCACCGCGCACCCCGCCGCCCCCGCCCCGCCTGCAGCTCGCTAGCACCGCGCCCGCCGCCCTAGGACCCGCCACCCGTACGGCTCCCTGCCCCGGCCAGCCAGCACCGAGCCCAGCGCCCTGCACGGACCCGCACCCCCGCCTCCAAGGTACTGCCCCTCGCTTCAGCCCTCCCCGGGGCATTCGACTCCCAGGACTCTGGGTGCCGTCCTTTGCGCATCCCAGTAGAGGTGGGGAGGAGGACTGGTCTTGAGCTCGTCCAGCCCCCGGCCCTGGGGATGCTCCTGCTTGTACTTGCCAGGGTGGAGGGGGACATCTCGCATGCACAGCCTTCCCCCGCCTGCCAAAACCAAAAAAAGTTTCCCATCTGGATGCTTGCTGAGCTGGGAGGTCCCTCTGGGAATCTCAAGCAGAGTCAGCACCCCGCCCAAGGTAGAGCTGGTAACCCTGAGATGTTCCCCCATCTCCTTTCAGATGCAGAAGTGCACTGGTCTCCTGTTTCTTTCTCTCATCCTTTGCGCCACCTTGTCAGAAACATTCGGGCTGGTTCTATCAGTAAGTATCACCTTCATCTCAGGGTGGTTCTGTTCAGGCTGGGTGCATCTACGCACTCATGAACGGGCCTTAAATACTGCACATTTAGTTTAGCACTTCCTTAATACAATACTAACCTAAAGTTACTGTGCAGTGGCACCTGCACATGGTTACTTAGTGACACTTACTGCACATTAGCCTAATAACACTGTGCAATAGGCTGTTAGCATGGTTTTTGCCATGACATGCTACTGTGCCATGTTATTAAGCTAATGCGCAGTAAGCATCTTGTGTAGATGCACCCTCTGCATATCACCTGGCAAGTAGCGGCAAACACTGCACACACATCTGCTCTCATTAGGTGTAGTAAAGCAAAGCGCCCCAGATCAGTTTGGACAGGAAATATATATACAGGGAGTATCGTTCTCTTCGACTCCCTGAAGCAGAGCTAAAGAAAATTAGGCTTATTGAAGTTTTACAGAGCAAAATGCGACAAATGCCCCAAACTCATGCCGAAAAAAGCAAGGACTGGGTTGGTTTGATACTAAGAAATTTCCAAAACAAGCAGCCGAGGCGTGATGATAAATTCCGCAAATCCATATAACTGTGTGAAGAGGGAAATAGCTATATTTATTCAGTAAAGCAGATTGGGGGAGCACCACATCTATTTGGATTTAAACAGTTAATCATATTCCCCGTGATGTGTGAGACCTGCACTTTCATCAGCGTAGGATGGAATTGGGAGTTCCATTGACATCATTGGCAAACCTCCCATTGAGTTCAGTGAGGATTTGTCCCAGGGAGATTGCTTTCCTAATGCTTGTGTGCGTTTAAAAAAGTGAATCTCCTTACGAACCCTAAGAAACCCATTTGCACATTTGGGCTACTTTCTTTCAGAAGCATTGTGTAATACATGCAATTCATAACCTACCTGCACTTTTCCCTTCTATAAGGCAAAAGAAAAGAGGGGCTGGACTTTGAATAGTGCTGGTTACCTACTTGGGCCACGTAAGTCAAACACTATTTTCTATGTTGCTTTAAAATTGTCACTTGCAGCATACTATTTACTAGTGTTTTACTCGCTATTCTGGCCTCTGCAATAATTCTGGTTTAAACAAAAACTACTGCAGTAGCCAGACTTCAGCTACCGCGGGAGGATGAAGAGAGTCTGTTGGGAGAATCTGTATTTCATGCCTGGCACGGAAAAAAAGTAGTTTTAGAAGTTTCTTTTGTCTTCAAAAGCATTGGCATGTAAAGAGGTATTGCATTATAACGAATTACACGTGACATCCTTACTACTAGTGAGTAGTTATTCTCAGACAGCAAATATCTGGTTATTCTAAACCTGTATGTTGACCTCTATTATAAAATGAGGGATCATGAGTTGTATAGTATTTATGGCATTTTGGTGACCAGTTGAGAAGAAGAGGCAAAGAATGAAATCTAGTTCCCAAAGTGTTGCCAAGATTTCTCCATAAGTCTACATCAAAATGCCTTCATATACATTGTCTTGAATTATATCCTAATTCTGGACAAATAATAAAAACTCCCTGAGATTGTAAATAAGTATCAGGAGCTTACACAGGGAAAATACCTAATACCATGCTGTAGTTAAAAGAAAAACATATACCAATGTCAACCAATATATCACAATTCAGGTTTAAAAAAAATGGAAATTCACAGTTAAGATATCCTATATAGACTTCCTTTAAAATTGTTTTAACTAGTTTAAAAATAGCCATTATTGCACAAGCTTTTCAAAATACCAAGCAAGACACAGAGCATACAGAAGTTAATATTCGTTACTACTTTCATGTTAAAAGCATATCTATTGACCATGGTTGCCTATTTTCAGTCTCTCTGATCTATTATTAATATATGAGATACTTAATACTACTATTCATATAAAGACCATTAATGAATATTCTTTATTTATTATTTACTTTTTGTAACTATCTTTTGAGGATAACTAACTTCTTGCATCTTTAATGTTTTTATTATTTTTGTAAATGTTTGTAAGTATATGTTCCTCAAAGAAGAATAGACTGTGTTGACAGATGTGTGTTCCATTCTGTACTGGGAGATATACCTACCAAGTGCCATTTCTCTAAGACTGGATAATAGGCATCATCCTCTGTTGCAGGTCGTATTGATCAGCTTTTACTGATAAAGGAAATGCCCATTGCAAGGGGGAGAGAAGAGGCACCTGGGGAATGTAAGATAGTTTTTGGAGGTTATTCATGTAAACTAACTGAAGTTTACTATTAAATGGTAATTTAGCTGTAAAAAAAGAGAGGAAAAAAGAGTAGCATCACCACATTCCTAAATTATATATGTGAATTCTCCAGCCCTGTGTTTCCTGTACACCCAAGCTTCTTGCTGAATTCAGTAAAAATGTTGGTGTGCAAGTAGTACAAGACTGGGTCTATACTGGATATATGCTAGAATATATATTTGAAGATGGCTTCTTTAATTTAGCAGTAACATGTTATAGAAAATTAATCATTTGTTTCACTAACTGTGCGTCATTCCATCAAAATGTCCATCGTGTTCCTTCTTTGAAATCTTCTGAGCTAGCTCAGTAGAATCCATGAAAATCAAAGCACATGGCTGAAAACTAAATTAGCTCTTCTGATTTCTAATTTAACAGATGCAATAGATAACCACAGATCTTTTAATGAAAAACATGGGCTAGCTGGTAAACGTGAAATACAGCCTGAAGAGGATATGAAATCAGGTAGTAAAATTATGATTGCTACAAGAGCTCATTTGCTTACATATATAACATTTTGTTTTTTGTATATGAGTTACTCTGTTCCCTAGGTATATGTTTAATTGTCTTCAAATGGAATCCTTCCCTACATATAAGAGAAAGGAAAGCAAAATGTTGCCCAGATATTCCAGGGATGTGTGTTTTTTGCATGGTCATAGTCTGAACTGCAGAGTAACCATCAGAGAAACTATGTTACTTTAGATAAAACTTACCTTTTTCTATATACTGTAATATTCAAAACATACTTCAAACCATCTTAGAAACTGTAAGTTTCATTAGATCAGCCAAGAGGTATAATCAGTAAGGGACAGATTTTTGGGGAGACAGGATTGTATAGTAGGCTATTATTGAAACCGCTGAATTATTTTCATAATAGCAATTTAAAATTGAAATGTTGGAAAATGTGTGAAACCGCTCATTATAAAATGGATTTTCAGCATCTTAGAAACTCAAAATGCAGGTATACAGTATGTTCCATATGTGTAAGTAAGATCAGTTATTTCCATTGCAGGACTTTAGGGTCTGAAACAAAGATCAGTGAAAGAATGGGAATCCTTCCCTTTTATCCAGTGATATTTGAATCAGAATCATAACTCAAAATTCTGAGGCCAATATGAACTGTGAGTGTTCAGTGCTTCTCAGGATCAGGTCCTAGTAGAGTGTCCTCCCTGTCAGTGACTCTGGGCTTCTACTGTGAAATCCATTTCTACTTTAAACTAAAAGCAAGTTTTCTAAATTGAACTAAATTTACATCCTAAAACATTTAATTTTACTCCATTTATGTAGCTGGGCATGTAAAAATGTTTCCTTGTTCAATTACGTTATTTTCTAAAATATAAAGCTCACTTCCTTTCTTGGTATAGGTGACGTTTATTTGTTGAACTGAAATATACTGGGATTACATCCCCAAACAAAAGCTAATTTTGCTAATGGCAGTTGAGCTTCCAGAGAAGCAAACTTGTTTTGTTATTTGCCATCTATTTGGAATTTTTAAAAACACTTTGGGACAGATACTATTCCACCCATTAAGTGCCTAGATGGATCTAGGTGCCTTAAATTCAAACCTATTCCACCCTGCTCAAGTCCCTGAAAAAATATTAACACACCTTTTGTTTAACATGTTGTCATCATCATCCTAGCCTTAAGACTAAGACTAAGTCACACAAAGCAGCAAGCAAACAAAGAACCAACCCAACTTCTTGTGCATTAAATGCTATTCAGGGACTTGAGCAGGTTGGAATAGGATCACAGGTAGAAACCTAAGGTAGAGTAGGGGATCTGAATTTTCATGGGTTTTTCTATATCCTTTCTTCATAAGAAAAAATGTAAAAAGCTGTATCATGATAGGGGTACTAAAATATACCAGGTGTTCAGCTGGGTAGAAACTGCTTTTAACAATTTTAACAACCAACTCCTGCTTGACCATTCATAATTAAACAGAATTACATCTTAGCAGCAGGTAGTCCTTGCTTTTATAGAATTACAATTTTATGACCATCATGGTAATACTGTCATATGAGAGTAGAAAACTGATAATTTCTCTCAGTTTTCTCTCTATTCCATTGAGTCAATTTTGAAGGACTTGCTAGCCATTCCCTCTCCAACCCACCCCTAGCCCCCAGGCAGATCCAGAAGGGGTGTGGTAGTGTGGTCACACCTTTTTCAGACCACACCACACCACAGGAACAGCAGCTGGTAACTTTCCATAAGTCCACAAAGCAGTCCCCCCAACCCTTCCCCTTGGGCTCAGCAGCACCTCCCTTCCCCTCTCATTCCCCAGCTTCCCCCATCCACTGCTTCTGCTGGGGCACTGGGAGCTCCAGAGCTGCTCCTGGCCTACTCCAGCAGGGGCACAGAGAGCCATGCTTACTTGGGGACAATGGCCGTGGCAGCAGGTTCCCCCTCCTAGCCCAGCTCCCCAAGGTGTTCCCCACCAGCTCAGGAGCAGGCACAGGGGAACCCACCTACCACTGCTGTTGCTGCTGTTTCTGGCTGAGTCTGGCTCTCCATGCAGCCTGGCTGAAATGGGACAGAAGTTGCTCTAGAGATTTTCCCTCCCCACCTCCTCCTTCAGGTCAGCCTGGGACTGTAGCAACAACAAGTGGGGAGAGGAGGGAAGGGAGGAGGAGAGGCTGAGAGGTGGGATGAGTATTATTACCTGATTCAAGAACTTTAAAATAGTCCCCAGCTGCTGCTTTCATGGCATGGTCTGCCCAGCCAGGTGGGGAGGGGAGACTGGGAGCAGGGGATATAGCCACCCCTGCAGCACCCTTCTCTTCTTCCACACCACCCTTTACAAAAGCCTGGATCTGCTTATGCCCCCACTTCACCCCTACCCAGGGTTATCAATGTGACAGTCCTGCTCATTGGCAGCAGGACTGAGGCCTCCCTTAAAACAGCTGAGATTCCACATGACAGAGTGGAGTGGGTATATTTTGAAAAGTAAAACAGACTCTGTTCCCCTTTGAACCTAGTGTCAGTTCATCTACTCTTTCTCCAGCCAAAACATTGCTTGCTTCCCTCTTCTGCCCAGATCACTCGACACACAGATAACCCACCAGGTGTCCACAAAGGCAGGAAGACTTTTATAGGAGATGATTGCTTTTTCTGCATAGTGAGGGGTGATACACACATAGAAAGAACACTCTGAGCATAATCTAATCTTCTGTTGTGAAATACAGTGTTACAATATGACATCCATTTCTTACTCCAACCCTGGGAAGGCTGATTATTGTTTGAGGAATATTGCTGTACTCAATACTGTACAGTCCAAGCCCCAAGGAGGTTACAGTTTAACTCAAACGCAGACAGTATGGTACAGATTTATCTGTTTGATTAAATTGCTGTCCAAAATTCAAGAAATACCCTTTTATATTCTGATAACACACACTTACCCAATAAATGAGGAGGAAGGAACACAATGATAGGCCTCCCATAAACTGTAAAATTCTCAGGAAGATAACCCAGGAACAAATGAGTTATGATAGACAGCAACAATAGTAGGCAGAATGTTTCCTCAAACAGTGGCATCTTGCAATGCTGCTTTGAAATAATGGGTGAAAAGGACAGTTAGGGACCAATTCTAAGTGTGATTCTATTCCACTTTGCTTAGGCCACTGAAAAAGTATTAGTAAAAAAGATGAGCATGTCCTCCTCCCCTTTAGTTTTTGTGACTCAATCTTAGGGGAAAGATTGCAAAATAGATGCATTAATCAATTTTTCAAGGACTTGAGCAGGGTGGAATAGAATTGCATTTGGGCTCCCAAGTCCATTTCTGCACTTCATAGACAGAATAGGATCTAGACCTCAATGAATTCTGATCTAGTAGTATTTCTCACTAACACAGTATCTTTTTCAGATGCAGACAGTTCCTTTGTAAATACATAGTCTGTAAATTACGTTACAGAATTGTAAACACAGTTTGTTGGAACCCAATCTTCCAAAGTTGCTGACTGCCCTTGATTACATTGGCCTCCAACTAGTGTATGGTACTTAGAACCTTGCAGAATGCAGGGCTTACAATTGTAGCTCAGTTTCTGTTACAAGTCTCACTTAGACACACTTCTCCCATCAACCCTGAAAAATCTCCTTGTATGTGAAACTTCTCAGGCAGTCCCTATCCAAAGGAGACTTCTTGTTACCTTTAAGTTGAACAGAATTAGGTATTTAGGAGGGAGGGGGGGAGGGGAGTAATTATTTGCACTTGAAAAATCTTGAGGTTTCTTATAAAGTTGTTTTAAAAAGGTCATGTAAAATGTAAATGGCTATGTAATGTAAAAATGGTAATGGTAATTATCATTCAAGGAAAATTAATATATAGGAATATTTTTTTTTTAATAAGTGGGTTGCTTTGGGAATCCGAGTTGCTGATGAGGTCTCAGAAGATGGGAACATGATGGATGCTGTAGGATTTACAAGCTTCCCAGCAAACTTGGAGGAACTTGTAAGCCCTGTAAGCCACGTAGCTTTAGTTCAAAGAACCTACAAGTAAAACCAGAAAAGCTTGTAAATTCTAAGAGCACAACAGCAATTTCAATACCAGAGTCTGCAAAGAACTGGTTATACAGCAGAAATTCTATAGTAACCTATGCAGAGGCCTATCTCTACAATACGTCCAAGTCCCCGAAGAGAAATATTTATGTACAGCTCAGTTCATAAAGAACTTGAACTTCCAGCTTTTCTGCTGAATGATTAACAATAATGTTACTGTTTAAATATATGGAATGAATTATTGCCATTTTAACAATGCATTAACATCATAAAAAGCATCATAAAAAGGCATGCTGAAAAAAAAAAGGTCAAAAGAGTTAAAATAGGAAATGCATACAGAACTACTCTCATTTACTCCAAAACCTATTATGCAACAGAACCCACCCCCAATATTCTGCCCACTGCAAAGACTCAACCAGAGTACAACAGAGTTTACAGGGAGTTTAGGAATTTGGGGGATCTAAAGGCAGTGAGAGATGCCTTATACAAGTGTACAAGAGAAGCACATTCTTCTAGGTTCATATGAAGCAACATTTCTTTGAGCCATGAATCAAGTGTAAGGGCTAGTTTCTTAGCCTCCAGTTCTGTTCTCTTTACTCTGCTTAAGTGGTATGAGAGGGGCATGATCTGGCTGTACCTTGCTAACTTAGAATTCTTACACTAGAAGGGAATTTTTAAACTTCTGATTAATACGTGGTGGATGGGTTCCTACTCCAGCCTTTCTCCTTGATGCCACCTTAGAGGGACATAAGGAGGCAGAGGTGGGGCAGAGCTTAGCTGACATATGGCCCCTTACAGACCATACTCAGTTGTGAGTTATATCCATTCCTAGTTTAAAGAAGCTGGAGCACCTCTAGAACCAGGGAGCTGTTATCAGCTCCCTGGATGGCTGTTCCACTCTCACCCTGAATGTAACTTGGTATAGGAGAAAATCCAGGCCTCAGATTTTGCATTAAACTTCTATAAACGAAATGTTGTTCCACACGCAGGTTTTTCCAAATGTTTTCACCTTCTATCATAAAAGTGCGTGAATGAATAAATGTTTGTATTGTCTACGTGTTGAATAATACTCAATAAATGCTTTTAGGTGTTCTTGGAAGATCTCTGGCCGATGACAACATTGTGCGCACAGTAATTGAATTTTTGAATTATTTGCATCTTAAAGGTTAGTAAAGCTCTTCTAAAATTATTTTTAAAAACAGCTGTATTTCCCACAGCCATTGAAGATTTGATCCTTACCTGGACCAAACTTTGGATAAGAGCTACAAGAGCGTGCTTGAATTTACAATTGCTGATTGTGCAGTATCTTGAGAGAAGAATGGCTTTGATGTTATTTGCTATAAAACCCCTAGAACAAAATATTCTGATATTATATCACTGAATAATTGCTTGAGATCTGGAAAAGATGTATTTAGACTCTGATCCCACAAACACTTAAACACATGCCCTTAACTTTGTTTAAGCATGCTAGTAGCACCATAGATGTGTAGGAAGGTATAAATGAGTAAGTAGTAGAGGATCTAGTCTCTATATTCGAGACACTAGATTGTATACTCCTTAGTGTAGAGGACCATCTTTTTATTATATATGCATACTGTGCTTAGCACAATAGGGCCAAATATTGTTTGGAGACTTTAGGCACTACTTCAGTAAAAACAAGAACTGCTAAAATTGTTTGAACTACCTTTAAATGAGTTAAAAAGATTATGTCTGAGAAAATTTCATTATCAGATTGTTTTACACTTAACATGTCTTGAATAATCAGTAGAACCTGAGAAACATTTGTGTTATTGACAGAGGGGGACACTGCAATGAAGACGTACCCTAAAATTTTATAATCAGTCATCCATGTAGCAACACACAGGACTCAAAGCAAAACACTATGAAATCCCACAGAATTGTGCCTATACAGGATCTGCAGGATTGTGCCTGTAGGTAGCTAAGGAATATTACCTTACTATAACATCCAGCAACAGGGATATCTAGGTTATTGCTAAACCTGTTTTATGATTTTGAAGGTCTTCATACATTTTTCAGAAATCTTCAGACAAAGTAAATTGATTCACTTAAATACATTTTTTTTCAAATGTCAACCAACCGAAAATAGTTCCTTGAAAATGTACTATCTTCAAAAGGTTTAGAAAGTGATCTATATTAAGACAGAAAAATAACAGGAAAATTGAAGGCATGTATTGTCATTGCAAGCATTATAACTAACTCTGTTTCAAAAGTATCCAATTCTGTCGCATGCTTTTTCATAAATCCCTACCTTTGTGTACAATGATTTATTGACTGTTTCATAGCAATTATGTTATTGCTATTTGAAAACACACTGCATACCCTCGTTCACTTTTTTTAAAATTCATACCCTGAAATGATAACATGGGGCATTATATTACTATTTATGTTTAATAAATTGTCTTGTATAAAATATGTTCTCAGTAGTCTTATAAAGGAAACTGGGCACTTTTGGCATCATTTTCAAAAATGTCCTGCATTTGCTCAGAAATTCTCACTGCTGACAATACTGTAGATATTAACATGTTGATATGATGCTCATTTATTTTTCATTTTGTGCCAGAGACAGTCTCTGTGAATAGTATAGTTAAAGAAGTACAAGCATTAATATTTTTATAAGGACTGAGAATAACTCAGCTGCAATTCTTAATTCAAAAGCAGATTTTGAATCCTACCCTTCTCAATCATTTTATTTTCCAGTACAGCATGCCCTTAATTATCTGAAATTCATTGACCAAACTGAAAGTTACATAGTGAAAGTCTGGGAAAATTGAGGAAAAGTTCTATGTACCAAGCAGAGCTTAAGGCAAGATGTAGTCATGTCTTAGATAACAGGGCTTTTCAGACAGTCCTAGTTATACTGCATACCAAAGAATTAATGTAGATTAAAACAAATAATTTAAGGCATTTTAATGAAAATGTATAAGACAAAACTGGAAACAAAATCTGATAATTTAATATTGTGCACTACCTGGCCAGAGGATAGACCAGTAACATCAGTGAGGCTGCTTGCGGAGTGAATGACAGGTTTCTGGAGGTCTGCATTGTCACAGTTGACATTGGGAGAAAGTGGTTTCCATCCCAACTTCCACCCTCCCAATTCCTGCAGAGTTATTATGTTTAATCTCTTTGTTGAGCATTTTCCATTCAACATTTTGTTCATTTGATACATCTCATGGATATGGATCTAACATCATAATTTTAAACATTCACACAATGTTCTAACCTTAGCTAGTCTCACAAACCTTCAGAGATTTTCCATCCTGTTGACTAAATGATGTGTGCTGGGGAAATGTGCCAAATCTACAGTAAAAGGGTAATCATTTTTCATGAATACTGATTGTTGAAGATCCTACCCACCTTCACATGAAAATCACCAGTTTCGAATGCCACTCGATCTTAGCAGATCTCTACAAAGTGAAGGTTGAGGACAACAGCTACAACACAAAGAGCTGGAAGCACAGATGGTCTGGGGGAATATATTGATTTCAAGACATCTATGTGCTGTTTGGGAGTATGGATCCTCTTCCTCAAACAAATGATGAAGGAAACTACAAGTTTCCTCTGGCCAGTGGGTTGGAATTCTCCCTCCAAAGGACTATTTGGATCTCTCCTAAATGTAAAATAGAAGGTTAAGGATATAGTGAATTATTCTTGGACAGCCAATGTTCATATACCAGTGCAATACAGTGAATTTGAGCTAACAACATGCCAAGGGTTACATAGAGTGGGGACAACCATGTGTGACAGCACTATAGTCTTCATCTGAGATGTCAAATTTGTATCCAGTTAACTGATCTGGGTACTCTGGCTTTTATAAGAGATTCTTTCAAGGCATGGCAAAGTTCTCAACTTCCTACCCCCATGCATGATTAGTGAAAACCTTTCAAATTCTTCAGCTAACCAGAACTATTTGGGTAAACTTCCTGTACCTACAAAAGAACTACCACATGGGGAATAAAAAAAGCCAATTTATGGCATGTTACTGAACTCTTAAATTGACAGTTTCAAGTTATGGTGATTCAAGAAGAATGCAAGTTTCTTATATGAGAGATAATACCCATTGTTTAAATTATCATGGAATTGATTAAGATACAAGATTGTAAATCAGAATTGTAAATAAGGAATAATTCCATGGAAGTCTATAGAGTTACCATGATATGAAACTGACATCAGTAAGATCATACTGAGTATCTCTACACGACATGATGCAGTGTCATGTAGAGATGACACGATGCAGTGTCAGGTAGGGAAATCCAAGCTTGTTCTGAGAAAGGTAGCCTAAGTACTGTAGTATTGTGGTAGCACCACAATCTGCTAGGTCTAAATAGCTGCACTGAGAAGGATATATTAGCCCTAGATGAGCACCATGCTAACAGAGTTATACTGCTTCCAGTACATGAATTAAGGTATTCAGATTTAGCTCAGCTTTTGTGTTAAATAGTTTTTTCAGGGACTTGAGCACAGTGGAATAGTATAAGGCTTAAGCACCTAAATCCACTTAGAAGTTTAATAGGTGAAATAGGATCTGGCAGAAGTATAACAAGGCAGCTAGGCATCTGGGGCTGTGGAACACATCAGGGCAGCAGCAGTCTCAGCTGCTGTCATGCCACTGGCACAATTGTGTGGCTGTAGCAGCAGCTGCTGTCTTTCTGTCCCTGCCTCTTCAAGTTGGCTCCCAAAACTACTGCTGCAATCACTCTGCTCTAGTTACACTACTGGAATTTGACCCAATCTGTTTATCATTGATAAGACTGTCAATTGTTTAGTGTGACTGTGCTAGGTATAAAAAGTATAAAATACTTCTGTACTCTGCTTTGTAAGCAACCTGCATCACATCCAATCACTGCTGGCAGAGCAGCCTTGTGGTAGGAATAGGGTAAGGCTTGATTCTGCATCCCTTAGTGTGAAGGTCAGTGCAGTTGGGCTGGCACATCTGGTAAAGGGCACAGACAGACTTTGTTCATGAGGCAAGTGAGCAACAAGGAATTGAACTGTGATTCTCTGAGCAACGATTTCCTGGTCTGCTCACAGGTCAGCACAAATCAACATGCCCCCTCACTCACAGCAGACTGTGCTGGTACAGCCTAACCTGAGAGTGCATGAAAAAAAGATCCATTGCATCATGTCAAATGCCTTTGCTGTGATCCAACACGATCATCTGAAGGCAACAAAAAGCACAAAATATTAACAAATGACACTGCATTCTCATTACACAATGGCTACTGGATATACCTAGATATGAACTCATACATCAAATTGATATTTCAATTCTGAAAAAAACACTTTGAGTCCAATATTAGTTTTAATATATAATATAATATCCCCTCTATTTTGGAGGGAGAAAAAATGTCATACATTGACATCTGTAAGATGAAAGACATAAGTTAAATTATAATTGCATAAGGGGGGTTGTTTTTTTTTGTGCTATTGATAAGTAGCCTTTTAGACCTCCATTCCAAGATTGACTCTAAGCATGTTCCTGGGTCTGTCTAAACAGAATCAGCTGCAGAGTCTGCGTCTTAATCAAACAGTATAAAATCTTTTGCTTTGGGTATTCAGCAACAGAGGTATAAGTTTTGTGCTCTTGGTGACTGCCAAGATGTCCTGTCTAAGACAATACCCAGGTCTGATTCCCCACTTGCCTGTTCCTAGTTATGCTACCATTCAGCAATGTGAATCAAAACTTCATGGTTGTGGTAAATGGCATGGAATAGTTTCAAAACAGTGCTAAGTCTAACAAGAAGATATTAATACTCAAAAGAAAAAAAATACCAAGGAATTAAACCATTTAATATATGAATATATTACCTTTTATACGGTTGAGGGAAGCAAAGTAATAATAATAAAAAAAAGACTAGTCTTTATCATGATAATTTTTAGGACTCAGCTACTAATATTAAACTTTGCACTCAGATACTTTGTTGTTACAACATTACTGAATTCTCTTTTCTTTCCCTTTTGCAGAGGTTGGGGCACTTGACAGTCTACCTTCATCAGAAGAAACAAATCAGTCCTGAAAAAGAAAATATTTCTATTTTGTCGTATTGTAAATTAAGATTGAACTCCAAACAGAGCTTGGAATGAACAGAAGAGGCTGATTATTGTTTACATTAATCTTACACAGAGTTATACATGGTAAACTACTCTCTGCCCTCTTGGGTCTTTTTCTGTGATGTTACATCGTAAAATTTTGCCTTGATAAACAATTTTCTTTAGGTAAATGGTAAAATAAAAAAGAGCAGCTACATTTTGTTTCCTTTCCCTTAAAATAGAATTTTAACATTACATATGTACAGTAGAAATAATACTAAAACTGTTTCTTTTAGAACACATCTACATTTGCATAAGTTACAAGAAGTATAAATCAGGACTAATCTTGTCCATTAAGCGGTTTAGCTAATTGCTCCCAAGGAGGATTAGAAAAATGATTTCTGCAGTTATGTAGTCTCTTCAGTGATATTGAGAAGATTCAGTTGAACTGTGTATAATTTTGTAGCTAATGAAAATATATCTTTATAGCAATAATTTTTCTGACACAAAGTACAGTAATGCCCTGTTTTACATTTTTCATGTACACTGTAAGAAACCAGCTATAAATTCCATTTTAACAGCTTCATATAATGGATTTATATGAAGAGCCTGTGCGGGGCAAAATATGTACTTCCTGGGCTGCCCAGAGTACCTGTCTTTAAGGGCAAAATACTATCACCCACTCCCTCAACCCTATGCCTAAGTAAGGACTTGATTATGCAAGGCACTTGGTTTTAATGTAGCATATCACTTAAATACATTGCTACTTTTAAGTATGTGAACAATTCCATTGTGGTCAGTAAGACTACTCACATGCTTACATCTAAACATATGCGTTAAACACCTGACAGACTCAAGCCCTGTGGTAGGAGGCCTGGACGATTAGTTGAACCCATTGCCAGGAGATGAGATAGCCCAATCTCCATACACTTCTTGACGAGATTTAGGGCTGTCACAGGTTACCTTTCAAACCAGCATAAAGGCATTTAGGCTGAGAGAACATTTGCCCATTCAAGGGTGTTAAACTGTCGTAAAGTACCCTCTAAATCAGGGGCGGGCAACTATTTGGGCTAGGGGGCCACTTAGGGTTTTTTGATGAGCTGTCACAGGGCAGGTCAGCACTCCAGTCCTTCCCCCACCCCACAGCTTGCAACTGCTCACCAAAACTCCCTAAGTGACTCTGCCCTGGGGCTCGGCCCTGTGCTGTTACTGCCTGGTGACTCTGGGGTCTCCATGGACGCTGGCCCAGGACCCACATGGGCAGGGAGTGCTTGTGCCCGATCCTAGCCCCAGCCCCACCTGCCCATCCTGCTCCCAGATGCTGCTCCCTGCCCACCCATGGCCACATCCCACCCAGCCGAGCACACCCTTTCCACACAAGTCCCAGCCTTGTCTCCACAGAGATGCCACCTGCCCACTGCATCCAGCACCCTCAGCAGTGGGTGCGGGGTGGATGGGCTGGGGTGCCTGGGCAGTGGGGAGCAGTGGTGGAGACTGGCAGTGACAGCTGGAAGGAGCTGCTGCTGCAGGGGCTGCCAGGAAGTGAATCCAGCCACCACAGCACCCAGCCCCACCGCACACCCAGAGGGTGCACTGTCACTTCCCCAAAATCCCAATCCTAGCCCCATCAGTTGCATACATCATGACTGGGGCCAGGCAGGGACAAAGGACCCACTGCAAGCTGGATAAAATCTGTTGGTGGGCGGGATGTGGCCCACAGGCCATATTTTGCCCACCCCTGCTCTAAATATTTTAAAGATAAGCCACTCAGAAAGAGGTTTATCTTGGAACAGTTTTACCCATGTCCTTCCAGGGTATTGTTTGAGTGGTAAAGAGAAGTAAAACTCTTTATTTCAGCATCCCAGGATGCACAGCTCCCAGGTGCTCTACCTGTTTCTACCCTCCAAAGCTCTAGTGGTCCCTTCAGCCCCACCTCTGCTTCCTGCTGAGAGCCACTGCACTGAGTGGCTTAACTGCAGAGAGACCATGGAGCTGGGGAAGCTGCTTCATCTAGCAACATGGTCTCACTGCTAGGAAGCTCCATTTCACCAAAACCAGGAAGCCCTGGGGAAATGCTCTTTCCTGGGGCTCTCTGGTCTAGCTGAGCTGCAGCTCTGTGCTGAGAGCAAGCAGCTACTGCATCAGTTTCAGCAAAACCAGAGAGCTCCCAGGAAGTTGCTTCCCAGCTACAACTTTCCCACCCATCCTCCCACCTGGCTTTTATCTCCACACCCCTGCTTGCCAGGCCTGCTAGAAACAAATCACAGTTGTGCAGATCTGAAATGACATGAAGCCTTCACCTGTGACTGCCCTAACTGTACAATATCATGACATTCCACAAATTTCTGGCATTATACGGGTAACTTGGGACAAAGCCTGAATCATGTGGCTTCTTCCCCAGACTGCTGCTAATGACCAGAGTAGAATTTCCTGCTGCAGCACAAAGGGGATTTGGAAGTTTTACTATCTACACCAAGCAACCTGCTGCACATCCCCACCTGAAGCCTTAGGAGATCTCGAGAATTGTGGGTAGGCCCTACACACTTGGACAATTTGCGCACTCACTGCTTACAGTGCAATTAAATACTGGCAGTTAAAAATGTTGCTGACCAGGACATGCAAACTGCTAGAAATTTCACAGAATTACTTCATAAACTGCTATTCACTCTTATTATATACATCTATTGAGGAAATTGCATCCTATAGCCAAACCCCTGTTATTAGTGGCCAATTTAAAGTCTCATCAGATGTCTCCTCATTGAGCAATGTTTGCTATACCTTGGATGGTTGCTCAGAGCCTCATCTAGTGCCCAGTCAAATCTTTAAGCATCTCTTTTGACTTCAGAAGGGTTTTGGAAAGGTCTTAAGAGAGAAGGTTTCACTAGTTATTGGGAGGAAGTCGCATAAACATTTTTTTCACCAAAAGAAATATATGAAATTCCAACAAGAAAAGAACTGAATTTAAACTTTAAACTATTTGCAGCTTCCAACATTGAAATCATAGATATGACCTGGCCCATTATGGATGCTTTGGATTAATAGACCTATCTCTAGTACTTTGCTACAAGTGCTCTTCTATGGTAAAAAAAGGGAAAAAAAAGTTGATCCTTGAATCAGTTTCAGGCTGGTTTCAAATCTCAGTATGAATTTCAGTTTCTTTACAAATGGAATGAGAAAGTCAATTTAAATAAACAAAGTTAATTACTGGAATTAACACAGCTGCTAAACTAATTCAAATTAAAATGCTCTTTTGCTGTAGTGACGGATGACTTTCATAAGGTTTTGTAGTAATGTTACTTTGAAATTCCTTATGCCAAAAGCCTCAAGAGATGAAACTCTTGGAAGATTTCCAGCATCTGATTTTGGCTGAGCTGGAAATCTCACATAAACAGCTCTTATAATCACATTACTCTTCAGATACAGTGGAGATTCACAGCTTCTAAAACCAGAAGGAACCTCCTCTCCTGCATAACAGACCACAGAAATTTAATTCAGTAATGAGTGCCATTGAAATGCCCACAAATAAATATTTCAGAGATTACAATTCCAACAGAAGAATATAGGAAAGCAAAATGTGTAAAGGGTCCCTTGATCCCACCAGAAAACCCCCAAATTCTTAACCTTTGCAACCTTCAATAGAAAAGATTATCATATTTTTCTTTACAAGAAAATAATTCATGTTCCTATGTTATTTGACCCAGTTCTTCCATCTTGGTATCTCAGAGAGACATTCTCAAAGACTGCATATTGTTAATTGATGAACATGTCCATTAACTAGTGGAGTAATGTCAATAGTAGAAATCTCATACGGATTTAAAACTGCCTCCTTCATAGTCAGCCCCACAGGCAAAATTCTGGTAAAAGAGAGGGCCTTTATGACATGGTCTGAAGGCCAATGCAATGGATGGAACAGAAAGCAAATGGACACATATGTTTTAAGCATCAACAAATGACAAGAAAATTTCCTCCTATCCAGATGTTCCTTGCTACTGGTTTCCCACAGGGTGGATCAATTTAAATCAAATCAATTTAAATCACTGATTTAACTCAAGACTTAAAAATCAACAAGCCCAAAGCCTGATTTAAATAATTGATTTTTGTTTGTTTTTTTAAAAAGGTGTCTTTTCATTGGTTGATATAATTAAAACATGTTGATTTACAAATAAATACAGTTTTTACAGTAGATTTGGTACATATGTTTCCTAGGTACACTATCTATCTATCTATCTAGCTTAACACATTTGGATACATTTTAGTATGCAATATAATGGTGTAATATATAGTTCTTATTCACTAGATGATTAACTTTTTGCTCATATTTGTATGAAGCTTCATTAAGATGGAAACTTGAATTTAATTAAACACACAAAACCAGCACTTTAAATTTACTAAAAAAACTTTAATGTTTTAGATACAGAAACTTTTTTTAAATCAAAGTAAGTTTTTAGAATTCACAAATCTCATCCTCTGCCCCCTTTTCATTCATAGACTGGAAGAGAAAAACAGGCTTTTCTGTTTTTTTAACTCTCAATCAGTTTCTCAGCTGTGAATGAACCAGTCCAAATGAAGAAAATATTCTTCCTGCACCTGCAGAAGTGGCTTCTGCTGGTCAAAGCTCATCTGAAACATCAACAAACTCTGGTTTCAGGTGCTTTGCTAGTAACTATCACCAGTTCAGTGGTGTGACTTTCGGGCAAATCCGAATCTGAAGATTTGATGCTGATTTGGAGAGTCAGCTATTCGGACACAGACACAGCTTTAACTGTTTTTTCTACATACCTTGAGGTACCAGGCATGGCTCATGAATGCTGCAATGCTAGGGCAGATGGAGTGTCCCACAGGAGCACAGGGGGACCCACCATGAGCTCAGCGGTGACCCCGGAAGTGAATCGGAAGTAGTTCCAGTCCACTTCCGGGTCTTCCAGGAAGCACACTGGGCCCTTCCCCCCCAGCTCAGCAGTTGGCCATGGGAGGACCCCAAATACCCCCCCAGACCCAGGAGGCACCAATCACTGAGCTGGGCGGATGTGGGGGGCCCCCCTGTGTGCTCCCCAGAGGACCCGGAAGTGGACTGGAAGTGCTTCTGGTCCACTTCTGGGCCTGCTGCTGAGGATGCTGGGGAGCCCCCCATGCCTCTGCAGGACTCTCCATGTACCCCACCATCTCAGTGTTCGTGAGCTGCCTGATACCTTGAGGTATGTAGAAAAAACATGTAAAGCTGTGTGCACCCGCCTAGCTTCAAATGCCCACTCGCATGCCACTTTGGTCTGCGCTGTAGAGGGTGCACACTTTCTGGCTTCGTGGATAGCCCAGGGTGAGCTTTGGTTGTCCCTCTGGCCTCCCCCAACTTTCCTGCCATGTCTTTGAATGTTACTTCAGTGGGAGGGGGGTAGCCTCGAAGGTCCCCTCAGGGATGACCACTCCACTTGTGGGATGTTTGTGGGGCTCCACCTCCTCTACACTCCAACCTTATGCCAACCTTTGGCGGGGCACCAGGTCTTAACACGGCCGCCTCTCCTCAGTGGATGTTCCTTGTGCCTTATTGTGTCCCTCTTTGCTCCTTGGGGCAGGATCGTTGGTTGTTTCAGGCCCTGAGGCCCCTTTGAGCCTGTCGGCTCTGTTCTTGGGGTTGGCATGGGTTCCCGTCAGGCAGGGTAAAGAAACAAAACAACGAAAAGAAAAAAAAAGAGAACCCCAAAAGGGTCTTCCCATCCGGTGTCCTACCGGCTGGTTCTTCCCACACTCCTGCCTGTGCTTGGCAGTACTCCCCCATTGCTGGTCCTATGGGGTCTCTCTCCCCATTTTGCTCCCAGTCAAGCTCCCTGACCTGGTACCTGGGAGTGGTCAGGTGGAAAACCTTCTGCCTCCCAGGGCTGGTCTCAGACTGTTCCTCCCAGACACTATCCTGATGGCTCCGTTGCTTGGAACCTCTGCCACCGAACTTCTTCAGAGGTACAAGGGGGAAGTCACCCCGATGTTCCTCCTGTCCTGAGGCTCCGACTTGGTCTCCTCGGTGCGAGGGAACCTTACTGCTCCAGCTGCTGCCCGTCATCCAGACATTCCCCGTTCATGCCAGCTCTGTCTGTTGCCGACATGGAGAACCTCCACCTCCTCACTCACTCTCCCCGCCTCCTTGCCAGAGGCCTCTTTTATCCTTGCTGGCCAGTGCATCCCTGTGATGTTACCTGCTGGCTTTAATTGCACAAAAGCGCAGCTTGTGAACCGCATGGGCTCCTCTCTACATCCTTCTGGCCTTGCTCTTCCTGCAAATCAGTGGTTTTTTTTGTGCTCCCTTCTTTATTTCAATGTTTTTTTCGGGGTTGCCTCCCAATCCCTCTTCTCTGTCTCCCTGGGACACTGTGTCTATGTCTGAAATACTGAATATTTCAGAATCTCACCGAATCAATTTGGAGGGTTCTGATTCAATTTGGAGAGATTAAAGGGTCCTCTGATTCAATCTGGATTCAGAGAGTCAGCCACCAAATCGGGCTGAATCTCCACCGAATTGAATCACAGACCGAAGCTTTGCATAGCCCTAATGCCCATGTCATAGCAGCATTTTCCTCTTTGGCAGTTAGCCATTTATCTGCTATTGTAAGCCCCTGGCCTTATATGCTGCAGTATTTTAGTTTAGAGACATGGATAGAGCACTCGAAAAGTTAATGTTTCCATTTCTGTACTTATGGAAAGAGACCAATAAAGGCCATTTAACTGATGTACTGAGCTTATCAGAGCTCAGGTACAGAGACTAAACCAGGAGTTTAAAACCATCCAGGTTGGGTCTGTGGATAGTCCTGATAGAGGGGTATACATACTGGAGTCAGAGGCCAGGTTCCAACACCTGTGATGACTTGGCTGATCCTTTGCATCCAGTAGTATAGACCCTAATCCATGAAATATTGTGTCATATTGTGAAAGCTTAACCTCAATTGTTACAAGTTTCCCCCCTCATTCTTATATAAAAGAAAATCAGCCTTTAACTCCAGAGTTTTAAGTGGAGGCTCATTGACTCAAGGTATTATTTTATTTAAATCATGTAAATAGATTACACTTGATCTGAGCCTTCAAGAGGCCGAGAAGCGATGTAAATCTTAGCCCAGAGATGCTCAACCTCTGGTCGTGGTACAATGTCAATCTAGCCTGTGGTGCTCCCCATGGGTCTGGACATTTGGCAGTGAGAGAATGGTGGCACTGCTCCTCTGTTGTCAAATCTCTGGACTCATGGGGAGGCCTGGGCCTTGTGTGCCAGATCTGGCACCCAAACCCAGAACACAGGGCCTAGCGGAGGTGGCTCTGGGCCCCAGGGCTATTGGGGTGATAGGGATGGGAGGGGGCAATGCTGGCCTTCCTCCCACTTGCTTATCTCCTCACACTTTGCAGCACCCTTCAAAAGATCTCATGGCACTCTTGGGTTGAGAATCACTAGTCTAGACAGTAAGATCTGGGGAACATTGACTACCTAGTTACCATCATGATATGTGAGAAAGGGAGAGGTCTCCAGTAGACAGACTTCAGAGATCAGAGCCAACAATCAGAGTTGCTCAAAAAAACCAAGCAGGGAGGAGCAGCAGCTTTTGAGTATGGGTATATTATGCTTTCTGAGGCTTATATCTCTGAACAAGTGGAGAGCTGTTTTTGGACATCTCATTAAGAACTCTCCTTCTATGTGTACTACACATATGAGCACCAGGGATCCTAGTTTTCTCTGATAAAAAAAAATCACAAAGTATCTGATAAAGCCCCCCAAATCTGTGATTAAAATGAAACACCACTATATATGTATCAATTAAATACAACGTTTTATTGATGTATGTATAATTTTAAAGCAATTTGGAAGCCTACCAGTGCTTCAATCACTAAAATAAATTAAATTCTAAATAACTATAAATGTTGGTATTTGATTGGGGGGAGGGGGGGGTTTCATGGAAAATAAGAGGTCCCCTGGTCCCCTTAGCTCACAGAATGCAGGTCCAGGCCCCTCATTCCCAAGCCACAGTCCCCCAGCCCTGCTGTGCCCTGGCAGCAGCAAGGGGCACAGATCTGCACTGCTGCCCCTGCTGGTGCCAAGTGGGCAGGGGGCACTTTGCCATGGTGGCATGGGTTTCACAGCAAAAAGAAGCTTCCTCACCTAGCTCTGCTCTGCCCTGCCACACTGGGTCCCACCCACTGGACTTCAGAGGCCTTCGGGGGAGGGCAGTAGGGCAGGGAGCCTGAGCCCGCAGCAGGCAGCCCACACCCACCCCTACCCTCATGCCCCTCCTGGAGTACAGACAGTGGCAAAGAGCCAGCCCCACCCCGCTCTCTTTCCCCCAGGCGAGTTGTCCATGGCCCTATCCCGTTTCCCACCAGGGCCCTGCAGCCACACATTCCGGCCCAAGGCCTCAAGCCTCATGCACCACCCACCTGGGCAGCAGCCCCAGCCCCAGCCCTGCCCAACTCTCTCCTCCCTTGATATGGGGGCCTCAATCCCCCCCTTCCCCCCACAGCCAGACGTACCTGTGGGAGCTGCTATCCAGGCTGCCTGGTGGCTATGTGCATGTACATCAGGGATGGGCAATTATTTTGGGCAGAGGACTGCTTACTGAGTTTCAGCAAGCTATCAAGGGCTGCATGACAGGCAGCTCTGGGCAGATTAATATTAATTTTCTAAATTTTTTAGGGGCCCTGTGGGCCAGATAGAATGGTCTGGCGGGCCACATCCAGCCCCCGGGCTGCATTTTGCTCACCCCTGATGTACATACATGTGGTGCCCCCTGCCTGACTGCTCTCTTCCTGCTCCCCCCAGCCCTTGCAGGCTGGAACTCTACCAGCATGCAGACAGCTCTTTGCAAAAGTGCACAATCCACGTGAAATCCACATTTTTCTCTGTTTCCCCATGAGAAGCGGAAAAGCCAGATCCCTGGTGAGCACACACAAACAGTTGTAAAAGGCCAAACTATCACCTGACCTGCAACCCACAAGTTACATTTCCATAGGTGGCATAACTGCAAGTAGAACCATGCTAAAACTTCTCTGGCAGTTTTCCCACTCTCCAGCATACGGTGTTGTTTTGTATTGGATTCTCAGATTTTCCACAGTGGGGTTAACAAATTTTCAGAAATGGACAAGGTTTATCTAAAAAAAAGGCATGCTTTTAACAAGATGTTCCATTGATCGCATTTACTTACCCAGAGACTTGTTTAAATGCAGATCAGTTTAAGGTGGAAGAAGTTATTCCAGCATTCAGGTGGCACAATTGACATAAAACAGCCTACTCAGATGGGAAGTCATTAGGCAGATGACGGAATACATGTATTTTCTCACCTGTCTATGAATGCAAAGGTCATACTGCAAACATTAGCATTCAAAGCAGGGTAGGGACTTGGAACATTTGGAAGGCTGTAACTGAGACAGGCATCATTTTGCTTTCAAGCTTTATGCTTCAATAGTTACAAAGGAGCTGCACTCCTTTTTGTCAGACAATCACACTGTAATTTCACAGCAATGAATGAACTCAGAAATGATTCAGGCAATTAATTTGCTATTCCCTTCCCTTCTAAACAAGATGAGGAGATATGAGGAGGTCTATAAAAGAATGAATGATATAATAGTGAAAGGGCCATTCAACTACTTGTTTACCCAATTTCAGAGTACAAGAGCAAAGGGAAAATGGAAATTAAAAAGGAAATTCTATTTTAATTAACTCAGGACACTTGCTACCTAACAGATTATTTGAGGCAAATATCAAGACTCAGAGAAGGGTTAGGTATACACCCAAGTATAGAAAATGCATTTTCATTAGGGCTGTGTGAAGCTTTGGGTAGTGATTCAATTCAGAGGAGATTCAGCCCAATGCAGTAGCCGAATCTTGGAAACCAAATCAAATCGGGGACCAATTAAAAGGTCCAAATTAATTCAAAGTTTTCTGAATCTTTGGCAAAGATTCGGAGAGCTTTGATGATTCGGACAGTCCCTGGTGGCTGCAGCAGGGAGCTGCAGCCACTTTGAGCTGGTAAGTACTAGGGGCAGGGGAAAGGGGGCTAGGGGAGGGGGAAGGGGCCAGCCCCCTTGGCCCCCCCCACTCCCCAGCCTCCCCTCAGCTCTTAGTACTTAAAAAAAAAGCCCTGGTGCTCACCAGGTGCTCCTGGGTGGGGGGGGAGGGCAATCTCATGCAGAGCCCCCCATGCAGTGTGGGGCAGTGGGGAGCAGTGGGGATCACCTCCCCACCCAGCAGTACCCGCTGAGTGGGGGCTTTTTTTCCCCCCAAGTGCAGAGAGCTGGGGCGGGTGGGGCAGCCATTGCCGGGCTGGGAGAGGGGCGGAGTATGGGCTTGGGCCTGGCTGATTCAGAGGTTCAGCTGCTGCCGAATTTCTGAATCAGATTTGGTCAAATCGAATCGAGACCGTGATTCGAATCACTGAATCGAATCACTGTCCCCTCCCTCAAATCGGCTGAATCCGAATCCGAAGCGAATACTAGCTGCTTCGCGCAGGCCTAATTTTCATTAGCTGTGTTACAAATCAATTAAACCAAAACAGTCCTATTTTCTTTTACACTGCTGTATGTTTGATTACTTATTTGTAAGTTCACAAATCTAATTTATTCACTGGTTATTAATTAATTACCTAGGAATTACTTGGGTTAACATTCAATCTTTGCCCCATAGTATAGTGTAAGATTCCTAAAAGGAGTTGTGACACAGGATTTGCATGCATGCTTTCTCCTATTAATTGGTTATCTGAATGTTCATAGTTTACATTAGAAATCTAGACTTTTAATTTCCATGGGCATTTGGGGGATGCATCACTTTACAAGCAGCATCCAACATTTGTTCTATTACAACTTAATATAACATTTAGAAATGATAAATAACAATGTGAATAACAATAATGTCAAAGAAGAATGCTTTGATAATTTTCCTTTTAAAATTTTGATTCAATGATACATTGTCATGGAACATTTTAGTTGAAACAGCATTTTCCAATGGAAGTCTGTTCCCATCTGAAATTTTTGACAAGCTCCAGTTATTCACTGTGAGAGGTACTATTTTTTTAGCTGAGATTTGAAAAATTAAGGTCAGGCACTTTGAAAGGACATAGCAGTTTTATCATGGTAATGATTGTTTTATTGTTCCTGTGTAGCTCCCAACCACTGGTACTCATGCTAATGTTGGTAATTCAGACTTTCTTGGGTGGAATAAAAGGAACAGTGTGAGATCCCTCCAAAAAAATGCAATTTTTCCAGTACCTATCAACAATGGCTATTAGCCTGTGCTTTGTAATCTTTTCAGCCAAACCAAGAGGCAGCCCAGAGCTGGGAGAAAAAAAGAAACAAAGATCAAAACAAAACAAGGCCTTCTGCCTTTTTGTCTTGCTGGGTTAGGGAGTGGAATTGTACTTGGGTTGGAGTATAGAGCTGAGGTACAACTGTGAGACACTCCAAGGGTTTGTCTAGTGTAGTCGTTTTCAACCTTTTCTTCCTTTGGAAATGCCCAATGGAGATGTGAACCCCTTTGAAATGTAACTGTGGGTATTCACATACTTTTGATTGATCATAGTCATCTTTTGCAGACCCCTTAGACATAGCTTGTGACCCTCCAGGGGTCTGTGGACCACAGATTGAAAACCATTAGTTTAGTGCAAAGGAACATCCTGCTGAGACACCCTGTGCCAATGCACTTGTGCAGTGCTGCAAGTATAGCAAGATGCCAACTGAGAGGCAGAGCTCACTGGTGCACATAAGTGGAGTAGGCATTATATGTCTCTCAGCATGGTGCTGCCTTGCACTGCATAGTCACGTCCATAGAACCAAAAGGTATGTCAATACTGCTGCTACAGAGCTCTGTGGATCATGGTCAAGAATCAGTCCCTGTCCACTTGCTTCCGCTGTGCACATGCCAGATCCAGAAATGAGGTCATGAAGCCTGAAAAAGGGTCTTTGTGCCCGAAAGCTTGCAAAAAACAATTTTTTCAACTATTTAGTTGGTTTAATAAAAGATATCATATCTACCCAAAGAACTTTGTCTACCTGCATCATTAAAGAGCAAAACACCTTTGAAACCCTGGCCCTTATGTACCTGAGGCCTGATATGCACTACAGAAGGTGCCTTTTGTTGCCATAGGTTTGCCTATGTCCACACAAAGGTTTGATGTAAGCTGGAAAAATCCAGCCTATCAGTCACATGAACCACCTCATCAAACAACAGAAGTCTCTAGCCAACATATAGCCACTGCCCCAAATGCCAGTAAGGAGGTGCCCTGGAGATGCAGCAATAGTGGAAGCTGTGACCACTGGTCTCATACCCACAGTACAACTTGTTTTCTTCTGATGCAACCTCTAGCCACAAGGACATGCAGCACCAGTAACAACAGCCAAGCTACACACATGCTTCAGCAATGTTACAAAGTCCAGTTTCTGTAAGCCAATGGATGTGGTGGTGAGCCTTGCTAGTGTATATGAGGGCTACATCTAACTGAAAGCTAAGATAATTTAGTTTCTTATATGCTTTAGTCATTTCCAACTCAGGTACTTTTGAAAAATTACCCTTTGCTTAAACATTTTAGTAAGAAGACTTCTTTAGTGACCCCTATTTCTGCTTGAACTGAATCAAAACTCCAGCTGTAGATTCAGTAAGAAAGATGGTCCTTTAAAAATGGAAAAACCAAAATATACATTTAATGAATGACTACAACATCCAGACAAATTCTGGCCACTGGGAATTTTCTGTCTGTCTAACTGACAATATTGTGCTTCTTATCTGCCCTAACATCATCTCATATAATAATCACAGCTCAGAGCACATGCTGGGTTTCACACTGAATGTTGGATTTACATTGTTCTGCTCTGTCAGGAACATGGCAATATTAACACTCGGGGTTGTAGGCTCCTGTAGATTCATTTACATAGCCTCCACCAATATTTGTGGTGCACAGAGCTTTAAGAATGCTGGAAACGGGAAACTGCTACTGCACTTTTAAGGTCAGGAATATTCTGTGTAGCCGAGTTATACAGAATTGTCATTTGGAAGCTGCTGTAGCTGGAAGGCCCACACAGCTACTGGCTTCTGTGTAACAACAGTAGTTTGTACCAGCTGGGAGTACAGATTGTAAAAAGACTATAAAAATAGAACGGGCCCAATGTCGTTCATAAACAAGGACCCTGTCTGTTGCTAACTGCATTATTCTATTGTTGGTTGCTTCTATGATTAATTTAAAGTCATTTTAGCATAAATTAAAAGACCTAATGGACTGACTGGATGTTGGAAGACAACATCTTTTGTCTGGCTGCGTAAGTAAGTATCAAGGGCAACTCTGAGGTTAATAAAAGTTACTTTTTAGAAAAACCTACATAGATCAGTCAAGCCTCAACACATCAGGCTGTTGCTTTCATCCTCTGGTTATTGCTGCTTCACCTCCATAGGGAGGAGTACTGCCAGCTCCTACTGCTGCTGTCACACCACCTCTCTTGCTGTTCCTCTTTTGCACAGTGATTAGGTGCTGCTTACTGCTGCTGCTTTGCATTGAAAGAGTTCATCACTGACCTATTCACATGCACATTGGCAGGTACAACTACCCATTATTATTGTTGCTGCTCTGTCTCTCTGGGCACCAGTGGCTGCTCCTGCTCATCTGTATCACTTGGGACTGCCAAGTGGTGATGCACTGTGTGTTACCACTCAGTTCTGCTGAATTGGAAGGCAGTGCTGCATAATGGTGCAAATGGCAAGATTACTAATGGCAGTGCAACAATCGCATACCTAATTTGTCAGTCTTTCCTCAATTGTCATCCAAAGACGGCTTCCATAAGTAATACACTGGACTTCCATAAGGAATACAGCTTTTGGGATCCTATTTATTTGTTCATTAATAAATTGCCATTTTCATAACAGCATAGGGTACAAGAAAAGTAACTATTACTACTACTTCTCCTTTTCCTTCCTTCACTTCTCCCATCTAAATGGGATTGCTGTTACTGATCCTGGCTCTCCATCAACTTTGGTCATACTTATCTTCTTCTTTCAACTCCTTCTCTTTCATGTCCCTCTCCATTATATCTCTCCATCTCATCTTTGGTCTTCCTCTTCCCCTTCTCTCTGATAATGCCATTCTGGTAACATCTTTTCCCATATATTCTTCCAGACTCCTTTGAACATGCCCATACTACGCCAGTCTTCTCTCTTGTACTTTCTTAGATGCTTCCACTACCTTCACCAATCTTCTGATGTTAGCATTCCTCGCTTTATCCATCTTCATCACTCCACACATCTATCAGAGCATTCTCTTCTCTGTCATATTCAGTCTCTTTTCTTGGGTTTTCTTGTGCATAAAAATTTCTTGTGCATAACTTGCATATAACAGAATTAGCTATCGTCAATCATGACCACTATACAAACTTGATCAATCTCCGATTAATTAACTAAATACTACAAACAGCCCATTTTCACTGGTCACTGACAACAAAAGTTCATAAAATCCACCAAGTCATTGATATAGTCTTACTGTGATGGGGAATAGTACATTTTCTATTAATATAAACTGTGGAGAGGTTTTAGCATCTGTGCGGTTAAGGTTGAAGTCAGCTCCCATTATTATTTTCAGTTATTCTTTCTCTTACAAAGCCATATTGCAACCAATTCACCATACCTTTCATTTGGAAAACAGCTTTGGCTGAAAAGGCAACAAAGATTATTTCTGCAAATAAACAGATAATAAATTAGTCAAACCATTTTTTTCCCATTTCATATAATTAAAATTTACCCCAATTCAAAATTTAAAAACCTCTTTTCTATCAGCTTTGTGTTACTCTAACTCAAAACAGCTTATTCCTAGGGCTGTGTGAAGCTTCAGGTGGTGATTTGATTTGGAGGAGATTCGGCCTGATTCGGTGGCCAAATCTCTGAATCCGAATTGAATCAGGGGACCAATTTAAAGGCCCAAATAGACTCAAAGCTCTTCAAATCTTCAGCAAAGATTTGGAGATATTTGATGATTCAGGCAGTCCCCAGTGGCTGCAGTAGGGAGCTGCAGCCGACTCCGAGCTGGTAAGTACTAGGGGCAGGGGGGCTGGGTAGGGGGGAGGGGACCATGTGGGACATCTGCCAGCCCCCCTGACCTCCCCACTCCCCCAGCCCCGCAACCCCCCTGTTCCCCCCAGCCCCCTCATGGCTGCTCCTGCTCACCCCAGCTCCCAGTATTTAAAAATAATGCCCTGGCTCACTGGGTGCTGCCAGGTGGGGGGTGAACCCCACTGCCCTCTACTGCTCCATGCTGCGTGGGGGGCTCTGCATGAGCCCCCTGAATCCCCCCCCCCCACTCCCCAGGCCCCCCCGCAGGTGCCCCACCTGGGCCAGCTCCATCTGAAAAAAACCCCAGGACTCACCACTCCTCAGGGCTTCTGGGGCTTGTGCAGAGCCCCCCATGTGGCATGGGGCAGTGGGAATCAGCCACTGCCCCATGCCAGCAGGAGTGGTGAGTTCGAGGCTTTTTTCATTTTTTTTTTTCTTAAAGGGCTGGAGCTGGTCCAAGCGGGGCACCCACGGTAGGGCTCGGAGAGCGAGGGGGAGGGATTGGGAGGCTCATGCAGAGCCCCCCATACAGCATGGGGCAGTGTGGGGCAGCCAGGATTGCCCCCTGCCTGGCACTACCTGCTGAGGAGCTTTTTTTTTAACAAGTGCCAGGAGCTGGGGCAGGCAGGGCAGCCATTCCCCAGGCTGGGAGAGTGGGCGGGGGATGGGCCTGGCCTGCCTGATTTGGTCAAATTGAGTTGGGACAGTGATTCAAATCACCAAATTGAATCACTGTTCCCTGAAGTGGCTGAATCTGAATCTGAAGTGAATACTACCCACTTCACACAGGCCTACTTATTTATTGCAACATCTTCACATTACTTTGAGCAAGAGTGTGTGCCCTATATTAGAAGATGCATTGCAAATAAGCTAAGTTTTTAATAATTACTTGTTAATTTGTGGCTCTAGTCCTAGTTTTACCAATGTCAAAGAAAGACTTTTGCTAGTGTTCTCGAAGCAGTAACGTTAGGGTTCAAGTCCTAACTTAGCAGATATATATGTGATCATACAGAAATGGTCAAAAAAGCTAATCAAACATTTCTCTGGTGAAAAATGGGGCTTACATAACAAAGGTTTCAGCTCACCAGGAAATGTCATTTGATAAACTTTTTGTTGGGCTATTCAGTTAAGTTTTTATAGTAACGACATCTTAGATTTCAAATGTAATATTTTGGAACGTAAGGGTTTTTTTCTTTCTCTCTCTCCCTTGTTTATGTCATTGTCTGATTTTCACAGGAAAAAAAAGAAGAAAAGGGAAAAAAGAAAATAAGAGGGAAACATAATTCTTTTTTTTTTTTTTAAAGAAATCTTAACATTTTTTTCTTCCCATAATTTTCTGGTTGAAAAAAAGTGTAACTGTAGATATTTTTCACTTCATCATGCTTTCAAAAAATTTTATTCCCCAAATTCTTCACATAGGAGGAAAAAAAAAACATGAAGAAAAAGTGTTTTTTTTCAATTTTCAATTTCCTCTCAGTTCTCTTTCTCCTGCTCTCCTCCTTTCCCTGCCCCCCTCCCCAGACCTTTTGCAATGAGTAGAGGTCTACTTCACTTGAGGAGGTGGCCAGCAGATTTCACAGATTAATCAAAAATAATATTTGAGATTCAAAGTAATCAAATAATTACTTTTGACATCTTTAAGAAGCCTAAGATGTCTCCCTATCTGTCAGTGCAATAACATCAGATTGCACCAGAAAACTCAAGGCATAACTAGCTTGTGCTATGTATCTCCAGCCAGATAGAAACTGCTTAATCTATGAAGATGGTGCAGTATAGTGTCACTTTAATAAGCACCTTAAAAATTAAAGTTGTGAAAAACCAGGCACAACCCTCTACTACTAAAGCTCATGAAAATAAGAATAAACCAACAGGGATTAAATTTAATAACAACCTTTGCCACGGACAATTTTTTTTCCGATGAACAAACAAATTAATTTGGGCAGATATACTTCTACTATACATTTCAGTTGTTGGCTAAGTACAGACAATCACAAAGCCCGAGGCTGAATCAATTCAATCCTTGCAGGGTTGTCTAAGCTGCATAGATTGAACTAATAAGCAAGTGAGTAGATATTCACTTTTGATTCCTGAAATACAGCTACATGCCTGCAGTGGCCCAGGCCAGAAGCCGGGGGGGCACTAAAGTACATCTCCCTGTTTGGCTGGAGCAGATTGCTTGGGCCAAAGTTAGCTCACCCACCCTGCAAGGGAGGAGGTTGCAGGGGAGGTGCAAAGCATCCTGGGATGCTGGGGGATTGTGAGTTAAGTAGAATCTGGAGGGGATCTAGGACACAAGTTCAATAAACCTATTTAACCTAAATCAGGCACATCTTGATACTACATCCATCCAGGTTTACTTTAAACCAGTTTCAGCCATTTTGAAAGCAGTCTGTGAACTGAATTTCTGTTGTATTACAAATTTGAACTGTTTTCTGATCACTTATACAGGTGTATGTGTAATTTCTGTCCCTAGCTGTTAAGAGCTGATTTCCACAACTCTAGCACTGGGGGGACATATTTTAACTTTTTTAAATTACTGTGATGAATCAACTCACCTCATTGTCTTAACTGTGTCTTTGTTAACCTATACAAAAGACACTCTTTGGAACACTGTGATAATAAACATCTGTCTTCTTTCAGAAACCAGTTACCTTTTCCAAATGTCAATAAAGTTTTTATCTGTCATGTCCTTAGATTACAAAAGCAACTCCAAGCCCACAGATTCTTGGGTCCATGGGCAGCCCCACTGACTGCTTGCATGCTTGAGTGTTTGGAGAAAAAGTCGAATTTTCTTCAGAGAGGACCAGGCTTTTGAAACAACACATATGCTGCTGCCATAATTTATAACGCATTGTTATATTTTAAGCATTTCTAGTTCTCTTAAAATGGAAGCTTGACATAAGAGTAGCCCAAAGAAGGCTGTCAATTTGTCAGGTGACCTCAGTTTACCCGCCTTCTCAAAGAATAGCAATAAGCAGCTTAGCTGACCACTAGGTGGTGATGTTACTCTATCCTAAAAGCCGAAGTAAATTTAACACAGATAACCAATGTAGATCTGTTCATATAGGGTTAGATCTTATAACAC
Source organism: Alligator mississippiensis (assembly GCF_030867095.1). Classification (NCBI taxonomy): domain Eukaryota; kingdom Metazoa; phylum Chordata; order Crocodylia; family Alligatoridae; genus Alligator; species Alligator mississippiensis. Next base: position 180,978,954 of record NC_081825.1, on the reverse strand, counting down.
TTGTTAGGCCCCTATGGAGTGTATACGTAATCTTGTCCCATGCAGCTCAAGAGCCTAAAAACATTAATGCAAAGGGTAGGTACATCTTCCTGTTTGCTATGTTAGCAGTTTTTCAGGTAACAAGTAGGTGGAGTAGGATGACACTTAGATGCCTAATTGATGGTCCCAACTGTCTTTAATTTGCAAATATTTATAAACTAACAAGTGAAAGCAATAAACAAAAGCACTGCTTATTGAATGACAAAGGGGGAAATAAATGGATTAAATCATCAATAGCTCATGCAAATTAAAATATTATCAAAACACCCTTTTTCCATTAAAGTTCCAAATTTAATTGCTGCTAAGTCAGGAAATTAAATACTTCCGATTCTCAACCAGTATTTGCTTAGTGACCATGTGCATGCATTTTAGAAAGAAGAAGAATAGGTAATCCTCACCAGGGAGAAATCACTTGGACTTTTCCATTGTGAATGGGAATGGATCAACCAACCTCTAGAAGCCAGTACAAGCCACTGTTTGAAGAAGAGTTAAAACAACAACACATTTCAAGTATATGGTTCTCTGAATGCAAATCTCTTGCTGCAAATAAGACACATTGTTCTTTAGGTTATATTTTCATCAAGTAATTATACTTGAATAATTCTCCTTCCATTTTGAGCAATTTGTGTGTCGATGTATATTGAAATGAGAGATACAGTGTGATGAAAATACAATTTGTCCTGCTTGCTAGCAAAATTCCTGAAATAAAACTAAAGTCTAAAAGCAAGAGTCTAAAACTAGTTCATATTCTTGCACTAAAAGTGTTGAGAAAAACAGGATTTAAGAACTCTTACAACTGTGCTGGTCCCAAGAATCTGCTTCTGCAGGTGCTAACATGTATCTTTGTAGATATTTGCCCTGTTAGAGATTGGCTTCTCTGATAGGCTGATATAGAATATAATGTAGGGCTTTGAGGGTTATATGAACAGTGGCTTCACTCTGTTTATAGGACTAGTGGGAAAGTTTTTACTGTCTGTGGATGTACAGCTCATATTTCATTACAATTTCTATATAGTGTAGGACAACATAATGTTTCCATTTACGTAAGCCTCTGGGGCATATTATTGAAACTCCCATTCAGGAGAAGGTATTGCCATCTTTACTACAGGACAGGAGAGAGTACTGGGGCCTTTATTGCATAGACCGATGCCTGTCGAGTCTGTCCACCCCACGCCCACCTCCGGGGGCGCTAGATGGAGTAGGCAGGTGGATGGGGTTTCCACAGAGACTGGCCTGGGACCCCCGTGGGTAAAGTGTGCTCAGCCAGGCAGATGGGATGGGGCCAGAGGTGGGCAGGCAGGGAATGGCATCCAGGACCATAATGGGCAGGCAGGGGCTGAGGCCAGAGCTGGGATGACAGGGCAATGACAGCAGGGGACCAGGGCTGGGAGCAGAGACTTAATCCACTTCCCACACATTCCTGCAATGAGTGCCCGTTCCGTGGACAGGGCAATGTAGGGAGCAAAATGTGGCTCTGCTCCAGGGTCAGGTCCCGTGCTGCTACCACCTTGTGATCCCGGCCCTGGCCCTGGTCCCCACCTACCCATCGTGCTCCCAGATACTGCTCCCCATTCCTGCCTGCCCACTCCTTCCAGCACCCCTGGTAGTGGGTGTGGAGCAGACAGGCTGGGGTGCTCAGGTAGCGGGGCTGGGTCAGGCAGCAGTGGCAGACACATTGGCAGCAGCATCCAAACAGAGTGAGCTGCCACTGTGGGGTCTGCTGGGAAACCAGGTCTGGCTGCCCCTGCCCCACCGCATGTCTGGGGGCAGTGGGACTGGCCCCCCTTGCTGCGGACTGGATAGAATCCCTTGCGAGGCCAGATTCAAACCCACAAACCATATTTTGCTCACCCCTGCATTAGACTATAAGGAGCTGGCTGGCTTCCAGGTTCCTAGTGTTGGCTCAGAGATTGTGGGGTCTCAGGTTTGTGGAAGTGGAGGGCAAATGGATACTGCCCAGCTGGCAGCAGTATACTTTACTTCAGCTCCCTCTGCTTCCCAGTGCCCTACCAGTGGTCCCTGAAGGGAGCACAGTGGCACTGGGACTGTCCTCTGCCCCAGAGCAGCAGAGTTGCCTTTGAAACAACTCTTCATTTTTCTAGGTGCTGCAGCCAGCCCTGTGCTGTGCCAGAGCCCTGCAGGCGTGCACATGTGGGACCACCAGGGGCAGGTCTCCAATGCTTTTCCCCTTTCAGCCTGCAAAACTTTTGCACGGTTCTGGAGCTCAGTGTATGGATACCAATGCTGATTGTTCCCCCCAGGCTTGCTGAATTCATCAGCAGGGGGAAAAAAAAGAGGGGATGAGCAGCAGCTTTGTGTTCCCCAGCATGGTAGCCTAGTGAATGTTACCACCACTCATTCCCTCTTCTCCCCTGCTGCTGAATTCAGCAGGGGGGCGAGGGGGAGAGCATATGGCAGTGGTGTTCACCCCCTGGGCTCCAGACACAAAAGTTATAAGCTCACCACAATGTTAGCACAGGTGAACACTGCCGCCGCTCATGCCTTCCTTTCCCCTGCTGCTGACTTCAGCGGCAAAGGAAAGGAAGGGATAAGCAGTGGCAGCATTCACCTGCGCTGACATGCTGGTGACAGGCCATTCATGCTGGTTGCATGGGCCATATTTGGCCAAGATGACTAAACTTACCCTGGCATGCATGAAATGTCTTGCAGACATTATAAAAAAGCCTTTATGGGTGGACATGAAAGTCAAAAAGAAGAGTGTGGGGTGAAGGATACACAGTAGTTGCACTAGTGGCATTCTCAACCCACTATGTCCGTCTGCTTCTGTGACATCATCTGGAAGTGTTGGTCATTCAAGTGCCTCTCTCCAGTCAATTGAAAAACAACAGGCTCTTCAGCCAACTGTATCCAACAACTCCCAACAACGACGTCATCACTCGACCAAATGGCACCAGAATATCAACAAAGAATTGACCGAGCTCTCTCAAGACCTGTTCGCGCTTCTGAAACGTCATTATCCACTGCTTGAAAACAGTTATTGCCAGGCAACATTTATGCTATTAAGACCATCATACGAATTATACATCAGACATTCTTTGAGCAGTTTGAATATTAAGCTGGAATGCAAACCATGCAACTAAAGAAGTAATAATGAAGCGCTTTGCCAGGTAGTGCTTACAGATGACTGGATAAATGCACAGGGTGGGAAGAAGGACTCCTAAACTTTGTGATAATGACAGTGCCACCAGTTCTTTTCAAGAGCACTGAAAAAGGAGAGAACAGACATTCTGCAGAGTACTTTACTAGGGAAATATGTGAAGGACTGCATTAACGGAGATTGGAGATGGGAAAAATATTTGCTCTGTTTGTAACAGAAAAGCAGCAAGGAACATCATAATGGACAAATATCCATATTGATACACTAGGATGTCCTTTCCATGGCTTTAATCTATTTTTTAATGATTTCATGAGGTCACGCACAGTGAAAAGAGTAAAAGAAGTTATGAAATGTGAAAATAACTCATATTGTACTTGAAGTCTTAAAAAGAAGCAAGAAGAGTAGGGAAGAACAAAAAGTTAACACAAATTTTCTAATGAAACAAGATAGTGTGGCCATGTCACACGGAAGTTAATTAAAAAAAAAAGTGCTTCAAGCCATAATGATGATTCAGTTGTTAACGGTGTGGGACCCACCATACATGCTTAGGACATTTTCCTAAAGGTTCTACAGCCAACTCCTGCTGTAATCACCATGTCCGAATGAGACAGCACAGTGGTCAGACATTCCTTCCTTTATGGCCGAGATTTTTGAGATGCTATCAGCATCACAAGTGCAGCAGGCCTGGCTGGCCAGCCTGCCAGCCCAGGGCTGCTCCAGCCAGGCTCAATGTGCTGTGGAAGGGCTTGATGGGGCACAAAGGTGCTTCAGCATGGGACTAACCAGCAGGCAGCCCTACACTGAAGCACCCTCATGCCCCAGACAGCCAGGCCAGTGTCTACATGTGTACTGCTGTGCACAAAAAAAACTCTGCAGCAGGGTAGTACAAGTAAATACAAGTACTACCCTGAGGTGGAGTTTATTAGTTTCCTGAGCCCTAATAGGGGAGCACATGTAGACATTGAGATGTTTACTGCACAATTAATTAGCCAACTGTACAGTATATGTCTCATGTAGACACGGGCAGCTTTTGATTAGAGAAGCCACAAGAAAAATCTGGAGATAAGAAAGCATTTTAAGATTATGTTTGTGACTTAAGTGTTCCATTGTCCTAACTTTTTAGATGGAGAATTTTGCCTAGGACATTTACAGCCAGATTTTTCATAATTGTTGTTAGGGGGCTGGAAGGGACCTTACAGATCATTAGGTCCAGACCCCCTGCACTTGGGCAGGAAAGACTGCTGGGATCAGATGACCCCAGCAAAATGGGCGTCAAGATGCTTTTTGAAGATTGCCAGGGTGGATGACTCTACCATCTCTGAGGGGAACTTGATCCAAACCCTCAGTACTTGACTTATAAAGAAGTTTTTCCTTATGTTTAGCCTGAAGGGATTCTCAATCAGCTTGTGCCCATTATTTCTAGTCCTCCCTGGGGGCCTTGGTGAACAGATGCTCTCCCAGGCCCCTTATACACTTATAGGCTGCCACCAAGTCTGCTCTGTGTCTTCTCTTCTCCAGGCTGAATAGTCCTAAGTCTTTCAGCCTCTCCTCATATGACCTGGTCTCTAGGCCTCTTCTACCTATTAGCTGTGTAACTAGATTTATCACCTAAAGCTAATTCTATTCCACCCTGCACAAGCCTCTGAAAAACAGTTAATGCAAAAGATGGGCGAGTCCTCCTTTTTGCTTTTTTGTAACTCAGTGGTAAGGATAAAGTGATAATATATTAAAGAGTAGATGCGTTAATGGATTTTCAGGGATCTGAAAAGAGTGGAATAAAATTGCACTAAAGTCCCTAAGTCCACTTAGATGGATAATAGAGGGAACACAATCTGGCCTTTACCCCAAATGTGATAATAATGCACTATTAACAAGTCTGGTGTTTATGATAAAGTTGGGATATATTTATTTTTCAGTCAAATTTATGGTTAACCCTCAGTATTGTGCTGTGTTAACTACTTATAATGACTATGCATAAGGATGTTCATCTTTTGCCCACTCTCCCTAGAAACATGACTGTCTTCTGTATCTACATTAAAACATCAGGTATCTATTTATGTACTGTTTCTGAGCTGTACAGATATGCTTCCTTTTGATGTACAAGTCAACAATAGTGATTCTTTTGTTTTTCAATATTTTCACCTATTTCACAGAGACATTAACAGGCAAAAATATACTTAAACACCTTTGTGGACAGCTCCATCTCTAATACAAAGTATATTTGTCATTATTCAAATGTAACAAGTTTACACTTATTTATTGCAGAATTATGAGCAGCATTTTCTATGTGCTAATTAATTTATATATAATACATTTCCCATTCTTAAGAAAGTAAACATACTTTAGTTCAGATAAGCAAGTACTTATTGAAGATATTTCAGGTTTTTCCCAAAATTTCCATTAAAAGCAAAATAAAAAAAACCATTATTTCCTCCCATGCCTGCTATATTTCTGGAAATTATACATCTCTAGTGATAGGTTTGATGAACTACAAAAGAATAAGGGATGTTGGTTTAATAGACCTGGCAGTGCTTTTCTATCAGAAATAAAGGTTTCAAATCTGTTATTTAGGAAGCAGAGAAAAGCCCAGAATCTAATTTCTAATGGTGTCTTTCACACTCTCTCCAAAGCAGTGAGTTAGAAATAACAATAACACAATAACTGTATAGGCAAACAGGACTGTCACCCTCAGTAGTAGCTCATACACACCTTTGGACATAGTTTATTGCTATGAAAGAGAAGTGGTAGGCATTCAAAATTAAGAAGGACCCAGGAATTATATAGCCTCATTAATTTACACCTAAACAGCCATTAGGAATAAGTAAAAAGAACACATGCTTAGCATCTCAGCTGAGAACATAGTCTCTTACAGTACATTAGTTATGTATGTGCAAATCCAGATCAGCTGCTTACATTTGCCTACTAGCCAGATACAAAAGTGCTGAGTGTCTTACAGATGTGTCTAGCTAATTCCTTCTCCATTAATCCTTTGAGAGCAGGCATTTCTGTGTATGGCTGTTGGTGGCCTATGTAAAAAGGGTTTGGTGATTTCAGTGGACAGAAATCTATTGTCAAGGATACAACTAGGGCATAGCGTAGTCAGGGCTTTTCCCTAGAGGGTCACAACTCCAGGGAATCAGCAGCAAACAACGTCCAGATTGGAGTCATGAATTAGGGATTCAGGAGCAGGTGGGTCAGGAGGCCAAGGTCTGTAAGGAACTAAGTCATGGGTGATCATTGAGGTGGAGCCACAAGCCATTGGGGTTAGGAGCAAGAGGCAGGAATCCAGACTAGAGCCACTGGCCAGGGGATCCAGAGCAGAAGAATCAGCTCTCAGGAGAGAGGGTTATGGACTGAGGGTTAGGGAGGCATTAGGAGCCAGTAGGTCTGAAGCAAAAGGGTCAAGAACATGGAACAAAAAGTCAGCAGGCACGAACCAGGAAACTAGGAACCAACACGCAGGAACAAGAAGTCAGAAACCCAAGACTAGGCAGAAAGACACCTGTCTCACTGAGAAGTTTGCTGGGCACTGGAAAAGCCTCTACTTGTGAACAGGCATCCACATCCATGCAGGTCACCAGAGCCAGCTGGACATAGTTTGGCTGCTGACAGCCAGGCCCACTGATGTAGTTAGGGCCAGCTGGGGTTAGTCAGCCTAATGTGTCTGCTGCTTTTATTGATAGATTCCTGGCATTCATTAACAAAATTCATAACCACAGCTGCTAGAAACGGGGATCCTGACTGATGGCCTCAGTAGGGAGGCCAAAGTGTGAGAGAGCATCAGGACTGAACTCCTCTCTCCTTCTTGGAGATGGTCTGCAGGTCAGAGCAGAGGTGCATGGACAGAGCAGTGGGGGAAAGTTGCATTGTTGAAACTGTGGTGTCCTAGGTGGTGCAGAGGAAAGCAGGGAAGTGAGCACTTACCTCCTCATGCAGTACCTGCCTTAGCAGTGGCAGTGGTGCAAGCTGGTGTCATCTCAGAGCAAGCTTCCTGAACAGGGCTGCTGTGGTGGCAGCAGTGGCACAAGGTCCCTGAGGGCTTTCATTTTGATATCCCTTCAAATTGGCTTTCTGGGCTGGTGCCCTGCCCCCCCATGAAAACACACTACTGATAATTGCCATTGGCCCTATAACTGGTTTATGGATAAAGCATCAAGGCTTTCAACTCAGTGCCTTATTAGAGCACTGATTTTTTTCAGTTTAACACATTTTAAATTAACTTTGGTTTAAAGTACTCAGTGATATAAAACACACTTTTGCATGGCACAGAATAGAGGTGTGTTTGTCCATTCAGTGCATGCCTTACTGCAAGCTACAAGGCACAGCTAAATATACACAGTCTACTGATAATTTAGGCCAATTCAATGGGATTTGCAATAGGGCTGTGCGAGGCTTTGGACAGAGTTTCAGATCCAGAGAAGCTTCGGACGCTTCGGGGTCCAAAGCAGCACATCTGGGGCGAAGCACTGTCCTCGTTGGGCTTCCCAAAGCAGTTCGGAGCTTCTGACAGGCTTTGGGGCTACCTCGGAGATCCAGCCATAGGGTATAATGGGGAAACAATAAAATATCTATAACTTCGTTGTTTTTTGTCTGATTTGGATGAAGTTTTCAAGGGTGGTAGACTCTGCAGAGAGCATGAATCCTGCCAAGTTTCAAGAAGATCGGTGCAGGGATTTGGGGGGAACACAACCCCAAATTCTTGAAAGCAAAACTCATGTCACATCTAGGGGTTACAATATAGCGGGGTAAAAACTGCAGAGAGGATGCCCCTCAAGCTGCAGACAAGCAAAACTCGTGCCATGGGTGCTTGTGGGACTGACTGTGCCTGTCTTGGGGGAGACACTACTGCAGGCCTGGCTGCTAAGCTACTGTGTTACCAGTTACCAGTCAATCATGATTCACTCAGGGACCAGGGACTCAGGGACCAGCTCAATACACAGGACCTAGCTACTACATAATGACTTAACGAGCATCAATTAGCACCTACAAAACCAGGCTAAGGAGAGGAAAGAATCAATACAGACAATCAACTGCCCCAAGACAGACACAGTCTTGGCACAAGTTTTGCCTGCCAGCAGCTAGGGATGCAGGGCCCCAGAACCCCCCTGCACCGATCTCCTCAGCAGCTGGCAGGTGTCACAGCAGGGGCCACCATCCCTGCAGCTGTCACTCAGCTGTGCCTTAACACATGCAGTATCACCCATGGCACGAGTTTTGCTTGTCCGCAGCTTGAGGTGCATTTCCCCCAAAATCCCTGCCAATCTTCTTGAAATGTGGCAGGCTTTGTGGCCTCAGTAAGAGCTACCAGCCCTGCAGTTTTCACCCTCCTGTGTTGTAACACACAGCCGTGATATGAGTTTGGCTTTCAAGAATTTGGGGTGCAGTTCCCCCCCAAACCTCTGAACCGATCTTCTTGAAACTTGGCAGGCTTCATGCTCTCAACAGAGGCTACCATCCCTGCAAGTTTCATCCAAATTGGACAAAAACCCAACAAAGTTATAGTTATTTCATTGATTCCCCATTATACCCTATGGCCGGATCTCCGAGGCAGCTCCGAACTTTTGGAGCCACTTCAGCCAGATCGAGGTGGAAACCCGGTCCAGAGCTCTGGATCAGATCCCTGGTATCCGAAGCGGCCAGATCTGAAGCCGGATCGGATTGCTGCCAACTCGCACAGGCCTAATTTGCAATACTGGAGACAGGAAGCCTGAAATAGGAGACAGGTAAAGAGTGTGGTGAGAAGGTATTCCCAAGATGTCTGTTAGGCTAGGTCTATATGGCCAAGGCAAGAGCACAGCTAAGAAATAAGCCCTGTCAATTATGTCCAGTCGGTGCATACCTAAGACCACCAATTTAGTCAGGATAGCTCAGGTACATGACTAAGTAGTCTAGAGTGCATACCTCTTAGCTTTCTATGAGGGGCATGCATGCACGAAATAGGCTAAATGCTTTTGCACTGCTTTAATGGAGTTAGTGTTTGCATGCCTTGGCAGTATATTGCACATTAATTACAGCCGCAGTGCAAAGTGCCTTAAATGACTTGGGGCGCAGCAAAGCACTGGGCTCCATGAAGCTCAGGGGCTCTGCAGGAAGCCCTGCAGCCAGCCAGGCAGCAGCCTAGGAAGGCAGGCTCTGCCCAAGAGAGGGGAAAAAAAGTGGTGAGCCTGATCTTTTGTGGTTTTTTTACCCTGGAGCCTGCCTGCATGCCTGCCTGCCTGAGCTGCGCGGGGGTCCAGTGCTTACCTCAGTGGCTGCAATGCCCCCTGGGACTGCCCGAGCTGGGTGCCTGCAGGTGGGTGCCACTTGGGGGGGGGGGCAGGGCACCATTGCCATGGAGGGAAGCACCAGCCTCTCCCACCACAGCCCAAGGACCTCTCTGCCTGCCAGCAGCTTGCCATCCCCTCCCTGCCACCAGAGAGGCAGGTAAGTTATGTGTGTGCACAACATGGGGGTTTAATTGGCCCTAAATTAAAGCAGTGTTTTTAAAAACCCACTGCTTCAAATTAGGGCTCCTGTTTCATCTACACACATCCTTATTCTCCATATCTGGCATAGCTATTAGAGGGCTTAGGGAATTGTAAGGTAGCTTTTGAAATAAGAGCCCACAAGTGTTGTAAGTTTATTGGTTTATGTTGCTAATACAGGGTGTGTCTACATGTACAAATACTGTGGGGTGGGTTTCCTCTAAAGTAAAGTACTCTAGAGGAAGCCCTCCCCAGGCTGGCATCTACATGTGTGGGGATGTAAGAGCAGATTTGCTGTTCTTGGCAGCAGTCTGCTCCTGCCCCTCCGGCCCTGGGTGCTAGTCCAGGGGCTGGCAGGGAGCATGGGAACAGGAGACAGCTGTCTCCAGGCAGGGGCTGAGAAATTGTTCCCTGCCCCTGGGAGCTGCCTGCAGCCAGGGTGGGCTCTGCCATTGGAGACCGGGCGGGGACAATATCCCCCTGCTTTGGCAGCAGGGAGCTCCTGACCCTGGCTCACCTACTGGGGGCAGGGGGCTTGGAAAGAGCTGGAGGGGAGGGGCAGGTCCCAGCCCTCTGCCCTATCTGCCCATGGGGCAACTAGCATTGAGCCCCTGGCTGACCAGGGAATCCCCATGCCACCAGGGGCTCGCTGCTAGCTGCCCCACAGGTAGATCAGGGCAATGGGCTGGAACCTGTCCCTCCCCTCCAGCTCTTTCCAAGCCCTTCCCCTCAATCGTCCAAATGGAGCTTGGGGCTGGGACCTGCCCCTGACCAGGACAGTTCCCAGCCCCCACTCCATGATTGTGGGGCAGGAGCTAGGGAGCTTGTTTCTAGCCCCAGTTCTGTGATTGTGGGGCAGAGTCTGGGGAGTTTTTCCCCAGCTCCAGCTTCACAATTGCAAGGCATGGGCTGGGGAGCTCTTTCCCAGCCCTAGCTCTGCGATTGCAGGGTGTGGGCTAGGATGCTTGTTTCTAGTCCTCGCCCCACAATTGCAGAGTGGGGGCTGGGAACAATCTCCCCAGACCCTGCTCCATGATTGTGATCACTGAGTGAGGGCTGGGAGCTCCTTGCTGCAGGGCATGAGGACATTGTCCCCATCTGGGCTCCAGTGGTGGAGCCCACCCTGGCAGCAGTCAGCTCCTGGGGGCAGGGAGCAATTTCTCACCTCCTGCTGCCCTGCTGACTGGGCGCAAATTTGCTCCTGGTCTACTGTCTACACATGCCATACAATGCAGTAGCTGGTTGTGAATAAATTTGCCACTTGTATTTACAGGTATAAAATTTCCTCATGGTTAGAGCAAATTACGGCGCAGTAAGCATTTGCACATGTAGATGGTGATGCTTACTGCACCATAATTTACTCTAATCTTGAATAAAGCATCTCATGTAGACATGTCCACAGTTACATTAAATAAGGAGACTGATGAAGTTTTAAGGTCCAGTCTGTAGAGAGAATGAGACTGGACAAAATTAAAGAAGTCACACATGCTTATTCATCAAAGCCAAATTTCTTAGCAGTGTCTTCTAGCTTTGGGAATTCAACCTGAGACAACTAGACTCTGATTCTTATTGATATTCTCCTCTGAAACATCAAGCCTGAGTTATCTCAAATTGGTCACTCAAAAACTGAGGCCCCTAAAATGCAGAAATATTTTTGTAAAGTCATTTTTCTACACTTCATGCTATAATCTCTACATGGGAAGAGAGCTAGAAAGTTTAAATAAAATGGCAAAATGATTGAGATCCAGGCATAATCAAAAACAAATTAAGCCTGGATGTGGTTGGGACTCCTGGAAGAAAAGGTATAGAAGAGGACAGTCTAGCCCAGGTGATTTTCACATCTTGTAAAAGAAAATCTATTTACTTAAATTAAAGCCTAATTTTTACTATAACATTGCAGCTTAGTTAATGCAGCTGACTTAAAGGACAAAAAAGGGGAATTAAATTGCTGAAAACTAGCCATAAAATGGCAATCATTAACCTTATATTCTGGAACCAAAGTAGAGTCGTGGATCTATCATCCAGTGGAAAAAACAGCCATTCAGTTGTAAAGGTTTGTTTCTCGGGTTACCAAGAACAGATGCTAACTTCAGATATAAGATAGTAATTTGATTCAAGGTTGTTAGTGACCTCACCTGCCAATTCCTATACTCTAGAACAAAGTCATAACTAAAAATCAGGTTACTCCATTACAATGTCATGGTAACCATTTCAGTTTGAAAGATTGGTCTGTATTTGGATATCCAAAAACATGGCTGCTGAAACTTATGATGCCTTCAAGAAACACTAGTGTTATCAACTGGTACGAATATAAGTTTTGCTGTATCTGTTTTGAAGGCTTGACTTCATATGAGTATGCAAGAACCTCAAAAATCAGTTCTTTTTAAAATGAATTAGTCGCCCTCAGGGTTGTGGGAAAAAAATCTTGAATGTTCTCAATTATTCCAGCATGAGAAAATAAATAAAAATAATCCAAAATTCCTTTGCATATAAAGGTTTACAACACTAGGCCTAATGGAGATACACAAAACTCTTGGGTCAGAGGCAAAATATCTTTTATTCGACCAACTAAATAATAACAACAACAAAAAAATCCTTTCTTTGCAAGCTTTTGGGCACATACACCCTTCTTCAAGCTGTGGAAAATTCAAAGATTGTAAAAGTCTTGCTAGGTAGAAAAGGAACTCCATTTTGCATAGGGGAGGTAGAGGGTGGAAGTTTATTCCGCTGGGTATGTCAGAACCTTTTTGTTACAGTGTTGCTCTATGATGTGCAGATTAGGCTGTCTTCTTCCCTGGGTGTGTCCCATGTCAGAGTCAGACAAGGAGGAGAAAAACTCTTCTTTCTTGGTTAGCAATGACATTTACTTTTCCATATGGCTAAAATACAATATTTTCCATGTTTCAGGGATCTATAGACCCCTAGACCCAAAGGATGCATTTATACTGATAAAATTTAGATCCATAACTCTCCATCAGCTGATGATACTAAAGGCAATCTTATGATTTTGACTTTTACACTGTCCTTTATCAATTACTACTGTCCTCTCCCAATTAGAAACTGATAGCCGACAAGGAAATCCTGCTATTATTTAAAACTTATTCCAGTATTTGGATCTACAATTCTCTACCACTTCAGGTCCACCATTGCTGAATTATATAGTTTAGATGTCATATCATCTAACCCTGTTTTGAGCTAAACTGATGGAGAGTTATGGATCTAAATTTTACCAGCATAAATGCAACCTTTGGGACCAGTCTTGTAAACCTTATAATCAAAAAAATCCTTCCTTGTGCATAGTCCGACTGAAATAAATTGAATTATTTGCCTGAATAGAGACTACTTGGATGAGGAAGGTTTTTCAGGATCAGGCCTTTTATTCTTGACTAAATGAAACACAACAATTATCTGTTGTAATTAGATCATTAAGTGATGTGAGTAATAGTTCACTCCTTTTCTAGTTATCCAACTCAAGGTTAATAAGAGCTCTTCACATCCTCTTAATCAAAAGGACCCTGTTCATAAATCACTCCCTATTCATCAAGGAGTTTACTTCACTTTAGTCAGAAGAAAAATAATATGTAATGATCCTTTCGGATGCAGGCTGTTTACCTCTGCAAAAGGTGGCAGGTCAGTAAAAAAAAAAAATGGTTATCACACATCTGCTCCATGGCACTTTGCTTCTATTGTGATAAAATAAGCTTCTTATTGAAGTGTGACAGGAAAGCAGCTCATCTCCCTTCCTACAAGACCTGAAGGAAAAAAAACCTCAGCTCCTTTATCCTCTTTTTGCTATAATTACTTACAACATTTTTGCTTTTTTCTGTTAATAAAGATTTTGTTTCTGTATTTAAAATAAGTTGCTACTTATTGCTGGAAGAGAATAAAAATGTAAGTGGTTTCCTCTCAGGCACCTCAGCCGTTAGATTCTGATCTCAGTAACATTGCAGTGACATCTACAGGAACTCAGTAGCTGATTTTTAGAAGTAACAAGTATCTGCATCTCTCACAAAAGTCATATGGAGTTATGAATGCACCTCCCCACTAATAATCAGCTTTTCAAGGGCCCTGGTGTGTTAATCAGGCCTTGGGCCTGACTATTTACAGGGATTTTAGACCTGTAAAGAGTTCACAGGTCTGAAAGGTGAAACAGATTCATTATCTGGGACCAGCACAACTCATGGAATCCATTAAACCAGGAGTGGCCAACCTGTGCTATGAGCCACAAGTGGCATGGGCATCCTCTGTGAGTGGCATGGGCATAGGTGACTCGTAGCAGGGTTAGGGAGGGGGGGTACATGCCCCCCCTGAGACTGGCTGCCACTGCCAGCTTCTGCAGGCAGTCACTGCTTGCCACTCCCCACCTGACACTGCCACCAGCTTCTGCAGGCGGTTGCTGATTGCCACCCTGCTGCTGATGCCCACAAACTGTACCAGTCATTCATGGGCATGGGTATCCTCTGTGCATGGCATGTGGCAGATCAGGTAGGGGACAAGCAATACAGGGTGTGTCTATGTGAGACGTTAACTGAACAGTTGACTAATTAGCTGCGCAGTAAATGTTGCACATCTACAGGTTAGGGTTGCCATCTCTGTTTGAATCTATTCTGGGAGGTTTCTGATGCACCAACATGCCTGCCACACACAATGTGAACATGTCCATGTGCTTATGTATATCAGTTATGGATTATGGTGCATACACTTTACATCAGGAAGGCAAATGCACATTGCTATTACATTTGAAAAACCCACTGGGCTACTGTATAAATTGGATTCAACATTTAATATTTATTTTAATGAATGCCCTATCATTTATCTCCCAGGGTGATTCTCAGCAGTCTCTTGGAGATTTATATCTAATTCCTGGAGACTCCAGAACAATTCTGGAGGGTTGGCCGCCCTACCACACGTGTACCCCTATTAGGCTGGGGTAAATCAATTTATTCTGCAGCAGAGTAGCACTTATAAACACAAGTACTATCCTGCCTCAGAGTAAAAAACTCTGCAGTATTTCATATATAGACATAGGAGGGGCTGACTGAGGCATGAGGGTGCTTCAGTGTAGGAACTGCCTGCCAGCTAGCCCCCACACTGAAGCACCCTTATGTCCCAGCCAGCCCCTCCACTGCACATTGAGCTGGGGGGAGCAGTCCTGGGCTGGCAGGCTGACCCCCGGCCTCTTGCCAGCTGGGGCTACTTTGACCCCGCTCAATGTGCTGCAATCCCTGACGTACATGTAAACACTTGCCCAGGAGCAATAAACTCCAGCGCAATAAACACTGGAGTTTATTGTGGTGCGTTAAAGTGGACATGTAGATATATGTGCCCGCAGTGGTCAATAGGGCATGGAGTAGAAAACAAAGCAGTAAATTAGGCAGGGAGCAGAAACCAGAGCAGCACATTGCACAGGGCAGGGAACAGAAAGCAGAGCAGCTGATTGGGCAAGAGGAGATGGAAGTGGCAGCTAATCTGTGGTATGCCTGACAAAAAGATTGGCCCCCGCTACATTAAACAATAACACAGGAACATAAAACAAGAAGGGACCTCCTGAGTTATTGAGTTCAGTCCCCTACCATCTCTGGCAGGATCATTCCTTTCATAAACTGAGGAGGAATAGAGATTTGTTAGCAGTCAGTCAGATCCCAAGGACATTTGAGAATTGTAAGTGTGATGGGGGGTAGAATCTCTAGTTTCTGACGCTTGTCTTTGCTGTGGCATTAGCTCTAGCATCTCATCAAGAGGCACAGGCTAAAGATCAAGTTAGTACAACTTATCAGCTGTTGAGATGACCACTTTGCAGTGAAGGCACAGGCTGGTTCCCCTCCGATGTTGGTAGTCCTCCAGGACTTTCTCATATTTACCTCCAGAGCCCCAGAAAGAAAAGGTCACATTTTCCTACAGCTCACTATGAAATAGTTCATCGAGTAGCTCAGTTTACTGCAGCACTAAGAATCATAGGCTGCGCCTCCGAAAGTCCTAGTGACACAAGTGTGGGTACCTGTGGGGACACAGAAACTGGAAGGTTAATTCTCAAATTGGCTGCACTTACCAAAGCTGGGCTAGCTTGAGAGGAGTGAAGCTAACTTCACTCAGTTAAATACAGATACTTCAAGATAGTTCAGCACTGAAAACACATCCTTTGATAAATTATCAGTAACCAATTTATGTAAAAACAAAAAGGGATAAAATTATTTCCATCACTCTCCTTGTAACAGCATGTTGCACAGACCTAACACAAGCCATACTTTATAAGACATATCTCTCTTTTGTTCAGTGAACAACCTTCATATTAAAGTTATTAATGCTGATATGCTGTTTATGATCCTAAATGGGGATGGCAATTTAGACATTCTGCTATACCAAGTCCAGAAAATAGCACCTTTTGGTTGTAATTCATCTGCTATTCCTCCTGTGTTCATTACACAAAGACAATCAAAATCCCATCAGTCCAGTATAGTATGAAAAAGAAAAGGATTTAAATTAATACAGCAGAAAGTGGTTTATGAGTGATTTGTTAGAGTACAGGCCTCCAATTTCCTTTAATAATTAGATTAGCATTAATGTGGTGGTGAGGACTAAAGTCTTATTTCACCACCAAAACTACGATTTGACTGGCATCATAGAGACTGCTGGTACAAAGTGTATGGCAAGAACATTGGTACAGAATGATATAACTTATTGAGGAAGGGTAGGCAAGGAAAAAAACGGAGGAGGATTTGCAGAGCACATACATCAAGAGTGTGTATATTTGCACTGAAGTTCAGGAAGAGGTGAAATAAAGACTTGTTGAATGTGTCTGGGGAAAGATAAAAAGGGAAAGTATCAGGGGCAATATCATAGTAAAAAACCTGGTGCAGACCACCTCAATGGGTGGAGGAAGTGGATGAAGCTATTTTGAGCAACTAACAGTAGCATTAAAGGACAGGACACCTTGGTACCTACTTGGATATAACTAGAAAAGCTGTATGACGAAACCAACACATTTTTGGAACATGCTGGGGGCAACTTTTTTGTTTTAGGAAGTGAAGTTATGAGGAAAGCAGCCATTTTAGATGTGGGCAAGTAAGGAGGTGATTACAAGATGATAGAGTTCACAATTTGAGGGGGAAAGGGGAGTGAGAGTAACATAAAAAAAAGTAATTTTGACCAGTGAATTCAATGCAAAATTGCAGAACAAAAAAATCATCCATAGACTGGATCATATTAACCAAGGTCTCAAATTGGACTATGGTTTTGTATCCCATTATCTGGACTAGCTGTTAACTCCAGTACTCCTCCAGGTGTTTAACTTCCTTGTTCATCTCAGTTGATCTACTCAACTGACTTATTACCTCCCTCAGCAGTGTCCCTTCCCCCTGTCCATTTTTCTTCTATATAAAATCCTTTCTGTTTGCCAGTCCACGTATAGCATCTGATCTGTTATTGTTCCATTCATAGCATCTGAGTAAGTAGGTTGTTGCCTATGAAATCTCATAACTCCCTGAACCAGTTAGTCTCTAGGGCTAGGGACAGAAGTTATACATAAACTGGTTTAAGTGATCAGAAACTGGTTGAAACCTGTAACAGAACAGGAGCTCAGTGCACAAGTTTCAAAATGGGTGAAATTAATTTAAGTTAAACCTGGTTGAATGTAGTATCAGACTTAACTGATTTAGGTCAAACCGGTTTATGGAACTTTTGTCCCAGACCCCTTCCTGGTTCAAGTTAAATCACAGTCCTCCAGCATCCCAGCCAGCTTTCCAGCCCTGGGCTGGGCTGGGCTGTCTACTCCAGAGAGCAGGGCTGGCCCCACCTCTCTGCTCCTTAGCCAGAGCAGTAAGGGCTGTCTGACAAGGCAAACCCCAGCTGAGGTCTGGGGCCAGGGAGGGGGCTAAACAAC
Source organism: Alligator mississippiensis (assembly GCF_030867095.1). NCBI lineage: Eukaryota > Metazoa > Chordata > Crocodylia > Alligatoridae > Alligator > Alligator mississippiensis. Next base: position 180,961,454 of record NC_081825.1, on the reverse strand, counting down.
CCTTCCCCCACTCAAATTTACCACTGTCTGAGACTGTGGACTACAAATCCCAGAGGCACCTGGAAGCAAGAAGAGGAAGTGATGAGCAACCATACAGAGTCTTGCTGTTGTAATTCTGGAGTGCAAATCCCATACACCTCAGGGGCAGCAAGAAGAGAAAATGAAAACACAGCCAGAGAGCTGTGCTCTAGTGCCCCTTGGTTTCTGGCCTGAGACACTGCAGGCATGTGGATGCATTTCCTGAATTAAAGGTAAATGTCTGTTCACTTCTGTTTCAATTTAATCTGTGCAGCTTAGATGAACTTGCAAAGACTGAATTGCTTCAGCCTCAATCTTTTTGACTGTCTGCACTTAGCCCAAGCCTATAAAAAGATGTGACCAAAGGAAGTGGAGCAGCTGGACACATCCTGGCACAGCTAATCCACTTCTTTGCATAAAACAGACGTTGCCTGTGGTTCCTCAGGGTTGGGCTCCTGCCACTCCCAGAAGCAGCAGGAGCTTCACCCTGTAGGATGATGCTTGGGGTTAGCCTCTGCCAATAGATAAATCTAGGCAGGCACTCCTCGGGTTTCAGGGACCTGATCCTGCATTCCCCTGCTTGTACTCTGTTGTCTTAAACAGATATCCACCGCAAAATAGCAGCATAGGTGAATAGTACCTTTTGTCATGCCCACAAATTTGGTCACAACATAGATGTCTGTTTGCTTTCACTTTGTATTACCATAACAAATTTTATGGTGGCACAAAGGCAACATCTGTTTGCAGTGTAAGTGTGCATCCACACATGCAGACACATGCGCTTGCAACAGCTCAAATAGAAGCAGTGCGAATTTGAGCCGGGGCTTTTTGCTTCAGCGCACGTGCTCGGACATGCACTTTGGTGTGGAGCAAATTGTGACACTTGGGGCAATATAACCCCACCCACCTCTTCCCAGATCTGCAGCCAGGGGGAGCTAGAGCCTGGGGCCAGCACCTGTGCTGTCCCCAGCAGTATAAAAAGCTGTTCTGTCCTGGCCTCAGCAGTATAAAAAGCCATCCTGGCAAGTAGCTTAGGGCTACTAGCTCTCAGGAGCTTCTGGGACCCAGCCAATTGGTACCTGGGGACACTACCCCTTGTTTCCAGCTGGACTGCTGAAGCAGCCCTGAGAGTTCCCTGCACCCTCTACCCCCTGCAGCAGTCTGGCAGTGGGGGCTGCTGCCTGGCTGTGACCTGCTGCGCACCTGCCAGACCCGGATGGGGACTGCACAGCCAGTAGAGGCATCTGCCCCTCTGGGCCAGCTGCCAGTGGACTGTGGTTGCAGGGTTGGCCTCTGTGTGGCACTACTGCCACGTGTGACCCCTGCCCAGCCATCTGGGCAGCTATCTCCCAGAAGATATTTTGGGTGTGGTGGCCTGCTTTGAACTGTCAAAGCGTCTCTTCTTGGCCCCTTTTGTCCAGGAGGTCAGCTACAGCCAGATGGGTCCAAGGTGCTGGCTCTGAGCAGGCAGGGTCCTGCCACTGGCTTCCCTAGCAGGACTTCTAGTGTTCCCTATTGGAAAAATGAAAAATTCCTGTTTAAAAAAAATAAAATACCCCCAAATCCATGTTTCTCCACAAGTAAAACAAAAGACCACTATAAAGAGAGAGAGAGAGAGAGAGACAGAGAGAGAGAGACAGAGACAGATTCAGCGATCAGTTGGACAACGTTTTATTGATATATCTACAGTGTTAAGGCAAGTCTCTTATCATAATAATAAAGTTAACTCTAAATACATTTTTCATGAATTAATGCATACATATTTTGCTGCCCTCCCACAGGGCAATGGCCCCCACACAAGGTCTAGGCCCCCCCAACAGGGGGTTCATAGATGTTAGGGTCGGAAGGGACCTCAATAGATCATCGAGTCCGACCCCCTGCATAAGTAGGAAAGAGTGCTGGGTCTAGATGACCCCAGCTAGATGCTCATCTAACCTCCTCTTGAAGACCCCCAGGGTAAGGGAGAGCACCACCTCCCTTGGGAGCCCGTTCCAGACCCTGGCCACTCGAACTGTGAAGAAGTTCTTCCTAATGTCCAATCTAAATCTGCTCTCTGCTAGCTTGTGGCCATTATTTCTTGTAACCCCCGGGGGCGCCTTGGTGAATAAATACTCACCAATTCCCTTCTGTGCCTCCGTGATGAACTTATAGGCAGCCACAAGGTCGCCTCTCAACCTTCTCTTGCGGAGGCTGAAAAGGTCCAGGTGCCCCAGTCTCTCCTCGTAGGGCTTGGTCTGCAGGCCCTTGACCATATGAGTGGCCCTTCTCTGGACCCTTTCCAGGTTATCAGCATCCCTCTTGAATTGCGGCGCCCAGAATTGCACACAGTACTCCAACTGCGGTCTGACTAGCGCCCGATAGAGGGAAAGTATCACCTCCTTGGACCTATTCGTCATGCATCTGCTGATGCACGATAAAGTGCCATTGGCTTTTTTGATGGCTTCGTCACACTGCCGACTCATGTCCATCTTGGAGTCCACTAGGACTCCAAGTTCCCTTTCCACTTCCGTGCTACCCAGCAGGTCATTCCCTAGGCTGTAGGTGTGCTGGACATTTTTCCTCCCTAGGTGCAGCACTTTGCATTTCTCCTTGTTGAACTGCATTCTGTTGTTTTTCTGCCCAGTTGTCCAACCTGTCCAGGTCTGCTTGCAGCTGTTCCCTGACCTCCGGCGTGTCCACTTCTCCCCATAGCTTTGTGTCATCTGCAAACTTGGACAGAGTACATTTCACTCCCTCGTCCAAGTCGCTGATGAAGACATTATAGAGTATCGGTCCAAGGACCGAGCCCTGCGGGACCCCACTGCCCACACCCTTCCAGGTTGAAACCGACCCATCCACCATGACTTTCTGGGTGCGACCCTCCAGCCAATTCGCCACCCACTGGACTGTGTAGTCATCCAAGTCACAGCCTCTTAACTTGTTCACCAACAGCATCTTAACTTGTTCAGCCCCCCAACAGGGAATTCACCCCCCACACAAGAGGTTTGCCCCCCCCAACAGGGATTCAGCCCCCCAACAGGGGGTTTGGACCCCACACAAGGGGTATGGCCCTCCAAAGGGGGCTAAATGGCCCCTGCAGGGGCTACCACCCCCCCACAAGGCCCACATGCCCCACCCCAGCCCCTCAATTGCTGCCCCACCTGGCCCCATCCCCCACCAGCTGCTGCAGCCCCCCAATGACAGCCCCACCCAGCCCCACCCCCCACTCCCCCAGACCCTCCAATGGCTGCCCCACCCAGCCTCACCCCCCCAACTTGCACCCCCAGGCCCCCATGGCTCCCCCACAACCCCAAACACCATCACTTAAAAAAAAACCTCAGAAAAAGAACAGAAAAAAGAAAGGAAATAAAAAGCCTCTGCTTAGCTTAGAAGCAGAGCTGGGGGGGGAAGTGGGAGCTCCAGGGCCTCCTGGCAGAACCCCCGGGGAGCACAAGATGGCAGAGGGGCAGGAGGGCCCGGGCTGGGGCTCTCACCCTGCCCAGCACTGTGCAGGCGGGGCCCCAGGCAGCCAGACGGCAGCTCCAGCTGCCGGTAAGTGTCAGGAGGGTTTGTTTGCTTGTTTAAACTATGGGGTGGGGGGGAAGGGATCAGGGGAGTTTGGGGAGATGGGGACGGCCAGGGCAGGGGTCGGGGACCTCAGCGGGGCTGGCGGGGGGAGGGTCCGGCTACAACAGGGGTCAGGGGGCTTGGAGGGGCTGGCGGGGGGAGGGGCCGGCCGCAGAAGGGCTCAAGGGCTTCGGGAGGGCTGGCGGGGAGAAGGGTCAGTCAGGGCAGGGGTCCGGGGGTCTGAGGGAGTGGATGGGGATGTTGGGGGTCCCCCCCCATGGCCCCCTCCACCCTCCTCCGGCCCCCCACCCGGCCGCTTACTCACCAGCACCGGAGCCCTGGTGTTGAAACATGCAGCCTGGATGGCCGCATGTTTCAGCACCAGGGTGAGGGGCCAACCATAGAGATGCTCTGGCAGCCAGAGCATCTCCATGGAGGACCCAGCCTCTGGTTGCCTTAGGGTACCGTCGGGGACCATGACCTGCCCCGCTTTTTTAAACTTTAAGTTTTTTAGACCCCTGGATATTCGGTCTAATTTTCTGTCTGCACAGCAAGCTTGCAGCACTGGGATCATTTTTTCATTCCCACACACATTCCCTGTTGCCCCACCTCAAAGGGGTTTGAGCCAGGGTAAGAGGCAGTGCGTGCTTGTCTGGACGCGCCCTAAGGTGCCATGCTCCCCTACTTTTTGCCTAATTTCAGATTAACACAGATAACCACCTCTGTGATCATGACTTCAGTAAGGCTTTTGAAATTGTGCTTGATGAAATTCTAAACCAGAGGGAAATATGGTCTAAATTAAATCACTATCAGGTGAATGTATGATTGGTTAAAAACTGCTGTCAAAGGGCAGTCACCAGTGGTTCACTGTCAAACTAGGAAGACTTTTTAAGTGAGATCCTACCAAGATCTGTCCCAGACCCAGGTCTTTTCAATATTTACTGGGATGATTGAGTAGAAACTACACCAAACTTGGAGGTTCAGGAATATAGGATCAGAATTGAAAGTGTTCTCAATATACTGGAGAAGTGGTTCAAACTCAAGATGGTAAACTTCAATAAAATTTTATATTTAGGAAGAATAGATTAAATGCATGTGGGCAAAATGGGGAATAACTGGCTAGGAAGAAGGAAACAGAAAAGGATGAGTCTTGTGAACCACAAAGTAAATATGAGTCAACAATATGATGCCATTGCAAAAAAGGGGAAATCTCATTATGGCTGTATTAATGGGAATGCCATATGTAAGATATAGAAGGCAGTTATTCTATTCTACTCAACATGGGTAAAGCCTTGGCTGGAGTACCATCTTTAGCTTTGGCCTCCTCTCTGAAAGAAAGCTATAGATAAACTAAAGAGAATCCATAGGACAGCAACAAAAATGATGAGATGTTTAGAAAATATGACCTATAAGGAAGGAATGAAGGAACTGGGGCTGTTTTCTATAGAATAGAGAAGAGTGAGAGAGAGGTGATAACAGTCTTCTAGTATGCAAAAGGCTACACAAAGAAAGGTCATCAATTCTAAACCATGGAAAGGACTAGAAAAAAAAAAGTGGTTTAATTTGCATCAAAAAAGCTTTAGATTGGAGGGGGGGGGGAGGGGGGGGAGACCAGTGAAGTATGGAACATGCTATCCAGGGAGATTGTGGAATCTTCTTAATTGACACCCATTTAGGGTGGATCTAGATATACTGGATCCTATCTCAAAGAGGGAGGTTGGACTTGTTTTCTTGAGGTCCATTCCAGCCCTAAATGCTCATGGTTTTGTCAGCCTCAAACTATCAGAGTACCCTCCCCCCCGAAAAAAAACATGTGATGGGAGTCATGAACATTGGCTTGAGCAAGGCTAATGCAAGGCAGAACATACAGGCCATGCACCTGGGATCATGAACAAGCTGAATGCTGCTGAACCAGACAAAGAGAAAGTGGATAAGATTTCATAGACACCAGACATTTTGAGGCAGATGGACAAAGCTTGCATGATAGTGCTAAAATTACTGTTAAACTAAGCAAACTATATTTGTGATCAGCACAGTAACTAGTAAGGCTGTGCGTGTCAGCAGCAATCCTAACCAGCTTTGGATCCGGCCGCTTCGGATGCCAGAGATCCAACCTGGAGCTCTGGACCAGGTTTCCACCTCGATCCGGCTGAAGCAGCTCTGAAGCTTTGGAGCAGCCTTGGAGATCTGGCCATAGGGTATAATGGGGAATAAATGAAATATCCAAAACTTTGTTGGTTTTTGTCTGACTTGGATGAAACTTGCAGGGATGGTAACCTCTGCTGAGAGCATGAAGTTTGCTATGTTTCAAGAAGATCGGTGCAGGGGTTTGGGGGAACTGTACCCCAAATTCTTGAAAGTCAAACTCATGTCACGGCTGTGTGTTACAACACAGGGGGGTGAAAACTGCAGGGCTGGTAGCTCTTACTGAGGCCACAAAGTCTGCCAAATTTCAAGAAGATCAGTGCAGGGGTTTGGGGAGACCTGCACCTCAAGCTGCGGACAAGCAAAACTCATGCTATGGGTGACACTGCGTGTGTTAAGGCGCAGTGGGGTGACAGCTGCTGGGATGGTGGCCCCTGATGAGGCCACGATGCCTGCCAGCTGTCGAGGAGATCAGTGCAGGGGGGTTCTGCGGCCCTGCACCCCTAGCTGCTGACGGACAAAACTCATGCCATGGGTGCTTGTGGGACTGACTGTGCCTGTCTTGGGGCTGTTGATTGTCTGTATTGATTCTGTCCTCTCCTTAGTCGGCTTTTGTAGGTGCTAATTGATGGTAATTAACTGGCTACATCAGCTAGGCCCTGTGTATTGAGCTGGTCCCTGAGTGAATCAGGATTGATTGGTAACTGGTAACACAGTAGCTTAGCTGCCAGGCCTGCAGTAGTGTCCCCTGCTCCAAGACAGATACAGTCAGTCCCACAAGCACCCATGGCATGAGTTTTTCCATCAGCAGCTAGGGATACAGGGCCCCAGAACCCCCCTGCACCGATCTCCTTGACAGCTGGCAGGCGTCATGGCCTCAGCAGGGGTCACCATCCCTGCAGCTGTCACCCCACTGCGCCTTAATGCATGCAGTGTCACCCATGGCATCAGTTTTGCTTGTCCGCAGCTTGAGGTGCAGTTCCCCCCAAACCCCTGCACTGATCTTCTTGAAACTTGGCAGGCTTTGTGGCCTCAGCATAGGCTACCACTCTTGCAGTTTTCACCCCCCTGTGTTGTAACGCCTAGACGTGACATGAGTTCTGCTTTCAAGAATTTGGGGTGCAGTTCTCCCAAAACCCCTACACCAATCTTCTTGAAACTTGGCAGACTTCATATTCTCTACATAGTCTATCATTTCTGAAAATTTCATCCCAACTGGACAACAAACAACAAAGTTATAGATATTTAATTGTTTCCCCATTATACCCTATGGCCAGATCTCCAAAGCGTCTCCAAGGTGGCTCCGAATCGCTTCGGGAAGCCGAACGAGGCTAGCGCTTCAACCCGGATGTGCTGCTTTGGACCCCAAAGCATCCAAAGCTTCTCCGTATCTGAAGCTCTGTCCGAAGCCTCGCACAGCCCTAGTAACTACTGCTTTAAAATAGGTATAGGCTTTTGAGCAAAAACAAACAAACAAAATAACCCAACCCCCCCAAAAAAACAAAACCAAAAAAACTGTAAGATGTAAACAACTAATAAAAGGCTGAGGCAAGGCTATGCATCTTTCTAATTAAGTTCTTCATTTCTCCTTCCCTAGGCACAGCATTTGCAATAATCACTAATCACTTGTAGTAGCCTAGGGAAGAGATATACTTGCTTTCAAGTTAATCCTGGTCATATGGTTATTGCAAGGACTAAGCAAAGGAATGAGGGTGGAGGCCCAACAGAAAGATTTAAAAAATATTAAACAACTTTGGACTCTTTGTATTTGTCTTACAGAGTTTGAATCTTTACACTAAAGTCCTATTTTCAAGCTTTCCTCCAAAACCACGAAGTCTTGAAGTTTTAGGGTGTTTGTCCCTGTGAAACCTCTCCTGTTATCACTTTACACTTTTCCTGGTTCCACGTGACATTCTAGTGGTGAAGCATAGGTATATGTGTGTGCATGTGTGAATTTTCCCCCAGCCAGGCCTGGGGATAGAGGCATCTAGGCAGGAGACCTTTTTAAAACAATGGTAAGAGCATAGGCAGAGCTAACAGGGAGTGAGCTATTTTCCCTGAGAAACCCAGCCATGAGGCAAAGGGGGGAGGAAAATGTGCCAGGAAGCTGCCCAGCTTGTTGGAAATTGCCAACAAGCTGCCCAGCTTGAATCCTACATCAACAGGACTGGCTGCTTTTATCAAGACTTTTCTGAAAAACCAAGGGTGGGTTCTAAAAGCCACCATGCAGCAGGAAAGGGTCAGAGAGGGAGGGAATGTGTGTGGATGGAGAGTACACAAGTAAGGTAATAACATTGTAGTAAAATATTTGGGCCAGATAAACAAAGACAAACAAAGAAAAAGGAACATTACATACGTGACCCTTGAAAAGAGCTAATGAAGCATATTTCAGTAAGTAGCCACTTGGACTAGCTTGACCATTTTTAAGTTTTGAGCATTCTTAAATCTTGCACACAGTAGGCCGGGCCACTGAGCATCAGCAGGAGCAGCAGGAAATGGGAAGGCGGGAAGCAGGGCAAAAAGGGACAAAAAAAAATAAAAATTCATTGTTAAATACTGGCATATTCATATATGAAACAGAAATATTAATTTTTCAATTCTAAAGGGAATATTTAAAATGCAAGCTTAGTTGCTGATGTATTGATACAATACGAGGACTTTAATGGTGAATTCCCATACGCTTTTTCAGTAATGAGTCTAAAAGGATATTAAGAGTTTCGAATAGGCACCTGCCAGTGACACTGCCAGCATTTTTTTTGGAGATGGAAGTGGCATCAGGTGACTGTCGCAGGCTTGTGTTCTTCTCTTCTGCCTGTTGTGCCTGATGGGAGCAGCATTTGGGAACTAGAAATAGGAGGGAGGGGGCAGTTAAGAGCATAAGATTTAGGTGTGGCTGGTGCACTCAGACTGGTGAGGTGGTGGAGCACCCCCAGAAGCGGGGTTGCAGCTGGCCGAGAGCTGCGTGGGGTTTGCAGCCAGCTGGGAGGATGGGGGGGGGGCGGGGGCGGGGACAGTTTGCAGCCAGCTGGGAATTCTGGCTGGTAGCGGGGAGGCCGCAACCCCCCCCACTCTGGGCCAGCTGCAAACCCCATCCCCATGGGACTCCCCACCCTGTCCCATGGGACTCTCCACCACCCCACCAGTCTGAGTTCACTAGCTGTGTGTGTAAGAATTAGTATTGTAAAACCACCATGAAATGGGGATACCCGCCCTGTACGTGAGTGGAAGGGGAGGGCACAGGGAGGTGGAAAAAGGCAGATGAGGGGCAAGGAAGGGTGGGGAGGAGGACTTCATGCTGTTGGATACCTAGTAACTTCAATCATGGTAATTAAACCCCATTTACATGAAAGTTTAAGTAAACAATGCAAGCCACCCTCCCTCAGGGCACAGCCAAGTGTCTCACTTACCTATGCCTAAATGTCCCGGTTGGTTGTGGAACAGGTTGGGGCATCCTCTTTCAAGTGTCTCAAAAGTGGCTTCATCCTGCACTGGAACACAATACTGTACCTGACATCAGCAGCAAGCAGCAGGAACCAGTGCTATGCCACACAGGGGCAAGCGTCCCGCAGGCTGAGTCCTTGTGCCTCTGGTGTGTTGTCATCTCTCATGCACCTCAAAAGTCTACAGCATGTGCACCCCACTCACTCACTGTTCCACAAATTTATAGGCACTCAAGAGGCAGACACTGCCTCCACTGATCCGCTGACCTCGTTCCGGTGTAAAAAAAAAAAGCAGACAGTCTGGTGCTGGCCTGGTAAGCGCATGAAAACCCCCATGGGCTGGAAAAGCATGCAAAAAGCCCAACCCCAAAAAAGTGGCAAAACATAGCAGGATAAAAAATTGCTTGAGGCAGCTTTGCAAAGTGGGTGGGTGGGAGATGCAATGCTTGTGTACGCTTGGGGAGCCCTGTGGAACTCTGCATGGAAAGATTTTGCACCAAAACTGCCCGAGTGCCCTGTGCAACTTGCACCCAGCAAAAGCGTGCAACTTGCAACTTGCACCCAGGAAAAGTGAGGGGCACTAGGCTAGGGCAGGGGGTGATGCTGGGTAGCTTGGGTAGCCTGAAGGGTACCCCCCCACCCAGCACCTGGTGGAAACAGTGTGGAGCCCTAAAGGTACCCCCACCCCACTCTTGGGTATGTGCAATTCTTGTGTACACTTGTGAGGAGCCCTGCAGAGCTATGCATGGAAAGATTTTGCACAAAAACCGCCCAAGCACCCTGTGCAACTTGCCCCCAGGAAAAACATGCAACCTGCAACTTGCACCCAGAAAAGGCAAGGGGCACCAGGCTAGGGCAGGGGGTGATGCTTGGGTAGCCCAAAGGGTACGCCGCACCCTGTGCCCAGCGGAAACAGCATGTAGGCCTAATGGTACCCGCCCCCAGCCTTGAGTATGTGCAATGCTTGTTTACACTTGAGGAGCCCTGCGGGACTTTGCATGGAAATATTTCATACCCCAGATTCCCAAGCGCCCCATGCAACTTGTACCCAGGAAAAGCGAGTGGCAGAAATGCTGTGGCAGGGCATTTCTTGTCCTAAAGCACCACCTGGCAGTAAGGTAGTACTGAAAGGGCAGGAGGGTAAAATTGTTCTGATGTGCCTCCTAGTGTATTTTACTAGTTATAGCATAATAAGCCCTTATGTGGTAAATCACATCCATGTTACTTATTTAGCTGTCATAAACTAAGACAGGAAAATTAAACCAGGAACATTTTTAGCGGGTAAATGTCGATTGTGGACAAGTGCCCTTATACTTTAAAATAAATCTGAGACTCTCCCCTAATCATGTGCCTTGAATTGGGAGTTTAAGCAAAAAGTGTGAGAGTTAGTAATGTCAATATTTTGTTTGCAAGATTAGGGCAGTTGGTCCAAAACTCAAATTAATTTCTGGATTAAAAAAAAAACATTTTTGTTTTTTTACTGGTTAATGGGACTTTTAGCTTTCTATGAACAATGTGAAACTGGTTTCACTGGTTTCAGAGAATAACTTGAGCAAAGAAAGTTAAATATCTGCATAGTTGTAAACCAACTATAGGTTTTTCTGACCTTATTCATGCTAAATTTATGGAAGATATTTTGTAGTGTTTCTGGCTTTACCATGATTTATACATCATTTTACAACATATGTAACAGCTGCTACAGAAACTGACACTAATATTTTTCTCTTTAAGAAACAGCTGAGTGCTTGAAAAGCCATCTGCAAACCTGCCTTTAATCACCTGTAATGCAGGGAAGACTTGTCAGAGGCCAGATTTTATCTCATCAAGGATTCGTTTATGAAATATCAGTCTGGCTGTGGAAGGATTTATTCAGGAAAGAAAGGATCATTCCACAAACATAACAATCCTCTGAGCAATAGCAATGGGTCATTCCTCTGTTCTATTTGTATTTATTGTCTATATTCCAGCAGCTGGAAATGTTTAAATCATAGGAGCTAGTTAAAAAGACCTAAATTTTCCCTGGGGAATATTATTTTTGCTTGTTTGAGTTTGCTGAATTCATATTGTCACTAGGGATAGAAAACCTGTTTATGGAACAAACTTTTGGGGACTTTGAAGGGATAATAACATGGTATGTGCTAGGGGTGTGTGAAACAGGCCGTATTCAATTCAGATTTGGATTCGGCCAGAATCAGGGACAGTGATTTGATTCATTGATTCAGATCACTGTCCTTGATTTGATTAGGCTACATCCAAATCTGAAGATTTGGTGCTGGTGTGGAGAATCAGAGATTTGGCCACAGATAGGGTTTTAAATGTTTTTTGTATATACCTTGAGGTACCAGGCATGGCTTGTGAACACTGCGATGCTGGGACAGGATAGAGCGTCTCACAGGAGCACGGGGCGATGAACCTGGAAGTGGACTGGAAATTCTTCCGGTCCAGCTCTGGGTCCACTGGGGAGCACACGGGCCCCCCACCCGTACCTCCCCCAGCTCAGTGATTGGCCGTGGGGGGACCCCTGGTGCCCCTCCAGATCCAGGAGGCACTAGTCACTGAGCCAGAGGGGCCCCCCGGCACTCTCCCTGGTGGACCCAGAAGTGGACCGGAAATGCTTCTGGTTCACTTCTGGGTCTGCTGCCAAGAGTGCTGGGGAGCTCCCCACGCTCTTGTGGGATGCTCTACACACCCCACCATCTCAGCATTGACTAGCTGCCTGGTACCTTGAGGTATGTAGAAAAAACATTTAAAGCTGTGTCTATGTCCAAATCGCCGAATCTTTTCGAATCTCTCTGAATCGATTCAGAGGGTTCCGATTTGATTCGGAGAGATTAAAGGGTCTCCTGGCTTGATTCAGATTCGGAGATTTGGCCACTGAATTGGGCCAAATCGAAGCAGGGACTGAAGCTTTGCACAGCCTTAGCATTTGCACACTCCCACCATGTTCCCTTTTTTTCTTTTTTCACTGCGTGGAACCTGTCTGCACTGAAGCCAATCCTCTATTCAAAGACTGAATGGGCAGCTGAGTCTACCCCCTCCAGCAGGCTAAAAGTGTGCCTCTGTCCTAGTCTACAATTGTTAAATGTCTGTGAAATAGCTCACTTGCATGTAGTGCTCTAAGACCAGTTATCCTCCCATGCAACATCTGATTGAGTTCCTATTCCATTACAATTTGTTCAAATGAACTTTAGAACTTACACATCTAAAACCAGAATAAACATTTTCTTAACATAGTAAGCACAAGCATAATCCAAAACCCAGTGGCACGACAGGATGGCTTTCCATAGAACCATATACATTTAACCAGTTAAAGTTTCTTTCTGTCCAGCAAACTGAGTCATGTAAACCCATGGAGTTGTAAGGAGTGACCTAGAAACCTCTACTCGAAGACGAAGCAGAAGAGAATGCTATGTGAAAAATGCCCATCTGCAATAATAAGGAGGAGACAGTCCTAGATAAAGGGGGCTTGAAAACAAAAGAAGAAGCAAAGTATTGGGTTAAAGGGCTCATTACAATACTAAAAATCACGCCCCTAGGTGGAGAAGAAGTATGCTAATGAAACACACATGTATGTAAATGAGATACATAGCTAAAACACAGGTATAGAGACATGGTCAGTAAAGAACTTCTTGCATCACTCACTTATAACCAATCAGCAAACAAGCCCGCTTGTGAAAACTTGAAAACTCCTGTATAAAAGATGCTTAGAAATAGTGATCTGGTGTGCTTGTTACGTGAATTATTCCGTTTGCACCTTTTATTGCTAGCAATAAACCTTCTTTGTACTTTCACCCCTGGTATCTTTATTGGCCTTTGCATACTGGGCACGAGCTGGGGCATAACAGAGTGAAACAGAGAAATCTTCAGTAAAAAATGCCTGCAAATGCACTTTAATAGCTGAAGAAAATATAATCTAATAAACATGTTCCAGACAATAAGGGTGTATTTAAAGTTGATAGTTTACTGTGTGGAGTGTGCAGGCCAACTGACCAGAAGCAGAAATATTTGACAGTTTAGGACATGTCTACCCCATCAGAAACCATGTCCCATTGAAGTGGGGCACACTCATTCCACAAGGGCTGTACCCCTAGAACACATGCATTGTTGGTCTCTTACACAGTGGTCCTGGGCACATGCCCATAAACACAGATTAAACAGCTTATTGGTGCATGCCAACCATTGCTTAGGGTGACTCTATCACAGCCCTTCCTGGGTGTAGCATTCAGGGTGCCAGGCTTCTCTGCAGCATTGTTTAGTGTGGTTCTCTGATGGTGTAGGTGCCCTAACAAACTTAATTTTTCTAAGCAATTTTAACTATTTGTGGGTATAAATTGTTTTTGTAGTAGTCTTCTCTGGATTGGGTTTTTTTTCTTTTGCTCTCTTCAGTTGTAATTTTAAAAGAAATGTAAAGTGAAACAGTGCCTTAGATGTCTTTTTCCATAGCAGAGGTTCCCACTTAATTAACAAAGGTGATTTAGCAAATTTCCCATTAGGCTAAGGACAAAAATGACACCTAAACCAGTTTAAGTGATCAGAAACTGCTTTAAACCTGTAACAGAACATAGGTTCAGTGCACATACACCAATTTCAAAATGACTGAAACTGGTTTAAAATAAACCTGGTTGAATGTAGTATTAAACTTAACTGATTTTGGTCAAACCAGTTTATGCAATTTCTGTCCCAGACCTCTTCCTGGCTTAAGTTAAACCAGAGTCCCACAGCATCACAGCTGCTCTGCAGCCTTGGGCTGTGCTGTCTGCTCCAGAGAACAGGGCTAACCCCATCCCTTTGCTCTCTAGCCTGAGCTCTGGCAGAGACTGTGGGCACAGTAGCCTTGTTTCCCCCTACCCCCACACCCCATTGCTCAAGCAGGGATTCTCTCCCTCCCTTCCTCCTTCCCTTCCTCCCTCCCTCTCATCTCTTACAACATGGACCCCAGCCCCAAAGACCCTAGGCATGTAGTATACTAGCTAATGCTGAGAGGTGTGTGTGTGTGTATGTGTGTGTTTCCAATTTCACTGGGACAGAACAAAGACAGACAAGACAATGTCCACTTAGGGCTTTTTGGAGCTGATCAACAGGTCAGTTGGTAATGTCCTTCCGCTCCTTCCTTGAAAAAAGCTGTTTAAGAAGAGCTTGAACTAATGAGAGAGGCTTTTGTTTTGTTTATGGGCTGATAACCACTGTGTTAGCAGCTCCCTGCTGGCTCCCTTGCCTGTCAGGTTTGCAGACAGTATGAAGAAACAGGGAGATGGAGACTGAAAAGCTCAGTATCATCAACAGATGTATGCACTGCACACCCTCCTTTGCCTCAGAGTGCTAGCCAGGGGCTGGGGGAGGGCACCATTCCAGCCCCTTGAGCAGCGAGCAGGGAAAAGCCTGGGATGGTGCAGGCAGGGTGGGGGTTTACACCCCTCCCTAATCACAGCCTCCTGCTGGGGTCTGGCCATGCCCCCCCTCAGCTCTGTACTGTGAAATGGGAGGGCTGTTCTAGTGCCCCCTGGCTTCTAGCCTGAGCCACGGCAGCAGGCATGTGCTTGCATTTCTTCAGTCCAGAGGGAATGTCTGTGCAGTTGCAAACCAGTTCAACCTAGCCAGGTTGACTAACCTGCAAAGATTGAATCAATTCAGGCTCAGGCTTTTTGAATGTCTGTCCCTAGCTTTATAGGTCTAAACTCTTCAGAAAGGGAGCCTTTAAAGAAGATGATCTGCAGATAGTGTTGATTGCCTGCCTTCTCAAAATCAGACCTATTTAAAGAATCTCAAGTTAGGTAACCAAACCCACTAGTCACTTATGAAATTCAGGCCCTGTCTTTCCCTGGCAATCACAGGTAGTGGACAGGGAAAATAACCATACTGCTGTGAATGTGGGAGATGCTTGTGAGCACAAGTGATCCATTGTAGCTGTTTTATGCATCTGTTCCTATCCTGCAGCAAGTGATGCTGAACTCAGGCATCTTATATCGCAATGAGGCAGCTGCGTAATCAGTATAGTCTCATTTCCATTTCTTGTAAGATATTGCAGACACACAAAACAGTTCCAGTGGATCAGCTGGACATATAGGTTCAAATCCTGCAATACTTGGGCATTAAAGTATGGTATAAGGACTTGAAGACTAAACCCATAATGACTATTTTAATAAGACTGATTTACTGAAATTAAAATTATACTAACCCTCTCAGAGCACCACATGAGACTTAAAAAAGAAAACAAATTAAATACACATATACTTTGCTAATGAAATGTATGTAAAGCCAGTAAGCAATCAGACTTTTACAAATGTAACCTCTGTTTTGGAGTGGTGAATAGGTGTAAAATTCAGCCTATTTGTTCTGGGAGTAGTTTTAATGAGTTACTTCAAATTCTGGCAGCAATTAGCCTTTTTTATGCACAACATCCCTGAAGTGGTAATTGAACACACAGAAAAAAGCAAATCATTTGGTTAAAACAAAGCCAAAAAAAGCATGGAGTGCATTACATATAATAAGCCCTACAGAAAGATAGCATCGGATACAATCTGTCATAATATTAACAATGTTAGACCTGAAGAAGACATATTCATACTTTAAAGTCTTGAATTCAGATAGCTTTGATGCAAGATAATTAGGGAACTAGGAAAAAAAAGCAAAACAAAGGCCAGCTATTGACTACATGTTTATGGGTTATTCAGATGAAGATGCACAAGAAAGGGCTTTTGAATGTATGCATTTAATTAATTTTAAATAGCAGATACTGCTCCCCAACTGCACCAACTGAGGTTATAGTTAAAGGTGCGTTTTGCAGGAGGGGAGTGACATTTTGTATTTGCCTACTTTTAGGGATGTGTATACATGTTGTGCTGAACTGGACACCTGGTGAGAAGGGCCCATTAGGCATATGGACCAGGGAATAGAATGAGGGGGCAGGATTTTGAGAGTCCATGCAGGGGATCCATACTTCTGTGCATTGTTTTGTGCCATGCTCTGTGGCTGTTTCTTGTGTCCCAACTTGTGGGTCACTATTTGAGGGCAGAGATGAGGAAGGATACATATAGGTGTGAGATTTGAGGAGTCTGAGATTTTTGCAGATCCCCTGGCCACTGCTCCAAATGCACAGGAAAAGAAAGAGCTGCAAGTACCACAGTACCATGATTCACTTGTATGGAACTGGGGTGAAACTCCTCCCATTATTTAAATCTGCTGACACCCACATTGGTCCCTAACTGTAGGACAATTACAGCCAGTGTAAGGAAGAGGCAAAGTGCTGACAGATGTTCACGTAATGGCACAAGGCAATCTGATCCCCGATCTGAATACTTGTGCCTTCTGCCATGCCACACATGCATGTCAGGAGACAATTGTTGGGATCAGGGATCATATCCCAAGTTAAGCCACTGCCATCTGGGAGCTGCAAACCCACAAGTTCCCCTGCCAGGATCCTGTGACCCCATGGACATGCTACACATTCAGTTTAAGATGCCATACAAGCAAGCCACAAAGATATTCAACACAATATGGGGAATATCTTTGTGGCTGGTTTGCTACTTCATGGTAGCATAAATCAGCTGCACATGTAACACTGTTACTATTTATGGTGCAATTAACACATGAGTTGAACCTTACAGCTAAGTACAGACAGTGAAAAAGCCTGAGGTTGAATTGATTAAATCTTTGCCCATTAGTCTAAACTGCATAGATTGAACCAATAAGCAAGTGACCAGACATTCACTTTTGATTCCCAAAATGCAGCCACATGCCTGCAGTTGTCTAGGCCATAAGCTGGGGGGGGATGGGGATGGTGCTAGAGTACATCTCCCTGATCTGCTGCAGCAGACAGCTTGGGACAAAGCTAGCCTGCTCACCCTGAGATGAGGTGGGGGGCTAGCAGGGGAGGTGCAATGTGCTGGGGGATTGTGAGTTAACTTGTATTTGGAGGGGATCTGGGATAGAAGTTCAATAAATCAATTTAACCTAAATCAGTTAAGTCTGATACCACACTCATCCAGGTTTATCTTAAACTGGTTTCAGCCATTTTGAAAGCAGGTTATGTGTACTGAATTTCTGTAGCGTTACAGATTTGAACCGGTTTCAGATCACTTATGCTGGTTTATGTAGAATTTCTGTCCCTAGCCCAACATTAGTGTGTCAGAGGCCTCAGTGAAGTTAGAATTTTTAAAACAGGTCTGGTCATACATACTGCTAAATATCACACAAATTGTTGCATCACCCACATTACCTATTTATTCTAACCAAGAATACAGTGGGTCTGTCAGCTCACCCACTGACACTCCATTTTTTGGTATCATAGCTTCTGAATATTCAGGATTGAATCCAGTGCTGGTTTCCAGGTGGCAATATGCTGATTTAGTGTGATTGCACATGGTATAAATTAGGGCCAAAATTGGTATACCCTTACTTTTAATTTTCATAGGACCATTCTAAGAAGATTCTTCCAACCTCCAGTGAACATAAAGGGGAGTTTTATGATCAAGGAACATAAGAGCTGACTCTAACTTGTTATCTTACAGTCAACAAAAATAGGCCCAATTCCTTCTTACACTGAGAAAATGTTCTATCACTCTGGTGGTGTAGAAAGGCCTTCACAGATACTTTGTCTTATCTTAAAGCCTGTTTACACTGGTAGAGCAGTATAAAAGTGACTTCCATGTAAATGAGAGCCAGACAATATATAATATTTAATTCCTAAAAATTCAAAGAGAAAAGTGTGCACACATCCCCAACACCAAATCTCTCATTTTTCAGCTAACATTGAGAGAAAGAAGAAAGGAAATAAAATCCTACAGTCTACAATTTCTCTTGAATTTCAGTCTTTTAATTTTCTTTTATTCTGACCAGAATATTTTGCTATATGACTTAACTTTGTTTTCATTTACTGGTTTATAATGATTCAACCTCTCTCCCTTGTGGCAGAAACATATTTTAATTCTGGAAAGTCCTGTGTACTTAAGAAATTAATTTATCCTTTCGTACTTTTCATCTTACCATAATTAAACTTGAACAGAAACAGAAATAACAGGAACTAGTTCATTTCTTAATGGATCTGAATCTCTGAAATGACCACATATAAAGTAATTGCTTTTTCAATCAAATGATCTAAAGACTGAAGTAAATTTACAAAGTAAATACAATAATAATGTTTCTTTTATATAATATGGCATTAAAGACATATATGATGGTTGCATTGAAGGGCTGGAACAGTGCATCCAAGTAAAAAAAATCGAAATCTGTGTAAATAAAAGGGGAACTGCGGTACTATATAAATAACTAAATAAAAGAAAAAAGTGATGGAAAAGTGCTTGTATAATAGTCAAAGAACAACGGACACTTTTTCTTAACCCTCTCCATAGACAGATGTTTGCTGTGGTACTAAACAGGACAGAAGATGCAGATTGCATGTATGCACCACCTACTGACAATGCTTGACATTTAGTCAACTTTTGTGTTGTTTTTTTTTCCCTTTGGGTACAGGTTGTTTCCAGATCTCACGGGGACAACTGTCATTAGCTCCCCTGGTATAAAAGAGCCTGACACATAATTTTCTTGCTTTGATCACGAAGGAAGGTAAATACTGTATATCTAATTCTTGCATTCTAATCTGTATGCATGCATTGTTGTTTGTAAACCAGATTGCTGGAAAGAAACATGACCAACTGAACTTGCATGTTTTCTGATCATCAGCTACTCAAAGCTCTTTACAAGCGAGTGTGGCAAACCAAATCCTTGGCAGTATTTGGATGATAGAAGGGAGTGACAACAGACGTGCTAAAATGGTAAGGAGATTACAGTGTATGTATGAAGTTTGATTGATACTGTTATCTGCTCCATATTGCTAACTGCATCATGAAAATGATGCAATTAGCAAAATTGCATCATTGCTCTCCAAAATATTGTTCTTATTTTGTTACAGAAAACTAAAACTGCAGTGGTTTGCATCTGTGCCATCTTCATGGTTTTTCTTATAGTTGAATCTTGGTGTGCTCCAAAGGTAAACTTTGGATTAAAATTGCCTCTATAGCACTTTATGAGAGGTTTCATTTCCAGTGAAATAATGCCTACTTTCTTTTCGCAACTTGCAGAGTAAACTAATAGCAAGAAATTGGGGCCCACAGTCAATGCTATACCTCAAAGGACGATGTAAGTTAAATGCACTGGCATATAATTTTTGTAGTAAGAATATATGCTTAGCTGGATTAAAAATTAGATTTATGAAAATGAAGTAATATGCAGTTTTAAACACACCACCTTAGGTAAAAACATACTAGCTAGTTAATAAAGCTATTTACAATATGAAAGTTGCATTAGCCTACATTATGCAAATAAATATGTTGTATAAGTTTAAACTGACACCAGCATATTGTCAACAATGTTTGTATTATGTACAAAGTTTATAACAAGAGAAATGTTATTTCTTCTATTAATATGATTGTCATAACTTCACCAGATGTTCATTTATTTTAAACAACATCTTGTTTACAAGCATGCGCCTTTTGGAAAAGCTGTGCAACAGTACTGACAGAAAATTAAGATCGTTTTCCTAACTACTGTAGCTGCACATTTGCACGTTCTTGTTTACAGTCAGCTTCAAACCAGTTTGATAGCATGTGGCAAAAATAGACTGCATTGTGTACTTTAAAACCTATTTTGCTCCTAGTGTCTAGTCCTTAAAACAAACAATGAACCGTCATTCCAATCTCTGCCTGACTGTAACAGGACTCCTGCACTCCAGTGCAGGTTTTAAGATTTCACGTAGATATTTTAAAGTGTGATAAATAAGCAGGTATTTTGTTTTGTTGATTCCCAGAGCAGTCTATAGGCTGGAGAGAGACATGAAATAACAATTTATGGGCAAAGGCATTTTCTTATCATTGGATAAGTTAATGTCACAAAAATCAGTGGCACCTCTAACAAGACGTTTGCGCTGAGGTACTATAAAAGGTACTGGGGCTTTGTAGTACACCTACTCAGTGTCTGCAGATATTATCCAGGTGACATTTCCATGGGATGTAGCTGACTACATCTGAAATGCTCTTTCCATCTTGGAGAAATGTTGCGTGTGATATTGTGGGAATAATATACTTCCAGACAGCAGTAAGCAAAGAGTTCATTGAGAATTACTGTCAAGTCTCTGGATTCATAAATTCCACTCTGATTTATTTTTTTTAAGTTTTATTTTCCCTTTGACTGCATGGGGTTGAGACTCTGATATATGCAAGTCACCTGAGAGTGATTAAAGTTAAAAACCAGAATATTTCTGGAGTATGTTAGAGCTAAGGGCCCAGACTCTCCCTTACACTAGGATAATTTTTCTTTCACTTCATGCATGCATGATGACCCTGAGGCTGCTTGAACCATTCACAGGACTATTCTCCAATGTGAGGGGATTCACAGATAAGACCTTCATAATTAGGGTGACCATATGAGATAATGTGAAATCCAGAACACTGCCCCCTGTTCGCTGCCCCCCCAACTCAAGTCTGCAGGCAGAGGCAGGGGTGAGGCAGCATGGTGTAGCTCTGATATTATTATTCAGGCAGCTAAAGGGGTCAATGGTCTGTTAATGAGCCATTGTTTTTTTTACTTCACAGATGTTAACAATCATCTCCCCTTTTTAATGATCATTCCACTAATCAAGCTAACCTATTTTAGGGCAATTTTGCTGTCTGCTAGGACTTCCTATTTCACAGTTTGTGCTGCTCCACCTCCCCAGTAGTGCCCCATGCTTGGGATGCTCATTGAAATTTTCACACTGGCTGGGACTGGTCTCCAAAATCCAGGTCTGTCCTGGCCAAACTAGGACATGTGGTCACCCTTTTCATAAAGGTCCTTACTCCTTCCTCCTCCCTGTGTCCAGTGCAGAGATCACTGCTGCAGGAGTGGCTCCGCACAGTTTTTCTGTTCCCCAGTGATCCCTGGTTCTCATAAGGAGCATTTAGGACTTCTGGCAGCTGGTGCAGGTTAGGACAGCCTTGAAGCTAGTCTTATCGGTGCCAGGGTACCAGCTTGCCTAGGATTAAGGGAAATAGACAGCTAGCTTAAAATCACTTTTGCTCTATTCCTCCTGAGTAGCACTATGAGGTCTTCAGATGGGCCACATAATATGACTTGTAATACGTAATAACTAAGCTGCAAAGACCCCAAATTCTGTCAGAATCAGGACTGAATATGGCTCTATTATTTTAGAAAGTAATGCCATAGGACTTTTGCTGGGGAGTTATGACGACTCTAAGGACTCCTATTACAGGAACAATTACAGTGACTACGGTATAGCCTCTACAGTCTGCAGATAATTAATACTAGGATTCCCTTGAGATATTGCAACTATTATAATCTTCACATGTACAAACTGGCCTCCTGTGGAACTCACTAGGCAAGGAGAGTATCTTGCCCAGTGAACTGGCACTGTTTTTAAACTATCTAGGTTTTGATCCCAGAAATGCCAGGCATCCCTTGTTTCAAATTGCAATGCCCCCATTTACAGCAAATTTCAAGCAGTCATTTTGTCTGTCATTTCAAGCAGCATCTAGTAAGAATGCTGCAGCTACAGAAAAAGAGAGTTTGCAAGCTAAGAAATTCTGAGTTTGTTGAAAACTTGTCAAAATTGAAAACACTTTAAGTTTTCACTTATGAATCCACAACCAACCTTAACTCTGCTCCCATCCTTGCATCCCAAATCAATGATTGTGCATAGCCCTGAAAATCCATGCCTTTTTCTACATTCCTGCTCTCCACATACAGTATCCCCTACATAACAAATATACAAACTGTACTCCCATTACATAAGAGCCACTTAATGGGCCACAGATTTCCTTTAACCTCTTTTTATGAAGCAGTTATAGATGATGATTTTTCACTTTTGCCTACTTCTGTACCAGTACTGTCACAGACAAGCATACTGCTTTAGAAAATTAAAAAAGGTGGAGTCTTGTCTTTAGGGAAATATCCTTACAGTGCATAGGAATAACAGACTATACACAACTGGCTCTCCCAAATTCTTTTTATAGACATGGGTCACAAAACTTTCACAGATAGACCCCTACACAGTGTCCGCCAACTTGTGAAACTATCTAGTA
This sequence comes from Alligator mississippiensis, assembly GCF_030867095.1. Taxonomy (NCBI): domain Eukaryota; kingdom Metazoa; phylum Chordata; order Crocodylia; family Alligatoridae; genus Alligator; species Alligator mississippiensis. Next base: position 180,939,235 of record NC_081825.1, on the reverse strand, counting down.
TTTCGCTGCAGAATGTCACATTGCATTATTCTTAAAGTCACCGCAGTGAAGTGGAACACAATAATATTGAAAGTCTTCCCTCCCTCAGAAAGAGGAGTTTTAGACCACTGTAATTATATATAATTATATTAACTACTCTGACTAGGTCTGACATTCAAATGTTCTTGCTCCCTTGGCTAAAATTGGCCACCCACCATAGAGAACTTGAAGATGAAGAAATGACCTCATTCATTGCTCCTAGCAGATAAAGGAGGAGCTTCCAAAGATACAATTGTGATGATTACTGTAGATCAGTGATTCTCAACCAGGGCACTGGAGCACTCTGGAGTGCTGCAAGATCTTTTAAAGGGTGCTAGAATGTAAGAGGAGAAAAGTTCAGGCTCTTCCCTGCCTGGCTGCTACCCTGCCCCGATTGCCCAGCATCTCAACAAGGAAGTAAGCACTGTAATAAATGAACTTTGAAACAGGATGCTGCTCAATTTACAACAGTTATGGAGAAGTGCCTCTAGTCAAAGGCTCTAGTCAAGTCTAAAAACATTGAGAATAACTGCTATAGTTGTTGCCCATTTGATAAGTTGATGAAACACTTGCTAGTTCACTGGACTGTCTCAGATGTTACAAACAATGGGCATTTATACATGTGCTCCAGGAGTGTGTGTGTGTGTGTGGGGGGGGGGGATGGGAGGGGCACTTTAATTAGAGCCGCTCCAAGAGCCACTCTAATTAAAGCGCCCAGAGCGTTATGTGAATCAGTGTACACAAGCTAAAAAATGGTGGCGGGGGTGGAGGAGGGCACTTTAAGTAAAGCTCATTGAATGAGCTTTTGTTAAAGAACCCCTACCACCATTTTTCAGTGTGGGGACACTAATGCACAAGACGCAGATTGAGTCTTCTCCGATGCACTGAAATTACAGCATGTATCTAGGCACTAGGGCTGTGCGAAGCTTTGGGTGCTGATTCGATTCAGAGGAGATTTGGCTCGATTTGGTGGCTGAATCTCTGAATCCAAATTGAATCAGGAGACCAATTAAAAGGTCCAAATTGATTCAAAACTCTCTGTATTGACTTGGAAATGATTCGGAGAGCTTCGGAGATTCAGGCAGTCCCCGCTTGCTGCAGCAGGGAGCTGGACCCTGACTCCATGCTGGTAAGTAGGGGCTGGAGAAGGGGGGAGGGGAGCATGGGGGGACTCCTGCCAGGCCCCATCCCTCCCTGCTCCCCCAGCTCCCCTGAGGACCCTCCAACCCTCACCAGCTCTCCCAGCCCCCGCCCCCCCCATGGCTGCCCTGCCTGGCCCCTGCTCCTGGCTCTTTAAAAAAAAGCCCCCACTCACCGGCTGCTGCCAGAGGGGGGGGGGGGCAATCCCCGCTGCCCCCACTGACATACACTGCATGGGGGGCTCTGCCATGAGCCCCCCGATCCCTGCCCACTCTCCCAGCCTCCAGCCGCATGGCTGCCCTGCCTCTCTTATCTCCTGGCTCTTTAAGGGGAAAAAAAGAAAGCCCTGCACTCACCGACTGCTGCAGCAGTTGTTGGGGCTTCTGGGGGCTCGTGGAAGAGCCCCCCATGCAGTGCGGGGCAGCGGGGATCGGCCCCTGCCTGGCAGGACCCAGTGCATTTGGGCTTTTTTTTCTCTTCAAAGAGCTGGGAGCTGGGGCAGGCAGGGCAGCCATTCACGGGGCTGGGAAACCGAGTGGGGGATGAGGCCAATTCAACGATTTGGCCAATTCGGTGGCGGTGAATCATCAAATCAGATTCGGCCAAATTGATTCAGGACAGTGATTTGAATCACCAAATCAAATCACTGTGCCCCATATTGGCTGAATATGAAACTGAAGTGAATACTAGCCACTTCGCACAGGCCTAATAGGCACCCAGTGATCGGTATAAATGCTGGACAGCTGCTGTGTGTGTACAGATGCAAGGCATTCTGCAGTCATCACAGGCTCAACCAATGGTTCATTGCAATGATCTTTGGATTACCTAAGCCAAGACCAGAGGGGTTTAGCATGTCCTTGGCCAAAGATGGAGTCAGTGTCCAGATTTGGGAGTGAGGAGCTCAGTTTATCAGATCACCCTCCCAGCAGGGGGTTGGGCTAAAACAGCATTTCTCAACCTGTGGATTGTAACTTAAAAGTGGGTTACAAGAATATATGAACAGGTTGCAAACAAACTTAAAAAATGGATCAATAAATTTTTTAAATGGATTCTCCTTTAAAGTAGAAAAATATGGCAAAGCATGGGTTTTTCCAGCCTGCAAGGGGCTGCTTAGGGCCCCCCTGCCCTACACACTTGTGGGGCTGGGGCCTGAGGGCAGGGGGCAGAAGATTGGGGGTGAGAGGTACTGGGTCAAGACTGGCCATCGATGTTTACAAATGGTTCCTGGTAGAAAAAAGGTTGAGAACCAGTGGACTAGACGACCTCTGTAGGACCCTTCCAGCCCTACTTCTTTATGAATCTATGACATCTTTGATTCAGTTTGGTTCCCTCTATCCATAGGCTGAACATATAGTAAAGCATCTATACCACTCTTTTGTTCTGAATGCTGTTGTGACAATATTATTAACTTGCTCGATTCTCTCTCTCTCCCCCTCTCTCTCTTTTTTAATAGATGGCAGGAGATACGCTTCTGATGATGAAGACCAATATTACAAGCTTGACCTAGAGGACTTGAATGCAGTTTTAAAAAGTAATTTTTTAAAATATGTTTTTGACAAATACCTCTGTCATCACTCAATTAGACAATTTGTAGCAGTTAAGGATCCATCCCTTGCTTTGCAAGCTCAGTATAAATCTGATTGCACCAAAGAATACACCAAAGGCAATGTTTTCCAAAATTCCCAGTTAGCCACTCCCTGCTCCAAGTGAAGCACTGAAATCCACAGGAGTGATTGAAGGCTATGCACAGTATATTGGCAAATCCTGCACCACATCTACACAGGGGATTCAATTAGCTCTTAATCAGTTGTATGTGGTGCACTGCCAAGGGTAATGTGCCTAATAATAATGGAAGTGGAACTTCTGATTGATCAACCCATGGTGAATAAAGGGTACACACCCCAATAATTTTGGAAATCACTGTCTTATATGGAAGCAAAATTTAAAAGAAAGGTTTTAAATTTGGATTTGCAAAAAGGCAGGCAGCAATCTGGGCCACATCCTGAAGTCCTCAGAGCTAGAATAGGGGAAAGAAAAGAGAGAAGGGAAGGCAGGAATCATGGCACTAGGAGAGGAAGATTTCTCTGAACTGGAATGGTAGCAGTCTCATCCATGGACACTGGTGGAGGAGCATGCAGGTAGATTTGTACACATACGTAAAGCAGGTAGAAAGGTGAAGTTCAGAGCTGAGGGTGGTATCCAAATTACCAATAGAGACAGTCAGCTAGAAACATTTATGCTTAGGTGGTGACATGAGAATCACTCCTGTGGAGCATGCCACTATATACAGGCAGGAAGTAGGATTGCAATGCTGTGTCACACCATGGTGATGTGATACCATTGTGCTTAAATACTTGCCATTCCTGTAAATACATCCCATTTTGGACACAGGATTGCAACAACAGCACAGGGGTTATTTTGGTTTCCAGACAAATATGATTTTTGTAGTACCTCTAAAGGAGTGGCCTGGAGATTTCAATATCACATAATTATTCTTTGATTGCTGCATGAAGCCACAAAAGTGGCAACAACACTGGTGTCTTCTCTTCTCCCTGTTTAGCTTGCTTTCCCCCACTTCCCAACAGGGAACCTACCTCTGCCCAACCTCTGGTTAGTGGTGTGTGTCCATTATAGCAAGTGCTTCATGCCAAGATGTCCAACAGACTGGGTCCGCAATTTAGAGAAATCTTCCTGTTCAAGCAGAATGCTCAGACACTGTACCTATCATGAAGCACATGCTTATGTGTATGCATGTGCTTAAGTACCTTCCTGGATTGGAAAGAAAGTACCAAATCAGCGGTGAATTGCAACCCTTGAAGCAGGCTGGGTGAACTACAGGGCAATGTGGTCTTTTAGTGGCAGTGACAAGGGTGATACTTGTTGCAGAGCAGAGCATGGGAACAGTAAAAAGGTTCTTAGCTCAGTTTGTCCAGTTGCTCTCATGGCCCTAAGAACTGGGGGCCAGCATGCTTTTCTTTATGGTTTTATTAGCTCAGTGGACTGCACATTGTTATGAAGTAAATAAAATCTTGGGGAAGAGCTTGTCTGGCATTGGCCCCAGTCCTCCCAAGAAGCCTAGGCTGCTCTGCAAGGGAAAGACACAATGAATGAACTAGGAGCATAAAGAAAAGCTCCATGAGAGACGTTCAACCCTGTGCTTTGGTTTGGATCAATATGCATTTTCAAGGCTGCATTGACAAGGAAGGAGATAAATCAGCAGCCCAGACTTGGCAGGATGGTTCTTCACACCTCAGGTGGGTGGGTCCGATATGACATGTGTGATTGCTTTTATTGCTTTAGGGCAAGATCCCTCCATAGATGGACTTTAGAACCCTCCAACTTAGGCCTGAAAATGTTTGTCTATGCTTAGGGAAGTGATTTAAAGTAACAGAGTCAGGGATATGGACTCCCTGTACAGCCATTTGGGAGAGTGAGGTGCCTCTGAACAGTGATTCAGAAAGCCCAGATGCTGGATGTGGAGTCCCATAAAGGTGGTCAATAAGAAGCACTAATCACAGGGAATATCTGAATACCCACCCCTCTGTGGAGCTTTGACGCAAGGGTATGCATTAGGTACTTCTGTTCCCTAGGGTCTAGAGTGCCACATGCCCTTCTCAGAACAGGCTCCATCACAGACAATGGTGGCGGTGGTGAAAATAGCTTAGGAGAATGGATAAGGACCCTAGATAACCCCTCCCAGCTGAGTACCTTGAACCACTGGCCATAGAATCAGGAACCCTCTTGCATGCTCTTTTTCTGTCCCCATCACTCTTACAAAATGGCCAAACTTCAACGGGTGGGATGGAGGGTGCCAGAGCACACTATAGCCTGGTGGTTAGAGCCAAGCATGTGAAAGATGTTGGTTTGAATCTCCTTAGGCTGATGACCTAGGGCACGTGAAGACAAAACAGGGGCCCTAAATTGAAGCAGTGGGTTTTTAAAAACACAGCTTCAATTTAGGGCCCTTTAAACCCCTGTGTCATGCACACACCCACTTACCTGTCTCTCTGGCGGCATGGAGGGGAGGGCAAGCTGTTGGCAGGCAGAGCAGTCCCTGGGCTGTGGAGGGGGCTGGTGTTTCCCTCCACAGCAGCATTATGCCACCAAATTTGCTACAGCTGCTGGAATGACTACACAATACGCCACCGACATGTGCAAACACCAACACCATTAAAGCGGCGCAAAAGCATTTAACCCGCTTTAAAGTGTCGTGCACGCGTGCCCCTCATTTCATCTACACACAGCCCTAGAGTTCAGGTCTCTCACTGCTGGACTATTTCTCTAACCATTAGACCACTGTGAAAAAGGTGGGTAGTAGTGGCACTGCCATTACTGAGTGACTACTCTAAGAAAAGCATTTAGTGCTCTGGGTGCAAGTGAATGGAAGTGCCTAACGTGCAGCCCTGAGTCAGACACCTAAGCCCTGGAGGGCAGCAGGAGTTCAGACACAGCCCTGTGCCTAATGCTTCCTATTGGCTCCCTACTCTATAGGCTCTCTGAAACTGTAGCATAATGATGGGTGGGCGAATGGGGCATGAGACCTGAATGCTGCCTAAAGGAAGGTGCCAGAATACAGCTAAGTTGGCACCTCACCCTCCCATTCCCTCTCCTCTCCCCCACACTGTGCTTTCCCCACAGTGGCTCTGGCTCTGGCAGTGGGGAGGGCAGGGCAGCAGTGGCAGTGCACACATTACAGGAACAATGGTCACTAGTTTGCTGCTTCTGGGAAGCCAACAGCTCATTTTTTGCTGCCAAAAATGGTACTTAGATGGCTATTCAATGCATGATGGCAGTAAAAAAAGGCGGTGGCATCTTCAGCAGCAGGAAACCTCTGGCTGCTGCTGCTGCTCCTGCCCAGGGCTCAGTAGTGGCAAATTATGCCTTTGCCCTGACTCACTGTCTGACAGCAGTAGCTCCTCATTATCTAAATAGGCATGCAGGGTCTTTACTCATTTCTTTGAATTGCTCTTGCAAGTCCCAAGTTAGAAGTGTCTAAAGTGTCCCTTAGATCTCATTCTTTAATGTCAGCGGAAGTGGGAACACAGCACAGTGGCTAACCAGCATGAACACTGTATGCACTTTTCTATTCCCTGTTCATCCACAGCGAGTATCTCCTTTTCCCCCTTTAATTTAGGTTATAAGAGTTCAACGCCAGTGAAATTTCTGAACATCAGAAGAAAATTAACAGATCAAAATATGGAGATTAATGGCTTGGAATAGAACACAGATTTCCTTTACCTGCTGCAAACGTTTCATCATGCTGCAAAAACAAACATGTTAACTTAATCCAGTTACTGTAAAGGTCACAGTGAAAAGTCCCATTAAAGGCTGATAAACTAAGTCAGTTTGTCTTAGTAAGAATTTTTCATTTAAAATGGTTACTCTGTTAGTGACAAAAGCTAATGGGTTAATAACAGGATACTTCCTCCCGCCCCCCTTTTTTTTTAAGAAGCAACAGACAATGTGCAATAGCAACAGCAAAACTAACTCCTCCCAGGCCTCTGGAAAACAGCAACTTTCAAAAGATGAGTCTCTCTGCTCTTTCTAAGGATACATTTCCAAAAACCTAGCATGTGTGACTCTGGGGCTAGAACTAGACATCGTCAAATTAAGTGGATCAGCAGTGTTAGGATGTGTCCTGGCAGAGCTGCTCTGCTTCATTGGGCGAAATACACATTGCCTATTGGCCTGCCTGTTGATGCTGCAGGACAACAGCTGAAGTGTTCTCCCAGGTTCGAGTGGCCTGGTCCTGTGCACCCTGGGAATTTCTGCACAGGATTGGGCCCCTCAAGCCCCTGGAGCATCTACCTGGGGTGGCTGGAGATTGCAGGTAGCTCCATGCTGTCTGGGCTCTCTTGCCATGAAGCAAATAGATGCCATTGCCTGCCACTAAACAGTGGCACAAAATACTATCTTGGTTGTGACCATAAGTTTTGAGCATTTGTGGCATAACAAGGGGCGTGAATGTCTGCTTGGCCTTTTTGTCACCCTAAAAAAAAATTATGGAGTCACAAAGACAACAAAAGACAACGTCTGTTTCCACCTTGTGTTTAACAAATCTACTCCAGTCATGTAAAACAGCTTTTCTTGAGTTTGGCATGCTCATCAAAATCACAATAATCAGCCAGGTATTTAAAGAGAATGAAATGTCCTACTGGAGCAGCATCCTTTGAGACTCCTCTTTGTCCAACACAGAGAACACCTCCCACTGTATATAGACACAATATGGCATTGACGAATGACTAAACAAAATGGCCATGCATTTGCCTTTGAGCCAAGTTTCTGCCAGAGACCTTTGACTGTGTATAGTTCCAGATTTTTTTATATCACTAAAGTTATTAGTTTATTTTCTTTACCAGCTTCTACATATCAGCGGCTTCTTACAGTTTGTTGAGGAATCTGAAGAACACATAAATGGGATGTTGTAATTGCCAGTCTCACAAATATTGTGCTAACATATATTTGAGTCTCTCATAAGTCTTATGGAAAATAACAGCATCCTTCAAGTGAGCTGCTTTGGATCCTGCTGGTACAAATGGCAAGTGTGTTAGTTACTCACTGAAATTTTGCATCAGATGCTCACTAATCACATTGACAGAGGACATCTGTTCTGCTTTCCTTAGTGTTTAAACAGCTAAGTCTTTTATAATACTCCTGTATAATACTTGCAATATGCCTGTTCACATTGCATTCTGACATAACAACCATTCCATGTCACTAACTCATTTTAACTGCTTCCAGGAAATCTTGTCATGCATGAGACCAGATAGTCTTTATTCACTTCAGTAAAAACTGACATAACTTGCACAACAATCTCAGCACAAGCTTGGGTCTGCTGGCAGCCACCTTAGATTACTGTCTAAACTTCTGGATTCTTACCTGAATTAGCTATTTTTTACCAGTTTTCAATGTGCTCTTACCTTTGTTTTGCCTATTGTGATATGGTACTCATATTTTAACTTGTACTCCCCTCCCAGGATTAGAATAGAGAGATATTTGTCCAGGACCCGAGTAGCTGGGTGTTATGACAAGGCTAATTATTGTGAACAGTAGGGTTGTGCAAGGCTTCGGACAGAGCTTCGGATCCAGAGAAGCTTCGGATGCTTCAGGGTCCAAAGCAGCACATCCGGGTCAAAGCGCTGCCTTGTTCAGCTTCCCAAAGCGCTTCAGAGCCGCCTCAGAGATCCGGCCATAGGGTATAATGGGGAAACAATAAAATATCTATAACTTTGTTGTTTTTTGTCCAATTTGGATGAAATTTTCAGGGACGGTAGACTCTGCAGAAAGCATGAAGCCTGCCAAGTTTCAAGAAGATCAGTGTAGGGATTTGGGGGTAACTGCACCCCAAATTCTTGAAAGCAAAACTCATGTCACGTTTGGGCATTTCAACACAGGGGGGGTGAAAACTGCAGGGGTGGTAGCTCTTACTGAGGCTGCAAATTCTGCCAAGTTTCAAGATCGGTGCAGGGGTTTGGGGGAACTGCACCCCAAATTCTTGAAAGCAAAACTCCTGTCACATCTATGTGTTACACCACAGGGGGGTCAAAACTGCAGGGCTGGTAGCTCTTACTGAGGCCACAAAGCCTGCCAAGTTTCTAGGAGATCAGTGCAGGGGTTTGGTGGAACTGCACCTCAAGCTGCAGACAAGCAAAACTCGTGCCATGGGTGACGCTGAGTGTGTTAAGGCGCAGCAGGGTGACTGCTGCAGTGATGGTGGATCCTGCTGAGGCCATGACGCCTGCCAGCTGTCAAGGAGATCGGTGCAGGGGGGTTCTGGGGCCCTGCACCCCTAGCTGCTGGCAGGCAAAACTCGTGCCATGGGTGCTTGTGGGACTGACTGCTTGTTGTCCCCATGACTGGTGCAACTAGGTGAATTTTTACAAGTCATAAGAATTCATGCAGTTGCCAAAGATGTTGCTTTGTGTGTGAATATATTAAAATATTGGATAAGAAAACTGCAGATTTGGGCCCAAGATGGTTAGTATTCATGGACAGAGTAACCTAGAAAGGATGGTCTTGTAGTTCAGGCACTGGGCTGGGACTTAGGAGATCTTGATACAGTTTCTGGTGCCATAACCTTGGTAAAGTAATTTAGGCTCTATTGTGTCATGTTCCACAAAGGTGTCAGGGTAGAGTGAAGGGTAGACCAGAAGTTTGGTGCCACAGAGGACAGATCTGAGTTACAAGCCAGAGGGTCAGAAACCAGAAGTCAGGAACTGAACACCAAGCCAGGGGACTAACTAGCATCAGGGTTCAGGGAGCAGACCAAAGTCAAGCTGAAGTTCAAATACCAAGCCAGAGTTTACCAGAATCAGTGGTCAGGAGGTAATCTGAAGTCAAAACCAGAGTCTGGAGAGCTGGGTACCCACTCAGGGGTATCAGGCCAGTGACCGGGGAAATCACAGAAGCAGGAGCTACTTAAGGACTGAAACCAATACATTGTGCAGCTGGGACCAGGTGCTGCACGAGTTCCTTAAAACCAGAACCAATTGGGGGAAGAGGCTGGGGCTCCGCTGGCCCTGTTTAGCTAGCCGAGTTCAGCTGACTTCATTACATACAGGCTGCGGTGCAGAAGCCTTATACTTTGTTTCCCAATTTTCCCATCAGTAAACTTAACATTCCCTTTCTCCCACTCTCTGTCTTGACTCAGAAGATTGTACAACCGTGAGGGCAGGAAATGCTGCTTACTATGTGCTTGTACAATAGTGAACTCAACAAGACCCGATTTTGGCTCAGGCCCTTAGGCACTACCATAATACACATAAATAATAGAGTAATAATCAATCACATATAGTCAATTGCTAAAGACAAGGCATAAATACTGCCTTTCCCTTAATACAAAACTCTCTCAATAAAATATAAAGTTAACTGTAGAGGAATATCACCATATTGGATAAGATCAAAAAATCCCAATTCTTCTGTCAGTAGCATTGTAATATTTTTAGGGACTGTGAAACATTTTTGCAAATATGGTAATAGCGTTATTTTCCATACTGTGCTCTAAAAAGTACTTACATAACTATTCAAAGATGATTAATAATATTCTGACAGTGGATAGGCTGTACCTTTCCCAAAAATAATTATATCTAGGCTGTCATGGAAAGCTTCCAAATCACTACAGCCCTGCAGAACCCTTAGATAATTAGCTTTATATTCCTGATAGCCAGATGCTTTGCTCAGGACTCCCTGTTACTGCTTTTGTCAGTATCTACATCTTAACATGCTGCTTCGAAAGGAGGCAAGAAAAGAAAAAATGTAAAGATTAAGATGGCTGTGAAAGAAATGGGGTTGGACTTAGTGATGCAAGAATACACAAAAGAATTGAAAATATGGACATGCTTCTTGCTGAAGCTATTTTTCTATTGTCCCAAGGCTAATGCAGAAATATGGCACATTGGTCTATCATTTCAAAATAAAGCTTTGATTCTCTCAGCTCCTGACATTTATGTTTCTTTTCACTAAGCAATAGGGCCATTTTCCCTTGCCATAGGGGTTAGTAAGAAATAATCACCACATTCTGCACAATAACGTAGCACCTTCTACCAAAGATCTCCAAGTGTTTTACTTAATCTTTTGCTTTCTCTGGCATCTATGCAGACCTCTTGGGTCCTTGCAAACATTCAGGCATATTAATGGGCCAGATTCTCAGCTGCTAAAGGTCAGCAGAGCTCTGTTATGGTTGATGGAGCTGTGCTGGTTTATAGCAGTTCCGAGTCCAGTTATTTAAAAATTACTAGTCTTATACAAAAAACCAGAAAGATTCTGCCAATAATGGAACAGCACAAGACCTAATATCATCCTGTGTTCTCCAACCCTCCTCTCAATGAGCGTGAATATCCCTTAATGGCTGTGAGAAAAGATGGACTTTGCATACCTTTTAACAGTCCAGACACTGGTGGAGCAAGAGGGTAAATGAGCTCCAATCAAGGTCTCGTGAAAAATGCTCTGGCAGCCGTTTCCTCTCTCTGATGTTCAGAAAGCTCCAGTTTGAGTATTTCTGCTGGTTTCTCCTGTGGTGATAAGAAATGGCTCCTCAGGCATATAGGATCTATGCCATTTAGGGCTTTCTGAATTAAAACATAGAACAACTTTTGAAATCTTCCTGTGAACTTACTGAGACAGCCAGGTCAATTTACAGGTAACAGCTAACATAACAAGATCCCTGATATCAGCGTTGATTTCTTAAGGATGGGCAGCTCTGTGCTGCATTTTGTTGAGTTGTGTCCTCCCTGAGGTTGTTTATATGTTGGTAAAGGTGCTGAAATACCTTTCTGGATATGGCATTTCACACGTCATTCTCACAGCTTCCTCTGTATACTTGGTCATTTTCTTCTGTTGTCTGGTGTGGATTTTACTTAGCAATAGGAGAGAGCAAACACATTTTAAAGCTAGGAAACTGTGACTGTAAAACCACAAAGATAACCAAGGGGCTTCAGGGCCAGAGACAGGAACTGAAACCGCTTGTAACATTGACGGAGGTGACAGGGAGTGTCGAGAGTGACCTTTTAATCTGTTGGATATACTGCAAAGTCCATTTATGCTTCCAGACCTTTGGGGAGAAGGCTGCATGAAGGGATAAGAGAAATTTTATGTATATTTGAAGCTTCAGGACATATTTAAACTGAACGCTATGGTTCAAATATGTAATCACAATTAAGATCAGCATAGATCTTGAAGTTGGGTCTTGTTATGAAAGAAGATGGCTGCTGGCAGTGTGTGCTGTTTGAGAAGCCATATAGAATTAATTTCCTTTTTTGTCTGTCAATTTTCAAAATATACTGCAAGGCTAACATTAGCTTTCAGTAGGAGGATTGGGAATTGATTGTTGGCAGGCTACAAACTGGTTCAGGGTGCGTGACTTTAGGAGAGGTCCCAGATGACTGGAAAAAGGCAAACATAGTGCCTATATTTAAGAAAGGGAAAAAGGAGAATCCAGGGAACTACAATCCAGTCAGCCTCACCTCAGTCCCTGGAAAAATCGTGGAGCAGATCCTCCAGGAATTCATCTCAAAGCACTTGGAGGAGAAGAAGGTGATTACTGATTAGGAATAATCAGCATGGATTCACCAAGGCCAAGTCATGCCTGACCAACCCAAATGCCTTCTGCTAAAGGTGACTGACTCTGTGGATGTGGGGAGACCAGTGGATGTGATATACCTTGATTTTTAGCAAGGCTTTTGATATGGTCTCCCAAAACTTTGTTGCAAGCAAGGTAAGGAAGTACAGGCTGGATGAATGGACTGTAAGGTGGATAAAAAACTGGTTGGAGTATTGGGCTCAGAGTAGTAATCAATGGCTTGATGTCTTGTTGGCAGCCAGTATCAAGCGGAGAGCCCCAGGGGTCACTTCTGGGGCCAGTTTTGTTCATTGTCTTCATCAGAAACCAGAAAGATGGCACAGAGTGCACCCTCAGCAAGTTTGCAGGTGACACTAAGCTGCAGGGAGTAGTAGATACATTTTCTACTAGGATAGGTAGAGCTAGGATTCAGGGTGACCTAGACAAATAGGAGGATTGGACCAAAAGGAATCTCATGAGGTTCAACAAGGACAAGTGCAAAGTCCTCCACTTAGGATGGAATAATTCCTTACATCAGTACAGGCAGGGACAGACTGCCTGGGCAGCAGCTCTGCGGAAAAGGACCTGGGGGTTACAGTGGACAATAAGCTAAATATGGGCCAACAGTGTGCCGTTGTTGCAATGAAGGCTAATGGCATACTGGGCTCCATCGGTAGGAGTGTCGCCAGCAGATCAAGGTAAGTGATTCTTCCCCTCTATTCAGCACTGCTGAAGCCACATCTGCAGTACTGTATTCAGTTTTGGGTCCCCCACTACAGAAAGGATGTGAACAAATTGGAGAAAGTCCAGTGGAGGGCAACAAAATGGTGAGGGGTTGGGGCACATGACTTCTGAGGAAAGACTGAAGGAACTGGGCTTATTTAGTCTAGAGAAAAGAAGACAGAGGGGATTTTATAGCAGCCTTCAACTACCTGATGCGGGGTTCAAAAGAGGATGGAGCTAGACTCTTGTCAGTGGTGGCCGATGACAGAGCAAGGAGCAATGATCTCAAGTTGCAGCAAGGAAAGTTTAGGTTAGATATTAGGAAGAATTTTCTCATGAGGAGGGTAGTAAAGCACTGGAACAGCTTACCCAGAGAGGTGGCAGAGTCTCCATCCTTGGACGTTTTTAAGACCCAGCTAGACAAAGCCTTGGCTGGGATGATCTAGTTGGGGATGGTCTTGCCTTGACCAGGGGGTTGGACTAGATGACCTCCTGAGGTCCCTTCCAACCCTAACTTTCTATGATTCTATGAATCTTTATTTCACTGGGCTTTAGTTTTTGTGAAGAGTTTGTTAATTAGAGAAAACAATGAATTAACAATGAATTAAGGGTGCATAGTAATTTAAAATTCCTAACCTTCTGTTTCAAATTTTGGGAAACATCAAGAGGTTCTCCCAAATAAATAAATATGGACTGATTATAAGCATTCATAAGTACAATTTAGAACACATTTATTCCTATATACTAATAAATGCACCAAAGTTTTTCTGTACCCTGGGCAATCCAAAGGAAAGAAGAATCCACATTTTTGAATGCACTGTAAATCTAGTTCAAACACAGACATCTACCTCTTTCAAAGCACAGTCTCAACCTCATTCAACCTTGTTCCCAATGCATTTTCTTTGTGTTGACAAGGAAAGGAGCCTAAATACAAGTGTCTTTCTCTCTCTCTTTCTATCCTTAAACTATAATTTGTTTCCATGTTCTTTCCAAATGTAAAGACTTACCCCTCCCACTTCCAATAATATAATTATACCACAGTGCGTCTATCGTTATAAAGACAGTGAAGTATTACACTGCCTTTAACCAGCTCCTTGTTAGGATGGAATACAGAGGGATGCGTTTCTAGCTACAGTAATTACCTTAATTTTGTAGGAACATAAGATTGCTGTGTAATCGACTATTACTAATGCAATTACTCTGACAAAAATGGCACATAAAGAGACAGTATGAGGGTTGCTCCTACATCAGCACAGATTGTAGTAATTTAGTAATGAGTCACATTTATCTCTGAAGTGGATAATACTGAATGGCAAATATCCATATTATAATTAAGATTTATGAAAGCATTTTTTTGGGGTATGCTCACAGGATAACTATTGATCCGGCAAGTTCCTTATATGCCTCTTCCTCTGCCTAATGTACTAATAGTATTATTATTGTTTGTATTAAAGTAGAACTTTAAATCCCCAAGGGTCCCATTGCATTAGGCACTTGCACAGCATAAGAGACAGGCACTGCCCAACGCAGCTTATTTTCTAATGAAGCAGTTGCCAACCTTTCTAGGCTGTGGGCTAGAGTGACCATGGCTGGGTCAGAGGCAGATAGACAGACTCTAGGAACCAGCCACTGTCATCACTCACTTTTCTTCACGACAACAGGAGAAAGTGAATGCTGCTGAAGTCACTGGCTGAATGCCACTGAAGCCCCATGTCCGTGGGCTGGGCTGTTGGTTGCAAACCCCTGGTCTAATGACCTGATTCAAATTCTACTGAAGTCAAATGGACAGACTCCTGTGGCTTTGAATTATGGATCAAACCCTAAATAAACAAGACAGGTGAAGGGCAGGATAAAGAAAATCCTATTTTACAAATAGTGTGCCTAAGGTACAAATACCCCAGCTGAGAACAGCACTGAAGTATGATCTTAACTTTATTACTTAGACCCCTGCCTAAATGCTTTCCTGAATCAGGGCCAGATAAATCATATTTCCAAGACCTTATGGGAAGTCATTAGCAGAGAGAGGAACTGGGCTTAACTCTCCCACGCCCAAGCCAGTGTTTTACCTATAAAATCACTCTTTTTCTCTAGTTAACTAGAGTTCTGTGTTACAGACATATAGTCTTCATTTTAATTAGTGCCATTTTTACCCCTAAATAATTTGGAAGATGTAATTTATTTTTCTGAAAAATGGCAAACAATAGGTTTGTTGTAACTCAGGGAAAGAACTGACCATTTCATATGGTTATCCTGACAAAAGGGATGACAGGAGAAAGAAACCACATCAGGAAAAGAGAAAGCATGAAATAGAATCTAATCAAAGTGTTAAAAATAAACTACCTGAAAGATCGTGAATGTACCATTCAGTAAACACATAATGTTGATGCTACAAATATTTTTAATAATGGATTACAGCATCTTCTTAAAATGTAATTTAAAGCAGACAGAGAATTCCAGACCTATTTGATTTTTACAAGGAATATTTGTCTTATGAATCCATTGTGTTGGGATATTTGTATGGGTTTTGTGAAAATGGGGCTTCATTTTTAAATGTATGTCTTGAACATTAAATATCAAAGCATGTTGACAAGCTGGCTTAACTTGCTGAACAAAGCAGTTCTGTAGCTAGGAACACTAACTAATTATCAGACAGGATTAAACCAGGCTAGGCCAAAGGTTCAATCAGTCTGGTACCTTTTCTCTAGCAGTTACCAGCATTGTGACTGTTTAGAGATGTCCCCCCCACAAACCGGGTGCTTTACTTTAAACTCTGTGTGCCCCTGCATCGAGCCCAGAAGAGGCATCACGTTCGTTTGACCCGGCTCGCCCACCATCTGTATAGATTGGGTGCTTCAGCAGGATTTTTATCTAACAGCTGATTGAATCAGCTATTAGATAAAAGCACCAAAAAGTCCTGCTGAAGTGCCCAATCTATACAGATGCTGCTGCTTTCAGTAAAGCATGGGTTTTTTTTCCCCCCATGCCTGTGAGTGCCCTGTATGTTTCAAAGTAAGCATAAAATGCTTATACTGTTGGTGCTTAACAATAAACAGAACAGTAACACTGGTGCAATGGTTTTACCTTGAAGAGGACTGTCTCCATGTATCCAGCTAGTAATCACCTTATGAAATGAAGTATATTTGTTTGTCTCATTTTTATCTAGCTCCTGTAACTGTTTATGCTATTTTAAAACTCAAAATATTTGCACATTTATTTTAGATATTTGCATTATTTAATATAACAATTTTTAATGCAATTGGCCCAATAAAATGCTACATCCTTAGGTAACTAGATGAAAGGATGCTGGCCTGCACATAATATAGCTAGCCAATTTCCCCAGGCTTGAAAGGACTCACTACTCCATCCAGTTCTCTTTTGGGACACAGCTTTATTCTTTAATACAAAACTTAAATGCCATGTCAAGTAAAACAGCCATTTTATTCTCTCTCCTGTACTGATGCTTCTAGAGGCTCCTTTTCTCAGCTCACCTCTTCCTGGATCCACTGTAAGAGCCTTTGTGCAGCTTCTCTCAGTTCAACCACTATTCAGCTGGGTCTGGCTGATTTCAGACCACACTGTCACTTTAGGCTGATTTCTGCTGTCAAATTCACCAGTGTAAATCCACTGAAATCAGTGGGATCACATTCGACTATGTGAAAAGAGAAGCTGTCCCAGTATACATTTTTGGTATATGGACTGACAAGGGAGACAGTGGGCATCAGGTGTACAATACTGAACAGGAATACTTGATAGGTATACTATAACTGTATATATATGCTGACAGTCCCCTCACTGGAGAACAGTATTATTGGCTGCCTTCTTGGCTATTTTGAAGCACTCCAGGGGGCAGGTGGGAGGCAGTCACACATTTCAAGTGGTTCAAATGTATGTCAGTCCAAATCCTAAATCAAGGGTGCCAAACATACAACCTGCAGGCCAGATCTGGCCCACAATGCTGTGTCATCTGGCCTTCAGGGCTCCTAGAGCGGACAAGAATTCAGGGGCAGGGCCCACTGCACAAATCCACAGAACAGAGCTCTGTTGGGGATTTGCATTAGTGGTGGGGGGCAAGCAACAGCTCCATTAACTCTCCATGGCTCTCTCATGCCACTCACCCCATTGCCACATTCAGATCTGATCTGCAAGGAGCCCCACAGAGTGAGTTTGACTCCCCTGCCATAAGTCATTACACCTTGCTATAAGCAACTACTTCTAGAAATGACTCAGAGAATGCAATCACATTTAAGTTACCTATCAGCTGTATGACCCATCCATTGTCATAAAAGCAGTACACACTTCTGTATTTATTTAGGTTTTATTTGCTTTATATATATATATATATATATATGTGTGTGTGTGTGTGTGTGTATATATAGTTTACAACAAACTTATATTAAATAAAACTAATGACATTTGAAGCATAACTAAAAACTTGGAAAAGATACTCAGGTTCCCATCCAGTAAAGCACTTATTCATGTGTCAACCTTCATGCGCATGAATGGCTTCATTAAGGACATGAGATAGTACTTAAATTTAAACACATACGTAAGAGTTTTGGTGGATTGAGGCCACAGTGTAACAATACTCTGAGAAATAAAGAGAAAATAATGGAAGAAAAATGTTGCTCTGACATACGGAGGACAGTAGAAGAGTTTTAGAACATTAGTATTTCGAGATAACGCATATAACTTGAAAATAAACCGATTAAAATATTTATTTTGTGAATAAAGATGGACTGAAGCATGGATGCAGAAATGTAATTAAGGGCTCCATTGGTTACTTGTAACATTCAGGCTGAATATGGATTGGTACAATAAAATAAATATGGAGTATTTAAAAAAAATGTATATGATAAAACTCACATAAAAATGAAGAGTGAACTTTTAATCCCTTTAAATTGTGTACATCTATTTATTGTATAACTCTTCTAGAACATTCATTATGCATTTGTAGTGTGTGTGACTTCCTACCAATTTCACATCACATTAGTACCTTGCCACTTTTAACTTATATTAAAGAAAACCTGACCCCAATTAAGTCATGGAAAGACTCCATTTAGTTTCAAGAGAATGATGATTTCACCCACTGTCTTCACGATATATTTTCACCTTCTTACATTATGACCAATGTAAAATGATATGAATGGAAGCTCACTCTGTATTGACAAGAATGATTTAACAAGTTATGGCATTGTACATTTTTACAATTAAAAAGAGTGAACCTCTCAACTTTCAAAAGGTTCAGGAAAAATCTGAACCCTCTCAGACTTTTTGTGGTTCTTTTTAATTATCCTCACCCTTAAACTATATTGTTTCAAAGCCACTTACACCTTACTTAAGTGGTTGTCAGCCAGCCATTCTCAGTTCCCTTTCTGACAAGGGCTTCCTTCCTCTCATTGCTTTCTTCCCTATCATGCTACCCTTCTCACTTCTTTAGCCCAGTCTACACACCTTTTTGTACTGCTGTAAATATTAGT
Organism: Alligator mississippiensis; assembly: GCF_030867095.1. Lineage (NCBI taxonomy): Eukaryota > Metazoa > Chordata > Crocodylia > Alligatoridae > Alligator > Alligator mississippiensis. Next base: position 180,920,821 of record NC_081825.1, on the reverse strand, counting down.
TTAGAAACTAACACAGTCAAAGCAACAAACCCTCCATAGGGTGGAAAAAGTTATACTAAAGATGCTAGTATCTTGGCTAGATTCATATTAAATTACTACATCAGCATAGCTGTTTACCCAAGGGAGTTACAGAATTTTAACTATGTTGGTTTCTAAGCATTATCATGGTGCAAAAACTGTGTGCACATCAGCCCTAAGGTTGCCTGTAGATTTGCTGGGATGCTGCTCTGATGCGCTGTAATTACAAGGCGTCAGAGCAGACTTGATTAATCGAGTCTGCAGGAGCATGCTAATTAGTGCACTCCAGCAGCCTCTGCATCTTGTGTATTCAGCATCCCTATGCTTCAAAATGGCAGCAGGAGTGCTTTAACTAATGTTCATCAAACAAGCTTTAGTTAAAGCACCCCTGCTGCCACTTTGAAGTGTAGGATGCTGAATACATGAGACACTGTGAGCACTTTAATTAGAGCAGCTTTCAGACCCACTCTAATTAAAGTGCCTCACTTCACCTCCAGAGCACATGTAAAGATGCCTCAAGAGCCTTGTCCTCTAATTTAGTTCTAGCTCTGTTTACCACAATACCTGTGTATTTAGTTTTTAGAGCCTCCTTCAACATTAACACTTAATTTAAAAAACTTCTCTCACTGGCATTCATTTCTACTTCTTCAAACTACTTCCCCAAAGCTACTTCTCTCACATGGGCACAATGATTCTCCAATGTCTCAGATGTCCTCCAGGGTGCATTATATTAGACTGTGTTGTACCAATGGGGAAACCTTCAGACTTGAACACAGGGAAAGGCACGAAGCTAGTTTATGGAGACAAAAGGACAAGATTTAGAAAAGGGAAGGATAGTTTGGCAGCAGGAATTATTAGCATGGGCATGGCTGTCTGTTCACAGACTCTCTACTGACCTAAATACTGAGGAACAGCAGCTATAGGTGACAGGGATTACAGAAAACTTAGAAGGCTTGATTCTTTGTTAGCCCTCCTCCCCATCTAGCCACAGTGTGTGATCTCAGATATACACCACACTTGATCTTAGCCAAAAGGCCGAGAAGCGATAGTCCACATCCAACCAAAAGATTTGTGATTCAAAATTGCAACTGGAAAAATGGGGACCCTCTCTAAAATCTTCAATTAAATATTTGATTTATTTCCGGAACCTGAAATGTGAATCCTCAAAACAGTATATCAATTGACTAGCATCCTTTCCATTATAGGTTACAGGGCGGTTCTTTTCCCTATGTGCTTTTAAGGTACTAGAGAGCTGAGCTTTTTGTGTGGGAGGCTGATCCAAAGGCCATTAACCTCTGTCAGCTTTGGATCAGGCCTTTGATCACCAAGCTAGCCACTTATCAACTCCGGCCTCTCTCTCAGTCTCTTTTTTAACAAATTGAACAAGATAAAATTAAACCATACTAGGGAGGGTGTGTGTGTGTGTGTGTGTGTGTGTGTGTGTGTGTGTGTGTGTGTGTGTGTGTGTGTGTGTGTGAGAGAGAGAGAGAGAGAGTGAGTGAGAGAGAGAGAGAAGAGAGAAACATAGTAGGTAAAAAAATTTGGAAAAGTAATTGGCCTAAGAACAGAAACGGCTAAAACTGTAGTCTTAAGTTTTTATTGTATCCTTATTCATATCAACCCTCACCAAAGCCATTTAAATTTCTTGGACTCCAATGAGAGTTTTGTCTAGGTAAAGACTTCAGAATTTTACCCAAGATAACTATGCTGTTTTAGAAGAAAATCCATTAGCATAAGTAAGTTAATTTAGGTGATTTAAGTGGAATCAGTTTGATTATCAGGTCCAGAGCACTAAACCAGTGAAATTAAGCAGAAAGTCAGTAGAAGTCAGTGAGAGATCAAAATCAGGCTATCAAGTTGCAACATTGCTAAAGTATGGAGGTATGTAAAATCATCATAAATTAGTTTTAGAATATATTCTCTGTTACTCAACTTTCACTCCTTGGGATTTAAATTCTGAATGTAGAATCTGTGATAAGCATCTCCCAAACTCTTCCAAGATCATTTGTTCAGCTACACAAATTGAATAAGCTTCTTTTTCTGCCTCTTCAGCTTGTGCCAGGAGACAGGCACATGTTGCCTCAATAATATCCCAGGATATACATGCAGTAGTCTGGCTGTAAGGAAAACAAACTTAAAGTATTTGACATTTACATAAAAAAAATGAAAAGTTATTTTGTTGTATGCAATTGTCTTCTAATCTTACTAAGATGAAGAATACATAGTACTATCTAGTAGCTGACTATTAGTAGTTAATGTATCCCTGTGGGATATCTTACTGCTGACCTGGAACAGCCGTGGCAGCCAAATCCTCCTAAATAATTACCAATATGATGGAAAGGAAACATGGTGTATTGTATAAGAAGCCTGACCAGGGAGCCAGAGAAGATTTTGAAGGCTGCAGCACACGTTAGCTTCTTCATAAGAACATGACTCTGACAGTCCCTTCATGTTTCCATTCCTGGCACCCAGAGTCACCTTACTTAGTATTGACTCTTGGAACTACAATGTTAGGCATTATTTTAGCCCCACTGCATTATTACTCAAGCAAGGAAGGGACAGGTAACTACCAACCTCATTATGCATCAAGCACTAGCAGAATGTCAGATGGAGAGAAAGGGTTAAGTTATTATAACAGTTATTATAACTGTGGTGGGGCACTGTAGGTGCCTGCCAGTTTAAGGGCCTGAGCCAAGCTGCCAGCAGGTGCCTGATTGCAGTAGCCATTTTAGATCCCTGGCTGCCTTTATAATGAGATCAGTTCCCTGCTGGCAGGAGAGGCAGCAACACTGCCTGGCTGCAAGGCCGCTGGTATCATCCTGGAGGTAGGGGCAGGAGCTGTAGGGGATAGTCAAGAGGCTCCTGGTCCTGGGCGTGACCGAAAAGTGTACCCTACCGGGAGTGGGTGGCCTGGTGGGGCTCTCAGTGGTATGGGAGTCCCCAGGAAATGCCAGGCCAATGACCATCCCGGTGAAAGGTGAGTAGGGGCACGTTAACCCCAGCCCTCCTTCGGGTGCATTGAGAATAAAATCAGTAGCCAAGCGCAATGACCTGTTGCTCCAGGTGGGGAGTGAGAGTACCCGTGAGACCCTGGAGCACCAGTTGTGGTGTGTGCGAAGGGTAACATCAAAGAAGGAGTATAGGCCAGGTGAGCTTCTGGAAGCACCTGAGCCAGCTGGGGAGAGACCCCACAGGGCCAGGCATGCTCCCAGGAGCACATGAGCCGGGAATGGGGAACCTCACTCCAGAAGTGCAGGCAGGAGGCAAAGACCCCATTGAGGGACTCGACTGGTCAATGCTGGGACCAGGACCTAAGGGTCAAAAGGGCCAAGGGCCCACCATGAGGGATGGCCACAATGAGCACAGAAGCTCGGGGTCCTGACTGGGCCTGAGACGGGGCCAGGGCTTATGAAAGCTGAAGGTCCCCATGGTTGGGGGCCACAGCTAATGGGCAAGGGTGACGGTTTAGCTAACTGCCTGAGATGCTGTCTGTGAGGCTTGGGCTGCGGTGTAGAGGTGGAACAGAGCCATGGATAGCCCCCCCCTAATACTGGGATACAAAAATGGGCAGCCTCCCACCTTAATTAACAACTTCATTAATTACCAACAAGGCATGGTGGGCGAAACAGGTGGGCAGCGTGCCCAGAGGCAGGTAGGAAGCTAGCTGCAGCGAGCAAGGGATGCCCACCTCGCCACAATAACATACAAGTAGGATGAACAATGTGGTGACCAACAACTGTTGTCTTGCTGCCACCACCTTTTTTAAAATTCTTTTCTAATTCTTTGGCCAGCATAATATTAGAAAGGGATTGGCTAAATGAAAAAAAAGTGAAAGAAAGGAGAGGGGGCACTGGAAGAAGTAGTTAAGCAAGATAGTACAACGAGGACAAGTGCAAAGTGCTGCGCCTAGGGCGCAGACATATCCAGCACACCTACTGGCTGGGAAGTGACACTCTCAGCAGCACAGAACCAGAAAGGGATCTTGGAGTCCTAGTGGACTCTGAGAGGAACATGAGTCGTCAGTATGACAAAATTATCAGCAAAGCTAACTGCACTTTATCATGCATCAGCAGATGCATGACAAATAGAACCAAGAAGGTCATACCTGCCCTGTATATGGCATTGGTCAGACTGCAGTTGGAGTACTGTATCCAGTTTGGGGCTCCATACTTCAAGAAGGATATTGATAGACTCGAGAGGGTCCTGAGGAAGGCCACTCGTATTGTCAGGAGCTTACAGAACAAGCCCTATGAGGAAAGATGGAGGGACCTGGACCTCTTCAGGCTCTGCAAGAGAAGGCTGAGAGGTGATCTTGTGGCTGTCTACAAATTCATTAGGGGGATGCAGCAAGCGATCAGAGATGCTCTGTTCAGTAGGGCGCCTCTTGGAGTAACAAGGAACAATGGTCACAAACTGACAGAGAGCAGATTTAGGCTAGATATCAGGAAAAACTTCTTCACAGTAAGGGTGGCCAAAATTTGGAATGGGCTTCCAAGGGAGGTGGTACTGTTCCCTACTTCGGGGGGTTTTAAGAGAAGGCTGCATAGACATCTGGCTGGGGTCATCTGACCCCAGCACTCTTTCCTGCCTAGGCAGGGGGTCGGACTCAATGATCTGTTGAGGTCCCTTCTGATCCTAGCATCTATGAAATAATGAATCTATGAATAGGGCAGGGAAGAAGACAAAGACAAGGGACAGGCTTGCTATCAATAGAAAAGAAATTGCAGTTCTGCAGAAGGAATAATATTTATTTCCCAAGGTATGCGCAACATATATCTGAAAGGTTTGTCTTAAGTAATCAACCTTTTCATTTCTTGATTCTAAAAAATTAAAGTTACTTGCAGATTAACAGACACCTATTACACAAACCACTGGTCAATATAAATTACTGCTTTTTAGATACATGGCGAAGAGTATATTATAAAAGCATAGTGGAGCACTTAGATGAATTTAACATATTTCAAATATTCACCTATCTTTCCTGGATTCTGATAACATTTCAAATGCAGATGTTGACATAGAGTTGTCTTCTTCATTATTTCTAATATCAGTGTAGTCTGGCATGTTCATTAGTGTTTTTCTGTCTGGGCTTTCTTCATAATTTTTGCAACCAATGCATTTGCAAATAGAGGAACACATAATTTTAGCCTGGGAAATGAGAAATACTAACATTTAAAGAAATACAGAATTGATATATTACCAAGCATATGTATAACAACATCCATTACAGCCATGCCATCAGGGAATCGCCATGCCTGTACTAATTCTAAAGGCTCCCAGAGGAAGACTATGGAAATTCTCTATAGGATCAAAGTGGCGGAAATGATATCTATTTTCCCTGATCCCAGATGTGTACCCATTCATTCCATTTCCCCTGTCTGTCTACATTTACCTCACCTAACATGGAGGCCAACACATGGATGCCTTTGTTGGGTCAGGTGGGAAATGCCACACAAACTACCAAGCTACTCAGAAGGGGGAAATTTGCACTTGAAGCTTGATTTAAAATGCATGGAAGCCAATAGAATCTTTTCACTGAATTCAGAAGGTTCTAAGAAATGATGGCATTTCCTCTTCTCCTATGGACCAGTGATTACATTTGGCACAGCAACTTGTTAAGAAACTCTCTCCCACTTTAGGAAGAGAAAAATTCTTGCTGATCAGCCTCAGCTAAACAGGAAAGAAAAGCTGTTCTTTAAGTTATAATGAACAATTTGAGGGGAAAAAAAACTTATTTTCAATGCCTAGTATTTTTACACAGAAACAAGTAGATTAAAACATATCCTTTTCTGGTAGCACTAGGAAATATCACTTGACTAACCTCAAAACACTCACAATAATTCTTAAGGCACCCTGACCGCTTGCAGTTACATCCTTTATTATGACGAGGCTTGATATCTCCTGTTTTCCCTTTCCCAATCTTTGGGAGGAAAGCTTCTGGGTTCCTATCAAGACAGGCCTAAAAAGAAAGCAGCAGTACATAAGAAATTCAAAGGAAGTATTATAATTTAGTGTTTAAAGAAGCACCATATTTACATGGACTTTCAGTCTTGGAGGTATTTCCAACAGATCCACTTATTTGGGCTTAGTTTTATATTCTAGTATATGGTTGGATGGTGGTAGGAAGTCAAATAGTTCTGAGCTGACTGGGTTCTACCAAGGGAACCCACAATGCCCCTTTTATGGAAGACTGGTAGCCCCAGCTGTCTACAATCCACTTAAGGTTAGAATGTTATTCTGCATTATCATTTAAAAAACAACCACCACCCCCCCCCCCCCCAAAAAAAAGAAAAAAGTAATGTCATGAGGCTCAATCAGTACACACTGAAGATCATTCATTGTGCAATCTCACCAGAACTATAACATTCCAGGTAAAAAGAAACTGGAATTCAATGCCAGGAATCATCACATTTCTACAACACTAAGGACCAGAAAATTGTCTCCTTTCACATGGTCACAGAAATCCAGTAAGTTGAAAAAACAATCAAACATATGTTACAGGGTAAAATATGAAGCAGGCACCTGCTAGTGAGTTTAAACTTCTCTGCCTATATCCTTAAAGCATCATGACATTTAAAGTGCTCCCCCAGGGATTAGATGCCATAGTTTTATTCAATTTCAATTTATTAAGGATTCTGGCTGAAAGCCATGCTCCCAAAAACGTAACAGACATACAGCCATAATATAAATTTGAACAAAAAACAACAGAAATGCAAATATAATAATAACATAGGGCCAACCATTATAAAGGCATTATTCCTATTCCTAGAAGTAACATAATCAAGTACAAATATGGTGATAAATCAGATCATGAATCTATAAAAATGTTGTGCGTAGGTCCACAAATAATACAGTAAAAAACAAATATAGTGATAAAGTTTATCGGTCATATCAACAGTAAAGGATGTTTAGCTCTGATTGCTTCAGCCTTGTAAGCAAAAATTGCAAGATGGTTTACTAAATATGGATCTGTTTGCTGGAAGCACCATATTAATTTCTCTTTATTTGAAAAGTATGCCATAGTTTTATATAATATATGGAAAACTCTTTTTGATTAAACTGTTCCTAACAGTGCTGAGAATGATACTGGGCAGTTCCCAATAGTTCCATTTTAGGGACACTCCAATTAAACTGTATTACAAGATCCAAGTACCTCTTTTTGAAGAACAGAATTATTATATTTTATTTTATTTTACAAAAACTAGCTAGGTAATATAACTGGCTAAATAACAGTTGAAAGCTAGTATATTGCATATTGCACAGGCAGTACCCCTTTATTTCTCTGCATTTGGTTCCACTCAAAGGTTAACCAGTGCTTTTATATCTGGAGGCAATTTTCTGTTCAATGGAACCAGGTTCAACCTGGCTGACAATCAGATCGCTTTACACTGCAGCACTAGACAAACAAAAAGAACACCACAGTAAAAACTCCCTGAGGTACTATTTCCTCTGAGATGTTGAAGATCTATCAAGGTGGACAGCAATTTGGGTATCAGTTTCTTTTGACTTGTATCACAACAGGAAGTTCCTGCTGCTTCACCCAGACTGTTTTCTGGCATGCTACACTTCCCGGACACACTGTTTTCTGGGGGACTTTGTGTCACACCAGCAGGCCATGATTCTGGAAAAATCCGCCTGCTTTCTGCTTTTAAAAAAACAATGTTTTATTTGGGAGTGTGCTGTATGTGAGAAAATGCAGTCATACTGGTTCTGGTGCCAGACACATTGAAAGTCCTTTAAAGTGAATGAAAATTCTCAATGACAAGCTTTTTGTATGTAAATATACAGGTAACAGTCAACTTTTCTTTAAAATAATACATTTTTAATAATGGAATTTGAAAAATGAAAAAAATACTGCCATATTTTCCTGCCTGACCTAGATAACACACTACTTTTATTACCTTAATTGCTTTAAATCGCTCAGTTTCATGAAGCGGATTGTTGTAACAATTATTGCAGTTGCAGTTGCTGCAAAAATCACCATTGGCAAAGCAATCACAATATCTGTGATCAACACATAAAGCAACATATAAAATGTAAAAATTAGCTATTTCAAGACAGAATATTTTGTATCTTTACAAAAAAATATGTCTCTCTAACACACACTGTACACTTGACACTTATTTCTCCCTCTTACTCAATTTTATAATACATGACAAAACTGTAATGACATCACCAAACTGCCTCAGAGACCGTATATATTTCTTTTTGTGTGGATGGATTAGCAAATAGAATTTTACACTATTTCCTAATTCTTATATCATATCTTATAAGCAATATTTTTGTATTCTCTGTTTCTTTTAATCTAATGTATCCACATACATTCCTAGGGCAGATCCTAGCAACTGGTGTAGTTCCAATGACCAAAAAAAGTTGCACCAATTTATATCAACTGAAGGTTTAGCCCTCCCTGGTTTTAGACCAAGGTCTTACTTATGTATTTGGGGGGAAGGTGTACTTGGTTCGGGGGACACATAGTTGGTGTTCACTAACTTATTAGCTGGTACTAAAACACATTTACTTCATTTATATATATGAAGGGCTTAGTCCATCTGTTCGTGTGTGTGTCTGTCTGTCTGTAATGCTCTTGGAGCACTCTGACTGGCTGTCTTGGCAGCCAATCACAATGCTTACTGAAACAACCAATCAGAGTGCTCCATACAGACAGACACAGAGAGACAGCTGGATGCGGGAGGAGGGGGTGTGTGTCACAGGGATGGATGTGTAGCAGGCAGGGGGGGTGGCACACGGCTGGATGCGGAGCAGCAGCAGAGTGGGGCAGTGGGCCGCAAGTTGGAGGGGGGAGGCAGGGAGGGTGCAGGGCAGGGCCAGACCTGGAGCGGGCAGAGGGGGTGGCATGTGGCCAGATGTGGAGTGGTGACAGTGCGGGCCAGTGGCTGGTGGTGATGGCCACTGCGTACAAGCTTCCACCCTGCTCCTGGGAGGCGGTGGCAGCATGCAGTGGTGGCATGTGGCGCTCCATCCTGCCTGCCCCCCTGTCATTCTTGATGGGCAATTCACTAGTATTTCATAATAAATGCTGGTTTGTTAGTTACTTACAATTTCAGACACTGAGATTTGGTACAGTTACATGGCTTTCTAGACTTTATATCCCAGGAACTAAGAGGCAATCTATATATTTTTTAAAAGAAACATAAAATGTATGTTAATGTATGTTAAAATTAATAATGGTCATATATTTTTCTTCAAAATACAAAACCTGACCTTTTTAGCATCAATTATTAATGCTATATAAAGATGACATACAAACACAAGCCTAAGAAAGATCCATTCATTTTAAAATTACATGATGAATACATTATAGTTCATCTTTGAAGACCACCTAGCATATAGATTAAGTTTTAAAACTTATACTTTTTCCTCTTTCAGCCTTTTGCAGGGCACAATAACAAGGTATTTTTTGGTCCTACAAAACCAGGGACTATGTTATATAATCCTGAGTGCCATCTATTCACACTTTATCCATTTACATATCTACTCCTGTAACCGAAATGCATTATTTGCTTGGGAAAGCAGGGAAGAAGTATGTTATGCTCAAAAGGATCATGGCCTGAAGTGAATTCTCCAAAACTATAAAGAAACATGGCAACAATGCAGAAAAACTTGTCAACCTAGAGCTAAAATTAGTTGTAAACTGACAGATTCACAGTTCTTACCCAATTAAAGTAACTTTCGTTGAGCCCTGAAGATCTGGTTCTGGATGAAATTCGGCACTACTGGCCACAGTTGGTAAGGATCCATTATCAAGCTGTTCAAAATAAAAAGGAAACATTGTGCTGGTGTTACATTGTAATAACAATACCTCTCATTTTTAGAATTTGGCAGGGAAAAAGGAAGACTATGAAAACTGAATCACAAACCCTTGTTCAAGCAAAAGTCTACTAATAAAATAAATGCAGGCCTGGAAAAATATACTGAATACTAGCAAATTGCCTGTCACAAATGACCAGGAGGGAGGAGTGGGGATGGAAACAGGGACAGAGTGCCATGTCTGCCCCTTGTCTGGGCCCATTTGCTCCCTTCCCCTCCCCATCCCTACCACTTGGGATTTGGCCCTACTCCCCCCCTCCCCCGCCACGTCAGGCCTGGGCCCACTCCTCCCCTCCCCCCTCTGCTGTGTCGGGTCTGGGCCCACTCCTCCCCTTCCACTATGCCGCGTTGGGCCCAGGCCCTTTCCTCCCCTCCCCACTCCATTACATCGGGCCCAGGCCCACTCCTCCCCTCCCCCCCACCGTGTTGGCCCTGGGCCCATTCTTCCCTTCAACCCCTGCCACATCAGGCCCAGGACCCGGGGCCCAGGGCTGCTCCTCCCTCCCCCCCGCTGCTGCTTGGGGTCTGGGCCTATTCCACCTGCCACTGCCTCCACCTCCAAGGAGTGGGGAGGGGGCGAGAGTTTAGGCCAGTGCCACTGGCCTCATCCCCCCTGTGCTGTTGCAACCCCTTCAGGGAGCAGGGCCAGTGGGGAGTGTCTCCACCACCTCCAGGGCCCCACTCTGTCCCCGCCATGATGGCGGCACTCTGCCGCCACCTCCTGTCCAGAAGGCTCTTGGAGCACTCTGATTGGTTGTTTCAGACAACCAGTCAGAGTGTGAGTAAAGTGTTATGAACAGACAAAGGCTTTTATCATATTAGAATACTTAACCATTTTTTAAAGGTTTACTATTATGTTAGGATTCTTGTTCTTGTTACAGTGGAGAACCAGCAATAGGTTTCCCTAATGCCATTCAGCACTAACTCATTGTTCCCAAATTGTTGAATAGCCTGGATTCAGTTTCCTCTTAATTCCTGCAATCTGTTGTATCTGGCTATTAATACCAATGTTTTCCATTGAGTTCAACTGCAATTTGCCCTTTAAATGGGCTTAGAGTATGTGCAAAGTGATTCCTACTCCACTCAAAATTTAAAACCAACTGCCTAGCACTGGCAGCAGTGTTTCTATTCAGGCAGTGGTGAAAGAAACATTAACTCCATAATTCTTTATAATCTACATGATTTCTGAAAGTCTGTCTCCATTCCACAGGTGTTAATAACCCTCTCTCTTTTTTAATGATCTTGACAGTCCACTAATCAAGCTATGTAACTTCTGCAATTTTGCTGTCTTTCAGCTACTCCTGATAATATAGTTCCTATTTTATAGCCCTGCAGACTGTTTTTAGGTCTAGCTAAAAACATTTACTCAGGTGAACATTAAATCAGATTTAGAAATAGCAGTCAGTAAAGTGTTGGTTACACAATCAAGACACTTAGGAATGCTAGATTTGTGTTTTATAAATTTGCATAAGAGAGGTACACTTAATTCAAATGACTACAGGACTAACAAAACATATTTTGATTATGTTTGGCCTAGTTTGTAGCAACTTTTTATACATAAAGGGCATGTGCAATATTTACATGTGCAATCAGGGTGACTGAATAAACTCAAGCACAGTTTGCACTGGAGGTTATTGCCCCTGGGCGTGGTGTTTGCATGTGTGCCTGGGACCATGGCATGTTGAGCTGGGGTGGAACAGACTTGATTGGCAGGGGGCCCAGGAGTCAGCTTCCCAGCCTGTGGCTGATCCAACCCAGCTGAATGTGCTATGGAGGGGCTGGTTGGGGCACGAGGGTGTTACAGTGCGGGGATAGCTGGGGCTAGCCCCCTCATGCCCCAACCAGCCCCATCAATGTCTACATGGGCACTGCACAGCAATAAATAAGACTGCTGTAAGATAGTACTTATATTGGGCAGTACTATCCTACAGCAGCGCTTACTAGTTTATTGCAGCCTAATAGCACCACATGTGTAGACGCTGACACTTTACTGCGGAGCTAATTAGTCAGCTCCGCAATAAATGTCTCATGTAGACACACTCATCATGTTACAAAGCAAATTAATACACAGTCCAATGAAGTTGTATCTTTTTTTGTTTTGATCTTAAATTGAATAACAGCCCTAGGCCCTTAGCATGTTAGTAAAGCTTCTAGTTTTGTTTTAACCGGAGAAAAACATATTGTGTTATATGTGATGATGCACTACACTATCTCTACCCCTTTTCAAATTCTTAAATCCATGCATGAAAGCAGCATTAGAAATCTAGGGAAGAAGAAGATCAACTGGAATTTAGAGAAGAAAAGCATCAATGAAAGCATCTTTAGATTGCAAGGCTAGGATGCCATAGCTCTGATCTGCAAGCATAACTTTTAAGGATAGAAGAATAAATTCAGGTTTCATATTTTATTCAGCATTTTAGATATTTGGCTATTGTGATCTACACTGAAACCATAAATCCATTCCACACGAAATGCAAGTCATCAAATAATAATTTTCTGTCACTACTAACCTAAATTCTATTTGAATGGACAAACTAGAAATCAATGGCCCTCTACCACTTTATCAGTCCCTTGAGCCATCTAATTCTTTTAATTTTCCTTTAACTAACAGCCTGCTCAGCCAGCAGTACTGAATAGCCAACAGGAATAACAAATTAAACATTTATAAAGATTTAGCAACCCTCCACTTTTAAGTCCTTAATGAGGGTAGAGAAAGGAAAAGTAAATCCTCCTGGAGTGCAGGATGCTTGCCAACAATGGCAGAAACAATTAATACTATGCACCTACATTGGGTTATGCTTTCTATACTTCAGGGACTAGTATTTTAAACAAACTGAACAAAAAGGAGTTTCAACTTCAAAACTATTTTATATTTTGTATATCCTGACAATTTGTTCCTACAACAGCTCAATCCCTTGAGTTTCTGTATACCTTCAACCCTCATTGATTTAAATGGGAATTTGAGTGATGGATACCTGGCATAGGTTGGCACCTACGCATTTTCTGACTGCTCTGCCTATCTAATGCTTTATCTTTAAAGCTCTGGGATAAAGATTTTGCTCATTTCCAAGGAAAAAAATCAGTTTTGATTTCCTTTATAAACAAAACTTGATCTCTAAAGTTGTTTCCATTCATAACGAGACACAGAAGAATAACAAATTCAATAACTTGATATAGTAAAAGCTTTGTCATCTGGCATGAGTAGGGTAACGGAGGTGCTGGTTATCTAAAACTTCTGGTTATCTGAGAGTTATACGGAAGACAGTGCCATACTTGTAGTGAATATACTTGATGTGCATGCTGGATAGACTTGGCAAAGATTCTGGTTGCTAAAGTGAGGATTTGTATAGGGGAATATTGGAAATTCCAATTAATAGAGTATTCTGGTTAGTAAAATGCCAGTTAACGCTTTTACTGCACTATAATAATTCTGTTCTTTATAAATATTATGATCTTAACATTGGTTTCACTTTCATTCCTCTAAAAAATTATGCAGGAATCACAGACCCATACCTACATGAGATTACTGAAAACTGGATGGAGACCTAGGCAACCTTACTGAAGTAACATGTGCACACCAGGTCCTGATTAATAGGCTCTTTACAGGACGTTCTTTTACCTGTTGTTCACTGAGATCCAGTTTGCCTGGAACTGACAAAAACTGTCCCAGTAGAGTCATCATAGGGTTACTTGTATCTGTAAGGAATATGTTCATTTTAAGTTAAAAGGATTGCTTACAAGGAGGCAAGTTAGACACCTATGTAAATATTGTAAGACAGTGATACCCAAGTCACTTGTCCCTGAGAACCAGATGAGTGTTATGCAGCTGGCCCACAGACCTGATCTGGCATACAGGGCCAGTCTGATGGCCCAGTTGAGCCCACAAGACTTCCCAAAGATCTGGAAATTTGGCAGTGGGGGAACTAGGGCATCATTAATTGCCATAGCTCCTGAAGCCATGACAATTAGCACTGCTGCTGCTCATCCCTGCCACCAAATTTCCAGACCCGCAGAGGCTGTATGACACAGTTCTCCCGCTAGATTTGGGTCGTGGGCTGTATCTTGGTCACCCCTGTTTTAGGAAGTGGGCCTAACTCTGTGAAAACAGGTGGGTTGTTTAACATCTTTAAGACCCTCTTTTATTTAATAAGTACACCTTTCCTGAGTGTTTTTATATTTCATTTCCATCTCTTTGTTCTAGATCAGCTTGGAAAACAAATTTATGCTTCCCACACATGAAATATAGCGAATGAAAATCTGTGAACTCTCCCCAGCACTCTTCTTTAAATATTAGCAAAAGAGTACATTTTGGAATTGCTAAACAACTACACATAGCCATGAAAAGCCATCAGTAATTTGTCAACAAATAATTTGAGTAAAGAAGTATTTTTTCTTTAACACTAAATATATCAAAATGCAAATTTAAAGCAGTAATATTGCTTTATAAATAATTTAACTGAGAAAAATCTTAATTGCATTTACTTCGAGTTCTTATTTCATAACTTTTCAAAGTCAGGAGAGACCACCTAGAATCAAAGAAGAAACATAAGAATATTGGACTGGCAAGGGTAATTGAGTACAGCGTCTGCAATCACAGACAATCACAAAACAGACATTAAATACAGAAATGTGCAGTAGGACATGTGCTTCAGCCCCTCCCACATACCACAAGCCATAAAGCTTCCTCTAACACTGAAGGTGCAGACAGAAGTTATATTTGTCACATGATCAGCCCCTTGAAAGTGTTCTACAGCCATGCCCTGACAGAAGTGAACAGCTGCAGAGCACTTTTAAAGTCCCCAACTGCAACAAATTAACCCTCATTATATGAGGGTTCAGATGAAGGTGCTCCAAAGTAGAGCGCCTTCATTAACTTCCACCTGCTTGGGCAGCTGAATAGATACAGGCCATCCCTGCTCCTGGTGCTGCCTGCATGATCAGAGTGGGGAGAAGGGAGGGGAGAGAGATGGGGCTGGGGTTTGCCCAGCCTATGCTGGGGGGTGGGGGTGGAGTAGAGCCTCCCCCACATCAGGGGGGCTACAATCCACCCACCCCAACTCCAGCACAGCCTGGGCAAGCCTCAGCCCAAGCTCCTTTCTCCCCGCCCCCCAAACACATTGTGCAGGCAGCACCAGAGCTGAGATGCAGGGGAGGCTGCAGGGCTAGGGGAGAGAAACTGCATATACATATCTCTTGGGCTGGATTGGCTCCAATGTGGAGCTTGATCCTCTACCCTCCTGACGCAACAGCGAATGTCTGTTGGGTTGGGAGAGTCAGTGTAACTCATGGAACATTCTGTGAAGCACTGTGAGTTATATCAGGGAGTTGCACATCTGTCAGTGCCCTCACTAACAAACTAGGATCTTTAGTACACAAAACTAATGAGGTCACAAACTATAATGTGCCACAGAAAGAGAGCAGGAGAGAACAATGGCATCACCAGTGCCTTAGGTTCCTACATAAGCAGAGAATTTATTAGGTAAAATATATCCAACTCATTTTAGAAAACAATTAGCCTAGGAAAAAACAAGGAAAGCATGGAGGAAATTAAAGACATAGAGTGAGTTTCTCTACATAGCTCCCAATCCAACAATGCACTTAACCACAGGCTTTACGTTGAGTGCAGGAGTAAAACTATTATATTAAATTCATATTAGACAGTATGAAAAATAAAACAGGCTCTATGGAATTGACAAGATGAATCTTGCCACATCAAATTAATTTGCTAAATTCTTTAAGATGCTGAACATTGGATGGAAGCTCAAACGAAAGCCCTTGGCAACTTTCGCGGCTTACCACAAGGGACTTTTCTGGATTTAATTTTGGGGTTTTTTGGATCTGGGCCCTGCTGTTACCCACTGTTGCAAGCTATGAAAAGAAGCAAAACTAAACATGATCTGGCCAAATGGGAGCTAAAAATAGGCAGCAGCTCTGGAAACACTCCCACACCAACATATTCTTCTTTGCAGACATTGTGAAGGCAGTCAAAAGTGGATTTTTAATATGTGGTAATTTTAATGGAAAGAAACTTAGAAAGCTGTGCTACTGGAAGAAAGAAATACTTAAATGTTACAATTAAACTACACGTTTATAGTGCATTGCTGCTATATATGAACATGTACCTTACCATGGAAAACTTTAATACCTAAGCCAGTGGCTCTCAAAGTTTATTGGCTTGGATACCATTTTCCTCAAGAAAATTGCTGTGCAGCAAAGTAATGCAACATCAAGCTCATTTAACGCCACTGATAGAGATTCCAGAGTTTTGGAACCCTGGAGCTAAACTACAATCTGCTTTTCCAGCTGCTTTTGATTTTTGAAGAAAGAGTGACATTTAGTGGTGAGCTAGGGTAAATGCAAATGGATGTAGGGTATGTACAACTTAGAGCAGTGTTTCTTAAGGTTTCAAGCATAAGACACCCCTCGTTTGACTGAAAGTACTCCTCAGAAAATGCCAGCTCTTCACTTTCCCTCATTTTTTTGGAGTATGCAAAAATAATTGTGTTGCAAAGAACTCAGACTACAACAGGTCAATTTTTTTAACACTGTGGATTTTTATTTGAAATCATTGGGCACGTACAGACAAATGGGCACATACAAGGTTATGCTTTTCGTGTGGGACAAATAGCAGCGGCACATATCTGTACCACTGCTATTTGTCTCTGGGCATACCCTGCACATGCACTCTAGTGCATGGCAAAGTGACCCAGGTGGAGTAGGGGAGACTAGGGCCAGCACCATAGGCAGCGGAAGAGGGAGGCTAACGGGGCTTAGCTCCCACAAATGCAGGGCAACAGTACGGCCACAAGGCAGCCTGGCCGTGGGCTTCTGGTGGCTGCAGCAGGGGTGAGGAGGGAGTGGGAGTGGGACTGGTGTTAGCGCTGCCCAGCCAGGGCAGGGCAGGGTGGGGCAGGATGCAGCTCATCCGGGGGGCTGCACAGATCCGGGGGCACATGCCCCCCATGCCTCCCAGGGTGTGTACAGCAGTGGGAGCTACCACCCACTCCCTGCGCTGGGCACCCCCTGGACAACCTGCTCCTGGCTCCAACCTGCCCCCCATTTGGGGGGGGCTAAACCCCCCAAGTATTTTTTTCTCCCTCTGCCTATGGACAGCACTTGTACTAGCCCCAGCAGCCTTACCTATGGTCTTAGGGGCCTCCCGGGGCAGCACTGGTGCTGAGCTGGCTGCTCGGAGCCTGGGCAGCAGCCAGAACATTGCTCTGGCTATCCAGGCTCCCTTTCTGGCAGTGCACGCTGCTGCCACATGCACCACACCACTTTTTTCAGCATTGGGATTTTTTTTACACCAGTATCTCCTGGTGTCAAAAACCTGCACTGTGCTACAAATTAGCAGCATGGTGAATGGGAACACATGCGCCATGTGTGCTTTGCAGCGTCTCAAACTGCATTGAGGCTCCATAAACTGCATATGTGTGCTCATCGGGACACGCCCATTTGGGGATATCTTGTGAGTTATATTTGCATACCTAGCACGGCTGACATTGTATAGAATCCCATGGCATCCCAGGGTGCCTCAGCAGCCTGGTCGAGAATCACTGGCTAAGAGCAACCCTGTTTCTTATGGAAAGAAGTCAGCATATTAAAAGGCTATAAAGCATTCACTTAATTCAACACATTTATTGTACTCTTCTTTGGTGTTTAATAAACCATTTACCACTTCTGTTGGCACAATAAAATAATACAAAATACAAGTGCCTGAGATTTTCTTGGCTGATACTGATTGCCGATGATTAACCAACCATATTGGCCAATGCTGATCCAATAACTGACATTTAGTAATAATGCAAGCATTTTAAACTACTGATATAAATAAACCTTTTTTGTTTGTTTTGCATTTACACATGCACATGCCTCCTGCCTGCTCTGGCCCTTGATGAGGAAGGCAGTGACCACCTTATTCTCACATGTCACCTCCTAGCCAACAGTCCCTACCTGCAGCTCTGCTCCCTGACATCCCTGGGCAGGTGGGGCAGACCCTTGTGAGGACAGTGGTGACAGGAGCATTTGGATGCCCAGAGCACGCCACTGCCTCAGTGCTGGCAGGCCCCACACAGCTGAGCTCCTGCAGCCACCAGGGAGAAGCCACTTTTGCAAAGGCACCTAGTGCCTGGCAGAGAAGACTGTCTCTTACGTGGCGCCTTACCTCACCCATGCACAGCCTAATGTCTCCGTGGCAGCCCTAGTGCTCAGGTCCCTGCTGTGGGCTCAGTGTCGCCATGGCAGCAGCAGTAGGAACCAGTAATGGTCCCTTTGTTGCTGAGTGCAGTGCCCTGTGACCATTCCCCAGCATCCCCTCTCAATCCTACTGCTCTATGGGACCTGTAGCCTGCTGTGGGCTTGGGCCAGTGGTGATGACTCTGAAACTCATGCTAAGCTTGGGGCTACTTACAAAAGGTAAAATACAGAATAATAATGCTAACTGCATATTGCAAGTGGATGCAAGTTCATGGCTAGGCCATCTGAGAAGGAATAATGAAGTATCTCTTCCAGCTTGTCTTCCTATATTCAGGATGATTTCAGGCAGACTGTTAGTTGTCTGGTGTGTAACCGTATGAAACGTCTATCCTTGATTAATTAGTATGGTAAATAGTTCTTTTGCGACTAACTCATGTTTATGTGCAGGAAGAGACATTCTCCATATGTAATAGATGTCTCCTCCTGACTTAGTATGTTTTTCCTGGCTGTTAATCAGTTTCTTGATATGTTCCAAACTGGATAACCTCTTGTTACTGAAGAAGGTAACTCATTCAAATTAGAAATTTCTGATAACCAGTAATGAGCAGGTTTTTCCTGTCAACTACTACTTGGAACTGTCTCTTGATTTACACAACTAAAAGAATGCTATGAAGATGCTAAATTAAGGGTATAAAAAGGCAGTAAAACAGCAAACAATCCGCGCTTCAAGAGTGAGAAATCTCTCTGACACCAGTTCCTGATGCACCCGACTTACTCAAGAAGTTGAAGAGAAACAGACCGCCTCTTCGTCACCTGTTTGGTGAGAAATCATCACCGTATAGCTAATTACTGGGCTTTGATTTGGTTTGGGCTCACTTGACTTGATTTTAAATGCTTGTAGTAAATAAAACCTTTCTGTCACTCATCAAATGAGGTGTCATGTCAATCCCTGGGCTAGTCCGGAATCCTAGGTTTTTATTTGTTAACAGTGGTGGAGTGCAGGGACTGGACTATGCTTGCCAGGGTGCTCCTGGCACATGGCTGATAATGTCATTTTTCCTTTTATAGGTGCCGATCCAATTGCCAACTGATATATACCCCTAGTAAAAAAGTATAATTGTTGGTAGCTACATTAGTTTTGGCTCATCTCAGCACTATTGCTGAGAAACACAAACTTATGTAAATGCACACTAATTGTGATACAATATCTGACGTGTCAGAGATAAATTTAATTTTCTTTGTACCTGACTGAAGATAATTATGTTGGTCTTGATAGTGGGGAGCCAGATGAACTGTTTTTAGGTCCCTTGTGCCAGAACTGTTTATACAAAGTATCTGAGTACTTCCTTTCACTTGGCAGATCACCTGAAATATATAACTATTGATTAACTTTCCTCTAAAGGTAAGGGTGCTCAACATCTGGTTGGCAAGCCAAATGCAGCTGTTGAATCATGGTATCCAGCCCATGGGGCTCGTCACAGGTCAGGAAGGTTGGTGGTAGGGGAGCTGTGGCACTTAATACTGCCACCCTTCCCTGCTGCCAAATTCCCAAGCTCCGCACTGGGGATGGATCCACAAGGCCAGAATGGAGCTGGGCAATGCCCCGTTCCCCCTGTATGACTGGGTTAGAGCCAGGCCACACCCCCTTTTCTCTGTAAGGCTGGGCCATGCCCTCTTCCCCCTGCAGGGCTAGATAGAAGCCAGATCATACCCTCTCCCTGCACTGTGGGGCCAGGTTGGGGCCAGACTAAGACCCCTTCTACTGTACAGCTGGATCAGGGCCAGGCTGTTCCCTGTGCCCTCTGCAGAGCTGGATGGGGCCCCAGGGGCCAGATTGGAACTACTAGCCTATTTGGCCCACCATCCAAAAAGGTTGAGCACCACTGCTTTAAGAGACAGTATTTCTAAGCGTCCAGATATAAAGGTTTCCAAATGAGTAACATTCCATCTTATAAAACCTGCCTGATCACAGAATGCCTAATTTCTCAAAGATACCTGGATTATTACATATTAGACTGTTTGCTTTACTTTCCTCATTTTCAGTTTATTTTTAAAAACAGTTATTGAGCAGCTATGCTGTTGCTCCTCTTCACATGTAGAAAGTATTCCTAAGTTTCTAGGGGTGTAGGTTGTAGCCATGTTAGTCTAAGGACATAGGCAGACAAGGTTCTTTGAGTGAATCTGATATCTTTTATTAGACCAAATGGCCTCACAGTATGCCAAACTTTTTATGAGCCACCTGGAAGAAGAATTCCTCAAGGACTGCACCATCAAATCCTTGCTATACTTAAGATATATCAATGACATCTTCATCATTTGGACGGAAAACCTGCAATCTCTGATTGAGTTCCATCAGAAATTCAACAATAATCAGCCCTCCATCCAACTGTCTCTTGAATACTCCAGCACCAACATCTCCTTTTCAGACATGATGATCAGTATCCAGAATGGTAAGATACAGACTACAATATACAAGAAACCCACAGACCAACATACATATCTGCACAGAACCAGCAATCACCCTAAACACACCAAGAAAGCTGTGATATACAGCCAAGCCCTCAGATACCACCAAATTTACACTGAGGAGAACACTCAGGATTGCCACCTCACCAATCTTTAAAAGGCTTTCACCCAACAAGGACACTCCTCCAGAGAGATAGATTGCATGTTTGAAAGAGCCACCCAGATACCACATGAAGAATTGCTTCAGTACAGAAGAACACCCCCCCCCCCCAAATTGCACACCGCTGCTTATGACATATCATCCCTCCCTCGAACCCATATGGAAAAGCCTCAAATAATTGCAACCCATACTAGAAAGAGACCCTACTCTTAAAGAGATCTTCCCAGAACCACCCATCCTAGCCTTCAAACAAGCACTGAACCTTGCTAACCTCATCACCAAAAACAAACTTCCTCAGGCCCAGAACATACCGAATGGATCCAGACCATGGCATGACAAGAAATGCAAAACCTACCAACACATCTCCACCACCCCCACAATTACTACATCCTGCAACAGAGCCATCAGCATCCCTGCATCTCACAGTTGCACCTCCAGAAATGTAATACAGTAAAAGATGTTTTCTGGCACCCCCTGGGAATGGGGGATGCCGGTTAATCAAATGTGCACCCTCTGGTGCACTCCCCAGCATCAGTGTGCTGAGGGACAGGGAGGGGGCCCCCACGCAGGCTGCTTTGCCCCGCGCAGGCTGCTTTACCCTGGGCTGTGGGCTGAAGAAGCGGCAAAGAAAAACTCGGCTCACAGCAGCAAAATGGGAAGTCCCCCAGGAGTGGTACTTCCAGTTTCGCATTTGCTGCATCCCTCGGATGCTGGTTAATAGAGTTTTCCGGCTAATAAAGTGCCAGTTAACGCAGCTTTTGCTGTATATGTAATCCAATACACCAAATGCCTTGATGGAAAATACGTAGGAGAGACCAAACAACAAGTGCGCACCAGAATGAATGCACACCGGAAATCTATCAAAGACAAGAATACCCAACTACCTGTGGGGGCACATTTCGCACAAGAAAACCACTTTCTCTCCAATCCTCCGTTCTAATCCTCAAAGGAACCTTACAAAACACTTCTCAGAGACGAGCCTATGAACTCCACTTCATCAACCTCCTGGATACAAAATATCATGGACTAAATATAGACATTGGATTTATGACACACTATAACCTGCCTGACATCTGACTCCCCAGGTACCTCGCCACTATTTAACTGCTACCTTCATTCCCCCCCCCCCCCAACCTGTCTCTCACCCATTGACTCCTCAATCTACATCTTCACTGACTGCCTGTCTTTCATGCATACTAGCCCAGCCTCTGGCTTCTTTACTATTCATTCCATCCTGGAAGACCACACACCAACTGCAGAGACTTCCTCAGCCTGATGATGGATTTGTAAATCCAAAAGCTTGCTAACATTTTTTTCCCAACTATTTAAGTTAGTCTAATAAAAGATATCAGATTCATCCTAAGTTTCTAGACTCTCCCACTGTGAAAATAGGATGCATTCCAGTTACTTATGTAGCATACTGGATTTAGGATTTGACCCTCTGCTGGAAATATGGCACTGCAATTGTTGCTGTTTCTTTTGGTTCATTCAACTCTAACTATACAGCAAGAGTATCTTCAGTGTTTGTATTTGTTTCTAACTTAACATTATTAAACATTATTAGTAAATGATAAAAAATTAAAAGTAAAATATAGCTATCTTTAAACATAATTTAGCTTGTGAGCTTTTAGAGCTGGGACTGTGAACTTCTCCTTATTTGACTGTACCGCATCTAGCATTATTGAATTCTGATTGGGACATCTTAGTATAACTATAGTAAAAATAAATAATATCATGTCCTTCAACATTATTGCTGTTGGTCTCAAGCAATAATTACCACTGGGCTGGAATCTTCTCTTTGTAAACAGCCAAGTTCCTCCATTACATTTTCTGAAGCAAGTAACTTGCAGCTGGTTTCTCCTGCATCTGAAATCTGTAAAGCTACTTCTTCTTGGTTATTTGGCGTAATACTAATTACTGCCTCTCTTAATTCAGCCTACAAAAATAAAGAGTTTTAAATCTTAAAAGGAATACTTCAAATAATACTTTAAATTGCAATGCAAGTAGGATAGGAGATGATAAAGTACAGCTGCCAAAATAATGCATTTTAAAGGAAAGATTTATTCAAAACTAATTTTGAGAATAGCTAGCTTAGCTCTCATTTCTCAGGATGAATGATTTTCAGCTAATTTTAAGTGAATATGTTTCTGAAGAATAACAATGGTTGCTGCACAAAGATAAACATTAAAGTTAAAGGCATTCCTCCTTCTCAGGTTGCCAAATATCATCCCCATTTCTACATTGCCTTGGGAATATTGCGAGACAACATTAGCAAGTTAGACAAGACATATATATTAGTCACAAAATATACAGCTTGATCTCTATGGATCAAAGGGATTAATCTAAGTTAGAACTTAGTACTGACTTTAGGCCTAAGGCCTTTCAATATAAACAGCTTTCCCAAAGATGATTATGTTTGCCACAGTATTAAGCAACTCAATCATGGTGATATTCTTCTTCCAAAGGGGATTACCTCACCTATACTCACAAGCAAAACTATCCACCATAACAAATTGGTCTGGTTAGTCTATGAAGGGGCTACAGTATCCACTGAATACGCTGATAAATCCTGTCACTTTATGTTGCAGACATTAAAACACTCAAGAGAAGCCTTATATAAATTGTCCCTTACAGTGTTCAGGTGACGACAAGCAGAAATTTCTCCAGTGTGGATTTTCTTTTTCTTTGGCTCGAAATGTAAGGAACTACACTTTAAAATATCCTATGATAATATTAAGCTTGCAAGAGAAAGTACTCCACAAGGAGGAGATTCTGTTTTTAAAGTTTTACCCCCATCCTTAACTCTCATCTTCTGTTCAGAAGTAACATGATACCAGCTCAGAGGCTAAGCATCTTATAAGGAGCCTCCTGTGCTGACTGGCCCCAGATCAGTCGTCTTCAAGAGGAGGTTAGATAGGCATCTGGCTGGGGTCATCTAAACCCAGCACACTTTCCTGCCTATGCAGGGGGTCGGACTCGATGATCTATTGAGGTCCCTTCCGACCCTACCATCTATGAATCTATGAATCTAAGGATTACCAATGTATAGTGATAACTGACAGAGTTAGCCAGAGTATCCTGTATGAACAGAGGCAGCTACAACAGGGGCTGCTGCACTGTGGACAAAATGAAACTCACCTGGGGCCTCTTCTCCATTCATCACCCCCAGGGACCAACCACTAAGAAGGAGGCTCCCACACAAACCCAGTAAGCATTAGTACTGAAGTGGTGGTTTCCCTTTCAACACAATATACCATTGGGGGAAGACTGTTGAGATGAGTCAGCCAGACTCCAGCTAACCAGGAAAAGCAACAGCTAAAGCAAGAGCCCCGGATGTCCAAAGCAAGGATAGTTTTGACTGGACTACCTGTTCCAATTCTCCCTGTCCCTCACAGCCCCACCACTACTTTCCTTCTCTGCCTATACCTCTGACCTTCTGCTCCTTGCCCTGTCTCCTAAACCCCTTCTTTTCCTTTCCCTTCCCTTATTGACTAAACCCATCTACCCTCTCCCTCCCCCAAAATCATGGTACTAACATGATAGTTCCTATCATTACATTGTTTAATGTGTTTGTTTTATATTCCTTTCCCATCCTATATGTTTGGTCTATTCAGATTGTAAACTTTTGGGGGAAGGGACATTTAACTACTCAGTGCTTAGCCCAACAAAGACCTATTTTGTTTGGCACTTAGCAACTCCTTTAATAAAGACGATAAATATATAGGACTAGCCCTATTCCCTTCAAGAGCTGCTAGGTGCTTAGTACTTTTTGAAATCAGACCTTTTTACTTAGGTAGACAAAAAAGCCCATGTAAGTCAACCAGAACCCTTCCAGAGACTGCAGTGGATTTTGGATGAGCCTCTAAATAAGATTTTAGGAGCAAGGAGTTTGAAGAGGACAAAGTCTTTAATCCTGTTCCCATTCCACCCCATAGAAACTGTTGCCACTCTGGTGTTTTTTCTTTATCTTGCTTCTGTCTGCAATAATTTAAATGCTGGTTAATCCCAAACCAGGGACAGATTGTTACCTGGTTTTTTATTAATATGTCAGTTAAGTCTGTTTTTAAAAGCTGATTCCCCCCGCCTCCCCAATCCATTCCTGGTAGCACGTTTAGAAATCTGACAGATCCCATCAGCATTCTGGTTCCATAGCAAGGCTCCATTAGGAGCGTAACCTTAAGGCCAAATTTATATTTAATGTTCTCTTTAAGTCCTCACCCCGCCTTTTATGTCTATGGAGTATATAAGATTGTAACTGAAAGAACTTTATTATCCTTTTATGGCAAACATATCTCCCATCTTCAACTTCCAATATTTTCCCTTTAAATCTTCCAGAAAAGTACCAGTGAAAAACCTATGTTCATACTTACAAACTCATCTGAGGTCTGAGGTCCATTGGAAGGTTCTGTTATACAAAATAAAGGTTTTTATTTTAAACCAAAGAATAAGAATAATGCTATAAGTTACAGGGTCTTTTATATTATTGGTTAGAAGAAAAACATGTGAATGTTATTACAGTATTATATGGAGCACTGACAAAAACTGATACAAGAACTTTGAAAGTTTCATCTGAAATGCTGAATATTTGTCTTTAAAAAGATCGCCTTTCATGAATGTTGGGGGAAGAGAGTGTAATACTGAACCTACTTGGTCCTTTTCTAAAGGCTGCTGTCCAACCAGGAAAATTCATATAATTTTCAGTGATATTATGTTAGCAGGGGCTGATAAATGTGCAGCTTGTCACTGGAAGGATTCTACATTCCCATCAGATGATAACTTACGAACTATCTCACACTCTCACAAGGGAGCATCAAGAGGTAAATCCTTCCAGAACATGCATGGGGACTGGATCCATTACACCACAGCTTAGGAAGGTGCAGTATGATCCTCACTGGGGACATCTACATGTGTGCTTTACTGTGGAGTTGACTAATTAGCTCCACAGTACAGCATCAGCATCTATATGTGCAGCACTATTAGGCCACAGTAAACAAATTAACTCCACCATAGGATAGTACTGCCCAACTCAAGTACTATCCTACAGCCAAGTTTAGTGCATCAAATTGCAAGTGTAGACAGTGACTGTGGCTGGCTGGGGCATGAGGGTGCTACAGTGCAGGGGGCTACCTGCCGCCTAGCCCTGCATGGGAGCACCCTTGGGCCTCAGCCAGGCCCTCCGCTGTACATTGATCAAGGGTGGAGCAGCTGTGGTTTGGCAGGCTGACCTCCCAGGCCACTGCCAGCAGGGCCATGCTGCCCCAGCTCAAGAGGCTGCAGTCCGAGCACACGTGTAAATGCTGTACCTGGGACCAATAAACTCTGGCACAAACTGTGCTGGTGTTTATTCAGGTGCATTAATAGCATGTGTAGATGCTCCCACTGTGTCTGCTCAGGTCTGTGTATCCAACCACACATCCTTTCCTCCTCTTTGCTGTCTTTGGAATCGTTATTAAGCAAGGAAATGTGGTTATTAAGCAAGGAACCCTATGCATAGCACTACTGTAAGTGGTGCCTTTGCAAGGCTGTAAGAAGGGAAGGCCTCTTTTGTTCACATCCTTCCCCTCTCAAATGGGCTATTACTGGATTTATGGAACATAAAAATCTCCCCTCATGTTCTCCTTGATCCTGATTAGTATCTTTTCAAAGGAGCTGAGAACTATCCTCAAACTGACCTCTCCATCTAATGTTTCAAGACAACTAATAAGCAAGTATAATTCTTCTGCCAAATAATGTATCAACCTCTTATGCTCCTTAATGGATATGAACTCAGAGAAAAAAAGAAATATGTGGGGACAGAAAAAAGTGATACCTACTAGAAATTAAAAAAAAAAAAAATCCTTACAATTTTTTCCACATTATAAAGGAAAAAAGTACATCTTCTTTAACACATACACACATATTCTCCTTTATAATATGGAAAAATGCATGTGTATGTATATATTTTATGTATACATCCTATATATCTTTTCTAATTGCCATATATAATAAGGCAAAACAAAAACTCACAAAGATAATACAGAACCAGAAATCAGAGCAGTTGGAGAACGTTTCAGAGGATTGGTGATGGTACGCCACACCTTTTACCTTTTAGCACATGATCCAGCCCTGGGCCTGGTGAGTAACAACTAAAAAACATTACCATTTAATAGCTGTTTAGTTGATTAGGTTAAGTGAGTTTGTCACTGCGGCATTGTTTCCAATGTACTACTTTCCTGTTCTCACACACTATAGTCCTGGGTATGACTGTAAACTGCATCCAACTGGAGAAGTGGTTCCCAGTGTTTTTTACATCGTGGACTGGCAAACTCACTCAAATAATTTTGGCAGATTGTTTCTATACCCAATTAAATTTACATATTTAAATTAAATTGTTACTTGGGGGGGAGGGGGAGGGATTTTGAGGAGTTGCCCGTCAAGTAAAGGCGCAGCTCCAGTTGAGTTGGGACACTGCAGCTGCGGGCACCAGGGGACCCTGCAGTGGAAGAGACTGCACAGGCAGTGGCCCGGGAGGACCCAGCTGGGGCTGCTTGGGAAGAAGGGGCTCCACTGCTTTCCCTAGGAGCAAGCAGCAGAGCCACCTACCCACCCTCTGCCCTGGGCATTTCCCTGCCCACATCCCCCGACTCCCAGCTGTGGATGGGGCTAGGAGGGTCTTGCTTGGCCTGGCGCAGGCCCCACAGGGTACCTGTTGCACGGGTAGCACCTTGCCAGGCATGGCCATGGCAGCAGAAGCAGGATGGGGCACATGGAGCTGGCTGCTTCCTTCCCGGGCCTGCCCTGATGCCCAGCTTTAACCCTGTATTTGACTGCTGGTGACAGAAGCCACTCACCTGGGTAGACAGCTGAGGTCTGAGCCAGGGCAGGCAGGCAGGAGCCCACAGCTGAGGGTGGGCAGGGAGCAGCAGTCCAATTTCAAAAGCTTGTGCCACGACCCGGCAGCCAACCCTTTGTGGCACAGTACCAGGCCACAGTCCAGTGGTTGGAAACCTCTGGACTGGAGGGTCTGGTTGCAATGTGATGGGGCTACTCGTGGCAGAGTAGTTCCTATAAAATACCACTATGTTGCAACCTCCAGAATAAGGTGAATATAGGGTGCCTCAAAACCCTAGGCCCTAATCCCTTGTGGGTACTCCTTGGCTGGAGAAAGGCTAAGGGGCATCACCCTGACAGAAACATGCCCCCACTGACAGATGTGTGCTCCCTGCTGTAACTCATGTAACTCTTTGCAAGAAGTACCATGAGTTACAGAGATCTTCTGGACCCAACAGACATTCCCTGTTGGGTCTGGGAGGTTGCAGGATCAAGCTCCAGTTTGGAGTGGCTGCATGTCTATAGTCACTCTCCCCTAGCCCCGCCCCTCTTCCTTGCAGCTCTGATGCTGTCTTCAGAATGGGAGGGGGTGAAGGGAGCAGAGGGAGCTCAGTCTGGGGTTTGCCCAGCCTTCACTGGAGGGTATGGTGGGTGGACTGCAGCTGCCCCACCTTGGGGAGGCTCCAATTCACTCACCCCACCCTCCACTAAAGGCTGGGCAAACCCCAGACAGAATTCCTCCCCTCCGTTCTCTCCCTCCCATTCTGAAGAGAGCTCCAGAGGGGAGAAGGGATCTGGGCTTCAGCATCCCAGCCCTGCTCCCAACATGATCTGACACAAGTTAATGAAGGTACTTTGCTTTGGAACATCTTCATCTCAGCCCTCATGTAATGAGGGTTCAGATTGTGGCATGACCAGGCACTTTTAAGAGCATGGCTGCAGAGTGCTTTATTAGGGCATGAATGGAGACTACTTCAGAGATCCAATTTCTGACAGTCACTTCTGTCAGCAGCCTGAGGCATTAGGCAGTCAGCAGCAAATCTTATTTGTTGCTCTCCAGCAGAATCTGCAACCATTGAGGTACTGAACATCTGGACTTGGTCTGATCTTTAGACTCTATCTCAGTGGTCTAAAGGGGGGATGACAGGTTTTGGGCAGCCTCCACTCCTCCATACTCTTGCCTAGACATACACATCAAAAGTCTTAATGTCCTGGTTGTAAACCTCTTGCACATGCACCATGATCCAGAGGATCAATGGTTGCTTATGATTATTACTGTTCACATTCCAAAACCCCAATAACAAGCAATAGCTACTGCTGGAAAAGTCAGCAGAGGTTAAGCCCTAAAATAAGCCAGATACTAATTGCTTTCTTGCTAGAACAACTCCTTCTAAATTAAGGCTATAGCATATTCACCACACACTTTCAAGAAACTCGCATTGCTACCTCTTGTTCTAAGTATTGTGCAGACAAACAGAAAACTTCTGTCTCCATTGCTATCACATTTATATGACTGCTAAAGAAAATTCAGTTAGAGAAAAATAATAAACCAGAAATCAGAGCAGTAAGGCACACTTATGTAAAATCACTTCCAGAAAGAATCTGCTTCACATAGATAGATTCAGTCAAATATCTCATCAGCAATGGATGGGAGGAATCAGAATGAAAAATTACATTCAGAGTAAATGTCTGTGAACACTTACCATCTAAACAACCTTGCAGGCCTTGTGACTGTACAGAACTATTGAGCATTTCTTTAAATTGATCGTAACAAATACAGTTATTCTCACCAGCATGTAGTAGTGGTCTGAATATCTAGATAAAAGAAAAATCTTTCATTTCTTTCTTTCTACCATTTCTGGAATGTTTTTGTTTGTTTTTTTACAAAATTAGCTATCTTTTATTTTTAAAAAATCATCATTCAATTCAATTCTATTCTATTCAATTCAAAGTTTAAGTTTCAGCTATCCAAATAACTGATTAACAATAATCTTGAAAATGAAGGGGGCATATGGTATTTTTATGTTCTAGATATAGCTGGACAAAACTTTCAGTTTATCTAGTACTGGTAGAAACTAAAAACCTTAGGGAAAAAAGCAGAACACACTACTTTTATTTTCTTGGTCACCTAGAGATCTATGAATTTTACACTAAATAAAATAATAATTGCAAACTTAAAACAAACAACTAAAAATTTGAAAAAAAACCATAGCCTAACTATTTTGGAATTTCACAGTCTGATTAGAAAATTGGATGCTAAACAATTTTCTCCTAACCTGTCTTTGAAATCAGCTTCCTTTTCCTAACGCAAGCCCCAGTTCAGGAAGGGATTTGAGCGCTGTATAACTAGATGAACAATTCCCTTACTTCAGTAGAACTACTCATAAGGTTAAAATTACACACATACCAAAATATTGTAATGAATGAGGCATAATAAATACAGACTTAATGATAATGGAAAGGGAGATGTATCCTGTTTAGTCATGTGGGAATTATTAGTGGGTGTTTTACCCAATTATTTCATTAGCTATTTAGTAACAGACATGATATTTTAAACTTAGTAACTTGACTCGTTTAGGCTTTTATAAGAAAAATATTAATTTATGACATAATTTATGACATTGTGATGAGATGACTGGCTTTGTAAATGTGGCGAGACTGGTGGATGTGGTGTACCTTGATTTTAGCAAGGCTTTTGATATGGTCTCCCACAACATTCTCTCAGGCAAGCTAAGGAAGTATGGGCTGGATCTATCTAGCCTGGATGAATGAACTGTACGGTGGTTGGAGCATCAGAAGGTAGAAAGTAATGGCTCCATGTCTAGTTGGCAGCTGGCATCAAGTGGAGTGCTAGGGCCAGTTTTGTTCAATGTCTTCATCAACAACCTGGAAGATGGCACAGAGTGCAACCTCAGCAAGTCTGCAGATGACATCAAGCTGGGGGGGGAGTAGTAGATACGCTGGAGAGTAGGGCTAGGATTCAGTGTGAACTTGACAACTTGGAGGATTGGGCCAAAAGGAATCTCATGAGGTTCAACAAGGATAAACGTGAAGTCCTGCACTTAGGACGGAACAATCCCACGCACTTGTGCCGGCTGGGGACTGACTGGCTGGGCAGCAGCTCCGCAGAAAAGGACCTGGATGTCACAGTGGACAATATGCTGAATATGAGCCAGCAGTGTGCCTTGTTGCCAAGAAGGCTAATGGCATACTGGGCTGCATTGGAAGGTGTGTTGACAGTAGGTCAAGGGATGTGATTATTCCCCTCTATTCATGACTGGTGAGGCCATATCTGAAGTACTGTGTTCAGTTTTGTGCCCCCCACTACAGAAAGGATGTGGACAAATCGTGAGAGGGCTGGGGCATGATTTATGAGGAAAAACAGGAATTATTTAGTCTAGAGAAGAAGCAACTGAGAGGGGACTTAGCAGCAGCCTTCAACTACCTGAAGAGGGGTTTGAAAAAGGATGGAGCTAGACTGTTCTCAGTGGTGGAGGATGACAGAACAAGGAGCAACTGTCTCAAGTTTCAGCAAGGGAAGTTTAGATTAGATATTAGGAAGAATTTTCTCGCTAGAAGGGTAGTAAAGCACTGGAACAGGTTACCCAGAGAGGTGGCAGAATCTCCATCTTTGGAGGTTTTCAAAACCTGGCTAGACAAAGCTTTGACTGGGATGATCTAGTTGAGGTTGGTCCTGCTCTGAGCAGGGGGTTGGATTAGATGACCTCCTGAAGTCCCTTCCAACCCTCAACTTTCTATGAGTCTATGATGACTTTAATGAGCAATGGATTGAGGCCTTGATTATTAGGGGATGATATCCCCAGGCACAGTACAGATATGTGTCATAACCCAGTGAGTTTGGTGCCTCGGCACTATGGAATTTTCTTGACACGGGAGCCTCTTGCACAGCGAGGGTTTTTGCTGCGTGGAGAACCCGCGTGCAGGAGAGAGTTCCCGCCACTTTGCAGCTGTCTTTGCAGGATGCATTTTCTCTTTGCAGCACAGAAATGCACGGTACAAAGAGTTCCCGCCATTCGGATGCAAATTCGTGTCCCACAATTGGCTAGTGCTAAATTATTCACACGTGGCGGCCGGTAATTGGCTTGCTGGCCGTTTAAAAACTAGCACGACTTCTGCCCAAGTCGAAGAGCTTTGAGCACGCTGCAGAGTGCCTCGAAAGAGATCCGACTTGCGGCTAGCTGATCGATAGACTGATCACCTATCGATCCTTCTTCCCGTCGCCGAACGCAGTCCCAGACGTACCCTTTTCCCGCCAGCTTGAGTTACGGACGGATTTACTGGCATTGGACTCGCCAGCTGGAGCAACTTACATTGTTGTCCAAATGACCGAACCGTTTCCGTCGCAGCCACCTGCAGTGTAAGTAAAGTTTTTTGCAACCATTAATCCTTGTCAGCCTCTCCATTCACCAGCCCGCCCTGACGAACGAGTAATTCCTGAATCACCTTGAGTCGGCTCAGCCCGGCTGAGACATGGCGACGAGGATGGAATTAAAGGGCACGGTGATGGAGAAGAACTTAATTGGGTGCTGCCCCTGGCGCACCGGGAACCACCACATAGAGAACGCTAACGATCTATGGGCGCATATCGCTTACCACCAGGCGGTAGAAGGGGAGGAAAGAAGTATTGATGGTTACTTCTCCGTAAAAAGAGAAGAGGCCATAGTGAAAGAATGGAGAACAAAGCTATCCCTAGGGGAGTTCGGATGCATAATGGGGGGCGACCGGGTTTACTATCGGCCCCCGGAGGAAACATCAACAATATCCCTAGCCGGGGTGAAAGCGCGGAAGGCAGAAAAGCTGACCCCCACTCAGGAGTTCGCCCAATGCACCCGATACTTAAAGGAGGGGGGGGAACCCACCCCCGTGGACTGGTTCAACTGTCCAGATTTGGTGCCTGAGTCGCAGGGCCTCGAGCTCCTCATTCAGCTACGAGAGGATTTGGAAACTAAGGGCCGTCACAAGCCGAAGTGGGGTCTAATTAAATGGAAAAAGGGAAAAATGATAAACGTGCTGTTCCGTACAGTAACGGGCCTACTGAGGGAATACGCGAATCTGGAGGCTCAGATGCATACTGCGGGTAAAGAGTCGCTGGAGCGGACAGCAAAGGGCTCCGGAGCAGCATTTGTTAACAGTGCTGGCCGCGTGGTGCTGTTAGCAGAAGATGGCACCGAAAGAAGCGCTAGCTACCCGGGGAACCTGGAAAGGAGGGGTGGAGTTTTGGAAGACCCGGCGGGGATTCCCCTGGTGACTCCACCTCCTGAGGTGAGGTCATTCCCTGCAATCACACCTCTTTACAACGGGGAGGGGGCAATGGGAGGAGGGATATACTCAACGCTCCCAGATGCAGAATTTAACCCTCTCTCTGCCGCAGCTTACCTGATAGCTGTGACAAAGCATGTTGAGGATGAAGAAGGTACCACGCGTACCACTGTTATCTCTCGCACACGCACCAGACCAGAGATACAAGAGCTTTGCAAAGAATCTAAAATAAGGCCGGAAGAAACCTTGGCCATGTGGTTAGGAAGACTGATAGTGGAATTTGGATCCGACACTCTGGATAAGGAAGAAGCAAGTGCCCTGACACGACAAGCAGCGTGGAGCGGAGGGCGCGCTACTGATTTGAATGTGGTCACGGACAGTGCCCACTGGCCCATCCCGCTCCCGGCGCTTGTGGTAGGACAGGTAAACCACAAATTTCACACCTGGCACGAGGGTTGCCCGAAGAAGGCTACTGCAGAACAACTTCTCCTGGCTATAGTTGGAGTGTTGTATCTCTCATGGAGCCCAAGAACAAATCCTATGGGACTAACAGCAGTCCAGAGTAAAGAGAGATGGGCTCATCGTCACCTATCGGACCCCGGGGCAATTCCAACGCCCTTGGAAGCCATAGATGCCTGCGTGGAGGTATACGGAGGAGCGAATGCTGTTACACTCCGACTCTTCTTGAACCCAATGGCAGGTCAACCAGTGGGAAATCTTTTAGGCCATCTCCCACGATTGCAGGCACTTATGAAGCAAGGTGAGGAAGCTTCTAATGACACAAGGGATCGACCTTCAGTGTACCTGGCTGCAACGTTGAGGCCTAAGTGTCAAGGGTATACCCCTCAGCGAGAGCCATGGGGGTCACCTCCAAGGACCCCAAAAGAAAGGACCTCAAAGGAAAGAACTCTGAAGGAAAGAACTATGTTCGGATTTCTTCTCGCTCACTCCGGACTAACAAAGGCTCAATTGAGACTTTTGGGAGACAAAGGTCAGGCCAGTATGGCTGAAGCAGTGGGATTTAGTTTTGAGGATCCGTCAAAAAACGAGTAATGGCCGTCGGCTCTGCCGGCGGCCTTCCTCAACAAAAACCTGATCCTACTGATTCTCGACCATACGCTGAACTCACTGTTTACAACCCTACCGATCCGGATGACAAACAACAGGTATCCTTCCTTCTCGAAACTGGAGCTCAGACCAATGTGATTACCTCAATGATACCTCATCAAAAGACCACCAAGACGATCAAGGTACAAGGACTTAACGCTATCGCTGTCACAACGAAGGTCAAGTTTTGGGTTCAGGACCACCGATATCCCCCAGAGGCTGTTCTAGGGGGCATCAACATTTTAGGAATCCCGGGGATAAAAACGCTTGACCTTAAGGAACAAGTGCTACAGGCATTACCCGTAATTATCCCAGAGCAGGACTGGCATCGACCAACGCTTCGTGACACTTCCACCTGGCGATATCGGCCAATCCCAACTAAGGATTCTCTAAAACAGTCCCTTACTAACCTTCTGCAGCGACTTGAGCGACAAGGCTGTATTAAGACTGTAACAGCCAGCACCTACCTATCATCAGGATGGGGAGTTGCGAAACCTGGGAAGCCTAATGAAGCCCGGTTGGTCGTGGACTATCGAGAAGTCAATAAAAGGTGTCAGGTACTTCAACAACCTAATCTGTCTACTCTGCCACAGTGTATGTTTGAGATGGCACAGTTCCAGCAAAGTCCGTGGGTCGGAGTTACATTAGATCTGAAAAATGTTCTTTTCCATTCCAATAACTGACCAGGAAGGAATACTGAATATGTGTATTGATGGCATCATGTACAGGTGGACAGTTTGTCCGCAAGGATATCGCAACGCTCCATCATTAGCCACTGGTGCCATGAATAACACCCTGAAGAATTTTTGAGCCTTGCACTCTCTTCCCCCAGAAAAAGAATTAAAAATTTGGAGTTATGTGGATGATATTGCCATCATGGGTCGCGATAGCTCTGTAGTTGCCAGTGTAGTAGACCAACTAGTTGCTCACCTTCAAAGTGAGGGATGGACCATCAACGAGGAAAAGTCAAGCCTACATCCTGTAGATGACATTACGTTCCTTGGCACTTGATACACCGGTTCCATCCGCCACGGAGTCTCGCATGAGGGTCCTAACATCGATCCGCTAAAAACATTCCACCCTGTCACTAAGAGGCATTTTCAACAGCTTTTGGGTCATTTAAATTGGTATCGACATTATGTTGAACCCGGCGATTTGGCACTCCTCACTAAATTACAGCGACAGTTTCGTGACAAGTCCCGAAGGTCCACGCCCTGGACGGAAG
The DNA here is from genome assembly GCF_030867095.1 of Alligator mississippiensis. Classification (NCBI taxonomy): domain Eukaryota; kingdom Metazoa; phylum Chordata; order Crocodylia; family Alligatoridae; genus Alligator; species Alligator mississippiensis. The sequence goes on along the minus strand of NC_081825.1, from coordinate 180,885,728 downwards.
GGGATCAGCAGAATCTGCTTCGCCTGCTAACCACGGTTAAAGGTACACAACTCCATGCCATCGATCTGGGTGAGTCACTAACCATAACCCTTGGATTCACCACCAACCACGTGTGGGCTGTCGTGCATAACCCCCGCGATGAGTTGGTATACACGGCCCATAAGACACTTCAAGCGGCGCAACATCGATATGGAGCTATGGGAAAGATTCTCCTAGCTGAACAACTGGTGGAGCCGTTAGCAAGGAGGCATGGGACGTTATGCGCTCCTGGTGCCACATTGTTACCCTTGCTGGACGCGGGAAGAATCAACCCACATTTTCAAGGGGAGTCTAAGACCTGGAATATGTTAGTACTTTCCCACCATTATAATCGGCATTGTTGGAGGTTGGAGGACACAGCACCTGATCCAAGCCCAGAAGATGAGGAAAAGTTTCCTACGTTGTATGGAACTTCAGCCCCAGCGCGGATGGCCTCAGATGGAACCTCCCGACATGAAGGAGGCTATGGATACTACTGTAAAGCTTGTCATGACAAGGAAATATTCCAGGCCGACCCAGATGATAATTCGTCCCAAAAATGTGAATTATTAGGATTCCTGAAGGTACTAGAACATTGTTTGATGTATCATAACGATACACTCCCAGTTCCGATCATCGCAATTGATTCGCAGTATATCTATAAAATTCTTACGGGCATAGCTTTTCCCACTGAGAACTTAGATGATTGGCGAGACATCTGGAGGACATTAACTAGATTTGTACGCCTTCTGTTGATTAGGCACACTAAGTCCCATCGTCCAGATACTGATCCAGTGCATGAGGTAACTGATAAGCTCTTGGAAGATCCACTCCGGACTGACATAGCTTTGCCTGTCACATCTATCACTGATCCTGAAGCAAATCCATTTCTCGCGTGGCTTCACGAAGGTTGGGGTCACCCGGGACCACGGGCTTGTCATCAACGTTGGTGCCGAACCATTACAGAGCCGGCCTCACATGGAGCTCGGCGGGATTGGGAAAAGGTAGCTCAGGCTTGTGAGACATGTGCCAAAGAGAAGTGTCATAAAACCAAGCATCAGATCGGAGCTTTCGATTCTTCACAGTTTCAGGCAGGAAAAGTTTGGCAGGTAGATTTACTGGGACCCCTCCCAGGGTCTAAACCACCAAATAAAGGACTAGTTGTGGTTGATTTGGGGACCAGACAGTTGCAGGTTGTTCCCTTACGAAAAAGCAATGCCACTGCTGTTATTACTGCCTTGACTGCTGTGTTTGCCACCTGGCAACCCCCTCATGAAATTCAGTCTGATGGAGGACCTCCATTTAATTCTAATGCTCTGGATAAATTTGCTCGCCTTCACAATGTAGCATGGCATCTTCATCTGCCATACCACCCGCAGTCCAACGGCGTTGTGGAGAGACACATAGGTCTATACAAGGAGCAGCTTCGCCTTAGAGGAGGAGGGAAGTTTAAAAATTGGACTAAATTTAATCATGATGTCCTTATTTCACTAAACACTGCTAAGCCATTATGGGACAAAGCTAATGTCCAAAAACCCCCACCTTGGGAGCCCAAGTTCCAACCTGATGAGTTAGTATGGATCTCAATACCTCACCCTCATCAGTCTCATCCACAAGTTCACAAAGGGACAGTTCAACGACCGGGACAGTATCCCAATACCTATTCTGTCCAATTGGAAGAGAAGCCTGATTCTCCTCCTATTATCGTTCATCACAACTAGATGACTCGCCGTTCCGATGTTCACCCAGTATCCTTACAGTGAAGCCAGTTATGATTCTTTTTCGTTGTGTTTTGTCTTGTTATTCTGTTTTCTTCACAGGTTTGGCCCCAGCAAAAGCGGTGATTCACAACTACCTGATTATGAGACCAGACTGCAGTCCATTCGAAGCCAGAAAGAGATAGTTGTGTGGGAGGCACTGAGACGGCAAAGAACCCATCTGCTCGGGACTTGTTGTGGCACTGTTTTCATTTGTTGGGTGTTTACTGACATTGTCTGTTATAGGAGAAGACGGACTGAAGCGGCTGTTCTCCAATCAGACGATGATCAACCGTTGTTGTTATGTGTTTAAAGTTATTTATGTATTTATATATATATTGGTTGTGAAGGCTTTGCCAAGTCAGTGAATCCTCTAACAAAGATGCCGTATGATATGCTCATGTGTCGAAAATTCCAGTTGTGCCGTCGGCAAGGGGGCATGTCATAACCCAGTGAGTTTGGTGCCTCGGCACTATGGAATTTTCTTGACACGGGAGCCTCTTGCACAGCGAGGGTTTTTGCTGCGTGGAGAACCCGCGTGCAGGAGAGAGTTCCCGCCACTTTGCAGCTGTCTTTGCAGGATGCATTTTCTCTTTGCAGCACAGAAATGCACGGTGCAAAGAGTTCCCGCCATTCGGATGCAAATTCGTGTCCCGCAATTGGCTAGTGCTAAATTATTCACACGTGGCAGCCGGTAATTGGCTTGCTGGCCGTTTAAAAACTAGCACGACTTCCGCCCAAGTCGAAGAGCTTTGAGCACGCTGCAAAGTGCCTCGAAAGAGATCCGACTTGCGGCTAGCTGATCGATAGACTGATCACCTATCGATCCTTCTTCCCGTCGCCGAACGCAGTCCCAGACGTACCCTTTTCCCGCCAGCTTGAGTTACGGATGGATTTACTGGCATTGGCCTCGCCAGCTGGAGCAACTTACATTGTTGTCCAGACGACCGAACCGTTTCCGTCGCAGCCACCTGCGACGTAAGTAAAGTTTTTTGCAACCATTAAGCCTTGTCAGCCTCTCCATTCACCAGCCCGCCCTGACGAACGAGTAATTTCTGAATCACCTCGAGTTGGCTCAGCCCAGCCGAGACAATATGTAATCAGCTTTCAGAAGTGGAAGAGACGTTTTGGTTGGATTTATATACTGAAATCAGAAAGTCACCTAAAACAGGGAAGGTAATTATCATGACATTTTAAGTACCTTAGACTGAACTGGTACTGGGGAAGAGCTCATAGTTTTGCAAAAAATGTCTTTTGCGTTGGGATAGAATTTTCTCTCCTATGTCCTTCTGTACAGGCTGTAAGTCCCTTTCACTGAAATGTCCCACTGAAGTTCAAGGAGTAACCACCAAGATCCTACTGTAGATTAGGCCAGATACAGCCATGTTAAAAATAGCAGGAGGGAGACAGAAGATCCTAAATATTACCTAACCTGAAAAAAATTATTATAGATCTTGAAGAACAGGTTGGTAGGAGCTATCATGTGCTTGCTGAATTGCAGAAGCAGACAGAAAAAAGGATAAAATCTAGGAAAAGAATATTTATCAATCTATTTAGTTCCCTCAAAAAGGATTAAATGGAAAAATGACTAGTCTTTTAAGGTCAGGTACATTAAAAACACCCACTGAAGTATAATCAAATTGGTTCTAATTAATGCACAGAAAAACATTAAGGTTTTCAAGAAGGGAAGAATGTTAAGTGGCCCAAACTCAGCAATCTTCCTTCACCAGAGTAATTAGAAGCTGCAGCGAATCAACATTTTGTAGAGGCAGGGGTAAAAGAGCAAAGTGTAAACTAACATGGATCAAATAACTACATGAAAGCACAATCTTAGCTACCTTGACTAGCTGAAGATAATTTGAATAAAGTTGTAAAAAACAAACCTCTTCTGGTGTGCTAAAAACCCCAGAGCTAGTATCCAGGCATATCAACTTCTAATGCCCTGCTAAAAGGGAAAGAGCACCACAGATACACTGAAACACTTAGAAAAATATGGCAGCTGATATTTTTGATCACTACATCTCATTACTTACTTATTAGCTTGATTCCCTAGAACAAATCTTAGGGGAGCAGCCAGAAGCAGAACAGCACACTTGTATAACACTGGTATTTTTTCAGGTGCTGTTCTGTAGCCATACAGACAAAGCAAGCAATACTGGAAATATTCTAAATATAAAATATCTATAGTAAGAACCAATGGTGGGCTCAGACAAAAGACTAAAACCAAGATACTTCTTATACTAAACTAATGCTTTTAGGTAGTGCTTGATCTGGCACAGAAAATGTAGTATTAAAAATAGAAAACAGGCAAAGCTGATCAAACTTCGCAAAGAATAGAAGACACATGTAGGTGGCTGCTTTTCCCTTAAAGAATTAACACAGGTGGAAGGTGAGGGGGCAACAGTTTACTGCTAATGAATCTAATTTAAAAAATGCCAGTAAGTGTTCACCTACTGAAAGCCAACTCCTGAATCAGAACAATCACAAAAAAAAGGATGATTTATATAGTTATTATATAAAGGGGCTGTATTTATAGAACAGGAAGTCTTTACTGGGGCATCTTCTCAAGTATATGCTCTGACCTACCAAGGACAAAAAGGGGGAGAAAAAAAAAAAGCACTATAAATCAAATGCTAAACCATTTACAACCCATTGCTGTACCTAATTAATACTAGACTATATCTAATACAGAATTCATGCAGTAATAACTTTATTGCACCATATGGTCCCTTTACAACTTGGAACTGTGTTTATTCTCACTTATTTAGATCTACAAAAAACCCCACGGGTGAATAAAAATCTCCATTTTGCTCAATCTTACTGGTATCAATCTGATATTTTGATTCATTGTTCCTTCTGGAGAGCAGGCACTCAGCGACACGATATTTGTATTTTTATGTTGCATAGCCAAGGAAGACAGAAAATGGACATTGTATGGTTGCAACTGCGGATGAGGTGGATATAAATGTTTGACTTCTTCAGAAGGATTTAACTCCTGTAGCATCTGCTGTTTTCCAAGGGTTTCATTATCGTAGTCCTCCTCACCGACAGGCTCCATTTTGACTTCCAGAACTGCATTTTGACTTTCAACGTTGAGAGGATACTTGAAGTGATCCAGCAAAGTTTCCTCCACAGCCACAGTGCATAAGCGAGTGTCTTGCCGGGAGTGAAACCCACCTTCGGGAGATGCATTCACTGCTTCATTTCCTACATTGAAGCATTCAGAGCCAAACAGCCCGTGCTGACTAAACATCTCCATGCCCATTCCCTCTTCTAGACTGGAGATGCCACTGAGCAGGCTCTGATTTTCCATGGCCACCGGCAGCCTCTTGGCTTGCTTGTTGGGCCTCTTCACCTCTCAGGAGATGCCCGCCTGTTTTAGATCAGCTTTCTTGGAGACTTGGATTAAGAAAACAAGATGAGCTGCCGAAGTCACCCGAGTGCCACCTTTGATGTGCTTGCCGTGGGCCACAAACCAACCCAGAGGCCAACCCGTGAGGGAATTTCAGATTTGGCACTGGGTATCACCCTGGGGTCCAACTACTCTATGCAAAGCAGACCCAAGGCATCAGCACAGCCCACTGCTACCTCACCACATGGCTGCGCCTTTCCCCAGGCCCTGCACCAACACCCCTCCCCTAGGCTGGGAGCATTACTGACCCCCTACACACCAGACTGGGTTGAGAAGGACGGAGGAGACCACCGGGCAAGGGCGGGGCTGAGAGAGGGCTGGGCCAAGCGGACTATCCTGCCACCCCTCCCCCTTCCGCGCTGGGGGTGGGGCTGCGGGGCGACCGCTGCCAGGCAGCGGGGCACGTTCGGGAGTAACGGCATATCTGCGCCCCCCTGCCCTGCCTCCAGAGCGAGCGCATGCGCAGCAGCAGTCAGGGCGCGGGGTTTCAGACCCGCCCTTCCGCCAGCGGCGCCCTGCGCTGGGGCAGAAGTGGGGGAGGGGCGGGGAGACAGTTAACGTGCGGAGTGGGGAGGGGAGTAGGGGCCGCCCTAGCCCTCAGCGCTGCGGGGACGCGGTGCGGGCAGCGGGGTGTGGCTGAGCAGCCACGGGTGCGGGAGCTGTGCTGGGAGGGTGGCTGCTCGTTCACACCACACCCAAAGCATTACCCCCGCGCCTCCTGGGGACACTCACTCCCCGGCGAAGTGGGCTCTCACTTCTTTCCTCTGCCCGAGGGAGTTCAGGCCCTTCTTCCTCCTCCCCCAGGAGTGTCTGGAAACACCAGGCTGTTCTGGTCGTCTCCGTCCTTCTTGCTGAAGCAGTTTGCCCAGGCTAGCGGGGGCCGACTTTTTGGGCAGGTGTCAGGGTTGCCAGAAATGCATGGACGGCCCATGAAAAAACAAAAAGACTGCGTGTAAAATCGATTTAAAAAGCCATCTGTAAAAAGCCCAGAAACCACACGTACCACTTATTTGAAGATCTGTTTTCCCTTGGGATGAAGCTGGGATGCAAATGGTGCTGAGGGCAGCACCATCTCGTGCCTGAGCAGGGGGCCATGCCAGGGCTTCGTAGCCTCGGGAGGCTCTGTGGTTCCCTCCCGCCACAGCCATGTGCTGCTGCCACTCCCTGTCCCACCTGTCACCTGTCTGTCAGAGCTGCTCAGTCCTCCCCTTGCCTCAGGCAGGACAGGGAGGAGGGCATCAGGCAGTGGAGAGGAAGCGGTGGGGTTGCACCCCTGGACAAGGGTGGCAGGGCTGGAGGGGGTGAAGCTGAGGGGTGGCAGCAAGGTGGGGACTGCAGGGAGCAGGGGTGCATTAAGGGGGAGGGGAGAGTTAGGGGGCTGGGGGGGTGGTGCAGCATGGGCACGCAAGGGGCAGGCAGGGAGCAGGAGTGTCTGGAAAGGAGGAAGAGCTGGTCCCCATAGCACAGTCTGAACAGTTATTATCCCTCACACATCACAAAGGCTGTAAAACATACAAAACAGCTTGGTTGTCAGTAAACGTTTGCAGCTTGCCAGAAAAAGAGTTCACAAACTTATTTGACATGATAACCCTGGCAGGCATGCCACAAATTAGCCCCACCCCCACCAAGTGTCACTCCAATTCCCTTCCAGTGTGATCTGCTCTGCTTTCTGCTCCCTTATATGCTGTTGTGCTGCCTATCTCCTCGCAGGTTTGCTCATGCCACACAGCAGCTGTCTGTGCCACTTGTGGCATGTGCTGGAGGTTGGCCACCCCTGCACTAAGCCAAAAGCAACAGTAAGCAAAACCTATGATTACCCTCCAAGGCCAGTGTTGAAAAGCTCTATATTCTAGCCTCCAGCTTTCAAAATATTTTTTTCACTTAATGACTGCGTACCAAAAAATAGAAAAGGTCCTGCAAGCGGAGAACAGGACAAAGGCCCCACCACACTTCTCTACTTCAGCCAAAAGCCCTGCACAGTAGGGTACAGAATCAGGACTCCCACTCTGGTCCAGTAAATCTTGAATTCTTTGCTAAATAGTGGCACAATATCAAGCAAGAAAGGTTGGAGAGTGTTCCTAAACCAGAATAGCCTATAACCCTGGGGTGGGCAAAATCTGGCCCATGCGGCCCACCAATTGATTGCATCTGCATCCTGGCTGCCCCTGTGGCGCTCTGCATGCAGCTGAGCCCTGTGCGCTCCTGCCTGGGGCAGCCTGCACCCACCCTGTGCCCACTGATGACACTGCCCCAACCCCAGCCAGTGTGGATCCCACTGCTGCTGCTGCTACTTCTTGACTCCTCCTGCCCCTGCCATGCCTTTCTGGACAGCAGGTAGCATGGGCATATGTTGAACACATGCTCAGTTAGGTGGGAGGGAAAGTGCAACTGGGCAACTCCTGCCCCAGTGTGCAGAGCTCCAGCTCTACATCCTGGCTGCCTTCCACCCACTCCTCCTGCCTGGCAGCCACCTGGAGGTGGCCAAGTTGGTGGAAGGCAGCCCTTCCAGGAAGCTGCACACACTGGCCAGGGCCAAGGCAGTGCCATTGGCAGGTGCAGGACAGGCTGCCCCAGGCAGAAATAGGCAGGGCTCAGTCCCATGCAGAGCACTACGGGCCAGATGAAGTGTGGGGTGGACTGTACCTGCAACTTCACCACACTGCCTGAGCAAGCTCTGTTGCACACACTCCCTGCCCTCCACCCCTGGCCAGCTCCTGGGAACTAATGGGCAAGCAGCTCTCCCTGTCCCCATCCCCCCACACATATGCACACCCACCCATCCATATCCTCCCCTCCTCACCACAATATACAAGAGTAAGATTCTATTTGGAGGTATTACCCAATCACCTCTTTATACACTATTCCAAAAAACATAAATCAGGGCAAAATTATTTTTTTAAATAAAATTAAAAGATGTTACAGTAGATGTTTGATTTCTAGTATATGATTTATCTATAATTTGTTAAAATGGTATCTTCTGAAAGATTTTGTGTGCGTGTGGTCCTCAACAGCTCCCACAAACTCATTAAGTAGCCCACCAGCTGAAATAACTGTCCACCCCTATTATAACCTAGTTATTAGGGCAGTCTTACAGGGGTTATAGATATGAATCCTTAGACAGAGAACAGAATTTAACTTTGTTCTCACATATTCTTGGACTCTGGTCAGCTCCCTGTTCAATCCTCTACCACGTTGGATCCTATTTCAAGTCATTCAGAACTCCGCCTGCATTGTGTAGAGAGCTTAATTTCCACAAACCAGTTGCCTAAATTTAATGCACCTGTTTTTTCTTTGTTCTGAGCATTAGAACTTTTGTACATGAATGTGTGTCACAAACTGGCAAATGATTCAATTTATCTTGAGGGAAGAGTACCATTTGCTTTAGTTTGCCTTATATTTTGGTTCAAATGACAAGTTTTTATGTTCTGAAGGTCTCCTCCACTAGAAGTCAGAAGCAGCACACTTGCCTTCCATCTTGAAGGTTTTTTATAACAACCTCAAAACTTTTATTCCAGGATTCCCCCCAAGGAGCTCATTATTTCTGACCAGCTGGATAAGTTTAGCAAGACCTTGACTCAGCCACCTGGGACTGAGCATGCTAAGTAGGGTACAAAATGCACCTGACCCATGCCAGCTGAAGCAGCACAGGGACCTGCAGAACACTACACACCAGCCAACAATTCAATCTTTATTGAGGAATTCCTTTTACATTAAATTCCAGATTACACAATCAGAGTGCTATCTTCCAGAGATGGAGGATATGTAAGATCTCAAGTACGAATTTTAAGTTTGGCGTGTATTACAATAAAAGAAATGCTGGGCATGTCCTGAGCCATATCATGCTATAAAATATATGATATACAGACAGACTTTTACAGGGTTATATTAGCAATGTAAAACACTATCACAGAGACAAGTTGTTCCTATATTGCATCATCTAAATACCTGCTAATTCGCTATATTTCAGTAGATAAATCACTGTAAAAGAGGTAAATATTTTTCCATCACCAGTCTGAATCTGCCAGGAATGCTGTCTGCTTATTAGGTTTTCAATAAATGTTCTAATTAGATGAAATAATGTACAACAAATGGGTCCAAGAACATAGGAATGGGGAGAGCAAGATGTAGAGAAGTATAAAAAGATGTGGTAGTGGTAGCAGTGGTAATTGCAAAAACCTTAGTTTTTATTTCTAAGTCACAGAAAAAAGGGAGAACATAAATATATAGACACAATTAAAGAAATCAGAGTTGGATGTAAATAACTGACAACAAAAAGGCAGTATTACAAGTGGAGTAAATGAACATAATTTACTTATATTTAAATAAGTAATGTTTATATAGGAAAGCAAAAATGCAGTAAAAGGGATAGATTAGGTTGGTAAATTTGAAAATGTGTGGGGCTAAAGTTTAAGTACTTAAATTTATATTCTCTACAAAAAAAACCTTAAAACAGTTAAGGTTGAAAAAGCATTAGTAGTTAACCATAGTAAACATTAACATCCAAATACCTTTAAACCATTTCTAATCTCTCTCTCACAAATTTACCCTTAGAAATCTGACACAAAAAACTAGAACTCTTGATTCCAAAATGATACCTTTTATTAGACCAACTGGAAAATGGCAAGAAAACTGTCCTTTTCTGCAAGCTTTTGGGAATCAAAGTCCCTTTGTCAGGCTCTGGGAAAAGTGTAGATGGTACAAGATGGTAAAAAGTCCCCATAGGCAGGAAATAAACTTCATTTTTGCACAGAGGGAGCTGAAGATGGAAGTCTGTCCCTCTGGGTCCATGAGAGTGTCTTTGCGAGCTGTGTTGAGTAGCTTTTTGATGTGTTGATCAGGTAGAATTCCTCCCTGAAGGTGTCAGATGGTAGGTAGGGAGGCAAAAAAAACAAACAAACTTCCTTGTTGTTCTGCAAAGAAGTTTAAAATCCAAAATCGGCTGAAATTCGGCATCTTCCATGTTTCAGGGGTGTACTTAGTAGCCGTGTTGGTCTGAAACAAAAATTTGAAATCTGGAATTTTGCAGCGGAGGGATCCAGTCAATTCCTTACTGCCATGCAATAGTTTATTACTATCATTCCATCCAAATTCTAATGTCCATTCAACTTCAGTTTTTCCTCCTCTCCTTCTCTTATTTCACTGTTTTAGAATCAGTGATTAAAAGTATTAGTAACCAATCCATTTTTTTCTGAAATATATTTTAACTCAATAGTGACTCTAATATTAAATACAACATACTGGAAAAATAATTAAAAATAGCAATTACTAGTCATATTCCTATGGCATTTAAGAAAACAGAAATGAGTGGTTTTATAGTATACACAATATGGAGAATATGACAATTTAAATTAATTGCTTTATTAATGATAGCTTACATTCACTGTGTATTTCTAAGATTTACATCCAAAGAAGTACATTTTATTTACATGCAGTTAACATTCTAACATAAATGAAATGCAAGCAAGATCTGTTTGGAAATTAGGATCTGCTGCAAATAAAAATACATAACACTTTTTTTATCACCCTTTTCAACATGTACAATAAAAACCAATTCTTCCTGTGCCAATCATGTTTACATTCTGTTAAAGAATGTAAAATTGCATTGATAACTGCACTAACTACAATTACATTTGAAACATTTAAAACCTGAGAGTCAACCTAAATGTGTTCTTAATAAAAAAATTATTCTACAAGCTAACATGTTTATGTTAATTTAACAGATTGGTCAGTGGTCAATATAAATAGTGCATGATTTCTGCAGCTATAAAAGGACAATTAACCATGAAATTGCTGCAGCTGTTTGATTAGATGCCACAGTTGCAGTAAGGCTTATGTCATAATCTTTTTGTCCTTGACCAAATAAAAAGTCTTTGGCCCATTTCTGTGGGGTTCTTGCATTACAATATTTACATAACTACTCAGCTCTGACCCTCATCAAGGCCTCTTTTTTAAATGTAGGAGTTAAATTTGCATATCGTTCAGGATGAAAATCTTTGAGAGAGATGTAAAAACTAGAAGTATTACTCAGAAAATACTCTCAATCTTTTTAAGATTGAGAAACTACGCAAGTTCTCTCCCTCCTATTGCTTTCCTCAGGCAGGATCTTTTTTTAACTTGATCAATGACCTGCCCAGGCAGGGATCTGAGACAGACATTTTTCTTTTCTGGGACCATTATTTCTATGGTGTGAACTCCTAACCTTTTCCCCATGTAGATGAAGGGAATTATAGTGATGGTATAAGAGGAAACAAGCTGCAGTTTTCAGCTTCAGTCAGTCTGCTGCTGTAGATTTTCCAACAAGTTTACTTGTTACTAATGATTACAATCTGTGAAACCTAAGAGAATCTGTGCACAAAATGCAGCAGTTGTCTTAGGTGTTATTTGATATCCCACAGGACAAATGGTGTTTTCTAAGAAATGTAGTAGTTCTGAAAAGAACTGAGCTCTGTTTCTCACCAGGGGCTGTTCTTTCATTGTACAAAAGAGCCAGATTGCACTACACAGAAACATGCTCACTTTTACCTTACGTTGCATCAAAATAAATTATTTAAGAGCTTATGTCCAATCCCATTCACCTATTCCATCATAGAAACTTTATAGAAATAATGCAAACAACCTCACAGTGTAAGGATTTTCCTGGATGTAGGGCCTTTCATTTGTAAGGCACTGGCTTGAACAAACATGCAGGCCCTTTCATATGGCAGTACAATTAAAGCTGTGGTAAAACTACATGCTTATAAAACATGGAGAAAAAGTAGATGACACCTGCCATCTTAGATAATGCAAGCATTTTATCACCCACTGTAACATACGTATTTCAAAAAAGCACAGATATTTTTTCAGCTAGAACATTACATTCAAGTTAAGTCAGGGTTACATTTATATTTAAAAGGTGAAGGAAAGTGAATGCCCCATCTGGTCATTGATAGAAGCAACAGATACATTTTAATCAATATTCTGTTACCAGTACATATTAACTCTTTACTGCCATTTTGAGGTTAACTTAATACATTTTATCATTTCATTTATGGAATATAAGTAGACTCAGATTTTAAAGTAACAATAATCAAATGTACACAAAACTTAGATAAGCCTAGAGTAGTTAGAGTACATATGCTTTCACATAATGTTGTCTTGCTGTATTTCTAGAAATGCATAGAATATCAAAAGCCATCCTTTGTGGAAAGAAAACTCTTCTGAGCTGCAAAATGATGGAGCATTTGAATTACGCCCAAGATGAGGAATCCTTGTTCAGAGATAATTGTGACTCAGGTGCCCCTCAACTGTTGCTTAGTATGTGCTTTGATTTCCATTCACTGATCAGAAGAGTTCTCACCCCAACAGCAAGAGACTGACTGCATTGATATAAGACAATCACTTGGTAGAGTTTTTACCAAAGCCAAATAAAGACACAATGTCAATCATTGCTCGTCTGATGTTCTCTCCAAAACGATGAGAATCCTAAAAGAATAAAAGAATATAGGAAAAGCTGTAATGCAAAATCATGTTGAATAGATATTTCTTTGACCATCTCCTTCCCTTCATTTTGTAATTAAGAAACTCTTGAAATGAAGTAAGCTGCAGAATGTGAAACAGAATAAAAAATTTAAACCAGTAGAAAAAGATTATCCTACTGCTGACAGAATAACCCTCCTCCATTATCCATTAACTTTCCTGTACACAAAGTTGAGTTTAATTTCAAAGTGAAACACTATTCATGTTCATCATATGTTTAAATTTAAACATACCTCAAAAGCTGTCATGTAAAAAAGACAACTTTTTGATAACTGGTTTTCCAAGAACACAAAAATGTTGGAGAAAGATATAGAGGACGTAGGATAAATGTTGAAAGAAGCATAAACACAGAAGGTATTCCTACATCAAGACCTCATATTTCCTGGCATGAAGAATTATACAAAATATAGTGAATACTTGAATGATAAGGATCTAAGCTGTTAACAATAAGCTCTGAACCCATTTTCCTTTTTTGTAAGTAAAAAAAAATCAGTAATGAAAGGAGGGAGTTAAGATTAAATATAGGGTCATGTAGGTAAAGAACTCAACAAAGCATGTAGTAATAGTAGTAGTAGCAATGAAGTCAAGGTTACTGATAAAATTTCTTCCTTCTGTGAATGGAACTTTGACTTCACTGTTGAGTCATGCAGTAGTAAACCTGGCAACTAAAACAGGAATCCAAGGTATCTTAGAGCCAATAAATGCAACTAATTTGAGTTATGCAAGGATGAAAGCTTTTATTTTTTAATCTTTGTTGATGAATCAGTGATAGTAGCACAGGAAACATTAATCTCACAGGCAATTTAACGTCAAACCTAAAAAGTTAGAGGAAGACAACAACAGCTTTGCCACTTAGCCGAAATTCATAGAAGCACAGAATTCTAATATTATAAAAACCTAAGTCTGTCTGCCTGTCTGTCCCTAATGCTTTATTCGCACTCTGATTGGTTGTTGGAAAGCATGGGGGAGTGCTGCTATGATTCCGAATCTGCGCCGAGGACTGGACAGAGGGTGGGGGAGCCGAGGCCAGCGCTGCAAGAAGCAGAACAGTGGCAGTATGGGGCATTAGGTGGTGGCATTCCATCCCAGTCCCCCCCCCCCCCCCCCAATTCTTGATGGGCAGTTGGCTAGTATAACAATAAGAACAGAATGAGGCTTACATAGAGCAATCCCCAGAAGCTAATGGATATTAATACACCAAATCTGATTCTAATCAAGCAGCTGCCCCTGAGTACTCCAAGACATACAGCCTAGAGTTAAGACCTAAAATCATTATTTCTACAAACTATATGTTGTATTTCAGACTAGGTGACTCAAAAAAAAAATTGGGAAATTGACATCTGAATTTGTCTCCAACTAGTGAAAAACCTGAACAAAGATATTATTTATTAAGATTTGGGAAAGCATGATCTGGTGGGTATTGGATAGATATGGGTCATCCCATGTGAATGTAAGAACACTAAATACGTGACTAAAATAGCAAAGCATATTTTTTTCACTGTGTGAGAAAGTCTAGATGAATTTGTACAGTGCAGTTTCTGTGATAGAGAAAGAGATGCAAGTCAAGAAAAAAAATCAAAATTGACAGGTACAGGTTTTATATCTTTAAAAACAGGACTCAAAAACAATATTACAAATGATTCCCAAAATGCAATTATTAGGTGATATTGAAAGAGTCGATATAATTCTAACTTTATATAGTACTTACCGTCTCAGGACAAGAGAATTTGCTGGACACATGGAAATTGATTAATTTTTCCCCCACAATAATGTAAGATACACCATAGCCATCATCAGCAACCTGTGAGAAAGGATTTAACAGGTTTCTTTGCCATATTTGAATATAATTGTGCAACTCATTTCTGTATTTTTAAAAAATAACTCAAGTTTTCTGTAAAGTAAAAACAATTAAAAATATCTTAACTATGAGTCAGCTCAAAGAATTACTGAATTTTTGTGAAACAGCACTGTTCAACTATCCAAACTGCAAACAATCAACAGATTCTAAATATATCACCCAATCCTTTTACTACTTTAGCACTGCAAAAAGAAAACATATATCATTCCTGTGAACAACTTTCTAACTCTTGATGCTTCACAGGCATTCTCTAAGGTTTGGAATCCCAAATACGTATACAAAAGTTTGGCCCTTTATATTAAGTGAAACAGTAAATTAGTTCCCCTACATGTCTAATTCATGAATGCCATTTGTTTAATGTAAATGTTGAAATATACACTGCTCCCTGTTTATGAAAACTTGTTTTTAGTTTTAGACAAAACAACCCAGCCCAGTGATAGGGCTTGGACAGGATCTTCAGAAGGCTTTTCCTCCCAATTCTGGGATTATTCCTTTTATGTACATTGCTTAATTAACACACCTGCACAACTAGTTCTAAGCAGTTCTTTGATTAGGCTTCAGAATTACCAGCATGTGAGCATCAAAATATCAAAATGCAACTCCAAAAAAGAGAGCTTATGGCACTGGTTCCCTAACTTGGAGTCGCAACAATAAAAAAATAGGGTCACAAATCAGTGCTGGATTATGACATGCTGAGGCCCTAAACTATGTTCAGTTTAAGAGGTTCCATACGATAAAAATGATCCCTGAAATCCACAAAAATGGATTTTCATGAAATTTTAAGATGAATTACTGTTATTTCTGCACAAATTTATGAGCGCAACTCTAATATTATAAAAGCTTTAATATGTCTGTCTATAATGGTTTACTCATGCTCCGACTGGCTGACAACCAGCCTATCAGAGTGCGAAGAAGTGTTCAGACAGGAGGTGGCGGCACAATGGAGCGCTGCTATGATGGCTGGGACACAGGAGACAGAGCGGGGGGGGGGAGGGGGGGCAGGGCGAGGCCAGCACAGCTGGCCTTGCCCCCCCGTTCTACTCCTTGGAAGCGTTGGCAAGGGAGTGGACGGAACTCCCTCCCTCTGCCCTGCTCCCTGCCTCGCCCCTCCGTCCTGCTCTAGAAGTTGGCAATGATGGAACCAGGGGCAATTCTCTCTAGCTTAAAGTGCTCAGGAGCTTATCGTGTCACATTAATTACACATGCAGATGCACCCTGTGGTTCATAAACTATTTCCCAAATCACGTTACCCCACAACCAAGACGCTAGAGACTGAAATACTCTGTGACAACCTTGATGGGTAAGTAAACATCTCATTTAGGGGGAAAAATGTAGGTTACCCATTTCTAGTCAGAAGCATACTATTACACCACCACAGCAGCAGCATTTCCTTAATTTTACTGGCATTTCAATTTAAACTTATTACAAGCCACTGAAAAAAGCGAAAAGTTATACCAAGAATGTGAATCAAAACTATTTTGAAGCTCGTTAGATAACCAAGTAGAACTGTACCACAGAAACATTTAGTCTGCCATCCCCATCTTTGACTGAAGGGTATGACAAAAGCAAACAAACAAAAAAAACCTTATAGTAGTGCTTTGCAAAGCTTTGGAGAGCTTCAGCGATTCGGGCAGTTCCCGCCCACTGCAGCACAGAGCTGAGAGCTGGACTTGGAGCTGGTAAGTAGGGGGCAGGGGAGACCAACCATGGGGGGACCCCTGGCCAGGGCCCATCCCCTGCTTGCTCCCCCCCCCAATCTTTAAGAAATAATAAACCCCCCCAAAAAAACCCAGTTCCTGCAACAGCCTCAGAGCTTTGGGGGCCTGTGGAAGAGCCCCCCATGGGGCAGCAGGGGTTGCCTCCTGGCTGGGCAGGAACCAGTGAGACTGGGTTGTTTTTTTTTTCCTCTTAAAGGACCAGAGCTGGGGTAGGCAGGGCAGCTTTGGGAAGGGGGCTGGGACAGCAGAGGAAGCAAATCAAGGGGCTCATGCAGAGCCCCCCATGTAGCGTGGGGCAGTGGGGATCATTCCCTGCCCAGCAGCACCCAGTAAGTCAGGGGTTTTTTTTTCAAAGTGCTGGGAGCTGGGGCGGGCAGGGCAGCCATTGCCGGGACTGGGAGAGCAGGCGAGGGATGGGCCTGTGTGATTCAGGGATTTGGCTGATTCAGCAGTGATTCAAATCACTGAATTGAATTGCGGTCCCCTGAATCATCCGAATCTGAAGCGAATACTAGCCACGTCGCACAGGCCTACTTTATAGCTACAGGGAGCTTCAGCCTTCATCTATATCTATTCTACGTCCTATCTGCTTGTTTAGCAAAGAGTGGAAAACGTGTCACAACATACACAAATCCTGTAAGTAAGTAAGAGATGAAGTGAGCCTGTCCTCCAACAGGTCTCACTGGCATGGTTAATGCTTGCTAACTGGTGAATATATTCTGTCTTAGGGCCTACTCATTCTCCTAGTGGGGTAAGAAAGAACAAAACCAAGACAGATTCCCTCAAACAGATTTCAATGTATATTAGGAAAATATGACTATGCCTGCTTTCAGAATCCTCCAAGAATCTTCACGGATTACGGAGCTGAGAATTTTAAGATAAAGTATTCAAACTAGGCCCTCATTTAAGATGTTAAAAAACACCCTCCTCCCCTCCCCCCCAAAAAAGAAGAAAAAAAAAGAAAAACTTTGAAACGTACAGGTCCAAAGCCGCCTCCACTGCACACACACTCAGGGTTCTTCTCCAGATCTATGTGCTGGTGCGGTGTTTGACTTGTTGACAATCTCCAAGGCTCTGATAAAACCTTTAAGAGACATGAAGGATATATGATTGAACATGTGTGTCTGGGCAGCTTGAGTGTTATATGTAACTGCTGTAAGCAACGCAATTTATAAGACACTACTCAATAAAGCAATACATCATTTCCAATGTAATGAACAGATTAAAGTAAATGGCTTATATATCAGGAAAAGCAATTAAAATAGCAACATTTGAATACTTGACAGTAATCCCATATATTCAAACAAACAAACAAACAAACAAAAGTCTGTTTTATAGTATGCCTGGAGGACACTTATTGAAATAAGGACTGGGACTAGATCCAAACCCCACTCAACTAAACAGAAAGGTTCCAACTAACTAACGGGTTTTGGATCAGGCCCTTGATTTCCTACAAGATGCCAAAAAGTAATGACCTTACAGCAATATCAGGGCTCTGTGTATCCAGTGATTCTCAATCAGGGTGACATGAGATCCTTTTATGTGTACTGTGAAATATTAGCAGTGCTAGATGTGCAAACACCTACACATGATTCACAAGATAAACCCAGAGATTTCAGACAGAAATCATTCATAGTGTGTCAAAAACATTCTGACTTGTAGTCTGAAATTTTTGCAACAGACAAATTGCTCTATTTTCTGTAGCGAAGTGAGTGAAATTATTTTTTGAAACTCAGAAAAAAAGTTATAGAGGGGTACCTTGCATCTAAAAAGGTTAAGAATCACTGATATAATCTCTAATTACAGCACATCAGTCTAAAAAAAAAGATTAAAGAGAACTGCAGAAAAAAGTTGTTTTCTTTATCATCTCATTTTGGATGATGTGACCTCAGTGAACCTGATGATGAACACTCATGAGAGTTACTTTAATTTGGAAGATGGCAGAAAAATATTTTAATCACCTAGGAGATTTAAAATCAAGTTCAATGCTGAATCATTTTTGAAAGTCTGGAATTTACACACATAAACGACCACATCAGACTGCCTAGTTTCATTGAGCAATACAATAAACGTACCTTCGGTCACTGGGATAATCAAAAACATTAACAGAGAAATATTACAACTGCATATACATGCAAACCCATGTGTGTGAGAGAGTGATACAACCCTTTATCTTACATGAGTAACATGCCATCTCTCTTTTGAATCACCACTAAGATCTACTCCATTACAAAAATAATGTTTTATGCAAGATTACGCAGTAAATGTAGCTATTTGCAAAAAGCAGACAAAAACCTGAACACAGCCATTGTCAGATGACAATTTTAAACGGTCCAGTACAAAATTCACCTTTTTCCTTAGGAAAATTACAGTACTCTAACCAACATACACAGCTTATACCTGAAAAACTTGATTACTGATAACTGATGTTTTGCTTAGTTGATAATTATGACTAAAAGTTGCTTACTTCCTTAAGGAAAGGAGAATCAACACCAAGATACTTGGACACAACATAAAGGCAGAAGAGATGGCGATCAACGCCAGCACCCGTCATGGCAAAGCGATACAAATGCTGATGTTTAGCAGCAGCAATCCTGAGTAGCTTAAGCTTCTTCTCAGTCTAAAAAAAAAATAAAATAAAGTAAAATAAAGGGCTGGTAACCTGAACTGAAAAAAAATCCAAATTACAGCAATGGCTCTCAAATTGCAGCATTAAGAGTCAAGTGCAAGACAAAAGCAAGCAGAGACCAAGTATGAGGAGAAACCGACAGCAGCCTAGGAGCAAGTGAAATGGCAGAACTGGCTGCTCAAACTTTTCAAATTAACCTGATTAATTTTCAGGATTCAACATTTATGTCAACAGTTTCCTTCAGTAAATCAATTATAACGAAGATAAATTTAGTTCTAAAGGGTGCAATAACTCATGGAACCTGTTAAAGACAAAATGATTATAAACAGCCACATTAGTAATGGTAGTATGACCCTCAGAGCTGTTTAAGAACATAAGAACTGCCATTTACTGGGTCACCTATGTCACACAGTGGTGAAGAGTTGGATGCTGGAAGCGGGAGTGAAATGGGTATGATCAGGGTTTTCTCACCGTTTCTTCCCCACTTGCTGTCTCCAGTATTTACGTTCCATTTAGAGCAATGGTGTTCAACCCAACTGGCTCCATGGGTCAGTCTGTAGGGTGGATCCAGAGTTGCATCATTTGGCTACGCAAGGCCGAATTGAAGGTGGCAGTATTAATTGCTGCAGGTCCTAGAGCTGTGGCAGCCAACACTCCCACCCCAAATTTCCAGTCCTTCAAGCCAAGTAGTGGCTTTGTGTTTTAGATCCAGCCTACGGGGCTGCCCATGGGTCCTGAAATTTGGCAGCAGGACAAGTGGTGGCAGCATTAATTAACTGCCACGCCACTGAATTGCTGAACCAGTACAGAGTCATACAGGCTAGATGACAGCTCTGAGGGCAGGATGGGCCTGTAGGTTGCACCTTGGCCACCATCTAGAGAGAGATATTTTCAGCAGCTGAAAATAGATTTGATGCTTTGAACAAGGAAACTCACCCCACTTTTGATTCTAGGAGGAAGAAATTGGCTTCTATATTGGGTTTCATAAAAATGTAGCTTCCTGAAGGATTAACTTTTTGAACTTATGCTGTGCATCTGTCTTGTTTTGCTCAGATAGCTACAAAAAGCAAATATCATCTAATTGTTGAAAAAGCTGGAAACTTAACAGCTGTTTCAGGAAGACAGATTGATAGATGGTCTAATATTAATATAAAATATCAACAGATATTTGTTAATACATGTCAACACTCATTTTCTAGAAAGCCAAATATTTTCTGGCACAGATTATTTCATACCACGGAATGGCATTTTGGAAGTATAATAACCTGTTACTTCTTAATCTCTCTCACAACACACCATAGTATATTAGCTATATGGAGCCTGCTAAACGGCATTTTGTTTGGCAAAAAAATGACCTATCGCATTAGTCATTTGAACTACTGCTGACATCTAAGAGTACAAATCTTTAGGGGAAAAGGGAAGGTGGCTAGGAAGTGCCCCAAGGGAATAGAGTTAGAGGAACAGGAAAAGGGGAAAGTAATGAAAATTGAGGAACAAGGAAGACTGAGTCAGAGGTAGGAACAGGAGAAACAAAACATGCAAAAAGGCATTATCTCAATGATAACATGAGCAGAAATGCCTACAGAGAAGTCCAACTTGAGCTTGGAAAAAAACTTTAAATCAAGAGGGTCAAGTCATCTGTTCTACAGTAAGAAAGTGCTTTGGCCAGAACCTTTATCTTGAAAAGAGAGGGCCAAACAGATGAAGCATTTTCTCAGGATATTCTGAACTGAACCCTGTTCCAAATTTTCAAACTTGAATGCTGAAGTGTTCATATGTGTTGGGACACAACCATGACTTCAGGAAAGTATTCTAAAACTTCACATAGTGAAAAGTACTTTTCACAATACATGAATAATAACAATTATAGGTCCAGATATTCAAAATGGCCAAGCATTCCAACTCCAATTGAAGTCAATAGTGACTGTAGTTTTATCAGTACATCTGAAGAAGGAAAAACTAAGCTTGTAATTTCCTATCAGAATACAGGGACTAGTCATCTTGCAAAATACGACACTAACGTGGCACTGTCCATCTAAGAACCTTTAGAGGCCAGAGGGAAGTTTCTATAGTTCTTCACGAATTCAGACAAGATTGACATTTCAACTATACATTTTTGTTTAAAACCAGGGAGCATTAGAACATCAAAAGCCATTATTAAACAGGAAGAAAACTGGATTAGTTCATAAAGGCAGCGCCACAAGGGAGATTGATTTAGAAAATGTCTAATTTCCAGGAGTAAAATCAGAAGTGATAATTAACCTATATTTAAATAATTCAGTCTGATAATAAGGTGTCCTCAGTTTTTGACTTTTCAGAATTTTGGAATGCGTCAGGAAATGGACAATTTGTAGTTAAAAAAACCATGTTTTCTGGCTTCTCAATACAGTATATTCACAAAACAGTGAAGACACTCCACAGCTGTTTAATAAAACTTTATCTTACCAACTCTGGAATGGTAGAATAATTTGCTTTGTTTACCCAGTTAATCACAATAGAGAAAATCTTATTCTTGTACACTTCTTTTTTAAATATTTAGGATCTCTCTTACACTTACATATGAAAAGGCATTTAAAATAAAAAATAAAACCCCTCCCTAAAAACAAGTGCCACTTTTGCTCACACAACACTATCTAGCTCATAATTCTCTAGCTCATTTTCATACTGAGGTTTTAATTATTAATGTAGCACAAATGCTGAGTGGTAAGGAATGTTTTAGACCACATGCACTTTGTACTTCTAAGGTATATGAACAACCCTGAATCTTTATGGCTTTATTGTCCTGCTTCATGTTCCTTAGAGGCAGTGAATAAATAGCTACAACTAGCTATAGTTGATTAAACTGTTTGCTAAACTCCAATTCCTTATTTTGCAGGACAGCTGCTACAGTACAACAGAGTAAGAGGATTAACAAGGCATTTGATACTAAATGAGAATTTTTTGGTAAATAAGACCCAGGATAAAGCTATGCCATAAAATACTGATGTATTTAAAGAAAAGGAAGCTCTACGAACAGTTCTTTTTGAAGAACCAGCAGCAGTTCATACCCAGGACCACTGCTTTTAATATTACCCCTTAATGGAGATGAACAGCAGCTGCGTAATTCGTGGTACAAGCCAGAAAAAAAATGCACAGTGGTTTAATAGTCTACGTCCATTTTATTTTATTGACATCACCACAGGATGTCCACCAGAAATGTTTGTGTACCCTTGCAAGCATTCATGACATTAGTCAGTCACTCTGAAATATTTACTCTCGTACATGCAAGCATCTTAAAGAAAAATCACAGAGTGGAATAGTACCTC
Organism: Alligator mississippiensis; assembly: GCF_030867095.1. NCBI lineage: Eukaryota > Metazoa > Chordata > Crocodylia > Alligatoridae > Alligator > Alligator mississippiensis. The sequence goes on along the minus strand of NC_081825.1, from coordinate 180,863,516 downwards.
ACAATAATATTTATATGCTCCATTTTTCTAACAGGAGAACATTCTCACATAAAAATGGTGCAAAATTTATGCTGGTGAAAATATGACATTTTAAGAAAAAAAAAATCACTTTGGCTTTTACTTACTGAAGTTCTCTCATACACTACAATTCTGTTGTAATGACTACTATCATTATGCTAAACTGTATTTCTCATGACGGAAAGAAAGATGCAGTAATACTTAAATGTATAAAACCTATTCTCAGTTTTAATAAAAGATGTCACATTTACCTAAAAAACCTTGTCTGCCTAAAACCTATTCTGTAATTTATTCTTATGGCTAAAAGCATTTCTGGGTTGACAGAGTCTAATAAACGCATGCATGCATGCATATGCGCACACATGAGCATCAAGCGTGCTGCCACAGAAAGGCATGCTTTATTACCGGATATGTGTCTTACAAAACTGATGAGTTCATAATGGATTGTTGCAACAAACTTACACTTTCAGCTGGATCTTCCATGGCTCGAACAAAACTGCATGATTCAGTAGTACACGAGCGAACTGTTTCTGTCCTGCCCTCTCTGAACAGGCGTGTCATAGAGGCTTCGTAAGTTAAGCAGAATTTTCCCATGTCCTTGAAATGGCAAAAACAAACAAACCCCAAAACCCAAAAGATTAAGAAGCCAACTTAGGTTTTACCTTCAGTTATAAAACAACACATTAATGTGATAATGGAGAACAGAGTTAAGAATAGTCACTCCTCAATTTAGCTAACCATAGTAAAATATTTAGTACTTTTTCAACCTTTAGGGCGTTATGTTATTTCCCCAAGCATGTAAGAACAAAATAGATTATTTTTTCCAAAGCTTTTGATGTCATCTCAAGAGCATTCAACAAAAAAACCTAACAAGGATTCCTACCACACAAAGTTTTCCTTTCACAGTCCTCTCAGTTTGTTTCAAACAGTTTAGGCATGATCTGAAGCCCATGAAGTAGGTCAATAGACAAGCTCCCAGAAACTACTTGCATGCATTTTACTTTCCTTACACAGCTTTTAAAAATTACCAAATGGTTACCCATCATCTCTTAATTTATATAATCAGTGGTAGTTAAATGCAAGTCAGGACAGGATATGCAAAAAAAAAAAAATCAACAGTTCCTTAAGCTATCGGCTATTATCTTTGAAAACTCATTGAGGTGAGGTGAGGTTAGGCCAGGTCTTGGGTAACTGGAAAAGGACAAATATAGTGATCTTTAAAAATGGGAAGGAGGCAGATCCACAGGGAATTACGGACAAGTCACTGAGAGTCTGATGCCCAGAAAGATTTTGGAGTAGGGTAGGTTGTCAAGGAATGAATTTCTAAGCATCTAGAGAATAGACGTTTAAATTATGAGCAAGTCACCGCTAACCAACCCTGACTTCCTTCAGTGACAAGGCGATTGGCTTTGTGGATAGGTGAAGAACAGTGGATGTGATATACATCAACTTGATGCAAGGCTCTTCAATCCCACAACATCTTATTAGTAGGGTAAGGAAATATAGTCTAGGTGAAACTACCATACGATGGATACATAAGCAGTTAGAATGATAATTGTGCTCAAAAAGTAGTCATTAATGTCTCAATATCTATTTGGGAGGAGTTATCAAGTACAGTTCCCAAGGGGTGTGTCCTGGGTCTAATACTGTTTTATATTTTTGAGTGATTTGGAGGGAACCACTGACAAATATGCAGATGGCACCAAGCAGCATAATAAAAATGGAGTAGGACAAGTATCTTAAAAAAGCAGCAGCAAACAAAAGTAATAATAGGAAACTGTCCCACTCTAAAAATGTATATTATGGGCAGGACAAACAAGGAGCTAAAATAGTCTAAGTATCTTTCTATGAATATTGTTGGAGTACCCAAACGTACTCAATTAAAAAAATAACTTTAAAAAATGAACTGTACAATCGTCATGGGAAACATTGATGTAAATAATCAAATCTTGTTCCTCTGAGTACAGGTTATCTCTAGATATGTCACTAATTAAACTAAAGAGAGCATTATGTTTGTGTCAGAAAACTGATCTTTGGAACCATGAATTCCCAGCAAGTAACAGTTAGAGCCAGCTTTATCTCCCACTAAAGTCAACAGAAGTGTCTCCATTTTCTCTAAACATAAGCTGGATCAGTGCCTACCTATTTGAGACATTAGTAAATTTATAATCACAAGTGCAGTCTTATTATACATATTTTTATGCAGTTCTGTCAGCAGCCAGATCCTGTTCTTACCCGATAGTGAGCCAGTTGTAGAGAAAGTTGTACAAAGGCATCAGGGCTTATTTTGGCTTTTTTGATTAAACCTTTTCCGAAAGTGTCAAAGGGAAAAGAGTGAAAATCCACATCCTCTGCAAGAGCACTTGCAGTACTCAGAGACTTCTCAATCACTTCTTGGCACTAACAACGACATGTTTTTAAACATGATTAGAAAACAACACTTTACAGAGGTTATAAACATCTTATTGATGTAGTCTAATTACACATCAACAACACATCTCCATTACTGCACATGAACACAGAAGCATAGTTATGAATGCTTTCTTTCTGAATGTGCTTATCATTCTTGCTGAAAAAACAAAGTGTAATCAATTCAAAAAGCCACTTAAGCCCCTATGATCTTAAAATGAAAGAAAGTCAACACAATTTTGAAATCCAGCAAAACTGTTTTGATTTTCATATTTGGAAACATTTTTCAAATCATTTGAGTTAAATATAGTTGTACAAAATTGTAGTCTATCTGTAGTTTCAAATCTGCTGCATATGTAAACTGTATTTTCTTGAAAACTGCATGCCCCTTAAGACATGCACTTTATTTTGGAAGACAGCATAGGAAAAAAAAATCCAGTTATGGCCTACAGCTGGCTTTTTCAAGAAGACACTGTGCTACAAGATGGCTGCCAGCTTTTCTCTCCCTGCAAATAAGAAAGACGACACAGTCTAGTGTTAACCCTTTCACAACTACTCAAATTGGCAACAGCTTTTTTAAGTTTTATCCCATAACAAGGGTAGTGGGGATATGTAATATTGAGGTGGCACCCAATACTGCTTCTCCATGCCCCATGTAATGGATGGGAGAGAAAAGAAGGAAATCATGCTCTATTCTAGTTGTCACTGCCACTAGATTCATACTTTCAATCAATGTTTTCTGAATTAGTGAATAATAAGACAAGAGTACAACTGCATTACAAACTGTACTTTAAAACCCATGGATTCTAAATAATTTGGTCCCAGAGACGGGACCCAGAGCCTGGGGCTGTGTCATCACCAGGCCTGCAAAGCCAGAAATTTGGCAGCAGCGGCATAACTGCCATAGCTCCTGGAGCTGCAGCAACTACTGCTCATTTTACTGCCAGATATCTAGCCCTACGGGTAGCCCTGCAACCCAGATAACATGGCATCATACTCTGGATTCAGCCTGCAGGAACTCGAAATGTCGTGGTGGGGATAAGTGGCTGCAGTGTTAATTGCTACGGCACTGGAAGCCAAATGAATTAATGCTATCACTGCTCACTCAGTCACCAAATTTCCAGCTTCATGAATGATTCTGTGGGTTGGGTTTGGAACACAGTCATGCCATCCAGCCCATGGGGCCAGAAATCTGGCAGCGGGATGAGTGCAGCTGCGGCAATTAAGGTACCTTCTCTGTAAGGCAACCACTGACAGGGAAGTTAAATGAATCCTCAAGAAAAGAAGATCCTTCCCAGTTGTTCTGTCTGTACTCACTTCTTCAGGGATTTCCCACTGTAGTCTGGTAGGAAAAGGAATATTTTGATGGGTGTCTCCTCTGCAATGTCCATCCTCTGAATAACCCAGCAGGAGGTAGTCATTTGCCATAGTAGTCTGGAAAGAACAAAATATATGTAACTACAGGAATGTCATACAGTTATGGAGTTCAAATGCATTTCACATTTTGATTTTAGGCTAATCCATTTCCAGCATACTGAACTATTAATTATTAGATTAAAAATGCAAACTGTTATCTTCGGGATTCTGTCATAAAATATTTTTGGAATTCCAGTTACCACCTGGTTCTTTGTGAGAACTGTTGTCATAAGATACACACATATACTTAAGGACTTAAGAGCCCTAATATGGGAAAGGTGTGTGTACATGCCACAGGCCTTCCTGGGTTGACTGTGTGACAGGCACATGGGGCAGTTTTACCTGGAGGCAGCAGCATGTGGTTAAGAACTGAGGTAAGCTGAGGCAGCACCAACAGTGGTTCTCAACTACTGGTGCCAACACATTCAAAAAAGTGATGGAAGAGTGCTCCGATTCTGAAAAGCTTGAGAACCACTGGTGTAATGAAATCCAAACCCTCTCTAGAACAACCAATTTACTATTTGTGCAGTGATTTGAATAAATGCTAGAGTCAAATAAGCGTGCATATATGCTTAGAACTCCACAAGATTAAAAGATTAAATGAGTTGGGGGGGGTACTAGTTGTGATTGCAATGGAGTGGCATTTAAAGAAAATAAAAAATAATCCATATGAATCTGCTACCACTGCAAGCCCCACACCACTATGACAAGGTGCCCCCTATCTGCCCAGCAGCAGCAGGAGGCATAGCTCATAGCCCCATCCTATTCCCCACCTGGACCCTGCAGCTGCACATTCTGGCCCCAGGCCTCAAGCCCTATGCACCACCTGGGCTGGGCAGCAGCCCCAGCCCTGCCCAACTCCCTCCTTCCCTCACTATGGGGGCCATCAATTCCCACCCCCTACCAGACTTACATGCGGGGGGCTGCTTTTAAAATCTGGCCTTTTCTCCTTATAAAGGAGAAAATCTAGATTTTACCACATTTTTCCGTGATGAACAGAAAACCCGGATCCCTGCTTATCAATTTCCCATGAAAGCTTCAGTGCTTCTCACGTGAAATTACTACTATGAACTCATACCAATCTCAGACACAGCAATTTCTATCTTTAACTACTCATTGACTATATAGATCACAGAACAGAAGTGACATGCAGATATAATTCCTTCAGCAAGATCACTGGAAATTATAAAAACACTCACCTCCCACAGGTGCCCAATAATAGGAGCATCTGCCCAAGAGTGCTCTGCATTCAGGCCCATTTTGCCATTTTTGAACACAACCAACGTGAATGTTTTGTCAAACCATCTAAAGAAGAGAGGGGAATTGAGAAATGCATTTATTAAAAAAAAAACAAAAACCCAAAACATCCAGAAAAGCCTGTGACTCAGGTAAAACTGGCAAACTTTTCAGACACACCATTGCACAAACTTTCAGATACTTAATTGAACAGAGGGGTGGGAAAGAGTTAGGAACAGGCTGCAGAAATCCCCAGGCTATAAATTTACAAGGCCAAATGTCCCAATTGCTTATATGGGTGCAACTCAACTGAATGGAATGGAGTTGAACAATTTAAGCTTTCTGTGAGTCTGGCCTATGAAGCAATTCTTGCAATGTTTCATATTGGCTATGCATTACTATTCCTATTTGGCAAATAAACATAAATCACAATTAATAGGGAACACATAGATACTTTACTTCAAATTTAAAAAAAATGCAGAGGTTGAAAACATGTACATTTTCAAATAGAATTTTTTTTTTTTTGCTAGAAGGAAATCTATTTGAAGAGTGAAAGGGAGGCAAGTATTACAAAGGACATGAATACTGCTTATTTTATTGAAACATAAAAATGTCAACAACTGAGCCACAAATAGCTCTGAATGATTAAGTTGCCAGATACCCACGCACATATGACACTAATGAAACATGAAAAGTGACTGATTTCATTAGAATGCACATATGTTATCCCACACTAAATATTGCAAAAATGGAGTTGTGTGCCAGCTCACCAAAGACCACTAAAGTACACAAAAGCAATACATTCTATCATGTTATATATGAAGCAAATTTTCTTTGATTAAGTGCAACTCAGCTATAGTCTTTTTCTCATTTGGTCAATACTGTACCGGTCATAACATCTGCCATGCAGCAGTGACTTTGCATATGTGTCCAATGATGTCACTGGATCCTCTTCCCTGTATCCTTGCTCACTTTCATCCAAAGTTACAAAGAAAGCTGCTTTTTCAACTGCATCCAAGGAATGCTTGTTTTTTCCCCGTCCAAAATAGGCTTGACGAGCTTTAGCCCATGGTATTCTGCAGCAGGAAGTAAAGTTTAGTTATATTATGCAAGATGCTCAGTTTTCTAGAAATATTAAGATGCTAGTGTGTTCTGAAAGGCAATCTACATTTTAAAGAAATTTGAACATCCTTTGGCTTTCCTTCTGTGTCTCATGCATTTATTCTATTAGGGAAAGTATGTGATGCTGCTACAGATACTTTTGCATCAGATTTCTGTAAAACTTTACACAATTATGAGCATCAGAAACCAACTGAAATAGTACACAGCTATTACACAAGTATATTATATATGTTGTATATTGGAGATACCTTCTGAATTTACAACCTAAAATGTGCAAATGTATTGCTGCAAGCCAGAGAATAAAATTTTTACCAAAAGGAAATACATTATGGAACCAATGCATATCTGCTCATATATTCTGGTGATGGGCACCAACATAAGAATATGGAGATGCATATAATCAGTGCAAAATTAGGCTAATGGAATGATTATATCTGAGAATTTCTCTGAGAACTGAAACAAATATTTGAATACTTCAAGTTTGAGTCCAACAACTGTAACTCAGTCTTTGGGTACACAGAATGCTGCATTTTTAAGTTAGATTTTAATATGAACAAATTCATATACAAGTATTGTAAAACAGGACTATACGCTGACAAAAGAAAGTTTATGTATTGTAATTTCTACTAAATTGTACAATCAAACTCTCATTACATTATTTCAAAAGCACTCCTTAATGGAAAAGTTAGATAGAGTCTGCTTTCTACATTACATAACCATAAATCAGGAGCAACACTACTGAAGTCATAGTGGTATTTTGGAGTTACATTAGTGTAACAAGGCTGAATCCAACCCAAATGTCTTAGCCTTAAAATTTGGTTGAAGACCCTGAAGCACTTTACATAAACATGCACAAGTAACTGTACACGCTTAGTGTGCTTCCAATTACTGTTTTCATTATGATCTGCATAAATAAAAGTGAGTAGACTTCTCAACTTCAGACTGAAGGAAGGAGCCATGAAGTAACATCTAACTCCAACAGGAAAGACTCAAACAGTGATTTCATGTTATAATGATATGCGACATTAAAAAGCAGTAAGGATTAAGAGTTCAAAATATGCTGCTACCTGTATATAAAACTGCCTTCCAAAGTTAGAATTAACTTTTTAAAATTAATACCTATCTCCTGCAGTAAGAGCTGCTAATTTCTCTTCTCCAGGAAGCGACTTTGAACTGTCATCTAGAATTCTTTGCATCTGCTGCTCAATTTCTCGAGGTTTCAACAATCTGCCATCATGGTACACCCAGACTTTGAAGTAACGTCCTTTATGATACACAACAATGTGTTTGCTATCCTTCACATGCTGGAGAGTGTCTAGAATTGTAAATAAGCATGAAAAATCTTTGGTCATGTGGCATTAGGATATAAGCAAAGCTTAAGTGAATGCTTAACTCTAAACCAGGGCTGTCCATCCAACTCCTGGGCAGCTAAGAGCTACATGATGTGTGGACTGCAGTCCCAGGGGCCACAAAAAGTCATGGGCAACCCAAGGGTCCTCCCTCGCCTCACCATGTATACAATACTGGCAGCTCCCTCCTACCCACCCTCCCTCCAACACTTGCAGACAGGCAGCCAAGTTCCTTTCTTTGTGTGCAGCACAGGCACCCTACTCTCCCGCCATATGTGCAGCTCAGGCATTCCAGCAAGCCCTCCTCCCCTCCCCAGTGTGTTGTTCCGTTCCCAGGAGTAGGGGCAGGGAGGAGAAACCAGAGGAGGGAGGGGGAGTCTTAACAACCTGGCTGCCATGGTGGGAGCAACACTGAGGGGGCAGTGTCGGCTGGCCAGAAATCCATGGGACTCGTGCTAACCCTTCAGGGGCTGCATACAGCCTATGGGCCTGCCAGTTGGACAGTCCTCCTTTAAACAATATTAACATTTCATCATATAAATACCAGTTTGTCTAAACCTACTTATTTTCAAGATGTTAAATCAAACAGAATTTGGAGTTAATTGCATAGAGAACTCAGAAAAAAATACTGCTACAGAAAATGGCCTATTAAAAATTTGAATGTGTTAATTCTAAGATGCATTTTAGCACCAAAACAAGAAATTGTGGGCTCCAATTGCATGAACTGGAATTTCACTCAAAGCAACAATGGTGGGTGAGTGTAAATTTGGGCCAGATTCAGAGCCGCAGCAGCTGCCTGCCCACCAGCTCTGCTTTGTATCTGTGAATCTAAAACAAGAGGCTTCCCCCTCCACCTCTCATGCTGATTGGGAAAAAATGTTGTGTTAGATTCAAGTAAATACAGTATAATATATATAGGTCACCATTGTCATACATTATACTTAGCTGTTAGAGAAAAAATTTAAGTAAGAACTGCTTAGTGGTCAAGATACATTACTCAAACTTGTATTACTGTCAGTGCAGAACTACATATTTTAAAACAAAAACTGCTTCTATAAAAGTCTTAATGTATTAAAAAAAACTTAATGAAAATAAAAACCTTATTGTTCTTCAGAATGCAGAAAAACTGTTTTAATTGAAAAATGAAGACAAAGCTAGCACATTGCATGCATTAGCCACAGAAAAGCGAAGTAAATTAATTTTTATTAGTAAAAGAACATGCTGGAAACACTAAGAGGAACAAGCAGAATATAGGAAATGATTAAGAAATAAATTGTGAGTTGATTAAGAAATAAATTGTGAGTTGATTAAACTGACAGAATATTTTCATATAAAACATTTGTAAAGGTTTGCTGGCAAGATAGCAAGCCTGAAGCAGTAGTAGTACTAGGGCACAACAGTAGTAAAGTCCAAATATATAGACTTTAATCCAAGGTATTTGTTACAATTACAGTATTATAATTTTAATGGCATATTTTTTCAGAGATCAATTCAAAGAAAGTATATGAACAATTTAGGTACTATAGGGAAAAATGATTTAAAATAATGATAGCTTACATGTGCAACTGCCTGAAAGATGGGTTGAATTTATGTTTGTGTCTAAAATGACAAATTATTATCAAGACAACTGTGACGAGGGAGCAAAAGGAGTATATAGCCTACTTCCCAGACCACTTGTGTGCTCATCAGATCACTTTTCAGGCTACAGCAACAGAAGTGGGTGCACAGCCAGGGTATGGTTCCAGACCCTTGCTTCTTTCCTTATTTTATTTTGGGACAAGAAGCACTCCAGTGATTATCAAAAAGTGGTCTCATGCATATGCGCATTTAATTTCCACTTGGACCATTGGCACAGCCTGTAAGTAAAGGCTTCCTATTCCTTTCCTACTGTCAATTTACATACCTTCACTAGGGACAATCTAGTTCCAACTATGGTTAACAACTATTGACATGAAGCCGTGCTACTTTCATAGTCCTAGAAATACCCGAATTCCTAGGATGCTAATCTGAAATTTCTCATGACTTTAATACTCTTGATCTTCAGAGCTAGGTCTCAGAATTGGGGGAAGAAAGGATTTTTGTGGGTGATAACTTTTATTTGATCAACTGCATAGTTGGAATTGACTTAAGCCTCTGAATGCAATGCATTATTTATCTTGTCTCAGAATTGCCCTATTTTTGTTAGGCCCTTTGATCATCTTATGTTTCTGTTCCTTAATCCATCTTTTTTTAATTTATCTGGATGAGAAGCCACTGCTTTATCCATCAGTGAAATCATTGCCTTGTATTTTGGCATCACAATCCTATCACTATAAATGCTATAACACATGCTCAGCACTGAGTTGACTGTACGATTAGGTAGTAGAAAATGAACTACAGGACATAATGTTAAGATATGCAAGTAAATTAAAAATATCAAAATGCACATAAAGCATAGATCACTGCATGTTCTCAAGGAGGCTCTCCTTCTAAAAAGATTTAAATTGTTAGTGGAAGATGTTTGATTGATCAGCTGATACTTTATGGAATAAGAATATAATTGTAATTGTCAGGATAACTTGATTCACTAACTCTAAGAATTCAACAAGGATAAAAGTTGTAAGGGTCGTTTCTGAGATATAGTGATATTATTATACTACGTCATATAGAACACTTTCCATTCATACATTTCAAAGCAGGTCTGAATTATTATCTCTGTTTCACAGATGGGGTGAGTGATGCATAGAGTGAAAGTGAGTTCCAAGGTCTTCCAGGCCCCAGTCAGGTGCTCTGTGCACTAAGTCATGCTGTCTCCCCAATGTCAGGAACTCACAAATACCAGTCCAGGATGGACCTGTACAGGGTCAAAAGGTTTTGCCCATCCCTTTAGCTATTATTATAGTCCACTACTGTGCAAGTCTATCACGTGTATTATAGTCCAAATCTACATTCGCAGCCCTTCCTTGTGATTTTTAAAAGTATTTTAATTGCATCTCTCAGGATCCTACTTATTATGCTCTACACTGAAAATCCCCAAATACTTTACAAATATCAATTATTTAAGCCTCAAAATTTCTGAGACGTATGTGAATATAATTTTCCCTACGAGTAAACTAGGAACAGAAAAGTTAAAAGGAACGGTAGAGAACTGCACAAAAAAGTGGCAGTAATAGGAAAAGAATTCAAGGGTAGGTCACCATCATGTCTCTACCACCTTATATATAGTGATAAGTTGGACAAAACTGGAAGTGGTTCATAACTTTGAAGAACTTTGAAGGGCCCATATTTGTTAGGAAAAGCAAAATGATTCTCTTAGAGTATGTTACAGAGAAATTACACAACTTGGATAAAGTGTGTCATTACTATAAGTGATTTCAATTGGTTGACATTATGCATAGAAAATGAGGATACAAATAAGGGCCAAAAATGCTGACAGGACTAAAACTGTACCTGTCTCTATGCCTGGTATACGACTAGTGTTGAATGTACGTTCATACTGAGAAGAGCACATTGGGATGGTATTTTGAATCATAAGCTGAAAGGAAAAAGGGAAAGTCAAACAAACAAAAAAAACAGCTTTCAAATGACTGAGACTGCAGAGAGAACATATCTTATGGAGGCAAAAAACACAGGAAAAAAACCCAAATGAACCTGAAGGAAAAGAATGGAGAAAAGTAAAGAATATAAGTAAAAAAGCAGCACTCAATGTCTTATGGTCAGCTTCTAAATGAAGAAAAGGAAAAGCCAAAACCATACCAATCAAGTTCTAAAGTCAGTCAAAAAAAGGCTGCAATGCCAAGAAAGGCAATTTCACATAAGAGCATCTTTCACACCTTGCTCGGTAAACCTAAATAGCTGGCAATCTAACGACCTATTAGGAGGCCATTCTTAGGAAATGTTCCACAGACTGTTTGGAATCCTTGATGCTTCTTATTCTTGGCTGACTGTGCTTACCTGTTTCCTCTCCTGGGATACGGGAGGTATTAAACATCCGCTCCCACTGAGCTGAGCAGAGTGGAACAGTGGATCCCATCAGAAGAATCTATGCCGCAAATGTGTGTTACAATTGTGTTTTTAAAGATACGATTAGCAAATTAAGAGAAAAAACACATGCCGATTAGAGAGAAATTGTAGGACAAGTATGGAGGATTCAGAACACGTCAATTCCCAAACCCCTTTTTTCTTTCTTTCTTCTTCCTAGTTTTCCACTGACCTACACATATAAGATTCCACAGTGGCACCCCTAGTATTCTGTAGGCTGCTCAGATACTTTTGGTAGCTGGCTCAGCTTCTGCATCAAATTGGTTGATCAATTCAAGCTGTGCATATACAGGCCAAAAGCTCTCTGGCTGCCAACCCATGATGCAGAACATCAGACATTCACTGCCTGGGTTGCCTCTTCATTTGTTCTGTCCCTTACAGATACACTGCATAAATGAACATATGCAGTCTTGTTATATTTGTCTTCTAGAACAGACATGTTCCATATACGCACTAACCAGAGATGTTTCATCTTCCATAGCTGCATTTAATCATTAAAATGCTCTCTGTCAATAGAATGGAGTAGAGACTAAACTCCATTCTAAACACTGAAGAGACAGAGAAGGGGGAAGCTTTTGGTATACTCAGTAAGAGAGACACTGGGATGGCATTACCTGTGCACTTGTCCATATAAAATTTAGCCATCCTTGTGAGATTCAACCATTTACTGGAATCGGTATTTTTAAAAAGGAAGAGTAAGAGCATCAGAGAGGAATGGGGACATAATATTTCTAAATAAGAATCTATAGTACCGGTAGTTTAAAAATATTAAATAACTGCTTAAGAGTTTTCTTGTAACTTTATTTTCCATTTTTAGAGGCTGCAGAGAGATGGCCTGAAGCTACAAGATCCTAATTAGGATCTGCATTTCCCCAAAGTTTAGGTCTAACAGATGTAGAGTTTTGGTCTGCACCTTTGATAAGATTTTCTGGACATGTCCTGGAGTAGTGGTAGCCGGCTGGATAATATTTATATAAATTGGACAAGAGAAATCAGTTCAGTGGCATATCTGCTTAAAGAAAGAACTATTGCCTGAACACCGATTTTGTTCATTGTTTCTGCTCACACAAGGTGTTATTTGCATAAAGCACCCATTTCTATGGCACACTTTAGAGGTTTTTCTGTGTTTTAAATTGTTTTCTGGGTTAAATGGGCTTAAAATGACCTGTTATCCTTTCTACCTTCTTGGGCATATAAGGTGCAGACAGACATTAGATCCCGGCTCTAACTCATGACACTTTACATAAAATACCATGAGTTAGAGCCCAACCCCCCTGCCCCAAAAGATGTTTGCCCGCTGCGTCAGTGGAGGGAGGGGAGCACTGAAGCCAGTCTGCTCCAGCCCTGGCCAACATGCAGGGGTGCTCCAGCAGCCTTCAAGGAGGCGGCCGAACCACCCTTCTCCCCAGACCTGCCCCCTCCAGCTGCAGGGCTGTCAGTGAGGGGGGAAGGGGGAAACGAAGCCTGCTTAACTTGTGGGCCCCCCTCACCTATATTTATAGAGCAAGGCAAGAAGGCTCCATTCTTCCCCAGGTACACCAGCTGGGGTATTGGGGGTACCTGGTGGGATGGCCCATGAGGCGAGGGGCAGGAGGGGGGGGAGGAAGGAGGGGAAAATGGAGCCCACTCGCCTCCCGGGCCTGACCTGGCTTCCTTCAGTACTTCAACTGGGGTAGCTGAGGCAAGGGGCGGTGGGGGGGACGGGGACGACAGACAGACAGACATTGCAAGGCAAGGAAGCTCCATTCCCACCTCCCCGTTCCTCCTTAGTGTTGGCCATTTAGTAGCTGGGAGCTCCCTCTCCTTCCCCCTCCCTCTCCTAGCCTGAGCGGTAGGGCTGGGCTGGTAGTTCCAAATCATACCCCCTACTCCAACGGCAAAAAATTAACCTTGGAGGAAGCACAAGTTCCCTAAGGTGCTTTGCTTTTGAGCACCTTAATGTAATACCTGATTTAACCAGGGTTAATTTTTTGTGGAATTGGCCATTTTAAATGCACTCTGCAGCCATGCATGTGTATTATGACATGGCTGTAGAGTTCCTTTCAGGGGCCAAATCACTCAAACTACCACTTCTGTCTGTGCCCTTAACCTCTAAGTAAATTGTGTGGCCAAAAGATACTGTAATATTCCACGTTTACCTGGATATAAAAAAACTGCTACTCTGATGTCTTTCATTAGTTCCTCACAACTAGAGAATGCATGATAAAGTTATCAAGTTGTTTTACATTTAGCTTGTGAAGTTTGAATTTTTACGAAATAAATAGCATCATGCTCAATTTTTAACTGAAGTGCAATAATTTTAGACCACAAATGTAGGAGGGATTTATGTTTCTGTTCTCCCATTTCAATTTTCACATGGATAAGACAAGTAAAGAGATTCTTCTGTTTTGCTTGATTTACTTCTTAACTAATTGTTAATGTAGACCTTTGCATGTAAACATATACCATTCCTTGTATTCTCAGGAGCAGCTCAGAAATTAAAATACAAGGCAAACTATTTCTATATGACATATCTGCTTCTCTAAAATGATATTCATTACCATGTGTCTTTTCTCCACTAAAATTCTACTGCATAAACCACCAAAATTTGCCATAGAAAGGCAAGCACATTTTCCACAGCTTCACAGCTTGAATATATCATTGCATGATTAATCATTAGGTGAATCTAACAGATGGAATGATAACAAATATATACATATGAATACAACTATTCTGGCCTGTAGGCAGACAAGTTAAGCTCAGATATGGCTCTAGCAAGAGAATTTAGCCTTTAATTTGCATGGTAGAGTATATTTTTTAAGTTGAAGGCTCCTCAGGTTAACTGATAGCCAAAGTACATTTTTTAATACAATTACATCACAAATTTAGATGTCACATAGAAATATTCCTCTTCATTATTTTTTGAAAAGTGATTAGTTTGAAATAGTCAGAAACCATTCATCAGATTTACATACTGGCTTGATTTCTTGTCTGTCCAGTTGCTTTCTGTACAGCAGAAGTGCATGTATAACATTACCAGCTCTAGCAGCCTGAATAGATGTAGGAGCAACACACAAGAAGTCCTGAAGAAAATAGAAGGAAGGGAAGTTAATACAGGTAATATAGTTGCAAAACTAAATTCAAAAGAATGCTTTTATTATTTGTTCATCAACTGAAAGACAATTTTCTTTTAACTTA